>NC_053394.1:281917894-283256552 GCF_905171765.1 Bufo bufo
CCTCCATATCCAGCAGAGCTGAAGGTGCTCTGGCTGGCTTGGCATTGCTTGGCCTGGGCAAGTCCAGCAGAGATGTGCCCAGCACTTGCTTCCTTCCCCTAGCAGGGGTAAGCTAGACTGCAACTAAACTTGGACCCACCCTTCCTGCAGGAAGTGGCACTCGCCCACACAGAGGGGGTTTAGAATGGAATGTTCCATTCTACGTACCTGTAGCTCTGCTGTTTGCTGCCACCTGCTGGTGAACCAGGCACATTACACGTGAACATAAACAGTTACAAAATAGGAAATGCACAGTGTTTGGACCTGAAATAAATACACATGATGACATGAGGTTAACCAGTAGCGGGGTGCAGAAGTGGTAATGCCACACTGGGGCATTACCCCTCCACTGGGAATGGTTATATACCTGCTGGTGAGCCTTCTATAAAGGACATATATGCGTCCCGGATTTGCTCCGGATGCGTGGTGTGTCCATTGCGGGAAACCCGCGCGAGTGCGCACGCAATTTCAGTCAGTTTTGACTGCGATTGCGTTGTTCAGTTTTTATCGCGTGGGTGCAATGCGTTTTGCACGCACGTGATAAAAAACTGAATGTGGTACCCGACCCGAACCCAGACTTCTTCACTGAAGTTCGGGCTTGGGTTAGGTGTTCTGTAGATTTTATTATTTTCCCTTATAACAGGGATTCTCAACCTGCGGCCCTCCAGCTGTTGTAAAACTACAACTCCCAGCATGCCCTTCTGTAGGTTGATAGCTGTAGGCTGTCCGGGCAGGAGTTGTAGTTTTATAATAGCTGAAGGGCCGCAGGTTGGGCATCCCTACCTTATAACATGGTTATAAGGGAAAATAATAGCATTCTTAATACAGAATGCTTACTAAAATATCTTCATTCAGCAGGACCTGCGCTGACGTCACCGCGCTCATCACGTGATTACATCATCAAAGGTCCTTTTGCAGGTCCTGAAAGAAGAAGAAAGAAGACTATGCCGGGCTGCGCGATCAAGTGGATAAGGTGAGTTAATTTTTTATATTTTTTAACCTCTTAATTGACATTTTATTAAGCATTCTGTATTAAGAATGCTATTATTTTCCCTTATATCCATGTTATAAGGGAAAATAATACAGTGAATTTACTTTAATGGGGTCCGGGGTTGCTCATCCCTATCATCTCGTAGCAGCCATGCGTAAAAATCGCACCGCATCCGCACTTCCTTGCGGATGCTTGCGATTTCCACGCAGCCCCATTCATTCCTATGGGGCCTGCGTTAAGTGAAAAACGCAGAATATAGAAAATGCTATTTTCACGCAACGCACAAGTGATGCTTAAAAATCACCGCTCATCTGCACAGCCCCATTGAAGTGAATGGGTCCGGATTCAGTGCGGGTGCAATGCATTCACCTCACGCATTGCACCCGCGTGGAAATCTCGCCAGTGTGAAAGGGGCCTAACTCTCACATGGGCAATCTACAGGAAATGTCTCCCTTTTCAGAAAGGATCTGAGAAAAGTCAATGAGAGGATTAAAGAGGTGGAGGAAAGAGTGAGCAATGTGGAGGACCAATTACCCTCAGCAAAACGGGATCTTGGCAGGATTGTACATAATGTGTCTTTACTGATGTCTAAAACTAATGACCTCGAAAATAGGTCGCGCAGAAATAATCTCAGATTGGTGGGGGTCCAACCCAGTGATGCTTTTTGAAGATTGGCTGACACACAAGTTTGGCAAGGAATCATTGTCTCGTGTATTTGCCTTTCCGAGCTCCACCACCAGGGACCTCAGCGCATCCAGTCTTGATGGAACTACTACACTTAAGGGATAGGGACTGCATTCTCAGGAAAGCCAGGGATCACCCTGACCTCCTCATCAATGGGAACAAAAATCCATCTTCCTGCATTGTTTTTTTTCTTTGTGTTTCTAGCCATGGCAGCGCGCACCTGCGCATTGGGATGTGCTCACTGACCCCCCTTTTTCTTTGCAGTTTGTACTGGAGTTGTGGCTGACTCCATTTAGTCTTGCACCCATGACCAGCCTGTCTGTCCCATAGGCTGATTTTAATTAGTGTACGTATAAGGCTACTTTCACACCTGCGTTAGGTGTGGATCCGTCTGGTATCTGCACAGACGGATCCGCACCTATAATGCAAACGCTTGTATCCGTTCAGAACGGATCCGTTTGCATTACCATGAACAAAAAAAATTAAATAATGCAAATGGATCCATTTTGACTTACACTGAAAGTCAATGGGAGGCGGATCCGTTTTTAATTGCACCATATTGTGTCAGTGAAAACGGATCCGTCCCCATTGACTTACATTGTAAGTCAGGACGGATCCGTTTGGCTCCGCATCGTCAGCTGCAAGCAGCATTTTGATGTCTGCCTCCAGAGTGGAATAGAGGCTGAACGGAGGCAAACTGATGCATTCTGAGCGGATCCTTATCCATTCAGAATGCATTGGGGCTAAACTGATCCGTTTTGGGCTGCTTGTGAGAGCCCTGAAACGGATCTCACAAGCGGACCAAGTAACGCCAGTGTGAAAGTAGCCTTAAGCTGTAGCCTGCTCTCCCTGGAAGCCTTTAGGCACCAGGAGAGGTATAGAGTGGACTCTCATTGCATTCATTGGAAGCAGTCTGGCACCAGGAGAGGTATAGAGTAGGCTCAGCATGCATGTTGGTACCTGCATTCCCTGAATTTAATGGAGGCCATTTTGGCACCAAAAATGGTAAAAGGCAGAGTAGACCCAGCATGCATGTGGAACCTGCACTCCCTGAATTTTATGGTGGCCGTTATGGCACATAACAGGTAGTATTTAGTGTTAGGTTCCCGTCTTATAGAGATCGCCTTGACGTTTGGCAGACGGGCCCAAATAATTTTGTACAAAATGTATTTGCCAAGAATCTCAAATTTACAAAATAAGCGTACCATTAGCACCAGAATATTTTCTATCACTATGGCATTATTGTACTTTATTTGGTTTGCAGAGTGCTGTTGCATTGTCTTTTTTTTCTTAGTGTTTCTAGCCATGGAAGCGCGCACCTGCGCATTGGGATGTGCTGACTGACCCCCTTTTTTTTTTATACAGGACTTACAACTTCCCTACTCTATACTATATCCCGCCAAGCTGAGAGTGGTTGCTCATGGAGAAGTCTGCATGTTTGATAGTCCTTTGGATGCTGCGCAATGGTTGGAGGCTAACAAACACTCCCTCAAGGTATTGAAAAACACTGGATGATGTGTACACCTCTCTACCAGGGCGGGAGACTTACAAAACTGGCGTAATGCTGAATGGACGCGCCGGATAAGTGTCACATATTTTTTTCCTTTTTCCTCTTTCTGCCCCCTTCCCTGTATGATATATTCTATTTTCTCCTGCTTTTTTTCTACTACCATTTTCCCCACTGACCGGAATGTTATACTCAGTGTTCTCTTTACTGTATATGCTGGGTAATGTAATCTTGTTGTTTGGCACAGGAGTACTAATGTATATAGCACTGATTAGGTGCCCTATTTCTATAATGGCGCTTTTATTAGTATGATGTCCACTGCAGAATCTATTCTTTGGGAGGTAGGCTAGTGGTAGTACCTTAGTACATGTCTGATTTCAGTTTTTGCTGTTGATTTCCTTACGTAGCCGCTACTCGGCTTCAGGAAGCTTTTTTGACTCATTTATATAGTTTTTTTTATGGGATACATGCTTGAGAAATACTGTTATGTTTATAATTTATGTTTGCTTGGGGGGTTTAGGAGGGTCTAGCGAAGAGACGGTTGGGCTAACAATCTGGACCAATGAGCAGTGGTAGCTAATTCCACACTGTTCACTCCAGCAATGTCAGCCGGCCAGTATTTGCTTGTCTGAGACGCATTTGGTGCCTGCCACTACCCGCCTGCTGAGCAGACCATGGGTGGGTCAATCCTTCCATTCTACAGGGTGGGCCATTTATATGGATACACCTTAATAAAATGGGAATGGTTGGTGATATTAACTTCCTGTTTGTGGCACATTAGTATATGTGAGGGGGGAAACTTTTCAAGATGGGTGGTGACCATGGCGGCCATTTTGAAGTCGGACATTTTGAATCCAACTTTAGTTTTTTCAATAGGAAGAGGGTCATGTGACACATCAAACTTATTGGGAATTTCACAAGAAAAACAATGATGTGCTTGGTTTTAACGTAACTTTATTCTTTCATGAGTTATTTACAAGTTTCTGACCACTTATAAAATGTGTTCAATGTGCTGCCCATTGTGTTGGATTGTCAATGCAACCCTCTACTCACACTGATAGCAACACCGCAGGAGAAATGCTAGCACAGGCTTCCAGTATCCGTAGTTTCAGGTGCTGCACATCTCGTATCTTCACAGCATAGACAATTGCCTTCAGATGACCCCAAAGATAAAAGTCTAAGGGGGTCAGATCGGGAGACCTTGGGGGCCATTCAACTGGCCCACGACGACCAATCCACTTTCCAGGAAACTGTTCATCTAGGAATGCTCGGACCTGACACCCATAATGTGGTGGTGCACCATCTTGCTGGAAAAACTCAGGGAACGTGCCAGCTTCAGTGCATAAAGAGGGAAACACATCATCATGTAGCAATTTCACATATCCAGTGGCCTTGAGGTTTCCATTGATGAAGAATGGCCCCACTATCTTTGTACCCCATATACCACACCATACCATCAATTTTTTTGTTCCAACAGTCTTGGAGGGATCTATCCAATGTGGGTTAGTGTCAGACCAATAGCGGTGGTTTTGTTTGTTAACTTCCTCATTCACATAAAAGTTTGCCTTATCACTGAACAAAATCTTCTGCGTAAATTGAGGGTCCTGTTCCAATTTTTGTTTTGCCCATTCTGCAAATTCAGTGCGCTGATCTGGGTCATCCTCGTTGAGATGCTGCAGAAGCTGGAGTTTGTAAGGGTGCCATTTGTGAGTAGCTAATATCCGCCAAAGGGATGTTCGACTAATGCCACTCTCCAGTGACATGCGGCGAGTGCTACGCTGTGGGCTCTTGCTGAATGAAGCTAGGACAGCCACTGATGTTTCTTCATTAGAGACAGATTTCATGCGTCCACATTTTGGCAAATCCAACACTGAACCAGTTTCACGAAACTTAGCAAGCAGTTTGCTAACTGTAGCATGGGAGATGGGTGGTCTCGTAGGGTGTGTTGCATTGAAATCTGCTGCAATGACCCGGTTACTGCGTTCACCAGACATCAACACAATTTCTATCCGCTCCTCACGTGTTAACCTCGGTGACATGTCAATGGCTGTAAACAAAGAGAAACTTGTAAATAACTCATGAAAGAATAAAGTTACGTTAAAACCAAGCACACCATTGTTTTTCGTGTGAAATTCCCAATAAGTTTGATGTGTCACATGACCCTCTTCCTATTGAAAAAACAAAAGTTGGATTCAAAATGTCCAACTTCAAAATGGCCACCATGGTCACCACCCATCTTGAAAAGTTTCCCCCCTCACATATACTAATGTGCCACAAACAGGAAGTTAATATCACCAACAATTCCCATTTTATTAAGGTGTATCCATATAAATGGCCCACCCTGTACATTATCTAAACACTCTAGGGGGGTGAGCATCCTCATATATAAAGCTATCCCGTTTGTTTGCCATTCCTTACGACTAGATCCTATGGGCCGATATGTGTGCTTACAGTGCACTTGTTATCATTTTCCACCATACTATAGTGAAGTCCTAAAGGAGGCAATGGCTTTTACAGAGGTGTGCTCCTTATGTCCGATTCTTTCAATAGGTGACTTTAACACATGCCTCTCACCGCGGTTGGATAGGATGGCGGTGACAGACGTAACAGGGGCGAACAGTGACACAGTATTTGCTAAGCTTTTAATGGAATTGGATCTGTCTGATATCTAGCGGGTGAGAAACCCAGAGGCGCGTCAATTCTGCATCTTCTCTAATTCATATCACTCTCTCTGCAGGATTGACTTGGCTATAGGGTCATTAGACCTATTGTCCTTTTGTGGTGGTGGACGCTACGTATCTGCCCAGGAGCCTGTCCGCCCGATCATTCCCCTATACAGGTGGTTCTCAAATTGGGTGTCAGGAACCCTTTTGATGTCGGAACATGGAATATCTGCCCCTTTTGGCTGCAGCTGGTGGACAGTGGGGAGAAAATCATGGTTGAATTACAGGAATTCTTTGCTACCAATGTGGGATCGGCACCTAAGGGAGCTGTATGGGATGCCTGTAAGGCATTCATAAGGGGGCTGTATATCCAGCAAAGTCTAGAAATGCCTTGAAGCTGCTTCAAAAATCAGTTCTGTAGAGGGAAATGTGGTTTGTTGAGTCTTCTACCTGTGAGAATGAGACTTCATGGTTGGCGGCGCCAGTAGCTTTAAAAGAACAGTTACTGCGTACTGCTGACAATAAACGCTTTTTTCTCAGACAGAAGTACTTTGAGGCTCGGGAGGGCTCGGGTAGGTTGCTAGCTAGAATAGTACGAGCGAAAGATGGACCATCCAGAGTGTTGGCTATCCAGAATGCTGAAGGTTCACTGGTCACTGCTGATATTGATATACTGTCAGTATTTCACTCTTACTACAAACATCTATATAAGTCCAAATTGTCAAGGGACCCAAAAAGACATAGCGCACTACCTTGCTGGCATTTCTATCCCCAAGCAGGGAGCCTGCAATCTGTCTGGACCAGCCTCTTAGATTGGAGGAACTGGAGTTGGCGCTTCGATCATTTCCGAATGAAAAGGCCCCTGGTGTAGACTGCTTACCAGCGGAACTCTTAAAAGAAAATATAGCACTGTCCTTCTACCTCAGCTTTTGGAAGTATTCATAGAGGCCTTTCAGAGGGGAGACTGCCTGATTCAATGAGGGAGGCAATAGTCGTGGTTCTGCCAAAACCAGGAAAAACCTGTCTCATCCTGATTCATACTGACCTCTGATGTTAACATTCTAGCAAATGTCCTGGCGAACAGGCTGCAAATTGTAATTACTATTATTATTCATGAGGACCAAGCTGGTTTTATGCCTGATAAATTAACATCAGTAAATCTTAGGTGACTGTTTCTTAATATTCAGAGGCAGTCAGAAGAGGTCGGGTGTCGAGCAATACTATCTCTGGACGCGGCTAAGGCCTTCGATAGCATTGAATGGCTATATCTATGGGGAGTGTTGAAGGCTATGGGCTTTGGGGATACTTCTTGGGTCCAGTTGCTATATCAAAGCCCAGTGGCGCACATTAGGGCCATGGGCACTACCTCGGAGCCCTTTGAATTGGAAAGGGGCACCCGACAAGGTTGTCCCCTCTCTCCCCTTCTCTTGGCTATAGCAATTGAACCGCTAGCATGTCTACTAAGGTCAGACAGATTGTAGGATTTCCGGCGGGCATTAGTGAAGAACATGTCTCACTTTATTGTTGTGCCTTTTCATAGGTATATAACATTTATATCAAAATATCCTAATTATAGTGTATTTGATATATAATAGGCCATGTGTGTTATATTCACCATTATGTATGTATTTTAAAGTAGGCTGAAAGAGGTTCATGGAAAGCACACAGTTCATGTAGTTTTTTTCTCTGTAGATGTACAAGTCTGAGAAGAGTCATTCTTATCTCCTTGTGGATTTATGACTGAGATAAGCATATTTTCTAGACGCATCTGGTGCTAATTACCCCTATGGTTTAATGTCTGTTGATGAAGCAGAAAATCTGTGATGTATATGTATAATGAACATTAAGTTTTTAGTATAAGATAATCAATAGAACATTTGTATTGTTTAATATTTTTGAATATTATGAAGGATGTCAATGCATCTATTATCTTATATATTCCTCACTAGGAACGCATACACTCCTAAAGCATGAAGAGAAGAATTTAATGTGTAGACTGTGTTAATGAGTCCTCGTTCAGGGAAGATGGTGTTATTTTAACTAACAATCAATCAACCGTTGGAGTAACCGAGGAGACACATATGTCTGTGAGAGTACAAGGTCCATTATATTCTTCTCGGTACATAAATTTGAGTATGGGAAAAGTCTAAATGGTACCACAAAGTCTATGCCCTAAATGGTTTTCATGTCAAAATCAATCCCTTAGCTCTGATTTAGGATTCCATATATTATGTGTATAGAATGTAAGAGAAATCAGACCTGGACAGTTAACCCTTAATGGTGATGATGTTAGTAGCTTATGCAATAGTGCCACCTAGGTATGAATAGGTAACATTGCACCAACAGCTGAAATTCATTCTGAGTGATACAGTGACATCACAGTCATTATCATATGTACACGCCTAACCAACAATGATTGGAAAACTGCAAGTTAGGAAGGTGTGTCTAACTGATAAGTTTGTGATCATAAACCACACGCACGAAGAAAAGAACAACAGGGAGCAACAGAAGACACAGAAACACAGAAAGAAAGAAGAGATCCCAGGAGAAAAATCCCAATGAACGGACCTTAGAGTTGACTTCCCTTAGACTTTGCATATCAACTGCACTCTCGAGTAACGTATAACTTTATTATGTGTAGTATTGATTGAATTAATTGGCTTGATATTTAGGAAAATCTCTGCTTAATTACGGATGTGTAATTTTAGATGTACTACATCAATATTATCACTATTCAGTAAAGATGCATATTACTGAATAAAAGAACTAATATTGATAATCGGAGAAACTCTCTAATTGGAATATTCAATTCCATAGCCGATATCTGGCCTCATAATTTATAACTTATGTAGCAATACTACCCGATATCCGAGATTGGTCATAGTTTGAGCAGAGCAAGGGTTCGTATCTGTCCTTATCATTATTGTGTATATCTCATAATTGTCATCGAGACGCTTGCATTACATTTTTACGTTTGAGAGGTGATATTGAACGCTGGTAGTCGTGTTAGAGCCATCTAGTGGCGGATTTTTGGTACTGCATATCACTGTGTGTTATTGCATATTATTGACTTTTCTATTTATTAAGCCTTATTTGTATTCTGAGTTATTGTATAATAAATTATTTATATTTTTGCATAGACGCTTGTACCATGTTTTACTGATTGCACAATATAATTAAATTAACGACGATCTCTTTTTGAGGTGTTTTATATGTCCACCTCTAGGATCAATTCCCTTAGAATTTTTTTCATTGATCCTTTATTTTTATATAAAGCATTTGCTTTATATCCCCGTCAATATGCAGACGATATGCTAATCTATGTTGGGGATTTAAAGGAGTCGCTCAATCTCATAATGTCCCTTATACATGATTTCGGTGACAGATAGGGTCTCCGTATAAACTAGGATAAATCCATTCTGTTTCCATTGAACCCGATTCCCCCTGGTTTCTCCCTTCTGTCCACCTGGCTGCAAGTTACAAAGAGCTTTAAATATCTAGGTATTACAGTCTCCTCTGATACGAGTCACTATGTAAAAGACAACATTGAACCGCTGCTAAAAAGTATGATAAAATTACTGCATGGTGTAACCTGCCACTAACTGACTGGTACGAGTAATCTCCTTAAAAATGATATTGGTGTCGAAGCTCGTGTATGTTCTGCACAAATCCCCGGTATGGATCCCGCAGAGGATATATTTAAAAACACAGGGCCTGTTTAGAAGCTTGATCTGGCGCAAAAAATCGCACAGGATAAAGCTGGAAACCTTTATAGAGGGAAGGACTCAGGGGGACTGTCTCTTTCCAATTCTTGGCTTTACTTTATTGCCTCACAGAGGCAACACTTGGGGTGCTGGGGACAGGCTCCTGGAGGAAGCGCATCAGAAAAATTAGTGGCCCACATTATAGTGTAGATCCCCTATAGTCGTATTGGAACAGGGTGGCCTCCCCGCTCATGTTGAGGGACTGACTAAAATTAACTTGATAAGGTTTGGCACAAGTGTCGGGAGCTGCTGTCCATACCAGGCTTCACCCAGGCTACACCGCTCTGGAACAACCCTCATCTTCTCGAGTTATTCCGCCTAGAAGGCTTCTTCCCGTGGGAGAGGGGAGTGACATTCTTATATCAGTTGCAGAAAGATGGGGAATTCAAGTAATTTGATCAGTTTAGAGAGGAGTTTTCTCTGCCTCGTACTGCCTTCTATAAATTTCTGCAGCTGAGACACGCGTTCCAGTCGCAGACTAAATCTATCCCAGGGACCTGTGTGAGGGTTCCACTCCTACAACAGATCCTTACTAGGTCCTCTACGAAGGGGCTGATCTCTTCAATATATAGAAATCTTTTTGTAAAGTCCATAGGAGAGGGATCACTCCCGGTTGGGCGGAGGTGGGAGGAGGATGTCGGTCCTATTTCGGATGAACAATGGAATGAGATAAATATTTTTGGCTCTGATGCCGCAACTATCGGTATGTGAGGGACAGCGCGTGTACCAATTGTTGCTGATCAATCGAGTATACAGAACCCCATCCTTTCTGTTCAAAATTGGGGCTAGAATGGATGCCTCATGCCTACGGTGTGGGTGAGGACCTGCATCTCTAATACACATGTTTTGGGATGAGCTCTTGAGCTTCTGGACAGGGGTGTTAAAAAGTATAAAAGATGCATACCGAACTGATGTGCCGGTTACTCCTAGCGCCTGTCTACTGGGGGTGGTGGAACATTGTAAATCATGAGGTGCGTCCTGGGGTGCAACGCCTATTATTTCAATCACGAAAACTGATAGCTCGATACTGGATTCGCCCACAGCCTCCCTCAGTGGCTGAATTCCTTAACAGGATGAAAGGGGGGTGTATGTTAAGAGGAAGTGTGAGGCCAAATTTGCGGCAATATGGAATAAGTGGTTCTCTGCCAGGGCAGAGTCCTCCTCCACTGGGTCTGTCTAGACTCCCCTTAAAGGAAACCTGTCATCAACTTTATGCTGACCTCACTGAGAAATGCTGATTTCAGCAGTGTGTCACTCATGAGCTAATAGTAAGTAGTTGCTGAGAACCAGCATCATAATCATTGGAGCCCAGGCCTTGAAAAGAGTCACATCTACCTGAGAAGAGTCCTGGTTATTCATAATATCCTGCTCTCCCCACCCATCTGCTGATGATTGTCAGTTCTCTCCTAGAGAGAAAGGGAGAAAACTAGGTAGAAGACTGTCAGTCGTCAGCAGGTGGGCAGGGAGAGTAAGAATTCATGAATAACCAGGACTCTTCTCAGGTGGCCGTGACTCTTTTCCAGGCCTAATCTGTAATGATTGTGATGTCTGTTCTCAGCAACCACTTCTTTTAACTTTTAAATGACAGACTGCTGAAATCAACTCTACTTTATGCTGCCGTTAGTACGGGCTGAATAAAGTTGATGACAGGTTCCCTTTAAGCTGGTGGGGGGCAGACTGGGATGAGTGACTGGAAATCAGTATTTGTGCAGGAGTCGGATATGACAAGAAACAAGCCAGGTTGGACTAATGAGCGATTCCGGAGCCCTGACTAAGTGGTTAGGTATGATTATTGATAGGCCCTAGCACGTACATGGGAGGGATATGTCAGTTGGGCAGTATGATGAGGTGCAATATGGTTATTACAAATGGCGGACCGTCTCTTCGCTAGAGGGTGGGGGGGGGATTGGGAGGGTTTATTTCTTTTTGTTTTTGTGTGGGTTTAAATAATGGCTCTGTATGTCATCTATTTGATTGGCTGTAATACTATCTGTAAAGAAGGAGTTCTTATTGTTTGTATAATTTTGGAAAAGCTGTTTAATAAAGACTATCTGATATTTTTTTTAAAAACAAATATTAGCCCTGCTTGTTCTGTTGTTCTTAATAAATTTCCAGGCCATTTCCTACTGCAAACCAATAATCTCTTCTATGGGCTTGGGTGTGCACTCTGCCTGTGACATGCATGCTGCTGCACAAAGCACAGCCCCCTTGCTTGAAACCAATATATGTGGCTTTCCAATATCAGACTTGAAGGGAGAACAGGGATCTACTAGAGTTTTTTTTAAATACACAGAAATACTAAATAAGGTTTAGAATTTGTAATTTAAATCTTTCCCTGCCAAGGATACAGGCTCGGACTCGCAAAGAGGGGAACAGGTGAATCCCGTGGTGGGCCCTTTAGCAAGCCTGGAGGGCCCTTCAGCCATAGTACCCCACCCCCTGCACAAGCTGTACATGACACAGCGCTCCATATATCATATTTTTCGCCCTATAAGACGCACCTAGGTTTTTGAGGAGGAAAAAAGGAAAAAAAATATTTTGAACCAAAAGGTGTGCTTTTGTTGGCCTTTGAACTAATGGTAGCCTGTGAATGGCACTGTTATGGGGGTCTGTGGATGGCACTGTTATGGGGGTCTGTGGAAGGCACTGTTATGGGCGTCTGTGGCTGACACTGTTATGGGGGCGTCTGTGGCTGACACTGTTATGGGGGCGTCTGTGGCTGACACTGTTATGGGGGCGTCTGTGGCTGACACTGTTATGGGGGCGTCTGTGGCTGACACTGTTATGGGGGCGTCTGTGGCTGACACTGTTATGGGGGCGTCTGTGGATGACACTGTTATGGGGGCGTCTGTGGATGACACTGTTATGGGGGCGTCTGTGGATGACACTGTTATGGGGGCGTTTGTGGCTGACACTGTTATGGGGGCGTCTGTGGATGGCACTGTTATGGGGGCATCTATGGATGGCATGACACTGCTATGAGGGGGATCTGTGGATGAAAGATAAATAGCATCTTATGCTATTTGACATCCACAGTTCCCCCCCATAACAGTGTTAGCCACTGTGAATGACCCCCAATACAGGGGGTGGAGGCTGGCATCTACACTAGTTTTTAAATGGCAGTGGGGGCTCAGTGCAGTCATTGTATTCCATTGCACCGGGCCCCGCTCACTATACTAATGGTATCTACTGTAACTGCAGGCAGGCAATGGTTAACTATAGATATGTTCGATCCAGCACTGAGCAGCCTGTACTTACGATCATAGCAGGCTGGAGGCAGGAGGCTTGGCGGGCGGGCACTGGCAGCGTAACTTCCTACGTCACGTGCCTGCGCCGCCTGCTTCATTTATAAAGTGGGCGGAGCAGGCACGTGACGTAGGAAGTTACGCTGCCAGTGCCAACCCAGCCTCCTGCCTCCAGCCTGCTATGATCGTAAGTACAGGCTGCTCAGTGCTGGATCGAACATATCTATAGCTAACCATTGCCTGCCTGCAGTTACAGTAGATACCATTAGTACAGTGAGCGGGGACCGGTGCAATAGAATACAGTGACTGCACCGGGCCCCGCTGCCATTACAAAACTAAAGGGCGGCCCCCAGCCCCTCCTCCCCACTCGCTGATACACACACCGGCCGCGCTGTGCAGCTTGCGGTCGGCGGTGTATCAGTGTAAAAATGGCAGCCTTCGTTCCATATGATGCACTGCCATTTTCCTCCTACTTTTGGGGGGAAAAGGGCGTCTTATAGGGCAAAAAATACCGGTAGATAGGCAGCCTATGTTCATATAAAAAACTAGGTAGCTTATTTAACAAACTATCTGGTTTATTATTATAGATGCAATCATGGCTGAGAAGATAGGTACATAGGCAGGCCAGCCGGTATCATCTTTCCCCACGGAGCCACTTTGTCAAATTCGCTGCATAGACTTCCATAATCAATCATCTTGTAACATTTTCTTGCTGCCTGCCACTGTGTGAGCAGATAATATCTACATGTAGCTTTTCAGTGGGCCCACAGAACAAATTTTACTGGTGGGCGGAAGGCCACTTCAGTAGCCAAGGATGTATCTCTTAAATCCTTGCTACTGATGGCTGAATCTAAAGCAGCTTAGGGCTTGTTTTAAAGCTGTCAATCTAAGCTTTAAAACAAAACTGGGATTGTGATGCAAGCGGTCGTACAGCCAGAAATATAACCATTATTAAGAGCTACATAAACCTGCAGCTCACTCTCAACTGATTTCTCAAGGTAGCACCGCAACCTTGTTCTTGCTTTAAAGTTTGGATTGTCAGCCTGAAATATACCAGGTTAAAGCAGCCCCTCCTTCAGCCATGATCTCAGTCAGTGTGGAGGTGGCCCAGTGGGAGATATGCTGACAGGCTGCAGGGAGAGAAGAGAATTGGCTCCTCCTCTTTCTATATATGACCCCAAGGGAGGGTGACATGGACTTCTATGCAAGTTATCAATTCCCCCATCAATCTGAGGGCATATTTGCTATGTGATTGCCATATATTGGGGGCTTTTTTTTCCAGAAAAGGAGCACTTCCATTTTTCTCATTCGTGTCATTGGGGGACACAAGATAGACCATGGGATGTTCCAAAGCAGTCCCAAGGAAGAGAAAAAAGTAGTCAGAGTACAAGGGGGCAGTCAACACAGCTGCCTGCAGGACCTTGCGTTTCACTGCTACATCAGCAGATGCAAAGGTGTGCACCTGATATAACTTAAAGGTGTGTAGAGAGGACCAGCAGCCTTACACACCTTAAGAGCAGAAGCTTGGTGATGTAATGCCCAAGAGGCCCCCACTGATCGGGTGGAAAGGGGGCTCCTTGTCTTTACAGAGGTAAGCCTCAGAAATAACAAGGCAGAAGAAGAGAGTTCAACGTCCTGAAGGTGGACATGACCAAAAGATATGTGCCCACACCACATGCAGAGTATACAGCACTTCTCCCTTGGGCTGAATTGGAGCCAGACAAAATGAGGAAAGCAACCTTGCTCTAAAGAAAATGTAAGGAGATGCCCTGCAAAGGTTCAAAAGGGGATTGCTGTAGAGCTTCCATTAAGAGATTGAGGTCCTAGGGTGGAAATGGATAGCAGTAGGGTAGTACCGCACAGGTCAATGAAAAACAACAGCAACAAGACCTGTCCCTTGACAGGACTGAGGCCCAAACCCAGAACCAAACCCACCTGAAGAAAAGAAAGGATGGAGGAGAGTGAAAAGTGCATAGGAGAAAGGTGTGACTGTACGCACTACAGATGAGGAAAATGATTCTACAGAATTCATTTGTCCAATCAGCAGGGCTTAAGCAAATGAAGAAACCCTGGTGATCGGACTCATCTCTGGTTCGCACCAATGAACAAAGGATTTCCACGTCCCATGCTAGATTTGTGAGGAAGCTGGTCTCCAGGTCTTGATCATACTCTAAATGACTGAATCCTCTGCCTGTCACTTTGGCTGTCAGACTTTGCGTTCCAACTTGAAGGTTGAGGTGCACCACCACTGCAGAGTTGTCCATCTGAATGCAGACCAGGTGCCCAGCAAGTTGGTTGGTCCAGTATAGCAAGGATAACCCTATGGTTTTCAGCTCCAGAACACTGATGAGAATGGACGACTCCTCTACAGACCATTTCCCCTGGACTGTGAGCGACTTAGGAACAACTCCCCATCCGTGGTGGCTGGCATCCACGGTGACATTTATCCACCCGAGAGGGATGAAGGATCGGCCTACAGTCAGCATTGCCGAGTACAGCCACCAATGAAGGCAGCATTGGACCAAAGTAGAAGGCGATTCTGATTGTCTAGCGATGTCAGAGGCTTGTTCTACTTGGTCAGGATTGCAAGCTGATTAGGGCAAGAATTAAATTGGGTGTACAACACTGCTTTCATCGTGGCAACCATGAGCCCTATGACCTACATGCAGAGGCAAACTGGTAACAGACAAGGAAGAGAAATCTTGCAGACCCTGCTGCGCAGGCAGTTTATCTTGTGCAAGGCAGGATGACTCTGGCCAGATGGGTGTCTATGCACATCCATAGGAAGATGATCCTCTGGGAGGAAATTGGGTTGGATTTCTGAATGGTGATCAACAACCCGAAGTATTGAAGAGTGTCCAGGACTATCATCACACTGGCCGTTGGATGCTCTGGAGGGCACTTTCACAAGGATGTCATCGAGGTATAGTTTTGCAATGATTCCTCTTACGGGAAGCAGAGCCATGAGTAAGACTTTGGTGAAAGTCCTCAGTGCCACTGCTAAATCAAATTGCAGAGCCAGGGGACCCAGTGGCTGCTGGCGTGGGACACTGGAATGTGGGAGTTAGCATCTTGGATGTCTATGGAAGCTATCACCAAGCACAGAGATTCCATGTGACAATACTGTGCTTTGACAAACCTGTTCAGGAACTTGAGATCCAGTACTGTAAAAATAGAACCCTCTTTCTTGGGAACTATAAACAGGTTTGAATAAAAACCGATGGGGAACCGGCGTGATTACTCCCTGAACAAGTAGATGAGACTGCTTGGAACAGCACCAGGGTGGATGTTCTGAAGAGGCAAGAGAGAGATGCGGAAGAGAATTATATCTTGTACCCATCCAATATGAGCTGTCATTCTCAGACATCCGAAACACGGGTAAGCCAGAACTCCCAAAAGAGATGTAGCCATCCCCCCACCCGAGCAGACTCGGATGGGGCCGCAATTCATGCAGACGTGGACTTGAAAGTAAGGGGGTTGCTGAGAGGGCGCCATTAGGGGCAGGGTTTAAAGGATGGTTTTCTTTTGTGGTCTTGAGGCATCTTAGAGCCCGACACTTGTAGGCTCAGAAAGCACAGAAAGTAGTGAAAATAAGGCCTGGTCTATTTGCAGCAATTAGCACGGGCTGCCCTTGCAGCAGGTGCGTACTTTTGCCCCCTGTGGTATCCAAGATAATCTCATCCAGTTTCTTACCAAACAGACGGGATCCAGAAAAGGGGAGGGCTTATTTGGAAGCGTAATCTGTTGCCCAACAAGAAAGCCACCATGTCCTATGGACAGCTACCAGCAGAGCTGTGGAATATGTCATCAGTCGGGCTGCATCATGGAAGGCTTCGTAGATGTAGAAGCTTGCCTGGAAAATTTGAAGGGCAATATCCACCAGCTTGTCTCTCGAAAGGATACCTGTGCAGAGCTGGGAGGCCCATTCTGCCATAGCTTTGCTGACCCACATGAAGGCAAAGAGCTGACCTGATGGCTTCAAAGGATGATTTGGAAAAGGACTCTAGCTTTCTATCCTTTCGTTGGAGAAGGAAGCTGCGTCCCACATGGGCAGGGTGGTATGTTTAGCCAGTCAGGAAACCAGAGGGTCCACAATAGGGAGTGAGGACCACTTTTTTAACAAGGTCTTCAGGAAACAGGTAGAGAAGGTCCAGGCATTTGGGCATAACAAAGCGCTGATTTGGAAAGTTCGACTCCTTGGCAAGAGAGGAATAGAAGTGTGTGATTCAGGATTCAGTGTACTGTCCCTTAGGGAAGGTAGTTACATTGGGAATTTGGGGTCTCAGAATTCAGGGTAACCCTAAGGCTAGCAGGAAATGGTGGATTTGGGGGTTCGCAGTACCTCTTTCTTCCAGAGGTGGTGAAAGAGAGGCGGGTTTGGTGATCTGATGGTCTCTCGCTTCTTAAAGGAGGACAGGAAGCTTAGTCTACTTTCACACTCGCGTTTTGGCTTTCAGTTTGTGAGATCTATTCAGGGCTCTCACAAGCGGTCCAAAACGGATCAGTTTGCATTCTAATGCATTCTAAAATGGAAAAGGATCTGCTCAGAATGCATCAGTTCAGTCTCCATTCCGCTTTGATGAAACTGAGCCAAACAGATCTGTCCTGGCACACAATGTAAGTCAATGGGGACAGAGACGTTTTTTATTTAACATCTTTATTAGTATACAAACCATATACACAAAATAAGTTCAAACTTTATATAATTAATACAATTTTTCTACCCCTACCCCATTTCCCCCCAAAGTGACCTTTATGACCCTGATCTCTATTAATCAATAGCCCTGATTCCAGGAACGTAAATATGTTATTATGTGAAGAGTTCGTTACTAAACTACTTAAAAAGGTATCATTTTGCCATTCAAAACACACAAAGTAACCTTTGAAGCATGGGAGATTTAAACCCCCCTGTTCCAGAGGTTTATAGGTTTAAGTTTTAAGTCTCACACGTTTTCTTCCCCAGACTAGGTCATTAATTATTCTTTCCATAAGTTTAAAATATTTATCCTCTATCCAAATAGGTGTATTCCTAAGAACATAAAGGAATTGAGGTAGAATCACCATCTTGACCAGTGAGACTCTATCAGCTCTAGATAGAGGGAGTCTCAACCAAGTCCCTATTTTTACCCTAGTTTTCGTTATCAGTAGGATCAAATTAAGTTGTACAGAGTTTTCAACCTTGGGAGATATCATCATACCCAAGTATTGGAAAGTGTCAACATCATCTAGCTGGGTTATCGTGGAGTCCTTTTGGGACACCGGATCTAATGGCATCAAAGTTGTCTTTGACCAGTTTATATCTAGGCCTGATACCTCACCAAATAGTTAAACCATGCGGATGATTCTTGGAACAGTCATTTCTGTATTCTCTATAAAAAAAAAAAAAAGAACATTATCCGCATATAAAGAAATGCGATCCTCCGCACCCAGGATTCCAAATCCTTTAATTTGTACATCCTGCCTAATAGCCAAAGCCAAAATATAAATGTCAAATAAGAGTGGTGATAGTGGGCAGCCCTGGCGAGTACCTCTGCTTAAGTCAAAACTAGTAGTAAGGTTCCCATTAATACTCAACTTAGCCGTGGGGGATCAATAAAGTAATTTAATCATATTAATGAATCTCTCCCCAAAGCCCATGCTGGCCAGAACCCTCCACAGGAATCGCCACTCCACCCGGTCAAAGGCCTTAGAGGCGTCCAATGACAGGATGGAATGAGCAGACCCCCCAGGAGCCTGCATATTGGCAAAAAGCCGATGGAGATTGTAATGAGTACCCTTATTTGGGATGAAACCGTTCAGGTCAGGATGGACAATGGAGGAGATGACCCCAGAGAGTCTTGTGGCCAAAATCCTTTCCAGGAGCTTTACATCTGCATTCAACAGCGAGATCGGTCTATAGGATCCCAAATCTGTGGGGTCCTTACCTTTTTTTGGAATTAGTATTATTACCGCTTCCATCATTGAACCCGGCAAGTTCCCCTCCTCCACCGATTAAAGCAAGGACCCCGAGCAATCTAGGAAAAATAACCTCCTTATATTTAGTATAGAATTCATATGGGAGTCAGTCTGAACCGGGGGTGGAATTACCCGAGCATAATTTAATTGCCCCTTCAAGCTCCTGAATTGAGAGGTCAGCCTCCAGTACCTTCTTTTGAGTCGGGGAAATAGGAAAAACAATACCATCAAGATAGAAATCCATCTTTTCATCCGTAATCTTACAATCGGTTCTATAAAAGGTCTGTGAAGTAGTCAAGGAAGGCCTCCTCTATGAAGTCTTGTCCACTAACCATCCTCCCATTAGCCAATCGAATGGTATCTATATATTTTTTGGACTCCTGACTCGAGATCACTCTAGATAGAAGTTTCCCTGGTTGCCCCGATTCCGTAAAATATTTTTGACCCAAAAAAAAAAAAAAAAAAAAGACTCTGTTGGGCCTTCTCCAGCAAAAAGTTAGATTATACTTGTGTAGTCTTCTGCATAGTTTCCCTATTTTCCTCTGTCCTACTTATATAGAAAGATTGTGTAGCTGAGGAGGCTTGTTCTTTTAAAATTTTCTCATTTTTCCCGTGCTCCTTTCTCAAATTGGCAATATTACTGACCATTATCCCCCTCATATAGGCCTTGAAAGTATCCCATACTACTTGGATTTTAGCTGAACCACAATTAGTATCCCAAAATTGGTTGATTTCCTTTTGTATAATTTCATGTTTCTTTATTATTGATAACCAATAGGGGTTTAATCTAAATGGAGACCTCCCTGTTTGTTTATCATGAGTCAGGCAGAGTTAGAGGAGTAGGAGTAGATGGTCCGAAAATGACCTGATCTCGTACTTCATGCGTTTTACAGAACGCAGATATTTTTTATTAATCAGGGCATGGTCTATTCTGGACATAGATCTACCTGATTTACTAATACATGAGAAAAACCTTCTCCCCTGTCCCAAACTTCCCAAAACATCCTCAAACCCAGCCTCAGAGCAAAAACGTGCCAAGGGGGACCCCCGAACAAAGGAGTCTCCCGAGACACCCATAGAAACCCTGTCTACCGCAGGGTTGATAACACGGTTGAACTCTCCAATAATCAATGTAGGACATTCTGGCCATTTATCAATAAATTTTAACAAACAATTAAGTACTGAGAAAGAGAATGGAGGTGGAATATAGACAAAAGCTATAATACACATCTTCCCAGCCAATTTACAGTATAGGAAGACAAATCTCCCCTGGTGGTCAACAGAAGATGCCTCGCACGTAAAGTCAATCGTTCTATGAATATAGACAGACAGTCACTCCCCTAGAGTGACTAGAGAAGGTAGAGTGATACGTGTGAGGCAGCCCATTCCCTGGTGGCCGCCCTGGAGGTCTCCCCGGTAAGATGTGTTTCTATCAAACATACAATAGCTGGGAGGTGTACACGCATCAGATCAAAAACCGCTTGTCTCTTTCTTCTGTCCCCCAGACCTCTAACATTCTGATTGACATTGATAACAAAGAGGGAGAAAAAAAAACAAAAAAAAAAAAACAACCCTCTCCTCCCCACGCATCACAGCCCATAACCAAACCAATTAATCCAATGCATAGTGCAGCAGATCTCTAACCTATGACCATCCCTCCCCCACACCCCGCCGCTCATCACCTTCCTGCCTATTAAACAGAAAAAGGGAAAAGTATAGAACATCAAATGTCATTTCGTTCAAGCCACTACGGAGGCTTGTCTGGCGTATCAAAAAAAAAAGTTGTATCCTTAAAAATAATCTGGAGTTTGGCTGGAAAAACAAGTGAGTACTTAATATCCCTTTCTCTTAGCCTCTTTTTGACAGAAATAAAGGAACGTCTCTTTTCTTGGACATCTTTTGAAAAGTCTGGAAAAAAAGCCAATCTATTTCCATCATATAAAACAGGGGAACATTCCCTCGCCCTTCTTAGTACCAGATCTCTGTCCTTTGAAACCAGCATTTTGGCGAGAAGTGTCCTTGGTTGTCTCCCAGGAATTAATTTACCGCCTGGAACCCGATGGGCTCTTTCTACTAGGAACATGGGCGAGAAGTGTTCCCTGCCAAAATTTTCAAAAATCATCGTCTGTATAAATTGAGTAGGGTTCTTATCTTCTGCGCCCTCTGGGATCCCCAAGATTCTTACATTATATCTTCGTGTTCTATCTTCCAGGTCCACCACCTTTCTTTTAAGGAGATTAAGATCTGTCCTCAAGGTGGACATCTCTATATTTACTTTTTTAGATTCATCCTGTATAGTGACCATCGAGCTCTCCACTTTATCAACTCTCTCCCGAATTTTAGACAGATCATCCCTGATCAATCCCACATCGACTTGGATTACCCCAAGCTGGGTTGTAATGACCTGAATTAAGTCCCCATTCTGTTTAACCGGCAGTAATATTTCTTTTAGCGGAGAGGGGTTGATATTGATCACATCTTCTTCCTCTATCCCCTCCTCCCCTTGAGGGTACCCAGCAGCTTTTTGTACTTCAAGTTCAGGGTTCACCTCAGAGTTATCAGTTCTTTTTGTGCTGGACTCCTTTTGCCCGTCCCTCGTGTTAATGCTTGGGGACCTCAAGAATTGATCTATTTTTGCTCCTTCAAAAGGTTTAGTGGCCAATTTCTGACCGGAAAGATCCACAGAGCGCCTACTAGCCTTTAGAGCCATTTATTTTTTTTTCACTTTTTCTTTTCCTTAGTATTCGCCCTTAGTATTTTTTTTTTAACTCTTTTTCTTTTCCTTAGTATTCGCCTTATTTCCTTTTTTTCTCTTTTTCCTCCCTTTTTTCTCTTCCTCCTTTTTCGCCCTTCTCTTTTCCGCCTTTTTCCTATTTATGAATATATATTTTTTTCCCCTTATGGTATCACATAAACCAGGAATACGGTAATAGCCTTTTGTTGGTTAGTTGCATAGTTAGCTCATTAGTTACTTAGTCACAAATAAAAACAGTAAAGGAGCAATCTCATCCATTTTCGATTTTTCAGGCCATCAGCCGACCCAGCTGGGAGACACACGAAACCATAGAAACCCTGTCTACCACAGGGTTGATAACACAGTTGAAGTCTCCAATAATCAATGTAGGACATTCTGGCAATTTATCAATAAATTTTAACAAACAATTAAGTTCTGAGAAAGAGAATGGAGGTGGAATATAGACAAAAGCTATAATGCACATCTTCCCAGCCAATTTACAGTATAGGAAGACAAATCTCCCCTGGTGGTCAACAGAAGATGCCTCGCACGTAAAGTCAATCGTTCTATGAATATAGACAGACAGTCTCTCCCCTACAGTGACTAGAGAAGGTAGAGTGATACGTGTGCGCAGCCCATTCCCTGGTGGCCGCCCTGGAGGTCTCCCCGGTAAGATGTGTTTCTATCAAACATACAATAGCTGGGAGGTGTACATGCATCAGATCAAAAAACGCTTGTCTCTTTCTTCTGTCCCCCAGACCTCTGACATTCCAGGTAAGAATTCTGATTGACATTTATAATAGCCTTTTGTTGGTTAGTTGCATAGTTAGCTCATTAGTTACTTAGTCACAAATAAAAACAGTAAAGGAGCAATCTCACTCATTTTCGATTTTTCAGGCCATCAGCCGACCCGGCTGGGAGACACACGAATCGCAGCCAGGGAGACCAGCAGGCCACAGGGAGCCAGAGGACCAAGCAACGATCTGCAGAGACTGGAGCGGGGGTCTCCAGGAAAAAAGGCGGAACACCAGGGGCCAGCCAAAAAGGAGAGAACACCAACGCAGGCCAGCGACCAGCACCAGCAGCTACGGGGGAAGCAGAGGGCAGAGAAACAAGTAATCAGCAGGCAGTCCCAATCCCGATACCAAGGCAAGGAGGCAAAAGAAACAGGCAGAACCGCCAAGCAGCCCAAGTCCGGGGAAACCCCAGATGCCGTCAATCGAGGTCCAGGACGGGAGAGCAGGAAGCGGGACAGCGGGAGGTGGGGAGAGTGCGACGTCCTACGTCATCACACAGATCCGTTTTTACTGACACAATCGAAAACGGATCCGTCCTCCATTGAGTTTCAATGGTGTTCAAGACGGATCCGTCCTTACTATATTAAAGATAATACAAACGGATCTGTTCTGAACGGATGCATATGGTTGTATTATCTGAACGGATCCGCCGCGAATACTTCTCAAAATGTTGCGGCCTGGTTAGTTACAGCAGTGCAGAGGCTCCCCTTTCTTACAGTGCAGCATTATCTCTCTCCCGACAAGCAAGCTTAGCTCCTGAGCTGTCAGCAGAGGCTCCAGTATGCTTCCCTCACCGAAGAGTAGTCACAGTAAACATGTAAATTTGGGGGTGCACTCATTTTTCAAAGAGTTTTCATAGGTTGTTCCTTTTTTAATTTTTCCAGCTTAGGCTACTTTCACACTAGCATTCGGAGCGGATCCGTCTGATGTTTTATCAGACGGATCCGCTCCTATAATGCAGACGCTTGCATCCGTTCAGAACGGATCCGTCTGCATTATAACTTAGAAAAATTTCTAAGTCAGAAAGTAGCCTGAGCGGATCCGTTCAGACTTTACATTGAAAGTCAATGGGGAACGGATCCGCTTGAAGATTGAGCCATATGGTGTCATCTTCAAGCGGATCCGTCCCCATTGACTTCCATTATAACTCTGGACGGATCCGCTCGCCTCCGCACGGCCAGGCGGACACCCGAACGCTGCAAGCAGCGTTCAGGTGTCCGCTCACTGAGCGGAGCGGAGGCTGAGCGCTGGCAGGTGGATGCATTCTCAGTGGATCCGCCTCCACTGAGAATGCATTAGGGCCAGACGGATGCGTTCGGGGCCGCTCGTGAGCCCCTTCAAACGGAGCGCACGAGCGGACACCCGAACGCTAGTGTGAAAGTAGCCTCAAAAGCTGGATTTTTGTCCTTTCCAGCTCTGATGGTTTTCTGATGATATGTAAATGTAAACCTACGTGGAATGCATGACAAACATTTATTTTTAGGAGGTGTGGTGCATATAACTTTTTGTTTTGGTCACTTTTATGTATGAATATCAACTTTTATGCAATTTGTATGAAAAATTACACATACAAAATTACATGAAGGTGTCTGTATGTATAAGGGTATGACCACACGGTGCGGTTGTGACAGGTGCAGCACAGCCATACAGGCCCTGAAACTAGACCGATGAGGACCAGACTGTTAATTCAGTCTGCATTGTTAATGGGAAGGCAGTATTGCAGGTGCCGCACAGCAATGCAGACTGCGGTATTGTAGTTTAATTAGGGCCCACTGTGGCCTGTATGGTTGCACAGTACCTGACAGCAGTGCCGCTGTGTTGCAACCGCAATACGTACCCTAAAGTGCCGAGTGGCATTTTAACAATGTGACAGGTGTAGGACTTTTTCAGAAAATATGGATTTTTTTTATTTTGTAATTTAGGTTTTATTTGCACATGTCAAAATTGTGCTGGCAGCCAGAAGTGTAAAATGTCCAAAAACCCCTGACAGTAAAAGGGTTCATGGAAAAGACACAAAAAAGAAACTCAAAATAATACATTTCACAAAATAGCATTATACATTTAATGTCAACAAAGTACAAATATAAATTACAAGTATAAAAAGCTACTCTTATAAATCTACCAAAGTATTTTCATGGAATGAGAGTTCTGCCCAGTCCTCTTCATCTTCTCCTCCTGGATCCAGTGGAGTCCAAGTAAAGTCATTTACCTGCAACACAGAACATACATCACAGAGAGACACCTGTGTTTTTACATGGGACTGCAGATAAAAACATTCGTTTTTATTGATAGCTGGAAAGCACTGAATGGCTAATACAATACACAGTGGGGAGTTTGTTCACACCTGAATAAGCCCTTGCAATTCTTCTTCTGTTAGGCAATCCAAGGTATCATCTTCACCAGGAACATATTCCACAGCAACTTTACCACTGTCTGCATTGGTAGGAAGACACATAAAACTTGTGTACATTATTCTTACCAGGGTCAATAACTTGACTGCACAGACCTAATTTCTGTACCTGATATTCACAGGAAACTGTTGGCTAGTGGGGCCTTGCTGTAGTATATTATGCACACCAGTATAGGGCACCTCTCAAAGACTGTCCTAGCTACTTTGATATCCTAATAGGAAGGACTTCTGACTCATCAGAAGTGCCAAGAAAACCAGTTTGAGTCCCTTCCATATTATATGTGGCCTGGAAACACAGGAAAGTGGTGTGCCTTCTCGGTACTTCTAACTGACCAACATTCCCTGAGGGGCAACCCACATTGTTATAATACTGCCCACTCAAATGCAACATGGGCACTTTGGAAGCTAAAGGGTTGTCCAGAATCAAGATATTGATGACCTATTCCTCGGATAGGTCATCAATATCAGATTGGTGGGGGTCCAACACCTGGCACCCCCCACAATCAGCTGTTCTCAGAAGTCGCTAGAAATAACAAAGTGAATGGAACTAGGAGCAGACAGCTCAGGTCGCAATCACTCCATTCAAAGTGTTGCACTTAATGGTATACTGTATTTTTCGCTTTACAAGGCGCACTTTTCCCCCCAAAAGTGTGGGGAAAATGGCAGTGCGTATTATAAAGAGAGTACTAATGAGCGCTTCCATTATGGAAGGGAGAAGGAGACAAGGGAGGGATGAGCTGGTCTTCTCAGTGCGCAGCACTGTGCTGTGTCCTGATGGTGTACAGCGGCAGGACATAGTGCGTACTATGACCTGTCACTGTGCAACGTCAGGCCACAGTACAGTGCAGCCAAAAGAGCATGCTGGATCTCCAGAGTGACGGTGCCGTCAGGAGCAGGAGAGGCAAGTTACTTTATTTTTTGTCTGATCTGAGGTCTGAAGAATATTGGGGGTCTGATAAGGACTGGGGGTCTGATCTGAGGTCTGATGAAATGTTTTTTTAATTTTCTTCCTCTAAAATCTTGGTGCGTCCTATAGAGTGAAAAATATGGCCATTTTGTGATATGCCCTCTAGTCAGACAACCCTTTTAATATTACATATTAATGCACAGAAAAAACACCTAAATCACAATGCAATGACTATTACCGAAAACCACCAACAGGATCTTCTGGAAAGCGTTAGATAAAGCCCTTTGCTCAGAATACTTTTGCACCTTCCCAGACTTTGATATAAATTCCACTGGATCTGGGAAAAACACACAACAAAATTTTTCTTTTTATATAAAATACAAACACATATACTGGAATATCATCCACAAAGTCAACTCGCCAAATCTATAGCCCATTTTGCTTACACTAGGAGGAACATTTATCAACCGCTGTACACCAGAAAACTAGCATCAAAAAGTCCAAAAAATGTTTTGCAACTTTATGGGTTTTGTGGCTTTTTTGAATAGTGGTGAGCAGTGCTGGGAGTGGGGGGTGCCAGGCATAGCCAGTCTGGTACATTATAATCTACGCCAGGACACTGTCCTAGATTATACCTGAAACCTATATTTGCTCTACTGTTGTCATAGATTTCAGTTCTGGTGCACAGAACTGCACTTAATAATTGTGGAGCAACTGACTCCAGCGGGGGAGAGATGAAGACCAGCATGTAAAATGCCAGTCTTAATAAATCTCCCATATACGTATAACTAGGACTGACATAATGGTCAACAGTAGAACTGAGCAAACCTGAAAATGAGAATTTCCAACAAATGAATTTCTTTGGTATTGAACAAAAGATAATCAGGGACAACCAAGATTTTTCACTCAAAGGGATAACCTGAAACGAGACCTGTCGGGAGAGTTTGAGTTCTGCTCTTGAGAAACACAAGTTTATATCATGGCACCACCCCTTTAACGTGTATGGTATGTAAGTACTGCTGAAACGGTCAGGTCGTAGTTTGCAGCCGTTACATCATCTGAGGAACAGCGTGTAATGTGACTGAGCCTTAGAGCCCGCTTAAACAGTTTTTGGCCATGATTTGGGCATTTTTTCCATGCAGAATCAGCACCAAAAGCGCCTCCAAACAGCTTCCCATTTATTTCAATAGGAAGTAGAACTTTCCATGTGGAAACAAAAAAGAAGCAGCGTAGCCTATATTGGGACGGAATCTACGATGAATCTCCCATTGATGTGAATGGGAAGTGGAGAAAAACGCGTAGTAGGCTCCATACATATCTGCACTTTTTGTTTTTTTAACCTTTTTTGGTTTGGATCCAAGGCAAAAAAAATGCATTGAAGTATACACCTCCCAAAAAAACAAAAACAAATAAAAAAAACGCCTCAAAAACTCTCCAAAAAATGTGCCTTAAAAAAATAAAATAAAATAAATTTTAAATCAGCATGGATTCCACTTGGATTTTAAAAGTGTGCTTTCAAAATCCATCATGTGAACATACCCTTAGAGGTATGAATAAATAGATCAGCAATCCACAATTCAACTCAAAAATGAATTCTCACCATTCTGCTTTGTAATACTGTCTTCTGCCACTCCGACTCCTCTGCTGCGAACGCCATAATGAGGAAGGGTCACTTCCACCACACACAGATATCTTAGTTTTGACTGTTCTTGCGGTTCTGATTCCTCCTCCTCGTCATCATCCAAACCAGAAATATTCTGTAGCTGGAGGGTAAATCAGATACTAATATATCATGTCTATTCTGACTTTCTGCATTCACTCGTCATGGGGTATTGAAACCAGATGCAACGGATAAGTGACACTGTTAGATTGATGGGGAAAGGTCATGGAGCGGCAGTCCATCACTAGTTACCACACATCTCTGAGCAGCTACTAACACATGTACAGGAACACTGAATGCCAACTAATACAGTCAACATTTCATCTCCCACAGGGGTGTTATCCAGCTCTCCCAGACCCCTGCTCTCGCCGGCAGGGAATAAAGGAACGTTTTCTGAGCTTTAGCCGCATCGGCCTTCAGGAAGAAAATTATTGTCGGAAACACGCTGCTGGCTACTGTCAGGTGCTGCTGGCGGCTTGGGATGGTTTTTGGAGGTGACAGGTTCCCTTTAAGAGCAAATCTTTATAGTTGTGTTGTAGTACAGTTTTGGAAAGTGATTACTGCATTAAAGGGGTTCTCCGGGCTTAACCTTTTTTTGGCTATTACAAGCTAACCTGTGGAGGAATGAGTATTGCTCACATACTTACCTTCCAGAGTGCAGCCGTTCCTGAGATCTTCCTCCCGGTCACGTGGTCCCTCCAGATGGCTTTTTAGTGCTTCCGGCCGAAAGTGCGTCTTCTTCTCTTCCTGTCTTCTCTTCCTTTCTCCAGCAGGAGACGGATCGTCATGAGTCACTGCCTTCAGCTGGAGAAAGCACCCACCGGCAGTCTTCACAGCGCACTAAACTGAATGCTAGTGCGCATGTGCAGGACCGCCGGCCGCTCTCTGTATCGTACAGGCTTCTATGTGAAGCCTGTACTGACTCCTGCATAGCGCGATGTAAGCGCTGTGCAGGAGTGACAGCATAGCAATCAGCCACAGAGGCTGATCGCTATGCTGTGCATGTCACAGGGGGCACTGGATGGCACAATGGGGGTAAATGTATTGCACATGGGGGCAATGGATGGCACAAGGGGGCACTGGATGGCTCAAGGGGGTCAATGGATGGCACAAGGGGGGCACTGGATGGCACAAGGGGGCAAATGTATTGCACATGGGGCAATGGATGGCACAATAGGGGAACTGGGTGGCTCAAGGGGGTCAATTGATGGCACAAGTGGGGCACTGGATGGCACAAGGGGGCAATGGTTGGCACAAGGAGGTCAACTGATGGCACAATAGGGGCACTGGATGGCACAATAGGGGCACTGGATGGCACAATAGGGGCACTGGATGGCTAAAGGGGGTCAATTGATGGCACCTCCCTCTTATCGGCAAACATCTCTGCCTATAACCAGCGTCTAATGTTCAATCCTCCGACACCACAGACATCCTCCCCCCGCCATGGAACCCGCCCTATCCCCGCCCTTTATGCTAATCTCCCCTACCCACTGCCTTGAGAACACCAATACCGGCCGTAAGGGAGGTCACAGTAGCTTAGCAACACCAGACTCCTCCACGCCCACAAACCGCCCCCCTCACGCCCCCTATGTCACTGCACATCGCGCCCAAACAGAGTTTATATAGTAAAGCACACCAGAACACATGTTTTATCCTAATAAGTTTTATTGTCCTGATGAAGGGGGCAGTCCGCCCCTGAAACGCGTAGACTTTTGAATAAAAGATTACCTATATGGTAACATCTCAACACTGAGTCTTTCTTCTGCATCAGCGCCGTTTAATTTGGTCCGATCTTCTTCTTTCAACTTTACCTGCTTTATCTCTTTGACCGTGAGCGACGGAAAAAGGGCATAGACCAAGGCAGCAGATGCAGATCCATCCCCCGCAGACTGGATGGGAATAATTCCAGCAAGGCGAAACATAGGTGTTGTGACTTTTCACAACACCACATGGTAAGCACAATCAGTGTATTTCTGTATTACTGTCTGTAAGGTTCTACACAAGAGGCGCTGCCTCTCTCTGGTTTTTTCTTTTATATACAGGATAGGATTAGATACACATGTGAGGGAAGAGCCTGTAAACGGTCAGTGATGGGATTAGATACACAGCTCAGAAGGCTGTATCACACAGGATAGGATTAGATACACATGTGAGGGAAGAGCCTGTAAACGGTCAGTGATGGGATTAGATACACAGCTCAGAAGGCTGTATCACACAGGATAGGATTAGATACACATGTGAGGGAAGAGCCTGTAGACGGTCAGTGATGGGATTAGATACACAGCTCAGAAGGCTGTATCACACAGGATAGGATTAGATACACATGTGAGGGAAGAGCCTGTAAACGGTCAGTGATGGGATTAGATACACAGCTCAGAAGGCTGTATCACACAGGATAGGATTAGATACACATGTGAGGGAAGAGCCTGCAGACGGTCAGTGATGGGATTAGATACACAGCTCAGAAGGCTGTATCACACAGGATAGGATTAGATACACATGTGAGGGAAGAGCCTGTAAACGATCAGTGATGGGATTAGATACACAGCTCAGAAGGCTGTATCACACAGGATAGGATTAGATACACATGTGAGGGAAGAGCCTGTAGACGGTCAGTGATGGGATTAGATACACAGCTCAGAAGGCTGTATCACACAGGATAGGATTAGATACACATGTGAGGGAAGAGCCTGCAGACGGTCAGTGATGGGATTAGATACACAGCTCAGAAGGCTGTATCACACAGGATAGGATTAGATACACATGTGAGGGAAGAGCCTGTAGACGGTCAGTGATGGGACTAGATACACCACTCAGAAGGCTGTATCCCACAGGATAGGATTAGATACACATGTGAGGGAAGAGCTTGCAGACGGTCAGTGATGGGATTAGATACACAGCTCAGAAGGCTGTATCACACAGGATAGGATTAGATACACATGTGAGGGAAGAGCCTGCAGACGGTCAGTGATGGGATTAGATAGACAGCTCAGAAGGCTGTATCACACAGGATAGGATTAGATACACATGTGAGGGAAGAGCCTGTAGACGGTCAGTGATGGGATTAGATACACAGCTCAGAAGGCTGTATCACACAGGATAGGATTAGATACACATGTGAGGGAAGAGCCTGCAGACGGTCAGTGATGGGATTAGATACACATGTGAGGGAAGAGCCTGCAGACGGTCAGTGATGGGATTAGATACACAGCTCAGCAGGCTGTATCACATAGGATAGGATTAGATACACATGTGAGGGAAGAGCCTGCAGACGGTCAGTGATGGGATTAGATACACAGCTCAGAAGGCTGTATCACACAGGATAGGATTAGATACACATGTGAGGGAAGAGCCTGCAGACGGTCAGTGATGGGATTAGATACACAGCTCAGAAGGCTGTATCACACAGGATAGGATTAGATTTATTCTGGGTGTAGAAAGACACAGGAGTGTGCTGCAGACAGAGCAGAGTAAGGAGAAAGTAAACAGATCTGCCAGGATAAGGCTACTTTCACCCTCACATTTGGTGCAGATCCGTCATGGATCTGCACAGACTGATCCGTTCAGATAATACAACCGTCTGCATCCGTTCAGATCGGATCCGTTTGTATTATCTTTAACATAGCCAAGACGGATCCGTCTTGACAAACATTGAAAGTCAATGGAGGACGGATTCGTTTTCTATTGTGCCAGATTGTGTCATAGAAAACAGATCCGTCCCCATTGACTTACATTGTGTGCCAGGACGGATCCGTTTGGCTCAGTCTCGTCAGACGGACACCAAAACGCTGCAAGCAGTGTTTTGGTGTCCACCTCCAAAGCAGAATTGAGACTGAAGTGATGCAAACTGAGGCAAACTGATGCATTCTGAGCGGATCCTTTTCCATTCAGAATGCATTAGGGCAAAACTGATCCGTTTTGGACCGCTTGTGAGAGCCCTGAACGGATCTCACAAACGGAAAACCAAAACACCAGTGTAAAAGTAGACTAATGTGATGTCTTCCAGGGAGAAAAGAAAGCTCAGACATGAAAAACAGGTATTGGGGGCATATGTATGCATGGTGAGAGGTGTTAGGAGCACAAAATCTTTTTTTGATTTTGGGACCGGACAACCTCTTTAACAGCTAAAAGTATCCTTCAGGAGCCTGGGAAAGCTGGGTGACAACCCTTGTGGAAGCAGCACTACTAGTGGCCATATTCCATGCATCTCTGTATGGATGGGATCCTCATCAGTGGCTCAATGGACACATGCCACTTAGCCATCCACAGAAATAACTTGTAAAGACTCCCCAAATATTAATTTGCCTTCATGCCCCTGAATATAGTAGCAAGCTGTAAACAGGATGAAGTAAAGATAGCAAATACTTACAGCAACTATCCTTTTTGACCAGCCATTAAACCCCAGGTAGTAGTTAGCCAGCTCATGACATTTGTGGCTGTACAGCTCCAGAGACTTGTACGGAAATCCCTTCTGCTTGACACATATTTGCACCTAGGTACATGAAAAAGACAAAGACACATTAAAGAGGACCTGCCACCACTCCTGACATTCCTGTTTTAATAGCTTCATGCATTCCCCATGTAATAACGATTCTGGAGCATTTATTCTTATGACTCTATGTTGTGCCATTCCTTTATTACTCCTACTAGAAGTTATGAATGAAAGTCTAGCAGTCTGCAGTAAGGGTACACAGGGGTGGTAACCAGTTGTGGTGTGTATCTGCACAGACTCACTCTATCCAATCAGTGCTGCCATTTTCATTCTGTGCAGGTACACACCCAACAGGTTACCTCCCCTCTGTACCATTACTGCAGACTGCTAGCCTTTCATTTATAACTTCTAGTAGGAATAATAAAAGGGATGGCACAACATAGAGTCATAGGAATAATTGCTCCAGAATTGTTATTACATGGGGAATGCATGTAGCTATTAAAATAGGCATGTCAGAAATGATGATAGGTCCTTTTTATAAACAGCGTGACCCTCACGCCCCTCTTGCTGCAATACGTTCCTGTAAGGCCTCATGCACACGACCGTTGTGTGCACCCGTGGCCGTTGTGCCGTTTTCCGTTTTTTTTCGCGGACCCATTGACTTTCAATGGGTCCGTGGAAAAATCGGAAAATGCACCGTTTTGCAGCCGCATCCGTGATCCGTGTTTCCTGGCCGTGAAAAAAATATGACCTGTCCTATTTTTTTCACGGCCAACGGTTCACGGACCCATTCAAGTCAATGGGTCCGTGAAAGAACACGGATGCACACAAGATTGGCATCCGTGTCCGTGATCCGTGGCCGTAGGTTAGTTTTTATACAGACGGATCCGAAGATCCGTCTGCATAAAAGCTTTTTCAAAGCTGAGTTTTCACTTCGTGAAAACTCAGAACCGACAGTATATTCTAACACAGAAGCGTTCCCATGGTGATGGGGACGCTTCTAGTTAGAATACACTACAAACTGTGTACAAGACTGCCCCCTGCTGCCTGGCAGCACCCGATCTCTTACAGGGGGCCGTGATCAGCACAATTAACCCCTTCGGCACCTGAAGGGGTTAATTGTGCTGATCACGGCCCCCTGTAAGAGATCAGGGCTGCCAGGCAGCAGGGGGCAGACTCTCCCCCCCCTCCCCAGTTTGAATATCATTGGTGGCCAGTGCGGCCCCCCCCCCCCCCCTCTATTGTAATAATAGGTTGGTGGCCAGTGCGGCCCCCCCCTCCCTCTATTGTAATAATTCGTTGGTGGCACAGTAGCTCCTTAGCCCCTGAAGACGCCACATCGGTGGTGAAACATGTCGGGGGAGCTGCAAGTTTAGGTTTTAGAGACAGTGCAGTGTGCTTGGAGTCCGGCCCCCGGTGCGCTGCAGACACTGGGTTAGCCGAGACAAATAGTTACGCTCTATCCTCAAGAGGAATCAAGGGATAAGAGCGATACAGACTCGATCCACTCTGATGCAGGATTGACGGAGATCTATATCTCAGGCTTGGGCTGTAGATATTCCTGTCAAACTGAAGCAGGGCAATACAACTTGATCAATTCCTCAGGACAGAGTTGTAGATATACAAAGGATAGAGACTGCAAATATAAGCAGTAATAACAAATCAAATAGAATCATTACTGTCACCAAGCACTATAGCACTGGAATTTTATATTCTTTTTCTTTTCTATTTTCCCGTAATTTTTTAAAGAATACCAAATAAATGTTACATTTTAAAACAGACCTTAAACGGGAACTTATTAGCCGCCAGGCTATCTGAACCTTAATAATTTAAATCCCGGGTCCAAAGGGTCCTTGAAAGGATGGCACAGTGTGCGCCCCCCCCCCTCCCTCCCTCTATTGTAATAATTCGTTGGTGGCACAGTGTGCGCCCCCCATCGGCCCCCCCTCCCTCTATAGCATTAACAACATTGGTGGCCAGTGTGCGGCCTCCCATCTCCCCCCCCCCCCATCATTGGTGGCAGTGGAGTTCCGATCGGAGTCCCAGTTTAATCGCTGGGGCTCCGATCGGTAACCATGGCAACCAGGACGCTACTACAGTCCTGGTTGCCATGGTTACTTAGCAATAGTACAATAGTAGAAGATTCATACTTACCTGCTGCTGCGATGTTCGTGTCCGGCCGGGAGCTCCACCTACTGGTAAGTGACAGGTCTGTGCGGCGCATTGCTAAATGAACCGTCACTTACCAGTAGGAGGAGCTCCCGGCCGGACAGAGACATCGCAGCTCCCAGGTAAGTATGAATCTTTTACTATTGTACTATTGCTAGTAACCCGCTGCCACCAATGATCGGGGAAGGGGGGGGGGAGATGGGAGGCCGCACACTGGCCACCAATGTTGTTAATGCTATAAAGGCAGGGGGGGCCAATGGGGGGCGCACACTGTGCCACCAACGATTTATTACAATAGAGGGAGGAAGGGGGGGGGCGCACACTGTGCCACCAACGAATTATTACAATAGAGGGAGGAAGGGGGGGGGGGGGCCGCACTGGCCACCAATGATATTCAAACTGGGGAGGGGGGGGGTCTGCCCCCTGCTGCCTGGCAGCCCTGATCTTTTACAGGGGGATATGATAGTACAATTAACCCCTTCAGGTGCGGCACCTGAGGGGTTAATTGTGCTGATCACGGCCCCCTGTAAGAGATCGGATGCTGCTAGGCAGCAGGGGGCAGTCATGTACACAGTTTGTAGTATATTCTAACTAGAAGCGTCCCCATCACCATGGGAACGCCTCTGTGTTAGAATATACTGTCGGAAATGAGGTTTCACGATCTAACTCATATCCGACAGTATATTCTAACATAGAGGCGTTCCCATGGTGATGGGGACGCTTCAAGTTAAAATATACCATCGGATTGGAGAAAACTCCGATCCGATGGTATAAAAGGGACTCCAGACTTTACATTGAAAGTCAATGGGGACGGATCCATTTGAAATGGCACCATATTGTGTCAACGTCAAACGGATTCGTCCCCATTGACTTGCATTGTAATTCAGGACGGATCAGTTTGGCTCCGCACGGCCAGGCGGACACCAAAACGACTTTTTTTTCATGTCCGTGGATCCTCCAAAAATCAAGGAAGACCCACGGACGAAAAAACGGTCACGGATCACGGGAAAACGGAACCCCGTTTTGCGGACCGCAAAAAAATACGGTCGTGTGCATGAGGCATAAGTAACATGTTCACCATTCTACCGATTACATAAGGATTTCTTCTACATAAGCATTTGAGTCACCTTAAAGGGGTTGTTCAGTTTCCAATACTGATGACCCATCCTCAGAATAGGTCATCCATAGGGATGAACGAATCGACTTTGGATGAAACATCCGAAGTCGATTTGCATAAAACTTTGTTCTAATACTGTATGGAGCAGAAGCTCCATACAGTATTAGAATGTACTGGCTCCAATGAGCCGAAGTTATTACTTCGCAAAGTCTCGCAAGACTTCGTATAATAACTTTATAAATCAATTTGTACTGTAAAAAAACATTTCCCGAACAAGTGGAACCTTGGAACCGAACCCAAGTTCGGGAAATGTTTTTTTACAGTACAAATTGATTTATAAAGTTATTATATGAAGTCTCGCGAGACTTTGCGAAGTAATGACTTCGGCTCATTGGAGCCAGTACATTATAATACTGTACGGAGCTCCTGCTCCGTACAGTATTAGAACAAAGCTTTATCAGGGCTCCAGATGGCGACCAAAATGGTCACCAATGCGACTTAGAATTTACAAATGGCGACAAGACTTTTTAGTCTTGTCGCCATTTGCGACTAGAGCCTCGCCGCAGCTCTGAATACAGCGGCGGGCACAGAAGATTAACTATCATGTTCTTATCAGCAGCTCTGTGGAAGAGTCTCTCCCTCCCCCCTGTGCTGCTGCCGCCGCGGCCAATAAGAAGAGGGACAGGGGGAGGGGCTGTGGCCACTGCGCCACCAATGAAGATAACCGGTCTGTTAATACAAATACAGGAGGCGGGTGCCGGAATCAAATAGCCGACACCCGACCTCTATGACAGGGAGCGGCACCTGAGGAGTTAACTGCCGCTGATCGCAGCTCCCTGTCATAGAGGTCAGGTGTCGGCTATTTGATTCCGGCACCCGCCTCCTGTATTTGTATTAACAGGCCAGTTATCTTCATTGGTGGCGCAGTGCGCCCCCCCCCCAACACCCCAGTATAATAAACATTGGTGGCGCAGAGGGCAGTGCCAATGAGGGTTAAAAAAATATATGAACTCACCTCCTCAAATTGATCGCGTAGCTGCCGGTCTCCTGCTCTTTCTTCAGGACCTGTGGTGACATCACTGAGCTCCATCACATGGTCCATTACCATGGTGATGGATCATGTGATGAGCACAGTGACGTCACCACAGGTCCTGAAGAAAGAGCAGGAGACCGGCGGCTACGCGATCAATTGGAGGAGGTGAGTTAATTTTTATTTATTTTTTTAACCCTCATTGGCACTGCCCACCAATGTTTATATGTTTATTATACTAGGGAGGGGGGGGGGGGGGGGCGCACTGCGCCACCAATGTTTATTATACTGGGGTGTTGGGGGGGGGCGCACTGCGCCACCAATGTTTATTATACTGGGGTGTTGGGGGGGGCGCACTGCGCCACCAATGTTTATTATACTGGGGTGTTGGGGGGGGCGCACTGCGCCACCAATGTTTATTATACTGGGGTGTTGGGGGGGCGCACTGCGCCACCAATGTTTATTATACTGGGGTGTTGGGGGGGGGCGCACTGCGCCACCAATGTTTATTATACTAGGGGTGTGCCACCAATGTTTATTATACTGGGGTGTTGGGGGGGTGCACTGCGCCACCAATGTTTATTATGTTGGCGGGGGGCGCACTGCGCCACCAATGTTTATTATACTGGGGTGTTGGGGGGGGGCGCACTGCGCCACCAATGTTTATCACACTGGGGTGTTGGGGGGGCGCACTGCGCCACCAATGTTTATTATACTAGGGGTGTGCCACCAATGTTTATTATACTGGGGTGTTGGGGGGGGCGCACTGCGCCACCAATGTTTATTATGTTGGGGGGGCGCACTGCGCCACCAATGTTTATTATGTTGGGGGGGCGCACTGCGCCACCAATGTTTATTATACTGGGGTGTTGGGGGGGCGCACTGCGCCACCAATGTTTATTATATTGGGGTGTATATAATGTTTATTATATTGACCTTCTACTACGCATTCTGCATTAAAGAATACTATTATTTTCCCTTATAACCATGTTGTTATAAGGGAAAGTAATACAGTGAATAGACTTTCATCCGAGCAACCATGCGTGAAAATCGCACGGTTCAACCGGAAGGATGGATCCGGCATTCCGGTATTTTGAATGCCGGATACGGTACTAATACATTCCTATGGGGAAAAATGCTGAATCCGGAATTCAGGAAAATCTTCAGTTTTTTTTAGCCAGAGATAAAACCGTAGAATGCTGCGGTTTTATCTTTTGCCTGATCAGTCAAAAAGACTGACCTGAAGACATCTTTTCCGGTATTGAGCCCCTGTGACGGAACTCTATGCCGGAAATGAAAAACGCTAGTGTGAAAGTACCCTAAAATATTAAGTTTAAATCCCCCCCTTTCCCAATTTTACATATAAAATATATAAACAATAAATAAACATATTACATAGCGCTGTGTCCGAAAAGTCCAAACTATTAAATTTTTTAAAAATTTCTCCTATGCGGTGAGCATTCGCCATTTTTAGTCACCTTGTCACCCCAAAAAATAGGATAGGACTGTTTTATTATGGGCCGAACGTTTCATAAAATGCACGCGGCTTTTTTTGGTGTTTTTTTTTTATTTTTCACGGTATTGAGTATCGCAATACTTTTTTATGGTGATGAAAGCGAATCAAAACTTTGGTATCGAAACAACCCTACGCCAATCTGATCGGCGTAGCGTTGTCACGATACCAAAAATTTTATTCGGTTTTGATTTGGCGACTAAAAATTTAATTTGGCTCCTAAATTTTTCAGTTCAGGAGCCAATGCCTACTAGGTATTTATTTTAGTCTGGAGCCCTGTTTATGCGAATTTACTTTGGATGTTTCATCCGAAGTCGATTCACTCATCCCTAGTCATCACTATCAGATTGGTAGGGGGATTTTTGTATTCTATTTTCCTGAACATGATTATGGGGGCGGCCATCTTGCCTGAGCCTGTCTCTCAGGTAGGAGATAAAAAGTGGGTTAATGAGCTCCATCTATTCTTCAATAGGTTTGATCACACACCTGCTCTTCCCATCCCAGCATGCCATTCTATCCCCCTCCCACACTAACGGTGACCTCGCCTCCTGCTGTTAGCTCTCGCCTAAAGATCAGTCAACCTAGCAATCAGTCATCTGGCTACAGTCTGATCTTTACAAGTGCCCAGGTGAGAAAGGAACTCGGGAGGATCAAGGCAGGGAAGGCTGCAGGGCCACATGGCATCAGTGCCAGGCTATTTAAGACTGGTGATCAGCTGTGTGGTAATATTACATATATGTTTCATATGAGCCTGTAGTTGGGATAGGTACCGCAACTGTGGAAATCATCTTGTGTGGTACCAGTTCCAAAGACACCTCATCCAATGGACCTCAATAGCTACAGACCGGTGGCATTGACATCCCACGTGATGAAGGTCTTGGAGAGGTTAGTTCTCACACATCTCCGCCCTCTAGTGAGCTCATTGAGTTGGGTGATGTCATCATCCACCTTCTACACTGAGCTCTTTCTCACCTGGAGAAAACAGGGAACACTATAAGAAGAGTGCTCTTTGATTTCTCCAGTACATTCAACACCATATAGCCAGGTCTACTAAAAGACAAGCTGGATCTTGTGGGAGTGGACCACCAACTCTCCAACTGGATCCTAGACTACCTGACAAACCGACCACAGTATGCGAGAGCCCTGGAGGTACAGGAGCACCTCAGGGTACAGTTCTTGCTCCTATCCTCTTCACACTGTACACCTCAGGTACAACTCATCTAGCTGCTACTTACAGAAGTTCTCTGATGACTCGGCAATAGCAGGCCTCATCACAGACAAGGATGACATGGAGTACAGAGATTTGACCTGGGAATTTGTGGACTGGTGCCAGCTGAACCACCTTATTATCAATACTGGGAAGACTAAGGAGAACCAGTGGACATCCAGGAGATGGACATTGAGATAGTCAAAACTTATAAGTACCTGAGTGTGCTCCTCAATAATAAGTTGAACTGGGCAGAGAACATGGACACGCTATACAGAAAAGGAGGTAGAGCCTGCTGTGACCCTAGGAGGCTGAGAGGTTTTGGAGTGCAGAGAGCACTTCTTAGGGCCTTTTTCTACTCTGCAATGGCATCAGCCATCTTCTTTGGAGTGGTCTGCTAGGGTAGCAGCATCACAACCAGGGAGAGAAAGACTTGGCAAACTGATAAGAGCCAGCTCCTTCCTGGGGAGCCCCTAGACCCAGTCCAGTTGGTACGTGAGAGAAGGATAATATCCAAGTTGATTTCCATGATGAAGAATAACTTTCATCCCCTGCATGAGACTGTGATAGCACTGGGCAATATGTAACTCCCGGAAAACCCCTTTAACCCTTTTGCTACTAGTGCTGTACATGTATGGCGCTTGAGTCATAGGCAAACATGGCACCCGCTCGGACAGGCAGCCGGTGTCATGGCCGGCAGGTCTCTGAGGCCAAAACTGCCTTCCCTCACTTCCCATACACACTTGCTGTAGCCAGCAGCTCCCTGCCAGCCAATCAGATTGGATTACTGAGAGACACGCCTCCTCACTCTGAAGACTAATGCAGCCATGCAGTGTGGAGGACCGCCCCTCCGTCTTCTGTTTATGATTAGCCGGAGACAGATGAACCATAGCAACGCTCTTTTAAGAGACCAGTGGAAAGGGACAGGAGACATTAATGAAAGCTGTTATTATAAGGTACCGTATTTTTCACCCTATAAGACGCACCGATGTTATAGAGGAGGACAATAAAAATAAAAAAAATTTCATTAGACCTAAGGTCAGACCAGCAATTAAACCCCCAATATTAATCAGACCTCAGCTGACAGCCCTAATCAGACCCCCCAATGTTAATAAGACCCCAATAAGACCTCAGATTAGACCCCCAATCAGATCTCAGCTCAGACCCCAAAGTGAATGCCCCCCAATCAGACCTCAGATAAAAGCCACAAAATAAATGACCCCCATGCCTCTTATCATCAGAACCCCAGCCTCTCATCAGCCCCCTAGCCTCTCATCCTCCCCTTAGCCTCTCATCAGCCCCCTAGCCTCTCATCAGCCCTTATGCCTGGTAACACAGGAGCAGGCAGTGTGAAGACATAGAGGTGGAGCAGGCATGTGTGGCAGGAAAGCCTGCTCCGCCCCTCATCTGCTCCCGCGCTTCCACCGTTCTCACTGCAAATCTGCCGGCTGGTCCCTGTCATCCAGCACCCGACAGGGCCGGCCGGTCTCTTACCCTACACCAGCTACAGCAGATCTGACACGCTGCGGCTGGTCCCCATCAGGAAGCATGCGCTGCGGCCGCCGTGCTCTCCCTCTTATGGTAACTCAGTATGTGCGGCTCATTGCTTATGCAAGGACATCGCAGGCTGCGCTGTATAGGAACAGCAGCCTGCGATGTACCGAGCATAAGCAATGCGCCGCACATTTTATATTTCTTTGCCCTGTATTCACCCCATAAGACGCACTAGCGTTTTTCCCCCATTTTAGTGCGTCTTATGGGGTGAAAAATACGGTAATTACAGATCTTTTGACAATCATTGACAGACTAACTCAGGTATACATGCCCAGCTCTAATAAACTAGCAAATACAATAACAATATGACAGTTACCCTTTAAATTTATTTTTACACTATTTAGACATAAAAATAAAATAAAACTATACATATGGGGTATTGTTGTAATCGTACTGACCCAGAGAATAAAGGGCATGGGTCAGTTTTGCCTCAAACGGAACACTGTGCGAACAAAACCTGTAAAACGGTGGAGGAATTGCGTTGTTTTTTTTCCAATTCCACCCCATTTGGATTTTTTGTTTTACCTCTTCACACTACATTGTATGCCATAATTAATGGTGGCATTAGAAAGTACAACTTGTCCCGCAAAAAATAAGCCCTCCTACAGCTATGTGAACGGAAATATAAAAAAAAAGTTATGGCTCAACGAAGATAGGGAAGAAAAACGAAAACGCAAAAATGAAAAAAACCTCCGGTATCCTAAGGGTTAAGTGTCTGTTAGGATTCCATGAATACATTTAAAGGCAGACATACCCTTTATGTTATGAAGGAATGGAGGAGGGCGAGAGTCCCACTTCTGTGGCTTTGCCGCTCATCCATAAACTACAAGTTGCTGCACACGGCCACCTGTAGACAGATTGGGCACCACAAGCACATACTCCCTGGGTAGTACTTGTATGGATCAGGTCAGGCTGCAGAAGACAACCAGACCTAAATCAGCACTTACCTTCACAGGGGTGTCCTGAAAGAGATGCTTCTTGTCACAGGCGGCCTGTGCCCTCTTGGCACTTTGGGCGGAGAAGTACTTGATGACGGCATAGTAACCAGGCTCTGCCACACCAGCATTTGGCAACAGCTTCAGGGAGTACAGAGGTCCAAAGTGAGAAAACACTTTTTGCATAGAGCACTACAAAAAAGAGACGTGTGTGAGAACGGGTCACCCCAGAAATCACCACTGGTAAATCCACCACCAGACCCCGCAGCTAGGTGACACAATGGGTGGCATTTATTAAAGGGGTTGTCTCACTTCAGCAAATGGCATTTATCACGCAGAGAAAGTTAATACAAGGCACTTACTAATGTATTGTGATTGTCCATATTGCTTCCTTTGCTGGCTTGATTCATTTTTCCATTGCATTATACACTGCTCGTTTCCATGGTTACGACCACCTGTATACCAGCAGCAGTGGTCGTGCTTGCACACTAAGGCCCCTTTCCCACGGGCGAGTTTTCCGCGCGGGAGGTGAACGCACAGCATCCGCACGGAATCCTGACCCATTCATTTCTATGGGGCTGTTCACATGAGCGGTGATTTTCACGCATCACTTGTGCGTTGCGTGAAAATCGCAGCATGCTCCTCTTTGTGTGTTTTTCACGTAACGCAGGCCCCATAGAAATGAATGGGGTTGCGTGAAAATCGCAAGCATCCGCAAGCAAGTGCGGATGCGGTGCGATTTTCACGCATGGTTGCTAGGAAACGATCGGGATGGAGACCCGATCATTATTATTTTCCCTTATAACATGGTTATAAGGGAAAATAATAGCATTCTGAATACAGAATGCATAGTAAAACATCGCTGCATAGTAAAACATCGCGTAGCCCGGCATCTGCTTCTGTCTCCTTTGTTGAATAGGACCTGTGGTGAGCATTCATTATAGGTCAAGGACCTTTGATGACATCACTCCGGTCATCACATGGTACGTCACATGATCTTTTACCATGGTGATTCACCTTCTCTCACGTACCAACTGAACTGGGTCTAGGGGCTCCCCAGGAAGGAGCTGGCTCTTATCAGTTTGCCAAGTCTTTCTCTCCCTGGTTGTGATGCTGCTACCCTAGCAGACCACTCCAAAGAAGATGGCTGATGCCATTGCAGAGTGATTCACCATGGTAAAAGATCATGTGACGTACCATGTGATGACCGGAGTGACGTCATCAAAGGTCCTTGACCTATAATGAATGCTCACCACAGGTCCTATTCAACAAAGGAGACAGAAGGAGATGCCGGGCTACGCGATCAAGTGGACTAAGGTGAGTTAAATTTTTTTTTTTTTTAAATTAACCCCTCCAGCGATGTTTTACTATGCATTCTGTATTCAGAATGCTATTATTTTCCCTTATAACCATGTTATAAGGGAAAATAATACAATCTACAGAACACCGAACCCAAGCCCGAACTTCTGTGAAGAAGTTCGGGTTTGGGTACCAAACATGCACGATTTTTCTCACGTGAGTGCAAAACGCATTACAATGTTTTGCACTCGCGCTGAAAAATCGCGGGTGTTCCCGGAACGCACCGGCACATTTTCCCGCAACGCCTGTGTGAAAGAGGCCTAAAGGAAAAGTAGTGGCTCAACCGTGGGCGCGCGCATAGGCAGATGCTTTTTCTTATATTGTGCAAGCACGGCCACCACTGATGGATTTTTAGGGTGGTCATAACCATGGAAACAAGCAGTGTATAATGTAAAGGAAAAATGAATCCAGCCAGCAAAGGAGGCAATATGGATAATAACAATACATTAGTAAGTGCAGACCTCCCAAGTGTCCCTCTTTTTGATCTGAGGTATAGATTTGCTTTATTACATTTACAATACTGACCCAGGAAGTGTTTGCTGTATATTGGAGCCCGTCTTGTAAATTATTTCATTATATGATGCAAATTGGATTTTTTTTTTATTTCTCTATTCAGATCATTTTTGCGCTATTGTGTGAAAGAAAACTATTGGTATAGAAATAAGTAGGGAAAAAAAGTTCAAAAAGTTGGGAGGTAAGCTAAATGCATTGTATTAAAGGGGTTATTCAACCTCTATAATGACCCCCCCAATGCCCGGGCACCACATATGGGTTATACTTACCACGCTCCCCGTGTTGCTTGTGATCCCCGCACGGTCGCCGCTGCATGTCATCACGGGTGACGCTAGGGAGGCTTGCCCCCGACATGGCCTGAGGGGATCAGGAGGGATGAGGGTGTCGGGGAGCAGGGTAAGTATAACCCATATGAGGTGCCCGGTCATTATAGAGGTTGGATAACCCCTTTAATTTTGTCTACATAATAAATGCCATTTGCTGAAGTGAGACAACCCCTTTATGAACAGCATGAATTACGCCAGTCGTAATCAGACGCTGTGAGGGTATACGATGCACCAAAATTACTAAGAGGGCATAATGTAACTGATGGCAGTTTTCTGGGAAATAACTAGAAATCGGACAAGCTGCAAAGGCCACGCCCCTCCTCTTTTTGAAAAACAGAGAGCGGCATAAACAAACGTAAAGTTGGTGGCACAAACATTTGCGCCTTTTTACACCAGAAAACTGCATTAATAATCCCCCCATTGTTAAAGGAACACTCCGGACAAAACTGATACACCATGTTACCCCTTGTACAGGGAGAAAGGGGCGGAGCATGACACAGGGATATATTAGTTCCGCCCTCTCTAGGTATAACGCAGCCATATGCCAGTAATAACTGTATTATCCCCACAGAGGTCTCTGAGCCTGAGCATAATACATCTGTAATATGATTTCACCACAATACTGCTTATAGGAAAGCATTAGATCAGACACATAGGCAACCAGTAAATTCTCCACGGGTCAATGCGCATGCGCACACCATTCAGCTCTATGGAGTCAGGCGGTACAGACGAGACTCACATAAATGTCCGCCTCCGGTAGCTGCGCCGTGATGTTCCACACAAAGACGATTTTATTACTTTCTGTCGGGATCGTGAAAGTCAACACCTCAGGCTCCATGGCCTGACCTGCTAATAGAAGGCTCGCGCGAAGGGAAGGGGGGAAACCGGCCCCGCCTATTTTCACTTTTAGCGAATCGGAGAACTTTGAATAGTCATGTGATAGCATCAAACGTTGCGTCATCATTGAATTTTGTAAACTTTAGCGGCCATTTTTGTATTGGGCACAGACTAAGTATGTGCTCTAGGTTTTCCTATGGGTTTATCTGGACTCCTGTCCCTGAAGGCAGGATATGGATGGATTTTTGTGCGCAAATAACTCAGATGGAAGTGTTAATATTTTTTACAGTAGTAATAATGTGGTAACCGCATACCTCCCAAAGAGGGACAGAGGAAAGTCCATTTTTCTTTAAGAATTTTCTTAGTGCACAATAGTGCAAAAATAATCTGTATATCGAAATTTCTAAAATCCAAATGGCATCAAATAATAAAATAATATAGAAGGCAGGCCCTAATATACAGAGAGGGACCAGAGAAACACTTCCTGGATCAATATGGTAAATGTAATAATGTAAATCTATCCCTCAGATCAAAAAGAGGGACATGGGTCAAAAAGAGGGACTGTCCCTCCAAAAAAAAGGACTCCTGGGAGGTCTGCATACAGAGTGATGCCTCCTTAGTACAAATTCAATACTCACATCCCCAATTTCTCAGAATTAACAAAGAGCAGTTCTGCAGTTCTCTCGCGTTATGGGCGGATCCGTCATGGATCTGCAAAAACGGATCAGTTACAATAATACAACTGCATGCATCCGAACGGATCCGTTACAATAATAAACCGCATGCATCTGAACGGATCCGTTTGTATTAACTGTAACATCGCCAAGAGGGATCCGTCATGAACTCCATTAAAAGTCAATGGAGGACGGATCCATTTTCTATTGTGTCAGAAAAAAACGTTTGGCTCAGATTCGTCAAGCGGACAGCAAAACGCTGCAGGCAGCGTTTTGGTGTCCGTCTCCAGAGCGGAATGGTGACTGAACGGAGGCAAACTGATGCATTCTGAGCGGATCCTTTTCCATTCAGAACGCATTAGGGCAAAACTGATCGTTTTGGACCGCTTGTGAGAGCCCTGAACGGATCTCACAATCGGAAAGCCAAAACGCGAGTGTGAAAGTAGCCTTTCTGGCTGCCAGAGGCAGACTGGCCATAGACCTTATAGCAGGGATTAGAAACCTCCGGCACTCCAGGTGTTCTGAAACTACAACTCCCAGAGTGCTCTATTCACTTCTATGGGAGTTACAAGAACAGCTGAGCATGTTTGCATGGTGGGATTTGTAGTTTCACAGCATCTGGAGTACCAAAGGTTGCTGATCCCTGTCCTATCGGGAAATTTTCCAGTGGGTCGATGACCAGGGGGCTGCTCGAGCCCTCCTCACAGATGCTGGCTGGGCACATGATGGTCTGATGCTTTCAGTATTAATTAATGCTAGGATCATCAAGTACTTATGTACCCGACCAACGGCCACAAGTGCCCTCCTGAACTCAACTGTATCACCGTCCTCAGGACAGTGATACAGTTGTATATTGTGAGGGTGGCAGTATTTTGTGCAGCACTGTAGCATTTGCGTCTGATGGGGTGGTATATTGTACTGCACTGTGGTATATTGTGCTGCTGGGGTGGTATATTGTACTGCACTGTGGTATATTGTACTGCACTGTGGTATATTGTGCTGCACTGTGGTATATTGTACTGCACTGTGGTATTTTGTGCTGCTGGGGTGGTATATTGTACTGCACTGTGGTATATTGTGCTGCACTGTGGTATTTTGTGCTGCTGGGGTAGTATATTGTACTGCACTGTGGTATTTTGTGCTGCTGGGGTGGTATATTGTACTGCACTGTGGTATATTGTGCTGCACTGTGGTATTTTGTACTGCACTGTGGTATTTTGTGCTGCTGGGGTGGTATATTGTACTGCACTGTGGTATATTGTGCTGCACTGTGGTATTTCGTACTGCACTGTGGTATTTTGTGCTGCTGGGGTGGTATATTGTGCTGCACTGTGGTATTTTGTACTGCACTGTGGTATTTTGTGCTGCTGGGGTGGTATATTGTACTGCACTGTGGTATTTTGTGCTGCACTGTGGTATTTTGTACTGCTGGGGTGGTATATTGTGCTGCACTGTGGTATTTTGTACTGCACTGTGGTATCTTGTGCTGCTGGGGTGGTATATTGTGCTGCACTGTGGCATATTGTGCTGCTGGGGTGGTATATTGTGCTGCACTGTGGCATATTGTGCTGCTGGGGTGGTATATTGTGCTGCACTGTGGTATATTGTGCTGCTGGGGTTGTATATTGTGCTGCACTGTGGTATTTTGTGCTGCTGGGGTGGTATATTGTGCTGCACTGTGGTATATTGTACTGCACTGTGGTATTTTGTGCTGCACTGTGGTATTTTGTACTGCTGGGGTGGTATATTGTACTGCACTGTGGTATATTGTGCTGCACTGTGGTATTTTGTGCTGCTGGGGTGGTATATTGTGCTGCACTGTGGTATATTGTACTGCACTGTGGTATATTGTGCTGCACTGTGGTATTTTGTACTGCTGGGGTGGTATATTGTACTGCACTGTGGTATTTTGTACTGCTGGGGTGGTATATTGTGCTGCACTGTGGTATTTTGTACTGCACTGTGGTATCTTGTGCTGCTGGGGTGGTATATTGTGCTGCACTGTGGCATATTGTGCTGCTGGGGTGGTATATTGTGCTGCACTGTGGTATATTGTGCTGCTGGGGTTGTATATTGTGCTGCACTGTGGTATTTTGTGCTGCTGGGGTGGTATATTGTGCTGCACTGTGGTATATTGTACTGCACTGTGGTATTTTGTGCTGCACTGTGGTATTTTGTACTGCTGGGGTGGTATATTGTACTGCACTGTGGTATATTGTGCTGCACTGTGGTATTTTGTGCTGCTGGGGTGGTATATTGTGCTGCACTGTGGTATATTGTGATGCACTGTGGTATTTTGTACTGCACTGTGGTATCTTGTGCTGCTGGGGTGGTATATTGTGCTGCACTGTGGCATATTGTGCTGCTAGGGTGGTATATTGTGCTGCACTGTGGTATATTGTGCTGCTGGGGTTGTATATTGTGCTGCACTGTGGTATATTGTGCTGCTGGGGTGGTATATTGTGCTGCACTGTGGTATATTGTACTGCACTGTGGTATTTTGTGCTGCACTGTGGTATTTTGTACTGCTGGGGTGGTATATTGTACTGCACTGTGGTATATTGTGCTGCACTGTGGTATTTTGTGCTGCTGGGGTGGTATATTGTGCTGCACTGTGGTATATTGTACTGCACTGTGGTATATTGTGCTGCACTGTGGTATTTTGTACTGCTGGGGTGGTATATTGTGCTGCACTGTGGTATTTTGTACTGCACTGTGGTATCTTGTGCTGCTGGGGTGGTATATTGTGCTGCACTGTGGCATATTGTGCTGCTGGGGTGGTATATTGTGCTGCACTGTGGTATATTGTGCTGCACTGTGGTATATTGTGCTGCACTGTGGTATATTGTGCTGCACTGTGGTATTTTGTACTGCACTGTGGTATTTTGTACTGCACTGTGGTATCTTGTGCTGCTGGGGTGGTATATTGTGCTGCACTGTGGTATATTGTGCTGCACTGTGGTATTTTGTGCTGCTGGGGTGGTATATTGTACTGCACTGTGGTATATTGTACTGCACTGTGGTATTTTGTACTGCACTGTGGTATTTTGTACTGCACTGTGGTATCTTGTGCTGCTGGGGTGGTATATTGTGCTGCACTGTGGCATATTGTGCTGCTGGGGTGGTATATTGTGCTGCACTGTGGTATATTGTGCTGCACTGTGGTATATTGTGCTGCACTGTGGTATTTTGTACTGCACTGTGGTATTTTGTGCTGCTGGGGTGGTATATTGTGCTGCACTGTGGTATATTGTGCTGCTGGGGTTGTATATTGTGCTGCACTGTGGTATATTGTGCTGCTGGGGTGGTATATTGTGCTGCACTGTGGTATATTGTGCTGCTGGGGTGGTATATTGTGCTGCACTGTGGTATATTGTGCTGCACTGTGGTATATTGTGCTGCACTGTGGTATATTGTGCTGCACTGTGGTATATTGTACTGCACTGTGGTATTTTGTACTGCACTGTGGTATTTCAGGCCCCACCTACCTCTGTTGTCCTTACTTATGTTGTCCTGCCTTCTGTCCATTTGGGCCCACCTACAACATGGGGCCACTTTAGATTACCAGTCCACCAGCAGTATGAACCATGAGGATTTTTACTGTTTTCTAATTCGAAATGTCTTTTAATAGTAAGGTTCCTCCTGAATTTTTGCATATCCAAAAATAACTCAAATGGATTGATTGTGTTGTGCGGGCAAAAAGAAAGCCCTTTTTGTAATAATTTGTTCTCAGATGTTGTCAATATGTGGGAGGAAAGATTGAAAATCTTCACAGTAGATACAGGATCCTGTTGGGTATTTCTGGCAGCGTTGGTACCTAGGTTGTTTACCTCCCCTACTGCCTCGTGCTCTGATTTTCTTTTTCCCGGGGTGGGTTTGAAGTATTGGGTAATTTGTAGGGTGGTCTTTTGGGGGGATTTTTGTCTCTCGGATCTGATTTCTCCAACTAAAGTAATGTGGGTTTTTTGCGCATGGCCTAAAAAAGGTACCAGGTTGCACCCGAACCGGTATTATCGATAATGATAATATGACTTAGTATCAATAATATCCTGTGAGGATATTGGATGGATAGTTACAGTACCTTGCAAAAGTATTCACCCCCTTGATTTTTTTCGTGTTTAGGTGCCTCACAACCTGAAATCCTGAAACTAACATGGATTGTTTGAGGATTTGCATCATATAATTTACAGAACATGCCCACAACTTTGAAGATGTTTTTTTATTTTATTGCGAAGCAGACAAATCGGACAAAATAACTGAAAAAGTCAATGTGCAGAACTATTCACCCCCTAAAGTCAATACTTTGTAGAGCCACCTTTTACAGCAATCACAGCTCCAAGTCGCTTTGGATAAGTCTCTATGAGCTTGCCACATCTTACCACTGGGATTTTTGCCCATTCCTCCTTGCAAAAATTCTCCAGCTCCTTCAAGTTGGACGGTTTGCGCTTGTGAACAGCAATTTAAGTCTGACCACAGATTTTCTATTGGATTGAGATCTGGGCTTTGACTAGGCCATTCCAACACATTTACATGTTTCCCCTTAAAGGGAACCTGTCATCAACTTTATGCTGCCCATACTAATGGCAGTATAAAGGTCAGTTGATTTCGGTGGTCTGTCATTTATAAGTAAATAGTAAGTGGTTGCCGAGAACCAACATCACAATCATTACAGACTGGGCCTGGAGAAGAGTCACGGCCACCTGTGAAGAGTCCTGGTTATTCATGGATTCCTGCTCTCCTGCCACCTGCTGATGACTGACAGGCTTCTACCTAGTTTTCTCCCTGTCAATCATTAGTAGATGGGCAGGAGAGCAGGAGATTATGAATAACCAGGACTCTTCTCAGGTAGATGTGACTAGATACCCCTGTATTTAGCACCATCCATCTTTTCCTCAAATCTGACCAGTTTCCCCGTCCCGGCTGCTGAAAAACATCCCCACAGCATGATGCTGCCACCACCATGTCTCACTGTGGGGATGGTGTTCTTTGGGTGATGTGATGTGATGCGCCAGACATAGCGTTTTTTTTGATGGCCGAAAAGTAACATTTTATTCCAGACACGGAGGCTTCGTATTGCTTTCTCTTTCTTTACTAAAATTATAGCAGCAACAGACACAGGAAGAGAAAAAAACACCAGTGACCAAGGTAACCGGCCACCCCCCCTGACCCAGCCAGTATAAGAACCAGCTCCACCTAACAGTCCTCCTCTTTCTTTGCTGCTCACAGGAGGAGATGAGTATTCGTCTCTAGTGTATACATATTGTATGGTTAACCGATTGTTTTTCCCCTTAGTAGGAGTTAACTATTGTTGGTACCCCTACCGCCGACCTTGCCTGGCCCTCTGTGCGTTTTTCATCGCCAGACTGGGTCGCTCTGCGCCTCTCTCCCCGCTTTTGTTCCTCTGTTTCTCTCGCCATGGCTCCGGCGGTCCCGCTGGAAGTCTCGCAAGATCACGGCAGCGCGCGCATCCCAGAGGCCGGAAGACTCACGTGACTTCGGCGTCCATCTTGTTAGTCACTCGCTGCCTGCCGTGCCCTGCTGACCCGGCTCCCTGCATCACGTTAGTCATCCCTTGGGGGATCTCTTATATTATTTGTCAGGTCAGATCTCTGGTTGCTTGAATTTAGTGGTGGTATCATGTCTGATCTGACCACTGCTCTACCCCCTCCTGGGGACCGCGTTTCCCCCCAGGCCCTTGGTGTCCCTCTGTCTAGGGCGATCAGTTCCCCATCCCCCCCCAGCTTAACCCCAGCCTCTGGGGACCCATCGGATTTCCAGAAGGCAGTGGCTGACGCCATTGCTTCTGCCATGGGTTCGGTCTCGGCCACCATCTCCCATACGCTGTCACAGGCGCTCCTGGCACACTCTTCTGGCTCTCAGTGCGCAGCACAGAGTTCACGCTCAGGGCATATTGAGCCCCCTGCGGTAGCTGAATCCCATCATGACGCTCAGGCCTCCAGAACTCTTATGACTGGTGACGTGTCTCACCCACAAGATAGCGTGCCTAGTTCACGCAAAAGAGCCTTACCACGCCAGGCAGAACAGGCGCGGCAGTGGAAATGTGCCAGAGCACAATATGAGAGCGACTCAGACTCAGAAATCGGGTCTAGTGAGGAGGCTGAGGATGAGTACGCTCATGAGTCTGAGGACGCCATGGAGATGGAGGACCCGGGTCCTTCAAACCCACCGCCACAAAATGTTCTCCCCTCTAGCACGCCCAATGAACTCTCTGCTAATACGGAGGGGGTGCTCACGGACCCTTTTGGGGATTCTTTATTTGACCCAGATGCCTTGCACCATCCTAGGTCTGCTGAATGGCTCCCTGCGGACCACGTGTCCAACTACTTAGAAACCTGGGTCCGCCGCCCGCTTAGCAAGGCGGCCCGTAATAAACTTAAAGCGGAATGTCCTAGGCCAATTATCCCCAATAAAGTTTGCGATACCCCTACGGTGGACCCAAAGATGACGCAATTTCTTGCAAAATTAGGTTGGAATCCCCGTAAGGGTCTGGATTCCGCGTTTAAAGCTTGCCAGGACAAGCTGCTAGATATTTTCGGCCCGCTGGCAAAATTGTTTGACGTAGTGGAATCCGCCAAAGCTGAAAACAAGCAGGTCGACCCGGAGGAACTCCGAGGTTGGGTGCAACGGGCAATTTGTATGGCCGGAAGTGTCAACACTTCTCTTTCAATAGAGAGGCGTAAAGCCATCCTATTTAAAATAGAGCCCAAACTGGCGAATCTCGCCCTCACGGAACAGGGCAAGGATGCCCAGGGCCTCTTGTTTGGGGACTCTTATTAAAGAACTAGGTCATTACGTAGGTGCCTTTACGGCCCTGGACAAGGCACAATCTTCCATGAGGAGAGTCTTTCAGGGACGGGTCTCTACCAGGGCCGGCAGTGTCAGGGGCCGCCTGTCCGGCCGGTCATCCAACCAGGCCCGTAACGGGGGCCGAGGCTCCTTTTCTCAGTCGTCTGGCCTCCAGGGATCCTCCTTCCAGGAGTCACGCCAGCAGAACACGTTCTTCCCTTCCCGTGGAAGACCATGGCGTTCCCGAGGTTTCAGAGGCACTCCCGGATCTAGACGCCCATATGGTAAGAATGCCGCTTCCTCATGTTTCTTTCAATCCACCTGTAGGGGGCAGACTCCGGCATTTTTTTTCCTGCCTGGCAAATCATCACCTCGGACAGTTGGGTCCTCTCCATGGTCAGGGGCTTTCAGATAGAACTGGTAGATTCCCCAGACCACATTCCGCACCCCCACCCGATAGTTCTGTCCTCTGCGGACCGCGCTTGGGTCCAGGAAGAACTTACTGCCCTGTGCCACAAAGGGGCCATAGAACAGGCTCCCTCCACTTCTCTGGGGGTATTGAGCAACATTTTTCTGGTAGAGAAAAAAGGAGGTCAGATGCGACCGGTCATCAACCTCCGCGCTCTGAATGCACTAGTGCGCTACCGGCACTTCAAAATGGAGGGCATTCATCTCCTGCGGGACCTACTGCTTCCTGGAGATTGGATGGTAAAGTTAGACCTCCAAGACGCATATCTTACGGTCCCAGTTGCGGATCCATCCAGAGACCTTCTAAGGTTTCTCTGGAACAAGGAGATCTGGCGTTTTACCTGTCTCCCCTTTGGCCTCTCTTCGGCTCCTTGGTGTTTCACCAAGCTCATGCGCCCAGTAGTGTCCTGGCTTCGGGGCAGGGGTGTCCGTCTTATCATATATCTAGACGACATCCTTCTCATGGCCCAGAGCCGAGAGACGTTACTGTCCCATCTTCAGTGGACAACAGACCTTTCGCGATTAGGTTTCCTTCTCAACCGGGAGAAATCCTGCCTGTCCCTGTCCAGGCGCATGGAATTCCTGGGTTTCCTGGTGGATTCGGAGGCGGAATCCCTCAGCCTTCCCCTGGCAAAGTTGCGATTCGCAAAGAGTTGTGACACACTTTACGTCACCGCCAACTTTCGCTACGCCACCTGGCCCGCATAATTGGCCTCCTTTCCTCCTCCATTCAGGCGGTCTTCCCAGCACCCCTCCACTATCGGGCTCTTCAACGCCTGAAGATTGCCCATCTTCGCAGGGGATCCTCTAATGCAGACGTGGTGTCCCTGGATGTGGAGACGCGAGACGAGCTGTCTTGGTGGATCCACAATCTGTCGGCCTGGAACGGCAGAGCCATCTTTGGCTCTCGTCCGGATTTCACGGTGGACTCCGACGCCAGCCTCCTCGGATGGGGAGCCCACTGCGACGGGGTATCCACTGGGAGCCTGTGGTCGCTGGAGGAATCCAACCTCCATATCAATGCCCTCGAGTTGCTAGCCGGGTCCTTCGCTATCAGGAGTTTTACGAACGATACTGTGAATGCGTGCATACGCCTTCGCATGGACAATGTGTCCGCTGTGAGGTATGTAAATCACATGGGCGGCACTCGCTCATTTAGCGAAGGACTTTTGGAACTATTGCTTTTCCAAAAACCTGCTCGTCCGGGCAGACTATCTTTCAGGCCTCCACAATATCGAGCCAGATTGGAACTCTCGCCACTGGTCGGACAGCAGCGATTGGAAGCTCAAGGTAGAAGTCTTCTGTGCGATCTGTTCTCTGTGGGGCCGCTGTCTGTCGACCTTTTTGCATCCCGGCTTAACACCCAACTTCTGCGGTTTTACAGCTGGCGGCCGGATCCGGCGGCGGAAGCAATGGATGCGTTTCTCCAGGATTGGTCCAACTCTCTTCTCTACGCCTTCCCTCCTTTTGCCCTGATCCCCAGGGTGCTTCTTCAGGTCAGGTTTAGTGTGCCGCCTGCTTAAAGGTGCTCGCCTATCTCGCCCTCTTAGACCTAGGTATACTTCCACCTGGGATGTCTCCTGTGTTCTGTCACTTTTTTCTTCCTGGCCTTCCAACACGGACCTCTCTCTGCGCCAACTCTCGGCCAAGTTGGTTTCCCTCTTGTGTTTGGTATCCTGCAAACGGGTTTCCGACGTTCAAGCTTTGGATTTTGCCGCTAGGTCATTTACTCCGGATGGGGTGACCTTTCACGTCTCTAGACGCACTAAGACGTCGTCACGCTTGGTTTCTTACCCGGCTTTTCCGGCGAGACCAGCCTTGTGTCCGGTTTCATGCCTTCGTGAATATGGGTCTAGAACGCAGGTTCACCGCTCTCCCGCCTGTTCCAATCTTTTCCTCTCGTATCGCTCCCCCTTTGCTCCGGTGTCTAGTCCCACTTTGGCACATTGGGTCAAATGGATCCTTTTACTTGCGGGCGTGGACACTTCTGTCTTTTCTGCTCATTCCACTCGTAGCTCTGCGGCCACCTCCATGATGGTTTCTGGGGCACGGTTGCAAGACATCTTAAGGGCGGCCGATTGGTCGCGGGAGTCCACTTTTCGGGATTTTTACTTTCGCCCGTCACCTCATGTGTTCTCTACGGTGGTCATGTAGCTTTGAACTTGCAATACAAGGCCTCCGTGTCTGGAATAAAATTGTAGGATTTTACTAGTTCTACGACGTAAAGTCATGATTTTAATAAGACACGGAGGAGAGTATTGACCCGCCCGTTTGACTTCTCCCGCCCTTGCTTCATTCTGGGGTATGGAAAGTACGTACTCTCAGGTGAAATGTTTAATAGCATTTTGTGATGTTTGCACATGTTTCCAGCTGCGTATCTGATTCTCCCACCTTTGGTAGGACGGTGTTGATTCGCTACGTTTTTCTTTCCTTCCCCTTTAGGTTAATGCCTCCAGGATCCATTTTTCCAGAGTTTCCTTCGTTTCACCGCCATGCGGATAGTTCTACGTTGGCAAGTCGCACCAGAGTCGTTCAGTTACCAGTTCGTATGGTTCAAGTTCCTGTGGGGACATTTGGAGTTCCACGGTTTCCAGGTCTTGGTTCGCCTGTTCGCATAAAGTGGTTACAAAGAAAGAGGACTGTTAGGTGGAGCTGGTTCTTATACTGGCTGGGTCACGGGGAGTGGCCGGTTACCTTGGTCACTGGTGTTTTTTTTCTCTTCCTGTGTCTGTTGCTGCTATCATTTTAGTAAAGAAAGAGAAAGCAATACTCGCCTACGTGTCTTATTAAAATCATGACTTTACGTCATAGAACTAGTAAAATCCTACAATTTTTGTCTCATCAGACCAGAGCACCTTCCTCCATACATTTTGGGAGTCGCCCACATGCCTTTTCGCAAACGGACAACGTGCCTTTTTGTTTTTAGTACAAACCGGATTCCAAAAAAGTTGGGACACTAAACAAATTGTGAATAAAAACTGAATGCAATGATGTGGCGATGGCAAATGTCAATATTTTATTTGTAATAGAACGTAGATGACAGATCAAACGTTTAATCCGAGTAAATGTATCATTTTAAAGGAAAAATACGTTGATTCCAATTTTCACGGTGTCAACAAATCCCCAAAAAGTTGGGACAAGTAGCAATAAGAGGCTGGAAAAAGTAAATTTGAGCATAATGAAGAGCTGGAAGACCAATTAACACTAATTAGGTCAATTGGCAACATGATTGGGTATAAAAAGAGCTTCTCAGAGTGGCAGTGTCTCTCAGAAGCCAAGATGGGTAGAGGATCACCAATTCCCAAAATGTTGCGCAGAAAGATAGTGGAGCAATATCAGAAAGGTGTTACCCAGCGAAAAATTGCAAAGACTTTGCATCTATCATCATCAACTGTGCATAACATCATCCGAAGATTCAGAGAATCTGGAACAATCTCTGTGCGTAAGGGTCAAGGCCGTAAAACCATACTGGATGCCCGTGATCTCCGGGCCCTTAAACGACACTGCACCACAAACAGGAATGCTACTGTAAAGGAAATCACAGAATGGGCTCAGGAATACTTCCAGAAACCATTGTCAGTGAACACAATCCACCGTGCCATCCGCCGTTGCCAGCTGAAACTCTACAGTGCAAAGAAGAAGCCATTTCTAAGCAAGATCCACAAGCTCAGGCGTTTTCACTGGGCCAGGGATCATTTAAAATGGAGTGTGGCAAAATGGAAGACTGTTCTGTGGTCAGACGAGTCACGAATCAAAGTTCTTTTTGGAAATCTGGGACGCCATGTCATCTGGACCAAAGAGGACAAGGACAACCCAAGTTGTTATCAACGCTCAGTTCAGAAGCCTGCATCTCTGATGGTATGGGGTTGCATGAGTGCGTGTGGCATGGGCAGCTTGCATGTCTGGAAAGGCACCATCAATGCAGAAAAATATATTCAGGTTCTAGAACAACATATGCTCCCATCCAGACGTCATCTCTTTCAGGGAAGACCCTGCATTTTTCAACAAGATAATGCCAGACCACATTCTGCATCAATCACAACATCATGGCTGCGTAGGAGAAGGATCCGGGTACTGAAATGGCCAGTCTGCAGTCCAGATCTTCCACCTATAGAGAACATTTGGCGCATCATAAAGAGGAAGGTGCAACAAAGAAGGCCCAAGACGATTGAACAGTTAGAGGCCTGTATTAGACAAGAATGGGAGAGCATTCCTATTTCTAAACTTGAGAAACTGGTCTCCTCGGTCCCCAGACGTCTGTTGAGTGTTGTAAGAAGAAGGGGAGATGCCACACAGTGGTGAAAATGGCCTTGTCCCAACTTTTTGGGGATTTGTTGACACCATGAAATTCTGATTCAACATATTTTTCCCTTAAAATGGTACATTTTCTCAGTTTAAACCTTTGTTCCGTGATTTATGTTCTATTCTGAATAAAATATTAGAAGTTGGCACCTCCACATCATTGCATTCAGTTTTTATTCACGATTTGTATAGTGTCCCAACTTTTTTGGAATCCGGTTTGTACTTTCACACTTGCGTTAAACTTTTCCAGTATTCAGTTACTCAATACCAGAAAAAAAATGATCAGTTTTATCCTAATACATTCTGAATAGAGAGCAATCCGTTCAGTATGTATCAGGATGTCTTCAGTTCAGTCACTGTACTGTTTTTGGATGGAGAAAATACTGCAGCATGCTGCTGTATTTTCTCCGGCCAAAATTCCGGAACACTTGCCTGAATGCCGGCATTGCTGCCATTGAAATGTATTAATGCCGGATCCGGTATCAAGTGTTCCGGTAAAATGGATCCGGTCTCCAGGTCTGCGCATGCGCAGACCTTTAAAAATGTGAAAAATAATAAATACCAGATCCGTTTTTCCGGATGACACCAGAAAAATGGATCCGGTATTGAAATGCATTTGTCAGACTGATCAGGATCCTGATTAGTCTGCAAATGACATGCGTTTGCATACAGTTTTCCTCATCAGGCAGGCAGTTCAGGAGTTTTGGTGGGCGGCCATCTCTTGGTAGGTTTGCTGTTGTGCCATGTCTTTGGTTCTGATAGATTTGATGGTGCTGTGCTCCTGGGGATCATCAAAGATTTGGATATTTTTTTATAACCTAATCCTGACTTGTACTTCTCAAAAAAATTGTCCCTTACTTGTTTGGAGAGTTCCTTGGTCTTCATGGCAGTGTTTGGTTAGTGATGACTGTTGCTTAGGTGTTGCAGCCCCTAGGGCCTTTTGATCACCCCTGTCAATCACTAGTGAAAGGGAAAAAAGTGATCAGTGTAAACTGTCACTTTTTTTCCCCACTGGTATTGATTGATAGGTTTTAGGATAGTTTAGGCCCCTTTGTTAGGCAGTTAGTGTCGGTTAGCGCCCAGCCCACCGCAGTCACTGATTCACTGATTAGCGTATCGCTAATCAGCATTTGTACTTTTATAGTATCTAAGTGATCAAAACTGATCACAGTCAGATCTATAATAGTATTAGTGTCACCTTAGTTCGCCCTCCACCCAAAACGCAGTGTTTGCCCGATCAGGCCTGATCGGTCGCCCACACGTGTGTTCACCCACGCCAACCCCGCCGCGGTGACAAAATTTTTGATTTTTTTTTGATCACTGCACAATCACTTTACAAGCGCTGCGGCGATAAAAAAAAATCAGTTTTGATATTTTTTTATCAATCACAGCGGCCTCCGGTACTTCGCTAGCCTCCCATTTGTAAGACAGGCTTGCTTTTTTTCTTGGGTAGTCTCAGGGAATACCCCTAAATTTAGTAGTCCAAATGTCAAACAGGGGGTATTCTTCTGAAGAGGCCTACAGGCTTCTGACCCAGTCGGATGAGGAATGGGAACCCTCATCTGACGAATCTAGCGGGTCAGAATATGAACCTGTAGAATGCAGTGGCAGTCTGACCCAAAGTTCGGATGAGGAGGTTGAGGTCCCTGATAGCACCAGGCGTACCCCGCCCCTTGTTGCTAGACCACAGGTTGTGCAGGATCCGCTTCAAGGGCAGCAGAGTGGGGTTGGCGCTGTCGGATTACGTGGTGAGGCATACACCAGCAGCGCAGCCCTCCCTGGACCTAGTACCAGCACTGCCGTACAATATGGTGAAGTGGCGAGCACCAGAAGGGCAGTTGAAGCTGGTACGGTGGCACGTGCAATAGTTACCCCGTCGCAGCCACCGCACAGACAGGCCCGTAGAGCCCCTAGAGTCCCTGAGGTGCTGGCAAACCCTGATTGGCAGTGCCCAACTTCAGCCGCACCTGTAGTTCCCCCTTTCACCGCCCAGTCTGGAGTTCGGGTTGGGACAGCTCAGATCGGTTCGGCACTGGGATTTTTTGAGCTGTTCTTGACTGCGGAGCTCTTGGACTTAGTCGTGGCAGAAACAAATCGGTATGCCACTCAATTTATAGCCGCCAACCCGGGAAGCTATTATGCCCAGCCTTTCCGGTGGAAACCAGTCCAAGTTTCCGAATGAAAAATTTTTCTGGGCCTTCTCCTCAACATGGGTCTAACCAAAAAGCATGAATTGCGGTCATATTGGTCCACGAACCCAAATAATCACATGCCCATGTTCTCTACTGCTATGTCCAGGGCACGATTTGAGGCCATCCTGCGTTTCTGCACTTTAGCGACAACACCACCTCCCGTCCCAGAGGCCACCCAGCTTTTGACCGGCTCCACAAAATTCGGCCCCTCATAGACCACTTCAACAACAAATTTGCAGATTTGTATACCCCTGAGCAAAACATCTGCGTAGACGAGTCCCTTATACATTTTACCGGGCGCCTTGGTTTCAAACAATACATCCCAAGCCTGGTATGGGGTCAAATTGTATAAGCTCTGTGAAAGGGCCACAGGCTATACCCACAAATTTCGGATCTATGAGGGTAAAGATCAGACCCTGGAGCCGGTCGGTTGCCCTGACTACCTGGGGAGCAGTGGGAAGACAGTCTGGGACTTGGTGTCACCCTTATTTGGCAAGGGGTACCATCTTTATGTGGACAATTTTTACACAAGTGTGCCCCTTTTCAGGCATTTGTTCCTAGAACAGATTGGCTGCTGTGGCACCGTGCGACCTAGTCGCCGGGGCTTCCCCCAACGGCTCGTTACCACCCGTCTTGCAAGGGGGGAGAGGGTTGCCTTGTGTAACGAAGAACTGCTCGCGGTGAAATGGAGAGACAAGCGTGACGTTTACATGCTCTCCTCCATTCACGCAGACACGACAATACAAATTGAACGGGCAACCAGTGTCATTGAAAAGCCCCTCTCAGTCCACGACTATAATGCGCTCATGGGAGGGGTGGACTTCAATGACCAGATGTTGGCTCCTTATTTAGTTTCCCGACGCACCAGACGCTGGTATAAGAAGGTGTCTGTATATTTGATTCAATTGGCGATGTACAATAGTTTTGTTCTCTACAGTAAGGCTGGGAGAACAGGATCCTTCCTCAAATTTCAGGAAGAGATCATCGCGAACCTCCTGTATCCAGGAGGTTCCGTGGCCCCAACCACCAGCGTAGTGAGCCGTCTACACGAGCGACATTTCCCCAGTGTCGTTGCTGGTACCTCAACCCACCGTCACCCCAAAAAAGATGTTGTGTCTGTAGCAGGAGTGGAATAAGGCGTGACACCCGCTATTTCTGTCCTGACTGCCCTGACCACCCTGCCCTATGCTTAGGGGAGTGTTTCCGGAAGTACCACACACAGGTACACTTAGCATAGGGATTGCATCTCACAGGACAGGCACACAGGGCTATTAGGGCCCTTTCACTCACAGCTGCTGCAAACCTCTCCTTTCACCTGGGACAAAGTGCATAATGTACTTCGCCACATCTTTGGGCGATTTGCGCTTTGCACATTGTCCCATGGGGAAGGAGAGGTTTGTCCTATAAAGGTAAAAAAATAAAAAAAATCACCGGTCAGCAAAAAAGTTAACGTTCTGTTCAAAAAGTTAAATAAAGTTTATATGTTCCATTCAAATGTTATTATAAAGTTAATAAATTTATTGCGTTGCGGCCTGGTTTTTTCTTTGTTTTGTTTTTTTTACCTTCCAGGTGGACCAACCGATCGACTAGCTGCAGCACTGATGTGCATTCTGACAGAAGCATTGCGCTGCTTTCAGATTACACAAAAGTCGGTGTATGCGGCGCTGCAAGACGAGATTTCTCCTCTGCAGTAAAAGATACGTTTGCCGAGGCATATGAGCTGAGGGGGCGGCGGTGTTCATATGCTTTGGCAAACACTTTGTATATAAAAAAAAAATAATAATAATCCCGGCAATGATTTATTCATCCACATCGATTGATGTGAATGGAGAAATCGGGTTTGCCAGGGCATACGGGCTAAGTGGGTATGGATGTTGGGCGGAGCTCCTATGTCCTGGCAGACGCCTTTCCCCTCCTTTTTGTTTTTTGGCAGAGATTTTTTTCATCCACATTGATCGATGCGAATGAAGAAATCTGTGCCGTTCATTTTTTCTTTCAGCCCAGAGGCTGAACGGAAAAAAAAAAATCTCATTACCCGTATGCTCAATATAAGGAGAATAGCAGAAACTCCTAATGCTGGCCATACATGTAATGATTGTGAGACCCTCAAATGCCAGGGCAGTGCAAACACCCCACAAATGACCCCATTTTGGAAAGAAGACACCCCAAGGTATTCGCTGAGGGGCATATTGAGTCCATGAAAGATTGAAATTTTTGTCCCAAGTTAGCGGAAAGGGAGACTTTGTGAGAAAAAAAAATAAAAAAATCAATTTCCGCTAACTTGTGGCAAAAAAAAAAAAATTTCTATGCACTCGCCATGCCCCTCATTGAATACCTTGGGGTGTCTTCTTTCCAAAATGGGGTCACATGTGGGGTATTTATACTGCCCTGGCTTTTTAGGGGCCCTAAAGCGTGAGAAGAAGTCTGGAATCCAAATGTCTAAAAATGCCCTCCTAAAAAGGAATGTGGGCCCCTTTGCGCATCCAGGCTGCAAAAAAGTGTCACACATGTGGTATCGCTGTACTCAGAAGAAGTTGGTGAATGTGTTTTGGGGTGTCATTTTACATATACCCATGCTGGGTGAGATAAATATCTTGGTCAAATGCCAACTTTGTATAAAAAAAAAATGGGAAAAGTTGTCTTTTGCCGAGATATTTCTCTCACCCAGCATGGGTATATGTAAAAAGACACCCCAAAACACATTGCCCAACTTCTCCTAAGTACGGCGATACCAGATGTGTGACACTTTTTTGCAGCCTAGGTGGGCAAATGGGCCCACATTCCAAAGAGCACCTTTCGGATTTCACAGGGCATTTTTATTTACACATTTTGATTTCAAACTTCTTCTCACACATTAGGGCCCCTAAAAGGCCAGGGTAGTATAACTACCCCTCAAGTGACCCCATTTTGGAAAGAAGACACCCCAAGGTATTTCTTGATGGGCATAGTGAGTTCATGGAAGTTTTTATTTTTTGTCATAAGTTAGTGGAATATGAGACTTTGTAAGAAAAAAAAAAAAAAAAAAATCCTTATTTTCCGCTAACTTGTGACAAAAAAGAAAAAGTTCTATGAACTCACTATGCCCATCAGCGAATACCTTAGGGTGTCTACTTTCCGAAATGGGGTCATTTGTGGGGTTTTTCTACTGTCTGGGCATTGTAGAACCTCAGGAAACATGACAGGTGCTCAGAAAGTCAGAGCTGCTTCAAAAAGTGGAAATTCACATTTTTGTACCATAGTTTGTAAACGCTATAACTTTTACCCAAACCATTTTTTTTTTTTTTACCCAAACATTTTTTTTTATCAAAGACATGTAGAACAATAAATTTAGAGAAAAATTTATATATGGATGTCAGTTTTTAAAAAAAAAAATTACAACTGAAAGTGAAAAATGACATTTTTTTGCAAAAAAAAAAAACGGTAAATTTCGATTAATAACAAAAAAAGTAAAAATGTCAGCAGCAATGGAATACCACCAAATGAAAGCTCTATTAGTGAGAAAAAAAGGAGGTAAAATTCATTTGGGTGGTAAGTTGCATGACCGAGCAATAAACGGTGAAAGTAGTGTAGTGCAGAAGTGTAAAAAGTGGCCTGGTCATTAAGCTAGGGGGGCTGAGGTGGTTAAAATGGAAAATCTGCCCAAAAAAGTGAAATTTTGAAATTTCATCTCTATTTTCCTTTAATTCTTGTGGAACACCTAAAGGGTTAACAGAGTTTGTAAAATCAGTTTTGAGTAACTTCAGGGGTGTAGTTTCTACAATGGGGTCATTTATGGGGCGTTTCCACTATGTAGGCCCCACAAAGTGACTTCAGACCTGAACTGGTCCTTAAAAAGTGGGTTTGGGAAATTTTCTTAAAAATGTTAAGAATTGCTTCTGAAATTCTAAGCTTTCTAATGTCCTAAAAAAATAAAATGACATTTACAAAATGATGCCAACATAAAGTAAACATATGGGGAATGTTAAGTAATAAATATTTGATGAGGTATCTGTAGTGACCGACGTCACGCACAGGGAGGAAAACAGGGAAAGCCCTGCCCAAGGGAGAGGGAAAGGTGGTGACCCCTAACTCACCTTGCGGCTGGCACCTGACTGCCCTGACGTCCCTAGACGGGTTCCTCACCCGTGCGGCGATCACGTGCCTAAACCCTGGCTTTCCCTAATATGAGCCCTAGATAGTGAACGGGCCGGTGGGATCGCTAGTCCGCACCACTATCACTAAGAGGGAAACACCAGGGAGAGGACAGACAAAACAGACAAACACATACACCCAGGTGGGCGACCACAATAGACCAAAAAGGTCCAACAGGGATCCGGAGGGTAGCGTTCTGGACCAACTACCAGAGAACGCAGCAACACAGCTCCAGAAGGTCAGAATAGATGTCCAGGCAGGAAGCTCTATCTCTGGCAACCAGAGAAGTGTGAGAGAGGAATATAAGGAGGTCTGGGAGTGCTGGACAAGGAACAGCTGAGGAGAAGGAGCTACGGATCCCAGAGTGAGCCAAAAGGGTTTGCAAAGCAAACCCAGAAAGCTACCATAAGGAAAACAGCCCTATCTTAAATAGAGCGTGCAGCCAACCGCTGCGACTTCCTGACCCCGGGTATAACAGAGTCAGGCGTGGTTCTCGATACCCTCGTGACAGTACCCCCCTCTCTACGAGGGACCTCCGGACACTCAGGACCAGGTCTCTCAGGATGAGAGGCATGAAAAACCCGAACTAACCTGTCGGCGTTTACCTCAGACGCAGGAACCCACATTCTTTCCTCGGGACCGTAACCTCTCCAATGCACCAGATATTGAAGAGAGCGGCGGACCCGACGAGAATTAACAATTTTGGATATCTGAAATTCTAGATTACCATCCACGACAACAGGAGGGGGTAGCAGCGGTGATGGTTCTAGAGGTGGAACATATTTTTTGAGTAACGACTTATGAAAAACATTATGAATTTTAAAAGTCTGAGGTAACTCCAGGCGAAAAGCCACGGGGTTGATGATGGCTACAATTTTGTAAGGGCCAATAAACCTAGGACCCAGTTTCCAAGAGGGAACCTTCAATTTAATATTCCTAGTAGACAACCACACAGTCATTCACTCCTAGGTCCGGACCTGGCGACCGTCTCTTATCAGCCATGCATTTGTATTTACCTCCCATATTTTTCAAGTTAGCTTGCACCTTCTGCCATACCGATGAAAGAGATGATGAAAACCGTTCCTCTTCGGGAACCCCAGAAGACCCCCCTCTCTTTGAAAGTACAGAATTGGGGATGAAAACCATATGCACCAAGAAATGGTGACTTGCCAGTGGATTCCTGACGACGATTATTTATGGCAAACTCAGCTAACGGTAAATATGATGACCACAACTCTTGGTTTTCAGACACAAAACATCTTAGATATGTCTCAAGGTTTTGGTTGGTACGCTCAGTCTGTCCATTCGACTGAGGATGGAAAGCTGAGGAAAAAGACAAGTGTACCCCCAAACGGGAACAAAAAGCTTTCCAAAATTTAGAAATAAACTGGGTACTCCGATCCGAAACAACATCGGAGGGGACCCCGTGAAGCTTCACGATTTCACTGACGAATACCTGAGCAAGAGTCTTAGCATTAGGTAGTGCGGGTAACGCAATGAAGTGTACCATTTTGCTAAACCTGTCCACTACTACCAAAATAACTGTTTTACCCGCAGACAAAGGTAAGTCAGTGATAAAATCCATTGACAGATGTGTCCACGGTCTATTGGGAATGACGAGTGGTAATAGAGACCCTGCAGGACGTGTATGTGAAACTTTTGCGCGCGCACAGGTAGAACAAGAAGACACAAAATCCAATACATCCTGACGCAACCTTGGCCACCAAAAACGACGAGACAATAGCTCCAAGGTTGCTTTACTACCCGGGTGCCCAGCAAGTGCCGAATTATGATGTTCCTTTAATCATTCGAAACGCAGGTTCAACGGTACAAACAATTTCTCTGAGGGGCAAGAGACCGGGGCGTCCCCCTGGGCCTCTAACACCTTCCCCTCCAGAACAGAGTGTACCGCAGAAACAACCACTCCTCTTTGAAGAATGGGCACCGGATCACTCACATTACCCCCTCCAGGGAAACAACGAGATAGTGCATCAGCCTTGGTATTCTTTGCCCCAGGATGATAGGTAATCACAAAGTTAAACCTGGTAAAAAATAGCGACCACCTAGCTTGTCTAGGGGTGAGACGCTTAGCTGATTCGAGGTACAGAAGATTTTTGTGGTCCGTAATCACAGTGACGGGGTGGACTGCCCCCTCTAAAAAGTGACGCCATTCTTCAAACGCTAGTTTAATAGCTAATAGTTCCCTATTGCCAATATCGTAGTTCTTTTCTGCTGCAGATAGTTTTTTTAGAAAAGAAAGCACAAGGACGCCATTTGCCAGGAGACGGACCCTGAGACAGCACCGCCCCCACTCCCACCTCTGACGCATCGACTTCAACAATAAAAGGCTGAGAGACATCAGGTTGGACCAGTACAGGTGCTGAGGTAAACCTCTCTTTTAGAGAGGAAAAAGCAACTTTAGCGGCGTCAGACCATTTAGAAAAATCAGTCTCCTTCCTAGTCATGTCAGTAAGCGGTTTTACAATAAGTGAATAATTTTTAATGAATTTCCTATAGAAATTTGCGAAGACCAAGAACCGTTGTAGTGCTTTGAGGTTCTCAGGAAGATCCCAATCTAAAATTGCCTGGACCTTCCTAGGATCCATACGGAAACCTGAAGCAGATAAAAAATAACCCAGGAATTGTATCTCCTGAACGGCGAAGACACATTTTTCAATTTTAGCATATAATTCATTCGTCCGTAGGACCTGCAGTACTTGTCTGACATGCACCTCATGTGTTTTCAGATCAGACGAATAAATTAAAATATCATCTAGGTATATTACCACAAACCTGCCGATTAGATGACTAAAAATGTCATTAACGAAATGTTGAAAGACGGCAGGAGCATTGGTCAGACCGAAAGGCATAACTAGATTTTCATAATGCCTCTCAGGGGTGTTAAACGCTGTCTTCCACTCATCCCCCTCCTTAATACGAATCAGATTGTAGGCCCCCCTAAGATCAAGTTTGGAGAACCACCTAGCACCCGCAATCTGATTAAACAGGTCAGGAATGAGAGGAAGAGGGTATGGGTCTCGGATGGTTATCCGATTTAATTCGCGAAAATCTAAGCAAGGGCGCAGGCCCCCATCTTTCTTTTTAACGAAGAAAAACCCTGCAGCCACGGGTGAAGAAGAGGGTCTGATGTGTCCCTTAGCCAAGCTCTCGGAGATATAATCTTTCATGGCTTGTCTCTCTGGACCTGAAAGATTATATAACCTGGTCTTGGGTAATTTTGCGCCGGGAATAAGGTTAACCGGGCAATCATAAGGACGATGAGGTGGTAACTTCTGACAACCCTTTTCAGAAAAAACATTCTCAAAATCCGAAATAAATGTAGGTAGGGTAGTTATGGAGGCGACTAAGCAATTGCTATTTAAGCAAATTTCTCTGCACTGCTCACTCCACTCCAATATCTCCCTGGCCTGCCAATCCACTACTGGATTGTGCGCTACCAACCAGGGAAGACCCAGCACTACCGGAGTGGGAAGCCCCTCCAGAACATAACCTGAAAGCATCTCGTTATGGTGGTCCCCTACCCGAAGGTGTAAATTATGAACAATGTGGGTGAGGTTTCTCTGAGACAGGGGAGCAGAATCAATAGCGAATATGGGAATGGGTCTCTGTAAAGTACAGAGAGACAAACCCAAAGTGCGGGCAAAATGGGCATCTATCAAATTTACCCCTGCTCCACTGTCTAGAAAGAAAGAAATAGTCTCCGTCTTATCACCAAAAATAATAACCGCTGGCAACACAAATTGCGATGTACGTATGGAGGAAACGTATACCCACCCGACTGACATCCTCCACACAGCCTGGGGTTAGTAGTTTTTCCGACGGTCTTTTGTTTCTGAGGAAAGAAGGACAGACATTAATGAAATGACCCCTCTCCCCACAAAAAAAACAAACCCCACGCCTACAGCGAGCCTCAGGAGGACGGACCTGACGAGTAGTTCCTCCTAGCTGCACAGGCTCGTCTAAGTCCGTACAGACTAACTGCTGCTTGGGAGGGGTTACCAATTGCTCTGGTTTTTTCAACCTGTCCCTAAGGCGTCTCTCTATACGGATAGAAAGGGACATAACCGCATCAAGGGAAAAGGGGGTCTCATATAATGCAAGCGCATCCTTAACCCTTTCGGATAACCCAGAGCAGAACTGACCCCCGAGAGCCGGGTCATTCCATTGGGTATCCGTAGCCCACCTACAGAATTCAGAGCAATACTCCTCTACCGGCCGCTCTCCTTGTAAGAGTCTCCGTAATCTTGATTCAGCCAGTGCGACTCGGTCAGGGTCGTCATATATGAGACCCAAGGCCCCGAAAAACTCATCCACTGACCGAAGAGCCTGGGAATCAGTAGGTAAAGAGAACGCCCAGGACTGCGGATCCCCCTGCAGCAGGGAAATAACAACCCCCACCCGCTGATCTTCATTACCAGAGGAGTAAGGGCGCAGTTTAAAATATAACTTACAGGCCTCACGGAATGTCAAAAACTTGTCCCTTCCCCCAGAAAATGTCAGGAAGAGCAACCTTGGGTTCCGCAACAACCTGGTTACCAGTAGCAACCGCTGGGCTTGCAGTCAGTTGCAATCGCTGCTGTTGCTGGAGAACCGACGCCTTCAATCCTACCACCTCCAAAGACAGGCCATGAAATTGTTTGGACAGAGCAGCAATTTGAGCCATACTGGATTCTAAGTAGGTAAAAATTATTATTATTTTTTTACCTACACAAAATAAGGGCCAGAGATAATATAATGACCGACGTCACGCACAGGGAGGAAAACAGGGAAAGCCCTGCCCAAGGGAGAGGGAAAGGTGGTGACCCCTAACTCACCTTGCAGCTGGCACCTGACGTCCCTAGACGGGTTCCTCACCCGTGCGGCGATCACGTGCCTAAACCCTGGCTTTCCCTAATATGAGCCCTAGATAGTGAACGGGCCGGTGGGATCGCTAGTCCGCACCACTATCACTAAGAGGGAAACACCAGGGAGAGGACAGACAAAACAGACAAACACATACACCCAGGTGGGCGACCACAATAGACCAAAAAGGTCCAACAGGGATCCGGAGGGTAGCGTTCTGGACCAACTACCAGAGAACGCAGCAACACAGCTCCAGAAGGTCAGAATAGATGTCCAGGCAGGAAGCTCTATCTCTGGCAACCAGAGAAGTGTGAGAGAGGAATATAAGGAGGTCTGGGAGTGCTGGACAAGGAACAGCTGAGGAGAAGGAGCTACGGATCCCTGAGTGAGCCAAAAGGGTTTGCAAAGCAAACCCAGAAAGCTACCATAAGGAAAACAGCCCTATCTTAAATAGAGCGTGCAGCCAACCCCTGCGACTTCCTGACCCCGGGTATAACGGAGTCAGGCGTGGTTCTCGATACCCTCGTGACAGTATCACTTTCTGTTTTAAAAGCAGAGAAATAAAAAAAATTGCGAATTTTTCATAATTTTGGGTAAATTTGTCATTTTTTCATAAATAAAGGCGAAATATATTGACTCAAATTTATGGCTGTACAATGTGTCATCAGAAAACAATATTCAGAATGGCTTGGATAAGTAAAAGCGTTCCAAAGTTATTACCACATATAGTGACATGTCAGATTTGCAAAAATGGCCTGGGCAGAAAGGTGAAAACTGGCCCGGGGTAGAAAGGGTTAAAGCCAGTTGTTTAGCTAAAATCCCCTTTGTTTACATCAGTAAAAAGGCGTATTAGTGGTCACTAAGGGGTTACATTTCTCCAAAAACTCCTCAGTAGAGGAGCTGTCTATTGTCAGAGCGTGTGTTTAGTGTACGGTTATTAGAAGGCGTGGGGGGAATATCCTTATGTAGCTCAATTTCTTTCTCTATATTCAAGGGGGCAGGGGGAATCACCCCATGTAGCTCATTTTCTTTCTCTATATTACACATGGGAAGATTATCCCTGGAATTTGTTTAGATTTTTTTGGTCTGGCTAATAATGTTTTCTGAACCAATAGCAGTGTCTGTGATGTTTGGGATTGGGTCAGTATTGGTCACGTGATTATTAATATTCCCTATGTTTAGATTTTTTTGTGGGTTCATTAGTCTTATTAGGTTTTTGATTATTGTTTTTTTTATACTGATGACTTTCGTGGAGAGCTCTTAAGGAGGAGCATGGCCCCTAGACCACCAATTCCTGTTTCCTGTCCTAAGGATAGGACGGTCTTGTGGAGAGCAAAGGATTTTAGGCTGCAGGGCCCCTGTATTGTGGTGGAGAGGGGTTACCTGGTCCGGCGTAAGCCTCCTCTAGGAGCCGCTGGAGTAAGTCTGGTGGTGGCTTCTGGGGTCCTGGAATTTGTCACCAGCATACGGAGTGCCTGAGCTGCTGCCTGGGTTCCTACCCGTGCCGGGGATGCGGATGTCGGGATTAAGCGGTCAGTGAGAGGAATAAAAGAAAAGTTGGAACCTCTTTATCGGCGCTGTTAGCAGTACCAGGTAAGTATTGGTAAAAGCAGATAATTTATTTATGGTCAAAGTGTTTCAAGGCGAACAGCCCCCCTTCCTCAGGACTATTACATTTAAAAGAACACATGCTGCATTTTAAAAAAACAAAAACCTATTTTTGGCGCGCAGGCCATGAAAACGACACAACCCCTTTAAATCATATCGACTAGTTAAAGGAGGTAACCCACCTTAATTACACATAACTTACCTGGAGAAGAAAGTTTGTAATATACTTCACAACTCAAAGTTGCGTGGATCGGCTGCTTGAGAACCCCTTTCTGGTCCTCCCACTGCTGGTGTAAAGACTGCAGCAGGTAATCACTGTCCTCAGTGTTTGACCACCAAGGACAGCGATTGGCTGCAGTAGGTGGTCACGTGTCGTAAACAGGCAGGAGGACCGGCCTAGCCCCAAAAAGAACGGTGCTGGAGAAGGGGCAAGTACGACATCATTTATTTTAGGCCATTGGGAGGGCTTGTCCAAGATGAATAATTTCTGACAATCTCTTAAAAAGGTGGGTTTCTTGACCTGCTAGGGAAAAAAAAAAAAAGGCCCTGTAAAAGGCAGTTCCTTCAGATTTTACAGCAGCACACATCCTTTCAAATAGAGGACATTGAGGTTTACATCATGACTAGCGCCACATGCTGCAGTATTCTCTGTTTAGAATGGGGGCGCCATATTATCACACAGCCCAGCTGCATTGAACTACAGTGCCTTATTGTCACTTGTGCTAGCCTATGAAGGGGTCATGCACTTACATGTGGCCCCCTCCATAGATTAACACTAATGGTGATCATGAACTGACAACGTGCTAACCAAGCTTTTGTAGAGCAGTCTAAAAGTCACAGGATTATATCCTGGGTCAGCAACCACCGGCACTCCAGGGGTTGTGAAACTACGACCCCCAGCATGCAGTCAGCTTTTCTTGAAAACACCTATAAATATAAAGATCATGTAGATTGTAGGCCCCCTCTCCTTCTGTACCAGTCTGTAACTCGTCTTGTTCATGCTTAGTGCAGCGGTCTGTATTATGTATGTATACCGCTATGGAATGAATGGCATATGCTGAGAAATGTAGTACCCCATTATGACCATGCAGTGCTACTCTACTCTCCTGTCACTGCATCATTCCTGCCTGCACCAAACCACCGGGCCGTGGAATGGTGGATGCAGATACAGTTGAAGTTGAGACGCAGGATGCTATTTGGGACCGTCTTGCTGGATCTGGGACTCTTGGGAGGCACAGGTAACAGATTTAGTGACATTTACTTTATAGTACTGAGATTTTCTCAAGAGTTAAATCATATCATTAAAGGGGTTTTTCTGGGACCCAGTGGGCCCTGCAAACTTACCTTAAAGAGAACCCGTCGCATGAATTAAGGCAGCGCGTTATAGAGCAGGAGAAGCGGAGCAGATTGATATATAGATTCAGTAAAATTTTAATTTATTCATTTAAAGGGCTTCTGTCAGCCCACTAAACCTTTTTTTTGTCAGCCCAGACATATGAAGAATACGGGAGATTGTTGTCACATGTACCACATAGCCAGTATTTGCCAGATATTCCTGCAGCTCCTTTAATGTTGCTGTAGGCCTCCTGGTAGCCTCCCAGACCAGTTTTCTTCTCGTCTTTTTATCAATTTTGGAGGGACGTCCAGTTCTTGGTAATGTCACTGTTGTGCCATATTGTCTCCACATGATGATGACTGTCTTCACTGTGTTCCATGGTATATCTAATGCCTTGGAAATTCTTTTGTACCCTTCTCCTGACTGATACCTTTTAACAATGAGATCCCTCTGATGCTTTGGAAGCTCTCTGTGGACCATGGCTTTTGCTGAGGGATGCGACTACGAAAATTTCAGGAAAACGCCAACTAGAGCAGCTGAACTTTATTTTGGGTTAATCAGAGGCACTTTAACCGCTTGCCGCCACGCTAATGCCGAAAGGCGTCATTGCGGCGGCTCCCCCAGGCTACGCTAACGCCAATAGGCGTCATCTCGCGTGAGCCGAGATTTCCTGTGAACGCGCGCACACAGGCACGGAAGGTAAGAGAGTTGATCTCCAGCCTGCCAGCGGCGATCGTTCGCTGGCAGGCTGGAGATGTGTTTTTTTTAACCCCTAACAGGTATATTAGACGCTGTTTTGATAACAGCGTCTAATATACCTGCTACCTGGTCCTCTGGTGGTCCCCTTTGTTTGGATCGACCACCAGAGGACACAGGTAGCTCAGTAAAGTCCCACCAAGCACCACTACACCCCCCCCCCCCCCCCGTCACTTATTAACCCCTTATTAGCCCCTGATCACCCCATATAGACTCCCTGATCACCCCCCTGTCATTGATTACCCCCCTGTCATTGATCAACCCCCTGTAAAGCTCCATTCAGACGTCCGCATGATTTTTACGGATGCACTGATAGATGGATCGGATCCGCAAAACGCATCCGGACGTCTGAATGAAGCCTTACAGGGGCGTGATCAATGACTGTGGTGATCACCCCATATAGACTCCCTGATCACCCCCCTGTCATTGATTACCCCCCCTGTAAAGCTCCATTCAGACGTCCGCATGATTTTTACGGATGCACTGATAGATGGATCGGATCCGCAAAACGCATCCGGACGTCTGAATGAAGCCTTACAGGGGCGTGATCAATGACTGTGGTGATCACCCCATATAGACTCCCTGATCACCCCCCTGTCATTGATTACCCCCCTGTAAAGCTCCATTCAGACGTCCGCATGATTTTTACGGATGCACTGATAGATGGATCGGATCCGCAAAACGCATCCGGACGTCTGAATGAAGCCTTACAGGGGCGTGATCAATGACTGTGGTGATCACCCCATATAGACTCCCTGATCACCCCCCTGTCATTGATTACCCCCCTGTAAAGCTCCATTCAGACGTCCGCATGATTTTTACGGATGCACTGATAGATGGATCGGATCCGCAAAACGCATCCGGACGTCTGAATGAAGCCTTACACGGGCGTGATCAATGACTGTGGTTATCACCCCATATAGACTCCCTGATCACCCCCCTGTCATTGATCACCCCCGTCATTGATCAACCCCCCTGTCATTGATCAACCCCCCTGTCATTGATCAACCCCCCTGTCATTGATCAACCCCCCTGTCATTGATCACCCCCCTGTCATTGATCACCCCTCTGTAAGGCTCCATTCAGATATTTTTTTGGCCCAAGTTAGCGGAATTTTTTTTTTTTTTTCTTACAAAGTCTCATATTCCACTAACTTGTGTCAAAAAATAAAATCTCACATGAACTCACCATACCCCTCACGGAATCCAAATGCGTAAAATTTTTTAGACATTTATATTCCAGACTTCTTCTCACGCTTTAGGGCCCCTAGAATGCCAGGGCAGTATAAATACCCCACATGTGACCCCATTTCGGAAAGAAGACACCCCCAGGTATTCCGTGAGGGGCATATTGAGTCCATGAAAGATTGAAATTTTTGTCCCAAGTTAGCGGAACGGGAGACTTTGTGAGAAAAAAATAAAAAATATCAATTTCCGCTAACTTGTGCCAAAAAAAAAAAAATTTCTATGAACTCGCCATTGCTCTCATTGAATACCTTGGGGTGTCTTCTTTCCAAAATGGGGTCACATGTGGGGTATTTATACTGCCCTGGCATTCTAGGGGCCCCAAAGCGTGAGAAGAAGTCTGGTATCCAAATGTCTAAAAATGCCCTCCTAAAAGGAATTTGGGCACCTTTGCGCATCTAGGCTGCAAAAAAGTGTCACACATCTGGTATCGCCGTAGTCAGGAGAAGTTGGGGAATGTGTTTTGGGGTGTCATTTTACATATACCCATGCTGGGTGAGAGAAATATCTTGGCAAAAGACAACTTTGTATAAAAAAAATGGGAAAAGTTGTCTTTTGCCAAGATATTTCTCTCACCCAGCATGGGTATATGTAAAATGACACCCCAAAACACATTCCCCAACTTCTCCTGAATACGGCGATACCACATGTGTGACACTTTTTTGCAGCCTAGGTGGGCAAAGGGGCCCATATTCCAAAGAGCACCTTTAGGATTTCACAGGTCATTTACCTACTTACCACACATTAGGGCCCCTGGAAAATGCCAGGGCAGTATAACTACCCCACAAGTGACCCCATTTTGGAAAGAAGACACCCCAAGGTATTCCGTGAGGGGCATGGCGAGTTCCTAGAATTTTTTATTTTTTGTCAAAAGTTAGTGGAAAATGCTTATTTTTTTATTTTTTATTTTTTTTCATACAAAGTCTCATATTCCACTAACTTGTGACAAAAAATAAAAACTTCCATGAACTCACTATGCCCATCAGCGAATACCTTGGGGTCTCTTCTTTCCAAAATGGGGTCACTTGTGGGGTAGTCATACTGCCCTGGCATTCTAGGGGCCCAAATGTATGGTAAGGAGTTTGAAATCAAATTCTGTAAAAAATGACCTGTGAAATCCGAAAGGTGCTCTTTTGAATATGGGCCCCTTTGCCCACCTAGGCTGCAAAAAAGTGTCACACATCTGGTATCTCCGTACTCAGGAGAAGGTGGGGAATGTGTTTTGCGGTGTCATTTTATATATACCCATGCTGGGTGAGAGAAATATCTTGGCAAAAGACAACTTTTCCCATTTTTTTATACAAAGTTGTCATTTGACCAAGATATTTATCTCACCCAGCATGGGTATATGTAAAAAGACACCCCAAAACACATTCCTCAACTTCTCCTGAGTACGGGGATACCAGATGTGTGACACTTTTTTGCAGCCTAGGTGGGCAAAGGGGCCCACATTCCAAAGAGCACCTTTCGGATTTCACAGGTCATTTTTTACTGAATTTGATTTCAAACTCCTTACCACACATTTGGGCCCCTAGAATGCCAGGGCAGTATAACTACCCCACAAGTGACCCCATTTTGGAAAGAAGAGACCCCAAGGTATTCGCTGATGGGCATAGTGAGTTCATGGAAGTTTTTATTTTTTGTCACAAGTTAGTGGAATATGAGACTTTGTAAGAAAGAAAAAAAAAAATCATCATTTTCCGCTAACTTGTGACAAAAAATAAAAAGTTCTATGAACTCACTATGCCCATCAGCGAATACCTTAGGGTGTCTACTTTCAGAAATGGGGTCATTTGTGGGGTGTTTGTACTGTCTGGGCATTGTAGAACCTCAGGAAACATGACAGGTGCTCAGAAAGTCAGAGCTGCTTCAAAAAGCGGAAATTCACATTTTTGTACCATAGTTTGTAAACGCTATAACTTTTACCCAAACCATTTTTTTTTTACCCAAACATTTTTTTTTTATCAAAGACATGTAGAACTATAAATGTAGAGCAAAATTTCTATATGGATGTCGTTTTTTTTGCAAAATTTTACAACTGAAAGTGAAAAATGTCATTTTTTTGCAAAAAAATCGTTAAATTTCGATTAATAACAAAAAAAGTAAAAATGTCAGCAGCAATGAAATACCACCAAATGAAAGCTCTATTAGTGAGAAGAAAAGGAGGTAAAATTCATTTGGGTGGTAAGTTGCATGACCGAGCAATAAACGGTGAAAGTAGTGTAGGTCAGAAGTGTAAAAAGTGGCCTGGTCTTTCAGGGTGTTTAAGCACTGGGGGCTGAGGTGGTTAAAAAAAGCTTTTTATCAAATTCTACTGAACCAAAATGATTATTTTACTTATGTATGCAGAGCTCGCAGTGTAGGGATTATTAGTAAACAAAAAAAAAAAAAAACGGTTTAGTGGGCTGACAGAAGTCCTTTAAGGGGATTTGGTCATGACATTTTAGCCCTATAACCTAAACATATGGCCAGGTCCATACAAATAACATGAATCCGAAACTGTACTTATTAAATCTGCCTGTGGCTCTATTAGCACATAAAACAGGTTTTTATAACCGGTCAATCGCCTACCTAAGGAGCCCAAGGGGACGTCAGTTAATACAGGGTGCCCGGCCGCATGGTGCCCAACGCCTCCTTCCCAGTCATAATCGCCGCCTTCCTCACCGCCGCCAGATCTGGCCGGCCCTCTGCTAGATCCGGCGCCTGCACACTATGCTCAGCCTGATGCGCCGCGGACTCCTGGCAGCGGCTTCGTTGAGCGAAGAGCGCAAGCGCCCTTGTTTATCCCTGACAGTTTTTTACGGCACATCCAGAGGCTCTGCCGTTTCTGTAACTTTGTACATGAGCAGCTAAGGCTACTATCACATTCGCGTTTGGTGCGGATAAGTCATGGATCTGCACAAACTCTTCCGTTCAGATAATACAACCACATGCATCTGTTCAGAACGGATCCGTTTGTATTATCTGTAACATTGCCAAAACAGATCCGTCTTGAACACCATTGAAAGTCAATGGGGGACGGATCAGTTTTCTATTGTGCCAGTGAAAACGGATCCATCCCCATTGAATCACATTGTGTGTCAGGACGGATCTGTTTGCCTCAGCATAGTCAGGCGGACACCAAAACGCTGCAAGCAGCGTTTTTGTGTACCTTTACAGAGCAGAATGGAGACTGAACGGATCCTTATCCATTCAATACATTAGGGCAAAACTGATCCGTTTTGGACCGCTTGTGAGAGGGGGGGAATCAGACATTTAGGACAAATCCATAACACAACTAATCAGACTGTTCCCATACAGATCAACGAAAAGAACAATACCACAATATCATTTAATACAGAACTCTTTTAATATAGAGTAATTCAGACAAATTACAACATGGTTAGAAAATAAACAAAAAGAAAAAAAAAGAAAAAAAAAAAAAAAGAAAAAACTCAATTTCGGTCCAATTGTACATCACATAGTTCACGCTTTTGTATCGGTTTTATACAGGAAAAGAAAATAGTTGCTTTAAAGCTCCGATGCCATTTATGCACGATATGAAAACGGTCTCATTTACAGACTGAAGTATATAGCGCTATTTAAAATTGTTAAGAGCTACACCCCATTCCCCACAAAATAAACAGAAACCCAAAAGATTTAGACGCAGATTAAAATAGGATGCAATCCCGCCGTGTGCTGCCAAGTCCTTCACACGCGCAATACAGTTAACTAGCTCCCAGCAAGTGGCCAGAAGGTGGCGCTGCAGGAGACGAGGAAATTCTAATTTGGGAGTCACATTGCTGGTGAGTATCCTCCATATGGGTACGGAAAGATAGGATACAAAGTACAGGATCATCTCTTATTTCCTTTGATCGAGTCATATTTATTTAATACTACTCTGTGTACTTATTACATTTTATAGTCATATAATTTAAAGGACTCCTCCTACATTCAGAATACATCCGGGTGAGGCAACTCGCACTGTCCTTGTGGTTTATTCTGTATGGCTGGGTCCATGACCGCAACAGGCGGACCCAGAGAACGATTTTTGCCAGTTTAAAAGCCTAGTCACTTGCCGTGTTTGCAAGAAATGTTCCCTTTCGTGTCTATAGCCCTCACCTCCCTCTGCACCTTGGTTCTTACACAACCAAACGCTGGTCTAGCAGACAATTAGACAAGGGGCCAGGGATTAGGATAAGGATGAGAGTGGATGAGTAAGTGACGTTAGGAAATTAGAATAAAATTATTACTGTACAGACTTCCTTCAAGGTACGGAATACCGCGCTTGATACCCCAAAATAATAAGAAAAAAAAATTCTAGGAGTGGGAGCAGACATCTCAGGAGCCTCAGCGAGCCAGGCTGGTGATGTTACATGCATGTCAGTACAAGGGGAGGGGGACTCAAATTACAAACTGGCCATTGCATGAAATGGCTGTGGGAATGGGTTGAGGTATTTAGAATAGATATGATTCACAGGTCACCTAGAAATGCCAGCCCTGTGCCAATATATGCATTCTCCTCTGCCCTGTAACATCTCTCCAGTGTGGTCATTTAATGGATGCGTATGTGTCCAGTCTCCATAAATTAACCGAATGTCAGGAGGGAGAGCAAAAAAAAAAAAAAAAAAGGGGGGGGATAATCACGTCACAAATGAGTGGACTATTCGCCGTTCTATTAAGATTACAACCCTCACCATAATCCTATAATACAGACTCAATCTATCCTTTAGCTCAGGAACGTCAGAGCTCACAATCTCCTCAGAAACTAAAGGCTCCAACATAAGATGTCTTCTAACATTGAATCCTCGGAGATCTGATTGAGTGTAGTACTATATAACCTAATACTAAATGATCAGCCATAGTCACACTCCAAGTACCTCTCCTTACAGAATATATAAATGTATGGCCACCCAATGGCATTACAGTTTAGACAAGGGATAGTCCATCTACCTGCTGCCGATTATAAAGCCTGTCGGTGTCACAAACAAGGGGGTGGAAAGAGATGCGCTGGCTGATTATGTGGAGGGTAGTGTTTTATTCAGAGGGGGATTAATACTGCTAAGCATGTATAAGGCACAGTGTGAGATTGCTGCTCCCACTCGCACAGGCGTGCAGACAGACACACGACACAGATGTGCGCGGAGATGACATGCCCGCCTGGGAGGCAGCAGAGGCATTGGCCAAGCCCTGCCAAGATGCTGAACAGGATGGGAGTTAGGCGGAAGAGGGGGCGGAGGGAGGGATGGTGTTCACTCAGGGTGGGATCACTTCTGGTTCTTCAGCTGATTGGACAGCCAGTCCAAGCCTTCATACAGACCATCCCCACTGGTTGCACAGGTTGCTTGAATGTACCAATTCCTCTGACGTAGAGCGTGGAGGCCCAATTTGTCTGTGATTTCTGCTGCATTCATTGCATTTGGGAGGTCCTACAAATACAAGAATTCGGTTAAGCTAGTCACACGACTGTCACTTCACTGCGGTTCCGTGTATAGTGAATTGCTTCAACAGCAATTTAGCAAAAATACTTCTGGGGTTGTGAGTGAGCTCTCCTTAACGGAATAGTGAAAGGGAACCTGACACCTCGTTTAGGTGTTTAAAACTGCCCGCAGGACCTTTATCTGGCTACGGTGGTCCAGAAGGGACTCTAGATTCCTTTGAGTAACTTGTAAATCCGCATAAAACGCACTTATTATTTTTCTCGTTGTTTGTAAATTCACTTCTTTAAGTTGAGGAGGCTGGCACAAACCTCCTGGAAGTCAGGCTTTCCCCGCTGTAGCTTGATTGACTTTCGCCAGGCCAGGGAACATCCATTCCGCGCAGAGTCTGTTCACCTTCAGTGCATGTGCAGTGAAGAGCTGAAACCAGGGGGCATGTGCCGGAAGTAAATGGAGTCTGTGCAGGATCTCATGAGAGTAGTGGATGACGTGCCCTGGTCTGGAGAACATCAAATTAAACTGCAGTGGAAGATGTGTGGGTGGGGAAACCCTGACTTTCAGGAGGTTTGTGCCAGCTTCCTTGACATCTACAAGTTAATTTACATAGAGCAAGAACAAAAAAGCATTTTGTGCGGATTTACAAGTTACTCAAAGGAAACAAGAATCAATTCTGGACCACCATAACAACAAGATGATGGTACGGTGGGCAGTTTCAAACACAAACGAGATGTCATGTTCCCTTTAAAGGAGTTATCGGGGGTTAAAGAAGGACTCAGACAAACCCTGTAAATGGTCTAAAATAACTAAAGAATCAATACTTGCTTCTTTACTCCCAGCAATGCGCTACGCTCCTCCCCACTGCTATCTTCATGGCTGCAGTGGTCATGTTCTACGCATGCATGGTCTCAGCAGTACATGGGACATCACTGCTGAGGCCAGTGACTGGCTGCAGTGATGACCCGTGTGCGTGGAACGTCACCGCTTCACCCAGGAAAATAAAACAGCAGCAGGGAGGACCGGAGTGCAGTGCAGGAAGAAGCAGCGGAGAATGGGGGTAAGTACTTATTCTTTTGTTATTACAGATCAATTGCAGGGGCTGCTTGAGTTTTTTATTTAACTCCGACAACCCCTTTAACAAAGTAGAAATCGCATAAGAACTTCCTCCACTAATCGTCATGTTTCCCGAGATCCTAATCTGCATCAAATTACTAGTAGAGCTTAGAAATATACAGTATATGTATTTGTATGTAGATTACCTGTTTGTTAGCAAATACTAGTAGCACTGCATCCCGCAGCTCGTCCTCTGCCAGCATCCTTGTCAATTCCTCCCTTGCTTCATTGACTCGCTCTCTGTCATTACTGTCAACCACAAAGATGAGTCCTGTGTATAAGAGAAGAGTCCAAATGACCAACAATTTTTAAGTGGAAGATTTTTAATCAATTTATAGTGCCAACACCCAAAATTCAGCATCCCCATTGTACTCTCGGTCTATTTGCTTTAGAAACCATGGGGCTCTTGTCCATGAGGGCTACAGAAACTTCTGTTGGAACAGCACCACCGCTTGAAAAACACTACTGATCCAAATATCAGGTGGTGTCAAAATATTTTTAGAGCTGCTACCTATGCCGCTGCGATGCTCTCCGCCGGGGACTCCAAGATGGCGCACGGCTCGGGATGTGTAAAAGCTCAAGTTCTTGCGAATCTCGCGAGAACTTGAGCTCCTTCTCCATGGCTAAGAGCGGGGCGCTCTGATTGGATGCACTCGCAGCCAAGGAGAAGATAACCGTGCCCAGGACAAATTCAAGTCCCCGCCTAGTTAAACCAAATCGCCTCATTAGCATATGAGGTGCCAAAACAAACGGGGACCACAACTGACGAAGGGGAGGGGTCCTTTAAAAAAGAAAAAAAAAAAAAAAAAGAAAGGAAAGACATCACTGGGGGCCGCACTCTGTAAGGTAATATAACCATTTCAATACATGTATCCTGGTGAAAGGTCCTCTTTAAGTGAGGCCATGCACACGGCAAATAAGTCCTGGGCGGCCCAGACAGGCCACCAGTAGAGGGGATCGCTTGATCCACCAACAAGCATGAGCAGCTCCCACAGATTCATTATCCACCATCCACACACAGACAGCAACTTCATTACACACCCCTGTCCGGACCATTTCCAGGCAGTTAGCAGAAGGAAGTTTGGTGTCATGACGGCCATTAAGTGTCCTGCCGTCTACTTCATTTGCAGCAGTGTCATAAATGGGAAACATGGACTACTATGGACTGAAACCAAACACAGGAAGGCTGCACCACACATGCTCAACCTACCACAACCAGCCCGTGGACAGGTGTGGTGCTGACAAAATACATACCCTGAGTGTTCTGGAAGTAATGGCGCCACAATGGTCTGATTTTGTCCTGGCCACCAACATCCCAAACAGTGAAGCTGATGTTCTTGTATTCTACAGTCTCCACATTAAAACCTGAAAAGAGATAGAAGTGTTAGGAGTGAGCCTCTTACATCTACAGCTTAGGCTAGTTTCACACTAGTGCTTTTGTATCCGGCAGGGGACAGCATGCCTTATCTCTCTGTATTTCCAGAAGCTACCGTGTTGCCGTTCGGCCCCGTTAACTATAATGGCAATTGGTGGAGATTGGTTGGCGCTGGATCTTGGCCGATCCCCATTATAGTTAATGGGGCAAATGGGTATCGGGTAGCGCCTGGCAATGTCAGATCCAGACACCTTCGGCCGGGTGCTCCCTACTGGAACAGCCTGCCAGAGATGTCTAATGCTAGTGTGAAACTAGCCTAAAAGGAATTTTTCAAGGACTTTTTTCCTTTAAGTCAGTCACAAAAGGATTAAAAATTAACCACACTCATCGACCCCCTGCTGCCATTCTAACACTGGTTGAGTCTCTGCTGCTCTTCCTGTTCGGCTGGACACACTGGAAATACCAGTTAAAGCCCACTCAGCTAATCAATGGCAGAGGCGGCTCACTGTTCCTTCCAGTGAATGGCTGAGCAAGCCTTAGAGCAGCGGAGAGTGGACCAACATCAGAGCAGGGAATAGGCAAGGTTGATTATGGTCTAAAAATTAAACACTGTCTTTTTTCTTCACATTTATTTCCCCCATAATGCTGAAGAGAAGACGTGTGTACCTATTGTAGGAATAGTAGTCACAATCTCGCCCAGCTTCAGCTTATAAAGGATTGTAGTTTTTCCGGCGGCATCCAGGCCCACCATAAGAATTCTCATCTCTTTCTTGCCAAATAGGCCTTTAAAAAGGTTTGCAAACATGTTCCCCATTGTAGTGTTTGTGTGTTTGTCCTCTTCACCTGGTAAAGATAAGATTGGAAAATTAGAGCATGAATTAGCAAAAATAAGAAAACTTTGCATAGAACTGTTCATTGGAGGGGATTTAAAGCCCAATTGTGCCCAGTTTCTTATGCCAGTGTGCCATTTCACTTTAAAGGGAACCTGTCATCAACTTTATGCTGCCCATACTAACAGCAGAATAAAGTAGCGATATGTGAGTGCATGTGGCGACAGGTCTGTCATTTATAAGTTATAAGTAAGTGGTTGACGAGAACCAACATCATAATCCTTACAGACTGGACCTGGAGAAGAGTCACGGCCACCTGAGAAGAGTCCTGGTTATTCATGAATTCCTGCTCTCCTGTCCACCTGCTGATGACTGACCGGCTTCTACCTAGTTTTCTCCCTTTCTCTCTAGGAGAGAACTGCCAATCATCAGCAGCAGGTGGTGGAGAGCAGGAGATTAGGAATAACCATGACTCTTCTCAGGTAGATGTGACTCTTCTCAAGGCCTGGGCCTCAATGATTATGATGCTGGTTCTCAGCAACCACTTACTTTTCGCTCATCAGTAACACATCGCTGACCTCAGCATTTCTGTCACTATTTTATGCTGCCCTCACTGAGGCTAGCATAAAGTTGATGACGGGTTCCCTTTAATGTGGCCTCCGTGCATTTACCTGTATTTAGATCTGCTCACATCACATTCAAAGCCTGCGTTGGCACGATAAGTCAAAATGTGAGGTGCACTATATGCGGATGACATGCTTATATACATAGGGGGTGTGGAGGGATCAGTGGGCCCAATAAGGTCCCTTGTACACGATTTTGGAGATCGGTCTGGCCTTCGCATAAACTGGGATAAATCTATTTTATTTCCGCTTGATCAGATTCCGCTGCCGAGTACTAGGTCTGAAAAAATGAATGCACGGTGTAAACTTCCAATGACAGAAGCAATCTCTTTAAAAGGATACTTATGCCAAAACTAATGTATTGCATAACTCCCTCGTATGGATCCCGCAACAGATCTTTATTAAAAATACAAGATTTATTCAGAAGCTTGATCTGGCGTAAAAAAAGGGCTAGGATAAAGTTGGACACTCTGCAGAGGGGGACAAATTCAGGAGGTCCATCTATTCCCAAACCCTGGCTCTACTTCTTCGCTTCCCAGTTACAACAATTGAGGGGACGGGTCCCTGGGGACAATGCGTCAGCACACATTATAGAACACGAGTTCCCTATAACCTTACTGGAACAAGGTGGTCTCACTGTTCAGGTTGCCGGACTCCCTACACAACCTAATATGTAAGGTGTGGCGCAAGTGTCGAGATCTGCGGTCCGTAACAGGCTTCACCCAGGTTACTCCTTTATGGAGGAATCCCCAGCTGCCCGAAATATTCCGCTTGGAAGGGTTCTCCTCGTGGGAAAAGAAAGGTGTTCTTATATCAACTGCAGAAGAATGTCGCGTTTAAATCTTTTGAACAAATTATGGATGAGTTTGCCCTTCCGCATACTGCCTTCTTTCAATTTCTACAACTAAGACACGCATTTCAGGCGCAAGCAAAATCTACATCAGTTTCCTGTGTAATAGCCCCTCCGATGCAGCAGACTCTCACTCGGCACTCTTCGAGAGGGCTAATCTCGCTAAGGGCTCATGCACACGACCCTTGTTTTGCGGTCAGTTTTTAACAGATCCGTTGTTCAGTATCTGAGGTTTTTTTTCCCCTCCAATTTAAGTCCTCTTCCATTCCGTTATTGCACAAAACATATCCATATGGTTTCCGTATTTGATCTGTTTTTTTTGCGGATCGTTTGCAGAAACAGGAACTTATTAATCACCAAACACATGAGCAATATGGGCTGGGCATATCATTTCTACAGTATGGATCCGCAAAATACGGATGTGTTCCGTGTGCATTCTGTTTTATGTTGCGGACGCACTGACTTGAATGGGGCCTTGGACCGTGATTTGCAGACAATAATAGGACATGCACTACTTTTTTGCAGAACGGCCATGCGGACAAATGGAAACGGAATGCACACAGTAACTTCTGTATTTTCTACAGCCCCATTGAAGTGAATGGTTCCGCCTACGGCCCGCAAACAAAACGGAACGGAAGCGGAAATAAAATACATTCGTGTGCATGAGCCCTAATATATAGGAATCTTTTTGTGAAGTCTGTGGGAGACTAATCTCTGCAGGTTAGACCAAAATGGGAGAAGGATGTTGGCCCTATATCGGTGGATCAATGGAGTGCAGTATTGGCACCGACGCCTCAGCTGTCAGTGAAGGCCAGCGTATGTCTCAACCATTACTCGTTCACCACGTATACCGGACCCCATCCTGTTTAAAATTGGGGTTAGAGCAGACGCCTTCTGCCCAAGATGTGGGGTGGGCCCTGCATCTCTAGTGCACATGGGAATGCGCGTACTACAAAGTATCAAGGACGCTTATCATGTAGGGGGTTCTGCCTGGTCCTACGGCATGGGGATATTAGACATTACGGACCATTGTACGCGCTTGAGTGTACAGCGCCTACTTTTTCAGGCCCGGAAACTAATTGCTAAGCACTGGCTTCGCTGACGACCCCCCACTTTAGCCGAGTTTCTGAAAAGAATGGAGGGTATATTTCGACTAGAAAAGGGGGTCTATGTCAAAAGGCAGTGTATCACCAAGTTTACAAAAATATGGGACAAGCGAGTTTCTTCGAGGATTGGCGTGTCTTCCTCACGGCCTGCCTCTAATCCCCTGGCGATGGAGGAGGGGGACACCAAGTGGTGCAGTTAGATAGCAAATCTTTATGTTCAGATCCAATGTAGGGAACAATAGATTTGGGGAGAATGACGTAGAGGGAGAAATGGGAGCCATGTTTGAATTTGGAGACAGACGGGTCCAGACCACACTCATAGATAGACATGATATCTTCTTAGACGTTTGATACCCTTGCAGGGGTTCAGAGTAACCATCTCTTCGCTAGTGGGGGAAGGGGTTCCGTTTTTTGGTACACAGCTGACAACTACGTATAAGGGAGCATTCACACGACCGTGTTGGTTTTGCGGTCCACAAATCAGTGTGTTCCGTATGTCTTCAATTATCTTTCAGTTTCGTAAATCCGTATAATACGGACGTGGTGCTTCCGTGTGTCATCCATTTTTAACTGTCCGCAAAAAACTGAAATGGAACTGAAATTCGGTTTCCTAGAATGTTTTCAGTCCAGGGGTCCACAAAAAACGGATGACATATGGATGCATTTCCGTGTGCTATCCGTTTTTTTACGGACCCAATGACTTTCTATGGGGCCACGGACCGCAATTTGCAGCCAAGTATAGGACATGTTCTAAATTAAAAGGAACGGACAGCACACGGATGACAATGAAAGGCATTCCGCAATTTTTGCGGAACCATAGAAATGAATGGGTCCTTGCATTGTCCGCAAAAATTGCGGAACGGACACGGAAGAAAAACACGGACGTGTGAATGCTCCCTAATGGTGTGAAAACTTGGAGTATTATCCGAGATATCTGTGTCCCTTATGGTTATGTATTTTTGCTGTATGGATGGACCACTGACCCAATCAAGTTGAATGGATCTGCAGCCGCCACAGCGCAGGCCACACGGACTGTGCCTGTGCACTGGGGACTGCAATTTGCAGAAGACCCAATATGGATGTTCATTACTTTTACCCCTGGAAAAGATTCAGAATTTAAAATACGCAAATAATAATTCTCCTTTCTGCAAATAGATCCAGCCTTTGCTCTGCTGCCAAGTGCCTGTGTCCTTCACTGTCCATTAATAGGCAAGAAGATTCAGTAGACGTGGGAACAGTCGTCATGGCAACTTTAGACATCTGACAGTGTACCTCGCTGACAGGAGGGGGTGCAATATAAAGCTGGTGTACAGTGGAGACACACAATTACACGAATACGAGGGGCCGGACAGGATGGTCCATGTCTTCTACCACATTCACCTGCAGACTATTTGCGCAGGCAGTTTATTTCATGCTCGGAGGTAATATTTAACTCAATGCCAAATGAATCCCAGGAAAGCAGCAGCTAATTTGCCTAGAAATATGCTAATGGCTTCTAACTACTGGGTGACTTCCATCTGAGGTTTATTGCTCTGCCGCTGGCTACAGGGAAGGTACACACTGCTATAGTACCTTAAAATAAATATTTTGTTTGTCATTTTACCACATCGAGTGGGGCTGCCCGAGTTGGACAACTCCTTTAGTCCATATGCAGCATGCAGATTTGGCAGTGGAAAATGTCCGCCACATCTGAACTTAGACTAAGGGCTCATTCAGATGACAGTATGTGTTTTATGGTCCGCAATTTACGGATCCGCATAACACGGATGACGGCCATGTGCGTTACGCATTTTGTGGAACTGGTCTGCCCTATGATAGAGATGTCTATTCCTGTCCGCAATTGCGGGGCCGTAGAACAGAAGCACAGATGTGGACAGCACCCAGTGTGCTTTCGGCATATTTTGCAGCCCCATTGAAATGAATGGGTAAGTTCTGCAATTTTGCGGACATGTAAATACGGCTGTGTGAATGAGCCCTAAACAGGACAATGAGACTCCACTATAGTTCCTTGTATGCTGGGCAAACATGGGCCCTCAAGAATGACCATCTCCAGGTTAAAGGGACCTTTAGAAGAGGAGGCTGCTAGGGGCATGAGGCCCAATGATCCGTAACGCACAGAGCAGTGCTGTGCGGCGACTGCCATTAGCACAGACAGCACACTGAAGGCGAAGACAGAATGGTACGGATCAGAACCAGGGTCAACGGTGTCATGTAAGCTATACGCATTCACACCGCTGTACGTTACATCACACAGTGATGACTAGGGGTTGGAGGAGGCCGCCTGGAGTTAAAGAGGTTCTCCAACTAAATTCATCTTCAGACACTGATGCGGTAGGATATTGTGGTGTGCCTGCTGCTAAGCGGCTTTCCTCCTCTCTGCTGTCAGCACGCGGCCAATCCAGCTTGGAGACAAACTGCTGACTCATGTCTGACAACCAGTCACGTTGTCACGCAGCACCTTCCTAGCAACCATCCTGTGTCCTTAAAGGCAGCCGTGCAGCTGACCTGGGCAGGGGAGGCTTGCTCTGAAGAGAATATTGCCATTTCAGACATAATAGCCGTGGATGCCAGAGGACCCCAATCCATCCAGTATGGTGGCCCAAATCAGACCTGTGGATAGGGGAGAAGTTGTTTTTATGGGAGATCTGATACAGACTTTCTGCATCCATTACAGTCAAACTAACCAGACTACTACAAGAACGTCGGCCAGCCTGTAGGTATCGGCTCATCAGTCTATTGATGAAGGCAAGTTCATCACCTCGGACGTCCCCTGCATTCACACGGCTACTGGAACTGGTCACGCAGATTTACGGGTGAAAGAGCCGTCGCCTGGCTAAGCCCCACAGGCACTTCATTTAAGAAAGAATCAGCGAAGCGCTACCCTCAGATGAGACACTGCTCTTGCCCACACACTTCTGCCGTCACCAGAAAATAAATGGAAAAAACTGCCTATAAAACACATTAATCAATGATTCAGCTAAGAGGGGGCAGGAGGCAATGATGAAGATGTACGACATGTGGGAGCATTTCTATACCATGCAGGTATCATAAACCGATGACATTCAGACGGTACATGAGGTCCTAACAGTGCTGCACCACCACTACTGAAAACCCCTCCTGCAAACTCTAAAAAGGGACACTTCGGGCAGAAAGGGTACTTTTTTTAAAAAATTTTTATTAAAAATATTCATAGAAAACTTTTTCCCCCCAGAATTTGCGCCTGTTTTCAGTTTCATTTAAGCAGTATTGTACCATGAAAAATTAACTACAAAAATTATTGTCCTTCTGAAGCCGTCAGCTGCCGCGCCTACAAGGGGTGCTAAGGTAACCTCTTGTCAGTTTACAGCGGCTGAGAGGGGAAGATGGTATCTGTTCATAGAATAGTAGTTCAGTAGAACTGAGGTAACACTGACAGCTGTATCTAGGCATAGATAAAGATGTCCACAGAAGAAAAGTGCACTTATCAGTGTGATGCTCTAAATTGAGCCACCCATCCCCCTTCGGCCACAAGAAGCTATATGCAGAAAATCATCCACTGGGTTTTTGTATAAAAATAAAAATGTATGGACGCGTCCCTTCACAGGGGTTGTACAGGATTACAAAGCTTTCAAAAACAGCGCCTCTCCTGCCCATGGCTTGTGTGTGGTATTGCAACTCAGCTCCATTTACCTTAATGAAATGGGACTGCAATACCAGACAACCTGTGGAGGAGCGTGGAGCCAGTCCTGGAGGATTACAGACATGTTTTTCTGGCTGTACAACCCTTTCCTGGTATGGCTACACAGAGATTGTGGGTGCCACACATGTCTCACGCCCAAATATCACAGTGTAGCAGTGCAACCATAGAAATGAATGGGGTCGCAGTGTGACTCACACGTTTGCTACAACAGCGAACCCTGAATATAAAAAAAAAAAAAAAAAAACACAAACACACACTGCTGGATTTTTGGGCGATTCCGAGGTCATTGCTAATGTGCGAGTCACACTGCAACCCCATTCATTTCTATGGCTGCCTTGCTAACGCTGTGATACTTGGGTGCATAATATTAAATAATAGTAAAGGGGTTGTCTGGCCTTGGAGACCACAACCACTTTGATCCGGACCTGTGCTCCTGCACATAAAAAAAAATTAATAAAAAAGGAAGACTCGTCTGTCCGTGGTCCCAAGGACCAGGAAGCGTCTGGCTGCCAAGACCACTGTATCCAGTCACAACATCAGCAGTTAACAGACCTCTGCCCCTGAACATTAAAACAAGGAAGACTTACAGCCATGGTCCTGCTCCATTCCCGGATGCTTATTGTGCCCGCAGGACTAGGAAGTGGATGGGTCCCAGTGCCGCTCCAGGTACATACAGGCCTCAGCGGCTTGAAAGTTACTGCTGTGACGGATAAAATACAATTTCTTTATTGTAATCCTTTAAAATTCCATAGGCTGACCGGGATATGTTGCGCAACCTCTTCCGGTTTTATTGGATTTTATCCGTGGCCTGCGTGCTGGATTTTTGCTCTTTTACAATTGCTTCACTGGTCCAGGGTCTCCTTGCACGGCTGTGGAGTGGGTGAGCTGCTGTGACTGCGGACGCCACGGTAATGGGACCCAGACAATTCCTGGTCCCGTGCGGACCACAAGCAGCAGCAGGACCATTGACAGGAGAGTTTTTTTTTTTTTATGATCACAGGCTTCAGGATCACAGGTCGGGACCAAAAGGGTTCTCGTCTCCAAGGCTAGACAACCCTTTTAATTCAGGGAGCCATCCGAACAATCATTCACTGAGCCTAAAACTAACATACTATAGTAATCCACATAAAGCAAGGTCTTACAGAATCAGCTACTGTACCAAGTATAAAAGAAAAAAATCTCTTAATGAATATGCCTCCTGACATCTGGAGCTGATGGACACTACCTCAAGTTGTCTCTTACTGTGCCCAGCTGTGTACGTCTTTGTAAACAGCACAGGCAGCTTTTGACACACTGGGGGGGTTCCTTTAACTTAAAGGGAACCTCTGTAAAGATTTCCAAACGGCTGCACAAATGTGTTTCCAGCATAGCCACAAGTAACGTGCATAATGGACAATAAGGTCAGATCTTTATGCCCCCTTTATGCACATTTACAGCAAAAATTGATGAACTTTACCCATTCTGGTGTTTCAAACGTATACAAAGTTAGAACGTATAACCCCTCAGTTAAAGGGGTTCTCCGGGAATTAAGAAAATGAAAATACTTAAAAGGGGTTCTGTAGTTTTAACTGATGATCTATCTTCTGGATAGATCATCAGCATCTGATCGGCGGGGGTCCGACACCCAGGACCCCCGCTGATCAGCTGTTTGAGATGGCAGCGTCGCGGCCTTCTCACTGTTTACTGCAGGCCCAGTGACGTCATGACTAGTATCAGCTAGCCTGGGCGCGGCTAAGCTCTGTTCACTTGACTGGAGCTTAATCCCGCCCAGGCCAGTTGATACTAGTCGTGACATCAGTGGGCCAGCGGTAAACAGTGAGAAGGCCGCGGCGCTGCTGGAGCACCGCTGCCATCTCAGACAGCTGATCGGCGGGGGCCCTGGGTGTTGGACCCTTGCTGATCAGTTGAAACAAACTGTAGAACCCCTTTAAATATTACTTTATTATAAATATATTCTCAATTACCTTTCATTATTTATAATGGCCCGTTTTTTTCTGGGGAGCATCCATCAGGGGAAACAAAATGGCCGCCGTCCTATTAGTTCACACAAAACCTGTCCTGATCACACAGGAGGACAAGTTACTTTACAACACTGGGGTAAAGAGCTCCTCTCTACTTGTTAGGGACTATGATCCTGAATAGAGATAAGAACTTTAGCTGAATCGGAGACATGAAGTACAGAGAGGACGGACAGGACAGACTGTGGTAATGGAGACTGCATACAAATGCTGCTGCTCATTATCCCCACTTCACCTCCTCTCGTGTCTCCTCATCTTCTCCATTCCCACAGAGATTCCCCTGTATTCAGGATTATGATTCCTGACAAGCAGAGAGGAGGATGAGGCAGCACTATGGCTCATTGTGGTGAAGGAACTTGTCCTCCTGTGTGATTAGGACAGGTTTTGTGTGTACTGATAGGACAGCGACCATTTTATTTTTTCTTCTGATTGCTCCCTAGACAAAATGAGCCATTATAACTAATGAAAAGGTATTTGTGAATATATTATAAAATAATATTTAAGTATTTTCATTATTTTAAAGGGATTCTGTCATGACATTTTAGGCCTATAACCTAAACATATGGCCAGGTCCGTCCAAATAGCATGAATCCGAAACTGTACTTATTAAATGTGCCTGTGGCTCTATTAGCACATAAAACAGGTATTTATAACCTGCCATTCACCTACCTAAGGTGCCCAAGGGGACGTCGCTTCATACAGGGTGCCCGGCTGCAGCCATCTCCGTCTGGTGCCCAGCGCCGCCTTCCTCACCTCAGCCCCGCCTCCGCAATCGTCCGGTCCCTCAGGTTATGCCTAGTGCGCACGCGCGGGATCTGGCAGAGGGACCGGACGATTGCGGGGGCCGCACTGAGGTGAGGAAGGCGACACTATAGACAGGGAGGGCGGCGATTTCTAGTGGGAAGGCAGCGCTGGGCACCAGACGGAGATGGCTGCAGCCGGGCACCCTGTATGAAGCGACGTCCCCTCGGGCACCTTAGGTAGGTGATTGACAGGTTATAAAAACCTGTTTTATGTGCTAATAGAACCACAGGCACATTTAATAAGTACAGTTTCGGATTTATGCTATTTGGACAGACCTGGCCATACGTTTAGGTTATAGGCCTAAAATGTCATGACAGAATACCTTTAATTCCTGGAGAACCCCTTTAAGACCGATTCAGGCGGGTTATTCTCAGTCACTGTGCACAATAGGCCGCGCAAAGACCTTACGAGTCAATTCACACAGGCATTCGACATGGACCTGGAGACCAGAGACATTTGTCTGAGGCCGCCACCAGGAGTGCCTCCTACAAAGGCCTCACTGTGCAGTAAAAAAATAAAATAATAATAATCATGTGCCCTGCGGACATAACGCAGGCAATCTGAATACAACCTAAATTACGTCCCCACTAATTGCAGTACACAGAGATATCCATCATGAGGACTTCCTGATAAAAGGATCCAATGTATGCCACTTCCCACAGGTTTAGGGTTCGTTCAGACACATGATGTTCACGTTCGGGTGCAAAATGGACATCACTCAGACTGAACGCTGACCCATTAAAGTCAATGGGTCCATATGGACAATCAGTATGTGCAGAGAAAACCACAACCTGCACCCAGATCTGATTTCCCTCCCAAAACTCACTCATTTAAATGAATGGGTCTGCGAGAAACATGACTGTGTGCGGTCTGTTTAAAAACTCATCTGTTGGAACACAGACGAGAGATCGCTCGCCTGGAACCGCCCGTAATAATTTTACAGAAAAGAAAAAAAAAATGTATCGCACCATACACCGGCCAGATGGACGCTGAAGGTGCATGCGTTTGGTCTTAGTTAGGTAAATGGAGACCTATGGATGCACCAGACACATATGTCGAGAGCATTTCAGGCTCATAAAACCAGGACGTAAGATTCATCAGCAATATCAGATGCCACAAAGTGGTTATTTCCCTCTAAGGACCCTGCCACAATCATGCAGGGCACAGAGAACAATAAAAGCCAGGTTCAGATTGTCCTGCGAGGCTGGCAGGGCCTGCTCTCACCATAGCCCTTCCTGAATCTCATTTCCTGGAATGCACCACACGTGATCAGCAACTGATGAGAGCACATGACCGAGACGTCAGGCAGGAGCACGGACCCATCAGAGAGGCAGAATGTAGGCACCAGGACTGGTGGAGCAGTGCAATTACACCTTCCTCGCTCATTCAAGTGAACAGGAGAGCAAGGTGTAATAACACTGCGCCACGCTACGATCTAGACAGCGAGCGCCCAAGCGCCTGAAGACCTTCAAACAGCTGATCTGATATTGATGACCTATCTAAGCACTGCACAACCCCTGCCCTTTCTACGCTTAGGAGTCCAGAGGGCGGTCCTCGCTCTATACCGTGCTGCCTGCAGACTGCATTGTATTTTTCAAAGGGACAAGTCAGCGTCAACGTGTACATGTAGAAAGAGGATAGGAACATTCCTCAGTTACATACTGGAATATTAGGGGGACCTCACACTAACTGATAGCACCAATTTCATGGCCATGAAGCTTTGCGCCTGGACAATAATGACAGCATTTGTTGGTCTATGGCACATATGACAAATGAATGGTTCCTCATACAGCAAAAACAGAACGGACACGGAAAGAAGATACGTTCGTGTGCATAAGGCCTTACACAGGACTGCTGGTAACATTACTACATTATCTGTACTCAGTGTTCTCACTGTGCTATCTGCGGTGTTACACAGGACTGCACTGCAGACTCTGGTGCTGGATTTCTGGAAGCCGGCCCTTTGAAGGAAACCATAATGCTGACGTGGCCCTCCATGAAAAGGAGTTTGACACCCCTGGCCTATGTGGTCCACCTATTCTTTCTACTACATTGGCAAAACTGTAGGTTTGACCTTGAAACAGGAAAGTTCTGCTTGATAGACATATATAGGAGCATATAAAAATGACCACCCATTGACACAAGTGAATGGTATCAATGAAGGTGTCCCACTTTATTACAATTTGATGGCAACTCCACCCAATGAGGTCAAGAGTACAACTGGGTTATATCCCCTCCAACACTGAAGCCTTATAGTTGAACGCACACCTAAGATGGCTGACAAAATGTGTTCAGTAAACTATGCATATGACCCCCTACTGGGCTCTGGGCATGCCCTGTTTGAACAAACGATTGGACATGTTGAATTCCAATATTGCCCAATCATTCTTCCCTCATGGATACCTGCCGACAAGAGGTAGTTGGGAGACCGCGAGACACACTGGCCAGCCACTCCACATGACATGAATGTAACGTGTATAGGGTCTGTAAGCATGGAGGAGTGGACACAACCTGCCCGCTGAAATGTAAAAGGAGTGACAAGGAGGCGAGCAGTCACCATGAAATCCTGCCTAAGGCGACTTTCACATATGCGTTCATGCTGTACGGTTTTGAGAACCGGCATGGGATCTCAAAACCGCAGCAAAACTCTTCCGTTCGAAAAGTACAACCGACAGCATCCGTTCAGAACAGATCCAGTTGTATTACATCAGAAACTAAAAACCTGATCTAGCACTACTGACTTGGATTTTGGTGTTGGAGCCGGCTGGTTCAGTTTTCCAAGCCGCACACAAAACCGCTGCTTGCAGCAATTTTGTGGCCGGCATGGGAACCCAACAAACCGGAACAGAATGCATACTGGCGCACACCGTTCCGGTTTGTTCAGTTCTGTCCCCATTGACAATGAATGGGGACAAACCGAAGCGTTGTGCTGCGGTTTTGAAAGCCTGTGCCGGATCTCAAAATCGGACAGCACAACGCAAGTGTGATAGTAGCCTTACTTGACCGCTTCTGTGAAGATGACCTCAGGGTTAAATGCAAACAGCAAAAATGTGGGTTATCCTAGACACTTTCAATACAAGACTGGTAATACCTGACCAGATAATCAATAGCCTCTGAATGCTAACTATGTTAGCTAACACTTAACTTAAAGGGAGTCTGTCACCACAATTTGACATTATAGACCGCTTACATAGCGCTGTAGAAGAACTGTAGATGATTCAAATGGTACCTTTGTTGTGTTCTTGTGAAGTTCACCCGAGGCAAAAACAGACTTTTATTCGTATGTAAATGAGGGCTCGCAAGTGCCCAGGGGCTCTGCTTCTTTTGCTCATATCCCCGCCCTTCTCTTCCCTTGCGTCCTCCTTCTCTCCCAGTGAGATCCTGCACTCTCCTTCGCTGGGCCGGGGAATGCACACTGCGATGCCCATTGTGGGCACGGCATCACTGTAGCTACTGCGCCTCTGGTCCGCCTCCTTGCCGCTGGTTTCGTGCGGTTGGCTGGCGCATGCGCGTGTAGCTACAATAATGCAGTGCCCACAATGGGCATCGCAGTGCGCATACGCCGGCCCAGCGAGGGAGAGCGCAGGATCTCCCTGGGAGAGAAGGAGGACGCAAGAAAAGAGAAGGGCGGGCAGAGGCTGGGATATGAGCAAAAGAGGCACAGCAGCCCGGGCTCCAACGACGTGAACGCCGCCCCTGGGCACTTGCGAGCCCTCATTTACATACGAATAAAAGTCGGTTTTTTCCTCGGGTGAACTTCACAAGAACTACAGTTATGCTACAGCGCTATGTAAGCGCTCTATAAAGTCAAATTGTGGTGACAGACTCCCTTTAAGCACTCAAGTCCAAAGTCTGGTAGAACACGTGGAGATTATGCAGTGTGCGGTTTCACATTTTATTGGAGGACATTTGTGATTATAGCTTCTGAAGTAGTGTGAGAAAAGTCAATGGTCTCCACAGCAAGGGAGCAACTGAAGCCCCATGAGGGCTAAAAAACGCTGGCCATGGTCCAGATGGGTATATATTGCTGCCCCAAATAGAAAGTAGACTTTAGATGCACCTAATCGCATATGGCACCAACATACATGTGAACCTGTTCTGGAAGATCTGTCTCCTAATAAAATGGACACTTAAAAGATCTAAGCATACAGTATGATTAGACTCCAATCTATTGCAATCAGATTGACAGCATTTAGGGTACTTTCAGTCTAGCGTTATTCTTTTCCGGTATTGAGTTCCGTCCTAGGGGCTCAATACCGGAAAAGAACTGATCAGTTTCATCCCCATGCATTCTGAATGGAGATCAATCCGTTCAGGATGCATCAGTTCAGTCACTCGTATGGTATTTGCCGGACCCTCACTACGCAAGTGTGAAAGTGGCCTTATCTATTTCACTCGAAGCAAGGCAAGACAATCCTGACATTAATGATGGACGTCATGAAGGTGCCAATGATAAACAGAAATGCCAGTCGTCATGCCTGTAGTACTATAGCACATTTATCAGAGGGGCCCAAAAGCCCATAAACCCCGTTATGATATATGGACATTACAGAGTGGAATAAGCTACTCTTATTCTGAAGGACATCAGACAGATGAATGACCACCATGTTCTATTACCTTTGGCCTGTCAGATATGCCCGATTGGCCTCAGCTTCCCATGGCAGAATCTGCTATTTTCCAGGGGTGACAGGAGCAAGGCTAGGGTGGGCCAATGAAGTACCCCTGGGACTAACACTTTCTGCTGAGCTTCCTTTACTTTTCCATATATCCAAGTAATGGTGGTGGTGGTAACACTGAGGTCACCTGAGCAGTAATGTTCATCTATTTCAGTCATGCTAATCTAAAACATCAGACACTCCTTATATCAGGGGGGAGGGGAGGTAATACTATTATGGGCTGTGGGCAGCTTTACCTGACAGCCCCACCAAGCATCTCGTCTCCATCTAAACGTTGTAGACGGACTGGACAGGTCAGTGTAGACATCAGGAGACCACTCCAGGAACCGGGTGAATTCATTTTTTTTTTAAAGATAGGCAATAACACCTTCCACAGACACTAACAGAAAGAAAACCCCAACCACCGTAGACATAGTGGAGAGGCGTCAAAACCATTGCCATGGTAAAGTGGACTAGTCCCACATGCCAACCAATCAGGTTGCGGTTACATTTTACCAAAAATGGAGGTGTAATCTCCGCTCTTTCGTTGAACGAGTTCTAATAAATCTCCCCCATTAGCTACTTCACTGGAATTTGTCCAGCCCAGTTTATGATGGGGTAGGCAGTAACTGTGGGACTGTCTGACCGACACTTGTGTCCAAATGGGGCTGCATGCAGAAGACATTCCATCTTGGAACTAGACCTTTCCATCCCCCCCCCCCCCAATTATATATATCTTTACTGGACAGTATGGTGAAGATAAAAACTGGCAACCAATCAGACTCCACCATTCATTTTCCAGAGGAGCGCTGAAAAATGAAAAGGTGGCATCAGATTGGTTGCTATGGGCTAGTTTTCCTTTGCGGCAGTTTTGATAGATCTCCACCGGCATATCACCATATTACTCCGGCCTCGATTACACAAATAGCTTTTCATTTAGTCACCTCAGACATGCAAGATGATGACCAGTGCAGGCACATTTCCCAGTAACCACCCTGCCTCTGGCATTTTGGAAGGCTCTGCCTCCACTGGTCATACATACGATGGCTATGTTGAAGCTCAAATCTAGGTGACTCGTGGGTCCTACGACATGGAGGCCACCAGTGCAGTGGTCAGCTGCAATCTTTGCATGCTTAGACAACCAAGAAAGAATTCCCTGGAATCAATGGGCGATTGCGCAACGGTTTTGGGTGTCCACTGACCTCCATGGGTTGGGAGGGGGGAGTCAAGTCACTTAAAAGGGAACCTGTCACCGGGATTTGATGTATAGAGCTGGTTGCTAGATGGCCGCTAGCACATCCGCAATACTTAGCCCCCATAGCTCTGTGTGCTCTTTGTGGATAAAAAACTATTTGATCCATATGCAAATTAACCTGAGATGTGTCCTGTACGTGAGATGAGTCCAGCATCGCCCCGCATCCTCAGAATCTCCTCCTTGCTCCCCGACATCAGAAAGCCAGAGCGCCGTGATCTTGAGATGCACGAGCTAGCGCATGCGCAGTGTCATCATAGTGTTCCTTCTCTGTGCTGGCATCAGCCTCAGGGAAGGAACTGCGCATGCGCTAGCTCGCACATCACGAGATTACGGTGCTCTAGCTTTATGACGTCGGGGAGCAAGGAGGAGATTCTGAGGATGCGGGGCGGTGCTGAGCTCCTTCACGCTGGACTCATTTCAGGTTAATTTGCATATGGATCAAATAGGTTTTTTTTACACAATAAAAGCACACAGAGCTATGGGGACTGGGTATTGCGGATGTGCTAGCGGCCATCTAGCAACCCATGTCCTCAGCTCTATACACAAAATCCTGGTGACAGGTTCTCTTTAAAATAATTGGACAACCCTAAGGATCAACCTGCAATAAGTACTTACATGGCAGATCCAGCGCTGTCACCCCGGTCTTCCCCATCTCAGCCGCACAGTGATGTCACATCACTAGACGGCTGCAGCCGCAGATTGGTTGCAGAGGTGACGTGATGTCACTGGTGCAGGTGAGTGAACCAGGATTTGTCAGGTAAGTACTTACCGGTTCTTTATAGCAGATTGACCCTGTGGGTTGTCCGGTTTGCCGCTGAAACAAGACAGCCCCTTTAAATGCCATCTCGCGACATCAAACAGGGCGAGCTACCATACAGTGACAGCCCAGGGAAGGCGTCACCGGTCACATATCTAATGTGCCTATTCATGCCCCTGGGAGAGAAGCTTTCCAATGGTCAGAAGAGAAATGTATTATGTATTGGTCACCATAGCACCTAAAGGAGAATTCAGCCTATGAAACCCCACATTAATAATGCAGTATTACATGAGATCCGCATTATGCTGAGCAATGGAGGGACTGAGCCCCCGCAACATGCGTGCACCCCACCACCTACAAACCATTCACTAACCCACACATTCATCCGGAATAGCGAAAACCTCCCTCTTACCAGAGCTTCTCCTTCACCGACTTCCTGCTCTCGCCACCGATCGGTCACACGAAATGGCGGCGATTGCTGACGTCACCGAAGGAAGAAGTGCCGGAACTACTCCAGACTACGCATGCTCAACCGCCAGCCAATCCCCACACGGTAATGTCGACGTCCCATGCTCCGTACGGACCGCGTGACGTCAGGAGGACACGTGACACGCGAAGCCTTACTCCCAAACTGACCAGGCGCCTCACCCTAAACACCATGGTTATAGTTAGATATTACTAGCTTTACATTGCATTACTAATCTTTATTACCACAGCGCACGGTATGTAGATATTAATCAGAGGCTACTTCCCGCTTCGAAGCCTCGTGATTCTCATGTCACGTGAGCCCAGTGACGTCACGAAGTCCTTACGGCGCACTACCACAAATTCTGATTCATAGGCTGTAGGCGTGCTGCAATCACGTGCAAACTACGGAACTAATTAGAAGCTCCCTGCGTCATTGCTCACGAAGCTAAAGTGCGGCCATCTTACTAACGTTATTAACACTTCTTTACGACAACCCGTTCAGGAACCGAGGATTGTTAGGTTATCCCTGCTCGAGCTCTCAGTCAGAACAGCAGCTCGGCTCTTCTAGTTATCGTCGTATATCACTTAGGTATTAAGACAGAGTTGTTAGCAACTGACAAGGAATACAACGTAAGGTGTGGTACAGTTTCCATGGCTACGGCTCTTCATTCTTACCAGAGGGTGTAGTAAAATGGTCACTGTCGTTTGAACCAATCAGGATTGGCACGTCATTGTTCCGGTTACACCCACCTTGGCTGGCCACCAATTGGGAACTGATTCGTTTGACACGCTGTGTGGGCGTGGCTTCTGGTTATGGGCTATATAAACTTGGGAATTGTGACTTGCTATATTTAACTTGCACACTCATGTGGTGAGGTGGTGTGTAAGGCTAGTAGTGTTGCTTCACAGGGTGTGTAGGGCCTTGTAGTGCCTTCATACACAACTCTTGCTGACCCTATCAATTTTTCAGAGATAGTTGGAAATTTCTACGCTATTTTTCAATTTGCATCATGGCTGCCGCTGCTGGAAAACAGTGTGCACATGTGAACACAGCCTAGAAGTTTGTATGGTTTCCACTGGGTACTCCAGTTTCGGCCCACAGTCCAAAGACATACTGATAGGGAACTTAAAGGGGTTATCCAAGACTATAAAATGCGCCCCCCCCCCCCCCCCCATCTGTTGGGCCCCTCACAATGAATATACTTGTTCCCGCACCGCCACTGCAGCTTCTCCCTGTACGTGGATGAAAACATCCAGTGTCTGGGGGGGTGGGGGCCTCCCTTCACTAGCGTCACCCGTGGTCCCAGGTGTCAGACCCCCCCATTAATCATATACTGATAACCTTTCCAGATTATAGGTCATCAGTATTTAAAGGGTTATCCAATCCCTATAACAATGGTGGCGAACCTATGGCACGGGTGCCAGAGGCGGCACTCAGAGCCCTCTCTGTGGGCACCTGCACCCTGAAAAAGTCTATGGTTTACGAATATGCCTTAGACTTTTCCTGCCATTCATCAGCGCAGGGCGCACTATGAACAGCACAGGCAGCGCACTGAATGTAGGCAGGCTATTATAGCCAAATGATAAAGTACATGGAAGATATACGATATTGGACTGTAGTATTCAGATTAAATTGCGGTGTTGGCACTTTGTCATTAAATAAGTGGGTTTTCGGTTGCCGTTTGGGCACTCTATCTCTAAAAGGTTCACCATCCCTGCCCTATAATGACCCCAGAATCCCCGGGCCCCTCCTCTACAGCATAGTTACCTGCTACCCGCGTCCCTCCCGATCCTGCAAGGCTGCTGCATCTCCCAGTTGCGCAGATCAAAACATCCGGCAACGGGGGAGCAGCCAAAAGCAGGCCGTGACAGTGACCAGCCTCCCCAGCGTCACCCAGAGACTGGTAGGTGCCACACACGCAGAGTTAGGCCTCTTGCACATGACCGTATGGTTTTGCACGGATCCGTTTTTTTGTTTCAGTAGTGTTTCCGTTCCGCTTCTGTTTTTCCATTTGGTTTCCGTTTGTGATCCATTTTTTTGAGGAACGGAAACAAGCATACAATAACGTTTAAACAATAAGTACATTAAAACATTGGGCTGGGCATAACATTTTCAATAGATGGTTCTGCAAAAAGGGAAGACATACGGATGCATTCCTTTTTTTTGCGGAACCATTGACTTGAATGGAGCCACGGATCGTTATTTGTGGGCAATAATAGGACAAGTTCTATCTTTCAGCAGAACGGAAAAGGAATGCATACGGAGTACATTCAGTGTTTTTGCGGAACCATTGAAATGAATGCCAAAACAGAAAACGAACATCCAGCTCAATTTCGCAAAGGTTCAACGGTACTTTATTAGCGTGGTTAAAAATGAAACATCCAGTCCAACCAGTCTTAGTCTACGCGTTTTGGGGCTATCAGGTATATAAGCCCTTACTCATGACATGCTGAAGACACAACTGAGCGCAGCATATAAAGTGGGTCAACACCTGTGCCCCAAATTGGGCTGTCATGTGGCCCAAATAAGACGCTGCCAAAATCACATGCATCAACTCTTCTGTTTAAAAGTTATATAATTAATTAGCTAAAAACACAAATTTTCGACACAAAAGAAATTCTAGAGTGGGAAAATATATATCGCATAGCATTATTGCTGCAATATCAGATCCAATCTTTTGTTAAGTCCCTTAGGCTGGTGGCTGGCCAACTGAAAAATCCGGAAGGATTCCCTATTGAGAAATTTCCTCTTGTGATCACCTCCCCTGACCGGAACTTTAACCCTCTCAATTCCCTGTACTTGCATGCCAGACGTGTCTCCACCATGGGCTACCGCAAAGTGCACCCTGGCCGCAGACACATTGCGGCTCCCATGGTGCGGCACGTCCGAAATGTGTTTACGTATCCTTACCTTAATAGCATTAGTGGTGCAGCCAACATACCGCAAGTGGCAAATCTTACAGCTAATCAGATATACAGCATATGTTGTATTACAATTAAGGTATGACCTTATTATAAAATCATTACCATTCGCGGTAGATCTAAATGATTTAGCCAGTATGATCGCAACATATGCATTTACCATGTCCGCATCTATAGCTGCCTTTCGTTGTTAGCCAATTAGGCTGCAACATTTTCTTGTCCTGATAGAAGCTAGGGCTAACATAAGTCGCAGCAGTAGGGGCTCTACGAGCCGCAAGATTGGATCTGATATTGCAGCAATAATGCTATGCGATATAGTGATATCGATTTTCCCACTGTAGAATTTCTTTTATGTCGAATATTGGTGTTTTTAGCTAATTAATTATATAACAGAAGAGTTAATGCATGTGATTGGCAGCGTCTTATTTGGGTCACATGACAGCCCAATGTGGGGCACAGGTGTTGACCCACTTTATATGCTGCGCACAGTTGTGTCTTCAGCATGTCATGAGTAAGAGCTTATATACCTGACAGCCCGAAACGCGTAGACTAAGACTGGTTGGACTGGATGTTTAATTTTTAACCGCGCTAATAAAGTACCGTTTGAACCTTTGCGAAATCGAACTGGATGTTCGTTTTCTGTTTTGGATTTCAAGTTATCCGCACCCAAGTGCGGTCTATCTTCCGTGCTCAGAGCAGAGAAGGAGCAGGTGAGAGCCGTGTTATCAACTTGTTTCTCTTGGCTTTACATTGAAATGAATAGTTCCGCCTACGGACCGCAAACAGAATCCGCAAAAATGGAATGTGTGCAAGAGGCCTTAGACCTTGGGGTGGGGGCATTGACGTGGCCTTTTTTTATCAAGACATGCACCCATATTCACAAACTACCTCCCTTGTCATGCGGCGTGCCACCCCTTTCATACATCATCCTGCCCCCTCTTGTAGACCTCAATGCACTTTGGGGGCTGAGCTGTGTCTAATGATGCTGTATCCCTGCACCACATACAGTCAAAGTATGTGGAGGGCTGCTTTTCGGGAGAAAGCAGCCCTCCACGCAGTGCCCAGGACATTTGCCACTGCTTCCAGGACTGCGGGAAGTTTCTCCTTTTCCCGTGAAAATTGCCTAGTGTGACAGATAACTGCACCATTTGGTCATATAATTAGGGTTCGAACTGCTAAACTTTTTGGTGGGTCATTTATCAAAACGTTAGGAAATGAAACATGGAATCTGATTGGTTGCTATAGACAACTAAGCCGGTTTTCCTTTGCACCCCCTTTGTCTTATCGTAAAAGATAATAATCTGCAATAGCATATAGGGTTTCTTTTCCATGTTTCTATATAATTTAAGGCATTCAGATTGTCCTAATATGAGTCCCTGACCCTGTATATAGCATGGCTCTCCATGATGAGTTCCAGGACGGCACGCATAGTGTGATTGTGGGTGACGTGTTCTTGCGATATTTCGCGGTGCCCGACTGTGGGGGTGGACCAGAGCTTCCGGTGTGCGTTCCACGGCCTGGAGATGTCATGTTCTCGGGGTACTTTGTGACGTTCTTGCTGTGGAACGCATACCGGAAGTCCGGTGTGCGTTCCATGGCTGAACACGATTCGGGGAGGACTCGTCTAGTTCTGGGACAATTATGATGCCAGTGCTCATTATGGGGGTTATGTTTATCTCCCTCGTCATTAATCCTTGGTTTTTGGCCTTGTGTTATATAATTAGAAGATCTATGGTGTATTAAAACTTTAAAAAGGAAGTGACATCATGCGTTCCACAGTGGAACGCAAACTAGGGAATCAAATAAGACACACATGGCTCAAGGTACAGCCTCTTATTTTCACCTGATTTTAATTTATAGATCAACAGAATATAAATAGGTTAGGAGCTTGTGATATGTTATCCCCTGAGGAAGCTTGGTAGTGAAACGTATGTCGGGGTCGGGGGCACATTGGTCTGTATTTACAATCACTATGGGCTATGGGTTGTCCTTGTAATACATGGTTTCACTTGCGGTTTATTTATATGGCTGCCTTTTATTTCTTATTATCTGGTGATATTCGTTACTCATATTAACCTTCTGTTTTGCACTATATTTATCTATATATACCTATGTGATTTGATGATAGGTTTGGGCGCCTGATTTGGATGTATTAAGCCCATGTGATATATGAAGCTATTTATTACAGGACCATTGTATCCTCCTTTTTCTGTATATGTATGCCGCTTTTGTGACTGATTTTTATCATTTATATCATTGATGTGTACCAATAAAGATGTTGTTTTTTAGTGGTGTGTTTTTGACTATTGGTGTATATATTATCGCAAAACATGACTAATGGCCGGCTTGTTTTGGGCCCTAAGAGTGCTAATTTTTATCTTTAATATTTTTATAATTTTCTTGTTTTTAGTAATGTGACTTTTCTTTTTAGTGTTACTGTACTAGGGTGTACTTTTACAAAAAAAAAATGCTGCATCCTCTTCATTGTCTTCAGATCCACTGATGGTAAGGCTCGGAGTGACCTTATTCTCTTTGCATATGCCATGGCCAGGAGGAAAATAACCTTTAACACATAATCAAGTACGTCATATGTGTACGTCATATGTGTTAAGGGCTTGTATGGAGCTGGCTCACAAGCTGAGCTTGCTCCTTGACCCATAACACCGTCATAAATGTACTGCTTTATACGTCTGCCGGCCTCTGCACCGGGCCTGCTCCATACACGGCGGGTGCCGGCTGTATCATGCAGCCTGCACAGGCCCGCACTAACAGGAAGCAGTGATCTCACCATTCCTGGGAGTTAAGGCAGAGAGAGGCGGTTCCCTCTGCCCTCCAATCAGAGCCCCAGCAGTAAAAACGCGGGGCTACGATCGGTTGCCATGGCTGAAGCGATACAGGCCTGCCATGGCGTTCTCCATGCTGAGCTATGCGCGAGGCATTGCTCAGTATGGAGAGTGTAAAAATCCTATTCACCTTATCCCCTTAAGGAACTCGGCTGTACATGTACAGCGGAGGTCCGGTCCCCAAACATGACGCCCGCTTGCACGTGCAGCGGGCACCATTTCCACCATGATTCTGCTATTTTAAATAGCAGAGACCCGCAGCACATGTATGTGATCAGCCATAAGACTAATCGCATAAATTTTCCCTTTCAGATGCCGTGGTCAAATGTGACCATGGCATCTGCGTAGTGCGGAAGCGGAAGTCGTGAGATCGGGGAACCTGTTAGGCTGGGTTCACACCTGAGCGTATTCTGTAGGCGCTTTTTACGGGCGTTTACATACGCGCGAGGAAACAAGCAAACGCCCATTTAGGCGCGTTCCCGCTAAGTCTATGTGCGGGAACGCGCGACAATACACCCCAAAGAAGCTCCTGTACTTCTTGGGGTGTAGGGCGTTTTACAGCGCGTTCGAACGCGCTGTAAAACGCTCAGGTGAGAACCATGCCCATAGGGAATCATTGGTTTTTGCCTGTTGAGCGTTTTACAGTACGTAGGAACGCGCTGTAAAACGCTCAGGTGTGAACCCAGCCTTACACTGCTCTAATAGGCTTCAGAGCCTAATAGATGACTTTACCAATACAGGCCACTAGGTGGCAGCATTGTATTGGTATAGTGCAAATGAAGTCTTCAATGATGGCAATATAGCGATCAATGAAGCCAATGGGCAATCTAATGATTGCCAGTTATTGTCACCCAAGGTGACAAAAAAAGTAAAAAAAAATAAAGTTTTTACAAATATAAAAACTACGGTACTGCGCCTGCGCGAGATTTCTGGCGGCCGACAGGAAGAAGAACAGGGCAGGTAGAAGATGACGTGGCGAGGGGGCGGAACAGTTTGCCGGGGCTGTGGGAGCTTATTTCAGGATCAGGAGGCGTTCTTGGGCTTCAAATTAAGGCGGGCTGGGCACTGCAGGGGGGCGTCACTGGGCTCCAGAGAGGGAAAAAAACGCCACCTTGGAGTTTCATTAGCATAGCAGAAAAATATCTTTTTTTATCAAAATGACAAAACTAAATAAAGTAAGAAGAAGACTGCAGGAAATAAGGTACTTTATTGAACATGGCAATGTTGAAAGCTTAAAATGCTAAAAGCAGGTGACAGATTCCCTTTAAAGGGTTAACAGATCTCTATTAGGGCTTACTCACACGCCGTTGTTTGGCCGTTCCCATTGCACGGGCACCATCTGTGCGGCTGCCGCGACAGATCCAGACCCATTCAACTTGAATGGGTCCGTGATCCGTCCGCACCGCAAAAAAATAGAACATGTTCTATTTTTTGCGGTGCGGAGGTACAGACAGAAACCCCATGAAAGCACTCCGTAGTGCCTCCATGATGTTCCGTACCAACCTTCCAGATAGCTGACTCATTCAAGTGAATTGAATTTGAGCCCCTGGGGCCTTGGTGTCGCCATAATTGTACTAACTCACAAGGTTGTCATGTCATTTTTAGAGCACAATAAATACCATAAACATAAAACCTCCAAAAAATGGTGGAATTGAATTTATTTTATTTTTTTATTTTACCCCACAAATATATATTTTTTCCAAAACCTGCTATAGTAAATTAAATGGTGCCATTAAAATAATTCTACTGGTCTCGCAAAAAATAAGCCTTCATTAGGCCATGTGAATAGAAAATTAGGAGAATTATGGCTCTTGGATGGTAGAAATGAAACAAAAACAATGTGCAAAAATGAAACTTGGCCCATTCCTTAAATGGGTTGTCTCACTTCAGCACTGTGAAACTACAACTCCCAGCATGCACACTTACTCGGCTGTTTATGTAACTCCCATAGAAGTGAAAATAGGATTTGGCAGCTTTAGTTTCAGATCAGCTGAAGTGCCAGATGTTGCTGATCCCTGATGTACAGAAAGTTAATAGAAGGCACTTACTAATGTATTCTAATGTAATGTAACTGTCCATATTGCCTCCTTTGCTGGCTTGATTCATTTTTCCATCACACTATACACTGCTTTCTATAAGGGGTTACGACCACCCTGACAATGATAGGCTACTTTCACACCTGCGTTCAGGTGTCCGCTCGAGCGCTCCGTTGAAGGAGCTCACGAGCGGCCCTGAACGCAGCCGCCCGGCCGCAATGCATTCTCAATGGAGGCGGATCCACTGAGAATGCATCCGCCTGCCAGCGCTCAGCCTCCGCTCCGCTCAGTGAGCGGACACCTGAACGCTGCTTGCAGCGTTCGGGTGTCCGCCTGGCCGTGCGGAGGCGAGCGGATCCGTCCAGACTTACAATGTAAGTCAATGGGGACGGATCCGCTTGAAGATGACACCAAATGGCTCAATCTTCAAGCGGATCCGTTCCCCATTGACTTACAATGTAAAGTCTGAACGGATCCGCTCAGGCTACTTTCATACTTAGAAAATTTTCTAAGTTTTAATGCAGACGGATCCGTTCTGAACGTCTGCATTATCGGAGCGGATCCGTCTGATGAAACATCAGACGGATCCGCTCCGAACGCTAGTGTGAAAGTAGCCATACATGGTTTTCAAACATTTTAATACTCCTGGAAAGTGTGGCTTGCATTTATATTCAGTCCCCCTGAGTCAATACTTTGTAGGAACACCTTTCGTTGCAATTACAGCTGCAAGTCTTTGGGGGTCTCTACCAGCTTTGCACATCTAGAAGCTGAAATTTTTCCCCATTTTCCTTTGCAAAAAAGTTCAAGTTCAGTCAGATTGGATGGAGAGCATCTGTGAACAGCAATTTTCAAGTCTTGCCACAGATTCCCAATGGGATTTAGGTCTGGATTTTGATTGGGCCATTCTAACACAAGAATATGCTTTGATCTAAACCAGGGATGCCCAACCTATAGCCCTCCAGCTGTTGTAAAACTACAACTCCCATCATGCCTTGCTGTAGGCTGTCTGGGCATGCTGGAAGTTGTAGTTTTGTAACAGCTAGCGGACCGCAGGTTGGGCATCCCTGATCTAAACCATTCCATTGTAGCTCTGGCTGTATGTTTAGTGCCGTCCCCTCGCTGAAAGGTGAACCTCCGCCCCAGTCTCAAGTCTTTTGCAGCCTCTACCAGGTTATCCTCCAGGATTGCCCTGGATTTAGCTCCATCCATCTTTCTATCAACTCTGACCAGCTTCCCTGTCCCAACTGAAGAAAATCCCCACAGCATGATGCTGCCACTATGTTTCATGGTGGGGATGGTATGTTCAGAGTGATGAGCAGTGTTCGTTTTCTGTCACACATAACGATTTGCATTTAAGCCAAAAAGTTCAACTTTGGTCTCATCTGACCAGAGCACCTTCTTCAACGTTTGCTGTGTCTTCCACATGGTTTGTGGCAAACTGCAAATGAGACTTCTCATGGTTTGCTTTCAAAAATGGCTTTCTTGTAGCCTCTCCTCCCTAAAGGCCAGATTTGTGGAGTACACGACTAATAGTTGTCCTGTGGACAGATTCTCCCATCTGAGCTGTGGATCTCTGCAGCAATTCCAGAGTGACCATGGCCCTCTTGGCTGCTTCTCTAATTAGTGCTGTCCTTGGCTCGGCTATCAGTTTAGGTGGACACCCATGTGTTGGCTTGGTAGGTTTGCAGTTGTGCCATAATCCTTACATTTTCGGATGATGGATTGAACAGTGCTCCATGAGCTGTTCACAGCTTGGGATATTATTTTATAACCTAACACTGCTCCACAATTTTATCCCTGACCTGTCTGGTGTGTTCCTTGGTTTTCATGATGCTGTTTGACAACTAATGGTTTTGAATAGCATGTATCATTTTCTTTTCACTTCATACATACTTGCTACTTTGCGGTGGTCTATCACATAAAATCCCAGTAAAATACCTTTAAGTTTGTGGGTATAACATGAAAAAATGTGGAAAAGTTCAAGGGGTATGAAGGTATATGTATATTTATACCATACAGAGAACGTGGTAAATAAATTCCACATAATAATGTTAAAATTCCTGTTAATCTTTCCCCCTAAAAATAAAAACATCCCACAAACTCAAAAAACTATTTTAAATTTTATGACTGCTGGAACACAGAGTGGGAAAATGTTTCTGGTCCTTAAAGGGGTTATCTCATCATGGACAATGGGGGCATATCGCTAGGATATTATTATTCCCCTATTGAACACTAGGGGGTTCATTGCTCTATTACAATACAAGGATGCAGCACTAAAGCAGTATAAATGCCAGGGCTTCGCCTGCGTCTGTAAAATTACATCTTTAGGCTTTGATTGGTATACTACTACTAATTGTAATATGAATTAGTTTAGTAGCTTCCAGCATGCTTTTCAATGTTTTTAGGATGCAGGTAGTGTATTTTTTTTTAACTCGTTTTATTGAAAAAGAGTAACAAGGCACTTTCATGGTACAGACATATACACACAAAGTATTCTTATACAGCATACAGTAACATGCAAATTGACTATTTCTGATATAAGTACAGTAAAATATAGTACAACGGATTCAGTTGCGTTAAATTCACTACACATGAAATGCATACACCCGTAATGATAAGTTAAGCTATTGGAATCATGATAAGCGTGTAATATTTATTACTGTAACGTTTCAAGAATCTATAGAGACCGCAGAGCCGGACGAGGTAGTTAGGTTAGATTCACACCATAAACCCCACACTTTCTGAAATTTCTCAGGACATTTTCTATTCACATATAGTACTTTTTCAAAAGGTATGATCTGGTTTACTAGCTTTTTCCAGATACCTATTGTAGGGTATTCCTCTGCCATCCACTTAAGGGCAATCACTTAAGGGCAATCACTTTGCGGGCCATAAACAGGGATTCACTCAGGAGTATTTTATTATAGTGAGTCCACCCATCATTATCTAAAATACCCAACAGACATACCTTGGGACATAAAGGTATAGGGCCCATACCTAAAGATGATAAAATTTCAAGTACATCACGCCAGTATGATCTGATATGGTTACATTCCCACATCATATGCCAGAAGTCAGCATTATTATGAGTGCATCTAAGACAATTAGGCTGGGACATTCTCCCCATCTTATGCAGCCTGGTAGGAGTCAAATAACTACAGTGCAACATAAACAATTGGATGAGTCTGTTATTAACCGAGGGGGACACATGAATTACTGCCTCCAGCGCATCCGTCCAATCCTCTGCAGAAAGATGGGGAATGTTCCCTTTCCATCTAGTCTCAGCCAGTATGGGCTGTGAGGACATCCGTAAACCCAACAGGTAAGTATAAAGAGCTGATATTATGCCCCTAGGTCCCTGCGATTTTATGACTCCAATTAAAGGATAGGAAATGACTCTGTTCCGATCCTTAAATTGTTCCTGCAAGGCGTGCCTGATCTGCAGATATCTAAAAAATTGGGTACGTTCCAATCCAAATTTCTCTTGAATTTGGGAGAAGGAACAGATAATGCCGTCCTTATATAAGTCTCGCAGCGCAGTAATCCCTAAAGATAACCAAATGTGAGTACCCTCTATGGACTGCAAGTGCGGGAATAATGGATTATCCCATAAGGATATATCATCTGGCCAGTCCTGGTATTGACGCAATTTGGTGTCTCTTGAAACCTGTTGTGCCAACTTATGGATCTGTAACAGTTTCCCAGATATAGACTCAGCTCCTTCCAGCACTGGCCATAGATTGGACAATTCCAAATATTGTTGTAGATAATATTCCATATTCATAAGGGGTTTCCCATTTACCCAGTTAGCCAAAAATCTCAGCTGGCCTGCAAGAAAGTACAAATTGAAGTCTGGTAGCGTTGCACCACCCTGTAATTTAGAGCGCTGCAGAGTGTTTACGGCGAGTTTATGTCTAGCCCTGCCCCAAATGAACTGAACCATTAATGAGTGAAGGCGGTCAAAAAAACTCAGAGGTATTGGAGTACAGGCATGTTCCAATAAGTATAACCCCTTGAGTAAGAGGATCATCTTTATCAAATTGATTCTTCCCATGATAGATATAGGCAGTGTTCTCCAAATTTTGAATTTGCCCAAAAAAATAGATTCTAATGGGGCAATATTTTTGGTATAGGCCTCTCTTGGCTCTCTAGTAATATAAATCCCCAAGTATTTAAAATGGTCTACTATCTTAAGATTAAGATAGACATTGGGCCAGTCAGAGCTCCATAGTGGCATTAGTGCTGACTTGGACCAATTGATATGTAGCCCGGAAAATTTCCCAAACAATTCTATAACAGTGATCGCCCGCGTTAGAGAGATATCCATTCTATTGATGAACAGTATGAGATCATCTGCATACAGGCCTACTCTGTCTTCCCTACCGCCCATCTCGACTCCTGAGTATATTTGATCTTGGCGAATACGAATGGCCAGGTGTTCAATGGCAATTGCAAACAAGAGGGGGGAGAGGGGACATCCCTGCCTCGTACCTCTCTGCAAATTAAAGTAAGCTGAAGTCGTACCATTTACCAGGATGTTGGCTCTAGGGCTTTTATATAGTATCCGGATCCATTGCATAAATCTAGGCCCAAAGCCGAACTTTCCCATGACTTTCATCAAATACGGCCACTCCAGTGAGTCAAAGGCTTTAGCTGTGTCTAGTGAGGCCAGGGCCCAATGTCTGTCATGTTGGGTTCCAATTTGGGCTATGACTTGAGTCCTACGAATATTATTAGAGGTCGAGCGTCCAGGCATAAACCCAGTTTGGTCACTGTGTATAATGCTAGTAATTATCTTGTTCAACCTATTGGCGAAGATCTTTGCCAGAATCTTGTAATCTAGGTTTAACAAAGATATCGGCTGATAGGATGCACAGTCTAAAGGGTCCTTATCCGGCTTCAGAAGTACAACTATGGTTGCTTCATAAAGGGAGTCTGGTAGTTTGCCCGTCCGCCAGGCCTCCTGAAACATCACTTTAAGTTGAGGTACTAGTATATCTACATATTTGGAGTATATCTCTAAGGGTAGGCCATCTGGGCCAGGGGCTTTCCCATTTGCCAGATCGCTTATAGCCTCCTGTATCTCTTCTATGGTTATATCTTCCTCTAACCTATTGCTGTCCTCCATTGATAAAGTTGGATGCTCTATTTCATTTAGATAGTGCTCAAGTTCTAGTTTCGAGTGTTCCGCTCTTGTATGATATAAGTTCTGATAGAAGTCAGCGAAGTTTGATAAAATATCTGATACAGAATCCCTAATCTCGCCGTTTGGGGCCCGTATTCTCAGAACTGGTGGAGCTGATGAATTCTTATGGACAATATGCGCCAATACTCGCCCTGCCTTATCTCCCACCTCAAAAGCCTGTTGTTTGTAAAAGAATAATTTATGATTGCTTTTTTCATGTAGGTGAACTAGATACATCCTGCCTTTCTGCATCCAATCCTGTCGATTTGTTTCAGAGGGATCTAGCACAAACCTTGCCTCAGCCTCCCTAACACTTGTATTGAGAGAGTCCTCTTTCTTCCTAGTGTCTCTCTTAATAAAGGATATGGATGATTTAAGACATCCCCTAAGATAAGCCTTCAACGTATCCCATAATAGCAGGGGGTTCGTATCTGCGTCATGTACTTCTAAAAACATTTGCAATTGGTCAGGGATCCTATCCTGTTCTTTCAGGAGGGTGAGCCAGAATGGGTGTATTCTCGTCCTAACATTAGACCTACTGTCCTGCGTGTCATTGAACCTCGCTATCAATGGCGCATGATCAGAAACACTCTGGGGGCCATGTGAGATCTCCGACAGTTCCAGGCACACATCAGGGGTACCAAGCATATAGTCAATTCTAGACATTGCACCTGAAGAGGGAGTAAAACAGGAGTACTCTATGGAGTCTGGGTGTTTTTCCCTCCATAAGTCCAGCCATCCCATCTCCTCGATCCAGGCCGCTATTAAGCTGGGTGGGCTAGGAGTCGGGGGTGCAGGATTAGCGTGGAAACGATCTATCCGCGGGTTCATGACCATGTTTAGATCCCCTACGCATAACAACCTAGCATGTGGGTATTGGGCTGCAAAAGTGGCTGCGGTTTGAAGGATTGACATATTTGCAGGAGGGGGACAGTAAATGTTTATAATCACAAACGGGATATTATTCACATGTGCATGTACAAAAATATACCTGCCGTCTGTTTCAGTCTCAACTGCGTGTGGTTCCCATCTAATGGAGCGGTTAATTACTAGCGACACTCCCTTAGAGTGAGAAGTACCAAACGAATGACCAGACCATTGTACCCAGGGCTTCTGTAATCTAGCTGCCGTTTCGGCTGTGAGATGAGTCTCTTGCAAGCTAATTATGTGTGGGTTATATCTACGGACATGTGCAAAGACAGATATTCTTTTACCCGGATCCCCCAATCCCCTCACATTCCATGACATTAACACTATGGCAGCCATTTTATCAATATCAGTGATCTATGCATAAGGCTATTCTCTTTCTGGATTCTCCAGTGTCTGTATCTCCTCATCACTCCTAATACACATATGCTGCTGCCCATATACATTGTTATACCATACAGTGCCAAAACATAATACAAACATTTAAATCTGAACCAACTATGCCGTGGATTAGCATTATTATATACAGTATAATGCCAAAAATCAGGCAATAATTTCTCTGTGGCTGAGTAGTCAGGGACCAGCATATTACTAGATGTAAAAAGAATATGCCGGTATCCGACCAGCTCCCTCTGCACGATATAAGTCGTTCCTGCAGCTAACTTTCTGTATGCATTGTAAACAGCAAAACTCACGCTGAAAGCATAGTTTCAAACCGGTGTCCGGTGCAGATTTTAAAGCTGCATTAACATTATCAACAATGCGGCCTGACCAATAAGGTCCTGGACAAAAATAAAACTGGATTGCTGACTCATTAATATACTTCAAGGAGGTGGCGGTAATCTCTGCGATTTTCTTGCGGCCCATTCATCCGCTTCTTTGGGATCTGTGAAAAAATGTGATCTCTCTCCGTCCACCACTCTCAGCCTGGCAGGGTAGGCCATGGAATACGGTAAGTTCATGTCCCTGAGTCTCTTTTTGACGGCCACAAAAGTCACCCGTTTCTTCTGGAGCTCGGCGGAGAAATCATACCTTGGCGTTTTCATGCATGACGGTTTGCAACTTCCTTGCTTGAGTGAGGATTATGTCGCGGTCCTTCCAATTTAACATGCGAGCTAGGAGCGGTCTGGGTGGTGCCCCTGGAGGTGGTGGTCGAGCCGGGACCCTGTGGGCCCGCTCCACTGCATATGCCATAGAGAAAGACGCCTCAGGAAAAGTTGACCTGAACCAGGCCTCAAGAAATGCTGCAGGATCGCGTCCCTCTGTTCTCTCAGGTAGGCCCAGAATGCGCACGTTATTTCTCCTGGCCCTGTTCTCCAAGTCATCGCATTTCTGCTGCCATAAGGAGACGGAACCTTCCAGGGCCTGTATTTTAGCAGGTATGGGGCGAGTGAGGTCTTCCAGCTCAGAGATCCTCTCCTCTGTCCCCCGCACTCTTTCTCTGAGTTGCTGAACATCGTGCCTGAGGAGGCCCACATCCACACGTACCTCCTCTATCTTTGTGGTGAGGGAAGTTTGGCAAACTAATATCGCCGACATCAGCTGCTCATGTGCCTCTTTCGGAGAGAGTTCAGCCGCCTCAGGTTCCTCAGTAGCTGCTTGCTGTGCCGCCTGGCCGCGGGTATGCTGCGTACGAGGTGTGCCGGCTGCCGCAGCGCCATTTTGATTTTCTTGGCGCGCGAATTCTTTCAGCCGGTCTGCAGCAGCTTGGGCTTTACTGGATCCTATCTCCGGTTGCTGTGAAGGATCAATCTGCTGTATACCTTTAGATCGGTTTAATAGGCTGCAATGGCACTCAGGATTGCTCAGGATTATAGTTGGGAGCCGGAGCTCAGATCAGGTGCGACCGTTCATGCCGGCTGCTAGCCACGCCCCTCGCAGGTAGTGTATTTAGGACAGCTATCATGCTAGAGGGCCTGGCTCTTGAAGGGGTTGTCCGGGATTGGAGACATGGGTTTACACGTACAATGGTCCCCTAAATATTACATTCATGCCTGTCCTTCCCTTACCAGACATTTCTGATGGCCCTTTTTCACTTCACAAATTTTCAGCCGGAAGTGAAGTTTCTAACACCGTCAGTGACGTACCAGGTCCCTTTCTGCATAGCGAAGCCTCTCCTTCCGCTTCGCAAGGAGCCCGGTGACGTCACAGTCAGCCTCTAATTATTCAAAGTGCATGGAGGGGCAGTAGCTAGGCGGCAACAGACCGCGCTAAGCCACGCCCCTCTTGTCCGGTGACGTCACGGGGCAGGGCGCATTCTTAGCAAGGAAGGAGGAGTTTAGGGGTGTGACTAAGGCGGAGGTATAGTTGCGACAGGTGGTGGCATATGAATTAGGGGGGTGGCTGCACGGAGGAGCAGGCACACACTCGAAACAACGCGATGCTGCGCTGGGACCCAGAAAGCATTGAGGCAGGAAGTTACCGCACACAAACAGAGAGGTAAACAATCAGTGGGGGACTGTAGGAGCCCTGCTGAAGTGTAAAAACAGCTAAAAACATCTGGGGGGACCTTCAAACCGCTATTAATAGTGATTTAACTGGTTTTTAAAAAAAAATCTTGATCCCGGACAACCCCTTTAAGTTGAACCTTCGGGTCCACTTAACAGAAAGTGGAGAATTCCTTACACAGCAATTACCTAATACATTTCAATTACTAGAAGCACTGTCAGTAGCTGCAGGAGGGATATGGACCGTTGTCCTCCCAGCAGATTTGTCATGGCTAAGGTTCATATCAGCAGTCTTCTTGTTTCCTCATCTCAGGGACAGGACTCATCTCAGGTTAATTTGCATATGTATCAAATCGTTTTTTTTCCACACAATAAAAGCACACAGAGCTATGGGTGCTGGGTATTGCAGATGTGCTAGCGGCGATCTAGCAACCCATGTCCTCAGCTCTATACACAAAATCCCGGTGACAGGTTCCCTTTAAGTCAATGGGTCCTGTCGAAATTGCGTTTTTCCCAATTCCACCCTTTTTGATTTTTTTTTTCTAGTTTCCCACTACATAGTATGTAATATTAAGGGGTTTCCAAAGATATTTTTACTGATGACCTATCCTCAGTGCGGGATATACGCAGTCCAGGGACTGGAACATAGACACGCAGGAGCCAGCGCTGAGTACTGGAGTGGCGGAGAACAGGTAAGTATGAATCTTATGTTTATGGAGGCAGGCTGTGAGCATTAGGCTACTTTCACACTAGCGTTAATATTTTCTGGTATTGAGATCCGTCATAGGGTCTCAATACCGGAAAAAAACTTTTCTGTTTTGTCCCCATTCATTGTCAATGGGGACAAAGCGTAACTGAACAGAACGGAATGCTCCAAAATGCATTCTATTCCGCATGCTGCGGTTTGATTTCCGTCCCGGGATGCGGAGCAAGACGGATGCGTCATGACCCACAATGCAAGTCAATTGGGACGGATCCGTTTTCACTGACACAATAGAAAACGGATCCGTCCTCCATTGACTTTCAATGGAGTTCATGAGGGATCCGTCCTTGCTATGTTAAAGATAACACAAACGTATGCATGCGGTTGTATTATCAGTAACGGAAGCGTTTTTGCTAGTGTGAAAGTAGCCTTAGATAAAAACTCATTATTCCCAGAGAACCCATTTAGGGGCTAAACACCAGGGGGCGCCATTATCATGAAGTAAAGAGAATATCTCACAATTGAACATGTTGTTAACAGTAAATTACAAAAGTAACCAATCTTTCCCTTGCGTCCTAACCAGTGGCACAGATGGGGTAGTCCACCCCCCCCCCCCCCCCCCCCGTGGACTGGTAGGACAGGTGAAAATTTTATTGACAATTAAATAATTGACTAGACCCTCCCACCTCATAAAGAGGGGGATCACCCCCAGTCCCCTTGTGTGTTTTTTTTGGTTTGGACTGGTGGAGACCCCCCTCAACACTTACCCTTTGGGGTTAACTTTGCATGGGTCTTTTAGCCATCTCTGGTGGCTGTTTCTTCTTCCTATGGTTGGGCGCAGGGTAATCTGTTGCAACTCGGGGCGGAGAGGATTCTTGTGACCTATCGGTCCCCTCTGTTGCTCAAGTTTCGCGAGCCCGTAGTGGGAAGAGGGGCTCCCGCATGTACGCATGCCGCTGGTCCTCTCTAAGTAGACGCTCCTAGCGAGCACTGGGAGCTAGGAGTCGGCGGCCCCACGTGTTTCCTGTGGGCGCCACCATTTTGGGAGTGACGTCTCCGGCGTGTGACATCACTTCCTTTTTTCTTTAGGGGAAGTGTTCCCCGCCTATATAATGTATTATTTTCGCCACTTGTGGCCAACTAAGCTACTATAGGCTCCCTTTCGTTTTTTTTGCCTATTTTCTCTCTTTCGAAGCCATTTTATTATTATATTTAGAGCTACCTCCGCCCCTTTTTGGGGCGGAGCCTATTTTTTCGGCGCCAATGTTGCTATTTTAATCCTGCACCAGTGGTCATTCGGCCTCCTGGAGCGCAGGTGTATGGTTTTCCTTACTCTGCTTATCTTGAGATATTGGCTAAAACCAAACGGTTTTGCTTTGATCAGCTAGTGCTGTTCCTCTGCTAATGACCCTTGCGGTTTTGCTTGAAGCAGTTTCTTGTTTTTTCTGGGTAAAAGCCTATTTGCTTGGATTTCCTTTCCTCCTTCTAGACTGAACAGTTAATTCTGTTTGTTTCTTGCAGCCATGTCGTCTACAGGGGACGGTGATTGGGACCGTGGCAGGAAGAATTCTGGCAAGAGACACCATCTTCAATGCCACGACTGTCAAATTGTCTTGGAGGACAATTATTTATTTTCTCGATGTCCGCCCTGTAAAGCTAAGCTTCTTCCCCAGCAAGAACATACGGTTCATGATGTAGTTGACTGGGTGAAGAGCTAAATGGAGTCCAACATGAATCAGGTAAACTCCTCTATAAAGGAGCTGAAGCAGGCTCTTATATCTAAGCGCCAAAGACCTTCCTCTCCTCATCGGGTCATGGAGGTATCGGGGGCTCAGGATGCTAGAGAGGGATCTATCTCCTCTTCTTCCGAAGATGAGGATGGGTTTTCCTACTTCTTCCCTCCTGAGAAAGCCCAGCGGCTGCTGAGATCCATCCGGTCGGGGGACCAGAATGTTGATCAGGGTGAAGCCTCAATGTCCGCCTCTAAAGGGCCCAGGGCCTTTAAAGTGGACGATTCCCTCCCGTCATTAATGAACACTGAGTGGAAGAAACCAGAAAAAGGTCCCGTGCTGACCAAAAGATTTAAGTCTGTCTTCCCGTTAAGAGAAGATCAATTGTACTCTTGGGGGCCAGTACCAAAAGGTGGATATGGCCATTTCCAGGCTTTCCAAGAGGACCATAGTACTATCGGACGACGTATCAAGTCTCCAGGATCCCATGGACCGCAAGGCTGATTGCGCCTTTAGGCGTACTTCTTCCTCTGCATCGGCTTCTGCCTCGGTCTAAATAGCGTCCTCGGAAGTGGCGAACTTTCTCAAGACCAGGTTTGCCCAAGTTCAGTCTGACTTGGACCAGGGGGTCTCTAGGGATGACATCTTGGCCTCTTGTAAGACGGCTGGTCTGGCCATTGATTTTTTTGTGTGACGCTGCTCCACAACAACTAAAATTGGCTTCCAAGACATGGCGCTCTCAGCCGCGGGCAGGCGTCTGCTCTGGCTAAAACCCTGAAAGGCTGATACAACTTCCAAGCATAATCTCTGTGCCATGGCATATGAACCCGTCAAACTTTTTAGGACAGAGCTTGACCATATAATGGAGAGATTGTCGGATAAGAAGGGCAAGTCCCTTTCATGGTCGGGGCAAAAGGTATGGGTCTAGGTCTGGACCTTAGCCCAAAGCCCAGAGAGATTGGAGCTCCCGTAGACGGGAGAAATCCTCCAGAACTCCCTGCTCCCCATATTCCAGTAGGCGGTCGCCTACAACACTTTCTAGAATCTTGGCAGATCCACATCCAAGACCCTTGGGTGCTTCGTATTATATCTCTGGGATACCTGGTAGACTTGAACAGTCCCCCTTCTGACAAATTTGTTATAACAAGACTGTTTCCATCCAGCAAACAGAAGATTCTAGAAGACTATATCCTGGAGTATCTTCGTAAAGGGGCCTTAGAGGAGGTGCCCCTTCAGGATCAGGGAGCAGGTATCCCCCAGTTTTCCTGGTACCCAAGGTGACCGGAGACTGGAGGAGGATTATAGATCTGAGATATTTCAATCAGTTCATCAAACGCAAGCATTTCCGGATGGAAACTATCCAGTCAGTATCCAATCTTCTATTGCCAGGAGATTTCCAGGCAACCTTGGATCTCAAAAGTTATCTTTTGTAACTGCTTTTAATGGAGAAAAAATAAAATTAAATAGATTTTACCAATACCGGTGGCTGGAAATCGCTTATATTTATCAAGGATGCTTGCCTCCATATTCCCATCCATCCAGAAGATTCTTAAGGATCGCGGTGCACGTCAGGGGAGTCCTAAAACATTTTCAATTTGTGGCCCTCCCGTTTGGAATTTCTTCGGCTCCACACACATTTAACAAAGTGGTGGTTTCCGTGGTGGCAGCTCTAAGACTTCAGGGTCTGAGCATCATTCCATACCTGGACGACTGGCTCTTCAGAGCTTCTTCCCAAGCGATCCTGTCCCAACACATTCAGCGGGCTGTAGCCTTCCTCCACCAGCTAGGATGGATAATCAACTGGGACAAGTCCCATCTCCTGCCAGCTACCTCAGTGAAGTTTCTGGGGTTCGTGGTGGAAATGACTATTCATCTTACTCCGGAAAGAAGGCTACCTGTTCAAGAGACAGCCTGCTCTCTCTTAGTACCTCGGAAAGTAACCATTCGTACTTTGATGACAATGTTGGGACTAATGTCATCAACCGCAGAGGCGGTTCCTTGGGCATTATGGCATCTACATCCGCTACAATAGGAGGTACTAGCCAAGTGTAATTACAGTCCGGTGGGACTAAATTGTTTGCACTCCCTGTCTTACCATGCCCGATCCTCCCTAAGATGGTGGACCCATCTAGAGGACGGCAAGTCCCTGATCCAACCCTCTTGGATCATACTTACCACAGATGCATCCCTAGTAGGCTGGGGAGCACATCTTCTGGACAAGACAGTTCAAGGAACCTGGACATCTCAGGAGAAGTTATTGTCATCGAATCTCCTAGAAATCAGGGTGATCAAACTAGCCCTTGTTCATTTCGCTCCCTGCATTCGGTGAAAGTACAGTCAGACAGCATGACCGCTGTAATGTACATCAACAAGCAGGGAGGCACGAAGTCACAAAGTCTCCTGAGAGAGATAGGTGTGATATTGGATTGGGCAGCCATGTCGTCTACAGGGGACGGTGATTGGGACCGTGGCAGGAAGAATTCTGGCAAGAGACACCATCTTCAATGCCACGACTGTCAAATTGTCTTGGAGGACAATTATTTATTTTCTCGATGTCCGCCCTGTAAAGCTAAGCTTCTTCCCCAGCAAGAACATACGGTTCATGATGTAGTTGACTGGGTGAAGAGCTAAATGGAGTCCAACATGAATCAGGTAAACTCCTCTATAAAGGAGCTGAAGCAGGCTCTTATATCTAAGCGCCAAAGACCTTCCTCTCCTCATCGGGTCATGGAGGTATCGGGGGCTCAGGATGCTAGAGAGGGATCTATCTCCTCTTCTTCCGAAGATGAGGATGGGTTTTCCTACTTCTTCCCTCCTGAGAAAGCCCAGCGGCTGCTGAGATCCATCCGGTCGGGGGACCAGAATGTTGATCAGGGTGAAGCCTCAATGTCCGCCTCTAAAGGGCCCAGGGCCTTTAAAGTGGACGATTCCCTCCCGTCATTAATGAACACTGAGTGGAAGAAACCAGAAAAAGGTCCCGTGCTGACCAAAAGATTTAAGTCTGTCTTCCCGTTAAGAGAAGATCAATTGTACTCTTGGGGGCCAGTACCAAAAGGTGGATATGGCCATTTCCAGGCTTTCCAAGAGGACCATAGTACTATCGGACGACGTATCAAGTCTCCAGGATCCCATGGACCGCAAGGCTGATTGCGCCTTTAGGCGTACTTCTTCCTCTGCATCGGCTTCTGCCTCGGTCTAAATAGCGTCCTCGGAAGTGGCGAACTTTCTCAAGACCAGGTTTGCCCAAGTTCAGTCTGACTTGGACCAGGGGGTCTCTAGGGATGACATCTTGGCCTCTTGTAAGACGGCTGGTCTGGCCATTGATTTTTTTGTGTGACGCTGCTCCACAACAACTAAAATTGGCTTCCAAGACATGGCGCTCTCAGCCGCGGGCAGGCGTCTGCTCTGGCTAAAACCCTGAAAGGCTGATACAACTTCCAAGCATAATCTCTGTGCCATGGCATATGAACCCGTCAAACTTTTTAGGACAGAGCTTGACCATATAATGGAGAGATTGTCGGATAAGAAGGGCAAGTCCCTTTCATGGTCGGGGCAAAAGGTATGGGTCTAGGTCTGGACCTTAGCCCAAAGCCCAGAGAGATTGGAGCTCCCGTAGACGGGAGAAATCCTCCAGAACTCCCTGCTCCCCATATTCCAGTAGGCGGTCGCCTACAACACTTTCTAGAATCTTGGCAGATCCACATCCAAGACCCTTGGGTGCTTCGTATTATATCTCTGGGATACCTGGTAGACTTGAACAGTCCCCCTTCTGACAAATTTGTTATAACAAGACTGTTTCCATCCAGCAAACAGAAGATTCTAGAAGACTATATCCTGGAGTATCTTCGTAAAGGGGCCTTAGAGGAGGTGCCCCTTCAGGATCAGGGAGCAGGTATCCCCCAGTTTTCCTGGTACCCAAGGTGACCGGAGACTGGAGGAGGATTATAGATCTGAGATATTTCAATCAGTTCATCAAACGCAAGCATTTCCGGATGGAAACTATCCAGTCAGTATCCAATCTTCTATTGCCAGGAGATTTCCAGGCAACCTTGGATCTCAAAAGTTATCTTTTGTAACTGCTTTTAATGGAGAAAAAATAAAATTAAATAGATTTTACCAATACCGGTGGCTGGAAATCGCTTATATTTATCAAGGATGCTTGCCTCCATATTCCCATCCATCCAGAAGATTCTTAAGGATCGCGGTGCACGTCAGGGGAGTCCTAAAACATTTTCAATTTGTGGCCCTCCCGTTTGGAATTTCTTCGGCTCCACACACATTTAACAAAGTGGTGGTTTCCGTGGTGGCAGCTCTAAGACTTCAGGGTCTGAGCATCATTCCATACCTGGACGACTGGCTCTTCAGAGCTTCTTCCCAAGCGATCCTGTCCCAACACATTCAGCGGGCTGTAGCCTTCCTCCACCAGCTAGGATGGATAATCAACTGGGACAAGTCCCATCTCCTGCCAGCTACCTCAGTGAAGTTTCTGGGGTTCGTGGTGGAAATGACTATTCATCTTACTCCGGAAAGAAGGCTACCTGTTCAAGAGACAGCCTGCTCTCTCTTAGTACCTCGGAAAGTAACCATTCGTACTTTGATGACAATGTTGGGACTAATGTCATCAACCGCAGAGGCGGTTCCTTGGGCATTATGGCATCTACGTCCGCTACAATAGGAGGTACTAGCCAAGTGTAATTACAGTCCGGTGGGACTAAATTGTTTGCACTCCCTGTCTTACCATGCCCGATCCTCCCTAAGATGGTGGACCCATCTAGAGGACGGCAAGTCCCTGATCCAACCCTCTTGGATCATACTTACCACAGATGCATCCCTAGTAGGCTGGGGAGCACATCTTCTGGACAAGACAGTTCAAGGAACCTGGACATCTCAGGAGAAGTTATTGTCATCGAATCTCCTAGAAATCAGGGTGATCAAACTAGCCCTTGTTCATTTCGCTCCCTGCATTCGGTGAAAGTACAGTCAGACAGCATGACCGCTGTAATGTACATCAACAAGCAGGGAGGCACGAAGTCACAAAGTCTCCTGAGAGAGATAGGTGTGATATTGGATTGGGCAGCCATGTCGTCTACAGGGGACGGTGATTGGGACCGTGGCAGGAAGAATTCTGGCAAGAGACACCATCTTCAATGCCACGACTGTCAAATTGTCTTGGAGGACAATTATTTATTTTCTCGATGTCCGCCCTGTAAAGCTAAGCTTCTTCCCCAGCAAGAACATACGGTTCATGATGTAGTTGACTGGGTGAAGAGCTAAATGGAGTCCAACATGAATCAGGTAAACTCCTCTATAAAGGAGCTGAAGCAGGCTCTTATATCTAAGCGCCAAAGACCTTCCTCTCCTCATCGGGTCATGGAGGTATCGGGGGCTCAGGATGCTAGAGAGGGATCTATCTCCTCTTCTTCCGAAGATGAGGATGGGTTTTCCTACTTCTTCCCTCCTGAGAAAGCCCAGCGGCTGCTGAGATCCATCCGGTCGGGGGACCAGAATGTTGATCAGGGTGAAGCCTCAATGTCCGCCTCTAAAGGGCCCAGGGCCTTTAAAGTGGACGATTCCCTCCCGTCATTAATGAACACTGAGTGGAAGAAACCAGAAAAAGGTCCCGTGCTGACCAAAAGATTTAAGTCTGTCTTCCCGTTAAGAGAAGATCAATTGTACTCTTGGGGGCCAGTACCAAAAGGTGGATATGGCCATTTCCAGGCTTTCCAAGAGGACCATAGTACTATCGGACGACGTATCAAGTCTCCAGGATCCCATGGACCGCAAGGCTGATTGCGCCTTTAGGCGTACTTCTTCCTCTGCATCGGCTTCTGCCTCGGTCTAAATAGCGTCCTCGGAAGTGGCGAACTTTCTCAAGACCAGGTTTGCCCAAGTTCAGTCTGACTTGGACCAGGGGGTCTCTAGGGATGACATCTTGGCCTCTTGTAAGACGGCTGGTCTGGCCATTGATTTTTTTGTGTGACGCTGCTCCACAACAACTAAAATTGGCTTCCAAGACATGGCGCTCTCAGCCGCGGGCAGGCGTCTGCTCTGGCTAAAACCCTGAAAGGCTGATACAACTTCCAAGCATAATCTCTGTGCCATGGCATATGAACCCGTCAAACTTTTTAGGACAGAGCTTGACCATATAATGGAGAGATTGTCGGATAAGAAGGGCAAGTCCCTTTCATGGTCGGGGCAAAAGGTATGGGTCTAGGTCTGGACCTTAGCCCAAAGCCCAGAGAGATTGGAGCTCCCGTAGACGGGAGAAATCCTCCAGAACTCCCTGCTCCCCATATTCCAGTAGGCGGTCGCCTACAACACTTTCTAGAATCTTGGCAGATCCACATCCAAGACCCTTGGGTGCTTCGTATTATATCTCTGGGATACCTGGTAGACTTGAACAGTCCCCCTTCTGACAAATTTGTTATAACAAGACTGTTTCCATCCAGCAAACAGAAGATTCTAGAAGACTATATCCTGGAGTATCTTCGTAAAGGGGCCTTAGAGGAGGTGCCCCTTCAGGATCAGGGAGCAGGTATCCCCCAGTTTTCCTGGTACCCAAGGTGACCGGAGACTGGAGGAGGATTATAGATCTGAGATATTTCAATCAGTTCATCAAACGCAAGCATTTCCGGATGGAAACTATCCAGTCAGTATCCAATCTTCTATTGCCAGGAGATTTCCAGGCAACCTTGGATCTCAAAAGTTATCTTTTGTAACTGCTTTTAATGGAGAAAAAATAAAATTAAATAGATTTTACCAATACCGGTGGCTGGAAATCTCTTATATTTATCAAGGATGCTTGCCTCCATATTCCCATCCATCCAGAAGATTCTTAAGGATCGCGGTGCACGTCAGGGGAGTCCTAAAACATTTTCAATTTGTGGCCCTCCCGTTTGGAATTTCTTCGGCTCCACACACATTTAACAAAGTGGTGGTTTCCGTGGTGGCAGCTCTAAGACTTCAGGGTCTGAGCATCATTCCATACCTGGACGACTGGCTCTTCAGAGCTTCTTCCCAAGCGATCCTGTCCCAACACATTCAGCGGGCTGTAGCCTTCCTCCACCAGCTAGGATGGATAATCAACTGGGACAAGTCCCATCTCCTGCCAGCTACCTCAGTGAAGTTTCTGGGGTTCGTGGTGGAAATGACTATTCATCTTACTCCGGAAAGAAGGCTACCTGTTCAAGAGACAGCCTGCTCTCTCTTAGTACCTCGGAAAGTAACCATTCGTACTTTGATGACAATGTTGGGACTAATGTCATCAACCGCAGAGGCGGTTCCTTGGGCATTATGGCATCTACGTCCGCTACAATAGGAGGTACTAGCCAAGTGTAATTACAGTCCGGTGGGACTAAATTGTTTGCACTCCCTGTCTTACCATGCCCGATCCTCCCTAAGATGGTGGACCCATCTAGAGGACGGCAAGTCCCTGATCCAACCCTCTTGGATCATACTTACCACAGATGCATCCCTAGTAGGCTGGGGAGCACATCTTCTGGACAAGACAGTTCAAGGAACCTGGACATCTCAGGAGAAGTTATTGTCATCGAATCTCCTAGAAATCAGGGTGATCAAACTAGCCCTTGTTCATTTCGCTCCCTGCATTCGGTGAAAGTACAGTCAGACAGCATGACCGCTGTAATGTACATCAACAAGCAGGGAGGCACGAAGTCACAAAGTCTCCTGAGAGAGATAGGTGTGATATTGGATTGGGCAGAATTGAACCTCACCCATTTATCAGCCGTCCACATTCGTGGAGTCCACAATATGATTGCAGATCGCCTGAGGTCTTCCAACCGGAGAAGGTCTCTCCATCCAGACATCTTCAAGGAGATAACGCTCAGGTGGGGCATGCCAGAGATCGATCTCATGGCAACGAGGTTCAACACCAAGGTGGAGAGGTACTGCTCCCTTTACAGGGAGGACAACCCAGTGGCAATAGATGCACTGTCAATCCCATGGAGGTTCGGGCTGGCCTATATCTTCCCTCTAATTTCCTTGATTCCGAGGGTATTGATGAAAATCAGGCAGGACCAAGCATCAGTCATCGCCATCATTCCATACTGGCCAAAAAGAGCTTGATTTACCCAACTCACTCAAATGAGTCGGGGTTAATTTTGGAGGCTTCCCCCAGAGGGAGTACTGGTGTCGGGGGACACTCAGATCTCCTCAAATCTTCAAATGTTCAACCTGACAGCCTGGAGGTTGATCAGTCCCTTCCAAGAATAGAAGGGCTATCAGGGTCTGTCTTGAGAACCCTACAGCACTCCAGATCTGAGACTACTAACAGATCTTATTCAAGAATTTGGAAGATTTTTTCTAATTGGTGTTCCAGTTGTCAACTGTCATCCACAGACGCTTCCATGCCTACCATCCTACAGTTACTGCAGGATGGTCTGGACAAGGGGTTGTCACCGTCTACCCTCAGAGTGCAAACTTCTGCTATCTCGGCCTGTCTCAACAGGTCCGGTTCTCAAGAACCCCTTATCAAGAGGTTCCTGAAGGGAGCTTCAAGGTTAAAGCCTACAGTAAACAGACCTATCCCGGTATGGGATTTAACGGTCGTGCTCAGGGGGTTATCATTCCCCCCCTTTGAGCCTTTAAAGGAGGTGGAGTTCAAATTTCTTGCCTGGAAAATTACTTTTTTATTGGCTATCACTTCTGCAATGCGAGTTGGGGCACTCCAAGCTTTTTCTGCTTTTGAGCCGTACACCAAGTTCCTGCAAGACTGGGTGCTGCTCAAGTTCTTGCCTACCTTTATCCCAAAGGTGCCTTCATTCAGCAACATCAACCAGGTAATTTCTCGTCCAGTTTTGGCTCCACTTCCCTCCTCAGAAGAAAGAGGGCTCCATACCCTCGATGTTTCGAGATGTCTCAGGATTTACCTGGAGCGGTCCAAGGTATTTAGGAAAGATGAAAATCTCCTTATCCTTTTTTCCAGTACCCACAAGGGTAGGAAAGCCTCTAAGCCATCCATCAGTCGATGGTTTAAAGGGCTTCTGTCACCCCACTAAACTCTTTTTTTTTTTGTGTACTTATAATCCCTATCCTGCCATATTGCCATACATTATGTTATTAATCATTTTCGTTCAGTAGATTTAGCAAAAAACTTACTTTTATGATAGGCTAATTACATTTCTAATAGCAAGTAGGGCGTCTACTTGCTGGTAGCAGCCGCAGAAAACCGCCCCCTCCTTCTGTTGATTGACAGGGCCAGCCGCGATCTCCTCCTCCGGCCAGCCCTGTCAGCATTTCAAAAATCGCGCACCTGTGTTGATTCAGCGCAGGCGCTCTGAGATAAGGAGGCTCGCCTCCTCAGCACTCCCTCAGTGCGCCTGCGCCGATGACGTCACCGAAAGAGAAGGCGCAGGCGCACTGAGGGAGTGCTGAGGAGGCGAGCCTCCTTATCTCAGAGCGCCTGCGCTGAATCAACACAGGCGCGCGATTTTTGAAATGCTGACAGGGCTGGCCGGAGGAGGAGATCGCGGCTGGCCCTGTCAATCAACAGAAGGAGGGGGCGGTTTTCTGCGGCTGCTACCAGCAAGTAGACGCCCTACTTGCTGGTAGAAAGGTAATTAGCATATCATAAAAGTACGTTTTTTGCTAAATCTACTGAACGAAAATTATTAATAACATAATGTATGGCAATATGGCAGGATAGGGATTATAAGTACACAAAAAAAAAAAAAAAGAGTTTAGTGGGGTGACAGAAGCCCTTTAAAGAGGCAATTCAGGAGTCTTGTGTCTCAGGGTTCTTAACCACCTGAGTTTGTAAAGGCCCACTCTACTCGAGCGGTAGAATGGGCCTCTAAAGAAGCTCGATTCCACTGGATGTCATCTGGAAATCAGCTTCCTGGAGTTCTAACTCCACTTTTATCTCACACTACAGAGTGGATTCTAGGATAGATAGCTATTCCTCATTTGGCCGGACAGTGTATTCCTCCGCCAGGCATGAGGGCCCTCCCTTGGGGGTTTCTACTTGCTAATCCCCATCTGTGCCACTGGTTAGGATGTAAGGGAATCGTTAATTTCTAACGATAATTTGTTTTCCCTTAGTCCTAACAGTGGCACACAAATATTCCCCTTAGATATTGGTTGTTAAATTGTTATACATTATTGTTGCTTATTTCTACTTGTAACTACACAAGGGGACTGGGGGTGATCCCCCTCTTTATTAGAGGTGGGAGGGTCTAGTCAATTATTTAATTATTTAAGTGTCAATAAAATTTCCACCTGTCTTACCAGTTCACGGGGGGTGGAATACCCCATCTGTTCCACTGTTAGGACTAAGGGAAAACATATTATCGTTAGAAATTAACGATTTCTTCCGAATTAGATGGAAATACCATTTAATGGTGGCACAACCCCCATTAACGATGCTTTCATAAATAGGCTTTGGTTGGCGTTTTTCTGCACTTTTGCACCAGCGATTTTTAGGGTTTTTTTCAGTAAAAACACCAGCTCCAGATGTCAGCTGAAGGTCTATGGGAAATATGAAATGCAGGACACACAAGTGTTTATTTGCTACTGGCGTTTTTGATAATTAGGTGGTGTTTTTGTCTTTCTGGCTTTTTTTTTATTTTTTAAAGCGCATGCTGCAGCTCTGGCCGTTTGTACAGAAATTTTCACACCCCCTCACTATAGGAGAAAAACTCCATGAAGAAAACACTAGTGGAAAGACACACTGTTTGCAAAAAAAATGCCCAAATAAAATGCAGAGAGGTGGCAAAAAAAAAACAAACTCTTGACTTTTTTAACTGGTATAAAAATCTGCGTGTTTAAGGACCATTAGGGTTCATTCAGACAGCCGTAACATGTCTGCAAAAATGCAGATCCGTTTTTGGTTTTTTTGCGGACATGCTGAACTGATTGCATTCCGTATTTTTGCGGACCCATTTTGCAGACTTCAATGGGGCCACATCCTGATTTTCATTGACAAGTATAGGACATATTTTTTTTGTGTTGTAGAGCAGTGGAATGGAAGAAAAGGGCCCCATAGACGCGATAGGGTCTGCATCTAATCCACAAAATTGCGGATCAGATGCGGAAAGCAACATACGGTTGGCCATCTGGATGAGCCCTTATACCTCATTTACACGTCAGTGTTTGGTCTAGGGCTGCAGTAAACGATTATTTTAGAAATAGAGTATTCCATCGATTATTTTTTACGATTAATCGAGTAATCTAATAAGAAAACATGAATAGACTGTTTTCCTTTATAAAAACTCAGACTCCCTGCCATCAGTCCCCAACACCCTTCGTTCCCCCCTGTGCTATCAGCCCAAGTGCATCAGTTCCCCCCAGTGCCATCAGCTCCGTTCCCCCAGTGCCTTCAGCTCTTCCTCACCCCAGTGCCACCAGCTTGCCCCCCAGTGCCACCAGTTTGCCCCCCAGTGCCAACTGCGACCAGCTTGCCCCCCAGTGCCACCAGCTTGCCCCAGGTGCCACCAGCCACCAGCTTGCCCCCAGGTGCCACCAACTGCCCCCCAGTGCCACCAGCTTGCGCCACCAACTGCCCCCCAGTGCCACCATCTCCCCCTCCTAGCCATGTCCCCAGCGACAGTACTTACCTTTCCTGTAGGGGCGCCACTCCACAGCTCCTCCATCTTCTTCTCTGCGCGCTGCACTGATGTCCTGACGTCACACTGCGTCGGGTCATAGTGTGCGCTTACGTACACTATGATCTGACGATGTGTCAGGAGGAAAGTGCCGCGGTAATTAATAGCAAGCGCTTCACTCCTGCTCCGTGGTCACATGACACAAACAAATCCTCGATGCAATCGTTTCAGCCCTAGTTTGGTCAGTGATTGTGAGTCAAAACCAGGTGTGGCTTTGAACACAGAACATGTGCAGATCTTTCCATTATACCTTATGTCCGTGGAGGCTCCAGTCCTGGTTTTGGCTCCCAATCACTGATGGAAATCACTGACCAAACACTGACGTGTGAATGTGGCTTTAGTTTTGCTTGAATATGCACTGATCGGTAGCACAGAGTCGTGGAACTAGTGCTGCTCATCAGCCAAGACTAGAGCAAAAATAAGAATATCTCAACAATATAGATGACATTTTACCAGGCAGATGGATAACTGAAAGGTCCTCTGACTCTACTTTGACCAATATTACTGCAAACATTTGCAACCATGTACTGCTTAATGTTGGCAGATACATAGAGAAGAAAAAGTTGTTGGTAATTATCATGGTCAATTAAAAAACTATTCCCAGGGTGGAGATTTATAAAATGCTTAACAGGAAACCAGTCCCACCTTGGGGACATTTACTAATTGCAGTGTGGGAGTCCCATGACTCCCATTTGCCGATTCAAAGTGGCAGTCAGCAGCCTTTACCACTGAAAATAAAGGAGAGGTCCCTGTTGTAAATGTAGCCTGCTCTATTAAAAGGGTTATCCGGTTACACAAAAAAATAAAAAATAACCACCACCAGAATGCAACCTTACTGCATTATATAAGTCAGACGAAGTTATCGGGATAGGGAATCGACACAGCGGAAAATGTCATGTGACCGTGATAGAGTGCAGGAAAATGGGGCATTACAGATATTCACTATTAGTAAGTGATAACTTCTTGTTTCCTGTTACTTGATACAGAAAATTGTAAAACCAGAATACCCCTTTAACCTGTTGGGGACACAGGGCGTACAGGTACGCCCTGATGTCCCGGTGCTTAAGGACACAGGGCGTACCTGTACGCCCTGTGTATTCCCAATCACCACTGCACGGTGGGCAGTGATCGGAATAGAGTGCCTGCTGAAATGTATTCAGACCTGTGGTTTGCTGCGTTTCTGGGTTATTTGGGTCTCTGGTGACCCGATAACCCGGAATAGGATGGTGATCGGTGGTGTGATAATACACCACCAATCACCATCCTTAGATCCTGAGAGGTGATGGTGACATCACCTCTCAGGATCGCTTTCGATTGGCTGCTCCTCCTCCACACTGCGTCCTGAAGCGTGGAGAGAGGAGCCTCGTAGAGCCCAGCACCCCTTATCTGTGCCCAGCACCCCCCATCTGAGCCACCACAGGTACCTAGGGACAGGTTTAGGGACAGCTTAGATTAGGCAGGGAGATTAGGGAGAGTTTAGGGAAAAAAATTTTTTATTTCTTTTCAGCATCACCATGATCGGGTGATTTCAGCTGTGTGACCCTAGACCCCCCCCATGGGTGCTGCAGCCTGCCCCCCGCCCCCCACACATTTTTTGGGGCGCAAGCACTTATTTATTTATTTTTTTTGCGTGCGCTGACTGTGGCCGGCACTCTTAGCGTCCGGCAACTGTTAGCGCATCGCCAACACCACACCGCTGATCAGCTTCGGACCGCCGTTTTTTTGGGCCTTTTTTATTTTTATTTATTTTTTCTGTTAGGTTTAGGGTAAATACGCGAACACCCATGCCCCCACACACACGCACACTAAAAAAAAGTTTTCCACACACTCCCCTATGGCCCGCCAGACGTTCTCGGCCGAGGAGGCATACGCCCTGCTTGCCTCCGACTCCGAGAGCCCCAGTGAGGACGAGGATGACCCCACTTTCCTCTTGTCATCCGCATCCTCCTCATCATCTAGTGATGATGATGAGCCCCAAGGCGGCGGAGCAAGGGGACCCCCATGCCAGGGACCCTGTGGCCCACACTAGTACGAGCAGCTCTGGGGCTCGTACTAGTTTTCCAGCCCACCAGATAAGTCCACCTGAGCCCCCTACCGGTGAACTTGCATGGTGTACCCCAGAGGATTTTGAGCCCGTGATTCCTGATTTTGTTGGCCAATCAAGAATCCAGATTCCCACAGTGGGCTTCACTGAATATGCCAATTTTTTTTTTTTTTTTCAGTGACCACTTTGTGACTCTGATGGTGGAGCAAACGAACTTGTTCGCCCAACAGTTCATTGCTCAACACCCGAGCTCCTTTTTGGCTAGGTCCGGTAGCTGGACTCCGGTAAGTGCAGCCAAGATGAGGACGTTTTGGGGCCTCGGGCTGCACATGGGCCTAGTCAAAAAAATAAACAAAAACGTCATTTTCCCCAAATAAAGTAAAAAAAAAAAATTTTTTAAAAATAGGGGGGGGGGGGAAGTATACATATTAGGTATCGCCGCGTCCGTATCGACCTGCTCTATAAACCTATCACATGACCTAACCCCTCAGATGAACACTGTAAAAAATAAAAACTGTGCTAAATAAAACATTTTTTTGTCACCTTACATCACGAAAAGTACAACAGCAAGCGATCAAAAAGGCATTTGCCCACCAAAATAGTACCAATCTAACCGTCACCTCATCCCGCAAAAAATAAGCCCCTACCTGAGACAATCGCCCAAAAAAGTAAAAAAAACTATGGCTCAGAATATGGAGACACTAAAACATGATTTTTTTTTTGTTTCAAAAATGATATTATTGTGTAAAACTTACATAAATAAAACAAAAATATACATATTTGGTATCGCCACGTTCGTATCGACCAGCTCTATAAAAATATCACATGACCTAACCCCTCAGATGAACACCGTAAAAAGTAAAAAATAAAAACTGTGCTAAATAAACCATTTTTTGGCACCTTACATCACAAAAAGTGTAATAGCAAGCGATCAAAAAGTCACACGCACCCCAAAATAGTGCCAATAAAACAGTCATCTCATCCCGCAAAAATAATACCCTACCCAAGGTAATCGCCCAAAAACTGAAAACATTATGGCTCTCAGACTATGGAAACACTAAAACATGATTTTTTTTGCTTCAAAAAAGAAATCATTGTGTAAAACTTACATAAATAAAACATAGAAACATAGAATGTGTCGGCAGGCCCTATCTTATATGAAGGATAGCCTTATGCCTATCCCATGCATGCTTAAACCCCTTCACTGTATTTGCAGCTACCACTTCTGCAGGAAGGCTATTCCATGCATCCACTACTCTCTCAGTAAAGTAATACTTCCTTATATTACTTTTAAACCTTTGCCCCTCTAATTTAAAACTGTGTCCTCTTGTGGTAGTTTTTCTTCTTTTAAATATGCTCTCCTCCTTTACCGAGTTGATTCCCTTTATGTATTTAAAAGTTTCTATCATATCCCCTCTGTCTCTTCTTTCTTCCAAGCTATACATGTTAAGGTCCTTTAACCTTTCCTGGTAAGTTTTATCCTGCAATCCATGTACTAGTTTAGTAGCTCTTGTCTGAACTCTCTCTAGAGTATCTATATCCTTCTGGAGATATGGCCTCCAGTACTGCGCACAATACTCCAAGTGAGGTCTAACCAGTGTTCTGTACAGCGGCATAAGCACTTCACTCTTTCTACTGCTTATACCTCTCCCTATACATCCAAGCATTCTGCTGGCATTTCGTGCTGCTCTATTACATTGTCTTCCCACTTTTAAGTCTTCTGAAATAATTACTCCTAAATCCCTTTCCTCAGATACTGAGGTCAGGACTGTGTCAAATATTCTATATTCTGCCCTTGGGTTTTTACGCCCCAGGTGCATTATCTTGCACTTATCCACATTAAATTTCAGTTGCCAGAGTTCTGACCATTCTTCTAGTTTTCCTAAATCCTTTTCCATTTGGCGTTTCCCTCCAGGAACATCAACCCTGTTACATATCTTTGTGTCATCAGCAAAAAGACAAACCTTACCATCGTGGCCTTTTGCAATATCACTTATGAAGATATTAAACAAAATTGGTCCCAGTACAGATCCCTGTGGAACCCCACTGGTAACATGACCTTGTTTTGAATGTTCTCCATTGACTACAACCCTCTGCTGTCTGTCACTCAGCCACTGCCTAATCCACTCAACAATATGGGAGTCCATGCTCAATGACTGCAGTTTATTGATAAGTCTTCTATGTGGGACAGTGTCAAAAGCCTTACTAAAATCTAGATATGCGATGTCTACTGCACCTCCACCGTCTATTATTTTAGTCACCCAGTCAAAAAAATCTATAAGATTTGTTTGACATGATCTCCCTGAAGTAAACCCATGTTGTTTTTCATCTTGCAATCCATGGGATTTTAGATGTTCCACAATCCTATCCTTTAATAGGGTTTCCATTAATTTGCCTACTATTGATGTCAGACTCACTGGTCTATAGTTGCTCGATTCCTCCCTACTACCTTTCTTGTGAATGGGCACGACATTTGCCAATTTCCAATCTTCCGGGACGACTCCTGTTACTAATGATTGGTTAAATAAATCTGTTAGCGGTTTTGCCAGCTCACCACTAAGCTCTTTTAATAATTTTGGGTGTATCTCATCAGGCCCCTGTGACTTATTTGTCTTCACCTTAGACAGCAAACTTAGAACATCTTCCTCTGTAAAGATACATGCATCAAATGATTTATTAGTCATCCTTTCTAGTGGAGGTCCTTCTCCTTTTTCTTTTGTAAAAACTGAACAGAAGTATTCATTAAGGCAGTCGGCTAGCCCTTTATTCTCTTCTACATACCTTCCGTCCTTTGTTTTTAATTTAGTTATTCCCTGTTTTAATTTCCTTTTTTCATTTATATATCTGAAGAATGTCTTATCCCCTTTTTTCATAGACTGAGCTAGTTTTTCTTCTGCCTGCGCTTTAGAAGTTCTTATAACTTGCTTGGCCTCTCTCTGCCTAATCTTGTAGATTTCCTTATCTTCATTGCTCTGGGTTTTTTTATCATTACAAAATGCTAGCTTTTTATTTTTAATGATTTGGGCCACTTCTGCTGAGTACCACAGTGGTCTCTTCCTTTTTTTGCTTTTACTGACAAGTCTAATGCAATTTTCTGTTGCCTTCAATAATGCACCTTTTAAGTAGTCCCATTTCTCCTGGACTCCATGTAATCCGTTCCAGTCTGATAAGGACTCATTTATGACTAATTTCATTTTTGAAAAGTCTGTTTTTCTAAAATCTAAAACTTTTGTTTTTGTGTGGTGGGACTCTTTCACAGTTCTTATATTAAACCACACTGACTGGTGATCACTAGATCCCAAGGTTTCGCCTACAATGACATCATATACCGAATCCCCATTTGTGAATACCAAATCCAAAATGGCCTCCCTCTGGGTTGGCTCCTCAACCACTTGTTGTAGAGATAACCCCAGTAGGGAATTTAGAATATCTGTACTCCTGGTAGAACTTGCTATTTTGGTTTTCCAGTTTATATCTGGAAGATTGAAATCTCCCATAATGATAACTTCTCCTTTCATTGTCATTTTAGCTATTTCTTCAACTAGTAGATCATCTAGTTCTTTAACTTGACCAGGTGGTCTATATATCACACCTACACGAGTTACTGCATGGTTAGCAAACTGCAACATAACCCAAACTGACTCTATGTTGGCCTCACCAACTTGTATTAGGTTAGATTTAATGCTATCTTTCACATACAGGGCCACTCCTCCTCCTTTCTTGCCTTCTCTGTCTCTTCTGTATAAAGAGTACCCTGGTATGGTTATGTCCCAGTCATTTCTTTCATTAAACCATGTCTCCGTAACAGCCACTAAATCTACATTCTCAGATGCCATTATTGACCCAAGTTCATAGATTTTTTTACCTAAACTGCGAGCATTTGTAGACAGGACTCTGAGCTTATCATTTCTTAACCTCTGTGCTTCTGACCTGTTCTGGCATTGTTTCGGGGGGCAATTGGACTCTTTTATTTTCACTCTTTTGCACCCCCCTCCTAGTTTAAATACTCTTTCGCAAATTCTTGGAGTTGTTCACTGAGTACATTTGTTCCTTTGAGAGAAAGATGCAAACCATCTTTTTTGTACAGTTCCTTTCTATTCCAAGTAGAGCTATCATGAGAAACAAAGCCAAATCCTTGCTCTTGACACCATTTACCAAGCCATATGTTGAACTCCTTTATGCGACTCTGCCTATCATTCTGAACATTATGCACAGGCAGAACTTCAGAAAATGAAATGGTGGATGCAAAATCCTGTACGTCATTACCAAGTGTGATAAAAGATTTTTTCACCTCTGACACTTCATTGCAAGCCAGGTCATTTGGACAAGAACATCCACGTCCCCTTCCTGCTTTGCTTGCTTAACAATATTAATAATACGTCTTCTATCTCTTCTAGCAGTAGCCCCAGGGAGACATCTCACAAAACCATTTTCTTTAAGCTCCACACTTCTTATGATTGAATCACCCAGCAACAGCTGCTTCCTTTGAGACTTCACTTTTTCTTTTTTGTTGCATACATTAGACATAGGAGTCGATGGTTTCTCACCCTCTGTGCTTGAGTCCATATCCATGTTGTCCTTACATTCTGAGAGTGCTGCAAATGAATTATGGAGAACCACCGACTGTGGGACATGTCTTCTATCCACCACTCTAAGTCTTCCAGAACCTACATTAACCCATCTGCCATTTCTGGGGGTCCTCTGTGGCAGTGGCATTGCAGCAGTCCTAGCTGGAGTTTGTTTAACAGATAATTTAAATATTTCAGATTTCAAAAATGAAATTTCCTGCTGCAGTAAGGAGAACTGTCTACAGATCTGACAGCATCCGAATCTCCAAAGAGTGGAACATGAAATAAATGCACAACAATTCCTGCACTGAACCAAGTCTGCCATTTTAAAGAAAAATAAATAAATAAAAAATTTGTAAGTTTAAATCAAACAAATCTTACCTTTTTTCTTTTTTTGTATTGTTTCCACCTTCCAGCCTACCTCCTGACTATCTCCTGCAATATCTCTTTACTGTACTTAATGTAGTACTTGAAGGTAGTACTTGCAGCTAATGAATTAGGCCAGCTAATGAGTCTGTCTCTATATATACACACACTGCTTCCCAGCTCCTCCCCCAGCAACAAATGTAACACCTTAGTGAGCTAGGCTCATTAGCAAACGCACAATAGCAAACAGCTGACCAAATTCCTTACCTCTTTTCAAGCAATGGTCAGAAAAAACAACACAGATGAGCCAGTTGCAAACTCTAAGCCAATCTCTTGCAGTCTCTCTTCAATCTCTTCAGTCTCCTGCAATATCTCTTTACTGTACTTAATGTAGTACTTGAAGGTAGTACTTGCAGCTAATGCAGTATACATATTAGGTATCGCCGCATCCGTGACAACCTGGTCTATAAAAATATCACATGATCTAACCTGTCAGATGAATGTTGTAAATAACAAAAAATAAAAACTGTGCCAAAACAGCTATTTCTTGTTATCTTGCCTCACAAAAAGTGTAATATAGAGCAACCAAAAATCATATGTACCCTAAACTAGTATCAACAATACTGCCACCCTATCCCGTAGTTTCTAAAATGGGGCCACTTTTTGGGAGTTTCTACTCTAGGGGTGCATCAGGAGGGCTTCAAATGGGACATGGTGTCAAAAAACCAGTCTAGCAAAACCTGCCTTCCAAAAACCGTATGGCATTCCTTTCCTTATGCGCCCTGCCGTGTGCCCGTACAGCTGTTTACGACCACATATGGGGTGTTTCTGTAAACTACAGAATCAGGGCCATAAATATTGAGTTTGGTTTGGCTGTTAACCCTTGCTTTGTAACCGGAAAAAAATTATTAAAATGGAAAATCTGCTAAAAAAGGGAAATTTTGAAATTGTATCTCTATTTTCCATTAATTCTTGTAGAACACCTAAAGGGTTAACGACGTTTGTAAAATCAGTTTTGAATACCTTGAGGGGTGTAGTTTATAGAATGGGGTCATTTTTGGGTGGTTTCTATTATGTAAGCCTCGCAAAGTGACTTCAGACCTGAACTGGTCCCTAAAAATTGGGTTTTTGAAAATTTCTGAAAAATTTCAAGATTTGCTTCTAAACTTCTAAGCCTTGTAACATCCCCAAAAAATAAAATATCATTCCCAAAATGATCCAAACATGGAGTAGACATATGGGGAATGTAAAGTAATAACTATTTTTGGAGGTATTACTATGTATTCTAGAAGTAAAGAAATTGAAACTTGGAAATTTGCAATTTTTTACAAATTTTTGGTAAATTTGGTATTTTTTTTATAAATAAAAATGAATTTTTTTAACTTCATTTTACCAGTGTCATGAAGTACAATATGTGACGAAAAAACTATCTCAGAATGGCCTGGATAAGTCAAAGCGTTTTAAAGTTATCAGCACTTAAAGTGAGTCCTTAAGGGGGTTAAAAACAAAAAGATAGCAGAAACATCCGATATGTGGCCGTAAACTACTGTACGGGCACACAGTAGGGCGTAGAGGGAAAGGTGCGCCGTATGGTTTTTGGAAGCCAGATTTTGCTGGACTGGTTTTTTGACACCATGTCCCATTTGAAGCCCCCCTGATGCACCCCTAGAGTAGAAACTCCATAAAAGTGACCCCATCTAAGAAACTACACCCCTCAAGGTATTCAAAACTGATTTTACAAACTTTGTTAACCCTTTAGGTGTTGCACAAGATTTAATGGAAAATAGAGATACAATTTCAAAATTTCACTTTTTTGGCAGATTTTCTATTTTTTTTCCAGTTACAAAGCAAGGGTTAACAGCCAAACAAAACTCATTATTTATGGCCCTGATTCTGTAGTTTACAGAAACACCCCATATGTGGTCGTAAAGGAAAGGAATGCCATACGGTTTTTGGAAGGCAGATTTTGCTGGACTGGTTTTTTTGATGCACCCCTAGATGCACCCCTAGAGTAGAAACTCCAAAAAAGTGACCCCATTTTAGAAACTACGGGATAGGGTGGCAGTTTTGTTGGTACTAGTTTAGGGTACATATGATTTTTGGTTGCTCTATATTACACTTTTTTGTGCGGCAAGGTAACAAGAAATAGATTTTTTGGCACGTTTTTTTTTTGTTATTTACAACATTCATCTGACAGGTTAGATCATGTGGTAATTTTATAGAGCAGGTTGTCACGGACGCGGCGATACCTAATATGTATACAATTTTTTTTATTTATGTAAGTTTTACACAATGATTTCATTTTTAAAACAAAAAAAATGTTTTAGTGTCTCCATAGTCTAAGAGCCATAGTTTTTGGGCGATTATCTTAACCACCTCCGGACCGCTGTACGCACAGACGCGTCCTGGAGGTGGTTGATTTATTCCTCCTGGACGCGCCGGCGCGTCCTCTCGCGAGACGCGAGATTTCCTGTGAACGCGCGCACACAGGCGCGTGCGCTCACAGGAACGGAAGGTAAGAGAGTTGATCTCCAGCCTGCCAGCGGCGATCGTTCGCTGGCAGGCTGGAGATGTGTTTTTTTTAACCCCTAACAGGTATATTAGACGCTGTTTTGATAACAGCGTCTAATATACCTGCTACCTGGTCCTCTGGTGGTCCCCTTTGTTTGGATCGACCACCAGAGGACACAGGTAGCTCAGTAAAGTAGCACCAAGCACCACTACACTACACTACACCCCACCCCCGTCACTTATTAACCCCTTATTAGCCCCTGATCACCCCTGATCACCCCATATAGACTCCCTGATCACCCCCCTGTCATTGATTATCCCCCTGTCATTGATCAACCCCCTGTAAAGCTCCATTCAGACGTCCGCATGATTTTTACGGATCCACTGATAGATGGATCGGATCCGCAAAACGCATCCGGACGTCTGAATGAAGCCTTACAGGGGCGTGATCAATGACTGTGGTGATCACCCCATATAGACTCCCTGATCACCCCCCGTCATTGATTACCCCCCTGTCATTGATTACCCCCCTGTAAAGCTCCATTCAGATGTCCGCATGATTTTTACGGATGCACTGATAGATGGATCGGATCCGCAAAACGCATCCGGACGTCTGAATGAAGCCTTACAGGGGCATGATCAATGACTGTGGTGATCACCCCATATAGACTCCCTGATCACCCCCCTGTAAAGCTCCATTCAGATGTCCGCATGATTTTTACGGATGCACTGATAGATGGATCGGATCCGCAAAACGCATCCGGACGTCTGAATGAAGCCTTACAGGGGCGTGATCAATGACTGTGGTGATCACCCCATATAGACTCCCTGATCACCCCCCTGTCATTGATTACACCCCTGTCATTGATCACACCCCTGTAAAGCTCCATTCAGATGTCCGCATGATTTTTACGGATGCACTGATAGATGGATCGGATCCGCAAAACGCATCCGGACGTCTGAATGAAGCCTTACAGGGGCATGATCAATGACTGTGGTTATCACCCCATATAGACTCCCTGATCACCCCCCTGTCATTGATTACACCCCTGTCATTGATCACACCCCTGTAAAGCTCCATTCAGATGTCCGCATGATTTTTACGGATGCACTGATAGATGGATCGGATCCGCAAAACGCATACGGACGTCTGAATGAAGCCTTACACGGGCGTGATCAATGACTGTGGTTATCACCCCATATAGACTCCCTGATCACCCCCCCGTCATTGATCACCCCCCCCGTCATTGATCACCCCCCTGTCATTGATCACCCCCCTGTCATTGATCACCCTCTGTAAGGCTCCATTCAGACATTTTTTTGGCCCAAGTTAGCGGAATTTTTTTTTTCTTACAAAGTCTCATATTCCACTAACTTGTGTCAAAAAATTAAATCTCACATGAACTCCCCATACCCCTCACGGAATCCAAATGCGTAAATTTTTTTAGACATTTATATTCCAGACTTCTTCTCACGCTTTAGGGCCCCTAGAATGCCAGGGCAGTATAAATACCCCACATGTGACCCCATTTCGGAAAGAAGACACCCCCAGGTATTCCGTGAGGGGCATATTGAGTCCATGAAAGATTTAAATTTTTGTCCCAAGTTAGCAGAACGGGAGACTTTGTGAGAAAAAAATTAAAAATATAAATTTCCGCTAACTTGTGCCAAAAAAAAAAAATTTCTATGAACTCGCCATGCCCCTCATTGAATACCTTGGGGTGTCTTCTTTCCAAAATGGGGTCACATGTGGGGTATTTATACTGCCCTGGCATTCTAGGGGCCCCAAAGCGTGAGAAGAAGTCTGGTATCCAAATGTCTAAAAATGCCCTCCTAAATGGAATTTGGGCACCTTTGCGCATCTAGGCTGCAAAAAAGTGTCACACATCTGGTATCGCCGTACTCAGGAGAAGTTGGGGAATGTGTTTTGGGGTGTCATTTTACATATACCCATGCTGGGTGAGAGAAATATCTTGGTCAAATGCCAACTTTGTATAAAAAAATGGGAAAAGTTGTCTTTTGCCAAGATATTTCTCTCACCCAGCAAGGGTATATGTAAAATGACACCCCAAAACACATTCCCCAACTTCTCTTGAATACGGCGATACCACATGTGTGACACTTTTTTGCAGCCTAGGTGGGCAAAGGGGCCCATATTCCAAAGAGCACCTTTAGGATTTCACAGGTCATTTACCTACTTACCACACATTAGGGCCCCTGGAAAATGCCAGGGCAGTATAACTACCCCACATGTGACCCCATTTTGGAAAGAAGACACCCCAAGGTATTTCGTGAGGGGCATGGCGAGTTCCTAGAATTTTTTATTTTTTGTCACAAGTTAGTGGAAAATGCAGATTTTTTTTTTTTTTTTTTTCATACAAAGTCTCATATTCCACTAACTTGTGACAAAAAATAAAAACTTCCATGAACTCACTATGCCCATCAGCGAATACCTTGGGGTCTCTTCTTTCCAAAATGGGGTCACTTGTGGGGTAGTTATACTGCCCTGGCATTCTAGGGGCCCAAATGTGTGGTAAGGAGTTTGAAATCAAATTCTGTAAAAAATGACCTGTGAAATCCGAAAGGTGCTCTTTGGAATATGGGCCCCTTTGCCCACCTAGGCTGCAAAAAAGTGTCACACATCTGGTATCTCCGTACTCAGGAGAAGTTGGGGAATGTGTTTTGGGGTGTCATTTTACATATACCCATGCTGGGTGAGAGAAATATCTTGGCAAAAGACAACTTTTCCCATTTTTTTATACAAAGTTGGCATTTGACCAAGATATTTATCTCACCCAGCATGGGTATATGTAAAAAGACACCCCAAAACACATTCCTCAACTTCTCCTGAATACAGAGATACCAGATGTGTGACACTTTTTTGCAGCCTAGGTGGGCAAAGGGGCCCATATTCCAAAGAGCACCTTTCGGATTTCACATGTCATTTTTTACAGAATTTGATTTCAAACTCCTTACCACACATTTGGGCCCCTAGAATGCCAGGGCAGTATAACTACCCCACAAGTGACCCCATTTTGGAAAGAAGAGACCCCAAGGTATTCGCTGATGGGCATAGTGAGTTCATGGAAGTTTTTATTTTTTGTCACAAGTTAGTGGAATATGAGACTTTGTATGAAAAAAAAAAAAAAAAAATAATCATCATTTTCCACTAACTTGTGACAAAAAATAAAAAATTCTAGGAACTTGCCATGCCCCTCACGGAATACCTTGGGGTGTCTTCTTTCCAAAATGGGGTCACTTGTGGGGTAGTTATACTGCCCTGGCATTCTAGGGGCCCAAATGTGTGGTAAGGAGTTTGAAATCAAATTCTGTAAAAAATGACCTGTGAAATCCGAAAGGTGCTCTTTGGAATATGGGCCCCTTTGCCCACCTAGGCTGCAAAAAAGTGTCACACATCTGGTATCTCCGTACTCAGGAGAAGTTGGGGAATGTGTTTTGGGGTGTCATTTTACATATACCCATGCTGGGTGAGAGAAATATCTTGGCAAAAGACAACTTTTCCCATTTTTTTATACAAAGTTGGCATTTGACCAAGATATTTATCTCACCCAGCATGGGTATATGTAAAAAGACACCCCAAAACACATTCCTCAACTTCTCCTGAGTACGGAGATACCAGATGTGTGACACTTTTTTGCGCATTTGGGCCCCTAGAATGCCAGTTGCATGACCGAGCAATAAACGGTGAAAGTAGTGTAGGTCAGAAGTGTAAAAAGTGGCCTGGTCTTTCAGGGTGTTTAAGCACTGGGGGCTGAGGTGGTTAAGTAGGGTCTCATTTTTTGCGGGATGAGATGACTGTTTGATTGGCACTATTTTGGGGTGCATATGAATTTTTGATCGCTTGCTATTACACTTTTTGTGACGTAAGATGACAAAAAAGTGCTTTTTTTACACCGTTTTTATTTTTATTTTTTTACGGTGGTCACCTGAGGGGTTAGGTCATGTGATATTTTTATAGAGCCGGTCGATACGGACGCGGCAATACCTAATATGTATACTTTTTATTTATTTATTTTTTTACACAATGATTTCATTTTTGAAACAAAATAAATCATGTTTTAGTGTTTCCATAGTCTAAGAGCCATAGTTTTTTCAGTTTTTGGGCGATTATCTTGGGTAGGGTATTATTTTTGCGGGATGAGATGACGGTTTGATTGGTACTATTTTGGCTTACATGCGACTTTTTTGATCACTTTTATTACCTTTTTTGGGAAGTAAGGTGGGCAAAATTTAAATTTCCTAATAGTTTTTATTTTTATGGCGTTCACCGTGCGGGTAAAGTAACATAACCGTTTTATAGATCAGGTCGTTACGGACGCGGCGATACCAAACATGTGTAGGGAATTTTTTTTTTCTCATTTTTAATCAGTGATAAATGTGTTTTTTGATTTTTACTTTTTTTTCACTTTTTTTTTTACCCAGACCCACTTGGTTCTCGAAGATCCAATGGGTCTGATGTCTGTATAATACAGTACAGTACAATATATAGTGTACTGTACTGTATTTTACTTACACTTTGTCTGAACAGATCTCTGCCTTTAGCACAGATCTGTTCAGCACCATGGACAGCAGGATGCCTGAGACGGCGTCCTGTTGCCATGGGAACCTTCCCCGTCTGCTCAGTACTGGTTCATTACTTCACAGACGGGGAAGGGTAAGGACGGAGCTGTCGGGGGGGTGTCTGGGAGCTCTCTCCCTCTCCATCGGGGGGCAGCAAAGGCACTGCAGCCCCCCGATGGGAGAGGGAGCTCCCTCTTACTGTTAACTTTTTCCATACATCGGTCCGTACGGACCGCGGTATGGAAAGGGTTAAACGGCTGACATCGCATCGATCACATACTAATGAACTCGGAAAACCCTTTTAAGGAAAGTTTAAAGAAAACAGAGAGTGAGCATATACAGTGGGATGCGAAAGTTTGGGCAACCTTGTTAATCGTCATGATTTTCCTGTATAAATCATTGGTTGTTACAATAGAAAATGTCAGTTAAATATATCATATAGGAGACACACACAGTGATATTTGAGAAGTGAAATGAAGTTTATTGGATTTACAGAAAGTGTGCTATAATTGTTTAAACAAAATTAGGCAGGTGCATAAATTTGGGCACTGTTGTCATTTTATTGATTCCAAAACCTTTAGAACTAATTATTGGAACTCAAATTGGCTTGGTAAGCTCAGTGACCCCTGACCTACATACACAGGTGAATCCAATTATGAGAAAGAGTATTTAAGGGGGTCAATTGTAAGTTTCCCTCCTCTTTTAATTTTCTCTGAAGAGTAGCAACATGGGGGTCTCAAAACAACTCTCAAATGACCTGAAGACAAAGATTGTTCACCATCATGGTTTAGGGGAAGGATACAGAAAGCTGTCTCAGAGATTTCAGCTGTCTGTTTCCACAGTTAGGAACATATTGAGGAAATGGAAGACCACAGGCTCAGTTCAAGTTAAGGCTCGAAGTGGCAGACCAAGAAAAATCTCGGATAGACAGAAGCGACGAATGGTGAGAACAGTCAGAGTCAACCCACAGACCAGCACCAAAGACCTTCAACATCATCTTGCTGCAGATGGAGTCACTGTGCATCGTTCAACCATTCGGCGCACTTTACACAAGGAGATGCTGTATGCGGGAGTGATGCCGAGGAAGCCTTTTCTCCGCCCACAGCACAAAAAGTGCCGCTTGAGGTGGGCTAAAGCACATTTGGACAAGCCAGCTGGAATAAGGTGCTGTGGACTGATGAAACTAAAATTGAGTTATTTGGCCATAACAAGGGGCGTTATGCATGGAGGAAAAAGAACACAGCATTCCAAGAAAAACACCTGATACCTACAGTAAAATATGGTGGTGGTTCCATCATGCTGTGGGGCTGTGTGGCCAGTGCAGGGACTGGGAATCTTGTCAAAGTTGAGGGACGCATTGATTCCACTCAGTATCAGCAGATTCTGGAGACCAATGTCCAGGAATCAGTGACAAAGCTGAAGCTGCGCCGGGGCTGGATCTTTCAACAAGACAACGACCCTAAACACTGCTCAAAATCCACTAAGGCATATAATGCAGAGGAACAAGTACAACGTTCTGGAATGGCCATCTCAGTCCCCAGACCTAAATATAATTGAAAATCTGTGGTGTGACTTAGAGAGAGCTGTTCATGCTCGGAAGCCATCAAACCTGAATAAACTACAGATGTTTTGTAAAGAGGAATGGTCCAAAATACCTTCAACCAGAATCCAGACTCTCATTGGAACCTACAGGAAGCGTTTAGAGGCTGTAATTTCTGCAAAAAGAGGATCTACTAAATATTGATTTCATTTCTTTTTTGTGGTGCCCAAATTTATGCACCTGCCTAATTTTGTTTAAACAATTATAGCACACTTTCTGTAAGTCCAATAAGCTTCATTTCACTTTTCAAATATCACTGTGTGTGTCTCCTATATGATATATTTAACTGACATTTTTTATCGTAACAACCAACGATTTATACAGGAAAATCATGATGATTAACAAGGTTGCCCAAACTTTCGCATCCCACTGTAACTCAATGCAGATGTTAAAACAGAGAAAAATGACATTTCATAGAAAACGTAACTTTTACTATTAAATGTTAAAATAATACCCCATATACATATAGATAATACTCGTGAACTATGTCAGGTAATTAGAAAAAGCCTTACTTTGGACGTGTCCAGGATAATACAATCCAATAAACAAAGATCCAACAAGTTTGGAGACCGTGGACCTGGCCAATGGATATACGAGAGGTGAAGTCAGGATAGGTGGAGGGGGGAAAAAAAATCCCTAATGTGTCCCTCAACGTTACCCCCTGCCTACAGGCGGAGCACCCACCCCGAAAGGGGAGACCTCACCTCTCGGTGGCTAAGCCCTCACTATCACCTACTTTAACTCTGCCAATGGAATTTTCAGGTTCTTGTCCCTTTTTAGATGCTTGTTCCGACGCGTTTCCAGTGTCCGTAAAACTGGTTCATCAGGGGACCAAAGATGAATAATCCGATGATCATAGGCATCAATTATGGTAGTTGCAGAGATAAAGGCATCCTAGTATGGTAAGGTGCAGTATTAAAATCATTGGTGGCACAGTGCGCCCCCCCCCAACCACCCCCCAATATTAAAATCATTGGTGGCAGTGGCAGCTTCTGATCGGAGCCCCATCAGTGTAATCCTGGGGCTCTGATCAGTTACCATGGCAGCCAGGATGCTACTGAAGCCCTGGCTGCCATAGTCAGCTCCCTGCTGCTGTGTACTATGCACGCCCAAGGACAGTGTGAGATCCTATTCACCCTAATATAGCTCTATTAGGGTGAATAGGACAAGAGATTACAGGAGATCCCACGTTCTGGCCCCTAAAGAGGGAAAATAGTTATTAAATAAAAAGTTAAAAAAAAACTAAAAAACATCTAAATATTAAGTATAAATCACCCCCTTTCCCAATTTTACATATACAATATATAAATAAATAAATAAATAAACATACAAATGCAAAAACACAAATGCAATAGCACTCTGCAACCAGCACTCTGCCCTGCCTCTATGCTGGATGTTGAATGAGGCATTGGTGTACATTTTGGCCAAAGCGTAATAAGCCACTCACCACGTCAAGGTCGCCTCTATGAGTGGTCCCTAACACTAGTTCCTACCTGTTTATGGACCATGATAGCCACACAAAGTCCAGGGAGCGCAGGTACAGCATGCACGCCAGGCACACTCTGCTTTTTTTTTTTTTTTTATCAAATCGTTTTTATTAAGCCAATAAAGACAAAATTTTACAGAAAACAATACATTGTCTTTTCTTACTTTATCCACTATGTGGAATCAGTGTACAGCAGTATCATATCAATACCAACACATTTATAAATCATGTAACAGCATGTGACATATACACCCAGAAACAAATATAGAGACCAAAAGTAATAAATGTCTAAACCCTCCCAGAACCCCTCCCCCCCCCACCCATCCCTACACCCACCCCGCCCTGTAAACTAGTCTTGAACAATCAGAGCCTAAATAACCACATGAGTATGAGATAACCATTCACTCCACAATTTGTCAAACTTCTGAGGACACCCTCTCTTCACATATACTCCTTTCTCCAATACCAGCATATCATGCACCTTCCTCTCAAACTCTCCCAATGTAGGCGGACTCCCCTGGATCCATCTCATAGCCACCAGCTTTCTGGCAACATACAACAACCTTCCCACTGCCACCTTGACAGATTCAGTCCCTCCAATCTCAGACACATAACCCAATACGCACACCTTAGGGTCATTTTGAATTTTCAACATCATTTTACTATTAATCATATTCCTTACGTCATTCCAATAGTTCCCAATTACTGGACAAGACCACAGCATATGTAGCAAATCCGCACCTTCTTCCATACATTTCGGACACTTGTCATCAGATCTTACTCCAACTTTTTTAAGGAACACCAGTGTTTTGTATACTCTATGTATGATAAATAGTTGGGACAGTTTACCCTGTTCACTCAAGGACACCCTGGGGACACTTTCCAGTATATCCTCCCATTTATCCTTAGCCATTTCCCCCAAGTCAGCCTCCCATTTCTTCATTCTTGAAAGCGGAAACCCCTCTAAGAATTTATCAAGGACTAGAGCGTATACCTGTGATATCAGCCCTCTCTTCCCCCCCTGTCAGAAGAACAAGCTTATGAACCACCTCCATTTGGGCTATCACACATCCTTTCCGTAACGTGACCTCAAGAGCATGCCTCACCTGAAGATATTTGTAAAACCATTCCTTAGGGATATTAAATTCCTGCTGCAGGTTCTGAAATGATTTACAAATCTTGCCCTCAATTAGTTGGCCAATTCTCATCACTCCATGTGTTTCCCAACTTCCAAGTCCAGACATGGTAAAAAATTCAGGCAATAGGTGATTATTTCTAATAGGGGAAAGTTCACTAATTCCACCTACACCTCTCAATTGCTTCACCCTTGCCCAAATCTTTTTCATGAGTTCGATAAGAGGGAGTTTTCCCCTTCCAGCATGCATACCTGACCCTTCTAGAATACCCATGAGGTCCCGACTGCCCAACCAATGCTGTAATATCTGCCCAGTCATGTCCGGCACTTGGAAGCTAATCCATCCCTTGAAATGCTGACACTGGGAAGCCAAAAAGTAAATCCATGCATTAGGAACAGCCAGGCCACCTTCAGACTTGGCGTATTGCAATGTTTCCAATTTAATCCTAGCCTGACCATATTTCCAAATGAGATCCCTGAATATAGAATGAATTTTCTTAAATCTATCTAGGGGGATCCATACGGGAGCATTGTTCAATACGTAGAGCAGCTGAGGCATCATAACCATTTTTAAAAGGTTCACTCTACCTACCACAGAGAGAAAGAGCCTACACCATGATCTCACCTTTAGCCTGAAATTAGCCAGCAACGGGGACAAATTAAGGTCCTCAAAATCTGACAGTCTAGGTGTTATATACAGTCCCAAGTATTTAAATTTATCCACCCAGGGAACCAGACTATCTGCTTGTCTACCTGACAGGGCCTGCCCATCAATTGGCATCAAAGAGGATTTTTGCCAATTTATCCGAAGCCCAGAAAAGCCACCAAATCTGTCAATTAATGCCATGGCCGCATCCAGGGACGCACCAGTATCACCCATAAAAAGCAGAGTGTCATCTGCGTACATAGCCACCTTATTGTGCAGCCCACCGTATTTAAACCCCTTTATATTTGTTGATAAACGAATGTGTGCCGCGAGCGGCTCAATTGCAAGAGCAAACAATAAGGGCGACAATGGGCATCCCTGTCTGGTGCCCCTGGCCAGGGCGAAACGGTCTGACAACCCTCCATTAGCTCTGATTCTCGCCTTGGGACTAGAATATAGGACCTTTACCCACTGAATGAACCGCGCTCCAAAGCCCATGGTTCTCAAGACCCCCCACAAGTAACTCCACTCCACACTATCAAACGCCTTGGCGGCGTCAAGAGCAAGCAAGGCCCTATCTCCACAATTATCTGCCAGAATACTCAGACTAGTATATAACCTACGAAGATTAATAGCTGTCGATTTCCCAGGCATAAACCCCGTCTGGTCCGGGTGCACAATAGTCAGGATCACCTTGGACAGCCTGTTCGCCAACACCTTCGCCAGGAGCTTAACATCAGCCGTGAGAAGCGAAATTGGTCTATAGGAATCCGGAATTTTAGGATCCTTCCCAGGTTTAGGTATAACCACAATTATAGCTTCCTGCATCGAATGTGGTAGCGAACCTGCCTCCAATGAGTGCTCAAGCACCTTAAGTAGTTCAGGAAGTAGTATCCCCTGCAACTTTTTATATACCTCTACTGGGAGTCCGTCGGCTCCAGGCGCCTTACCGTTCGCCATATCCCCAAGTGCGGCTTCCAGTTCCTCAAGTGTAATCGGCTCCTCTAGCCTTTCTCTATCCTCCTCTGACAGCACCGTTAACTGTGCCTCCCCCAGAAAATCATTCAGCGCCTCTTCAGAACTAGAACCAGTGGAAGCATATAGAGATACATAAAATCTTTTTAGAATATCTAATATTCCTTTTGTGTCCTGACTACTGTCCCCCAAGTTATTTTTCAGTTCCTGAATACATGAGGAGCCTCTCTGGGCCTGAGAAACCACCGACAACAGATGACCCACCTTCTCACCCTCTTCAAAGGATCTCTGACGATAAAAACTCCTCTTTCTCTCTGCGGCCTGCAGTAAATGACACCTCAGCTGCTCCTGAGCTACCGCCAGTGCCTCACTATTAATCAGGGTGGGGAATCTACCAAACACTCTCTCAGCCTCCGCCACTAGGACATGCGCCTTAACATCCGCCTCCCTAGATCTAGATTTGTGCTTGCTAATTTCTTTCATCAAGACTCCCCTCAGGAATGCTTTCATGGCGTCCCAGATCCCCGGTATCGATGCCGTCCCTGTATTGATAGCAAAAAATTCCTTAATCTCCAGAGAGATCCCAGACAAATCGCCCAACACATTCAGCCAGTGTGAATTACATTTCCACAGCCTAGGTCCCTGTCTGAGCACCCCCAGGCACAAGTCAATCTGCACCAGAGAATGGTCAGACAACGACCGAGGATGAAACACCAAGGAAAAAAGGCCAGCACAGAAATGAATATATAATTAATCTTTATTATGGTCTCAATCCGGGACCGGAGGTAAAAATACAGATAAAATACAATACTATGATGGATGGGAGACACACAGGAAGAAAAAAGACCAACACCACTGGTAATGAGCATATAAATAAAATATATATATGTCAATTGGATATCAAAGCAGGTGGAATCATATAAATATACATAGTGTATAGATGAATAAAGAAGCCAGATATCTAAAAAACAGGCAAAGTCATGGATAATACAAACGGATGAAAAATCCAAAAAACAGTACAGGGATAGATAAAGTGCAGAGTGCCAAAATGCAAGTACATGGATCGGATTCGTGAAACATCCGTATAAAGACTAATGACATATAATACCTGAGTGGTGAACTGGATAGCCCTAACGCACGTTTCGCGTTAGCTTCTTCAGGGGACAAGGTGTGTGTGGATGATAGACAACATCCCTGGCACACTCTGCTTTTAACTCCGTCCGGTGCCGTGACAGCTTTCATCGGATCCAGGGATGCAAGTACCAACATGCATGCTGAGCCCACTATATACTTCTCCTGGAGCCAAATGGCTACTGGTAGGCGCTGTAAAAGTAGACTCAGTTTTATACTGACTTTAAAACCAGCCTCCAGGGCAGACTAACTGGTCAGGTGTGCATGACTGCATGGAGATCGCCACGCCTCCAATATATACTACAAAGAAAAAATGTGGGGGATTCAGTCAGCACAACCCTGTATGCAGGTGCACATCGCTATGGCGAAATACACATACAAATGCAAAAACACAAATGCAATAGCACTCTGCAACCAGCACTCTGCCCTGCCTCTATGCTGGATGTTGAATGAGGCATTGGTGTACATTTTGGCCAAAGCGTAATAAGCCACTCACCACGTCAGGGTCGCCTCTATGATTGGTCCCTAACACTAGTTCCTACCTGTTTATGATTATTATTAAAATAATGTCCTATGCGGTGTGCGCCGTAACAGAAAAAATAAATAAATGCGCGATTTGTAATTTTTTTGGTCACCTTGTCCCCCCCAAAAAATAGGATAGGACTGTTCAATTATGGGCCAGATGTTCTATAAAATGCAGAATGCACGCGGCTTTTTTTGGTGTTTTATTTTTTTCGCGTGGTATCGAATGGTATCGAGTATCACAATACTTTTTTATGGTATCGAAACCGAATCAAAATTTTGGTATCGAACCAACCCTATTCACACGTCAGTGTTTTGGTCAGTGATTTCCATCAGTGATTGTGAGCAAAACCAGGTGCGGGTCAAAAAACAAAGAACAAGTGCAAATCTTTCTATTATACCTTATCTCTGTGGAGGCTCCAATCCTGGTTCTGGCTCACAATAACTGATGTAAAAAACTGACCAAACACTGACGTGTGACTAAGGCTTAAAGGGGTTGTCCCATCTCAGACAATGGGGGCATATCGCTAGGATCTGCCCCCATTGTCTGATAGGTGCGGGTCCCACCGCTGAGACCCGCACCTATATCGAGAACGGGGCCCCGCAAGTGAAGGAGGGTGCACTGTGCATGCGCAGCTGCCCTCCATTAATTTCTATGGGGCCGCCGAAAATAGCCGAGCGCTGGCTCGGCTATTTCCGTCGGCCCCATAGAAATTAATAGGAGCCTGGGCCGCGCATGTGCGGTACGCTCCCATTCACTTCTATGGGAGCAGCGCTTGGTGGTGGACGGACCCCGGGAAATCTGGGGTCCTCCAGCCACAGCTCTCCCCGATCCGTTCTCGTTATAGGTGCGGGTCCCAGCAGTGGGACCCGCACCTATCAGACAATGGGGGCATATCCTAGCGATATGCCCCCATTTTCTGATATGAGAATACCCCTTTAATACTGACAGACCAAATGACTCTGTACAAATATCACATGATCAATCTAGTCAGATGAATGCCGTAAAAAAATAAAAAAAATAAAAATTGGGACAGAACAGCCATTTTTTGGTCACTTGCATCACAAAAAGAATAATATAGAGCAATAAAAAAGTACAATGTACCCCCAAAATGGTACCAATGAAAACATCAATTCATAAAAACTATGCCAGAGCACCTATTTCTGGTCACCTCTCCTCCAATAAATCATAATATCAAATGATCAAAAAGTTGTATTTACTACAAAATAGTACCAATGATAATGGCAACTCATCCTGCCAAAAATAAGCCCTCACAGCTCCTTCAACAGAAAACAAAAAAAAAACATATGGTTGTTAGAAAATGGCTGTACTAGTACCCCAGGGGCTGCAGTAGCTGCCTGTGCATTGGAAAGGAGGATATCGTCTGAACGGAGTTGTGTGCTGAACGTTCCGTTACAATTGGTGGCAGCAGTGGGATCATTCTCACGGCCCAGAAGGACAGCTACAAGGCAACACCAGTTCCTGGATTACAAATTGAGGGCAACGCTAGTACCCGTACAGCGCCCCTATCTACAAAGGAACCAAAATCAGCAGAGCAAGCATGGAGCCCTGCTACATTCAGGAGGAGTTTGATAGAGAGGTTAATGGGGTGCTGTCTCTCTTGGGACCCAACCCCGCGGAAAACCTCGTACAGATCGTGAAGTGGAGGATCAGAGAGAGTACCTGCAGGCCATGGCAGCGGTAGACAGGGGGGAGATACCCCAGCGGCCGAGCAAGTTCCCGGGAGCTGAAGGTGCCGTCCTTGCTCCCCAGAGGCAGTGTGAGTTACAGGGAGATGAAGGTGCCGTCCTCCCTCCCCAACAGCTGAGTATTGTATTGGGAGCAAAGACAACCGGTCTCCCTCTCCAGCGGCAGTGTGTACCCTTAGGAGAGGAGACAGTTGGTCTCTCTCCCCAGCAGCCAAGTGAGTCCCAGGGAGCTGAAGGTACAGTCCTTGCTCCCCAGCGGCAGTGTGAGTTACAGGGAGCGGAAGGTGCCGTCCTTTCTCCCCAGCGCCAGTGTGTATTCATGGGAGAAGAGACAGTCGGTCCTCTCCCCCAACAGGAACCAGAAGTACCGGAGGTCGCGGACCTCATAGACTGGTCCTAGGAGGACTCCCAGCAGGCAGGGGGAGATGGGACCGAAGTCTCTCTACCGGCCTTATAGGGATGCTGGGCAGTCGGCCCAGATCTCCAGCGACAGTGTGAGTACAAGGAGGAGGAGGTAAGCGATCCCTACCCTCCACAGCTAACCCCTACTGAGATACTGAGGTAAGTAGAGGAGCCGTTAGCTTCCTCTGACCCCCTCCCAGCAGAAGAGCTGGCAACTGGGCAGAGCACAGTTGGCCTCTGCCCTCCTTTGTCCCCTTGTCCCAGGCTTTTCTATCTGCAGGTCCCCCCAGCTGAAGCGCTAGCACCAGGGCAGATTACCGCCGGTCTCTGCTCACTCAGCCACCCACAAAGCCAAGAGACCAGTGCCCAACACAGCCATGGTGAAGCCATGGGACCGAAACAAGCTACAAAATTGCCCGGATGCAGTAACCAAGTGTTGGGGGGGGGGGGGACGACGACGACTGCACTGCGGATTGTAATTTACTGTGGGTGGGTGACTCGACTAACTCAGGCACTGACCGACAGAAGGTCAGCTACCTGGTTAGTCTCCCCCCGAATGGGAAGATATGTGGCGAAAGCCACTTCGCCAGGGTGTTTTGGAGGGGGCTGTTTGCCCGCCTCCTGCCCCAGGATTATGGCCCATACTAACTTTGAAGGAGAAGACAGACCGGCCCCGCAGCTTAAATCTGTGGAACTGTTTTGGGCAGGAAAGCCATGCTTGCGGCCGGCCAAATGTGACTTCCATGGAATTCGGGAACTCCTGCTCGGATCTGGGTGATTTTTTGGATATGTTGTTCACCCAGATCAGAGCTATCCATGGATGTATACATTATGGGGATATGTGGGGTTTTGGGGAAAAATGTGTGTTTTCTGTCTGTGAGTGATTAAGTTAGCCCATTACGTTTGGTAATTGTATTTTGTTGATTGCGTCTCAGACAATGCCAGTATGTTAGTTAATTGCGTCTCAAACAATGCTCATTGTATTTTGTTGATTGCGTTACAGACAGAGGGAAGGGGATTTTGTGTACAATTGCTGGGAAGGTTTCAATACTGTAAATGCATGTGATTGGCTAAAATATAAACTGTCACAGTCTTTTAAAAGGGCCCCAGGGGGAGTGTCCCTTGCTAGGAGACCTGCATAAAAGGCTGAAAAATAACCCATTAAAGTGTTCTGTTTGACCTCAAAACTAAGTGTCGTCTCGTCTCTTGGGGGAATTGGATTGTATGCTGATTGCCAGGAGTGTAAGTCGATTGTATGCTTTTCCTGTTCAGCTGTTTCCAGTGTTCGTGTGTTTACTGTTCCGGAGTTGAAGGATTCGTGTAGTTTGCAGTTAAACAGACTGGTGCTTGCAGTAGCTGCCTGTGCATTGGAAAGGAGGATATCGTCTGAACGGAGTTGTGTGCTGAACGGTCCGTTACAGTACCCATAAACCAATCCTTCAAAATCTGAGCTGCAAAAGCCAAAAGGTGGTCTTTCTCTTCTGAACCTTGCGTACCCAAAAAGCAATGTACGTTCACATTTATGGCATTTCCTTACCTAGTAGAGCCCACCTAGCAATTTAAAGGATGTGTTGTGCCTTAGATGGCACACATTAAGGCTCCATTCGGACAACCGTAGAATGTGTCCGCACTCGTTCCGCAATTATCCGGAATGGGTGCAGACCCATTCATTCTCTATGGGGCAGGAATGGATGCAGACAGCACACAGTGTGCTGTCCGCATCTGCATTTCCGGAGCACGGCCCCGAACTTCCAGTCCACGGCTCCGTAAAAAAATAGAACATGTCCCGTTCTTGTCCGCAATAGAGGACAATAATAGGCAATTCTATGGGTGTGCCGGCCGGGTGTATTGCGGATCCACAATACACTACGGACGTGTGAATGGACCCTTAGCACAACATATTGGGCACTGAAATGACAAATCTATGGAAAACTTGCAATTTTCACTTTGCACAGTCCGCTGCACATTCATTTCTGCAAAATACTCGTGGTGTCAAAATGCTCACTCCATCACTTAGTAAATCACCACATTGGGCCTCAAAATACACATTTGACTCCCAATTCCTCGTATATGTTCAGGCAAAAGAATAGGGCTACATGTTGGGTGTTTGTAAAACCAGGAAGCACAGCATAATATTTAGAGGTCTTACTTTTCACACTGGCACACGATACTGGGCACTGAAATGGCATATCTGTGGAAAAATGGCAATTTGCACAATAATAGCATTCTTAATACAGAATGCTAAGTAAATTTAATTTAATTTTATTTTATTAAACTCAACTCATCCACTTGTTCGCGCAGCCCGGCTTGTCTTCTTTGATGACCTGGGAGAAAAGGACCTTTGGTGACGTCACTGCGCTCATCACATGGTCCATTACATGGTCCAGCACCATGGTGATGGACCATGTGATGAGCGCAGTGACATCACCAAAGGTCCTTTTCCTCCCAGGTCATCAAAGAAAGAAAGAAGGCGAGCTGGGCTGTGCGAACAAGTGGATGAGGTGAATTTAATTATTTTTATTTTTTAACCGCTACATCTCTAATTTACTTAGCATTCTGTATTAAGAATGCTATTATTTTCCCTTATAATCATGTCAAACTAATCTTATAGAATTTTTTGATTGGGTGACTAAAATAATAGATGGCGGCGGTGCAGTAGACATCGCTTATCTGGACTTTCGTAAGGCTTTTTTTTTGTTGAAAATTTATTTTATTTGTTCCACCATAAGAGAAAAGTACAGACATTAGGTACAAATTCAGTCAATAGGTGTTACAATATTTTTTTTTTCCATACAAACAGTGAAAAAAAATGTTAAAAACAACCCCCTCATTGCCCCCTCCCCCCCCTCCCTTCCCATAACGTCACCACACCAATAGTCACCATTATTATTCAGTACACAAAATAAAATAAACAGTTTGGTTTAGCGCTAGCATATATTGCATTATCCTTCAATTTCCCTGACCATCCCAATTTTCGAGAGACAATTTCCCCAACGTCCCTTTAAGAGCTTCTAAGCTATACCACTCCGTATATCTAAACGTTTGCATGAGCCCCGCTATCTCCTCCTGGGTAAAGCTATTTGCAATAAAAGTCTTCCATCTCCTTAAAAACCATTTAGTTTTCTTGTCTTTGTTTAGTTCTGCCTCTGACTTGTCCAAATACATGAAATGTGTCATCTGTGTTTTCACCTTTTGCAACTGAGGTACCTCTGATTTCAACCACTCCCGCATCAAGGATCGCAAGGATACCACAAAAGCTGCATCCACTAAGATGTGAGGATGAGAGCTCGCATCTCCATGATCATGAAACAGAAGAACCTCAGGGGCCATTCGTAGGGTAGAACCCAGTTTGTCTTTAATCCAACACCTGATCTGTTCCCAAAATCTTTGCACATGAAGACATAACCAGACGCAGTGTACAAGATCAGCTTTGTCTAACCCACATTTCGGACAAGCTACTAAAAAAGTTGAGCCTTCAGACCTCCTATTAAATGTAAAGGCATAAATGGCCGAGTGCATCAATCTAAAGTGCGTTTCCCTCCGTATTTCACAAGTCACCGCCTTGCATACCCTAGCCCATCCCTGTAAGACTTGCTCAGCCGTTACCGTGATATTGAGCTTTTTTTCCCATTTTCTGAAAAGGGCTTGCGCAGAGGCCTTGTTACTTGATTCTCGCAATTCCTGGTATATACGAGAAATGGAAAGTCTGGAGTTTCCACCTCCCAGTGTAAACACCAGAGAATCACCTATACATTCACCGGATACATCTCTCAGTCTATCTCTACAAAAGAGGAACATTTGTTGGAAAGGGAGAGCATATGAACTGCTTAGATCATATTTCTGACAGAGTTCCTCAAAAGTAAGATATCTTTTTTCAGGGATGTGAACAATGTCTAGTATTCGTAAGGCTTTTGATACTGTCCCACATAGAAGGCTTATCAATAAATTGCAGTCTTTGTGCGTGGACTCCCATATTGTTGAATGGATTAGGCAGTGGCTGAGGGACAGACAACAGAGGGTTGTAGTCAATGGAGTATATTCAGACCATGGTCTTGTTACCAGTGGGGTACCTCAGGGATCTGTTCTGGGACCCATATTGTTTAATATCTTTATCAGCAAAATTGCAGAAGGCCTCGATGGTAAGGTGTGTCTTTTTGCTGATGACACAAAGATTTGTAACAGGGTTGATGTTCCTGGAGGGATACACCAAATGGAAAAGGATTTAGGAAAACTAGAAGAATGGTCAAAAATCTGGCAACTAAAATGTAATGTTGATAAGTGCAAGATAATGCACCTGGGGTGTAAAAACCCAAGAGCAGAATATAAAATCGGTGATACAGTCCTAACCTCAGTATCTGAGGAAAGGGATTTAGGGGTCATTATTTCAGAAGACTTAAAAGGTAGGCAGACAATGTCATAGAGCAGCAAGAAATGCTAGCAGAATGCATGGGTGTATAGGGAGAGGCATTACCAGTAGAAAGAGGGAAGTGCTCATGCCGCTCTACAGAGCACTAGTGAGACCTCATTTGGAGTATTGTGCTCAGTACAGGAGACCATATCTCCAGAAGGATATTGATACTTTGGAGAGAGTTCAGAGAAGAGCTACTAAACTAGTACATGGATTGCAGGATAAAACTTACCAGGAAAGATTAAAGGACCTTAACATGTACAGCTTGGAAGAAAGACGAGACAGAGGGGATATGATAGAAACTTTTAAATACATAAAGGGAATCAACAAGGTAAGAGAGGAGAGAATATTTAAAAGAAGAAAAACTGCTACAAGAGGACATAGTTTTAAATTAGAGGGGCAAAGGTTTAAAAGTAATATCAGGAAGTATTACTTTACTGAGTAGTGGATGCATGGAATAGCCTTCCTGCAGAAGTGGTAGCAGCAAATACAGTGAAGGAGTTTAAGCATGCATGGGATAGGCATAAGGCCATCCTTCATATAAGATAGGGCAGGGGCTATTCATAGTATTCAGTATATTGGGCAGACTAGATGGGCCAAATGGTTCTTATCTGCCAACACATTCTATGTTTCACATGTAAAAAATACTGGTTTAGTTTACCGATAAATCCTTTTCCAGGAGTCCGACATGACAGCACCCATGGAGGTTGTCCTATTGGTCTCTGTAGGGACAGGAAGCGAGAGAGATTAAAAGGCACTCTCCCTCCCCACTCTCCAGTGTTTTTGTCACGACTGTGACTGATCCAGACAGGTCTGGGAGGAGAAGGTCGCAGCGACTTGCTACTCGCGATAGCTTGTGAGTTTGCTCCGTGGTTCAGGGTATGTCATCCAGGTTTTGCCTTGTGAACCTTTTTGTCCTGACTGGGAGTTTGTAGGCATCCTTCTCAGGTGAGTCCTGTCTGCCACTCCCAGATACTATATTAGTTTCAGTTTCACTTGCAGTCATTGCCAGATATAGTCCTTACTTCCAGTGCTACTCTGACCTTTGAAGGAGATCGTTTGATGGTGTTGCTGTGGAGCTCTTGTCCGGCGTGGACTGTCGTGTTTGGGATCGCCTTCTCTGCTCGTGACTGGATAAGTCTATCTCTGCTGTTGCTGTTTGTTGCTGTCTTCCCCTGTTGTTTTCCTAGACGTGAGTGATGGTGACTAGCGCTCCCATCGGCCTTTCCCCAGTCCAGTCTTGTTAGGGCGACTGAGGGTTTAGGCATCCTGCTCGCCGCACGGGTTCACACCCCGTCTAGGGTATCAGGGCAGACAGGTGCCAGCTTAGGGTTAGTCAGGGGTGGCCATTCTATTTCCCATCCGTAGAATAGGGTCCCCCTTCCCCTCCGTCTGGTGCGACACGACTGCTGCTGGGATAGCGGTCGTGACAGTATATCTGGCCTTTAAAAAAAGAAAAAAAAAAAAAGAAAGTGACTTTTTTTTTTTTGCTTGCTGTTTTGCTTTGTATTTTGTCTGTTCCACTATGGATCCGGTTACGGTTTTGGCGAAACAATTACAGGGGTTATCCCTTGAAGTGGCAGGATTAAAAGCAACAGTGCTGCAGCAGCAATCCTTGGGTTCCACCGTTGCTACGGGAAACCAAGGTACTCCTGAGCCAAAAGTGGCTTTACCTGATAGGTTTTCAGGAGGGAGAGACCAATTTGTAACCTTCAGAGAAGCTTGCAAATTGTTCTTCAGGTTATGCCCTAGATCCTCCGGCGGTAAGGAACAACGGGTGGGCATTGTAATTTCTCTCCTGCAAGGAGATCCGCAGGCTTGGGCTTTCTCCCTACCATTAGACTCTCCGGCCTTACGATCAGTGGAGGAGTTTTTTGAAGCCCTGGGTCTCGTATATGATGACCCGGACAGGGTCTCACTGGCTGAGTCTAAGCTACGTAGACTTCGGCAAGAGAACCGGTCTGCTGAACTATATTGTTCCGAATTCCGTAGGTGGGCTACTGATACGTTATGGAACGACTCGGCCCTTAGGAGTCAGTTCTGCCAGGGGTTGTCTGAAAACTTAAAAGACGCGCTGGCGGTATACGAGGTCCCTGGGTCTCTTGAGGCTGCTATGTCTCTGTCCATAAGAATCGACAGACGACTCAGGGAGAGACTATTACATTTTACGGAGACCTCTATAGGGCAGGGATCGGTCTGTTATGGTCCAGTCGAACCAATGCAAATAGGGGGCGCCACTAGACGGGTGAATCCTCCTAAGTTCCGCCGTAGGTCAGAGGTTTGTTTTCGTTGTGGGGGGAGGGGTCATTTTGTAAAGGTTTGTCCCTCAGAACCCAAGAGACCACAAACAAAGGAGCCGCCGGAAAACTAGAGTCCCCAGATTGTGTGGAGGAGAACAGTCTGGGCGTATTCGTTTCCTCCATACGCATGTCTCAGTTTTTGTTGTCCGCTACCGTTGAGGCGGGCAATAAAACTGAGATCTGTTCCGTCTTTTTGGACAGTGGGGCGGGGGTCAACTTGGTGGATTCACGGTTTGCTCAGGCTCTTGGTTTTACTCCGGAACCGGTATGCAGAACTATTCCTGTTTTTGCCTACGACTCCTCCCCTCTTACTCAGAGAGAGTTAACTCAGATCATCCATAATATCCATCTGCAGGTAGGGGACCTCCATAAAGAGCATATCTCTTGTTATGTCCTGGACGGTCTTCCGGCTCCTATGGTATTGGGGCTTCTCTGGCTGGTGACTCACAATCTAGTGGTGGATTGGCAGGCCGGGGAGATTGTGGAGTGGAGTGAACATTGTACGGACAACTGCTTGAGTAGTAGGTGCTCTACACTCTCTGTAACATCTTTACCTGCCTTTCTGTCAGATTTTAAGGATGTGTTCTCTGAGAAGGGTTGTCAGGGGTTACCACCTCATCGTCCATATGATTGCCCGATTAATCTATTACCTGGGGCAAAACTACCTAAAACCCGGTTATACAATCTTTCCGGCCCGGAGAGGAAGGCTATGCAAGATTATATTTCGGAGAGTTTGGCTAAAGGACATATCAGACCCTCTTCTTCACCCGTGGCTGCAGGGTTCTTTTTCGTTAAAAAGAAAGATGGGGGCCTGCGTCCTTGCCTGGATTTCCGGGAATTAAACCGGAAAACTATCCGAGATCCCTATCCTCTTCCTCTCATTCCCGACCTCTTTAATCAGGTTGCTGGTGCTAAATGGTCCTCCAAAATGGATCTCAGAGGAGCCTATAACCTGGTTCGCATCAAAGAGGGGGATGAGTGGAAAACGGCTTTTAATACTCCGGAAGGGCATTATGAAAATCTGGTCATGCCATTTGGTCTTACTAATGCGCCTGCGGTGTTCCAACATTTTGTCAACGATATTTTTAGTCACCTTATCGGGAGATTTGTTGTGATATATCTTGATGACATCCTGGTCTATTCCCCGGATCTGGATACACATAAGATCCATGTGAGACAAGTGCTGCAGATATTAAGGGCCAACAAATTGTTTGCTAAATTAGAGAAATGTGTGTTCGCAGTAAAAGAACTGCCATTTCTGGGGTATGTGTTGTCAGATTCAGGTTTCCGCATGGATCCAGAGAAAGTCTGGGCGATTATGGACTGGGATCTGCCTGAGAACCTGAAGGCATTGCAACGCTTCCTGGGGTTTGCCAATTTTTATAGAAAGTTTATAAAGAACTATTCCTTGGTGGTCAAACCACTGACGGACATGATCCGAAAGGGATCCGATTTTTCCAAATGGTCACATGCAGCCAAAACTGCCTTTACATCTGTGAAGGAGAGATTCATCTCGGCCCCTATTCTCGTACAGCCAGATGTCTCGCTTCCTTTTATTGTAGAGGTTGACGCATCAGAGGTGGGGGTGGGAGCGGTACTATCTCAGGGCCCGTCCCCTGGTGAATGGCGTCCGTGTGCTTTCTTTTCGAAGAAGTTGTCTACTGCAGAAAGGAACTATGATATTGGCAACAGGGAACTTTTGGCTATTAAGTTGGCCTTTGAGGAGTGGCGTCATTTTTTGGAGGGGGCGGTTCATCCCGTCACGGTGATTACTGATCACAAAAACTTATTATATCTGGAGTCTGCTAAACGTCTCACCCCTAGACAGGCTCGGTGGTCATTATTTTTTACTAGGTTTAATTTTGTAATAACCTATCGCCCGGGGGCAAAAAATACTAAGGCGGATGCATTGTCCCGAAGTTTTCCTGGAGGGGGTGATGTTGATGTACCAGAGCCCATTTTGCAAAAGGGGGTGGTGGTCTCTGCATTACACTCAGGTTTGGAGGGGAGGGTGTTGGACTGGAGATACTAAAAGAACACCATAACTCCACACTGGCAGGACACCCAGGTAGTAGGGCAACCTCTGAGTTAGTGTCTCGTCGGTTCTGGTGGCCTAAATGGCGCCAGGAGGTGTTGAATTTTGTGTCTGCATGTGCTACCTGTGCTCATTCTAAGGTAGATCATACTCGTCCGGCAGGGCGTCTTTTACCTCTGGCCATCCCCAACAGGCCTTGGACGCACCTATCAATGGATTTCATTACGGATCTACCAGTATCAGCGGGGAAGACTGTTATTCTTGTAGTTGTTGACAGATTCAGTAAAATGGTGCACTTTATTGCTCTTGCCGCATTGCCTAATGCTAACACACTGGCTCAGGTTTTTATTGACCACATCGTGAAGCTTCACGGGGTCCCTTCCGATATTGTTTCGGATCGTGGTACCCAATTTGTTTCTAAATTTTGGAAAGCTTTTTGTTCTCGTTTAGGGGTTCATCTGTCGTTTTCTTCATCTTTCCATCCACAGTCCAACGGTCAGACTGAACGTACCAATCAAAACCTAGAGACATATTTGAGATGCTTTGTTTCCGAAAATCAGGAAGAGTGGTCATCTTATTTACCGTTAGCCGAGTTTGCCATTAATAATCGTCGTCAAGAATCTACCGATAAGTCACCATTTTTTGGTGCGTATGGTTTCCATCCTCAGTTTTGTACGTTTAGTGAGGGGGGCCGTCTGGGATTCCCGAGGAGGAACGATTTGCGTCTTCACTTTCTTCAGTGTGGCAGAGTGTGCAAGAAAGTTTGAAGAGAATGGGTGGTAGATACAAACGTGTGGCTGATAGGAAGCGCTCTGAAGGTCCGGACCTTGGGGTGAATGACTTGGTGTGGTTGTCTACCAGAAATATCAAGTTGAAGGTTCCCTCGTGGAAATTAGGTCCGAGATTTATTGGTCCTTATAGGGTAATTAAGATCATTAACCCGGTGGCTTTTCGTCTGGAGCTACCTCAGACTCTAAGGATCCATAATGTCTTCCACAGATCTCTGCTTAAGAGATATGTAGAACCTCCTGAACCATTGCCGCTACCGCCTCCACCGGTGGTTGTTGATGGCAGTCTTGAGTTTCAGGTAGAAAAGATTGTTGATTCACGATATGTTCGCCGCTCTCTTCAGTACCTGGTGCACTGGAGAGGTTATGGTTCCGAAGAGAGAATGTGGGTTCCAGCATCAGAGATAAAAGCGGACAGACTCATTCGGGCTTTTCATAGCTCCCATCCGGAGAGGCCTGGTCTTGAGGGTCCAGGGGCCCCTCGTAGAAAGGGGGGTACTGTCACGACTGTGACTGATCCAGACAGGTCTGGGAGGAGAAGGTCGCAGCGACTTGCTACTCGCGATAGCTTGTGAGTTTGCTCCGTGGTTCAGGGTATGTCATCCAGGTTTTGCCTTGTGAACCTTTTTGTCCTGACTGGGAGTTTGTAGGCATCCTTCTCAGGTGAGTCCTGTCTGCCACTCCCAGATACTATATTAGTTTCAGTTTCACTTGCAGTCATTGCCAGATATAGTCCTTACTTCCAGTGCTACTCTGACCTTTGAAGGAGATCGTTTGATGGTGTTGCTGTGGAGCTCTTGTCCGGCGTGGACTGTCGTGTTTGGGATCGCCTTCTCTGCTCGTGACTGGATAAGTCTATCTCTGCTGTTGTTGTTTGTTGCTGTCTTCCCCTGTTGTTTTCCTAGACGTGAGTGATGGTGACTAGCGCTCCCATCGGCCTTTCCCCAGTCCAGTCTTGTTAGGGCGACTGAGGGTTTAGGCATCCTGCTCGCCGCACGGGTTCACACCCCGTCTAGGGTATCAGGGCGGACAGGTGCCAGCTTAGGGTGGCCATTCTATTTCCCATCCGTAGAATAGGGTCCCCCTTCCCCTCCGTCTGGTGCGACACGACTGCTGCTGGGATAGCGGTCGTGACAGTTTTTCCAAATTACTACACCGGATGGGATCCAACTCATTTTATTAATAACAATGTTATATTCACACTGCCATCAAAGTTGGAACCAATATACCAGGGAGGGTAATATGGGGTGCTGTCATGTCGGACTCCTGGAAAAGGATTTACCGGTAAACTAAACCAGTATTTCCAGGACGTCCCTCCATGACAGCACCCATGGAGAACTAACAACTTAATTTTTTAGGGAGGGGGGGGACTACTGCCTGCAGGACTTTCCGCCCAAAGGCCAAGTCCTGGCTGGCCAACAAATCTAGTCTGTAATGTCTGGCAAAAGTCAGGAAGCTAGACCAGGTTGCAGCCTTGCAAATCTGATCAATCGTAGCATCTGCCTTCTCTGCCCAGGAAGTTGCCATGGCTCTAGTAGAATGCGCCTTCAGATTTAGAGGACAGGTCTTCTCCTGAAGTCTGTATGCTTCTTTAATAGTTTCTTTAATCCACCGTGCCAACGTCTGTTTTGAAGCTTTCATGCCTTTATTCTTTCCACCAAACCGGACGAATAGATTATTTGATCTTCTCCAGGTACTTGTTCTGTCAAGATAGGCTAGAATCGTTCTTCTAACATCCAGGCACTGGAATCTCTTCTCCTGTATATTTTTGGGAGAGGCACAAAATGAAGGGAGTGTTAGCACTTGTTCCATATGAAAAGTTGAGACCACCTTAGGTAAGAAGGCTGGATCTAACTTCAGGATTATGCGATCATCCAAAATCCTCAAGTATGGTTCTTTATTAGATAAAGCCTGAATTTCTCCTATCCTGCAAGCTGTGGTTATAGCCAAGAGGAATACTGCCTTAATAGAGAAAAAAAATTCAGATATAAGTTTCATTGGCTCAAATGGGGGATCACAAACTTTCCAAGACTATATTTAGACTCCAAGGAGGAATAGATTGTCTCAAGGTGGGTCTCATCCTAGATGCTGCCTCTAGGAAACTCCTAATCCACCTATGCTCCGCTAGGGGTGTATCTAAACTACAGCTGAGTGCTGAGACTTGGACTCTAAGCGTGCTAGGTTTCAGCCCTGCATCAAATCCCTCCTGAAGGAATTCTAATATGCAACGCACCGAAGGAGCTCTGGTATTCGCCTGAATTTGAGATAACCAGGCAGAAAATTTCTTCCATATTTTATTATGTATTGCTTTTGTGACCGGTTTGCGGCACCCTTGTAGCGTTGAGATTACCTTATCCGAAAGACCTCTGTTTCTTAAGGTCTGCCTCTCAGGATCCAGGCTGTTAAATTCAGTCTGTCCAGATTGGGATGTAAAAGCGGCCCTTGCGACAGGAGATCCTGTCTTTTTGGAAGGGGCATCGGTTCCCTTATGGACATTATCTTCATAATCAAAAACCAAAATGCTGCCACCAAAATCAGTGTAGTTGTACTTGCTCTCAACTTCTTCAGAATTATCGGGATGAGGGGAAGTGGACTCATGTCCCAATTTTGTGATAGAGCATCTACCGCCATCGGTCTCCCTCTTGGGTCTAGCGAGAAGAAACAGTCCAGCTGAGTATTTCGGCTTGACGCAAATAAATCCACCTGTGGTTTTCCCAATTCCTGACAAATCTTCTGAAACACTTCCTTGTTTAATTTTCACTCTCCCGGTTCGACTCTGTGCCGGCTGAGGAAATCTGCTGTGGAGTTGAGGGTCCCTTTCAGGTGCGTAGCTGTGATGGATAAGACCCTCTGTTCTGCCCACTCAAAGATTAGATCCGCTAAACTCTGAAGTTAAGGGGTTCTTTGTCCCTCCTTGCAGTTTTATGTAACAGACTGTCGTCATATTGTCCGACAAGACTCTGACATGATGACCTATGAGGAGATGTTCTGCGCTTTCAAAGACTCCCAAACTGCTTTCAGCTCCTTGTAGTTTGAGGATCTTAGGGCGTCTGTACTGGACCAACTCCCCTGAAGGAACTGGTCCTTTAAATGGTCTCCCCAACCCCGGCTGCTTGCGTCCGTGGTTATTATCTTGAGAGGGATCATATTCCAGGAGACCCCTTTTGACAGGTTTTCTGCTACCAATCACCAGGAGAGGGAGTCTACTGCTCTGTCTGAGAGAGCTATCCCGGAATTTAGAGATCGGTGATCCATGTCCCAGGTAGAGAGGACCTCTCCCTGGAGTATTCTTGAATGGAATTGGGCCCAAGGTACTGTCACGATGCACAATGTCATTAGGCCCAGAATCTGCATGGCCTCTCTCAGGGTCCACTTTTCTTTCAATCTGAAGGTGTTTATTCTTTTTCTTATGTTGATCTGTTTGTCGTGAGGAAGGAAAGAATGTTGAACTACCGAGTCTAAGAGAGTTCCCAGGAACTTTTTCTTTGTTGCGGGTTGTAAATCCGATTTTTCGTGGTTTATCTTCCATCCCAGTTCTGTGAGCAAAGACAGAGTTTTTCTGTTGTGATTCTCTAACTCCTGTTCTGAATCTGCTACAAGTAGAAAGTCGTCTAGATATGGTATTATATTCACCCGCCTCTGTCTTAGATAGGCACCTATCTCTGTCACTACCTTTGTGAAGATACGGGGGGCTGACGACATCCCAAACAGAAGGCACTGAAACTGATAATGCATTATCATCACTCCTTTCTTGATCGCAAATCTCAAGTACTGCTGAAACTGATGGTGAATGGGCATGTGGTAATAGGCATCCTTTAGATCCAGGGTGCACAGAAAGGCCCGTGGATTTATCAGTGGAATCGTAGATCTTATTGACTACATCTTGAAATGATAATGTGTTATCCATCTGTTTAGGAATTTTAGGTTGATGATGGTCCTTATTGTTATGAAAAATAGTTTTGAATAATGACCCTTGAATTCCTGTGTAGGAGGGACCTGCACTATTGCCCCCAATTTCAATAGCTTTTGGACATCCGCGTAAAGTTGATCCTGAAGCGAAACTGACTGGAAATCTGTAGTCTGAAACAGCTGCGGTGGAGGGAAGCGAAACTCTATTTTGAACCCCTTCTGGATGGAGTCCAAAATTTACTGATTCTCCATTTTTCCCAAAAGAATTGAAGTCTGCCCCCTACTGGCCTGGCGTCATTGTCTTTCTGTTTTGGAATTGGGGTTAAAGAGAAAACCTCTGCCTTTTCCCCCTTTCGGGTAGCTCCCCGTTTTTCCTTTACTCTTAGAAGTGTTTTGGAGACTGCTGACTGGTTTACGAAAGGGCAATGGCTTCTTATTTTTCTCCTCAGGGAATTCCTTCTTTTTATCTGCCGTCTTCTCCAGAATTTCATCTAGTACCGGGCCAAAGAGGTGGGACCCTTTAAGAGGTATAGCGCAAAGTTTATTTTTAGAGGCTATATTCCCCTACCAGGATTTTAGCCACAACACTCTCCTAGCTGTATTAGTCAAGAAATCTGTCTTTGCTGCAAATCTTATGGATTCAACTGAAGCGTCTGCCATAAAAGACGCGGCCAACTTAAATAAAAGGTAGAGAACCCAGGATCTCTTCCTTAGAGGTGTCCTGTTTAAGATGATCCTCCAGCTGATTCACCCATAAACACATAGATCTAGCTACCGAGGTAGCCCCGATGTTAGTATTGATCGTGTTTGCGGATACCTCCCACGCTTTATTGAGCAACCCATCAATCTTCCTATCCATCGGATCTTTTAATTGAGCCGAATCCTCAAATGGTATTGTGGTTCTTTTAACCACTTTCGCTACCTGGATATCAACTTTAGGGACCACATCCCACAGTTTTGTATCCTCAGGGTTGAATAGCAATCTGTTTTTAAATTTACGTGGTACATATAGATTTCTATCTGCATCCGCCCACTCGTCAATTACTAAGTCCTTTAAATTTTCATTTACAGGGAACAATTTCTTTTTCTTTGCTTTTAATCCGCCGAACATTTCGTCTTGAACTGAGCGAGTCTGTTCTTCCTCCTCAATATCCATTGTCTTACTGCAGACAGAAGGGGGTCTAAATCTTCTTGCGAAAAAAAAGATATATTTTTTGATCATCCGCTATATATGTCGAGCCTTGATCTTCCTCCATATCTTCTGAAAGATATAACCCCTCTTCCTCAGACTCTGACTCCAACAGTACTCTAGGTCTTTTTGCGGGAGGGGAACCGGCGCACGTTTTTTGAACCATACTGGAACTTGCCGCCTGGATTTCCTCTTTCACAAATCACTCTTAAATCTGACAAAAGGGATGATTGCTCTTCTCTGAGAATTTTCGCCAGTCACTACATAAAGCTTTCTTTTAGGACTCTGGCATTTTTTTGAACAGATAGCACACCTTCTTGCTTTCCTTTTTGAGTCTCCCAGAGACTTAGCTGTCGAGTCTCTCTCTCCCTACAAGGAAGAGGAGAGAGAGCCTCATTAGCTCAAACTGCACTGAATAAGGGTAATATCCGAGCCCCCCTTCCCGGGAACTTATATGACCCTGGACAGGGATGTCTGTACTAGCCTCCTACATAGCCGACATCTGGACCTCGATGACTCAGACTGACACAGCTGACATCACATTTATATCCTACCTGGTCTGTCCTGTCACCACGCAGCTCCGCCTCTCCTCTTTCTGGGGGGACTCATTCCCAAGAAGAGTCAACCCCCTCTGAACATGACCGCCGTCCCGGTCTCCGGCGTTACCTGGGCGCCGCCATTTTCTTCTGACCATGTGATCCTTTCTTCCGGTCACATGGTCTTCCGCCCGCACGCCGACAGGAGGAGCGCAGAAGCCGCAGCCGAGCCCAGAGCTCCCAACCGGATGAAGCGGCATCGGCCTCCCCCGATACAGCGGCAGAAAGGTACAGGGGTATCAGGGCAAGCTAGGGGACCTCTACCCAGAGAGGTGCTAGCCACTAGGCCTCCCGAACCTGAAGATGAGAGGCAGAACCCCCCGACCAGATTCGGCCTATATCCTTTTTTCCCTAGAGCAGGGAACAACATCTCTCTGCTCCTATCCCTGTAGGGACAGGAAGAACACTGGAGAGTGGGGAGGGAGGGTGCCTTTTAATCTCTCTCGCTTCCTGTCCCTACAGAGACCAATAGGACAACCTCCATGGGTGCTGTCATGGAGGGACGTCCTGGAAATAATAATATCCCAATTAAGTAATAAAAAAATTTAAAAAATAGACATATTTGATATTGCTGCGTCCGTAACGACCGGCTCTATAAATATATCACATGATCCACCCCGTCTGATAAACACCATAAAAAAAAAAATTAAAAAAAAAAAAAAAAAGCAATTTTTGTCACCTTACATCACAAAAAGTGCAACTCCAAGTGATCAAAAAGGCTTATGTCCGAGCTTATGTCCACAAAAAATGAGCCCCTACATACGAAAATTTATCAAAAGATGAAAAAAACTATTGCTCTCAGAACATGGAGACATTAAAACATCATTTTTTTGTTTCAAAAATGCTATTGTGTTATTTAAAATAAAAACAGCAATTTTTTAGTTACCTTGCATCACAAAAAACTTAATATAGAGCAATTAAAAATCATATGTACCCCAAAATAGTACCAACAAAACTGGCCCCTTATCCCCTAGCTTCCAAAATGGGGTCACTTTTTGGGAGTCTCTACTGTAAGGGTGCATTAGGGGGGGGCTTCAAATGGGACATGGCATCTAAAAACCAGTCCAGCAAAATCTGGCTTCCAAAAACCATACGGCGACACTTTTCTTCTGCGCCCTGCCGTGTGCCCTTACATCAGTTTACGACCACATGTGGGGTGTTTCTGTAAAGTGCAGAATCAGGGTAATAAATATTGAGTTTTGTTTGGCTGTTAACCCTCGGTGTTTTAACCACCTCAGCCCCCAGTGCTTAAACACCCTGAAAGACCAGGCCACTTTTTACACTTCTGACCTACACTACTTTCACCGTTTATTGCTCGGTCATGCAACTTACCACCCAAATGAATTTTACCTCCTTTTCTTCTCACTAATAGAGCTTTCATTTGGTGGTATTTCATTGCTGCTGACATTTTTACTTTTTTTGTTATTAATCAAAATTTAACGATTTTTTTGCAAAAAAATGACATTTTTCACTTTCAGTTGTAAAATTTTGCAAAAAAAACGACATCCATATAGAAATTTTGCTCTAAATTTATAGTTCTACATGTCTTTGATAAAAAAAAAATGTTTGGGTAGAAAAAAAATGGTTTGGGTAAAAGTTATAGCGTTTACAAACTATGGTACAAAAATGTGAATTTCCGCTTTTTGAAGCAGCTCTGACTTTCTGAGCACCTGTCATGTTTCCTGAGGTTCTACAATGCCCAGACAGTACAAACACCCCACAAATGACCCCATTTCTGAAAGTACACACCCTAAGGTATTCGCTGATGGGCATAGTGAGTTCATAGAACTTTTTATTTTTTGTCACAAGTTAGCGGAAAATGATGATTTTTTTTTTTTTTTTTTTCTTACAAAGTCTCATATTCCACTAACTTGTGACAAAAAATAAAAAGTTCTATGAACTCACTATGCCCATCAGCGAATACCTTGGGGTCTCTTCTTTCCAAAATGGGGTCACTTGTGGGGTAGTTATACTGCCCTGGCATTCTAGGGGCCCAAATGTGTGGTAAGGAGTTTGAAATCAAATTCAGTAAAAAATGACCTGTGAAATCCGAAAGGTGCTCTTTGGAATATGGGCCCCTTTGCCCACCTAGGCTGCAAAAAAGTGTCACACATCTGGTATCCCCGTACTCAGGAGAAGTTGAGGAATGTGTTTTGGGGTGTCTTTTTACATATACCCATGCTGGGTGAGATAAATATCTTGGTCAAATGACAACTTTGTATAAAAAAATGGGAAAAGTTGTCTTTTGCCAAGATATTTCTCTCACCCAGCATGGGTATATGTAAAATGACACCCCAAAACACATTCCCCACCTTCTCCTGAGTACGGAGATACCAGATGTGTGACACTTTTTTGCAGCCTAGGTGGGCAAAGGGGCCCATATTCCAAAGAGCACCTTTCGGATTTCACTCGTCATTTTTTACTGAATTTGATTTCAAACTCCTTACCACACATTTGGGCCCCTAGAATGCCAGGGCAGTATAACTACCCCACAAGTGACCCCATTTTGGAAAGAATACACCCCAAGGTATTCCGTGAGGGGCATGGCGAGTTCCTAGAATTTTTTATTTTTTGTCACAAGTTAGTGGAAAATGATGATTTTATTTATTTTTATTTTTTTCATACAAAGTCTCATATTCCACTAACTTGTGACAAAAAATAAAAACTTCCATGAACTCACTATGCCCATCAGCGAATACCTTGGGGTCTCTTCTTTCCAAAATGGGGTCACTTGTGGGGTAGTTATACTGCCCTGGCATTCTAGGGGCCCAAATGTGTGGTAAGGAGTTTGAAATCAAATTCAGTAAAAATTGACCTGTGAAATCCGAAAGGTGCTCTTTGGAATATGGGCCCCTTTGCCCACCTAGGCTGCAAAAAAGTGTCACACATCTGGTATCCCCGTACTCAGGAGAAGTTGAGGAATGTGTTTTGGGGTGTCTTTTTACATATACCCATGCTGGGTGAGATAAATATCTTGGTCAAATGACAACTTTGTATAAAAAAATGGGAAAAGTTGTCTTTTGCCAAGATATTTCTCTCCCCCAGCATGGGTATATATAAAATGACACCCCAAAACACATTCCCCACCTTCTCCTGAGTACGGAGATACCAGATGTGTGACACTTTTTTGCAGCCTAGGTGGGCAAAGGGGCCCATATTCCAAAGAGCACCTTTCGGATTTCACAGGTCAATTTTTACTGAATTTGATTTCAAACTCCTTACCACACATTTGGGCCCCTAGAATGCCAGGGCAGTATAACTACCCCACAAGTGACCCCATTTTGGAAAGAAGAGACCCCAAGGTATTCGCTGATGGGCATAGTGAGTTCATGGAAGTTTTTATTTTTTGTCACAAGTTAGTGGAATATGAGACTTTGTATGAAAAAAAAAAAAAAAAAAAATCATCATTTTCCACTAACTTGTGACAAAAAATAAAAAATTCTAGGAACTCGCCATGCCCCTCACGGAATACCTTGGGGTGTCTTCTTTCCAAAATGGGGTCACTTGTGGGGTAGTTATACTGCCCTGGCATTCTAGGGGCCCAAATGTGTGGTAAGGAGTTTGAAATCAAATTCAGTAAAAAATGACGAGTGAAATCCGAAAGGTGCTCTTTGGAATATGGGCCCCTTTGCCCACCTAGGCTGCAAAAAAGTGTCACACATCTGGTATCTCCGTACTCAGGAGAAGGTGGGGAATGTGTTTTGGGGTGTCATTTTATATATACCCATGCTGGGTGAGAGAAATATCTTGGCAAAAGACAACTTTTCCCATTTTTTTATACAAAGTTGTCATTTGACCAAGATATTTATCTCACCCAGCATGGGTATATGTAAAAAGACACCCCAAAACACATTCCTCAACTTCTCCTGAGTACGGGGATACCAGATGTGTGACACTTTTTTGCAGCCTAGGTGGGCAAAGGGGCCCATATTCCAAAGAGCACCTTTCGGATTTCACAGGTCATTTTTTACTGAATTTGATTTCAAACTCCTTACCACACATTTGGGCCCCTAGAATTCCAGGGCAGTATAACTACCCCACAAGTGACCCCATTTTGGAAAGAAGAGACCCCAAGGTATTCGCTGATGGGCATAGTGAGTTCATAGAACTTTTTATTTTTTGTCACAAGTTAGTGGAATATGAGACTTTGTAAGAAAAAAAATAAAAAATAAAAAATCATCATTTTCCACTAACTTGTGACAAAAAATAAAAAATTCTAGGAACTTGCCATGCCCCTCACGTAATACCTTGGGGTGTCTTCTTTCCAAAATGGGGTCACTTGTGGGGTAGTTATACTGCCCTGGCATTTTCCAGGGGCCCTAATGTCTGGTAAGTAGGTAAATGACCTGTGAAATCTGAAAGGTGCTCTTTGGAATGTGGGCCCCTTTGCCCACCTAGGCTGCAAAAAAGTGTCACACATTTGGTATCTCCGTACTCAGGAGAAGGTGGGGAATGTGTTTTGGGGTGTCATTTTACATATACCCATGCTGGGTGAGAGAAATATCTTGGCAAAAGACAACTTTTCCCATTTTTTTTATACAAAGTTGGCATTTGACCAAGATATTTATCTCACCCAGCATGGGTATATGTAAAATGACACCCCAAAACATATTCCCCAACTTCTGCTGAATACGGAGATACCACATGTGTGACACTTTTTTGCAGCCTAGGTGGGCAAAGGGGCCCAAATTCCTTTTAGGAGGGCATTTTTAGACATTTGGATACCAGACTTCTTCTCACGCTTTGGGGCCCCTAAAATGCCAGGGCAGTATAAATACCCCACATGTGACCCCATTTTGGAAAGAAGACACCCCAAGGTATTCAATGAGGGGCATGGCGAGTTCATAGAAAAAAAATAATTTTGGCACAAGTTAGCGGAAATGGATTTTTTTGATTTTGTTCTCACAAAGTCTCCCTTTCCGCTAACTTGGGACAAAAATTTCAATCTTTCATGGACTCAATATGCCCCTCAGCGAATACCTTGGGGTGTCTTCTTTCCAAAATGGTGTTATTTGTGGGGTGTTTGTACTGCCCTGGCATTTGAGGGTCTCCACAATCATTACATGTATGCCCAGCATTAGGAGTTTCTGCTATTCTCCTTATATTGAGCATACGGGTAATGAGATATTTTTTTTCCGTTCAGCCTCTGGGCTGAAAGAAAAAAATGAACGGCACAGATTTCTTCATTCGCATCGATCAATGTGGATGAAAAAATCTCTGCCAAAAAAAAAAAAAGGAGGGGAAAGGCGTCTGCCAGGACATAGGAGCTCCGCCCAACATCCATACCCACTTCAGCTCGTATGCCCTGGCAAACCAGATTTCTCCATTCACATCAATCGATGTGGATGAATAAATCATTGCCGGGATTTTTTTTTTTATATATACAAAGTGTTTGCCAAAGTATATGAACACCGCCACCTCCTCAGCTCATATGCCTCGGCAAACATATCTTTTACTGCAGAGGAGAAATCTCGTCTTGCAGCGCCGCATACACCGACTTGCGTGTAATCTGACAGCAGCGCAATGCTTCTGTCAGAATGCACATCAGTGCTGCAGCTGGTCGATCGGTTGGTCCACCTGAAAGGTAAAAAAAACAAAACAAAAAAGAAAAAACCAGGCCGCAACGCAATAAATTTATTAACTGTTGAACAGAACATAGAAACTTTTTTTTAACTTTTTTAACTGAACGTTTAACTTTTTTACTTACCGGTAATTTTTTTTTTGTTTAGTTTTTTTTACCTTTATAGAACAAACCTCTCCTTCCCCATGGGACAATGTGCAAAGCGCAAATCGCCCAAAGATGTGGCGAAGTACGTTATGCACTTTATCCCAGGTGAAAGGAGAGGTTTGCAGCAGCTGTGAGTAAAAGGGCCCTAATAGCCCTGTGTGCCTGTCCTGTGAGATGCAATCCCTATGCTAGGTGTACCTGTGTGTGGTACTTCCGGAAACACTCACCAAAGCATAGGGCAGGGTGGTCAGGACAGAAATAGCGGGTGTCACGCCTTATTCCACTCCTGCTACAGACACGACATTTTTTTCGGGGTGGCGGTTGGGTTGAGGTACCAGCAACGACACTGGGGAAATGTCGCTCGTGTAGACGGCTAACTACACTGGTGGATGGGGCCACGGAACCTCCTGGATACAGGAGGTTCTCGATGATCTCTTCCTGGAATTTGAGGAAGGATCCTGTTCTCCCAGCCTTACTGTAGAGAACAAAACTATTATAGGCAGCCAATTGAATTAAATATACAGACACCTTCTTATACCAGCGTCTGGTTCTGCGGGAAACTAAATAGGGAGCCAACATCTGGTCATTGAAGTCCACCCCTCCCATGAGCGCATTATAGTCGTGGACTGAGAGGGGCTTTTCAATGACACGGGTTGCCCTTTCAATTTGGATTGTCGTGTCTGCGTGAATGGAGGAGAGCATGTAAACGTCACGCTTGTCTCTCCATTTCACCGCGAGCAGTTCTTCATTACACAAGGCAGCCCTCTCCCCCCTTGCAAGACGGGTGGTTACAAGCCGTTGGGGGAAGCCCACGCGACTAGTTCGCGCGGTGCCACAGGCGCAAATCCGTTCTAGAAACAAATGCCTAAAGAGGGCCACACTTGTGTAGAAATTGTCCACATAAAGATGGTACCCCTTGCCGAATAAGGGTGACACCAAGTCCCAGACTGTCTTCCCACTGCTCCCCAGGTAGTCAGGGCAACCGACCGGCTCCAGGGTCTGATCTTTTCCCTCATAGATCCGAAATTTGTGGGTATAGCCTGTGGCCCTTTCACAGAGCTTATACAATTTGACCCCATACCGGGCACGCTTGCTTGGGATGTATTGTTTGAAGCCAAGGCGCCCGGTAAAATGTATTAGGGACTCGTCTACGCAGATGTTTTGCTCGGGGGTATACAAATCTGCAAATTTCTGGTTGAAATGGTCTATGAGGGGCCGAATTTTGTGGAGCCGGTCAAAAGCTGGGTGGCCTCTGGGACGGGAGGTGGTGTTGTCGCTAAAATGCAGAAAACGTAGGATGGTCTCAAATCGTGTCCTGGACATAGCAGCAGAGAACATGGGCATGTGATGAATTGGGTTCGTGGACCAATATGACCGCAATTCATGCTTTTTAGTTAGACCCATGTTGAGGAGAAGGCCCAAAAAAATTTTAAGTTCGGAAACTTGGATTGGTTTCCACCGGAAAGACTGGGCATAAGAGCTTCCCGGGTTGGCGGATATAAATTGTGTGGCATACCGATTTGTTTCTGCCACGACTAAGTCCAAGAGCTCCGCAGTCAAGAACAGCTCAAAAAATCCCAGGGCCGAACCGATTTGAGCCGTCTCAACCCGAACTCCAGACTGGGCGGTGAAAGGGGGAACTACAGGTGCGGCTGAAGTTGGTGACTGCCAATCAGGGTTTGCCAGCACCTCAGGGATTCTAGGGGCTCTACGGGCCTGTCTGCGCGGTGGCTGCGACGGGGTAACTAGTGCACGTGCCACCGTACCAGCTTCAACTGCCCTTCTGGTGCTCGCCACGTCACCATGTTGTACGGCAGTGCTGGTACTAGGTCCAGGAAGGGCTGCGCTGCTGGTGTATGCCTCACCACGTGATCCGGCAGCGACAGCCCCACTCTGCTGCTCTTGAAACGGATCCTGCGTAACCTGTGGTCTAGCGACACGGGGCCGGGTACGCCTGGTGCTGCCAGGGACCTCCACCTCCTCGTCCGAACTTTGGGTCAGAGAGCCACTGCTTTCCACAGGTTCATATTCTGACCCGCTAGATTCATCAGATGAGGGTTCCCACTCCTCATCCGACTGGGTCAGAATCCTGTAGGCCTCTTCAGAAGAATACCCCCTGTTTGACATTTGGACTACTAAATTTAGGGGTATTCCCTGAGACTACCCAAGAAAAAAAGCAAACCTGTCTTACAAAGGGGAGGCTAGCGAAGTACCGGAGGCTGCTGCGGTTGATAAAAAATATCAAAACTGATTTTTTTATCGCCGCAGTGCTTGTAAAGTGAATGTGCAGTGATCAAAAAACAAAATTTTTTTTGTCACTGCGGTGGGGCGGGCGTGGGTGAACGCACGTGTGGGCGACCGATCAGGCCTGATCGGGCAAACACTGCGTTTTGGGTGGAGGGCGAACTAAAGTGACACTAATACTATTATAGATCTGACCGTGATCAGTTTTGATCACTTACAGATACTATAAAAGTACAAATGCTGATTAGCGATACGCTAATCAGCGAATAAAAGTGACTGCGGTGCAGTGGGCTGGGCGCTAACTGACGCTAACTACCTAACCAAGGGGCCTAAACTATCCCTAAAACCTAACAGCCAATACTAGTGAAAAAAAAAAAGTGACAGTTTACACTGATCACTTTTTTTCCTTTCAATAGTGATTGACAGGGGCGATCAAAGGGGTGATCAAAGGGTTAATTGGGGTGCAGGGGGGTGATCTGGGGCTAAAGTGTGGTGTTGGTGCTACTCACTGTGAAGTCTGCTCCTCTGCTGGATCCAACCGACGAAAAGGACCAGCAGAGGAGCAGAGAAGCCATATAACAGATCATATTTACTAATATGATCTGTTATCTGGCTTCTGATTCGATTTTTTGAAAATCGCCAGCCTGCCAGCCAATGATCGTTGCTGGCAGGCTGGTGACGAAATACTTCTTTAACTTTTGCCGGCCCGCGATGCGCATGCGCGGGCCGGCAATGCACGAAATCTCGCGTCTCGCGAGAGGACGCACCGGCGCGTCCACCCAGAACAACAGGACCGCCGCAAAGACGCAATCCTGCGTACGGCGGTCCTGAGGAGGTTAAAGAAAAAAATTGATTAAAATGAAAAATCTGCCAAAAAAGAAAAATTTTGAAATTTCATCTCCATTTTCCTTTAATTCTTGTGGAACACCTAAAGGGTTAACAAAGTTTGTAAACTCAGTTTTGAGTAACTTGAGGGGTGTAGTTTCTACAATGGGGTCATTTAATGGGGGGTTTCCACTTTGTAGCCCCACAAAGTGACTTCAGACCTGAACTGGTCCTTAACCACCTCAGCTCCCCTAGCTTAACCACCTCAGCCCCCAGTGCTTAAACACCCTGAAAGACCAGGCCACTTTTTACACTTCTGACCTACACTACTTTCACCGTTTATTGCTCGGTCATGCAACTTACCACCCAAATGAATTTTACCTCCTTTTCTTCTCACTAATAGAGCTTTCATTTGGTGGTATTTCATTGCTGCTGACATTTTTACTTTTTTTGTTATTAATCGAAATTTAACGATTTTTTTGCAAAAAAATGACATTTTTCACTTTCAGTTGTAAAATTTTGCAAAAAAAAACGAGATCCATATATAAATTTTGCTCTAAATTTATTGTTCTACATGTCTTTGATAAAAAAAAAATGTTTGGGTAAAAAAAAATGGTTTGGGTAAAAGTTATAGCGTTTACAAACTATGGTACAAAAATGTGAATTTCCGCTTTTTGAAGCAGCTCTGACTTTCTGAGCACCTGTCATGTTTCCTGAGGTTCTACAATGCCCAGACAGTACAAACACCCCACAAATGACCCCATTTCGGAAAGTACACACCCTAAGGTATTCGCTGATGGGCATAGTGAGTTCATAGAACTTTTTATTTTTTGTCACAAGTTAGCGGAAAATGATGATTTTTTATTTATTTTTTTCTTCTTACAAAGTCTCATATTCCACTAACTTGTGACAAAAAATAAAAAGTTCTATGAACTCACTATGCCCATCAGCGAATACCTTGGGGTCTCTTCTTTCCAAAATGGGGTCACTTGTGGGGTAGTTATACTGCCCTGGCATTCTAGGGGCCCAAATGTGTGGTAAGGAGTTTGAAATCAAATTCTGTAAAAAATGACCTGTGAAATCCGAAAGGTGCTCTTTGGAATATGGGCCCCTTTGCCCACCTAGGCTGCAAAAAAGTGTCACATATCTGGTATCTCCGTACTCAGGAGAAGGTGGGGAATGTGTTTTGGGGTGTAATTTTATATATACCCATGCTGGGTGAGAGAAATATCTTGGCAAAAGACAACTTTTCCCATTTTTTTATACAAAGTTGGCATTTGACCAAGATATTTATCTCACCCAGCATGGGTATATGTAAAAAGACACCCCAAAACACATTCCTCAACTTCTCCTGAATACAGAGATACCAGATGTGTGACACTTTTTTGCAGCCTAGGTGGGAAAAGGGGCCCATATTCCAAAGAGCACCTTTCGGATTTCACAGGTCATCTTTTACAGAATTTGATTTCAAACTCCTTACCACACATTTGGGCCCCTAGAATGCCAGGGCAGTATAACTACCCCACAAGTGACCCCATTTTGGAAAGAAGAGACCCCAAGGTATTCGCTGATGGGCATAGTGAGTTCATGGAAGTTTTTATTTTTTGTCACAAGTTAGTGGAATATGAGACTTTGTATGAAAAAAAAAAAAAAAAAAAAAATCATCATTTTCCACTAACTTGTGACAAAAAATAAAAAATTCTAGAAACTCGCCATGCCCCTCACGGAATACCTTGGGGTGTCTTCTTTCCAAAATGGGGTCACTTGTGGGGTAGTTATACTGCCCTGGCATTCTAGGGGCCCAAATGTGTGGTAAGGAGTTTGAAATCAAATTCTTTAAAAAATTACCTGTGAAATCCGAAAGGTGCTCTTTGGAATATGGGCCCCTTTGCCCACCTAGGCTGCAAAAAAGTGTCACACATCTGGTATCTCCGTACTCAGGAGAAGGTGGGGAATGTGTTTTGGGGTGTCATTTTACATATACCCATGCTGGGTGAGAGAAATATCTTGGCAAAAGACAACTTTTCCCATTTTTTTATACAAAGTTGGCATTTGACCAAGATATTTATCTCACCCAGCATGGGTATATGTAAAAAGACACCCCAAAACACATTCCTCAACTTCTCCTGAATACAGAGATACCAGATGTGTGACACTTTTTTGCAGCCTAGGTGGGCAAAGGGACCCATATTCCAAAGAGCACCTTTCGGATTTCACAGGTCATTTTTTACAGAATTTGATTTCAAACTCCTTACCACACATTTGGGCCCCTAGAATGCCAGGGCAGTATAACTACCCCACAAGTGACCTCATTTTGGAAAGAAGACACCCCAAGGTATTCCGTGAGGGGCATGGCGAGTTCCTAGAATTTTTTATTTTTTGTCACAAGTTAGTGGAAAATGATGATTTTTTTTTTTTTCATACAAAGTCTCATATTCCACTAACTTGTGACAAAAAATAAAAACTTCCATGAACTCACTATGCCCATCAGCGAATACCTTGGGGTGTCTTCTTTCCAAAATGGGGTCACTTGTGGGGTAGTTATACTGCCCTGGCATTCTAGGGGCCCAAATGTGTGGTAAGGAGTTTGAAATCAAATTCAGTAAAAAATGACCTGTGAAATCCGAAAGGTGCTCTTTGGAATGTGGGCCCCTTTGCCCACCTAGGCTGCAAAAAAGTGTCACACATCTGGTATCTCTGTATTCAGGAGAAGTTGAGGAATGTGTTTTGGGGTGTCTTTTTACATATACCCATGCTGGGTGAGATAAATATCTTGGTCAAATGCCAACTTTGTATAAAAAAATGGGAAAAGTTGTCTTTTGCCAAGATATTTCTCTCACCCAGCATGGGTATATGTAAAATGACACCCCAAAACACATTCCCCACCTTCTCCTGAGTACGGAGATACCAGATGTGTGACACTTTTTTGCAGCCTAGGTGGGCAAAGGGGCCCATATTCCAAAGAGCACCTTTCGGATTTCACAGGTCATTTTTTACAGAATTTGATTTCAAACTCCTTACCACACATTTGGGCCCCTAGAATGCCAGGGCAGTATAACTACCCCACAAGTGACCCCATTTTGGAAAGAAGAGACCCCAAGTTATTCGCTGATGGGCATAGTGAGTTCATGGAAGTTTTTATTTTTTGTCACAAGTTAGTGGAATATGAGACTTTGTAAGAAAAAAAATAAAAAGAAAAAAATCATCATTTTCCACTAACTTGTGACAAAAAATAAAAAATTCTAGGAACTTGCCATGCCCCTCACGGAATACCTTGGGGTGTCTTCTTTCCAAAATGGGGTCACTTGTGGGGTAGTTATACTGCCCTGGCATTTTCCAGGGGCCCTAATGTGTGGTAAGTAGGTAAATGACCTGTGAAATCCGAAAGGTGCTCTTTGGAATGTGGGCCCCTTTGCCCACCTAGGCTGCAAAAAAGTGTCACACATCTGGTATCTCCGTACTCAGGAGAAGGTGGGGAATGTGTTTTGTGGTGTCATTTTACATATACCCATGCTGGGTGAGAGAAATATCTTGGCAAAAGACAACTTTTCCCATTTTTTTATACAAAGTTGGCATTTGACCAAGATATTTATCTCACCCAGCATGGGTATATGTAAAAAGACACCCCAAAACACATTCCTCAACTTCTCCTGAATACAGATACCAGATGTGTGACACTTTTTTGCAGCCTAGGTGGGCAAAGGGGCCCAAATTCCTTTTAGGAGGGCATTTTTAGACATTTGGATACCAGACTTCTTCTCACGCTTTGGGGCCCCTAAAATGCCAGGGCAGTATAAATACCCCACATGTGACCCCATTTTGGAAAGAAGACACCCCAAGGTATTCAATGAGGGGCATGGCGAGTTCATATAAAAAAAAATTTTTGGGCACAAGTTAGCGGAAATTGATTTTTTTGATTTTGTTCTCACAAAGTGTCCCTTTCCGCTAACTTGGGACAAAAATTTCAATCTTTCATGGACTCAATATGCCCCTCAGCGAATACCTTGGGGTGTCTTCTTTCCAAAATGGTGTTATTTGTGGGGTGTTTGTACTGCCCTGGCATTTGAGGGTCTCCACAATCATTACATGTATGCCCAGCATTAGGAGTTTCTGCTATTCTCCTTATATTGAGCATACAGGTAATGAGATTTTTTTTTTCCGTTCAGCCTCTGGGCTGAAAGAAAAAAATGAACGGCACAGATTTCTTCATTCGCATCGATCAATGTGGATGAAAAAATCTCTGCCAAAAAAAGAAAAAGGAGGGGAAAGGCGTCTGCCAGGACATAGGAGCTCCGCCCAACATCCATACCCACTTAGCTCGTATGCCCTGGCAAACCCGATTTTTCCATTCACATCAATCGATGTGGATGAATAAATCATTGCCGGGATTTTTTTTTTTATATATACAAAGTGTTTGCCAAAGTATATGAACACCGCCACCTCCTCAGCTCATATGCCTCGGCAAACGTATCTTTTACTGCAGAGGAGAAATCTCGTCTTGCAGCGCTGCATACACCGACTTGCGTGTAATCTGACAGCAGCGCAATGCTTCTGTCAGAATGCACATCAGTGCTGCAGCTAGTCGATCGGTTGGTCCACCTGAAAGGTAAAAAAAACAAAACAAAAAAGAAAAAACCAGGCCGCAACGCAATAACTTTATTAACTTTAGAACAGAACATATTAACTTTTTTTTAACTTTTTTACTTACCGGTAATTTTTTTTTTGTTTCGTTTTTTTTACCTTTATGGAACAAACCTCTCCTTCCCCATGGGACAATGTGCAAAGCGCAAATCGCCCAAAGATGTGGCGAAGTACGTTATGCACTTTATCCCAGGTGAAAGGAGAGGTTTGCAGCAGCTGTGAGTAAAAGGGCCCTAATAGCCCTGTGTGCCTGTCCTGTGAGATGCAATCCCTATGCTAAGTGTACCTGTGTGTGGTACTTCCGGAAACACTCTCCATAGCATAGGGCAGGGTGGTCAGGACAGTCAGGACAGAAATAGCGGGTGTCACGCCTTATTCCACTCCTGCTACAGACACGACATCTTTTTCGGGGTGACGGTTGGGTTGAGGTACCAGGAACGACACTGGGGAAATGTCGCTCGTGTAGACGGCTAACTACACTGGTGGATGGGGCCACGGAACCTCCTGGGTAAAGGAGGTTCTCGATGATCTCTTCCTGGAATTTGAGGAAGGATCGTGTTCTCCCAGCCTTACTGTAGAGAACAAAACTATTATACAGCGCCAATTGAATTAAATATACAGACACCTTCTTATACCAGCGTCTGGTTCTGCGGGAAACTAAATAGGGAGCCAACATCTGGTCATTGAAGTCCACCCCTCCCATGAGCAAATTATAGTCGTGGACTGAGAGGGGCTTTTCAATGACACGGGTTGCCCTTTCAATTTGGATTGTCGTGTCTGCGTGAATGGAGGAGAGCATGTAAACGTCACGCTTGTCTCTCCATTTGACCGTGAGCAGTTCTTCGTTACACAAGGCAGCCCTCTCCCCCCTTGCAAGACGGGTGGTTACAAGCCGTTGGGGGAAGCCCACGCGACTAGTTCGCGCGGTGCCACAGGCGCAAATCCGTTCTAGAAACAAATGCCTAAAGAGGGCCACACTTGTGTAGAAATTGTCCACATAAAGATGGTACCCCTTGCCGAATAAGGGTGACACCAAGTCCCAGACTGTCTTCCCACTGCTCCCCAGGTAGTCAGGGCAACCGACCGGCTCCAGGGTCTGATCTTTTCCCTCATAGATCCGAAATTTGTGGGTATAGCCTGTGGCCCTTTCACAGAGCTTAAACAATTTGACCCCATACCGGGCGCGCTTGCTTGGGATGTATTGTTTGAAGCCAAGGCGCCCGGTAAAATGTATTAGGGACTCGTCTACGCAGATGTTTTGCTCGGGGGTATACAAATCTGCAAATTTCTGGTTGAAATGGTCTATGAGGGGCCGAATTTTGTGGAGCCGGTCAAAAGCTGGGTGGCCTCTGGGACGGGAGGTGGTGTTGTCGCTAAAATGCAGGAAACGGAGGATGGCCTCAAATCGTGCCCTGGATATAGCAGCAGAGAACATGGGCATGTGATGAATCGGGTGCGTGGACCAATATGACCGCAATTCATGCTTTTTTGTCAGGCCCATGTTGAGGAGAAGGCCCAAAAAAAATTTAAGTTCGGAAACTTGGACTGGTTTCCACCGGAAAGGCTGGGCATAAAAGCTTCCCGGGTTGGCGGATATAAATTGTGTGGCATACCGGTTTGTCTCTGCCACGACTAAGTCCAAGAGCTCCGCAGTCAAGAACAGCTCAAAAAATCCCAGGGCCGAACCGATTTGAGCCGTCTCAACACGAACTCCAGACTGGGCGGTGAAAGGGGGAACTACAGGTGTGGCTGAAGTTGGTGACTGCCAATCAGGGTTTGCCAGCACCTCAGGGATTCTAGGGGCTCTACGAGCCTGTCTGCGCGGTGGCTGCGACGGGGTAACTAGTGCACGTGCCACCGTACCAGCTTCAACTGCCCTTCTGGTGCTCGCCACGTCACCATGTTGTACGGCAGTGCTGGTACTAGGTCCAGGGAGGGCTGCGCTGCTGGTGTATGCCTCACCACGTGATCCGGCAGCGACAGCCCCACTCTGCTGCTCTTGAAGCGGATCCTGCATAACCTGTGGTCTAGCGACATGGGGCCGGGTATGCCTGGTGCTGCCAGGGACCTCAACCTCCTCGTCCGAACTTTGGGTCAGAGAGCCACTGCTTTCTACAGGTTCATATTCTGACCCGCTAGATTCGTCAGATGAGGGTTCCCACTCCTCATCCGACTGGGTCAGAATCCTGTAGGCCTCTTCAGAAGAATACCCCCTGTTTGACATTTTGGACTACTAAATTTAGGGGTATTCCCTGAGACTACCCAAGAAAAAAAGCAAACCTGTCTTACAAAGGGGAGGCTAGCGAAGTACCAGAGGCCGCTGCGGTTGATAAGAAATATCAAAACTGATTTTTTTATCGCCGCAGTGCGTGTAAAATGAATGTGCAGTGATCAAAAAATATATATTTTTTGTCACTGCGGTGGGGCGGGCGTGGGTGAACGCACGTGTGGGCGACCGATCAGGCCTGATCGGGCAAACACTGCGTTTTGGGTGGAGGGCGAACTAAAGTGACACTAATACTATTATAGATCTGACCGTGATCAGTTTTGATCACTTACAGATACTATAAAAGTACAAATGCTGATTAGCGATACGCTAATCAGCGAATAAAAGTGGGTGCGGTGGGGTGGGCGCTAACTGACGCTAACTACCTAACCAAGGGGCCTAAACTATCCCTAAAACCTAACAGTCAATACCAGTGGAAAAAAAAAGTGACAGTTTACACTGATCACTTTTTTTCCTTTCACTAGTGATTGACAGGGGCGATCAAAGGGGTGATCAAAGGGTTAATTGGGGTGCAGGGGGGTGATCTGGGGCTAAGGTGTAGTGTTGGTGTACTCACAGTTCAGTCTGCTCCTCTGCTGGATCCAACCGACGAAAAGGACCAGCACAGGAGCAGACAAGCCATATAACAGATCATATTTACTAATATGATCTGTTATATGACTTTTGATTGGATTTTTTGAAAATCGCCAGCCTGCCAGCCAATGATCGTTGCTGGCAGGCTGGTGACGAACTTGTTCTTTGAATTTTGCCGGCCCGCGATGCGCATGCGCGGGCCGGCTTGGAGCGAAATCTCGCGTCTCGCGAGATGACACGTATATGCGTGACTGTGCGCAGCGCTGCCACCTCCGGAACGCGAATCTGCGTACAGCGGTCCGGAGGTGGTTAAACACCCTTAATGACCAGACCACTTTTTACAATTCTGCACTACACCACTTTCACGGTTTATTGCTCGGTCATACAACTTACCACCCAAATGAATTTTAACTCCTTTTCTTCTCACTAATAGAGCTTTCATTTGGTGGTATTTTATTGCTGCTGACATTTTAACTTTTTTTGTTATTAATCGAAATTGAATTTCAGTTGTAAAATTTTTCAAATAAAACTACATTTCTATATACATTTTTCTCTAAATTTATTGTTCTACATGTCTTTGATAAAAAAAAATGCAATAAGTGTATATTTATTGGTTTGCGCAAAAGTTATAGCGTTTACAAACTATGGTACAAAAATGTGAATTTCCGCATTTTGAAGCAGCTCTGACTTTCTGAGCACCTGTCATGTTTCCTGAGGTTCTACAATGCCCAGACAGTAAAAACACCCCACAAATGACCCCATTTCAGAAAGTAGACACCCTAAGGTATTCGCTGATGGGCATAGTGAGTTCATAGAAGTTTTTATTTTTTGTCACAAGTTAGCGGAAATTTTTATTTTTTCTTTTTTCTTACAAAGTCTCATATTCCACTAACTTGTGACAAAAAATAAAAACTTCCATGAACTCACTATGCCCATCACGAAATACCTTGGGGTGTCTTCTTTCCAAAATGGGGTCACTTCTGGGGTATTTATACTGCCCTGGCATTTTAGGGGACCTAAAGCGTGAGAAGAAGTCTGGAATCCAAATGCCTAAAAAATGCCCTGTGAAATCCTAAAGGTGCTCTTTAGAATTTGGGCCCCTTTGGGCACCTAGGCTGCAAAAAAGTGTCACACATGTGGTATCTCCGTATTCAGCAGAAGTTGGGGAATATGTTTTGGGGTGTCATTTTACATATACCCATGCTGGGTGAGATAAATATCTTGGTCAAATGCCAACTTTGTATAAAAAAAATGGGAAAAGTTGTCTTTTGCCAAGATATTTCTCTCACCCAGCATGGGTATATGTAAAATGACACCCCAAAACACATTCCCCACCTTCTCCTGAGTACGGAGATACCAGATGCATCTAGGCTGCAAAAAAGTGTCACACATGTGGTATCGCCGTACTCAGAAGAAGTAGGGCAATGTGTTTTGGGGTGTATTTTTACCTACACCCATGCTGGGTGAGAGGAATATCTCTGTAAATTGACAACTTTGTATTAAAATTTTTTAAAAGTTGTCATTTACAGAGATATTTCTCACACACAGTATGGGTATATGTAAAAATACACCCCAAAACATATTGCCCTACTTCTCCTGAGTACGGCGACACCACATGTGTGACACTTTTTTGCAGCCTAGGTGCGCAAAGGGGCCTAAATTCCAAAGAGAATCTTTACGATTTCACAGGGCATTTATTACGCATTTGGATTTCAAATTACTTCTCACGCTTTAGGTCCCCTAAAATGCCAGGGCAGTATAAATACCCCACAAGTGACCCCATTTTGGAAAGAAGACACCCCAAGGTATTCCGTGAGGGGCATGGCGAGTTCCTAGAATTTTTTTTTTTTTTGGCACAAGTTAGCGGAAAATGATTATTTATTTTTTTTCTCTTACAAAGTCTCATATTCCACTAACTTGTGACAAAAAATAACATTTTACATGAACTCGCCATGCCCCTCACGAAATAACTTGGGGTGTCTTCTTTCCAAAATGGGGTCACATGTGGGGTATTTATACTGCCCTGGCATTTTAGGGGCCCTAAAGCGTGAGAAGAAGTCTGGAATATAAATGTCTAAAGAATTTTGCGCATTTGGATTCCGTGAGGGGTATGGTGAGTTCATGTGAGATTTTATTTTTTGTCACAAGTTAGTGGAATATGAGACTTTGTAAGAAAAAAATTAAAAAAAAAAATCAATTTCCGCTAACTTGTGACAAAAAAAAAAATCTTCTATGAACTCGCCATGCCCCTCAAAAGTGATCTTTTTATAGCGCCGCAGCGATTTTACGGTGTTTTTGCAGTGATCAGAAAAAAAAAAATTCTGTCACTGCGGTGGGGCGGACAAGTGCAAGTGTGCGCACAAGATCAGGCCTGATCGGGCGAACACTGCGTTTTTTGTAGAGCCTATAGAACATGTCCTATTCTTGTCCGCAATTGCGGACAAGAAAAGGCATTTTCTATTTAGTTCTGGCAATGTGCGGATCTGCAAAATGCGGAAAGCACATTGCCGGTGTCCGTGTTTTGCGGATCCGTGGATCCGCAAAACACATATGGACGTCTGAATGGAGCCTTACATGTGGGTGATCAATGACAGGGGGGTGATCAGGGAGTCTATATAGGGGGATCTTTCCCCTGTAAGGCTCCAGTCAGACATCCGTATGTGTTTTGCGGATCCGCAAAACACATACGGACGTCTGAATGGAGCCTTACAGGGGGGTGATCAGGGAGTCTATATGGGGTGATCAGGGGGTTAATAAGTGACAGGGGGGGGTGTAGTGTAGTGGTGTTTGGTGCTACTTTACAGAGCTGCCTGTGTCCTCTGGTGATCAATCCAAGCAAAAGGGACCACCAGAGGACCAGGTAGCAGGTATATTAGACGCCGTTATCACCCCATCATTAGACGCCGTCTAATGATCGCCGCTGGCAGGCTGTAGATGTACTCGTTTACCTCCGGTTCCGTTCACAGGAAATCTTGCCTCTCGCGAGAGGACGCGCCGGTGTGTCCAGGAGGAATAACAGGGCCGCCGCCAGGGCGCAATCCTGCGTATGGCGGTCCCGAGCTGGTTAAAAAGTGGGTTTTGGAAATGTTCTTAAAAATTTTAAGATTTGCTTCTAAACTTCTAACGTCCTAAAAAATAAAATTACATTTACAAAATGATGCCAACATAAAGTAGACATATGGGGAATGTTAAGTAATAAATATTTTATGAGGTATCGTTTTCTGTTTTCAAAGCAGGGAAATTGAAATTTTGAAAATTGCTCATTTTTAAAAATTTTTTGTAAATTTTGGATTATTTTATAAATAAAAGGTTAAAATATATCGACTCAAATTTACCACTGTCATGAAGTACAATTTGTCACGAGAAAACAGTCTCAGAATGGCTTGGATAAGTAAAAGCGTTCCAAAGTTATTACCACATAAATTGACACATGTCAGATTTGCAAAATTAAGCCTGGTCAGGAAGTGGGTAAATGGCCCGAATGTGAAGTGGTTAATGCCGGATCCGGCACTAATACATTTCAATGGAAATTAATGCCGGATCCGGCATTCCGGCAAGTGTTTAGGATTTTTGGCCGGAGAGAGACATGCAGCATGCTGCGGTATTTTCTCCGGTCAAAAAACGTAAGGCTACTTTCACACTGGGGTTTTTGCTTTCCGTTTGTGAGATCCGTTCAGGGCTCTCACAAGCAGTCCAAAACGGATCAGTTTGCATTCTAAATGGAAAAGGATCCGCTCAGAATGCATCAGTTCAGTCTCCATTCCGCTCTGGAGACGCACACCAAAACGTTGCTTGCAGCGTTTTGGTGTCCGTCTGATGAAACTGAGCCAAACGAATCCGTCCTGACACACAATGTAAGTCAATGGGGACGGATCCGTTTTCACTGCCACAATAGAAAACGAATCCGTCCTCCATTGACTTTCATTGGTATTCAAGACGGAGCTGTCTTGGCTATGTTAAAGATAATACAAACGGATCCGTTCTGAACGGAGGCGGACGGTTGTATTATCTGAACGGATCTGTCTGTGCAGATCCATAACTTATCCGCACCAAACGCGAGTGTGAAAGTAGCCTAAGAGGGACTGAACTGATGCATCCTGAACGGATTGCTCTCCATTCAGAATGCATTAGGATAAAACTGATCAGTTATTTTCCGGTATTGAGCCCCTAGGACGGAACTCAATACCGGAAAAGGATAACGCTAGTGTGAAAGTACCCTTACACAGCCCCAGTGCACAAGCGTGTATACATGGGGCATGAATCATGATGCAGTAAGAAACGGGCAGGGAATCATAGCAAAAAGGACAAAGCACATGAAAGGGGAAGGGGGGCCTGTTACAAGGGTTGGGGTACTGTCAGAAAAAAATCCCACCATCATGGGCGACTCAACATCCCCTCTCCTGGAGGCTGCAGTTTAAAAGCCGGCAAGCATGTAATAACCCCAAATCTCTTCTAGGGTCCCCATCTTCCAATAATGCTGCCTTCCAACAGGCAGAGGGGCATTTGGGCCTCCTCTGCACCCCAGGATATAAGCCCGTCCACAAACAACATCAACCAGCCACCACAACAGCCAATAACATTGTCACAGAAAGATGTACCCTGTTTTTGTAGCAAAACCACGACCCTATTTTGCCTTTTACCCACTGAAAACCAGCGGCCATTATTACATTGTTGCTAATCTCTAGTTGTTTTTTTGCCCACAACCACCAGAAACATGTCTTCCCGCTCCTTTACGTCGCCACCATGAAGCCACGCCGTCTTCCGGGATCGGGCTTTTACGTCTTACGCTCCTGACAGCAGTCATGTGACCTGGTCGGCCCCTCCCCCGGAGCGGCTCTTTGCTTTAGTGCTGAGCTGGTTCAGTTGCCTGTGTAGCCGGTGGCTTTCGGTGTGAGGGGACAGCAGCAGCAATGGCGGGCCGGGTAAGTGACAGTCGCCGGCATCCTGGTGACATAGTTCACACAGCATCTAGGAGCAGGGGCTGCGCCGCTTCCACGGGGAGTCAGTGGTTGTACGTGTACCTGTGTAATTGAATGGACGCCGCAAGCAGTTCCTGTCATTACTGGTGGCATCCCTGGCCGCAGCGAACGCAGCGCCTGGAAGATGCGTTAGAATTGCTGTATACCTGATATATACAGCCTCCACACACAGTGTGCGCACATCTATAGCATACAGTGTACGCAGACCTACTGGAAGTATACACATAGAGCACATATACCACTGGTGGACGTAAGGTACAGTATATGAGTAGGATATAATAATACACAGTATTAGACATAAAATAGTGCACTGCATATACACAGCCATATATGATATACATAGTCAGCTGCATAGTATATAGTATATACATAACCCATATTTCATATATGTAGCCAAATATTATATACATAGTATACAGCGTATACACAAACCTAATCATATACATAACCAGATACTATATACAGCATATACATAACCCATATATCATATACATAGTCAGCTGTTATATACATCGCATACAGCATATACATAACCCATATTTCATATATGTAGCCGGATAGTGTACAGCATATGCACAAACCTAATCATATACATAGCCAGCTGTTATATACATAGTATGCAGCATATACATAACCCATATATCATATACATAACCAGATATTATATACGTATTATACAGCATATACATAACCCATATCATATACATAGCCAGATATTATATACACAGTATACAGCATATACATAGGCAGATATTATATACACAGTATACAGCATATACATAACCAGATACTACTGGTATATACACAGTATACAGCATATACATAACTGATATTTCATATACATAACCAGATATTACCGGTATATACCTAGTTTACAGCATATACATAACCAGATATTATATATACAGCATATACATAACTCATATATCATACATAACCAGATATTATATACACAGTATACAGAATATACATAACTCATATATCATATACATAACCAGATATTACCGGTATATACCTAGTATACAGCATATACATAACCAGATATTATATACATAGTATAAAATGTATACATAACCTATATATCATATACATAGTCAGATATTATATACATAGTATACAGCATATACATAACCCATATATCATATACATAGTCATATATTATATGCATAGTATACATATACAGCATATACATAACCCATATATCATATACATAACCAGATATTACCGGTATATACATAGTATACAGCATATACATAACCAGATATTATATACACACAGTATACAACGTATACATAACCCATATATCATATACATAGTATACAGCATATACATAACCCATATATCATATACATAACCAGATATTACCGGTATATACATAGTATACAGCATATACATAACCCATATATCATATACATAACCAGATATTACTGGTATATACATAGTATACAGCATATACATAACCCATATATCCTATTCAACCCCAATTCTAGAAAGGTTAGGACACTGTGTAACCTGTAAATAAAAGCAGTCATGATTTACAAAACCCATATTTTATTCACAATACCGTAGATAGAACATGTATTGGAAAGTGAGAGATTTTACCATTTTAATCATTTTGAATTTGCCACACGTTCAGTTTTGTTTAATCTGGTTTTTGATCCCAAAATCGGGAGTGGATCATAAAAGGACAGCAGGGTCTCCTCTCTTTTTTTTTTTTTTAATCCACTCCAGGTTTTAGATTCTAAAACTGCATAAAAGCCTAAATATGTGGCAGTGCCCTCTGTGGTACTAACAGCAGCTAGGTCACATGACCGGGCACAAAAAGATCATGTTAGAGGCAGAATCTGGGGGAGGTTCACCAATCTGCGAGAAACTGCGTCTAAAAAGTGTGGAACAACTTCAGAAAAATGTTCCTCAACGTAAAATTGCGAAGACTTTGTATATCCCACCGTCTACAGTATATGGGAATATCAAAAACATCAGAGAATCTGTGCGCAAGGGACTACGAAGCGGTCAATATTAGATGCTCGGGACTACGGCCCTCACGCGGCGCTGCATTAAAGACAGGCAGGATTCTGTACTGGAAATCACTGTCTGTGCATCATGCAAAGAAGAAGCCATATGTCTACACCAGGCATGCTCAACCAATTTTACATTATGATTCATCTGACCACAGAACAGTTTTCCATTTTGCCTCAGTCCATTTTAAATGAGCTTTGGCCCAGAGAAGACGGTGGTGTGTCTGGATCGTGACTCTACACGATCCAGACACACCAGCGTCTTCTCTGGGCCAAAGCTCATTTAAAATGGACTGAGGCAAAATGGAAAACTGTTCCGTGGTCAGATGAATCGTAATGTAAAATTGTGTTTGGAGACCACAGTCACCATGGTCTGAGGTCTCAAGAGGAGAGGGACCATCCATCTTATCAGCGCACAGTTCAAATCTCTGCATCTCTGATGGTATTGGGTGGCATTAGTGCCTATGGGGTGGGCAGCTGACACTTCTGGAAAGGCACTATCAACACTGAACAGTATATAGAGGCTTTAGAACAACATATGAGCCCGTCCGGACAATGTCTCATTCAGGGAAGGCCTTGAATAGTTCAGCAAGACAAAACAACTACATACTGTATCTATCACAACAGCGTGGCTTCATAACCTATATACCCTATACATAGCCAGATATTATATTTATAGTATACAGTATATACATAACTCATATTTCATATACAGAGCAAGATACTATATACATAGCATACACATAACCTATGTATCGCATACATAGCCAGATATTGTGAACACAGTATACAGCATATACATAACCCGTATATTCTATACATAGCATATACACATATGTAGTATTTATTTTTGTTTCTTATATAGTGCCAACATAGTCCATATTGTGACCCACAATCTAATTTCCTTAAGTTTTTCATGTACACCATATTATAGAAACTGTAGTACAATGAATGAGCTTAGATTGTAGAAATGTAAGCGCCTTTTTCGGCCATGACCCTAGTTCTGACTACCGGCTTCATACAGCATGTTGTAGTGTGGACTAGAAGTCATGCTCCATATGTAAGCCAATTAACTTATCAGTATGTTTTTGGATTGTGGGTACTACCCGGATGAAACGGGGAGAACATATGGAATCCATGCAGATGCCTTGGTTATAGATATAGTATGGCATTTCACATTGTGGGTGGTTTGTGTGCACATAATCCTCTGCTGCTCAGTATAGATTTTCATATAATTTCAGTATATGTTGGGACGTGTGTAGATTGTCATCCCGGTCCTGTTTGAGCAGTGGAGATGTATGGGGGAGAGGTTGTGCTGTATACGGCTAGCAGCTGTCTATAGATGTATACTGTTATACTGTACCAGCCCGTTAGTCTGGGTATCTGTCTCCAGCCATGCAATGGGCGGCTGTGACTTGCAGGGCAGCTCGTCAGGGCACAGACTGTGCCTGCTGCTGTCATGATTTACATTCTATTACTATTCTATAATTTGTTGCCGTGTGTCACTGGTTTCCCTGTGGGAATAGTAGGCGTCTCATTCAGTTCCTTTATTTTCCCTTCCCCTGGTGGAGTGATGGAAACACAGGCTGGAGACTGCACTGCTGTGGGTTGTGTCACCACCACTAGCCGTTGTCATTGTTGTGCTGGCACTGCAGATGTTGAGAATGACTTCAGTTAGTCATTGCTGACCGCTTTGCTGAGTGGTATCGGTGGCGGTATAAATGTCTATAGGTGCCAGCTGCAGCCGTTAATGACATCCCTGCTATGTGTTGCACTACAGAGAACCTGTACCTATGAAACTGACTGACCTGTTACATGGGCATCTGTGTTGGTCCCATGTTCATATGTGCCCGCATAGAAGGTGGCATTGCATCTACTGCACCCTCTCCACTTTGACAGTCCTATTGAATTAATGGGAGGCAGACACCATGCAGCCACCGCCGGTATCCGCGACAAAATTCTGCCATGTGAGCTGGCCCTGAGGGTACTTTTGTACATAGATTTTTGCTGGTGTTTTTCTGCATTTTACAGTTTTAGAGGTGTTTTTAAATGCATTTTTTTTGCACTAACAACGATGGCTCCAGATGTTAGCCCAGAGCATCACTAACTTTAAAAAAATAAAAAAATAAAAACATTTGGTATGTCATAGAGACCCACGTTTTGAGTACTGAGACCCCCACTGATCATTAGAGCTAGGGGAGAGAAGAGTGCACATATCACACACACTCTCTCTCCTCGTGACTGAAGATGAAATCCAGATTTTAGACGGAAAAAAAGTCCTGCATGCAGTACTAAAATAACGGAGTTCAAATGTGCGTAACTGATGCACAGGATCCGTTTTTTTTCTTTATTTTTCTGTTCTAACAGACCAGAGGAGCGGAAAAATAACAGTGATATGAACTCTCCTTAACCTGTATTTCTTTCATTTAAATTCCTGCTCATTCTGGTCTTTGATGTCAAGGAGGCGGTCCTATGTGTCACGAACCAGTGGGTGTGAACCCACTGTGCCACATGTCCTACCTCCTCTAAGGGCGTTGTCTAAGTGAACCCCTCGATCTTCACAGTACCACTGTTGGTGGGGATAGACTTTCCTGAGGGTAACACCAGGTCGCTACATCTTGAGGAGAATAGGCACACGAGGCAGCTGGTCCATGCGGACCAGGTGGTACCTGAGAAAGGTACCGGAGGTACAGGTGTTGTCAGAGTCATTACCAGGAGCAACAGTGCAGGACCAAAGGATGAGGCAGAGGCGAAGTCAGACAGGCAGCAGGTCAGGGCAGGCGGCACAGGTACAGGTCAGGCAATCTGGATCGGCAACAGGAGAGTCAAGGCAAGCAGGCAGGGATCAAAACGGTAGCAGAGTTCAGAAACATAAGCACGAGTCAGGAACACAAGCAGATATCAGGAATAGTGTTGCGCGAACTTGTGTTTTAAGTTCGGCGTCTAAAGTTCGGGTTATTGAAGAATCGCGTTATGGATTCTAAATTCTGTTATGGTCCGTGGTAGCGGAATCCATAACGCGATTCTTCGATAACCCGAACTTTAGACGCTGAACTTAAAACACAAGTTCAACACTAATAATCAGGAACCTTAGCATGACACAAAGACCTTGACACTGAGGCATCTGGAAAGGGGGTTGAGCCACTTCTATATGTGCATGAGGGCTAGGATTGGTTGGCAAGGTCACATAATCCAACCCATAAAACACAGGAAGTGACGCGCGCCGGCCCTTAAGGAAATGAGCAGCAAGCATGCTGTGGCCAGGGCTTAAAGGAAACACTGGCAGCAGATCACTGCTGAACACGGCGCCCGGGACCGCGGCGGTAAGCAGGGGAACAGTGGCACACAGCAGCCACTGTTACACTATCAGTGACTGACAGCTATCTCTGTATACACAGTCATAGAGGGAAGGCTGTCAATCACTGATAGGACCGCCTCCTGGACTTCATAGACCAGAATGAGCAGGAACTTAGATGAGTAAAATAAGTTATGCTGAATCTTTCCCCATAAAACTACATATTAACCTGCTCAGCTCCTCCTGCTCTATAACGGACCTGAGCCACTGTGATAAAGCTGTTGTAGGTTTACTCCATCTATAGGCTTATTTAATGGCCATTAACAATGCAGACCGAATGAACAGTGCGCTCCTAATTAGTTTGACTAGTACGGCTGCATGGTACTCTGCCAAGTGGTCCTACCTTTAGGACTGGAGTGGACAAACCTAACCTAGGATGCTATTGTAACAAAGCTATTAGCTGGGTAAATGGGAGGCCAGGACAGGTTTTAAAGCGGTTGCCTAGGTGTTTAAAGGGGTTGTGCACCTTAAGGGGGTGTTTTGCCAAACCCTCCTTCTTAGGAGACCTGCAAAGAGAAGCATACTTATCTGCTTCCCAGTTGTAGGCTCCTTGCTCCTTCGCCCCACAGCCTTGGTTGCTCCTCTGCGCCCTCTGGATGTAAACTTCCTGTTTGATGCTACTGCAGCCAGTGATTGGCTGCATCGTCACCGAACAGGAAGTTTACATCCAAAGAGCCTGGCGAAGCTGCTGGCCCTGTCAAAGTGCAGAGAAAGTGAAGCCTTTAGGTGTAAAGGCAACGCCCCCGTTGCTCCTAGAGGCTCATTTGCATATATTAAAACATCATTTTTCTCAGCAATGTGGGCAGATATGAACATGGAACCGACACAGCTGCCAAGAGCACATACAACAGGTTAGTATTACATGTGGTCATCCAAATGTCCGCCTGACCAGGAGCAGATGTTTGTTAGTGGTTTCCTGTATTGTATTTTTTTGTAACACAGAAGTGGGGTGCCATCTTGGAGCCACTTTAACAGCACCCGGGGTGGATATATTGCAGGGATGGCCAACCTGTGGCTCTCCAGCTGTTGCAAAACTACAACTCCCAGCATGCCCACACTGTTCGCAACTATCAGCCTACAGCATAGCATGGTGGGAATTGTGGTTTTACAACAGCTGGAGAGCCGCAGGTTGGCCATCCCTGATATATTGGATCATTGATTATGTCCTCTTGTGGTCTAACTAGGAGTAGAAGGTAACTGATTACATCCCTGTTCTTATCACAGCATCTTCGCACCCCCCCCCCCCCCTCCCCATCGTGTGAAGTCTGTATTAAGCTGCTCACATGGCATCTGCATACTGATTGGGATAAATAGTCATCATTTGCATGTAAGAAGATAGCACTTGTGACACTAGGAATCATTATGGAGTACTGGTGCTGATGTGTCCTTCCCAGGGAGGGTGCGAATGCGCAGTCATCCCCGCAGGCTGCGGCCAGATTTAGCACAAGGCACCGATTCCTCAGATACCCATTAAAATCTCCTGATATGACGGAGAAACCCTGGGTGACCTGGATTCTGTGCTGCTGCAGGGATCTAGGAGGGAGGGAGGTTGGGTTTTTCCTGATAGTCTCTGAATCCTTTCTGCTTCAGCCACAAGGAACATTCTGGGTTTAGAAGCAGTTTGCATTATTTATCTCCTGCCTTACCGATAAAATCTCAAGATGGAGACCCCACATGATATTGCTTGTGCTGTCAAACCTAGTCATAGCGCTACCTCTATACCACAGTGTTTGGAGATATTGTAACATTGTTCTTGATGAGGTTTTGTTTTTCAAATTTTTTTAATTGAAGGGGTGTGTACCTGCACAGACTCACTTTATCCACTCAGTGCTGCCATTTTCAGACTGTGCAGGTACTCACCCCCAACAGGTTACCTCCCCTCTGTACCATTACTGCAGACTGCTAGCCTTTCATTTATAACTTCTAGTAGGAATAATAAAGGGATGGCACAACATAGAGCCATAAGAATAGATGCTCCAGAATTGGTATTACATGGGGAATGCATGTAGCTATTAAATTGGGCATGTCAGGAGTGATGAAGGGTCCTCTTTAAGGCCTCTTTCACACAAACGTTTTTTTTTTCCGTTCACGGAACCATTCATTTCAATGGATCTGAAAAAAAAACGGAATGTACTCCGTATGCCTTCTGTTTCCGTATTTCCGTTCAAGGATAGAACATGTCCTATTATTGTCCGCATAACGGACAAGGATTGTACTGTTCTATTAGAGGCCAGATGTTCCGTTCCGCAAAAAACGGAATGCACACGGACGTCATCTGTATTTTTTGCGGACCAGAAAATACTGAAAGACATACTGTCGTGTGCAAGAGGCCTAAAGCTGTATTACAGTTGCCGATATTTCGGACGATAATCGCTAACGAGTTTTCACATGAACGCTTGTTAGTGATCATCTCCCAGTGTAATACTTCCACAGATTTTTAAGCATGCTAAAAAATCTGCGCTTGCCGGCAGCAAATCGCACTGTCTAATAGCGATCTGCCACCGGCAAACCACTATGCAGCATGGGGATGGCATAGCGATCGCTCCTCTCCATGTTTCGGAGGAGATCACTGCATGTAATAGCAGTGGTCTCCTCCGCTGGTGAGCAGCCGATTGCCGGGAGGGAACGCCTCCCGACAATCGCTTGCTGATCTGCCTGTCTAATGCAGGCTTTATCCAAGTCATGTCTCAAGGCCTCTTTTAAAAGGTTGGACATTGACTTATAGGATGGCAACCTTACATCTGGTGGCATTAGAGGCAGAGCTTTTTAGGAGCTCATTTGCATACATTTTCCCCAGAATTCCAGAGGAGTGTTACCTATGATGGATTCTATAATCTCAGGAATTAACACATTAGTATTGAATGGAAGTTGACCTGTCGAGAACAACTGCTCAGACCGAGTAGGAGGAGGAAAGATAGATGGTGCCCAGTTTGACAAGCTTATGGTGTTAATCGGTCAGCCGATTACAGAGATGTATCTAAAGCCTTAGGGATTTTCTCCTTGGTGTGGGCAGGAAGATGATGTGACCGGTGGTACCTTATGTGGCCCTAAATTAACCCTTTAAGCTCTGATAGCACCTTCTTACAAGAAAACATTTGCCTTCTCCTACCTTGCTATTATCATTAGTCCTTTGCCCATGAGTCGTCCTCTTCTGTTCTTTACGTGCCCCTCCAAGTATACTCTCCTACTCTGGACATTGTGCATGGAGACACCACTGAACGTTGAGCATTAGAGCAGCCAAAATGACTGTATGACGACGGGCGCAGAGTATTGTGATTATTAGGGGCCATGAACAATACACACTGGGCATGGGGCAACCAGCGTGCTTCTGTGTCTCCATGCCAGAGACTATGCCTGGAGCACAGTTTATAGGCACAGGGAATATTTTCAGAATACGTTTATCAGTTTTTTTTTTTTAAAGCTGAGTGACTGCCAATGTAATATTCACTAAAGAAGCCATACAGTGCCTTGCAAAAGTATTCACCCCCCTTGACTTTTTTTGTGTTTTGTTACATTACAGCCTTAAGTTCAATGTTTTGTTAATCTGAATTTTATGTGATGGATCAGAACACAATAGTCTAAGTTGGTGAAGTGAAATGAGAAAAATATATAAATAAAACTATTGAATAGAAACAGAAAATTGGCATGTGCGTATGTATTCACCCCCTTTGTTAGGAAGCCCATAAAAAGCTCTGGTGCAACCAATTACCTTCAGAAGTCACATAATTAGTGAAATGATGTCCACCTGGGTGCAATCTAAGTGTCACATGATCTGTCATTACATATACACACCTTTTTTGAAAGACCTCAGAGGCTGCAACACCTAAGCAAGAGGCATCACTAACCATACACTGCCATGAAGACCAAGGAACTCTCCAAACAAGTAAGGCTGCGTTCACACGGGCGAGATTTCCGCGCGGGTGCAATGCGGTAGGTGAACGTATTGCACCCGCACAGAATCCCGAACCATTAATTTCTATGAGGCTGTTCACATGAGCGGTGATTTTCACGCATCACTTATGCGTTGCGTGAAAATCGCAGCATGCTCTATATGCTGCGTTTTTTACGCAACGCAGGCCCCATAGAAGTGAATGGGGTTGCGTGAAAATCGCAAGCAAGTGCGGATGCGGGGCGATTTTCACGCACGGTTGCTAGGAGACGATTGGGATGGAGACCCGATCATTATTATTTTCCCTTATAACATGGTTATAAGGGAAAATAATAGCATTCTTGAATACAGAATGCGAAGTAAAATAGCGCTGGAGGGGTTAAAAAAATAATAATAATAATTTAACTCACCTTAATGCACTTGATCGCGATGCCGGCATCTCCTTCTGTCTCCTTTGCTGAACAGGACCTGTGGTGAGCATTCATTACAGGTAAAGGACCTGTGGTGACGTCACTCCGGTCATCACATGGTACGTCACATGATCTTTTACCATGGTGATGGCTCATGTGATGACGGGAGTGACGTCACCACAGGTCCTGTTCCTGTAATGAATGCTCACCACAGGTCCTGTTCAACAAAGGAGACAGACGAGAAGCCGGACTGCGCGATCAACTGGACTAAGGTGAGCTAAAAAAATTTTTTTTAACCCCTTCAGCGCTATTTTACTATGCATTCTGGATTCAGAATGCTATTATTTTCCCCTTATAACCATGTTATAAGGGAAAATAATACAATCTACAGAACACCGATCCCAAGCCCGAACTTCTGTGAAGAAGTTCGGGTTTGGGTACCAAACAAAGTTATATACAAAGTCCCTTTTAGAGACCCTCGGGATATTATTTATTTATACTGCAATGGTCTGTGGGACCATAAATCCCTTTAGGGGTCCCTAACTGATATTTAAAATCATATCTTTATTAATTCATTTAAAAAAATCAAAAAGACACACGAAAAAGGGGGAAAACAATTAAAATTGTCAGTAACAGTGAAATAGGAGATCATTTTTCTATTGCTACTGGTTGCTGACCACAACCAATTATCGCACCTAAATGTCTGTGGAGTGCATAGGGAACATTTATTCCAATTAGAGTCGTAGTAGTCTGTTCACATTTATTCTGTGAGGGTCCCAAGTTGGTTTATTCCATCCAACTTGTTCCTATGGTTGGTATTCACTCTGATGTTGTACACTCTGGCGTTCCCTAATAAAGGGCTCTGCCACCAATAGTGATTACGTCAGACCTGCAGAGAGCCTCCACTGTCTAACTCCTGTACAGAGGGTTGCAATTTTATTGACAGTGTTGCTACCCCTTAAAGGTTGCCACTATTTGTAACAATCTACAGGTTAACACTCTGCTCACTATACTTGTTTCCTTAATATGGCTATGCTGTTTCCTCTATTTCTGTTGATAGAGGTCAGTATGGCACTACTCTATACCTTGTCCCTCACTCTGTTCTACTCTAACTACCTATGCTGCTCATAGGGCAACCACTCAACTTTTCTCATTTGCGCTGGAACTGTCTAAAAATTAGCCGCACTATACCACCCCTCCCGACATGTTTCACCACGAACTGTGGCTTCGTCAGGGGATGTGGGGTATGTGTATGCGCGCGCTCGTTGAGACCTCCCTTTATGCTTTCCAAGGTTCCGCCCTCCTATCCCTTACGGCCAATCACCAGCCATTCACTCCGGTCAGTACATGCGATAGCAAACAGGAAGCGTCTGCTGACGTATATCCTGTGCGTTCCCTTGTTCCGCCTCGTCGCAAGTGCTGACAGGTAATCAATTACCGATTTTGCTTATGTAGTGGTCATGTCGGTCTGTCAATGGTAAATGCGATCACACTCAGTGTCCGCCCCTTCTCAATGACGTATCCCTTCCATGACGGCCAATCATTAAACCGTTCATAGTGAGTGTGATCACACACAATGTCCACCCCTTCTCAATGGGATACCCCTTAACCCGTTCATACCGGTCGAATGGGATAACTAGCGTATGCTGTAGGGGGGTTACAATAAAAACCTTATATCAATAGTCTTACTCCATCACTTAATATCAATCAAAAAAAATATATATATATATAGCTGATACACATCCCTCACCTGCAGGTGGACATAGGGGTGCATTTATAATTATGCTCCAGTTTATTCTAATGTGACTGCCGTATGTCTGTACCTACTGTTCCAATTTAATCATTTCACTGGAACACTACGTGTTGCAGTCAATAGACATGTAAAATGATATATGAGAAATCCCACTCCACACCTGCAAGATAGGATGGTCGAACTATTCTTGGTCCGTTACACCTGTGGATTCAACTATACATCCATTACAACTTCCAAAATTACCGAGATGTAATACAAATGGAGTTACTATTTTGATTAAGATCACCATTCACAGACTGTACATGACACATTATTTTATTCTATGGAGGTTGTGCTGTGACTGGCCAGATCCATTTACTGTTTAAACTAGACTAACTGCCTTGTATTTAGTGGGTTAATCTGCCTTGGATATGTACTGGGGTCTGTTCACTTATTTTTCCTCCTTTTTATTATTTTGCTGTCATATTATTTTTTCTCTTTCTACGCTCTCTTATTATTCTATAGTCTAATTAAATAAAGGCTGTGTAAGAAAAACCTTCATTAAGGCCTCCTGGACTCAGGGTCTGCAATTTATGTATCCATCTGGCCTCTTCCTGCAGAAGTTTCACATCTAAATTGCCACTTCTAGGTCCCAGAGTTTTCTTCGTCAGTCCCCAGAATTTTAGGACTTCAAGATTGCCCCCATGGGCATATGTAATGTGCCTATAGAGTGACGTGTCTTTGCCTGTATTTATGGCACTGATGTGTCCAGATATTCTACGCCTCAGCTCCTGTGTGGTTTTACCCACATACAACTTAGGACAATTGCAAGAAGCAATATAAATAATACCACTGCTCCGGCAGTTGAAAACTTCTCTTATTGTATACTCACGTCCATCTATGGGGTTTCTGAATTTTTTTACTCTGGGTAGATATTTACAAAAACAGAAGACACCCCAAGGTATTCCGTGAGGGGCATGGCGAGTTCATAGAAGATTTTTTTTTTGGGCACAAGTTAGCAGAAATAGTTATTTTTTTTTTCTCACAAAGTCTCCCTTTCCGCTAACTTGGGAAAAAAAGTTCAATCTTTCATGGACTCAATATGCCCCTCAGCGAATACCTTGGGGTGTCTTCTTTCCAAAATGGGCTCATTTGTGGGGTGTTTGTACTGCCCTGGCATTTGAGGGTCTCCGCAGTCATTGCATGTATGGCCAGCATTAGGAGTTTCTGCTATTCTCCTTATATTGAGCATACGAGTAATGAGATTTTTTTTTTTTCGTTCAGCCTCTGGGCTGAAAGAAAAAATGAACAGCACAGATTTCTTCATTCGCATCGATCAATGTGGATGAAAAAATCTCTGCCAAAAAATGTGCAAAAAAAAAGAGGGGAAAGGCGTCTGCCAGGACATAGGAGCTCCGCCCAACATCCAAACCCACTCAGCTCGTATGCCCTGGCAAACCCGATTTCTCCATTCACATCAATCGATGTGGATGAATAAATCATTGCCGGAATTTTTTATTTTTTTTATTTTTATACAAAGTGTTTGCCAAAGCATATGAACACCGCCCCTCAGCTCATAAGCCTCGGCAAACGTATCTTTTTTACTGCAGAGGAGAAATCTCGTCTTGCAGCGCCGCATACACTGACTTTTGTGTAATCTGACAGCAGCGCAATGCTTCTGTCAGAATGCACATCAGTGCTGCAGCTGGTTCATCGGTTGGTCCACCTAGAAGGTAAAAAAAAAACAGGCCGCAACGCAATAAATTTATTAACATTAACTTTATATAACATTTGAACAGAACATTAACTTTTATAAACTTTATTGAACTTTTGAAACAGAACATTAACTTTTTTGCTTACCTGTGATTTTTTTTTTTTTTTTTTTTTACCTTTAGAGGACAAACCTCTCCTTCCACATGGGACAATGTGCAAAGCGCAAATCGCCCAGAGATGTGGCGAAGTACATTATGCACTTTGTCCCAGGTGAAAGGAGAGGTTTGTGGCAGCTCTGTGTGAAAGGGCCCTAAGACCCCTGTGTGCCTGTCCTGTGTCACGCAATCCCTATACTAAGTGTACCTGTGTGTGGAACTTGCGGAAACACTTCCCTATGCATAGGGCAGGCTGGTCAGGACAGTCAGGACAAAAAAAGGTGGTGTCACGCCTTATTCCACCCCTGCTACAGACACGACATCTTTTTCTTGGGGAACGTTGAGTTGGGGTACCAGGATAGACACTGGGGAAGTGTCTGCCATGTAGCCGGCTCACTACATCAGGGACTTGGGGCACGGGCCCTCCTGGATACAGGATTTCCGAAATGATCTCTTCCTGGAATTTTAGGAAGGATTCTGTTCTCCCAGCCTTACTGTAGAGAACAAAACTATTATATACAGCCAATTGAATTAAATATACAGACACCTTCTTATACCAGCGTCTGGTGCGGCGGGACACTAAATAGGGAGCCAACATTTGGTCATTGAAACCCACCCCTCCCATGTGAAGGTTATAGTTGTGGACAGAGAGGGGTTTCACAATGACTCCAGTTGCCCTTTCAATTTGGACAGTCGTGTCTGCGTGAATGGTGGACAAAAGGTAAACGTCCCTCTTGTCCCTCCACTTCACCGCGAGCAGTTCTTGGTCACACAAGGCAGCCCTCTCCCCCCGTGCAAGTCGGGTACTAACGAGCCGTTGGGGGAAGCCCCGGCGACTAGGTCGCGCGGTGCCACAGCATTGAATTCCGACTAGATGTAAGTGCCGAAAGAGGGCCACGCTTGAGTAAAAATTGTCCACGTATAAGTGGTACCCCTTGTGGAGTAAGGGTGACACCAAGTCCCAGACAATCTTGCCACTGCTCCCCAGGTAGTCAGGACATCCGACCGGCTCCAGTTTTGAGTCTTTTCCCTCATAGACCCTAAAACGATATGTATAGCCTGTGGCCCTTTCACAGAGCTTATACAGTTTGACCCCATACCGGGCGCGCTTGCTGGGCATGTACTGTTTGATGCCAAGGCGCCCGGTAAAATGTACTAGGGACTCGTCTATGCAGATGTTTTGATTAGGGGTATACGCATCTGCAAATTTGGATGACAAATGGTCTATGAGGGGCCGAATTTTGTGGAGCCGGTCATAAGCAGGGTGGCCTCTTGGATGACAGATTTTATTGTCAGCGAAATGCATAAAGCACATGATGACCTCAAAACGTGCCCTGGACATAGCAGCAGAGAGCATGGGCATGTAATGTATTGGGTCTTTAGACCAATATGACCGCAATACATTTTTTTTTTTAGTTAGACCCAAAGGATAAGGCCCAAAAGAATTTTAAACTCGGAAACTGTGACTGGTTTCCACCGGTAAGGCTGGGCATAGAAGCTTTCCGGATTGGCGGTAATAAACTGTGTGGCGTAGCGGTTGGTTTCTGCCACAACTAGGTCATAGAGATCCGTGGTGAAGAACAGCTCAAAAAAACTCGAGGGCTGATCCTAAATGAGCTGTCTCCACGCGAACTCCAGACTGGGCGGTGAAAGAGGGCAATATGGGTGCGGCGGAAGCAGGGGAGTGCCAATTAGGATTTGCCAGCACCTCTGGGAGACTAAGGGTTCTACGGGCCTGTGAACGCAGTGGCTGCGACGGGGGAGTTACTGCACGTGCCACCGTACCAGCTTGAACTGCCCTTCTGGTGCTCGCCACTTCACCAGGGAATACGGCAGTGCTGGTAGAAGGTCCAGGATGTGCTGCGCTGCTGGTGTATGCCTCACCACGTGATCCGGCAGCGACAGCCCCACTCTGCTGCAAATTAGGCTCATCATGCGGGGTATGCAGAACCCTGACATGGGATCGGGTACGCCTGACCGTAGCAGGGACCTCAACCTCGTCATCTTCGCTAGCGGTTAGAGTGCCACTGCTGTCTACAGGTTCATATTCTGAACCACTGGATTCAGCGGGTGAGGCGTCCCCATCGCTTTCATCCATCACGGCCAGAATCCTGTAGGCCTCTTCAACGGAATACCCCTTGTTTGACATTTTGGGCTCACTAAATTTAGGGGGTATTCCTCTGAGACTACCCAGGAAAAAGAGCAAACCTCCCTAGTAAAAAGGAGTGCTTGCGAAGTAAAGCTGCGATCACTAATAAAGATCCAAAAAGCTCAAAAGTGATCTTTATAGCGGCACAGCAATTTTATGATGTTTTTGCAGTGATCATAAAAAAAAAATTGTCACTGCGGTGGGGCGGACTGAACGCAAGTGTGCGCACAAGATCAGGCCTGATCGGGCGAACACTGCGTTTTTTGTAGAGCCTAAGGTGACCCTAATCTACTGATATAGATCTGATTGCGATCAGTCTTGATCACTTACAGATACTATATAGTACTAGTGCTGATTAGCTGATGACGCTAATCAGCGAGTGCGGTGGGCTGGGCGCTAACTACCTAACAAGTAGCTAACTACCTGGCGGTAATGAGGGACCCTTACAGGGGGGTGATCAATGACAAGGGGGTGGACAGGGGGGTGATCAGGTGCTAAAAAAGGGTTTAATAAGTGACAGGGTAATGTGTAATGTGTATGTGTGGTGATTTGGTGCTACTTACAGAGCTGCCTGTGTCCTCTGGTGGTCGATCCAAGCAAAAGGGACCACCAGAGGACCAGGTAGCAGGTATATCAGACGCTATTTTCAAAATAGCGTCTGACATAGCCATTTCATTGGTCATTTCAAAAATCCACAGCCTGCCAGCCAATGATTGCGGCCGGCTGGCTGCAGATGAACTTGTGAACTGCGCGATCCTGTGAGCGCGCGTTCACAGGAAACCTTTCGGCGTTAGCGAGACGGGAGGTGGTTAAAGGGGCATGGTGCTGTGGATGACACTGTTAAAGGAGCGGAGTGCTGTGGAGGTCACAGTTCAGGGGGCAGGTAGGGTGGCCATTCAGGCCTACCTCAAAAGACGAACTTAAAAACCCCACCGATTAGGTCACGCCCCTCCCAGTCCGCAGCCGACAGGGATTGAAAAAATGAAGGTAAAAATCAACTTCTGTCAGCTTCAGAGGTAGGAGGGACGGTGACTTTCTCCCTGCAGCTCATGCTCAGACAGGACAGTGCTGCTGTCTGACAGTGAGCTGTTCAAAAGGATATCCCTGCGTAAGATATTCCCAAAAAATGCATTAGAAGCCTGGTCACATGACCCTTTTCAGCCAATAGAAGCTCGCAGGCCCTTGATAGTAGCTCCATTTCCCCTGAAGACGCCGCATCTAACGGTGAAACATGTCGGGGGAGCTGCATCTTTAATACCTTTTTAAAAATTATGGCAGGGCAAACAACTGAATAGGAACACGGCGGCCTGCAGACGCCGAGCACACTTTATTACATGACAGGGGCAGCATAAATAGATTAAAAGTGCCAATAGCACAGCTACTGAGAGACTCCTAGAAAGGGGTCAGATACAATCCAAAGAGCACTTCTTATAGGGTAATCCGACAGAATGCCTGGTGTTGGCTGACATTGCAGACATAAATTACAAAGATATAGACTACACTCCATTTTCAGAGGGATATGTAGTAATATCCTTCTGATCTACCAATAAAGTAGAGATATTATACCCTCACCCCCCAATACAGTAGCCCTCCATATGTATTTTTAACACTTTCACTTTATGTTTTCGTGGCAAATTATTGTTTAATAAAGAAAGAATAAAAGTTATATTTTAAATGATAAGACCAGAAACAGGAATTTATAGTCGCAGACTATTGAAATACTAATTTTGACCTCCCGCATCCGCATCTTTTCCGGGCCAAAAACATGACGCCGTGTGAAAGAGGTATTATAGTGGATACTGTCGATATCTTTTAATGACACACAGAAACATGAAATATACCCGTGCGAAGCCGGGTCCTTCTGCTAGTCATTTTATAAAACTTCAGACCTGTCATAGTAACAGCTCTAAATATTCTTGTTCATTGATGCTTTTGTATCTCACTTACTGGAGCCTGATCTATAGCACTGCTATAAATAATGAATAATCATCGGAAGTGCTGGTTTCAGCAGTTTTTTTTTTCTACTGAATCAATAGTATGATAAAATGTCAGGAATGTTAGGAGAGCAGCCTGGAACTGAAGTCTATCCGCAGTTGTCCAGTTTTGGTGCATTCATCCTTTTTGAACATTATAATTTTTATTAGGATTATAGGACAGGACCATCTAGTATTGTTGGTGCACATTTTAAAGGGGTTGTCCCAGTTTGGACATTGATGGCATATGCCATCACAGTCAGATAGGTGCCTGTCCCACCAATGTGCCAGATGGGAATACTTCTTAAAAGGAGTTCTCCATGAATGATTTAATGCCTTCACGACATCCGCAGTACATGTACGACGGATGTTGGGTCTTTAAAAGATGGCGGCTGCTTTGGAGTGGATCGAGTGCCTTGGCTAGTGAGTGCCTGCTGTTTCATACAACGCCAGAGATCGGGGAGGGCGTTCCTTGAAAGTGATGAGCCTGTATTAGGCTTTCAGGCTTATTAATTGTATATTTACAATTCAGGCTAGCAGGTGAATTGTAATGTAGCTATTTCTGTATAGGATAATGAAGAAAATGCCTTTACCCTATACAAATTGCAATCTGATGACTGCATGTTGTGGTCCACTTGGGGACATAATAAAAAGAAGAAAAAAAAAGTTTTATAAAAATTCAAATCACCCCTCTTTTGCCAAAACAAAAATAATGAAACAATAAAAAAAATCAACATCGTGGGCATCGCAGCACGTAAAGACGCCCGTACTGTTAAAATATAAAAAACGCATCCCATACGGTGAATGGAGTAACAGAATTTTTTTTTTTTCAATTTGCAGTTTTTTCATCACTTTATCTCGCCCCAAAAAATTTAATAAAAAGTGACAGGGTGAATTTGATTTAAATCACTAGTCAGTAAGGCTTGATTTGAATAATAGTTTTCTATATAAAGACTAATTTTTGCTGGTGTAACTTATAATATGCAAGTAGATGAAGATTTTTAGAATAACAACTTTTCATATTAGTTTGATTAGGTTGATTCTGCATTCATAGGTTTGTAGAAGTTAGGATTAAGGTCTTTTTCTCAACTCTGTTCATGTTATAACATTTTTGCTGTGAAGAAGAGGCATGTGATCTCTGCTGAGTCAAATTCAGTTTTGAGAACTGCAAAAGTAAACCAAGCATCTGTGATAATATCTTGTAGGCAGAGAAACTGCCCAATAATCTTACAAAAACCTATGGAAGAGCATGACATTGTGAATGGATTAATGGAATTTATTTACCCAAAAAATTAAACATATAGGCCTCTTTCACACGGGCGTCATGTTTTTTGCCCGGATAAGATGTGGGTGCGTTGCGGGAAAATGCGCCATTTTTCCGCGCGAGTGCAAAACATTGTAATGCGTTTTGCACACGCGTGAGAAAAATCGGCATGTTTGGTACCGAAATCCGAACAGAAGTTCGGGTTTGGGTTAGGTGTTCTGTAGATTGCTATTATTTTCCCTTATAACCATGTTATAAGGGAAAATAATACATTCTTAATACAGAATGCTTAGTAAAATAGGGCTGGAGGAAAAAAAAAATTAAAATAATTTAACTTGCCTTAATCCACTTCTGTCTTCTTCTTTGCTGTGCACAGGAATAGGACCTTTGATGACGTCACTGTGCTCATCACATGGTCCAATCACATGGTTCATCACCATGGTGAGGGACCATGTGATTGGATCATGTGATGTGACGTCACCACAGGTCCTTAGCCGGCAGCTCAACATTACAGAAGAAAACAGAGATCCGCAACTACGCGATCAAGTGGACTCGGTGAGATAATTTTTTTTTCTTTTTAACCCCTCCATCACTATTTTACTTTGCATTCTGTATTCAGAATGCTATTATTTTCCCTTTATAACCATGTTATAAGGGAAAATAATACAGATCGGGTCCCCAGCCCGATCGTCACCTAGCAACCATGCGTGAAAATCGCACCGCATCTGCACTTGCTTGCGGATGCTTGCGATTTTCACGCGGCCCCATTCACTTCTATGGGGCCTGCATTGCGTGAAAAACGCTGAATATAGAGCTTGCTGCGATTTTCACGCAACGCACAAGTGATGCGTGAAAATCACCGCTCATGTGCACAGCCCCATAGAAATGAATGGGTCAGGATTCAGTGCGGGTGCAATGCGTTCAACTCACGCATTGCACCCGCGCGGAATACTCGCCCGTGTGAAAGGGGCCATACAGCCTTATTCTACATAATTAAAAAACTAATCTTTATTTCGTGATGGAATAACCTTTGGATGGTAATATATTTTCCTCAAAAAGCATTTTACATTTAAAAAATCCGACTTAAAGCAAAAAAATCCGACTTAAGCTAAAAAAATCAGTTTTTTTTTATTTTTTATTTTAAATCATTAGATTTTTATCCACCCCGAAAAGTGATCAAAAAGTCATACCCACTCCAAAATGGTATTATCAAAAACTACAGATCAACCTGCATAAAACGAGCCCTCAAACATCTCCATTGACATAACTATAGAAAAAATTTCGGGGGTCAGAATATGGCAATAAGAAATTTTTTATTTATTTTTCAAAAGTTTTTATTTTTTTCAGTATTAAAACGCAAGAATAACTATACATGTGGTATCACCGTAATCGTAGTGAGACGGAGAATGAAGCGCACAAGTCATTTTTACTGCATAGTGCCGTAAAAGCAAAAATTGGATATTGAAAGTTATGGCTCCAGAAAGGTAGGGAGCGAAAAATGAAATTGCAAAAACGTCAAATCGCTGTGTCAGGAGGGGGTTAAAATGACCGCCAACAACCTGTCCTACAATGTGAACAGGACTGGTTCCACCACTTGCAGGGACTAAAAGATTGCAATATGTCTCCAGGATTCCAGGATCAGGCTACAAAGAGTTTGGAGTCTGTTACTATGGAGACCTATAGGTCTCCATGAGAGCTCTATACACAGAACTATAGGAGATTAATGTGCATTAAAAAGTAAAGTAAAAAGGGTTGTGAAGGTGGACCTCGAATCAACACAATGTTCCCTTCATTCTGCATTGTCAGCTTTAATTTGTCTGCCCCTTGACGCTCATAGATAATTATTATCATCATCTTGTCGTTGGGTTATAATTAAATACATTTTTGTTTTTCTGCAGACTATGCAAGCAGCGCGATGTCCTACTGATGAGCTTTCCCTCACAAACTGCGCTGTGGTGAATGAGAAGGATTTCCAGTCTGGGCAGTAAGTATAGAGTTACTGGTTTTTATTTCCTTTGGAAGGGAAGTTTATATTTTTTTATTTTTTTTATTGTCTTGGTGGAATTGGTATTTTACATTTTGTGCAGTATTATAATCTAATTCTTTGTCTCTGTAAACAGGGCTCATGCATACGACCGTATGTATTTTGCTGTCTGCAAAAAATGGATCTGCAAAAAATATGGATGATGTCCGTGCACATTCCGTATTTTGCGGAACGGAACAGCCGTAATTCGGACAATAATAGGACATGTTCTTTCTTTTTGCGGAACGAACATACGGAAACGTAATGCACACAGAGTAACTTCCATTTTTATTTTGCAGACCTATTAAAATGAATGGTTCCACGTACGGTCTACAAAAAAAATTAACTGAACGGACATGGAAAGAAAATACGTTCATGTGCATGAGCCCTAAGACCTCTTTCACACGGGCGTTGCGGGAAAAGGTGCGGGTGCGTTGCGGGAACATGCGTGATTTTTCCGCGCAAGGGCAAAACATTGTAATGCGTTTTGCACGCGCGTGAGAAAAATCTGCATGTTTGGTACCTGAACTTCTTCACAGAAGTTCGGGCTTGGGATCGGTGTTCTGTAGATTGTATTATTTTCCCTTATAACATGGTTATAAGGGAAAATAATAGCATTCTGAATACAGAATGCATAGTACAATAGTGCTGGAGGGGTTAAAAAAAATCACCTTAATCCACTTGATCGCGCAGCCCAGCTTCTCTTCTGTCTTCTTTGCTGTGTGCAGGAAAAGGACCTGTGGTGACGTCACTCCGGTCATCACATGGTCCATCACCATGGTAAAAGATCATGTGACGGACCATGTGATGACCGGAGTGACATCACCACAGGTCCTTTTCCTGCACACGGCAAAGAAGACAGAAGAGAAGCTGGGCTGCGCGATCAAGTGGATTAAGGTGAGTTAAATTTATTTTTTTATTTTTTTAACCCCTCCAGCGCTATTGTACTATGCATTCTGTATTCAGAATGCTATTATTTTCCCTTATAACCATGTTATAAGGGAAAATAATAATGATTGGGTCTCCATCCCGATCGTCACCTAGCAACCGTGCGTGAAAATCGCACGCATTCGCACTTGCTTGCGGATGCTTGCGATTTTCACGCAACCCCATTCATTTCTATGGGGCCTGCGTTACGTGAAAAACGCACAAAGAGGAGCATGCTGCGATTCTCACGCAACGCACAAGTGATGCGTGAAAATCACCGCTCGTGTGCACAGCCCCATAGAAATGAATGGGTCAGGATTCAGCGCGGGTGCAATGCGTTTAACTCACGCATGCATCCGCGCGGAAATCTCGCCCGTGTGAAAGGGGCCTAAGGGTCCACGTCCGTTCAGTTTTATTTGCAGACCGTATGCAGAACCATTCATTTCAATGGGTCGGCAAAAATGAAAAAAAAGGAAGTTACTTATATTATTCTCCCCCACGTCGTATTATTAGCTTGCTATCATCAACTCTGCTCAACCCAAGTGGTTGGCTCATGAAGAGAAGGTGGCCTCACTGATCTCTGGAGGAAGCCAGGTCTTAAAGTGGTTTTCCGGGATTTTAACAATAATGTGTCATCACTATCAGATCAGTGGGGGTCCGACACCCGGCACCCCCGCCGATCAGCTGGATGAAGGGAAGGCCGCACTCAGTGCGAGCCCCTTGTTTGTTTACCTGCTCACCGTCAAGATCGCAGAGGTGAGCAGGTGTAATTACAAGCCGTCCCATTTACTTCTATGGGACAGCTCGTTCCTATCCACTTGAATAGAAGGGAGCCGTACTAGAGAAGTGAATGGGACGGCTTACGTGTAATTACACCTGCTCACCGCTGTAATGTCGCCAGCAAACAGTTATACAAACAAGGGGCTCGCACGGAGCGCGGCCTTCTCCTCTACCAGCTGATCGGGTGTCTGACCCCCACCGATCTGATATTGATGACCTATCCTGAGGATAAGTCATCAATATTGAAATCTCGGAAAACCCCTTTAAGGCCATCCATGTAATGGATTGTCTAGGTCTGTCACTGCAAGAACTTCTGTTTACTCTGGCTCACTGATTTAGGGTATATAGAAAGTGATTGCTTACAGGGACAACCCCTTTGTTGAGATGAGGAGGGTTTGGGCTACTTACGTATGAGCTTAGCTACAACAGCTGGTTTCACAGGAGCAGGCAGATCCAGAGATCTCACTTGATATCGTCTACAAGTCCAGATAAATAAGCATCAGAGACAAGGAGCTGACAGTAGGACCCATTTTGAGGAGCAACATATGGCTGCAGAAGACCTGTCATAGAGCTTTTTTAAGGTCATGACCCAGGAAGTCATAGAGACCTGCAATTTGATTGAACTTTATATTTGCAAGACAGACTGACAATATTCTGATCATGGGGTGTCACGCTGATAGGATCCCCAGCAATCTGTTTCAATTATGTGGGGAAAAACTAAGGGTTAAATTTCTCTGCAGCGCCACCACTGGGTATATGAAGCATTACAGTTTCCATTGATATCATTTGTGATGGAAGGACAGGTCCTCCACAGAGTGCAAGATGGTTTTTGTAGCCTCTTTCCGCTCTCGCTAATGAACGGGAGGAGACCCCGCTATTCAATTAGAATCCGTCACAGGGTATGCTGCTTTCAGCAGGCTTCATCGGAAATTTGGTTGGATCAGAATATTCTGTTCCGCTGTGAAAAGTGTTAACGATTCAGGATAATTATGGAGGATTCCTAAATGTGGAAAACCCAGCCTCTGCTCATTAGCAGCTAAACTGCAATTACAAGTTCTCATATTGAGGAGAGCACTTAGGAAAACAAAGCCACACTTCTTCATGCAAATGGAAAACCAGCCTCCATCCTCACGATGTGGGACATTTATCTGCTGAGGTGATAATTCTTCTGAGAGGAACTGTTGGAATCCTCAAGAACAGAATCTCCAGTGCTTTACTTTTTGTGTTTTATACACAACCCTTCTAAAAGCTTTGTTGCCGGGACTTTGGGGACACCACTGTTCTAGTGATACTCAACCCGGTCGGTGCCCATGTGTCCACCTTGTGTCATTGGCCCTATTGGAAGACAAGGCAGAGTAGAGCAGAAGGTTGTGGCTGTCTTACCAGGCAACTGTGGTTTGTTCTTCTGTTTGACTGGTTGTGACTATCAGTTTCTAATGGAACCAGTGGCCACATTTGTAGCCTGGTTGATTGCACATACTTTATTCCTTCCCTTATATCCATATACCTTATCATAAGACTGGCTTATTATCTAGTAAAAATGCTGCCTCTTGATATTCACATACCCACCATCTATTTCTAGGCATGTCGTTATAAGGACGTCCCCGAACCATCGGTATATCTTCACCGTGAAGACCCACCACACTGTCCTGCCAGGGAATATTGCTTTCAGCCTTCCTCAGGTAAGACAAAGATGTTTTACATTTCCTGCTCCTTCAGATATGTGACACAGAATCCACTGGGAAGCTCTTCAGCTCTTCTTATGTGAGCCTTGCATCTGTGTTCTTTACTACTGTTGAATCTGCAGTCTGTCCGCAAATGGGTCCGCATCCGTTCCCATATGTGCGGACCCATTCATTCTCTATAGGGCCGGAAGAGATACGGAAAGCACACTATGTGCGGAGCGCGGCCCCGCCAAAAAATAGAACATGTCCTATTCTTGTCTGGACAAGAATAGGCAGTTCTATGGCGGGTGCCGGCCGAGTGTATTGTGGATCCGCAATACACTACGGACGTGTGAATGGACCCTAAAGGGGTTGTCTGGTTTCTTATATTGATGACTTCTCCTCAGGACAAAAAAGGAAGATGGCACCTGCGCTCCGTTGTGGGTGGTGCCAGTGGAAAAGTAATTCCAACGTAGATCCACGGCACTCGGTGCAATAAGGTTTAAAGAAGTTACAGAAATGAGGGTCCAGTATAGACTGAAACATTCATTGATATATGAGCGAGATTGGATATCACTTTATCTATACTGGACCCTGATTTCTGTAATTTAGAAATAAAATAATTCTTTAAACATTATCCTCAGGATAGGTCATTAATATCAAATTGGTGGGGGTCTGACTCCCATCACCCTCGCTGATCAGCTGTTTGAAGAGAATGCAGCTCTCCTGCAAGTGCAGAGATCTCTTCACTGTTTACCTGCATTGCAGCAGCGAGCAGTGTAATTACAGCTCCTCTGTCCTATTCACTTGAATGGGACAGAGTGTAACTACAGCTGCTGCTTCCCATCCAAGTGACTGTAATTACACTGCTCATCACTGCAAAGTCGACAGCGAGCAGGTAAACGAAGATGAGACTGCAGCACTCAGTTATCTTCAAACAGCTGATTGGCGGGGCTGCCAGCAGATGGACGCCCGCCGACCCAATATTGATGACCTATAATGAAAAAAGGTCATCAATATAGGAAAGCGGGCAGCCCCTTTAATATATAGGAAATCTTAAAGGAGATTTCTCAGATAATTAAAAAAAATTGGACATGTCCCCAAAAGCTATAAAGTAAAAAATGATGGTGTACTTATGTCTTACTGCAGCGCTATTCTCTGTGCCACTTGTCCAGTCCTCCTGCCACTTCTTGTTTGCAGACTACAGTGGTGACATGCAGGTGTATGGTTGCACTGGTCACGGGCCAATCAATGACCTCAGCAGTCTTGAGCTCTTCCTAAGCCCTGGCTCACACAACAGTGCTCAATCCGGGAAACTCGGCCCGCGTGGTGGCCGCATCTCCTAGACCAGGAATGCCTAACCTGCGGTCCTCCAGTTGTTGTAAAACTACAACTCCCACAATGCCCTGCTGTAGACTGATGGCAGTAGGCTGTCCAGGCATGCTGGCAGTTGTAGTTTTTCAAAATCTGGAGGGCCGCAGGTTGGGCATGCCTGTCCTAGACTGACCGCGGCTCCCCTGACCCGAACTGACTGCATCATCGTGTTTTAAGACTAGTGATTGGCTGTATTGGACATGTGGAGTTTACAGCTGTGTCACTGGTGTGGCTGTAACCCCTGGCAACGAGCAGTAAACAAAGCTGATATAAAAAGTATTTATATAATAAGTAAGTGCGTTATTTGGAAATGATGCATTATATGAGACCACATGGGACAACACCTTTACAGAAGCACTCCTACAAAAATCTTTATTCTGTACATGATGTAAACGGTAGTGACGGTAATCTTCTTACCAGTGACTGTATTTGAGAGTTATAACCTCCCTTCTGATCCTCAGCTGTATCATGTGACCAGTTCTCAGCCTCTCCAACCGACACAGGACAGGAAGTCAGTTTCTCTATTCATTCCTATGGGGGCTCGTTCAGATAAATACGGTCGTCTAAATGAGGAATACATAGAGAAACTGGTTCCTGTCCACGCATAAGATGCTGTGTTATTTTGAGAGTCAGTGTCTGTCATATGACACAGCAGTCACTGGTAAGACATTTACTGTACCTTCACTGCAGTTTATATGTACTTCTATAACAAGTCTAGATAAAACTATTTGTGGCAAGTGCTTCTTTAAAGAATTGCAAGAAGAATAAGAAACATGGAATCGACAAAGTAATAAAATATTAAGTTCACCACCGTTTGTTACTGTAGCAGTTTCTGTATCTACTGTTTCATAATATAGATGGTTACCTTTTTTTTCTTTTTTGCCTTCTGCTTTCTACTTCTATAGAGGAAATGGGCTGGTCTCTCCATTGGGCAAGAGGTGGAAGGTAAGAAAAAACCAGAACCTGCGGATTCTTTGCGTGGATGAGTAGGAAACCTAGATATTATTGTACATGTATGGTAAAGTAGTTAGGAGTTACTGGAAGCTTTGTTGGCTGCTTTTGTAACTATTACAGACTTAAAAGTACCACCATTTTCAAGGGAGTCTGTGAGCAGTTTTGTCAATGCAAAACTGCTGACAGACCTAAGGATGGAGGACAGGAGGTAATACGTAAATCTGTTTTTAATCCTGTCCACAGCAATTACATTTAATTTTAACTTCACTCCTTGGATTAAAGGCAGTGACAGAGGTATATATTGTCTCTTGTACCCTGCCCCAAAACTGCTGGCAGACTTTTGTTGAATTTACTCTGTGCCTTAGGGTACTTTCACATTAGCGTTTTTCTTTTCCGGCACTAAGTTCCGTCAAAAAGGCTCAATGCCGGAAAAGAACTGATCAGGTATATCCCCATGCATTCTGAATGGAGAGCAATCCGTTCAGGATGCATCAGGATGTCTTCAGTTCAGTCTTTTTGACTAATCAGGCAAAAGAGAAAACCGTAGCATTCTACGGTTTTATCTCTGGCGAAAAAAACTGAAGACTTGCCGGAATGCCGAATCCGGCATTTTTTTCCCATAGGAATGTATTAGTGCCGGATCCGGCATTCATAATACTGGAATGCTGGATCCGGCCATGCGCAGACCGAAAAAAGGGTTAAAAAAAAAAAATGCCAGATCAGTTTTGAAACTTTTGCCGGATGACAACGGTAAGACGGATCCGGCATTTCAATGCATTTTTTTGACTGATCAGGCATTTTTTAAGACTGATCAGGATCCTGATCAGTCTTACAAATGCCATCAGTTTGCATACGTTTTGCCGGATCCGGCAGGCAGTTCTGGCGACGGAACTGCTTACCGGATCACTCTACCGCAAGTGTGAAAGTAGCCTTAGTTGGAGTCACAGAGACGAGACCTAAATCTCTAAGATGGGGAAACCCACGTAAATCAGCTCGGCACTTTAAATATTTGGTCTAATTAACTGATTATTATGGAATTTGTCTAAAAGGAAAACGGTCTTTGTTGCCCATAGAGTTATCAGAGCTAAGCTTTTGTTTCTTAAAGGCTATGGAAATCTTTGTGCATGAAAAACTTATAAACCCATTTCTGACTAAAATACAGCTGAAAAAAAATTGCAGATATGTTTTTTGGATTCAATGTAACGTTTTATGCGCTCAGCAATGCTCCTACCTGGTTTTTAAGCCCTTCTCAATTCACTGTTCAGGCTCTGTGGGCTTTCCCTTGGCACTGGTGACATGTTCTCTCCTCCTCCTCCCTTATGTGTTCCTTTACAAAACCCCTTACACACGCTGTTAGATGGAACATCCTTTTGGGACAGCTAATGTAGTGCTCTCTATAGATATTATGCCCCATGTACTGCCCCCCCATCAATATAATGCCCCCATGTAGTGCTCTCTGTAGATATAACTACTGGAGGCACTGCAGGGGCATTATAAGGCACCTCTGTACTGCCCCCAGTTTATATTATGCCCTCCTGTAGGGCCTTCAGTAGATATCATGCCCCCATGTAGTGCTATATATATATATAAATATAAATATATTTTTTATTTTTATTTTATTTACCCCCATGTAGTGCCCTCTTTAGATATAATGCCCCCATGTAGTTTTCTCTGTAGATATAATGCTCCCCATATAGTGCCCTCACTTTACCATCTTGTCTGCTACATTACTTATAATGCCCAGAGCTGAGCTGTCTGTCATGTCAGTTTGCTGCGGAGTCGGGCTTTGCTCCATGATAAAACGCTGGGCTATCCTAGTTGACTACCATGTGAAGAAAATAACGCTCCTGTGTTCTTTAAATGCATGGTAGTCAACTAGGATAGCATGGAGCACAGATCATCTTTGCAGCACCAATCAGATAGGGATGACTTATCCAGAGGATAGCAATGAAAGATGGTAGTCACAGCAGCATATCCAGTGCATCATTTATTGGAAGCCTTGAGTGCACACACAAACAAAGTACGACGTTTCGGCTACGCAGTAGCCTTTAAGTATATATACTTGACAAAGGCTACTGCGTAGCCGAAACGTCGTACTTTGTTTGTGTGTGCACTCAAGGCTTCCAATAAATGACGCACTGGATATGCTGCTGTGACTACCATCTTTCATTGCTGTTCCTGGACTGCTGTGGATCTGCGGTCCCATCGCGGCTGTTGCATTCTGGTTTTGGTCTAAAGGTCCGGTTGTGCTGCTCTACCACTTTTTATTTATCCAGAGGATAGGTCATCAGTATTTAAAGGGGTTGTTCACTTTTTACTATTGATGATCTATCCTCAGGACACCCAGCACCCCCTATTTGAAGAGAAGGCAGCGTTCATATGAGCGCTGCCTTCTCTGCTGTGTTTAACTGCTTGCAGCAGCAACAAGTAGTGTAATTACAAGTATGGCATCCCCATAGACTGATCCGTCCCATAGAAGTGAATGGGGACGCCATACTTGTAATTACACTGCTCACCGCTGCAACTTCTGTGGCGAGCAGGTAAACAGCTGATCAGCAGGGTTGAGGGGTGTTGGCCCCCCACCGATCTGATAGGATAGGTCAATAATAGTAAAAAGCAGACACCCCTTTAAGTCTCGGAAAACCCCTTTAAATGAGGCCTGTGTCTTTATGGTTTGTACATATCCTATAAGTAAATGACTTACGGTTATTTACATGTGATGTATCTTTCCTATGGCTTTAATATCTGATGTGCAGAGAATGATGTCAATCATTTGATAACTCGGTTGCATCACTCCCGCGTTCTTCGCCTTACTGAACCAGAAGGCAGTTTCCGGCCGTGCACTGAATAATGGAGGCGCTGGGGAATTAACGAAATCTCCGCATGCTATAAATAATCTCTCTGATGCCACTGCTCCCTTGGCTTAATGCTGATATTTTATTAGCCTGTTAGCCAGTGGCTTAAGCGTCACTTATGAATGGAATAGATCCTCTCTGGGGTATTGAACAGCAGCTAGGTGCTCTGCTTTGTGTTTAACAGTATGGCGGCACATTAACCCATTCCTAGGCTTTGTGTACAGGATGCAGTTTTCTTTTCAGAATGAATGTGCGAGTTTAAGACTATTTCATATTTGAAAAAAAAAACTATTTTCACAGTCGGCAATAACTAACATTGATGATGCCAATTCTCTTAGCACATGGCACACCCAGCTGTCTTCTGGGGCTCAGTGGCAGCTCAGTCTAGTTAGGGTCCATTCACACGTCCGCAAAATGGGTCCGCATCCGTTCCGCAATTTTGCGGAACAGGTGCGGACCCATTCATTTTCAATGGGGCCGGAATGTGCTGTCTGCATCCGCACTTCCGGATCCGCAAAAAAATAGAACATGTCCTATTCTTGTCCGCAATTGTAGACAAGAATAGGCATTTTCTATGTGAGTGCCGGCGATGTGCGGTCCGAAAAATGCGCAACGCACATTGCCGGTGTCTGTGTTTTGCGGATCCGCAAAATGCATACGGACGTGTGAATGGACCCTTAGGCAGTAATATGAGAGCAATGGTTGGGGGTGTCTTGCCAAGCTAGGATTCTTACAGCCGATCCCTGGATAAAGCAGAATTTATCCGCAGTGGAGGAATTCAGAGAGAAACTTGGTTGGAAAAGGGTATCTATAAAAATGGAATATAATGCAGAATAGGCCATCAATGTCAAAATCCTGGACACGCCCTTTAAAGGAGTTGTCCACTTTAAACAGGTTTGATAACATGTGGGGGCCCTGGATAGACACTCTGGCATTACCGTCCGATATTCTCTTGAGAGAGATGCTCTTTCTCAGATTGTAGACTTGGGGAGGGCAGAGTTTTGCGTATTTTTGAATTATGTTGGAATTCTGGTGACTGTATAGTATAGCTGTCTGCAGTTCATATGTTTACACCCTTCCTGCTTCTATATGATGACTATTTACAGGTTTAAAGGGGGTTTCCAGGAGTACAGTATTGATGACCTATTCACGGAATAGGTTATCAATATATGATAGGTGGGGGCTACGTATGAAGAGGCTACGGTGCATTTGTTTCCTCAGAGTATAGTGGCTGTGCTTGGTATTGCATCCCATTCTCTTGAAAGGGACTGAGCTGCACTTAGGCCATGTGACGTCATTACCCTAGGAAGATTCCGCGGTGCCCCATGATTAAATGGTGATGACCTATCCTGAGAATGGGTCAGCAATATTTTACTCCCAGAAAATCCATTTAACAGTTTTTTTATTTTTTTTATTCAGATATCTCTTTATTAAGTTTTATCCAAAAACAAATAAAATGCACATCATGTTTACAGTGTCCAAAACAGTCCAGACATAGTAGGATAGAGTATTGCCATGACAATCATAATTGACTCATAAGTATTAATCAAGTGCAAGTCCACAACCAACTCCCACCACGAGACAATCACAGTAAGGGCTCATGCACACAACCGTTTAGTTTTTTGCGGTCCGCAAATTGCGTATACGCAAAAAACTAATGCCGCCTGTGTGCCTTCCGCAATTTGCGGAACGGAACAGGAGGCCCATTATAGAGATGCCTATTCTTGTCCGCAAAACGGACAAGAATGGGACGACATCTAATTTTTGCGGGGTCACGGAACGGAGCAACGGATGCGGACAGCACACAGAGTGCTGTCCACATCTTTTGCGGACCCATTGAAATGAATGGTTCCGTATACGGAATCAAAATACGGTCCGTGTACGGAACGCAAAAAACGTTCCTGTGCATGAGCCCTAACAGTTGGCTGCCAAAAATTAAGGAAGAAGAGGAGAAATAAAAATTCAGGGTTGACTCCCTGAAGAGAAGGAGAATGAAGAGGCTCCGCCGGGGTAGCAGCAAGGCCCAGTCATCAGCACGTACCCTTAATTGAATTTAGGTAGACACTACAATGTCATAACTTCAGGTTCCCTAGTATTGTACCCTACTTCAATTATGGATGTATAAGTCCCCTAGTAAGTGCCAACCACGGTCTGCAGACTCCGGATCTATCAATCCAGGGACCCCATATAGTCTCAAATTTCAAGAAGCAGTTTCGCTTGAGATAGACCCCCCTCTTTCCAATCTAATAACATTTAGTCGTGCTATACACTCTGCTATAACAGGAGGCAGTGCTTGTATCCACTTGGCTGCCAGTGTGCCTGGTACAACATCCTATTTATTCCTATAATAATAGGCGTCTAGTTGATCAGATTAAAAAATGCATATTAGGCACATTTTAGGATTGAGAGGGAAATCTGCACTATACACTTTATTGATTTGCTGTATTACCTCACTCCAATGGTCTCTTATTGCACAGCAGCTCCATAGCATATGTAACAGATAAGCCTCTGACTCGCTACATTTTGGACAACAGGAGTCTCCTCTACATCCAATTTTAAGCAGGAATAGTGGGGTCTTGTACACTCTATGGATCAAAAACAGCTGGGACAATTTAGCAGCTTCGCCCGGGGTCAATGCCAGCATTTTAACTATTTTAAATAGAAATGAACTTTCTGTGGGCTTGTTCTTAGAGTCTCAACATGATCAACACTATTAAACTACTGCCTAGTAGGGTTGATCATGCTGATTAAAACAATACCTTTCCTTTGTCTGTATGTTAAAGAGCTGCAGAGATGGCTGCGTTTTTATTTAATTGCAAATGAGCACGTTGGAGCACCAGGGGGCAAGGCTGAATCCTTGGAGCACTGCTTTTGTAACACCCCTGTGGTCTGCACACTCCATCCTCCCCTTGATTGACACAGCTAGAGTTGTCATAGCATGTACAGATCATATACACTACTTACTATAGCCTCACCATTTTGATAAGAGTGGATTTCTGTTTAGAAAGCTAGTACATATTACTAGTTTATCCACAGGCACAATATATGCTTGTAAAGAAACAAACCAGTAATATGTATTACCATTCTAAGCATAAAAAGCCACTAGTCTCAACATAAGGCTATAGGCTGACCACTTACCTCCAAGCTATAACCTTATCACATTAAGAATAGTTTTTTTCTATACTTAGAAAGCTAATACATATTACTGTTTTTTTTATTATCAAATATTGTGCCTGTGATTAAACCAGTAATATCTATATTAGTTTTATAATCCACTCATCTCAATATTGTAAGTCTATAGTCAGTAGTGTATATGATATGTGTGTGCTAGGACACAGCTCTGCCCTCAGCATGCTGATGTCTAGCCCTGCCAATCAAGGGGAGGGGGGAGTGTGCAGACCACAGGGGTGTTGGAAAAGAATTGCTCCAAGGATTCTGCCCCGCCACCTGGTATTTCAACTGGTTCTCAGACCCCCTCTGATGTAAACTTTTGATATGTCTCTACAACATGTCAAAAATGTTTTGAAAAGTGACCCTTTAACAAATTCAGTAGAACTACAGAAACCAATAGCCCTGATGTGAAAGCTGCCTGCACTGTAGACTGACACATTGTAGAAAACTACCAGAGATATGTATTTAGCTCGCAGAGCATTTGTATCTGCTTCTCAGCTGACGGCAGGACTAGAAATGCATAGAGATCCTTCTTCTGAATGCAAACAAGTGTTTTCATTCACTGACAGCAAACAGCGATCTTGAAAATGGCGAGAATTCACAACCGTAAGCTTGTTGGAAAGTTTTAGAACATAACATTTATACATTGATTATGAATTCTTTATCTAATACTGGAAATTAAGTCTGTGTTCACATCGCTTTTTATGCCGTATACGTTACAAAAAAGAGGACGCAAAAACGCAGCGCGCCACGTTCTTGTATCCTGCAGAGTCCAGTAAAAAAAGTATACATTTTTTATTTTTTTTCAATGGAACTCTATGGTGAATGGATTCCACTGTATGGCATCAGTCAGAGGCATCTGTTTAACATATACGATAAACGGATGGAAAATATGTGGCGTGAACCCAGCCTAATGTTAAAATGTTTATTATCTCTCGCTTATGGGGATTCCAAAATGTTATTCCTGGGAATATTTGTTCCAAATATTATCTGATGGACCCTCCCCAACCCCCCAGCAGTTTACATGAGAAGAACTGGAGATAATAACCTGTAATATGAAGAACTGCAGTCAGCGGTCTAGCATTGCAGCCGATCTACATTGTGAAGAAATGCTTATTAATGCCTTCAGTCCCAGACATATGGCAGTGCCCATGTGGAGCTTGCGTTGAGCGGTTTGCGGGCAGCAGATGGCTCAGCAAAAACCCCTGTCAAATTCCAGAACGACTGGACTAGGGGATCTCATCTACAGTTCACGTTCCTGGATCAGTAGATAAGATCATGCTTTTAAGCAAATATGTTTTGCTTTCCATCTGTTAGGTGCTGCCATATGTGTTCATGTGATCAAAACGGTGACCGTTCCGTCAGAGATCATTCCATTTTTTTATTGTAAGGAAATCTGTGCTCATCACTTTCCAGATAATCCTATAACTCGTCTTTATTAACAGAAGCACGGAAGTTGACTGTATAGTTGTATTTCCAATGACTTAACAATTCTGGAGCATCTTAGCTAATCCTCAGTTATTCCTCCTGGAAATATGAATGAATTGATAGCTGGACGTTACTATTCCTCTCCTCCCTTCACCCTGTCGGCGTTTATTACATAGTGTCAGAATGTGCAGTCACAAGCAGTGGATAAGGGGAATGGTAACGCCCTGTTGTCACTTTATTTCTACATTTCCAGCAGGAATAACATGGTGTCACTATACAGTTCTAAGAAAAGCTGCTTCAGAAGTTTTATTTCACGTCCGAGTCCTCTTTAAGAGAGCGGCTGTTGTGAATAAGCTGCCTGTCCTTCCAGGAAAATGTCTGATGCCTCATGCACGTTGGAGGACCGTGCACATGGCCCATTGCTTCCTCTGATCTTCAGTGCTTCTAGTCAGTGCTCAGATTGATTTAAGAAGGGTGTACTTGTGAGCCATGACCAGGGTCTGATAGTCTATCGCAATGTCACAGACGTTCTCGAAAAAGAAAAGTGCTTAGGGCAGCAGGAATCGAGCCGCAGCGTGATGCAGTAATGTCTCCTGAGCTGTCCATGGTCCTGAATCTGGAGATCAGGACTGCGCTGTCAGTGTGTAGTCCATCCGTTCAGACTGAGCTGATATGGTCACAAATGTTAGAGGGGGTGTCCTATCATGACGACCCTTGTCCATATGGACGTCTCTTAGGACCCCCTTCTCCTGACTGGGGCTGCCTTGTATGGACTCTGTTCATACTGCTATATTTTCCCTGCCACAGACAGGGCACTACCAAGCTGTCGAGCGTCAGACAGAAGGAAGAAAATAGATACTGTATCTTGTAGTCAAGGATTTTAATAGACTTCTGGCCCGTCAACTGCATTTTGCATCTCCCCACCCTGATGTGGCTGATAACAGGGGACAATAGGTCCCATTCCACTAAACGGCACATAAACATACAGTGGATTTTAGCTCATTAGAGATCATCTTGCCGTGTAAAGTCTGTATTACACAGGCCAATTGAGCAAGCGATTGTTGGGAGGAAAGCGCTCCCTCCCGGCAATCGCTTGCTAGCTAGCAGAGGAGACTGCTGCTATTACATGCAGCGATCTCCTCCACAGTATAGGGGGAGCGATCATTATTCCATCGGTTTTCCAGGGGTAGATCGTAATAAGACAGCATGATCTGCCTACGGCAAACAATGATTTTTTAAGTGCGCTTACAAATCACAATAGTCTGATGAACAAGCGTTTGCTCGTTCATCGGGCAATCGGCGGTAGTATTACACTGCCAGATTATTGCAAATGAGCGTTCATACAAACACTTGTTAGCGACCATCTGCCGTAAAATCAGCAGGTGTAATGCAGCCTAAGGGTACATTCACACGACCTTAAGTGTTTTGTGGTCCGCAAATTGCGGATCCGCAAAACACTGATACCGGCCGTGTGTGTTCCGTATTTTGCAGACCACACATGGCTGGCGTGATATAGTAAATGCCTATTCTTGTCCGCAATTGCGGAGAAGAATAGGACATGCTGAATTTTTTTTTCGGGCCCGCGGAACGGAATAACTGATTCGGACAGCACATTGTGTGCTGTCCACATCTTTTGCTGCCCCATTGATATGAATGGGTCGACACCCGTTCCGCAAAAAAATTGTGGAACGGTTGCGGATCCATTTATACGGTCATGTGAATGCACCCGTAATACTACGAGCTTGTACATCGGACAGTTATGATTTTTAAGCACGCTTAAAAATCATCGTTTGCCGGCGACAGAGTGTGGTGTCTAATTACGATCTGCTGCCAGCAAACCACTAGACAGCATGGGGACAAGTGATGGCATAGCGATCGCTTCTCCCCATGCTGCGGAGGAGATTGCTGCATGTGATTGCTGGGAGGGAAAGCTTGTGTAAGGCTACTTTCACATCTGCGCTTTGCATTCTGGTTTAGAGATCCTCTGCCGGAGCAAAATGCTACCGTTCAGTATAATTGATCAGGATGCATCCGTTCCGTTCGCCGGCAGCTGTAATAAATCGAAACTGAACAAACCAATAGAAGTCAATGGGTGACGGATCTTTTTATTTTTATTTTATTTTTTACGGTATTGAGTGCTGATGTATTAATGCAGGCAGCCTGCATCTTACCATCCACTGTTATGCGGAGAACAAATACTGTTGGATGGCGATATAAAGACCTATTAAATAATCGCGCATTATTGACTGCTTCAAGGCGTCTTCTGCATCAGGAAATAAATGTGAGAGAGATGCGGGGAGATACTTGCATGAAGCCTGGCGCAGCCATATGCCACTCTATTCTGGCGCCAGGGACATTCCTCATCCCCTGCGAATCATGTTCTCTCCGTGCAGATCATCCCCTCCCCAGCACCAGCAAGATGCTGCAGTTTGCTTGACCCTCTCTTGGCTGCAGTAGACTTTTCTCCAAGGACACTTGCCCTTGTATCTTCTCATTAACCCTATGCATGCCTGTCTCTTGCCCACATTGCTTTTGTTTTCTCCCTCCCCTTCAAGCGTCTTATTCCAGCCCAAACCTCTGATATGTGCAGATTTCTTCCTTCGCTGTGCAATGCAGCACCATGTCCTCCTCCATCACGTCCCAGCTCCCTGTCATGGCCATGTCAATTCTAGATGCTGGTAGTTAAAGGGGAATGGTACCTGAACACATTCAGCCATCCTGGAGGCAGAGGAGTTAATATATGTGCTAAAACGTAACCTATGGTGAGAGTAGCAGTGTGCAGGTAGATAAATCTGTTCTCTATATATGTACCGTATATTCTGTACGTGCACAGAGATTAGTGCAACCAAGCTGTTGCCATAGAAACAGCTGCATTTCTTTGTTACTTTAGGTTATTGCCTATACCAGTATTTGATTTTTGCTCGCTGTCGGCAATAACCCGGGGGAGTCGCTGCTTTGTAGATGGTTTCTTGTGTCGGGGAGATGAGAAGATTCCAGTTACCATGGTGATAATATAACTATGGAAGCATCACCCACTCAACTGCCAGTGCGCTAGATTGACGGCATCGTCCTACACGTACCTCCGGGTCACTGTTCTAGGCATATGACATCTGTTCCATTGTATTTCCTTCTGTCTGGATTATCAGATGTTCTGGATTATCAGACATCCTTTGAAAATATACTTGTAAGCATAGAGAACAGCACAAACCGCCATCAGGGCAGATCTTGGCTTTCAGCTTCTGGTTCTGTAAGATCCCAGATTATCTTGGCGTTCTCTTCTAGACAAGTGCAGGACCATTAGACTTTGTACATTATAAGATGGCAGAGTACGAAGATTTATGTTCTACTTTCACCGAACCAGAATTTCTGCCCCCTGATTATTTTCTTATGGATGCAATATATTCAAAAAAATTATGAAAAGTCACCCAGCCTGTTATACTCCACAGTTGCATTAACAGTTGTGCCAGTTGCTAATGGAAACAGTCAACATGCTTGATGACCCCAATCAGCGTAGCTGAATGCCTATAATGTAGTGGGGCAGTTAGTTTTTACTACATCAGGTTATATAATACAGTGCCTCATCCCATAATGCAAATCAGCAGAGGCTCAGTGCTGACCCTGAAAGAGCAAGGAATGCTGGGAGATTTCAGCTCTGCAGTAGAATGCAGATTGTAATTTAGGATCAACACGAGATAAGTCATACAACATTACAAGGTCTTTTGTAATGTGGATGTAACCTGTAAACGGTAAAGACATGTCCGCCATTGCTTAAAGGGGTTATCCTGTAAAAGATAACGGTGATAGGTCACAGTTATCGCATCAGCGGAGTCCAAGTCCCGGGACACCCACCGATCAGTTTTTTTTTCAGGGAGCCGCTATGCTCACCAAAGCTCCTGTGACCTATGCGGGCTCCCGGCAGCTTTCCTAGGACCGCGCGATACATCGTATAGTGGCCGTGCTTGGTATTGCAGCTCAGTTCAATTCACTTCAGTTGGGCTGAGCTGCAACTAGGCCTCGTGACTAATCTACAGTGAAGAGGCTGCAGCGCTCAAGGCCTCTTCTAACAGCTGATCGGCGGGGGTCCCGGGTGTCACACATCCTCAGGGTAGGTCATCACTATTAGATCTGAGGGGAAGTCAGAAATGTATTTTCCTGGATAACCCCTTTAACTAAATGTTGCATCAAGCACTTTATTGAATCCTGTCCTGCTGTTGGTCGTACTAGAAACACTGGAACCTGAGCACTAGATTGTATACAGTCCATAGTACTATGCCGCTTTCTTAGGCCTCTTGCACACGAACGTATTTTCTTTCAGTGTCCGTTCCATTTTTCTTTGCGGACCCATTTGCTTCAATGGGTCCGCAAAAAAAAAAACGGAAGTTACTCCGTGTGCATTCCGTTTCCGTATGTCCATATTTCTGTTCCACAAAAAAATAGAACATGTCCTATTATTGTCTGCATTACAGACAAGGATAGTACTGTTCTATGAAGGGCCAGCTGTTCCATTCCGCAAAATACGGAATGCACACGGATGTCATTCGTTGTATTTGCGGATCCGTTTTTTTGCGGACCGCAAAACACATGCGGTCGTGTGCAAGAGGCCTTAAAGGGATGATCACACAACATTTTTCTGTTAGACCAGACAAAACAAAACCATTTTTCCAGTTGGAACCATTTCAAAAATGTTCCTATGTTATGCATTAGAAAGAAATGTAATATTTAATCATACGACTGCCCATTTAAGCCCCTCTGGTCTTACAACCTTGTGGAGCAGATTGTGCAGTGATAAAGGGGTTTTCCAGGCACCAGATACTGATGACTTATGCCCAGGATAGGTTCACTTTACCTGAACTGTGAGGGTCAAACACCCCACTCGTTCTCTGCAGCTGGAATGGGTAGCGCAGCGCCGTTCAAAGTGTTGTGGCCATACTGGGTTACTACAGTTTAGTTCCCATTCACTTCATTCGAAGCAGAGCTGCAGTAACCCAGCACAACCACTGAACGTTAAATGGAGCTGTGCTTCTACTCCATTCAAAGTACTAGTTCCAGAGTCGGAGGCTGCAGGGAACAGCTGATCGGTGGGGCTAAAGATAGGTCCTCAAAATCTGGAGCCTGGAAAACCCCTTTAACCTTTTAGGAGGGGGTTGCATGTTTACTATGTCATTGTATTCAGGTCACATAAGAAATGGATTCAGCACCAGGCACAGAGAAGAAAAATAATGTGCACTTCCTGAGGGTAAAGCCCTTGTGAGAAATCATTGCATTGTAAAGCCATTATGCTAATTGTGTTAACGATCTTCTGCATAGATTAAGAGCTTTTATAGTACATCAATAAGGAGGCTTCAGCAAGAGTGTCCATCATCTCAACATCTTTGATTCTTTAATGAGATGTCCGGTGGAGGATATCTTACTCAGGACCCAGGATATCTTACTTAGACGGCATCTGCTCCAGGCTCCTGAAGTGCTGCTCAGACCAACTGTGTGGCATCATGGGTCACATGTTCAACATGACCCTGAGGCTGGGGAAGGTTCCACAGCTGTGGAAGACCTCCTGTGTGGTACCAGTGCCAAAGACCTCACACCCGAAAGACCTCAGCAGCCACAGGCCGATAGCACTGACCTCACACTTGATGAATACCCTTGAGAGGCTGGTTCTCAACAATTTTCGCCCCCCTGGTGAGGTCTTCATTGGATCCACTGCAGTTTGCCTACCAGCCTGGCATCGGGGTGGCTAATGCCATCATCTACCTCCTACACCGAGCTCTAACTCACCTGGAGAGGCCTGGAAGCACTGTGAGGATCATGGTTTTTTGATTTCTCTAGTGCCTTTAACACCATCCAACCTGGACTTCTGAGGGACAAGCTGGAGATGGCAGGAGTGGACCACCACATGTCACATTGGATACTTGACTACCTCACAGAACGCCCACAGTTTGTAAAATCTCAGGGTTGTGTCTCTGACAAGCTGATCTGCAGTACGGGGGCACCACAAGGAACTGTGCTGGCACCGTTCCTCTTCACCCTCTACACCGCAGACTTCTCCATCAACTCCCCAGGCTGCCACCTACAGAAGTTCTCTGATGACTCTGCCATAGTCGTCCTTATCACAGGTGAGGACGATTCAGAGTACAGACAGGGGACACAGGATTTTGTGGACTGGAGTCAGCGGAACCATCTCCAGATCAACGCGGGCAAAACCAAGGAACTGGTGGTGGGGATTTCCGCAGACACAGGCCCTCTGCTTTGGTTCCGGTGGACATACAGGGAACAGACATTGAGGTGGTGGACTTTTATAAGTACCTGGGTGTTCACCTGAACAACAAACTGGACTGGAGCCATAACACTGATGCTCTTTTCAAAAAGGGTCACAGCAGACTCCATCTGTTGAGGAGACTGAGGTCCTTTGGCGTGCAGGGGACGCTCCCAAAGATCTTCTTTGACTCAATGGTGGCATCAGCTATATTCTATGGTGTGGTTTGTTGGGGGAGCAGCTTATCTGTGGCTGAGAGACAGAGATTAGATAAGCTCATTACGAAGGCCAGCTCTGTCCTAGGTTGTCCCCTTGATCCAGTGCAGGAGGTGGGTGACAGAAGAACTCTTAAATTAACATCACTGTTAGACAATGTCTCCCACCCCATGCACGAAGCTTTTGTGGAGCTGGAGAGCTCCTTCAGTGACAGACTGGTGCATCCTAGGTGCAAAAAAGGAACGTTATCGGAGGTCCTTCCTCCCAGCAGCTGTTAGGATTTATAACCACAACTGTTCCCAGAAACCCAGTAGTGAAGTTTTTAAGTAAATTCTGTGTTATGTTTTTCTTGTATTTTACTCTTTAGTTTCTAATTACTCTTATTTTTTCTCCTGTTATGAATGTGATTGCTGCTGTTTCCCCACTGAGTGACAATAAAGGGATTTCCCCCCCCCCCCCCCCCCCCACCCCACTCTGGAGAACCCAGAATGTTCATAAAACACATGGACAGCCTATTATTTAAAGGGAACCTGTCACCGGGATTTGGGGTATAGAGCTGAGGACATGGGTTGCTAGATGGACGCTAGCACATCCGCAATACCCAGTTCCCATAGCTCTGTGTGCTTTTATTGTGTATAAAAACCGATTTGATACATATGCAAATTAACCTGAGATGAGTCAGAGCTTGAAAATATGACTCTTCTCTAGTCACACAAGTAAGATATGACTCTATGTTAATTTGCATATGTATCAAATCGTTTTTTTTACACAATAAAAGCACACAGAGCTATGGGGACTGGATATTGCGGATGTGCTAGTGACCATCTAGCAACCCATGTCCTCAGCTCTATACCCAAAATCCCGGTGACAGGTTCCCTTTAAAGTGAAGGCTGTGTCATTTTTTTAATTCCCCTGTGGCGGTGCTGCCTGGGAATTGCACATATGCCGCCAGGTTCCCCTATAGAATACAGCTCATCATTGGGGATCTCTGCAGCCAGGCACATTATCAACTTACAGGAAGACCCCTTCTGTCTACAAGGGATTTCCCAAAACATTATGATTATGATTATTATTATTATTTATTATTATTATTATTGTTTTTTTCATTAGCTCATAATGCAATTACTGGGCATTTAATGTGAAGCCTAGATACCTTAAAGGGTTTATCCCATGACTGTGAAAAATGTAAATCGGACATCATATAGTAAATACAACCTACAAAAAGAATTATTAGCCTCCGTTCAGAATAAATCTTTATTAAATACACTATTAATACATATTAAAACACATGCAAATAATTGGCAGCAAGTGAAACCCCCCAAATGAGGACCAAGTGGGAGCTGCAGAGCCAGCCAGCCACAACAAATGAAACAACTTGACAAGAAAACAGTACAACTCGCACATGACCCTTATGCACCTTAAATATCGCTGGGGTAAAAGCCCCAAACAGTAAATACTGAATAGAAAAAGGGCAAAGTGGAATATCAGAAAATGGTAAAACCATGTGTAGCACGTTAACCAGTTAAAAACACATGCAAGGCTGTTACCCATTGTGAAATTGCACTGCGTGTCGGTGGTTTGTTTGTGGATGGAGACAGGACTGAGCCGGAAAGGAGCACAAGCGCCGCGCCGCCACGTGACTCACGGGCGTGCACATCACATGACTTGCATCCCGGAAGGAAACTTGGCTGCCCGTTCCACGGTGGAGTGCAGAGCCGAACTAAAGTGCGCTCCAGCGTGGGGCGGGCAAGCCCTGAACACTCCCGCAATACAGAAACCAATTGCTGAACCCACACAAAACGCATCATAAGCACAATTACTCTATGATCAGAGGCATAATATAAGAAAGTTTAACCCATGATTGTTGCAAAATAGACATTACAAAATAGAAAAGTAAGTGTTAAGTGCATATATAAATTGCATTATAATAAACCAATCCTAATAAATAAATAGTATAATAGACCCCAATAATTGATGGAAAAATAAATAGTTAAAAATACTGAAAAGTGATATTAAAGTGAACACATACATGATCAATATATCATACATTAGTACACACTCGACCACAGTGCCAGTGTACATGACCTTAATTAACACTATAAACAAAATTTAGTGCTAGATGTCATAAATCAATAAAGAATCTGGGTGACCAAGAAGTGCAAACATGCAGTGCTACCAGTGTGATAAAGTGCCCAGTGCATTGTGCAGTGCATAATAAAACCAATGTGTTATCAAAAACACACACATAATTAATCCAAGAGTAAATGTATATAGCAAATATGATAATGCCAACATGATCAACTATATAGTGTATGCGTAAGCTTTTTAAAAGCATAAAATAAGTCATCAATTCATCCAATATTCGAATGTCATCCAATGAGGAATCCATTCATCCAGTGTTCAAGACCTATCCACAAGATGCTCCTATCCCGCACATCATCCAAATGGATTCACCATAATTGGTAAGTATGTCTCCATCTTTTTTGTATTACATCACTCCACCGACAGGTTACAGGTATCTAAATGGCCTAAAAGCAACTATAGTAAAAGCAAGGAGTTAAAAACAATTAAAAACAAAGAGGACCAGCAGACAAAAGAAACACCAAAATACAACAAAATATATATACTAATGAATATAGCACCACAAGTAATCATAAGTACGGTGAAAAAGATATATCTTCATTCAACCCTTCAGGTGCCACACAGTCAAGTTCGTAAATCCATCTTACCTCTTTTTGAGCCAGCAGTTTTCTCCAGTTGCCCCCTCTCAATGCTCTTAAAGTAAACCTGTCCACGGGATTTGATGTATAGAGCTGAGGACATGGGTTGCTAGATGGCCGCTAGCACATCTGCAATACCCAGTCCCCATAGCTCTGTGTGCTTTTATTGTTTAAAAAAAACAAAAACATTTTGATCCATATGCAAATTACCCTGAGATGTGTCCTGTACGTGAGAGGAGTCCAGCGTGAAGGAGCCCAGCACCGCCCCGCATCCTCAGAATCTCCTCCTTGCTCCCCGACGTCAGACAGCCAGAGTGCCGTAATCTCGCCATAATACCTGGGTATAGATTTCAATTTAGTTACATCATTTTCCTCTTTCGCCCCCTCTATCCCTAGGACATGTTCACGAACACGTCTCCTCAGTTCTCTCGAGGTCATGCTAACGTAAATAAGGGTCATGTGCGAGTTGTACTGTTTTCTTGTCAAGTTGTTTCATTTGTTGTGGCTGGCTGGCTCTGCGGCACCCTCGTGGTCCTCATTTGGGGGGTTTCACTTGCTGCCAATTGTTTCCATGTGTTTTAATATGTATTAATTGTATATTTAATAAAGATTTTGACATTTATTCTGAATGGAGGCTAATAATTATTTTAGTAGGTTGTAGTTTAGTAAGCAGTAGTCGCTCCAGCTATATATTTATAGGCATCCGAGTTTACGATTTGGTGTTACATCATATAGTACATGACAACCTCTCTCTAACAAAGCTAGAACCAGCTCTGTACCTCACATAGATCCAGAGATCTCCTCATTCATTGCTCTGCTAGATTTCTATCAATCTGGCAGCTCAAGGGGAGTGTCTTCTGCTGCAGTTAAGGGGGCGTGTCCATGTTCTCCCTATCACAGCTCAGGAGGCAGTTAAACGATGAAACTGAGCATGTGCAGCCTTCTCAGTGAGCCGGACAAAGAAATAAGAAAACAAACAAACAGCAGGTGGCGCTATACAGATACATTTTATTGAATAACTCAGCGGCTATGCAAAATTTTTAATTACATGCAATTACACAAGAATTCAGATTCAGGTGATAGTTTTGAAACTGTAGAATATTTTTCGTGTGAAAACTCCTTTAAATGCTATTAAATTGTAAAACCAGGTATAAAATGTAAATTCACAGTCAATAAAATATGATGAAGGCTTACTGCTTATAGATTAATGGGCACCCAAATGGTTAATCTAGTGGGCCATAAGAGTGGTCTTTATACAGCAGAATTTGGGGCAGCTCTATAATGTCCTCTAACCTGTACAAGGGGCACTACTAAATCAAAGGGGTTTTCAGAGAGTAAAACCTTGATGGCCCAGTCATGCAACATTCTTACAATTTCTTTACAATGTCATCACAATCCACAATTCTGAGGCTTGATCTTTGGGGTCTGACCCCGTTCACCCATCTATCCGCAAAATGAGAGGTTTGGAACATTGTTAACCGTTCATTGCTCGCACAGCAGATTATCCATGTGGTACTGCAGCTCAGCCCCATTCTCTTGAGCGCTGGAGCTCCCCTACCCCCTTTATTTAGGAGCAGGGGTTTATTTATTACCTGTGCATAGTATATGCCATTTACTAATGACTCTAGCCATCTTAGGGCATCTTGTACATTTTTAGCTGCAAATGGATATTATGCCACTAGGTGGCGCTGTTCTCTAAGTTTATTTTTTTTTTTATATGATGTCATTGGGGAAGTTTAACAAACTGGTGTAAAGGAAAACTTGCTTAGTTGCCTATAGCAATCAGATTCCACCTTTCATTTTCCAAAGGAGCTCTGAAAAATGAAAGGTGGAATCTGACTGCTTTGGGCAATGTTCTCCTTTACACCAGTTTTGATAAATTTACCCCATTATTTCCAAAAGGCAAAAGTGACCAGGTTGTAACCCATTGCTATATTTCTTTCATCTTTGCCAAGTGAGGTGTAGCATGGTCATAACATATGTATGGAATTATCCACATATGCCTAATAAGCTTTTTTTTTATTTTTTTATTATTATATTAAGTTGCCGTATACAACTTCGACAAGGCCAAGCAGTGTATTGGAGTCATGACCATCGAGATAGACTTCCTGCAGAAGAAGAATATCGACTCCAACCCTTATGACACAGACAGGATGGCGGCAGAGTTTATCCAGCAGTTCAATAACCAGGCCTTCTCTGTGGGGCAGCAGGTAAATTCTGTCTCTTTAAGAGCTGACCTCCAGTTACTATTGCGGCTGCCTCTCCCAAGTTTAAAAGAGATGGCAGATGATCTAGTAACCAATCCCAAAAATGCATCTCATTAAAGGGGTTGTTCAGCGGTTAATATTGATGACCTGTTGTCAGAATAGGACATCAATATCTGATCGCTGGGGGTCCGACACCCGGCACCCTCGCCTATCAGCTGTTTGAAGAGGAGGTGGCGCTCCATGCTCCTGTGGAGTGGTGACGCAGTTTAATTAGAAGTACTCGCTCCATTCACTTGAATGGAGCGAGTACTTGTATTAGACTGCACTTTCTAGCCGAAGTGCAATGTAATTAAGTGGGAGCAGTGCTCACATGGAGCCCCCCTCTTCAAACAGATTGATCGGCTAGGCTGCCGGGTGTTGGACCCCCGGCGATCATATATTGATGACCTATCCTGATGATAGGTGTAATTACAAGTATGGTGTCCCCATTCACTTGTATGGGACGGCTCTGTAGTATTAACTTGAACAGACAGAGCCGTCCCAGAGAACCGCAGTACCACCCAAAACCTGTGGGCAGGGGTGGTGCTGTTTCTGGAAAAAAGCTGCTTTTAGTTTTGTAATCCTGTATACCTTTTACTGATTGGTATTCCTCCATTTCCTGCATTGAATGTCTCTTCTGCAGTTGGTGTTCAGCTTCGTTGACAAGCTTTTTGGACTGGTTGTGAAAGACGTTGAGGCAATGGATCCCAGCATCCTGAAGGTGGAGCAGTCCAGTGGAAAGAGGCAGAAGGTACGACTGATGTGTCTGTAATAACTTCTGTATATTATATATGACATGGCTCTGGGATCTCTAACCTCATAAGCTATACATGTCATGTTGTGTGTATCGTGCTAGTCACACCGGTACTTGTCCCCACAGAATCAGTGTATTTTCTCTATCTCACACACTCACCAATCATTAAAGAGGTCTGGATAGGTCATCAGTATCTGATCGGCGGAACTCCAGTGAGAACTGCGGCCCTTTCTCTGCTTACCAAGCAAGGCACAGTATATTGGATGGTGGCTGTGTTTGTTATCGCAGCTCAGCCCCAATCACTTGGCAGAGTCACCGATGGTCGTGACTTCACCAGCCTAGGGTAAGCAGCAAGAAGGCTGCAGTGCTCACAGGAACACTGGGCCTTAGTAACGCTGAGTCTGATCGGCAAGGGTCCTGGTTGCCGAACCCCCACAATCCAATGCTGATGATCTATCCAGGGGTTAGGTCATCAGTTAGAAATAGTCAGATAACCCCTATAAGCAACCAGTATGTTTTAGAAATCATTTATGCTTTTCACATCTTCTGAATTATTAGTGGACAGAAAAGTATATGAACTTCCCTATAATTTGGATAGGTAAAAATGGATCATATAGCATCAGAGGAAGCTGTGAGGCAGGGGGTACAGAGCCCCCATTCTTGTGATCAGTGGGGGTCCCAGCGGTAGGACCCCCACCGTCCTAATAGTTATCCCATATCCTGTGGATAGGGAATAACTTCTAACAACCAGAATACCCCGTTAATCTGTATGAGCACCACCTTGTGGTGGCTGCAGGGGATGTAGTTCAGTGCTGTGCACCCTCCTATCACATAAACCTATAAAGAACAATGGTGAAAATGCCCATAGCAAAAACAGTTACAAAATATATAGAAAATCCTTTATTAGATGCAATTAAAAATACATATATGAAAGTTTAAAAATCAGAGAAATCCACACTACAGTAGGGAATAAATTTCCTGTGAGGGACAAACCCAATACAGACAAGTAAAAGCATAATATAAGGTGTAAATGCTGGGCAATTCTAGGCTAAATTTAGGGAATCAAGTAAAATGGCATCCAAAGCGGACTGCAACGGAATAAAGTACAAATCCAGTGCCCCGCTAATTAATGTGTCGCAGAAGCGTTCACCAATAATTATATCCAACCATATCGCAACAATACGGGCCACATAAGAATGGCTGAGTAAAGAGAATATAACTACATAAAATGGTCTGCATGAGAAGCCCTCGCTTACCCAATGCGTTTCGCCAATAGCTTCGTCAGGGGAATGATTCATCTAATAAATGCATCTAATAAAGGAAATATTTTTATATTTTGCGGCTGTTTTTGCTGTGGGCATTTTCACCATTGTTTGTAGGTTTATTTGAATTTCTTGAGTGTGCTTTCACGATAGGTCTAGTTATTAATGGGTTATATTCACCCTCCTATCACAGCCCTATACTAGTTATGTGCCCTACCTGTATATTACTTATGCCATAGGTGGTAACTGGCTCTTATAATGCTAAATCTTCATGTTTTCTGGGGGTCCTGTTGATAGTGCTTGGTCCCCCAGCAATGTAATGTCAGTGCTGGTTGCCTATCCCTTGGTAAAAGCAAACCTGTTACAACCTTGTAACCCTTTTTTATCTCGTTTCTCCATAAATAAGCTGTGCCAGTGTCATCTGGTAGCCGCTTATCTCCATCACCTTTTTTGATACCACTCTCGTTCAGTTTGCGGAGTAGAGTCAGGGCGGCTGCTGCAAATTGTCTATGGCCTTCTTCCTTAGTGATAAGCTTCTGTGGCTTCTGTTCATGTTCTTCTCCTTTCTGCAGATCGAGGCAGGTCTGGTCGTAGGGAACAGTCAGGTGGTGTTTGAGAAGACTGACAACTCCACGCTGAACCTCACCGGTGAGTTATACTTGTATTGTCACTTCTTAGATTGTGTTCCTGAAACTAGCAAAGGACTTCTCACCATGTCTGGAGGATGGACCTATGTTATTGAGGCAACATATTCTAGCTTTGTAGGGAAAGCTCTACAGTCACTTGTAGTCATATTACTAGGGCATGATCTGGAAAGCTACTATTACTGAAGGGGTAAGTGCAACATAATAGATTTTGTTTTCATGGACTAACAAAGTCGATCCTCTGGGGGCTGGAAAAGTCCACTCAGTAAACATAAAGGACCAGAATTGGTCAAGGAAGGAAAATGGTTGGTGACCATCATTGAGCATTCTCAACCAGTCCGAAATTCTTCAGATTGACTGTGAATGTTAAAGGGGTATTCCAGTAGTGTGAAGTTATCTCCCATGCACTGGATAGGGCATAACTGTTATATCCATGGGGGTCCTACCGCTGGGAACCTCACCGATCATGAGAACAGGGACCCTGTAACTCCTGGAATTCCCCCAAAATAAACAGAGCAGCGGGTCAGGCATGTGTCCTGCTGCTCTATTTATTTCTATTACCGCTGTGATCGACTATTTCAAGAATTTCCATAGAAATGACTTAAACAGTAGGACACATGCTCAAACAGGCACTCTGTTCATTTCGGCGGCTCGCTGTGGTCCCTATTCACGTGATCAGTGGATTTCCCAGCCGTAGGACCCACACTGATCTAATAGTTATCCCCTATCTTGTGTATAGAGGATAACGTCACACATCCAAGATACCCCTTTAAGTTGAAGGTACGGTAGGCTTAGGCTTCGTTCACATCACCGTTCAGCCTTTCCATTCTCCTGCTCCGTTTAGGAGCAGGAGAACGGCAAGGACGGATTTGGCACATAACTGAGCTGAACGGAACCTAAGGACCCCATAGACTATAATGGGGTCCGTTAGGTTTCCACTCAAAAGCAGATTTTGGAGCGGAGACAAAAGTAGTGCATACAGGACTTTTGTCTCCGCTTCAAAAATCTTCTTCTGAGCGGAAACCTAACAGACCCCATTATAGTCTATGGGGTCCTTAGGTTCCGTTCAGCTCAGTTATGTGCCAAATCCTAAATGGAGCAGGCGAACGGAAAGGCTGAACGGTGATGTGAACGAAGCCTTACCTTTGTCTGTTTTGCCTCAGTGTATCAGTAGGTGGCAGTGTTGGCACATAATCATCAGATATGGTGCTGCACACAACTGACAGAAGATGGCAGAGTGTCAGGCACGACCTGCAAATAATGGGATTTTAATCTTCAGCTATCAATACGTTTTCAGTCATTTTTTTGGTCCACAAAAAAGAAAAAGAAATCTAAATGACCACCAGTACAGTTCCTGCAAAGATGATAACCTTTCTTAGAGCCCTGAATGGCATAGGTTCCTTTTCTACAGCCATGTGAGACTGTGGGTTATATCCCTGTATAACTAGGCAGCTTTGCCATTCAGATATTTCCACAAATGTTACTGGTCACAGTACCCCTTTGAGGTTCCACTCTATAGGCCAGCGGTCAGCCGCTGTGAAACTACTACTACCAGCATGCTCTGTTCACTTCTGTGGGAGTTCCGAGAACAGCCAAGCAAGCCTGCATGCTGAGTTTGTTGACCCTCGCCATAGACCATGCAATGCTATACAGAGCGACCTTGTTATGTAGAGACTTTGCCTTTTTGCTAGAGTTCAAGCCAGATAAATACTGGAACACTAGCTGCTTTCCTGCAGCCCTAACATGGAGACCAGATAGCCGAACTTCTAGATTGCGTGATTCTGAATTAAAATTTTTTAATTTAATTGCATCATGTTAGCTTCAACAATGAACTAAACCCATTGACTCCATTGCAGGAAGCAAGGAATCTGTTCACTGGAGCTAGGGTTAAGCAAATCGAAATATCCAAAGTGGACTTTGATCCGAATTTCAGGGAAAATTCCATTTGCTGCGAAACAGAATTTCCTTGTGCTTCGTGGTAACGAATCAATTTCCCTGAAATGGGGGGGAAACAAAAAAAATCATACTAACCTCATCCATTTACATGTGAAGAGGCCGCTGCGGCCATCTTGATTAAAGATCCTGCGCAAAATATTGAGCGGTGTCTGCAGTCAAGATGGCCGCAGCGGCCTCTACGCGATCAAGTGGATAAGGTGAGTATTTATTTTTTCCACCGGATTAAACCTGAAAGCCTTCAATGTTCATCTCAGATGCCACGATCAGCGATGAATGCGGCATCTGAGAGGTTCAATGACTGCGCAGCCCAATTGCCATTCCCCATCATTGCACCCGCTAAATACGAAGAAATGCGTTTCATGACGAAGGAAACCGAATTTCTTCGTGAAATTTGGCGAAGCAACCGATTCGAAGTTTTGATAACTTCGCTCATCACTAACTGCAGCACAGGAAATGCTCCATGGAATGCAGAAGAGGGAAAGTTTAGTATTTTCAACATTTTTTGCATATTCTAAGTTGAACTGAGCTGCATTGACTCTGTTGATATCTCCTAGAGCAGGCATACTCAACCTGCGGCCCTCCAGCTGTTGCAAAACTACAACTCCCAGCATGCCTGAACAACCTACAGCTATCAGACTACAGCAGGGCATTGTGGGAGTTGTAGTTTTACAACAACTGGAGGGCCACAGGTTGAGCATGCCTGTCCTAGAGGATTCAGTCATGTGTAAGCCAATGTTTTCTAGAAGGTCTTGGTTTTTGTTCCCTCTCCATCGCTGTGTGGATGTTCTTATTGATTTATGTCCCGAATTTTACACACAAAGGAAAATCAAAGACCAAGCAGGGCCGCCAGTCCATCATCAACCCAGACTGGAACTTTGAGAAGATGGGCATTGGTGGTCTGGACAAGGAGTTCTCTGACATCTTTAGACGAGCCTTCGCTTCAAGGGTCTTCCCACCAGAGATTGTGGAGCAGATGGGTGAGTTTTCTAATACAGTTATGAGTTTGTCATAAAGGAATCTGCAAGATGTATCAGACTTATTTTTTATGACACGATGAAGAGAAACATAGATTGGTTACTTTTAACAGTTAAAACGATTATCCCATGAGTAATGTAAAAAATTAAAATTATATATCAAATAGTACATGATAATCTCTGTCTAACAAAGCTAGAACCAGTCCTGTACCTCACATGCATCCAGAGATCTCCACATTAATTGCTCGGCTAGATTTTATTTCAAGCTGGCAGCTCAGGGGGCGTGCACTTTCTCAGGGGACGTGTCATTTCTGCTGCAGCTGGCAGCAGTTGAAGGATGGAACTGAGCATGTGTGTCCACCTCAGTGAGCTGGACAGAGAAATTAGAAAAAGAGCAAACAGCAGGTGGCGCTATACAGGTAGATTTCAGTGAATAACTCCGTGGCTATAATACATTTTTAATTACATTCAACTACAAAAGTATTCAGATCCAGGTGCTGGTTTGAAAAATGTAGAATATTTTTCGTGGGACAACCCCTTTAACATATGTTTAATTCCGCTTCTGTCGTCTGAAACACTGTATATAAACGGTTAAGAGTTTTCTCTAGTAAGTATCTAAGAGGTTCATCCACAAAATGTGGACTCTCCATGGATAGTGTTATGAGCATCACTCAAAGGGTTGGCCACTCTGTTAGCACTTATTAAAACTATAAAGAAAGTAGGGAGATATTACACTTACTAATATATCTTTGCAAGCAGATCTGTCTGGTTTTCCTGCTATTGGCAGCCACGCCCCCTCCTGTCCTGCTCTCGCCACGCCCCCTCCTGTCCTGCTCTCGCCACGTCCCCCTCCTGTCCTGCTCTCGCCACGTCCCCCTCCTGTCCTGCTCTCGCCACGTCCCCCTCCTGTCCTGCTCTCGCCACGTCCCCCTCCTGTCCTGCTCTCGCCACGTCCCCCTCCTGTCCTGCTCTCGCCACGTCCCCCTCCTGTCCTGCTCTCGCCACGTCCCCTTCCTGTCCTGCTCTCGCCACGTCCCCTTCCTGTCCTGCTCTCGCCACGTCCCCTTCCTGTCCTGCTCTCGCCACGTCCCCTTCCTGTCCTGCTCTCGCCACGTCCCCTTCCTGTCCTGCTCTCGCCACGTCCCCTTCCTGTCCTGCTCTCGCCACGTCCCCTTCCTGTCCTGCTCTCGCCACGTCCCCTTCCTGTCCTGCTCTTGCCACGCCCCCTTCCTGTCCTGCTCTTGCCACGCCCCCTTCCTGTCCTGCTCTTGCCACGCCCCCTTCCTGTCCTGCTCTTGCCACGCCCCCTTCCTGTCCTGCTCTTGCCACGCCCCCTTCCTGTCCTGCTCTCGCCACGCCCCTTCCTGTCCTGCTCTTGCCACGCCCCCTTCCTGTCCTGCTCTCGCCACGCCCCCTTCCTGTCCTGCTCTCGCCACGCCCCCTTCCTGTCCTGCTCTCGCCACGCCCCCTTCCTGTCCTGCTCTCGCCACGCCCCCTTCCTGTCCTGCTCTCGCCACGCCCCCCTTCCTGTCCGGCTCTCGCCACGCCCCCTTCCTGTCCTGCTCTCGCCACGCCCCCTTCCTGTCCTGCTCTCGCCACGCCCCCTTCCTGTCCTGCTCTCGCCACGCCCCCTTCCTGTCCTGCTCTCGCCACGCCCCCTTCCTGTCCTGCTCTCGTCACGCCCCCTTCCTGTCCTGCTCTCGCCACGCCCCCTTCCTGTCCTGCTCTCGCCACGCCCCCTTCCTGTCCTGCTCTCGCCACGCCCCCTTCCTGTCCTGCTCTCGCCACGCCCCCTTCCTGTCCTGCTCTCGCCAAGCCCCCTTCCTGTCCTGCTCTCGCCACGCCCCCTTCCTGTCCTGCTCTCGCCACGCCCCCTTCCTGTCCTGCTCTCGCCACGCCCCCTTCCTGTCCTGCTCTCGCCACGCCCCCTTCCTTTCCTGCTCTTGCCACGCCCCCTTCCTGTCCTGCTCTCGCCACGCCCCCTTCCTGTCCTGCTCTCGCCACGCCCCCTTCCTGTCCTGCTCTCGCCAAGCCCCCTTCCTGTCCTGCTCTCGCCAAGCCCCCTTCCTGTCCTGCTCTCACAGCTGCCTGTCTTGTCCATCCCTGCATGCCATGGAGGAGCAACCTCGTCCATGCCTGAAGGAGTGTGCTGCTCCCTGGGTCCTAAAGCACCCTTGTACCAGAGGTACTTTCCTTCTGTGACTGGCACTCCTGGCCGTGCAGGGCTGGCAGGGGCTTAGCGGGGACACTTGTTAAAGGCTGAAATAAAGAAACTTTTGTAGGAGGAAGGGAGGCTGAGGGGAAGCTGTGATGGCTGATCTGACTGCAGGCTCTGCCCCCTCTGTTTCCCCTGTACTGAGAGGATCCTGCCAACATGTGAGGATGTAGCAGATCCAGGGAAGTGCTGTGGACCACAAACTGTGAGCAATCCCAGTGTCTGTCCTATTTATGGCCCACAGACATGATATCACAGCCAGACCAACAGTTCAGGAGCTTTAACCCCTTGTGAGCTGTCAGTATGGCTGAGGTCAGCGATATCGGCAAAAAACGCAGCGTGCTGGGCATATGTGAATGGGGCCGGAGCAGACTTCCGGTGGCACTCGTGGGCTAGCATTAGCACAGATCCGGCAGGAAAACGGCTAACGCTAGTGTGAAAGTAACCTTAGTCGTGTGATGATAGACAGGAGGCTCCTCTCTATGTGAGCAAATGTATTCATCACAGCTCTTGTGCAAAGCTCAGCAGCCCCCCTCCTCCGGCATATATAGAGATTTAAGCTTTTTCATCCATCAGGTGGGGCAGGCAGCAGTGTGATGTAGGATTGTGGTAGTCCCTGCTTATTTACCTATACACATTATGCATCATGTATGTCTTTTATGGATATAATAATAAAATAGATTTGCATTTTCTTATATCGGTGTGTCATGCACTCCTTTTCTTAGTAGTGTCATTGTGTAAGTTGCGGGAGTGTACCGTTTACATTGGGACCACAGGTGATTTAATTACCTAAACAGAAATCTATGACAGCTCAGAGCTGCCGTGGATTCCTGACTTCATTTGTGTCAGAAAACTGGCGAAAATTAACATAAATTTGTTGGGGCGACTGGTCACGCCCCCTCCCTACCACTGCCATGCCCCCCCCCCCTTTTTTTTTTTTAAAGGCACAGTTAAAAAGTCACAAACACATAGTTTGCAACTTTTTAACGCCACTTTTCAGAAACCAGGCAAATGATAAATCTCCCCCTCTATTCATTCTGTTCATGGCTTACATCCAATGGTGCAACTAGAAATGACTAGGCCCTACAGCAAGTTTATGTACAGGGCCCCTCCCCATGATACATTAGCATCATATTCCTGTGTGCTGCTGGGACTGGGGCTCTTCTGAGGTGGGCGGGGATGTCATGTGACTGCTCCTCTGAACATGCTTGCTGCAATGCATGCTGGGATATTTACTTTCACTTTGCCGCTGCTCCTCCCACACAGCCTGTCTGAGGAGCTCCTCCAGGGAGGCATGTCATGGTGAACAGGTTAGAAAAATGACATATAGCCAGTATATGTCACATGATAGAAACACTTCATGGTTTTGGCTATTGTCTGGGGCACTTTGGATTTTTGATACTTAGGGTGGCCAACCCCTTTAACCACCTCCGGACCGCCTAACGCAGGATCGCGTTCCGGAGGTGGCAGCGCTGCGCAGAGTCACGCATATAAGGCGTCATCTCGCGAGACGCGAGATTTCCTGTGAACGCGCGCACACAGGCGCGCGCGTTCACAGGATCGGAAGGTAAGCGAGTGGATCTCTAGCCTGCCAGCGGCGATCGTTCGCTGGCAGGCTGGAGATGTGATTTTTTTAAACCCCTAACAGGTATATTAGACGCTGTTTTGATAACAGCGTCTAATATACCTGCTACCTGGTCCTCTGGTGGTCCCTTTTGTTTGAATCGACCACCAGAGGACACCGGTAGCTCAGTAAAGTAGCACCAAACACCACTACACTACACCCCCCCCTGTCACTTATTAACCCCTTATGAACCCCTGATCACCCCTGATCACCCCATATAGACTCCCTGATCACCCCCCTGTCATTGATCACCCCCCTGTAAGGCTCTATTCAGATGTCCGTATGATTTTTACGGATCCACTAATACATGGATCGGATCCGCAAAACACATACGGACATGTGAATGGAGCCTTACAGGGGGGTGATCAATGACGGGGGTGATCACCCCATATAGACTCCCTGATCACCCCCCTGTCATTGATCATTCCCCTGTAAGGCTGCATTCAGATGTCCGTATGATTTTTACGGATCCACTGATACATGGATCGGATCCGCAAAACACATACGGACATCTGAATGGAGCCTTATAGGGGGGTGATCAATGACAGGGGGGTGATCACCCCATATAGACTCCCTGATCACCCCCCTGTCATTGATCACCCCCCTGTAAGGCTGCATTCAGATGTCCGTATGATTTTTACAGATCCACTGATACATGGATCGGATCCGCAAAACACATACGGACATCTGAATGGAGCCTTATAGGGGGGTGATCACCCCATATAGACTCCCTGATCACCCCCCTGTCATTGATCACCCCCCTGTCATTGATCACCCCCCTGTAAGGCTCCATTCAGACATTTTTTTGGCCCAAGTTAGCGGAAATTATATATTTTTTTCTTACAAAGTCTCATATTCCACTAACTTGTGTCAAAAAATAAAATCTCACATGAACTCACCATACCCCTCACGGAATCCAAATGCGTAAAATTTTTTTGACATTTATATTCCAGACTTCTTCTCACGCTTTAGGGCCCCTAGAATGCCAGGGCAGTATAAATACCCCACATGTGACCCCATTTCGGAAAGAAGACACCCCAAGGTATTCCGTGAGGGGCATATTGAGTCCATGAAAGATTGAAATTTTTGTCCCAAGTTAGCGGAAAGGGAGACTTTGTGAGAAAAAAAATAAAAATATCAATTTCCGCTAACTTGTGCCAAAAAAAAAAAAAATTCTATGAACTCTCCATGCCCCTCATTGAATACCTTGGGGTGTCTTCTTTCCAAAATGGGTTCACATGTGGGGTATTTATACTGCCCTGGCATTCTAGGGGCCCTAAAGTGTGAGAAGAAGTCTGGGATCCAAATGTCTAAAAATGCTCTCATAAAATGAATGTGGGCCCCTTTGCGCATCTAGGCTGCAAAAAAGTGTCACACATCTGGTATCGCCGTACTCAGGAGAAGTTGGGCAATGTGTTTTGGGGTGTGATTTTACATATACCCATGCTGGGTGAGATAAATATCTTGGTCAAATGCCAACTTTGTATAAAAAATGGGAAAAGTTGTCTTTTGCCGAGATATTTCTCTCACCCAGCATGAGTATATGTAAAAAGACACCCCAAAACACATTGCCCAACTTCTCCTGAATACGGCGATACCACATGTGTGACACTTTTTTGCAGCCTAGGTGGGCAAAGGGGCCCACATTCCAAAGAGCACCTTTAGGATTTCACAGGTCATTTACCTACTTACCACACATTAGGGCCCCTGGAAAATGCCAGGGCAGTATAACTACCCCACAAGTGACCCCATTTTGGAAAGAAGACACCCCAAGGTATTCCGTGAGGGGCATGGCGAGTTCCTAGAATTTTATATTTTTTGTCACAAGTTGATGATTTTATTTTTTTTTCTTCCTTACAAAGTCTCATATTTCACTAACTTGTGACAAAAAATAAAAACTTCCATGAACTCACTATGCCCATCACGAAATACCTTGGGGTGTCTTCTTTCCAAAATGGGGTCACTTGTGGGGTAGTTATACTGCCCTGGCATTTTAGGGGCCGAATGCGTGAGAAGTGGTTTGAAATCAAAATCTGTAAAAAATGGCCGGTGAAATTCGAAAGGTGCTCTTTGGAATGTGGGCCCCTTTGCCCACCTAGGCTGCAAAAAAGTGTCACACATGTGGTATCTCCGTACTCAGGAGAAGTTGGGCAATGTGTTTTGGGGTGTCATTTTACATATACCCATGCTGGGTGAGAGAAATATCTTGGCAAAAGACAACTTTTCCCATTTTTTTTTTATACAAAGTTGGCATTTGACCAAGATATTTATCTCACCCTGCATGGGTATATGTAAAATGACACCCCAAAACACATTGCCCAACTTCTCCTGAGTACGGAGATACCACATGTGTGACACTTTTTTGCAGCCTAGGTGGGCAAAGGGGCCCACATTCCAAAGAGCACCTTTAGGATTTCACCGGCCATTTTTTACAGATTTTGATTTCAAACTACAGTCATGTGAAAAAATTAGGACACCCTTTGAAAGCATGTGGTTTTTTGTAACATTTTTAATAAATGGTTATTTCATCTCCGTTTCAACAATACAGAGAGATTAAAGTAATCCAACTAAACAAAGAAAACTGAAGAAAAGTCTTTTCAAGATCTTCTGTAAATGTCATTCTACAAAAATGCCTATTCTAACTGAGGAAAAAGATAGGACACCCTTGCCCCTAATAGCGAGTGTTACCTCCTTTGGCTGAAATAACTGCAGTGAGACGGTTCTTGTAGCCATCTACCAGTCTTCGACATCGGTCTGAGGAAATTTTACCCCACTCCTCAATGCAGAACTTTTTCAGCTGTGAGATGTTTGAGGGGTTTCTTGCACGTACAGCCCTTTTCAAGTCACCCCACAGCATCTCAATGGGATTCAAATCTGGACTTTGACTTGGCCATTCCAGGACTCTCCATTTCTTCTTTTTCAGCCAATCTTTGGTTGATTTACTAGTATGTTTTGGGTCATTGTCATGTTGCATGGTCCAGTTCCGCTTCAGCTTTAATTTTCTAACTGATGGTCTCACATGTTCTTCAAGCACCTTCTGATACACAGTAGAATTCATCGTGGATTCTATGATGGTGAGCTGACCAGGTCCTGCTGCAGCAAAGCAGCCCCAAACCATGACACTTCCACCTCCATGCTTCACAGTTGGTATGAGGTTCTTTTCTTGGAATGCTGTGTTTGGTTTACGCCAAACATGTCCTCTGCTGTTGTGTCCAAATAATTCAATTTTGGACTCATCTGTCCAAAGAACATTATTCCAGAAGTCCTGGTCTTTGTCAACTTTATCTCTGGCAAATGTCAGTCTGGCCTCGATGTTTCTCTTGGAAAGCAAAGGTTTCCTCCTTGCACACCTCCCATGCAAGTTAAACTTGTACAGTCTCTTTCTGATTGTAGAGGCATGTACTTCTACATCAACAGTAGCCAGAGCCTGCTGTAGTTCTCGAGATGACACTTTAGGGTTTTTGGAGACCTCTTTTAGCATCTTGCGGTCTGCTCTTGGGGTGAACTTGCTGGGGCGACCAGTCCTGGGCATGTTGGCAGTTGTTTTGAAAGCCCTCCACTTGTAGACTATCTTCCGGACAGTGGAATGGCTGATTTCAAAATCTTTTGAGATCTTTTTAAATCCCTTCCCAGACTCATAGGCTGCTACAATCTTTTTTCTGAAGTCCTCTGACAGCTCTTTTGCTCTCACCATGGTGCTCACTCTCACTTCAACAGTCAGGAGCACACCAAACTAAATGTCTGAGGTTTAAATAGGGCAAGCCTCATTCAACATGCAGAGTAACGATCTACTAATTATGTGCACCTGGTGTGAGATCTGAGCCAATTTAAGAGGGAATACATGTGAGGGTGTCCTATCTTTTTCCTCAGTTAGAATAGGCATTTTTGTAGAATGACATTTACAGAAGATCTTGAAAAGACTTTTCTTCAGTTTTCTTTGTTTAGTTGGATTACTTTAATCTCTCTGTATTGTTGAAACGGAGATGAAATAACCATTTATTAAAAATGTTACAAAAAACCACATGCTTTCAAAGGGTGTCCTAATTTTTTCACATGACTGTACTTACCACACATTTGGGCCCCTAGAATGCCAGGGCAGTATAACTACCCCACAAGTGACCCCATTTTGGAAAGAAGACACCCCAAGGTATTCGCTGATGGGCATAGTGAGTTCATAAAAGTTTTTATTTTTTGTCACAAGTTAGTGGAATATGAGACTTTGTAAGAAAAAATTTAAAAAAAATCATCATTTTCCGCTGACTTGTGACAAAAAATAAAAAGTTCTATGAACTCACTATGCCCATCAGCGAATACCTTAGGGTGTCTACTTTCCAAAATGGGGTCATTTGTGGGGTGTTTGTACTGTCTGGCCATTGTAGAACCTCAGGAAACATGACAGGTGCTCAGAAAGTCAGAGCTGCTTCAAAAAGCGGAAATTCACATTTTTGTACCATAGTTTGTAAACGCTATAACTTTTACCCAAACAATTTTTTTTGTACCCAAACATTTTTTTTTTAGCAAAGACATGTAGAACAATAAATTTAGAGAAAAATTTATATATGGATGTCGTTTTTTTTGCAAAATTTTACAACTGAAAGTGAAAAATGTCATTTTTTTGCAAAAAAAATCGTTAAATTTCGATTAATAACAAAAAAAGTAAAAATGTCAGCAGCAATGAAATACCACCAAATGAAAGCTCTATTAGTGAGAAGAAAAGGAGGTAAAATTCATTTGGGTGGTAAGTTGCATGACCGAGCAATAAACGGTGAAAGTAGGGTAGGTCAGAAGTGTAAAAAGTGGCCTGGTCATTAAGGGTGTTTAAGCTAGGGGGGCTGAGGTGGTTAAAGATGACCTGTCTCATGAGCTGGAACAGTGTTTTTAAACTCTGCATTGTGCTGTTCCTCTGTTGTTCCTCCTAGTAATGTATGACTACATTGATAACTGGGTGTTACCATTGGCCGTGTCAGTGCGGTGTGTCCCCACACACACTGAAACGCTGTCCAATCAGTGCTGACAGTGTCAGACTGCATATGAACACACCCTGTTGACAGGATGAATGGTATGATCCATTTGTCAATGTATTTGTATGTTGCCAGGAGAAATAACAGAGGCACTGCACACTTCAGAGTTCTTGGTAAATTTTATTATCAGTATTTTCAAAAAACACAAAAAAGGAACATTTCAGTTATGTAGAAACACGACTTCCAAACCATAAAATGCACAATGCAGAGTTGTAGGTAAGGGGTTGTCCAAGTTATATTTATTGATGACCTCCCCGATCAGTTGTTTGAAGAGAAGGCGCGCGCCGTGCCAGCGCTGCCTGCTCTTCATTGTTTACCTGCTCGCCTTCGCATCCGCAGCGGTGAGCAGGTATAATTACACTTAAGCCGCCCCATTCATTTCAATGCTACAGTTCTCCTATAGAAGTGTATAGGAACGAGCCGTCCCATTGAAATGTGGATGCAACGGCGAGCAGGTAAACAATGAAGAGCAGGCAGCGCTGGCATGGATTCTCTTCAAACATATGATCAGCGGGGGTGCCGGGTGTTAGACCCCCGCCTATCTGACATTAACGACCTGAGGATAGGTCATCAATAAATATAACTCGGACAACCCCTTTAATGATAGGACTGGGTTCTCCATGATGACCATGATCCAGGAGCAGTCTATAAGCTACTGACTAAGGAGCACAAGCAGTATACATAGTTATGCCAGGTTTGCCCGTAGTCAGGTGTTGTGCCCTGTAGCGCACACTTGGTTAATTATGTCTATTTTGCACTCGGACAGGAGTCCACTGCACCTGTTCTTTTTAATGCTGAACTCTGAGAAGTTTATAAAGTTGTAAATGTCAGGTCTTTTTCAGTAAAAGCAGCTCCTGCCATCTCCCGCTCTTCTGTCACCTCGATGAGCCTTGTCTTGTAGACCTTATCTCGGTATAACCGTGTGTTTCTTGCACATTCTCACCTGCATCCCAGGAAAAGGTCATATTGTTACAGGATTAGGCCGGGATGACAGGTGCCCTCTTCTACCCAAACATGGCTGTCATCACTGGCAAGTAATAGACTGGGAGGCAGCAGCTGGAATCTGCTGACACTGTGGAGATCAGGATTGATCAATAGACCACTTCTCAAAATTCACAAATCAGATGTTACTGATATTTCATCCAATGAGTAGAGAACATGAAGGAGCCAGTGTTTATTATTATTGCAGCCACATGCAGGGACTTCAGACTTGTATCGTACTACTGTCCTACTACATGCCTGTAGTACTGATCTATAACACAAAGCACAATAGACCAAGTGGACATGTCAGAAAGCCATTAGCTGATCTGAAATATAATTGTACCCTCTAGGGGAAATATAGAAAAAAAAAATATATCTATCGTTCTGCATCTCTGCATTACTGTTCACCTCTCACATGCAGAAGCTGCTTATCTTCCCAAGAACAAAAATATAGAGGAGTTGCAGTCCAACTGCCCAATCTTTATCTTTTCCTGCACCTGCCCTTTAGGGAGAGTCAAGAGGACCTCATACACATTAGATGGTCGGCAGGTTTGGCCAACATTTATCTCATGTATGACCAGCTTAAAGGTGTATTTTTACACGGGGCAATATTCGGGCAGATTATCGGGAACAAACGTTCCGGCGAATGCTCATTCTCGACAATCTGCTCTTGTAAAAGTGCTGCAGATCACCTGATGAACGGGCAAAACGCTCATTCATCAGGTGAAACTGTCGTTTGTGCAACTGTCATTCTGGGCAGCAGATTGTCCTGTCTAAACAGCGATCTGCTGCCCAGAAACAAAGCAGCTGTATGAGGACGAGCGATGGCAATAATAATCCCTTGTTCTCATACTGTGGAGGAGATCGCTGCATGTAAATGCAACGGTCTCCTCCACTAAACAAACGCTTCCTTTCCGACAATCTGCTGCTGCTCCGCGCATGGAAATGCACCTTTTCCTTAAACAGCATGCAATGCAGCAGAAAGGTTACTATTTCTCTTTCACCTGTAGCAGCATTCAGAATTCCTTTATCTACTGAGCTCACATCTTCCAACAACCCTTGCTGATTTACTGTCTGCACAGAACGCCTGGGAAACGTAATCCTTACATCACTCTGGTCTGATATAGAAAGCACTAAAGCCGCCTATACACATCCAATCGGGCAAATGATCATTCAGCCGACAGCTATCTCTCCTGTCTCCCTCCTGGCTTCCCATACACATATATAATTGACTGGGCTGAACGTGTCTGTGTATGCTATGGTGAGAGCGGAGAAAGCTGCCGCCAGACGTACCTCCCTGGAGTACAGAAGGATCAGGCTAAAATATTCTTTTTGCCCGATCCTTGTCCCTCTCGACAACATCTGTCATCATCAGCCGTTCTGGACAAGCCATCCTCTTCATACACATGCATGTGTCCTGAGCAGGGATAGGTGGGAAGTATCCGGCGGCAGCATATCTCCCTGAGAACGAAAGGATCGGGCATTTGAAATTAATCTGCCCAATACTTATCTTATCCGTCATCTGCTTTCAGGGGGCCCCATACACATTACATGGTTGGCTGACATTTATCTAATGTGTATGACCAGCACAACTTGCGCAGAATGCAGTGCCGCACAGAACGTTACAGTATTGTATTGCAAAGTGTATACAATACACTGTATACATACAGTGGAAATAAAAAGTCTCCACACCCCTGTTAAAATGTCATGTTTCTGTGCTGTAAAAAAAAATGAGACAAAGATAAATCATTTCAGAACTTTTTCCACCTTTAATGTGACCTATAAACTGTACCACTCAATTGAAAAACAAACTGAAATCTTTTAGGTGGAGGGAAGAAAACCAAAAAAACTAAAATAATGTGGTTGCATAAGTGTGCACACCCTCTTATAACTGGGGATGTAGCTTTGTTCAGAATTAAGCAATCAGGGGTGGAGCCTGACTGAGCGCCAAGACGAACGCCTGAGCTGTAGCTCCCGTCACACAGAGCGGCTCCCAGCTAGTTATTAAGCCTCAAAACCCATCAAAATGGTGAAGATCGGCAGAGACCGACCCAGAAACCTCCCGGATCCCAGTGGGGTTAAGAATACCCAAATAGAGATGGCGCAGTTCCTTAAAAAGAAGCCGCTGATTCCTGCAGCGCCTGAAGCCAAGATGGTGCCGAGTCCTAAGCGGGCAGCAGGGACGGCAGCAGAGGCATTTGAATCGGATAGCGCTGCTGAAACAGATGAAGAAGGAACACCAACAGACACAGCTACTTTCTCGAAGAGGTACCTTAAAAAGACTCTCGCCCCTGTCATGAACTGGCAGACATAAAAGCTGATATGCGACATATTGGCCAAAGAGTTGAACTGCTGGAAGAAAACCAGCTCCTACATGTGGCTCACAGCACAGCTTTGGAGGAAAACATTGCGGTCCATAACGCTGCTTCGGACACTGCTTTCGGTCTAATAGAGGACCAGGAAAATAGAAGCCGCAGTAAGAATGTGAGGGTGAAAGGCTTACCTGAGGCGGTCCCTCACGATGACCTGCCAGCGGCCATGTTGAATCTGTTCAGCAGCATACTGGGAGAGGAGAGGGCCCAATCCATTACCATCGAGAGGGTTCACAGATCCCTGAGGCCACCACCCAAAGATGGAGAACCGCCAAGGGACGTGGTGTCCGGACTTCTGAGCTATCTGGATACCGCGGTCATCCTGAAGGGAGCCAGGGACCTCCCTGACTTGTCCCATGAAGGCCAGCCAGTCTCCTTTTTCCAAGACATCGCGCCGTCCACACTACAGAAAAGGCGGATTCTCAAGCCCTTATGTGATCACCTCAGGTCGCTGAAAATCACATACCGCTGGCTGTTTCCTTTTGGCCTACAAGCGACCATAGCAGGCAAAAGACGTATCATCAAATCCCCAGCGGGTCTCAACAGAATTTGGCCAATGCTCAACATGGATCCATTGTACATTCCATCATGGCTACCTCAAGCCCTTCAACTATCTCAACCGCCTCCTCTGCCTAAAACGACCGCTTGGTCAGAGGTCAGAAGATTCAAGTAACATGGACAGAAGAAACCATTAGGTTGATCTCCAGACCTTACCTGGTGGAATTACTTGCATCCATCTCACTGGAATTTTGATCAACAACTTTCTAACTTGGTCGCCTGGGCCTCACAAACAACCGCAATGCCCTTAAGTTAAAATGTGTTGTTCTCTATGTTTGGGTCATTGTGATGGTCATTAGCAGCATCCAGATAAGTATCAGTTTCATCATCTGCCCCAGCGACGCCATGATATAGTCCTGTGGTCTATCTGGGGTTTGTTAGTATAAATGGGTTTTCTATCTATAACCTGTTCTGTCTGGGGGCTGGTCTGTGGTTCCAGGTTAGGAATGACTTGTTCAAGTCCTCCTGCTCCCACTTTCTCTCCCCCTGACAAGGAGAGCCGGGGAGCTTTTATTAGTGTTCAAGTTTACATCTGTATTTCACATGTTTATTGTGTGTATTCATTGGTTTGGGTCACTTCATACAGATACAGTCAGATATCAAAGGTCTTTAGACGCAATGAGACTAGATACACAGTTTGTCTATGGCTGACATCACGTTCACCTCATTCAATGTGAAGGGAATGAACACCCCCCAGAAAAGAGCACAAATCCTCATGATGCTAAGGCTACTTTCACACTTGCGGCAGAGAGATCCGGAAAGCAGTTCCGTCGCCGGAACTGCCTGCCGGATCAGGCAAAATGTATGCTAACTGATGGCATTAGTAAGACTGATCAGGATCCTGATCAGTCTTAAAAATGCCTGATCAGTCGAAAAAATGCATTGAAATGCCGGATCCGTCTTTCCGGTGTCATCCGGCAAAAACGGATCCGGCATTTATTTTTTCACCTTTTTTTCAGTCTGCGCATGCGCATACCGGAGCGACGGATCCGGCATTCCGGTATTCTGAATGCCGGATCCAGCACTAATACATTGCTATGGGAAAAAATGCCTGATCCGGCATTCAGGCAAGTCTTCAGTTTTTTTAGCCGGAGATAAAACCGTAGCATGCTACGGTTTTCTCTTTTGCCTGATCAGTCAAAACGACTGAACTGAAGACATCCTGATGCAAACTGAACGGATTACTCTCCATTCAGAATGCATGGGGACATACCTGATCAGTTCTTTTCCGGTATAGAGCCCCTGTGACGGAACTCTATGCCGGAAAAGAACAACGCAAGTGTGAAAGTAGCCTAAAGAAGGCAAGAGCGGACATATGCTTCCTGCAGGAAACACACTTGCGGGGCGATAGAATCCCTAAATTTCCCCAACGGCAATATAAACAATGGTTCCATAGCACTTATATATCCTCCTCCAGGGGAGTAAGTATTGGTATAGGCAAAAACATCCCATTCACACCTACAATTGCTATACCTGATGCGGAAGGGAGATACCTATTTGTTAAGGGTAGGCTGGGAAACCTTAAACTCACCCTAGCCTGCCTCTATGCCCCTAATAAAGGTCAAGCTAAGTGGATTACGAAAACCCTTTAACATGCTTAAACAACTAGCAGAAGGTGTCATCCTAGTGAGAGGCGACCTAAACATTGCCCTCAATCCTCTCTTGGATTCATCCACGGGTAGTTCAGTTCATTCTCAGAAATCCCTGAGCAACATTCATAAGTCTTTTGGTGACATGCGCTTGATAGACTCTTGGAGACTCCACAATCCATCCTCAAAGGACTACTCATTCCAGTCTCTAGCCCACTCCTCGTTTCAGAGATTAGACTACATACTAATTCTGACCAACCTAGCATGTGCACTTAAGAGTGTAGATATAGGTGCTATAACAGTGTCGGATCATGCACCGATTTCTGCTACAATCTTCTTCAAAGAGTTACCTGAACGGGAGTGGGTCTAGAGACTAAATTAAACATTGCTAGATAGACCGTCAGATGTTTCAGCTATTTCCCAAAAATTAACCAATTACTTCATAGAGAACCCCCCAGGGGATACATTGGTCTCAAACACTTGGGAGGCCCATAAGGCCTTCATACAAGGTGAACTTATTAGCCTTGGAGCTAGACTCAAAAGGGATCGCCAAAAAATACTAGACTCACTCTTAGTGAAAATTTCCAATATTGAAAAGATCCAAAAAAGGTCCCAGTATAAACAGGCACATGCAGATCTGATGTCCCTGCACCAACAACTGAAAGATCATTTGAATGTCCAATATGCCAAACAATACCAATACGCCAAATACAAGTTTTACGCTTATGGGAATAGGGGCAACAAAATGTTGTCTCACCTTATTAAAAAACAGAGAGATTACAACCAGCTCGGGCCAAAAGACTGCGGAAACTAAAGAAATTGCACGTGAGTTTGTGTCCTTTTACAGCCAACTATATAACTTACCCGATAATACAGTAGCTGAGGGAGACTCGCCTAAGTCGGCCACAATAGACAGATTTCTGTCCAAACTCAAGCTACCTATTCTCTCCGAGGAAGCTAGAGCTCAATTAGTGTCACCAATCTTGGAGGAAGAAATTTCGGGAACCCTAAAGTCTATGCCTCTGGGGAGGGCCCAAGGCCCGGATGGCCTCCCTATAGGGTACTACAAAAAATTCTACCCAATCATGATCCCCAGATTGACAGCCTGGTGTAGCGCACTCCTCTTAGGCGATACGCTCCCTAAACAGGCTCTCAATGCTACGATTACCATCTTACCAAAAGACGGGAAAGACCCCAGCTTATGTGCCTCATACCGTCCTATATCCTTGATAAACGTGGACGTTAAGATCTGGGCAAAAGTATTAGCTAGTAGACTTAGCCCTCTAATCCCTGGCCTGGTTCACCCTGAACAGACTGGGTTTGTTAAGGGTAGAGACTTATACATGCCGTAAAGCACGCAGTGTCAAAAAAGGTTCCCCTGGTCTTACTCAGCACTGACGCTGAGAGGCCCAGCCCACAAAGGCCTTATCTCAGCATCTGCAACTGCCCTGCCACTGCTGGCCAGGAAGGGTTAAGTGTCTAGAAGACCAGGGGCGATGCTCAGCTGACTACTGGGGGAGGGGAACAGCTAGGCGGGAGGAATTAGCGGCAGCTCGCCGCCCCCTCCCTCGATGAAGTTGCGGCCTAGCTCCAGAATCGCCGCTATGCCACAGAGCCGGGGTCCATGCTACATACACGGCCGACCGGAACACTGCCGGACGGCCGGGGAAAACAGAGGCCTGGTAGCGGAGCGCCATCGCCCCCACCGGCCGGAGGTGCCCGCCCCCGAAAGAAAAAAAACGCACACTGTGGGGCTGGAGCCCGAGTCGGGCAAGCGATCTAGCCATCCGCTTAGGTAAGGTCACTTACCCAGTCCGCAGCCGGAGTCCCCCATGTTAGAAAATGCACTGCGGCATTAACCCTTTCTGAGCGGCGCCCGCTCCCGAAAGGGGCGGAATATGGTGGACACTGAGGGGAGCGGGAGTCGCCTGTGCTCCACACTACGCTGGAGGTCCGTGGGAGAAGTTACATTAACCCCCTATGAGCCAAAATGCCGTCGGCCTGGATGGGGAGGGGGGGGGGGGCGCGTGGCTCATGGCGCCCGCCGGATTAACCCCTTCTTTTCCCTAGGGGTCTTGTTTCTAGTAAGTAAGGTCCCCTGGCCGTGTGAACTCTTGATATGTCGTTAGGGGTCTTCAAAGAGGGAGGAAGGGGGAAGAGGGCTTCATACTTACCTAGTCCCGTGTACTCACCTCATCTTTATCCTCTTCTCTTCACCCTCCCTAAGTGGGCCTATAAGGTCACCTTCTCCAGCAGGGTCACCTCCTCAGCAGCTGGCACCGGAGTGGCAGGAGTCTGGTATGGCTGGAGGGTCTTCTCTTTGGCGGACCTAGGTGACCCCTTGGCTGGCGGGAGCAGGGGAGCGAGGCTGCCCTGGTCCACCTTGTCTTCTTGTGGGGGGAGGAGGCAGCGTGGCGAACCAACGCTGGTGTGCTCCCCCCGGTAGAACAGGGAGGCGAGGCGACCACTGTCTCCCACCTAAAAGAAGAGAAAAAAATAAAATAAAAAATCTTCAGGAGCTTCTCTGCAGAGCAGGGAGGTCTTTCCTCCTATTGACACTAGAAAAAACTGAAGCTCTCTCTCCAGGCTGGAGGGGGTATAGCTGCCAGGGGAGGAGCTAACAGCTTTTACTAGTGTCAACGCCTCCTAGAGGACATGGCTGTATCCATGGTTCCTGTGTCCTCCAATGAATATGGGCAAGAAATGGACCTTTATTCAGTCTTTTATTGCAGTCCCCAAGATTGGACTCTTACATCCGTGTGCGAAATGCAGTCTGTTAAAATGATTGTATATGTTGAGCTATCTGTCTCTACCTTATTGTAAAATCTGACTTTCTAAGGAATTGAATGTTTGAAGATGTACCCTCTGTTCATCCTGACAAAACTTTAAATAAAAAGATTTATTGCAAAAGAATTAAGTAATCACATTCAAAATCATGTTAAATAGGAGTCAGCATACACCTACCATCATTTAAAGTGCCTCTGATTAACCCCAAATAAAGTTCAGCTGCTGTAGTTGGTCTTTCCTGAAATTTTCTTAGTCGCATCCCACAGCAAAAGGTCCACAGAGAGCTTCCAAAGCATCAGAGGGATCTCATTGTTAAAAGGTATCAGTCAGGAGAAGGGTACAAAAGAACTTCCAAGGCATTAGATATACCATGGAACACAGTGAAGACAGTCATCATCAAGTGGAGAAAATATGGCACAATAGTGACATTACCGAGAACTGGACGTCCCTCCAAAATTGATGAAAAGACGAGAAGAAAACTGGTCTGGGGGGCTACCAAGAGGCCTACGGCAACATTAAAGTAGCTGCAAGAATATCTGGCAAGTACTGGCTGTGTGGTACATGTGACAACAATCTCCCGTATTCTTCATATGTCTGGGCTATGGGGTAGAGTGGCAAGACGAAAGCCTTTTCTTACGAAGAAAAACATCCAAGCCAGGCTACATTTTGCAAAAACACATCTGAAGTCTCCCAAAAGCATGTGGGAAAAGGTGTTATGGTCTGATAAAACCAAGGTTGAACTTTTTGACCATAATTCCAAAAGTTATGTTTGGCGCAAAAACACTGCACATCACCAAAAGAACACCATACCCACAGTGAAGCATGGAGGTGGCAGCATCATGCCAAGGGGCTGTTTTTCTTCAGCTGGAACTGGGGCCTTAGTTAAGCTAGAGCGAATTATGAACAGTTCCAAATACCAGTTAATATTGGCACAAAACCTTCAGGCTTCTGCTAGAAAGCTGAACATGAAGAGGAACTTCATCTTTCAGCATGACAACGACCCACAGCATACATCCAAATCAACAAAGGAATGGCTTCACCAGAAGAAGATTAAAGATTTGGAATGGCCCAGCCAGAGCCCAGACCTGAATCCGATTGAAAATCTGTGGGGTGATCTGAAGAGGGCTGTGCACAGGAGATGCCCTCGCAATCTGACAGATTTAGAGTGTTTTTGCCAAGAAGTCAAAATGTGCCATGCTGATAGACTCATACCCAAAAAGACTGAGTGTTGTAATAAAATCAAAAGGTGCTTCAACAAAGTATTAGTTTAAGGGTGTGCACACTTATGCAACCATATTATTTTATTTTTATATTTTTTCTTCCCTCGAACTGAAAGATTTCAGTTAGTTTTTCAATTGAGTTGTACAGTTTATAGGTCACATTAAAGGTGGAAAAAGTTCTGAAATCATTTATTTTTGTCTCACTTTTTTACATCACAGAAACCTGACATTTAACAGGGGTGTGTAGACTTTTTATATCCACTGTGCATGCTTATGGGCTTTACAGTAATCTCCTGTTTTACTTCAACCTGCAGGGTGCAAGCATGTGAAAGGTATCCTTCTTTTCGGCCCTCCCGGATGTGGTAAGACTCTCATGGCCAGGCAAATCGGCAAAATGCTGAATGCCCGGGAACCCAAAGTGGTTAATGGACCTGAGATCCTAAACAAGTATGTTGGAGAGTCTGAGGCCAACATCCGAAAGTTGTTTGCAGATGCAGAAGAAGAACAAAGAAGGGTGAGTCCATGAGCCCTGCTCAAAGTTTCTTTAATAAAGAATTAAAATGTTTAAAGGGAACCTGTCAGCGGCAAAAGCCATCCTAAACCGCCAGCAGTACCTTCAAGTAGCCGGCAGTAAGTTTTGAATGATGATTTTCCTACTGCATTCAGATAAGGCAGAAGTACGAAAAACGTTCTTTTATCCTCCATCCGTGCTATTTTCCAGTCAGGCTTGAAGTCAAGGGGGCAGCGGTCCCTCCCCTGCCCCTTCGCCTGTGACTGACAGCCGGGTGTTCGGCAAAGCCAGCTGAACTCTCTGCATAAGCGCTGTCAGCGAAGGGGCAGGGAAGGGGGCGCGGTTACCTTGACTTGAAGCAAGGAGGCCGCTGCCCCCTTGACTTCAAGCCTGACTGGAAAATAGCGCGGACGGAGGATAAAAGATCGTTTTTCATACTTCTGCCTCATCTGAATGCATCAAGAAAATCATTAGAAACTCACTGCTGGCTACTTGAAGGTACTGCTGGCGGTTTGGGATGGCTTTTGCCGCTGACAGGTTCCCTTTAAAGGGTGTTTCCTCCTATGCAGTTCATTTTGGTTTTTATTACAATGGATCTAAAAACATAAGCAGATTTTTAAATGGTCTTCAGAATATCCTACTATTTTGTGTCCACACCTTCTATGCGTCTCCTTGGGAACTACAAGCAAGACTTCAGAATCGGACTACACATGGTTTGTAGTCTGTTACCATTGGAAACACGTGTCTGCATAGGAGCTGCAGACATAAAATAATAGATGTTAAGACTATTTGCAAAGATGTTTAATTTTTTATTGTAGGTGCATTTGAGTAATAAATGTAATTGGTTGTGTAGGTGGTCACTATCTGCTTATAATTATCTCCATCATCTCCTTGTATCTGCAGCTTGGTGCTAATAGTGGGCTCCACATTATCATCTTTGATGAAATAGATGCCATTTGTAAGCAGAGAGGAAGCATGGCAGGAAGCACCGGCGTTCATGACACTGTGGTGAACCAACTGCTTTCCAAGATAGATGGTGTGGAGCAGCTGAATAATATCCTGGTCATAGGTGACATAGAGTGCAAGAAGATGCCATAAACCCACCTGATGTGAGTGTAGGTTGGTTTTGACAACTTTGTATCTCCTCCATCTGTCTAGGTATGACCAACAGGCCAGATCTGATAGATGAAGCTCTTCTGAGACCTGGGAGGCTAGAAGTTAAGATGGAGATAGGTGAGTGGGACATATGACATGTGCATATACCAACCTATGATTTGCTTGCCTTACTCCTATGATGCATTATATTCACTTCCTGAATTACCATTATTACTTCAGGTTTGCCTGATGAGAAAGGCCGTCTCCAGATTCTCCATATCCACACTGCCCGGATGAAGGAGCATAGTCTGCTGGCCCAGGATGTAGAAATACCTGAATTGGCTCAGGAGACCAAAAACTTCAGTGGAGCGGAGCTGGAAGGGCTTGTGAGGGCAGCTCAGTCCACCGCCATGAACCGCCACATCAAGGTAAGCTGATAACGCAACAAAATGTGAACTTTACTAAACTAAATATCACTAAGGAGTCCAGTGACAATATAAATGCACAAGGTAGCAGGCTGCGTACACGTACACAATTCACACAACTCCAAAGTGACTGCTTATATTAGTGGGTGCATCATTACTTATAATACACCTCATCTGCTGCAGAATCTCTTTGAATAGTAAGCAAGATATTGGGTCTCTCATCCTTTTTCAAAAAAATTATCTGCAGTATTTGATATATGCAGTATGAGATTATGCAGCAGCTGAGGTGTGTTGATGATGAGCAGGAGAACTTGACCACTTCTACAAGAAGAGAGGAGGAAGGTGAGATGGATCATGGGATTGGGGAGGGAGGATTAGACATTGCACAGAGAGACACATTAGTTTCAGATGATCTGTCTATGGCACCTGCATCCTCCATAGCACCCTGACACTCAAAGGCTGACATTTTACCATGTGTTAGCTGTCTGAGCTGTGTCTTGCTTCTATTTTGGCATTGTGTTGCTGAGATAGCATTTGCCATATTTTTTTTATGTAGAGACATACGTGTAGATCTGGTTCTCTGATTTTCCCCAGGACTGTAGGTTCAACCTACTTTGGTTTAGCAGTGCACCTCTCCATAGTTAGCATTCAGCCCTGCTGCATCTGTCAGGCAAAGTAATTCAGTGGAGGATTTGGTAAATGGAATCCTGTAAGTGAAAGTTTTCTTTACTGTTCCATTTTGTGGACAGGCCTAGAATTTCAGGTGGTCTGCACTAGTGTCTTAGGCTACTTTCACACTAGCGTTCGGAGCGGATCCGTCTGATGTTTCATCAGACGGATCCGCTCCGATAATGCAGACGTTCGCATCCGTTCAGAACGGATGCGTCTGCATTAAAACTTAGAAAATTTTCTAAGTGTGAAAGTTGTCTGAGCGGATCCGTTCAGACTTTACATTGTAAGTCAATGGGGAACGGATCCGCTTGAAGATTGAGCCATATGGTGTCATCTTCAAGCGGATCCGCCCCCATTGACTTAGGCTACTTTCACACTAGCGTTCGGGTGTCCGCTTGTGCGCACCGTTTGAAGGGGCTCACGAGCGGCCCCGAACGCATCCGTCTGGCCCCAATGCATTCTCAGTGGAGGCGGATCCGCTGAGAATGCATCCGCCTGCCAGCGCTCAGCCTCCGCTCCGCTCAGTGAGCGGACACCTGAACGCTGCTTGCAGCGTTCGGGTGTCCGCCTGGCCGTGCGGAGGCGAGCGGATCCGTCCAGACTTACAATGTAAGTCAATGGGGGCGGATCCGCTTGAAGATGACACCATATGGCTCAATCTTCAAACGGATCCGCTCAGACAACTTTCACACTTAGAAAATTTTCTAAGTTTTAATGCAGACGCATCCGTTCTGAACGGATGCGAACGTCTGCATTATCGGAGCGGATCCGTCTGATGAAACATCAGACGGATCCGCTCCGAACGCTAGTGTGAAAGTAGCCTTAATCGCTTATGTCTTTCAGCACCTTACAATATCTTGGTCATGTCACCCTTCTAGCTTACTTTATTAGCTGAGGAGTGACAGGTTCCCTGTGCTTACATTAGTTCGCGGTTTTCCCAGCCTTGTGCCGCTAACCTATTACAATCTAAAAACTAAAATTCCACTGATCCAGCATTTACCTGAACATGGAACTGAAAGTACTAGCATCATGTGCTGGAAGTGTCCACCCAAACTATCAGGACCCTGCTGTCAATTTGGTCTGCTTGGAAATCTCGGAGATCTATAGTCCTCTGCATGATTGGGAAGCTCAGCGATGGTGAGGACAGATAAAGAATTTCTGAAATTCAACGATTTGGTCATAACCATGTGGTTGGTGTTTGTTTTCTCTTCTCAGGCCACCACCAAAGTAGAGGTTGATATGGAGAAAGCCGAACAACTCCAGGTGACAAGAGGAGACTTTCTGACTTCACTGGAAAACGACATAAAGCCTGTAAGTTGTTGTCCTGTGATCAACGTGGCCACTTCTAATATTCTAACTTCTTCTCTGAAATGGAGAGCTATACGCAGAAGGATACACAAAGGCACATGGAGTCCTTGTGGATCCCTACTAATGAGGTTTGGCACTCTGTGTGTCACTCTATGTCTGTAGGCAACTTTTGCATATAACAAGCAGATTTGGCTGGACTCCATATTTCAATGACTGGGTCCTCTTCCCATTTGCTTCTTGAGGTAAATTCCAGCTTTGATTCTTGACTTGTCCTGTTTTTAGGCATTTGGAACCAACCAGGAGGATTATGCAAGTTATATTATGAATGGTATCATTAAATGGGGTGACCCTGTTACCCGTGTAATGGAAGATGGGGAATTACTTGTCCAACAAACCAAAAATAGTGATCGAACACCCCTGGTCAGCGTCTTACTGGAAGGTAGGCTCTTATATTGTCTTATAAGGGGGCTCATCTATGAAATCTAATTTCTTTAGAATCAGGCTGTTAAATGATTTTTTTTTTGGCAGGTCCACCACATAGTGGCAAGACAGCCCTAGCTGCTAAGATCTCTGAGGAATCTAATTTCCCCTTTATAAAGATCTGCTCACCAGAAAAGATGATTGGGTTCTCTGAGACTGCCAAATGCCAGGCCATCAAAAAGGTATGACCTGCAGCATTGTTTCCACTAGTATCTGGACTTCACTACATGTGGGCAGGTCATAGGTCACCATGTAGTTGAAGAAATTCACCCTCTATAGACATCAAGTCCAACCAAAATCGGGTTTCATCTTAAAACGAGCTTAAAATGAGTGTCCACCCATTTTTATCTAGAAGCTCTGTATCATAAAATGAAGGTTTAACCCCTATGAAGTTGTATTAAAAAATAATCAATTGTGGAACTTAAGAATGACATGGCATTAAAATCGGGAAATTAATTTAGTTATCTTAAAGGGTTTGTGTAGTTTTCTCTTATTGAGGACCTATCCACAGGATAGGTCCTCAATGTCAGATCAGCAGGGGTCCATCTCCCAGCACCACTGCCACTCAGCTGTTTGAACAGACTACGACACTCACTTGAATGGGATGGAGCAGTTGTAATTACACTGCTTTGCTGCTGCAATGTCAACGGTGAGCAGGTAAGCAATGAAGGGGTTTAGAGTTCATCTGCACAGCGATTCTGGGCACGACACGTTGTGTGCCCAAATATCTCAGGTGTAGCTAGGCAGCTATAGAAATGATTGGACACGTTTGCCACGACCCCAAAATCTAAAAAATCCAGCATTATTGGATTTTTTTTTTGTGATTCTGGGGTCATGTCAAATGTGCAACTGCTACACTTCGCCCCAAATTGCTGTGTAGCCAAACCTTTACTTACATTTTCTGTAGGACTTCTCTCTTTCCTTTGTGGGTGGGCAGAAGCTCATCACATGTGACCATCAAGCAACTGCAACCCCAGGAGTGCATTGCAATGAGTTCCTGCTAACTCCTTCATCCCTTGCATAGAAAATAATCCCTTAAACATAGTACTAGATATTCCAGTAATAAACAGCTCTGTGGCATGCAATGCAATTTTTCGTCTCTATATCTTTTGTGAGAAATGGCTATATATTTCTATGAATTAAGAAGGAGGGAGGAACAAATGAAAGGTGTCTAGGCTGGTTCACGAGAATCACTATGCCAGCATTGTGAGCAATGTATTTGTATTGCTTGTACAGTACAGACCAAACGTTTGGACACCTTCTCATTCAAAGAGTTTTCTTTATTTTCATGACTATGAAGGCATCAAAACTATGAATTAACACATGTGGAATTATATACATAACAAACAAGTGTCAAACAACTGAAAATATGTCATATTCTAGGTTCTTCAAAGTAGCCACCTTTTGCTTTGATTACTGCTTTGCACACTCTTGGCAACTCTTGGCATTCTCTTGTTGAGCTTCAAGAGGTAGTCCCCTGAAATGGTCTTCCAACAGTCTTGAAGGAGTTCCCAGAGATGCTTAGCACTTGTTGGCCCTTTTGCCTTCACTCTGCGATCCAGCTCACCCCAAACCATCTCGATTGGGTTCAGGTCCGGTGACTGTGGAGGCCAGGTCATCTGGCGCATCACCCCATCACTCTCCTTCATGGTCAAATAGCCCTTACTTTCAAAGTTTTCCCAATTTTTCGGCTGACTGACTGACCTTCATTTCTTAAAGTAATGATGGCCACTCGTTTTTCTTTACTTAGCTGCTTTTTTCTTGCCATAATACAAATTCTAACAGTCTATTCAGTAGGACTATCAGCTGTGTATCCACCTGACTTCTCCTCAATGCAACTGATGGTCCCAACCCCATTTATAAGGCAAGAAATCCCACTTATTAAACCTGACAGGGCACACCTGTGAAGTGAAAACCATTTCAGGGGACTACCTCTTGAAGCTCATCAAGAGAATGCCAAGAGTGTGCAAAGCAGTAATCAAAGCAAAAGGTGGCTACTTTGAAGAACCTAGAATATGACATATTTTCAGTTGTTTCACACTTGTTTGTTATGTATATAATTCCACATGTGTTAATTCATAGTTTTGATGCCTTCAGTGTGAATCTACAATTTTCATAGTCATGAAAATAAAGAAAACTCTTTGAATGAGAAGTTGTGTCCAAACTTTTGGTCTGTACTGTATATTGCAATCATATGCCCTATTCATTGTACAGTAATACTTTTTGTGGGACCTTTATGGACCTACTGTATTTGACTTGTGTTCCCACTCCTGATAATGAAGTTCCACAAAAGATATGTTTGTCCTGGTCTCTATTGCCCCACCTTGTGCTGTCAGCAGTTTAGTATGGTCAAAACTGATGACAGACTTCCTTTAATATTCAGTTTTACTTTACCCTGCCTACTAAATCACTTTACCTCCCGACTCATTCATTGTTCCGACTGTTCTTTTCCAGATTTTTGAGGATGCCTACAAGTCCCAGCTGAGTTGTGTTGTGGTGGACGATATAGAAAGACTGCTAGGTGAGGCCACAAATCCACAAAAATGATGAAACACATAGACCTTATGAGATTATAATCTACTGGGTTTTCTTTGCAGATTATGTTCCTATTGGCCCTCGTTTCTCTAATCTGGTGCTCCAGGCTTTGCTTGTGCTTTTCAAGAAAGCTCCACCACAGGTAAAGGCAGATTCCCACCGGACAATTGTCAGGCAGATTTTTGGGAACGAATGTTACTACGAATGCTTGTTACCGATAATCTGCCTTTATAAATGTGCTGCCGATGAACGAGCAAAACACTCATTCATCAGGCCAAATCATTATTTATGCAGCACATTAAAACGTTGTTTCCGGGCGGCAGATTGTGCTATTTGAACAGCGATTTACTGCCCAAAAACAATGAATTTGTATGAGGGCGAGCAGTAGCAGTAGCCATCTCTTGTCCCTATACAGTGGAGGAGATTGCTTCATGTAAATGCAGCTCTTTCCTTCACTGCCGAGCAGGCAGTTATCGAGAAAGAATGGTCCCTTCCTGATAATTGCCTGCTTCATCGGCACGTGTAAATGCATCTTAAGAGACTCGAGGTTGGCAATCTATTATATAAGATTTGACTTTCAAAGGCAGCTAAAGGTCTCATGCACACGACCGTTGTTGTGTTCCGTGTCCGTTGTTCCGTTTTCCGTGATTTTCTGCGGACCCATTGACTTTTAATGGGTCCGTTGAAAACTCTGAAAATGCACCGTTTGTCATCCGTGTCCGTGATCCGTGTTTCCAGTCCGTCAAAAAAATATCACCTATCCTATTTTTTTCTTAGACAACGGTTTGCGGACCCATTCAAGTCAATGGGTCCATGAAAAAACACTGAGGCACACAAGATTGTCATCCGCGTCCGTGATCCGTGTCCGTTTTTTTCCTATCATTTTCAAGGCAAACTTGACTTTTTTCACTTTTCATGTCTGGTGATCCTCCAAAAATCAAGGAAGACACACGGAAACAAAAACGGATCACGGAACAACGGAACCCCGTTTTGCGGACCGTGAAAAAATACTGTCGTGTGCATGAGGCCAAAGGCTGTTGCTTCCAGGTTGGACTGAACACATTTGTTTTTACGATTTTTTTCCCAGAGTCGTAAACTTCTGATCATTGGCACCACCAGCCGTAAGGACGTCCTCCAGGAGATGGAGATGCTGGATGCCTTCAGTACTACAATACACGTTCCAAACATCTGCACAGGAGTGCAGCTGATGGAGGCGCTGGAGGTGAGCTTATTACATTGACATTTATTATGTATTGTTTTCTTAGATTGTCTTTCACGGACAATTATATATATTTATTATTTATGGTTTTTTTCAGCTTTTGGGTAGTTTTAAGGACAATGAACGCTCTATTATTGCCCAACAAGTGAAGGGCAAGAAGGTTTACATAGGCATCAAGAAGCTTCTCATGTTAATCGAGATGTCCATGCAGGTGAGGACACACATCCAAAATGGGATCTTTTTGTTTTAAGTGTTAGGGCAAAAGCAAACTATTTTTCCTAGAGAAATTTTGGGCATTTTGTCAAGATGTCCTATAAATGTCTGCTTGGTTCATGTCTGATGGCTAAGACGCCCACTTATACCAACAATGAGGATTGCCTGCTTCAGCTTCCGTTGCATGTGCCGTCACTGTCTGTTATAATGAATGGGCAATATGGAAACTGCCTTGTGAAAGCGCATGCTAATTTCTTTATTTCCCTACCGGGAGTAGGGTACCAGGAACCACCACTGATTAGACGTTCCTAGTACGGAAAATGATTTAATTAACTGTATTTTTAGACTGCACATAACTTTACTTTGGTGTATGGACATTTTTCTTTGTGCCAATTCTGCCTTTGCCTGTGTAGCAACTATGCCTATTAGATATGCTCAAAAATGCTTGCAAAAAGCCCTCGTATGTGGCAGAAGCATTGTGCTGAACACAAGTGAATATATTACACATTTTGATCCTTGGATCTTTTGAAGTGTTGCATATTCTTAATTTTTCTGTTGCATGGCACTGTCGATCAAGATTCAGTTTGTTGGCACCCTCTTCTGGTTCTTGAGAATACTCTGCATTTGTATTAAAAATGCTCTGATCTACTAAGAAACTTAGAAATTTCAGCATTCCCCAGACTAGACACAGCCAATTGTCCTCTCTCTCACTAGTGATAACAAATGACCCTTGCTGCCCATTGAGCTCCAAAAGCTTTCTTTAGCGTTAATGGGCTGTGATTTATGCCTCATTTTTAATGGTGATTTTTGTTCTTATATTTAAGATGGATCCAGAGTATCGTGTCAGTAAGTTCTTGGCCTTGCTGAAAGATGAAGCTCCGTAAGTTTATATCATAAGAGTTGAATATGAATAATATGTGGCCAAACTGGTTTGTCCAGGAAATGTGGTAATTTGTAAAACTATATTACGCATCAAAGGGGTTTTCTGAGAGTTTTTACTGATGACCTATCCTCTGGATAGTTTATTCAGTATCTGATCGGAGAGGTCCGACAACCGTAACCTCCATTGATCAACTGTTTGAGAAGGCAGCGGCGCTACTGCGAAAACTGATGCCTTCTCAAAGAGCTGATCAGTGGGGTCCTGGGTGTCGGACCCCCACAGATAAGATACTGATGACCTACCCAGAGGTTAGACAAAAGTGTTTTTAGAGCAGCACCCACGGACATAAATGGCCACACCGGTAATGCAACAACCGAGCCACGACCGCAGATCCTCAGCAGTCGACTGTATAGCAAATGAAGAGAGATAGCGGCAGCATCTCCAGTGAATCCATTATTGGACGGACTTTACAGAATGTGTGCCATAAAATCAAGCTGCAACGTTTCGGCTGTATCCCAGCCTTTGATTCTGTTCTTACTCCTTTAGAATTATTTAGGTGGTCTTAATAATAATGGTAGTAGTGGTCTTTAAATAATTGTTACCAGGACTAAGGATGTTTAAAGTGAGACCACTGACAGCACTAGGTAGGGGCTGGGAAGAGCAGTACAAACATACCTTTTCTAATCAGGAGCAGTGTGAATGTGAAGCATGATTCTGCTCTTGAAAGTGCCCGGGGTGGAGCTTCGCTGCCATTTGCTATGTGCATTGAGCAGCCATACAGCCCTTCCCCTCCTCTCCACTCTGAGAGATATCTGTAGGACCACTACAGCTACCGCTCAGAGCAGAGGGGACGAGCTGTGAAGCGGCTTCATGCAGAGAGTAGACAGCATTTCATAGGGAAGCCCCCACTCTGGCCACTTACAAGAGCAGAATTTTGCTGAATAAAACTTAATATACACACTACCCGTGATGAGAAAAGTCTCACAAAAGATATGTTTGTACTGCCCTTCCCAGCCCCCACCTAGTGCTGTCAACAGTTTAGCATACTGCAGACAGACTCCTTTTAGTAGTATATAACCTTTTATAGATTTATAGATTGTGAGCTGGTCCTATCACATCCTACCTTGTGCTGTGATATGGATATTGAGAGGACCCTTAGAACAAGACCCTCGGTCCTCCCTCTCAGAGTGCTAGACCTTGCTAATTGATAACATTTATTGTCTAACATCCTGCAATCACTTTTTTTATTTTTTATTTTTTTATTTCAGAAATCCAGTGCGCCGTGACTACGATTAACTGGCGGTAACAGGAGAACTTGGGGGAAAGTGTCATCATCATCCAAACGAGTTACATTCCACCCACCACTGGCTGTTTCTGGGAAGGTTGGATTCTAGTAGCACATCACTGACTCCCCTATTTCTGTATCACCTGGGATGTGCATGTAATTCTAAACTATGCTTTGTCTAAGCCATTCAGATCTATTCTCAGTTCACCCAGCTTCTGATTAGTATGAATGCACAGGACAGTGTGGCACAGTGCAACCATGATGTAACCAAAATGTAACAACGCTGTAATAGCCTCGTCATTGATTTTCTGGTGGAGTGACTGCACACAACAGGCAGGCATCGAACATCACAGAGCTGTCACTTCAGCGCTACATAAATGCAACGTCTGGTTGATATAAATGCACAAATCAAGCTGTGGTGATTTAGCCATATTCCAGTAGCCATACTGTTTTATCTTGATCATTGATCTAAAAAGCATACAGCTTGTGGAGTGCAGACAGCCATTTTGAATGTCTTCCCTCTACAGCAGGCATCCTCAAACTGCGGCCCTCCAGCTGTTGCAAAACTGCAACCTACAGCTCTCAGCCCACAGCAGGGCATTGTGGGAGTTGTAGTTTTACAACAGCTGAAGGCCGCAGTTTGAGGATGCCTGCTCAACAGTGTACTGGTTCACTAGTTCATTGTAGGGTGGTGGTTTATATCACAAGATGGCTGTCTGCAGGATAGGCAAGTAGTGTTCAGGGTTACGTTTAGTAGTACTCTTTGTTGGGAAGACTGGTCGTGGATATACTCATTTCTCATGCCTGGATATGCTCACAATGGATGCGACCATGCTGTGTAGGTTTCTTTTATCCCACTCTCGGCCCTACCCCCCCCCCCCCCCCCCCCTTCAGCGTCCTTCCTTGTAAGTGACATGTGCTTTGGTTCTGTGGCTGCTTTATCTCCTAGTTAAACCCCCAATCTCTAGACACGTCATAACCTCCGTCCCACAGTATGTGTATATTTTTATTGTGGATTTTATGTTGTAATAAATGATCTGTTGGTTATTGCATCTGGACAACTATTGCAATAAATAAATTATTTATCGGATTTAGGTTTCCTTCATTTTTTAATTGGTAATGCTATTCCTATCAATCAAAAGCATAGAGGTAGCTGCTTATAGGTGCTTCGGATTGTGCCAGAATCTCCTGCTCGGAGTACTGCGGAAGCAGGTGCTTTATTCATGGCTGGTCACAATGAATTTAGCAAAACTAATACTAGGAAAATGTGGAGTTGTTGCCTAGTGTAACCAATCAATTTGCTGCTTTTCTTTCCCAAGGGTTTCTAGGATTTGATAGGGTACAATAGTTTGAAAAATCGGCCCCAGTAAGTTCAATACCATGTGTAAAAGGCTTTCATTTAACTTTTTTTTTTTTTCCCTGGCCGGTGCGTATTGCATTATTTTTATGTTTTATAACAAGCATTTTCTTGATAGAAAGCTGTTATGCAGTTGACAGGTGGCCATAGGTACAGTACATTGCGAGGTATGGGTAGTCAGGAGGGTTATTTTTTTATTTTTTACCTAGGTATCCGAGGTACATACCATTAAATGCTTTAACCACATTGTAGCCTCGTAGCGGTTTGAGGTATTTAAGGGAATTGGGCTGACCTGCAATACCAGACATGGCCTATGGAAAGATGTGGTGCTGTTTCTGGAAAAAGGTGAACCCTTTGTTCTAGTCCTGGACAATCCCTTTCATAGGATCATTTGTAAGGTGGTCCAAAAACACTTGCAATGCGCACACAATTTTTTTTTCTTCCAAATATATATTTATAATATATTATATATACTCTCAGTTATGACATATAGGATATATACACGCCATATAATAAATAAGATTTATAAAATGATTCTGAATATAAAATTCTATGAAGCAGATGGAAAGCTTTGGATGGACGGCTGGAAGTCTGCCATTTTCCTGTCACAGAGAGATGCTGACACATGGCTTCCGGTATATGGAGGTACGTTACCTACCCATGCTATAAAAGCCAGTGCTCAACATTGTAAGTCCTCTCCGCTATCATTGCTCTTGTAATCTGATGCATTTTTATGTAACTAATCTTAGTTTTGGATATATGAGCTGCCAATCTGTCTTGAATCATTTGATTGTCCGCCATATATTATCACTTGTTAGGTATAACCCGCAAGGCCAGTTCAGCCGCCCAGTGTAGAGTGCAGAACAGGAAAGGCATGTAATGACATAAGACACCAGCCAGTCTTCTTCAGGTGAGGGTATAGACAGCTCCAGGTAGGTAAGATTGCTTCTCTCATCAATCCAGGATTCCAACAGAGATGTCCAATAAACCTGACGATTCTGGTAACAGACTGTCGTGACCATAGTGACTCATGTTTTCGGGTGTCTGTGGACAGAAGAGAACAATGGCTTATTTTATACACAGGTATGGGAGCCATTTTCAGGATCAATTAGGTGCTGATTCATTTCTTGATGCATCTTTATAGAAGCAGGAGCTCTGTTTTTATGATACAGAGCTTTAAATTTCCAGGCGTAGACATTACCTTAAAACAACAAAAAAACATTCTGGCTGCCTGCAACCACTACTAGAGGAGGTATAACTTCATACTGTATCATTATTATTATTAGTTTTAATCCATATGCAAATGAGCAGCTAAGTTCACCAAGGACGGGCCCAAGGCACTCTGTGCACCTTTCCTCCTCCTCTTTTCTCTACCAGCTCCTCTCTTTCCTTGATTGATAGGGCCAGGTTGTTGCAAAGTTATACCAGTCCCTATCAATCAAGTAGGGGTGGGAGGATCTGGCACTGGAAATAGGATCGGCTTAGGCTGATGCTCTTAAAGGGGTATTCCAGTTGTTTGAAGTTATCCTCTATCCACAGGAAAGGGGAAAACTATTAAATCGGTGGGGGTCCTACTGCTGGGACCCCCACTGATCACAAGTACAGGGGCCCCATATCCCTTGCAGCCCTCCTGAAATGAACGATCAGACTTGCACGGCCGCTCCATTCATTTCTATGGGAGTTCCGGAGATAGCCGAGCACAGCCCTTGGCTATCTCTGGAATTCCCATAGAAATGAATGGACCGGCCACTCCTTTCATTTAAGGAGGGCTGCAGGAACTATGGGGCCCCTGTTCTCATCATCGGTGAGGGTCCCAGTGGTAGGACCCCCACCGATCTAATAGCTATCCCCTATCCTGTAGATAGTAGATAACTTCAAACAACTGGAATTCTCCTTTAACTGCTCATCTGCATCTGGATTACAAGTACTTTTTCTCCAGAATGAAGTGGATCCCCAAGTGAAAGGTATCATTACCTTGAGCTGAACTATTCCTACAAGGCATTATGTCTGGCTTGAAGGGGTGTTGTCCAAAATAATAAATCTTTTACAAGCTCCCAAATAATTTATAATTAAAAAAGACGCTATACTTAAAGGGGTTGTGAAGGGGTTTTATACTGATGACCTATCCTCAAGATAGGACCAGACCAACGGCATGGAGAAAGAGATAAGTATAGTGGTTTTTTTTCATTCATGATCGTACAAGGGCTTGTCCAAGATTCTTTATTCTCATATTGACAATTAATTTCCTAGTGACCAATTCCCTTTAATTATCATTATTATTATAATATATATATGTATATTAGTATGCATAAACTTCTCTACTGGTGGCTTATAAGTGGATTTGGAGCTCTGTATCAGAAAAACCAAGGCTCAGGTTGTCAAAGTATATAACTGTGCTTATGCGGTGTTGACAGATGCCAGCTGGCTGCAGAATTTTGAAAGCGATTTTGGATGTGAATGATAAAGATATTTTCTAGGATCACTTCAAGGTAAGTGAGTGGTGACGTGCAGGGCTACGTATGTGGAAATATATTTTCCCTAGAAGCAATGCTTCGGGGGAGAATATGTCTGTACATATGGAATCTGATAGAACATGCCAACATTTCTTTCTGTGTCACAAAAAAATCCTCTGTGAAATTTGAGGGATATTGGAGGCCTCATGCACATCTATAGCATCTCTGTACAAAACTGAGGTGTGCACGAGGCTTTAGGTGGATATTACATTAAGCTACTGCTTAGCCTTGAACTATGCCTTTTTACTATAGAACAGCCAGTGTTTTTAGGGGTTAAAAGGATTGTATGGTATTAGGAGAAAATGGCAGCTTTTTCCATAGATGGTGCCTGTGTCTTCCATTGACTACATCACATAATGCCATTCATTCTCTTGCATGGGTTGAAGCGCAGTGCCTGACACAGCCATAGACAAGAATGGCATTATTTTTGGGAAAAAGGCTGCTGTGTTTTTGCAATCCCATATAACTTTTTAAGTGTCTGAAATTGGAGCTTTGGTGTGTTATGCTGAATTAGGTGCAGAACAACGAAAGTAATGGAAATGCCATATCCAGCACTTGAGTGAAACGGACTATAATAGGGTCTGCAGGGTTTCAGTCAGGGAGTCTGACATATTATTGGACAGAGCCAATGCAAATTTGAACAAGCCCTTCCTGACAGTGATTTTGTATGGCGTTTCAGTAATGGAGACCAGTACCTGTGTCATTTGCAGGTGTGGACATCATAGATCCTCACACACTCCTGGCAGCTCACATAGCAGCACCAGTGAAAAATGCAATGGCACTTCTCCTTGCGTTTTTCTGTTCGGGTGTTGTGGCCTCTTCCACAGCACAACAAGTCGCAGCCGTCTATCCCGTGGGAAGTCACATTGCAGGAACGTCCCCGAGTTCCAAATGAGCCAGTCTCTGGGTTGGGCTCACAGAAATTAGGGGATGTTTCATAGTACACCAGGTCCCTCTCAGTGGGGGGTTTAAATAGTGAATATTTGGCCCTGAGGGTCTCTACCCATCCACGGGATTCTCTGTGTTTCTCCACTGACATCTCAGAGGCGCTGTCATATTTATCTTTTAAATGATCACCAATAGCTCGGAAATCAGGCTGGGACCACCAACAAGTCTTCACCTCACAGCTCCCAGAAAGACCATGACATTTACATTTGAGGTGCATGTGATCCAAGATGGTCTAAGGAGGAAAAAAAAAATTGAATACTAAACTTAGTGAAGCGAAAGTTGTGAAAAAAATATACATAAATGAATCAGTTTAAAGGACATACAATATACACTTTTAAAAAACATCATATTTTGTTTTGCTCCACGGTATCGAAATGAATAAAGCAACTCCCCCCCCAAAAATAAAAAATCTACCGTGTTGTGTCTGCAATGTTCTATGCAGATCCATGTGTCGTTCCGATTAACACGCTACAAAGAAACTCTGTGTAGTCTGATCTTGCAGTCATACTCCCTTCAATCTGTTCCCTGATTCTTGCGAAAGTAAAGTTTGTAGGTTTTCAGGAAGCAGTAGATAGACTCACCGCAGGATCAGATTATACAAAAATACATAGATCTGTATAGGAGATGTAGACACAAACCAATGTATTTGCACACAGAAAAAAGAGTCTCCCTCCCCATTTCTACCCCAGCTAACTCTGCAATTGTGGACCACCAGGACGTTTATAGTCAACGTGCCGTCCGCGAGAGGTTACCAAAATATCAATTTACTGCCTCCGTTACTTTTGGCAGTTGGATGATGTGACCCCCCGATGAGACTGGATCCCACAGTGTCTGCCATGTTTACAGGAAGTCCATTTTTCTATTTATTCCTATGAGACTTACATCCACGCTCTCAAATGGATGAATAGAGAAACTGACTTCCTGTCCACAATTAACGCATGTACTGAAAAAAAATGGGAAATGTGCCTGGTCAGGAGGGGGGATAAATGGTCCTGTCTTGAACTGGTTAAATAAATGGTTATGTATGCCAGTACAATAACACATGGGGGGCAGACAAAAAATATTTTCTGTCTCTAATACTATTTGGAAAGTTGTTTTATTTTACATTTCCTGGAGAAAATTGGTTGCATAGGTGGACATATTTTAAAGGGGTCTCCACATAACCCGTATCCACGGGATAGATGACTAAGGTATGGTTGCCGAGTGTCTGACCGCAGGGACACCCCTGGCAATCGTGAGGACGTCAGTCCCCTGTGTAAATGGAGAGATGGTCACACATGTGCACAACTGCTACATTCACACAGAAGACTTTGAGACCAGGCTTTTATAACTAGTGTGGGTCCCAATGGTCAGACCTCCAGTGATCATACATTTTTCACCTTTCCTTTTGCACAGGTGATAAATGCTGTTTGTGGGGAAAACCCCTTTAGGGAATCCTCTCCCATCACTGGTTCAAGAACCAAATCTGTCTATTGGTCCTTGTGTATCAAAACGGTGTCAGAGACAATATGGCCTTGTCTATAACAGGATTTGAAATTGTTCTCCATAGCATCCAATAACAGAGAGGTTTGTTGTGATATTTCATGGGCAGAGATAAAAGTTTTGTGGTTTAGTTTTTTGTTTTTTAGTCTCATTTAGTGTTGTAAGCTCACCGCTCGTCCTGCCTCGTTGTTATGCCTATTCATGGCTGATCTGGCATCTGGCCGATTCTCTCTGGCATCTGCAAACTCCCGAGACACCAGGACACCAAAGTCTGCGTCTTCACTGCAACCTCCCCACTTCCAGCCCTCTCCTGATGAGCCTTTATGGTGGGAATCACAACCGCAGATGGTTGAGCTGCCTTCTGCACAGGAGCGGGTCACAGCAAAGGCCACACCGGCAGAAGCGATGGCATGAACAAAGGCGGACTCCCGAGTGGCTGGAGAAGACAAAGAATAGGAATGGAACACACATACAGCATCTTTATAGGAGACCATTCTGTGTCATCAATCAATTATGGATGGAGTTGGTTACCAACTGGTAGAAGTTTCTACAACACAGTTGTAAAGGTCCACTTAGTGACTAAAGTACATATTCTTAAATCTATGTGTATGTGTTTTACTTTTCATTGCATCACCCTCTACTGAAGGAAATGGGCAAGTACAAGGAAGAGCCTAAGATTAGATGCACAAAAAAAAGAACCACTGTTTTAAAATTGCAGTATGTACGGATACAAGAGAGACATGCATCAAGAAGAATACAGGAGAGCACAGGGTAGAGATCTCTGCATGATGGAGAGGAGGGATTAAGCCTCTTATTAAAAACTTCTCCCTCCTCTTCCCAGTGCAGCCAGTTACCTGCTGGGATACTCAATTCCCCTTTGTGTGCTGGTGTCACAGTGTATTAGAGATATAATGATGGACGTCTCTGGGACCTGCGTGTGACCAGACTGCCATTTCCCTGCCACTTCGTAGCAACAGGCAACTGTGTGCAGACTGTGCACTGTCCCCTGCTTGTGGAGACCCCTTTCTGTCTGGGAGGGGAGCAGTGAAAGGGCGTGTGAATAGTCCTGGAGTCCTGCTGGGCTCAGAGCCCCTCTCAGCCTCACAGTGGGGAGGAGGTTTAAACCCCTTTCATCCTGCACTAAGCTCATTTCACTCATTCACTTAGTGTTACTGAGCCGGGAGCCTGTGTGAGAGCTGAACCTGCACGGGCTCTTGTAATCTCTGGGAACTTGCTCATCTCCCTGCCACTGGGATGGCTCCCTGTATATTTTCTTACGATTCTCTGTGGTCAGAAAATGGAAGTCAAGTCAAATGAATGGGAGCAAAACTAAAATACAAAAATGCACGTGAACCCCTAAAATACTTCCTTAAATACATAGTCTTAGAACTGGCAATTTAATGATTTACAGCACGGGCAATAGCTCTGGGGTCTGCTCTAGATATTATCCTTAGCGACATCTTGCAAACTTTTCACATGACAGAGTATGGCAGTATACTTTATGCTATATTGTACTATTATTTCAGCATTGTTAGTCACTGTTATATTATGACTCTGTATGGCATTAGCCTAGCACTGTATGGGTGTATTATATGGGCACTGTATGGTACTGTTACATAGTGGTATTTGGGCACTACAGGGAACTGTTATTTGAGCAGCAGAACTCTAAATTTCCCTCCTGGATCTGTAAGGGCATCCCCACCAAAGTGTTGCAACTCAAATCTGGCCCTGGTTACTGTTGTATAATATTCTTTTAGAATCCCAACTCTGCTGTGGATATAACTATGATGCCTACTCTACAAGGGATCTAGGTATTTGCATGCGTCATCTGGAGCTCAGTAGTTAGGTGCCCCATAGATAATGTAGATGTATACCTTATAATTGTTCTACTATACAGGTGAAACTCGAAAAATTAGAATATCGTGCAAAGTTCCTTTTATTTCAGTAATGCAGCTTAAAAGGTGAAACTAACATATGAGATAGACTCATTACATGCAAAGAGAGATATTTCAAGCCTTTATTTGGTATAATTTGGATGATTACAGCTTATGAAACCCCAAAGTCACAATCTCAGGTACCCTTTGCTCAGGGGATATGGATTAATTAGCTGACTAGAGTGTGACACTTTGAGCCTAGAATATTGAGCCTTTTCACAAAATTCTAATTTTAAGCTGCATTAATGCAATTCCTTTTAATTTGCATTACTGAAATAAACGGACTTCTGCACAATATTCTAATTTTTCGAGTTTCACCTGTAGATATCTGTTCAGTTGTTCTAGATTCTCATTAAGATACTTTATGTGGTTCTAGGTGTTGTTGTCTTGATACTAAATGATGCTCTATCACCATTTCTATAGATCAGTTTGACATTAATATTCCACAGTCCCATTTCTTTAGTAAAGGTTGCTGATAAAATGTAGAAGACTTTTTGTGCCATTGATTTTATGGTATGCTGGTTGTAGTGTATCAGGCAGTACCTTTATCGAGCACTGGTCCAAAGATGGCGAGGCTGTCATGAATAGTGGTACAGTTCCATCTCCTGCCCCTGAATTGATGCTGGCATTCTTGGATACCCAATTTCACTCCTTCTGCCACACTAGGCATGATTTCAATGTAATTTCGGCAGAATCGCATTTGCTTAGGTACCAGACCTGGTATAGATCCACAGAGAAGGGGCTGTGATGCCAGAGAGCTGTACTGCTGCCCCAGGGCTAGAGACCTATGGTTGAAAAAGCAATACAAAAAATCACTTAGGTGTGCAGAAAGGTCAGGTCAATCAGGTTGAAGATCTCATTTTTTGTATAACCTTGGAACCATCAAAGCTGCTTGTTATGGGCAAAGTTCCAGTTTTTCATTTCCCTAATTTTGATAAATCTACGGACAAACCTCTCAAAATCATTCTTCTTGTGAGACATTGCTAGAATATGGAGTCTCAATCAGTCAAGTGACCATATTGTTCTTACCACCTCGCATCCATTTTCTACAAGGCTTTATTGTATACAAGTTTTATTCAAGCTACAAAGTTCTGTTCCTTTTGGAATCCATCTTGATGGTGGTAAAGGTATGGAATGAGCAAACTCCTCCAATTTGGTATTCTTATCTCATTATGCTAATACTCGTGTCCAAACCTAATTCTCCCTGGTTCAGCTACTCCTAATAAGCCTTGTATCCAATACAATTGTTCTTAGACTCTTCTCTGAGAGATATTTTATAATCAAATCACAAAAAGAACCATTTCTAGCCTCCCGATAACAATGTAACTTGGAGATTTTGAGGATTTATGTACCCCCCAACCCTTTCTTAGATACTAATAGCCGGACATACTACATGCATAAGCGATCCTCCTCCACTGTTCCTCGGGGAGACTTCATTACAAAGGGCTTAAGACCCCCATATCCTCAATGCATCCCACCAGACAGAGCCTTGCTAGACAATACTTATCATCCTACAGCCTAATCCCTGAACAATAAAAAGGATTAGGATGCCCCGGATATTACCTATTGGTAACCCATCCTACTTCATGCAGCTGGGGTAATCCTTCTTGAGTTGATAACATCTATCCAGCATGGCGCTTGTAGTCATGCCTCATAAATTGCCTAAATGTTTGAGATACTGGTGAAAAGATTCATTGCAACTTTATTGTAACATGGCCTCCATGGCTACATAATCCACACGAAAAACATTCACCGACGGCAAATGTATCAGTTCTGCCGGCAAACTGAGATGCCTCCAGGAGATCAATAAGACACCATTAGTAAACATGTAGCTGCTGGATATGTGAAGTGTTGGGGTCCATTCACGCGTCCGTATGCGTTTTGCGGATCCGCAAAACACAGACACCGGCAATGTGCGTTCCGCATTTTGCGGACCGCACATCTCCGACACTCTCATAGAGCATGCCTTTTCTTAGCCGCAATTGCAGACAAGAATAGGACATGCTCTATTTTTTTGTGGAACGGAAGCACATTCCGGCCCCATTGAAAATGAATTGCGGAACGGATGCCGACCCATTTTGCGGACGTGTGCATGGACCCTAAGGGTATGTTCACATCTGCATTGGAGGATCCATCACAGAGTGCCTTAAAAATATCAGATAGAAAAGTCCTGCATGCAAGACTTATTTTCTCTGCTAAAAGAATATTCTCCACAACAGAAACCGAAAGAATGCCATTCTAGTCAGTGGGATCTGTTAGGGTTCCTTTGTGTCAGATACGTGCCATCCGTCACTTCTGTTATTTCCATTCTTCTGCTCCTATAATAGGTGGTGGCGGTGATATGGATGAGTCTTAAAGTGATTTAGCCAGTGTTTTTGCCTTAGTGATAATAATATGTATTGTACAAGCTACATGTCATAAGACTAGTGCCAACTGTGACAATGTAAGTGGAAAAAGGGAAAGCATGTTACCACGTGGTTCTGCTTGTTTTCAAGGCTCATTCATAGTTGTAGATTGTAAGCCCTCACGGGCAGGGCCCTCTCTCCTTCTGTACCAGTCTGTAACTCGTCTTGTTTATGCTTAGTGCAGCTGTCTGTATTATGTATGTATACCTCTTCTCATATGTACAGCGCTATGGAATGAATGGCGCTTTAATAATGAATAATAATAGTTCTAAAATCCATATTTCTGGCATATTTGTGCCCACACAGTTGTAGTCTAAAGGCTGTATTAGACTGGCAGATAGTCGGTCAGATTATCGCCAACGAGCGTTCCTAGTAATGCTTGTTAGCATTCATCTTGCAGTGTAATTCTGCCAGCGATTACCCGGTGAACAGGCAAGCAGATCATGCTGTCTAATCACGATCTAATGCTGGCAAACAGCTAGTCAGTATGGGGAGGAGCGATGGCATTGGCCATCTCTCCTCCCCTTACTGTGGAGGAGATCGCTGCATGTAATAGCAGCGATCTCCTCCACTTACGAGCAGGCGATTGCCGGGAAGCAACGCCTGTAAAATCTGCAGGTCTAATACAGGCTTAACATTTAGTTTAATGTATGGTATTTAAAGGGGGAGACCAGTCTGTAAATAGGCAAGTTATGCTAGTTTTAATTACTCAACCATAATCAAACTGTCTGCTTGCGGCCAATGTATGTAATCACTCTGATTTTCAGAGGTGAAATCTGTATAGGCCATATTCTATTTTCACATAGCTACAGCTTTATACAGTGTACCCTCAGATGCACGGAGCTTGTATGGCAGTACACAGGCAGAGTCTGTGTGGCTCCCTTAGTACTGACCTGCACAGGCTGTGTATACAGAGATACATGTGGAGATGCAGCATGTCCTATTTTTTTCTGTTGGTTTTATATGGAGACACAGTAATCGGAAACACAGGAGAGGCCTCATGTACCTCTATGGCAGCGGTATTACGACACCGTACAAAATTAGGCAGAAATGTGGACAGCGACTTTTCACATTATATCCTCCATTACCAATCTATTGCACCTTCCCCTCAGCTGGAATTAAAGATCTTCCCCCTCAGGTCAGGAAGGCTGTGGCTTTTCTGCTCATGGCTACTAAATTGATAGTGACGCAGCATTGGAAATCTCCCTCCCAGCCGCATATTAGGGCTCATTCAGACGGCCGTATGCTGTCTGCAAAAATGTGGATATGTTTTTTGGCGGATTAGATGCTGACCCATTCAATTCTATGGGGCCCTTTTCCATTCCACGGCTCCGCAAAACAAATGAAACGTCCTATACTTGTCAGTGAAAATCAGGACATGGCCCCATTGAAGTCTAAAGGGTCCGCAAAAATACTGAATGCTATCCATTTTTTTGCGGACATGCAGAACTGTCCGCCAAAAAAAACGGATCTGCATTTTTGCGGACAGGATACGGCCATCTGAATGAGCCCTTAATGAGATGATTAACCTAATTAATGCCACTTTTATAGCTACTCTTACCCACAGTCTTGGAAGCACTGGGATGTATGGAGCAAAAGCATATACTATGCATCTTAAAGGGAACCTGTCACCTGGATTTTGGGTATAGAGCTGAGGACATGGGTTGCTAGATGGCCGCTAGCACATCCGCAATACCCAGTCCCCATAGCTCTGTGTGCTTTTATTGTGTAAAAAAACGATTTGATAAATATGCAAATTAACCTGAGATGAGTCAGAGCTTGAAAATATGACTCTTCTCTGGTCACACAAGTAAGATATGACTCTTTTATGTTAATTTGCATAAGAGGCGGGAAGTACAAAAAATGCATAATACTTATTGAATTTGTCTGCAAATGAAATTAAAAGTGTAATTTATATGTTTAGGGTAACACAATGAACCTTTAGAAACGCTCAGTGAGGGTAGCATAGTAGAGGTGACAGGTTCCCTTTAAGGCCCCATTCACATGACCATAAGGGCTCCATATGCATATTGCGGACCGCAAACGGTGGATCCACAATATATGATCACCGACCATGTGTACTCTGTGGTGTGGATGCGGACATTGACTTGAATGGGTCCGTGATCTGCAAGATATGGCCGAAGATAGGACATATCTTATCTTTTGCAGAACAGAGGCAAGGATCAGAAGCACTACGTAGCGTTTCCGTGGGCTTTCGAGTCTGTGCCCGTGCATTGCGGACCGCTATTTGCATGCATGGGCACGGAGCCCTTATGTTTGTCTGAATGAGCCCTAATACTGTAGTGGAGGTGCATGTATCTTTGTACCTTGCCACTGTGACAATGTTTGATGGTTTATTCCTTTGATTCAGACATTTTGGTTTTGTTCTTGTTTTGCAATTTTAGTTTTTTTTTTTTTTTTTTTTGTTTTTCCTGCACGCAGGATTGTGACCGATAATGAGTATATGACCATGTGTACTGCTGTTGAATTTATTACTTTTGTAATACTTGGTCCTTTGTTGATGAGATTGTCTTATCCTGTATTGTGTATTGGAACCCTAGTAAAATTATTGGAAAATGCTAAATACAAAAAAAATAAAAATTAAGCAGTACTATAACCAGATGTATAGTATAAAATTGCAGTTCTATAAAACTAATGTTCTTTTCACAGCCAATTTGGTATGCAATCCTAATGTATAGCTCAGCCATACAGTTGCATGTCTGCCATAGCCTGTAAAATGATTATATACACGACATGCTGTATGGGGATAGGGGGTTGTTGACGACTATGCTTTCTAATGCAGTTGAAAAGAATTTACTGACCCAACGTATGCCAAGAGGACGCTTAAACATGTGTCCAACTCCAGCCCATTATAATATATGGAGATAGGGCAGTCTGCTGGGACTTACTACATCATTGCAGCAGCCACCTCATATTTCTGCCATGTGCAGTTCCTTTGCTTGTTCACTGGGACACTTCATATAGACACTGGTTAGAGAAAGTACCAAACAGGTCTTGGGCCTTTAAAGGGTTCGAGTGGTTGAGATAATCATTAAAGGGGCTTGCCAGTAGTAAAAACATTGATGACCTATCCTAAGCAGAGTTATGGAAATGGGCTAGTGGGTACAAAATGGCCATGCACATGAGATTGAAGATGAAGAAACAATTATCTGTTCGCAGACACGGCCATACACATTTTAGTCCATAACTAGGCCTAACATGTTTAATGAAATCACGGTGATTGACGAAAGATCTTTTTGGGAACATTCTTTCAAAGAAAGATCTTTTGCCCACAAATGAGTTTTCTTTGAACGAATGATCATTCTTCCAACTATTGGACGAAAATATTAAATATGACCGACTTCTTTTCCGACGAAGATTGTCTGTAATCAGTCGGCTAAAACGATTGCTCATAGTTAAATTTCAAATGACTGTTTTCGTTAAAAAACACCCGTCTTGATCAACTTTAGACAAATGGGTTTCGGTCACCTGAAAAATGGGTATTAAGCTGGCTAACATTAGCGATGTGCTAATGTCAGCTGAACAAAACTATATTAGTGCCATCTCACTGCTTAAAGCCTTTATTGAGAAAAACAAACTTTAATAATATGCTAATTAGCATCTAGGAGCGGGGGGGCGATGAACCTGCTTCTAGAGGCTCCATTCTCCCACCTTTTTTCACGCCCTTCTTCTCTTGATTGACGGGGCCAGGCAGCGCTGCTCTCCTCCCGCCGGCCGTGTCTACTAAGAAAATCATGTGCCTGCGCCGTCCCGTTTAGTATTCGGTCCAGGCGCAGTGAGGGAAAGACGCTCGGCGGCTGCTGGCTTCCTTACTGCGCCTGCGCTGAATACGTTACAGTGAGGAAGGTGGCTGCTGGAGAACGTCCTTCCCTCACTGTGCCTGCGCCAAATACTGAATGGGATGGCACAGGCACGAGATTTTCACAGTAGACACTGCCAGCGGGAGGAGAGCAGTGCTGCCCCGACCGCTTGTCAATCAAGAGAAGAAGGGCGTGAAAAGAGGTGGGCAAACGGAGCCTCTAGGAGCAGGTGCAATGCCCCCCTGCTCCTAGAGGCTAATTAGCATATAATAAAAGTTTGTTTTTCTCAATAAAGGCTTCAGGCAGTGAGATGGCACTAATATAGTTATGTTCAGCTGACATTAGCACATCGCTAATGTCAGCCAGCTTAATACCCATTTTTCATGTGACAGAAACCCTTTAAGCTTATAGTGGTTATCCAAGACTATAACAGACTTCTCAGAGTGGCCGACCCACGGTGGTGATCATACTTAGGCTACTTTCACACCTGCGTTCGGGTGTCCGTTCGTGAGCTCCGTTTGAAGGGGCTCACAAGCGGCCCCGAACGCATCCGTACTGCCCTAATGCATTCTGAGTGGACGCGGATCCGCTCAGAATGCATCAGTCTGGCAGCGTTCAGCCTCCGCTCCGCTCAGCAAGTGGACACCTGAACGCTGCTTGCAGCGTTCGGGTGTCCGTCTGGCCGTGCGGAGGCAAACGGATCCGTCCAGACTTACAATGTAAGTCAATGGGGACGTATCCATTTGAATTTGACACTATATGGCTCAATTTTCAAACGGATCCGTCCCCCATTGACTTTCAATGTAAAGTCTGGACGGATCCGTCTGAAGCTACTTTCACACTTAGAATTTTTTCTACAATATAATGCAGACGGATCCGTTCTGAACAGATCCCAAGTCTGCAATATATGAGCGGATCCGTCTGGGCGGACCCCAGACGGATCCGCTCTGAACGCAAGTGTGAAAGTAGCCTTACCTAGTCCCAACCACTGGGCTCAGTCTCCATTGCTTCGTGGCCTGTTCTTCATCTTCCTGCTGCACTGAAACCACCACTATCTATGTATCCTACCAGGTTATAAAGAAATATTATTCATGTTTTTTTACTCTTTTCATAATCTCCTCTCTTCTTTAATGTAGCCAACACACTTGTGTTTTCTTCTTCCTTAGGGCTCCTTCACACACCTGTATGAATGGGTCAGCAAAAGACCCCGCAAAAAAGATTGCTGACAAGAATAGGCATTACTATAATGGGACTCCCATTCCGTTCCGCAAATTGCGCAACGCACATGGACGGCATACGTGTTTTGCAGAACCGCAATTTACGGACTGCAAAACACGACTCGGTCATCTGAATGAGCCCTTACAATGCAAATGTAGCTGACCTGAGTTGGTCATTGAACAGTTTTTTTCTGTCCACTGTGATTAAGTAATACAATGTAGGAGTTCTGTTGAAAGTCACAAATGGTGATCTTGCGAAGTATTGTGCTAACTTGCTTCTCCTGCACTAAGAAAACCAGCTCTGCTACATTTGTATGTATTTTAAGGATATTGAATGCTTGAACCAATTAAATATAATAGTTTTCAAATTACAACTTATTGCAGGAGGAGTCTTAGAACATAATTTGGATATTATCCCTATCTGAGGGGATCTTATTAGACCTTGTAATCATATAGAAAATGTACACATGCCCTTCATTTGCCTAAGTTGCATGTTCCTTGGATACTTTATGAAAACCTTTTGTAGGGTACACTCACACAGTGGACCTGCTCGTGGCTTAGCCCCATTGAGGTAAACTCTGAGTGGTCACCCACCGTGGCTTCAAGCAGCATCTGTCCAAACATCACACCAAGAAGGGACATATCTCTTCTTGGCATGGTCGAGGCTTTAAATCGCTGGCTGTGTGAACTGCTGTACTGTCTCCCATCCAGGGGCGTAGCTATGGGCCCTGGTGCAAGAGTTCAGTTTGGGCCCCCCTCCCCTCAGTGCTTTGTGGCCAGGGGCAGGGAAGCACATAGGCTTCATGCTGCCTGAGGCAAAAATTGAAACGCAGAGTTGCCACTTGACCTGCATGCATTTTCTATAATACTGGTGTCTTCTTATGTGGCTCAAGGGTCTTTGGGCCCAGTAGCGACTGCACACCCTACTATAGCTATGCCCCGTTCCCATCGCAAACAATGTGAGGCAGAAACCACGCAGCCGCCACTGGAATTTTGGTCTGTGCCAAAACTACAGCGGCGTAAACTGCTGTTTGAACAAGCCCGGATAGAGAAAAGTTCTACTGCTTTCTAATAGGCTTCTAGGGGAATTTATTAACCCCTTAGTGACCACCTATACGCCTTTTTACAGCGGTCACTAAGGGGCCTTAGGCTGGGCCGCCGCTTTTTTACGGTGGCCCAGTCTAAGCAATGCATGCGGACCCGACTCTCACATGAGACCCGTGGCCCTGCTCTAACAGCCCGGACCGGCAGGAGTGCCGATCCGGGCTGTTTAGCACTTAACATGCCGCGGGCAATGGCTCCCACTGCATGTAAAGTGCTGACAGGGAGCGGACTCCCTCTGTCTCCCATCGGCACCCCCCCAATGCGATTTCGGGGTGCCGATGTGTGTGAAGGCTAACTGAGGTCTAATGTAGGCCTCAGACCAGCCTTGAGTAATTTCCAGCAGGCTGCGCCTCTCTGGCGCAGCCTGCTGGTCAATGTCAGAATAGCATTCCCATTAAAATGCAATGCACTATAGGGATAGTGCATTACATTTTAAAAGCAGTCAAAAAGCTGTCTGTTATAGTCCCCTTCTGGGACTATTAAGTGGTAAAAAAAAAGAAACTCATTTATTAAATAAAAAAATCCCATAAAAAAAATTAAGCTTTTTTTTCCATTGAAAATACTCTTTTCAATGAAAAAAATTGCAAAAAAAATCTTCCCCATATGTTTGTATTACCACGTCCGTAACGACCCGGACTACATAAATGTAATGTAAATTATCCCCTACGGTGAACGCTGTAAAAAAAAAAGTTCTTAGTTGCTACCGAAAAAACTTAATAAAAAGCAATCAAAAAGCACCATTTATGTCGTCCAAAAATCAAGCTCTCACACAACTCCATATAAAGAAAAATAAAAAAGTTATGGGTCTTGGGAAGTGGCAATGCAAAAACATTTCTTTAAAAAAAAGGGTTTTATTGAAAAAAGTAGTAAAACGTAAAAAAAACCTATATGTATTTGGTATCACTGTAATCGTACTGACCCAGAGAATAAACATATTATGTTATTTATACCTAAAAATGAACGTCGTAAAATTTATAATGTAAAAACGATGTGGCAGTATTGCTGTTTTCCCCATCTCCCTCCCAGAAAGAGTTAATAAAAGTTAATCAGAAAGTTATGTGTACCCCAAAATGGCGCCATTAAAAACTACAATTTGGCCCTCAAAAAACAAGCCCTCATAAAGGAAGAAAAATGCTTGGTCAGTAAGGCCCAAAACAGGCTGGTCACTAAGGGGTTAAACTATTTACATTAGTGTTCTTGCATATAGAAGTCACACATTTTGGAGCATGCCTAATCTGCACAAAAGTTTTTTTTTACTTTTGAAAAACGTTAAGAGATATGGCCAATGTAAGGCAGGAAAAGTTGGGACCACTGTAAGTACAACAGACTTAAAGGGGTTGTCTCACCTCAGTAAGTGGCATTTATCATATAGAGAAGGTTAATACAAGGCAGTTACTAATGTATTGTGATTGTCCATATTGCTTCCTTTGCTGGCTGGATTCATTTTTCCATCGCATTATACACTGCTAATTTCCATGGTTACAGACCACCCTGCAATACCTCAGTGGTGGTCATGCTTGTACAATATAGGAAAAAGCACTAGCCTATGTGCGCTCCCATGGTCCCGGCCACCAGAGAGGCTGACGCTTTTTCCTATAGTGTGCAAGCACGACCACCACTGATGGATTGCAGGGTGGTCATAACCATGGAAATGAGCAGTGTATAATGTGATGGAAAAATGAATCCAGCCAGCAAAGGAAGCAATATGGATAATAACAATACATTAGTAAGTGCCTTGTATTAACCTTCTCTATACAGTCCTGATCAAAAGTTTAAGACCACTTGAAAAATGGCAAAAAATCATATTTTACATTGTTGGATCTTAACAAGGTTCCAAGTAGAGCTTCGACATGCAACAAGAAGAAATGAGAGTGAGACAAAACATTTTTTGAGCATTCAATTAATTGAAAATAACAATTAAACTGAAACAGGCTGTTTTTTCAGCTGATCCAAATTTTAGGACCACATGCCTTTTTAAAAGGCTAAATCTGTGCAAAGATGTTGATTCATTGTCATTTTCTGTCAGGTAGTCACACGTTGTGATGGCAAAGGCAAAAAACCTTTTTGAACGTGGTCGGGTTGTTGAACTGCATAAGCAGGGTCTCTCACAGCGCGCCATCACTGCTGAGGTGGGACGCAGTAAGACAGTCATTTGGAATTTCTTAAATGATCCTGAGGGTTATGGAACAAAAAAGTAAAGTGGAAGACCCAAAATAAATTTCATCAGCACTGAGCCGGAGGATCCAATTGGCTGTCCGTCAAGACACTGGACGATCCTCGACCCAAATTAAGGCCCTTACTGGTGCTGACTGCAGCCCCATAACCATCAGACGGCATCTGAGACTGAAGGGCTTCAAAAACAAAAAACTTCTTCAAAGACCTCGTCTCCTTGAACGCCATAGAACTGCTCGTTTGGACTTTGCAAGAGAGCACCAAACATGGGACATTCAAAGGTGGAAGATAGTTTTATTCTCCGATGAGAAAAATTTAACCTTGACGGTCCTGATGGTTTCCAACGTTACTGGCATGACAAGCAGATCCCACCTGAGATGTTTTCTACGCTCCACAGTGGAGGGGGTGCCATAATGGTCTAGGGGTGCTTTTTCCTTCAGTGGAACAATGGAGCTTCAGGAAGTGCAGGGGCGTCAAACGGCCGCTGGCTATGTCCAGATGTTGCAGAGAGCATTCCTCATGACTGAGGGCCCTCGTCTGTGTGGTAACGACTGGGTTTTTCAACAGGACAACGCTACAGTACACAATGCCCGCAGGACAAGGGACTTCTTCTAGGAGAATAACATCACTCTTTTGGCCCATCCTGCGTGTTCCCCTGATCTAAATCCAATTGAGAACCTTTGGGGATGGATGGCAAGGGAAGTTTACAAAAATGGACAACAGTTCCAGACAGTAGATGGCCTTCGTGTGGCCGTCTTCACCACTTGGAGAAATGTTCCCACTCACCTCATGGAAACGCTTGCATCAAGCATGCCGAAACAAATTTTTGAAGTGATAAACAATAACGGCGGAGATACTCATTACTGAGTTCATGTTTGGAAGTTGGATTTCTGTTTTGGGGGGTTTAGTTTTTTTTTTGGAGGTGTGGTCCTAAACTTTTGATCAGCTGAAAAACAGCCTGTTTCAGTTTATTCGTTGTTTTCATTAAATTGAATGCTCAAAAAATGTTTTGTCTCACTCCCATTTCTTCTTGTTGCATGTTGAAGCTCTACTTGGAACCTTGTTAAGATCCAGCCATGCTAAATGATTTTTTGCCATTTTTCAAGTGGTCTTAAACTTTTGATCAGGACTGTATGATAAATGCCTTTTACTGAAGTGAGACAACCCCTTTTTATAGAACTTAAAAAAAGTTGCCATAATTGAATATGCAAATCTACATCCGCTCACAGCAGTCAGAAGTTTCAATTTCTGGAGCATGGAAAAGCAAGAAACACCAAATTTATATGTTTGCTGTATATTACGTCAACATACTTCAGTTTAGAGGGATTGACCACTAGATGTGTATTGCTGAAGATGTGGGGACAGCACATAAGCAGGTAGTGATCAATGGCGATGTCAAATGGTGTAATATGGCTAATCGGTGTGAACTGTATTGATTACTTACCTGCAGCCTTGCTTTCTGGTCCCAAAATGGCTGCTGATGAAGGGTAATGTGGCCAGTCCTGTCCATCACTAGCCTCTGCTGTCTAAAACTGCACATGGATGGACTGCTCATGAGTTAGTCCTCCTGTCCATCCACGGTGTCAGTCCATTGAGGCTGCTGGTGGACAGGTCTGATCACATGGCCCTCCATCAGCAGCCATTCGGGGTGCTGAGCTACAGGTATGTAATCAATAAGTACACGAGAATTAGGTATTTTACACCAATGGACATTAGCCCGATGATTTAATAACAGTCTATCACTAGATGCTTAATATTCTGCTCCCAGAGCATCTGCAACAATACACACAGAGTAGCCCACACCTTTTAAAGGGGTTGTTCAGGACTACAAAAAGTTGGCTGCTTTCTATCAAATACAGCTCCACGCCTGTCCACAGGTTGTGTGTGGTATTACAGCTCAGCACCATTCACGTCACTGTTTTTTGAAGAAAGCAGCCATGTTTCTCTAATCCTGGACAAACCCTTTAAGGTTTGCTAGCCTATGAAAAGCCAGTTCTTGTAAATGTCCCCCTTTGTGTTTCATTTTTTCACATTTTTTTATATTTTTGCTTGCTTTCAGTGAATTCAAAGTTTATAGAAAATTCAAAGTTTATATTCAGAGGCCAAAAACCATCCTGACAGTCCAGCTCCATTAGGAGGTAAGCTCACCAGCAGCACAAGTCTCCCTTTGGTCCTGTTACAATGTATCAAACTGTTTGTTACAATTATATCCAGTCTAAAGCATCATGTGTGCTAACTAGGCTTTAGGCTCCTTTCACATCACCGTTTCTCCTTTCCGTTCTCCGACTCCGTTAAGGAGCAGGAGAACGGAAAGGACGGATTCTGAAGACCTAACTGAGCGTAACGGAGCCTAAAGACCCTATAGACTATAATGGGATCCGTTCGGTGTCCGCTCAGAATATGATTTTTGAGCGGAGACGAAAGGAGTCTAAGTGAATCGGGTTCAGATTGCTGTATCCGAACCCGATTCATTTGAAAACTTCATTAAGAATATGGGCTCCATCCTACTGTAAAACATATGGCCTCCGCGTGGGTCTTTCCGAAGTTTCAGCAAATATTTTGAGACTTACTTCGTCTCGCCTGTATCACGTCACTTCGTTTATTCACATAAATTACTGCATCAAAAGACAAAGCCAAACTCTGCTTCGTGCCTCATTAACGAAGCAGAGTTCAGGTTCGTATTTTTATGCAGTAATTTATGCGAATAAGCGAAGTGATACGTGATACAGGCGAGACGAAGTAAGTCTTGCGATATTTGCTGAAACTTCAGAAAGACCTCAGAGGAGGCCATACATTTTAAAGTAGGATGGAGTCCATTTTCTTAAGGTAGTTTTTAAAAGAACCCTAGTGCTAACCTCTTGACTGGAAGTATTGCAGTAGATCTGTACAGGTTTTCAGCCTCTTGATAGAAACAGATATTGAAAATGGTAAGGAAATGAAACACAAAGACCTATGTCTAATGTCAGTGCACCTAGACAGTGATGGGCAAACTACGGCCCGGTGGACCTTTTTATCTGGCCCGCAGAGCTGTCCGGAGGCAGCAGGAGTGGAGATGAGCGCTTCCATTGTGGAAGCGCTTATCTCCATGTTCATCTGTATCTCCGTCCTCAGGACAGCGATACAGGCCTAGTGCCTATCAGAGGCCGGTGCAGGCGGTGCGATGATGTCATCGCGCCGCCTGAGCGGGACACAGGCTGGAAGAGGCCTGCATCGCATCACTGACAGCAGCATATGGTAAGTATACAGGGAGTGCAGAATTATTAGGCAAGTTGTATTTTTGAGGATTAATTTTATTATTGAACAACAACCATGTTCTCAATGAACCCAAAAAACTCATTAATATCAAAGCTGAATATTTTTGGAAGTAGTTTTTAGTTTGTTTTTAGTTTTAGCTATTTTAGGGGGATATCTGTGTGTGCAGGTGACTATTACTGTGCATAATTATTAGGCAACTTAACAAAAAACAAATATATACCCATTTCAATTATTTATTTTTACCAGTGAAACCAATATAACATCTCAACATTCACAAATATACATTTCTGACATTCAAAAACAAAACAAAAACAAATCAGTGACCAATATAGCCACCTTTCTTTGCAAGGACACTCAAAAGCCTGCCATCCATGGATTCTGTCAGTGTTTTGATCTGTTCACCATCAACATTGCGTGCAGCAGCAACCACAGCCTCCCAGACACTGTTCAGAGAGGTGTACTGTTTTCCCTCCTTGTAAATCTCACATTTGATGATGGACCACAGGTTCTCAATGGGGTTCAGATCAGGTGAACAAGGAGGCCATGTCATTAGATTTTCTTCTTTTATACCCTTTCTTGCCAGCCACGCTGTGGAGTACTTGGACGCGTGTGATGGAGCATTGTCCTGCATGAAAATCATGTTTTTCTTGAAGGATGCAGACTTCTTCCTGTACCACTGCTTGAAGAAGGTGTCTTCCAGAAACTGGCAGTAGGACTGGGAGTTGAGCTTGACTCCATCCTCAACCCGAAAAGGCCCCACAAGCTCATCTTTGATGATACCAGCCCAAACCAGTACTCCACCTCCACCTTGCTGGCGTCTGAGTCGGACTGGAGCTCTCTGCCCTTTACCAATCCAGCCACGGGCCCATCCATCTGGCCCATCAAGACTCACTCTCATTTCATCAGTCCATAAAACCTTAGAAAAATCAGTCTTGAGATATTTCTTGGCCCAGTCTTGACGTTTCAGCTTGTGTGTCTTGTTCAGTGGTGGTCGTCTTTCAGCCTTTCTTACCTTGGCCATGTCTCTGAGTATTGCACACCTTGTGCTTTTGGGCACTCCAGTGATGTTGCAGCTCTGAAATATGGCCAAACTGGTGGCAAGTGGCATCTTGGCAGCTGCACGCTTGACTTTTCTCAGTTCATGGGCAGTTATTTTGCGCCTTGGTTTTTCCACACGCTTCTTGCGACCCTGTTGACTATTTTGAATGAAACGCTTGATTGTTCGATGATCACGCTTCAGAAGCTTTGCAATTTTAAGAGTGCTGCATCCCTCTGCAAGATATCTCACTATTTTAGACTTTTCTGAGCCTGTCAAGTCCTTATTTTGACCCATTTTGCCAAAGGAAAGGAAGTTGCCTAATAATTATGCACACCTAATATAGGGTGTTGATGTCATTAGACCACACCCCTTCTCATTACAGAGATGCACATCACCTAATATGCTTAATTGGTAGTAGGCTTTCGAGCCTATACAGCTTGGAGTAAGACAACATGCATAAAGAGGATGATGTGGTAAAAATACTCATTTGCCTAATAATTCTGCACGCAGTGTATGTTTATTGTTTTTATTATTTATAGTATACTGTGGCAAGAAGGGGGGTGGGGGCCCTATATACTGGCACAATATGGATTGGTACTATGGAGAAGAGGGAAAGCACAATGGGGGCCACTATGGAGAAGAGGGGAAGCACTATGGGTGCCCTATATACTGCCAAAATATGGGGGGCACTATGGAGAAGAGGAGGAAGCACTATGGGGGCCACTATGGAGAAGAGGGGAAGCACTATGGGGGCCCTATATACTGGCACAATATGGGAGGAGCACTATGGAGAAGAGGGGAAGCACTATGGGGGCCACTATGGAGAAGAGGGGAAGCACTATGGGGGCCCTATATACTGGCACAATATGGGAGGGGCACTATGGAGAAGAGGGGAAGCACTATGCGGGCCCTATATACTGGCACATTATGGATTGGTACTATGGAGAAAAGGAAAAGCACTATGGGGGCCACTATGGAGAAGAGGGGAAGCACTATGGGTGCCCTATATACTGCCAAAATATGGGGGGCACTATGGAGAAGAGGAGGAAGCACTATGGGGGCCACTATGGAGAAGAGGGGAAGCACTATGGGGGCCCTATATACTGGCACAATATGGGAGGGGCACTATGGAGAAGAGGGGAAGCACTATGCGGGCCCTATATACTGGCACATTATGGGGGGTACTATGGGGGCCCTATATACTGGCACAGTATCTATTCTGCGAATTGCAACAACAAAACTAACTCCAGACTTTTATGCCTTAGCAAAAAACGGAAACCAACAACACTGTACCCACTAAAATTGAAGGTAAGTTATACATACTATGTTATGAAAGAAATACATTGCATAAAAGTTTTGTACATTAACTCTTTTTATGCTTTTCTACCTTGAATTAAACTAAACCTTTAATGTTACGAAATTTTTATTTAATTTGTATTAATTCACACAACCGCCCCATCCATCTACTCTTGGTCCAGCCCCCGGGTCCAATATATGAACCCATTGTGGCCCACGAGTCAAAAAATGTCACCACCTCTGACCTAGACAGTGGCGTGCCTGGGGGGGCGGTCCGCCCTGGGTGTCGGCCCTCAAGGGGGTACCAAAAGCAATGAGCGCTAACATCAATACAGATAGAAGCGCTCATAAGCATTGAACACTTCCATCAATACAGATGGAAGCGCTCATTGCTGGAGCACTGACGCCCACATACTGCGGCGGGGCACGGGACCGCATAGTTCCCTGCCCCACTGCTGATCACCGCCATAGGCTTCAGGCCTAGTAGGTAGTGATGACGTCATCGCGCGCGCCTGTGCCGGGACACAGCAGCACAGTGAAGGGTGTGCACCATCCAATGCGAGAAAGCGCCTGGACATAGGTGAGTATTTAGCTTTTAGTTTTTTTTTTGTTTTATGTGCCAACTTTGGGGGACATGGGGGGACACAGGAGGACATGTGGGGGAAAAATATTATGATGAGATACTGTGTGGGGGCAAATTATTATGGGAGGGATTACTATGTGGGGGCAATAATTATGGGAGGGATTACTATGTGGGGGGCAAATTACTATATGGCGCAATGTGGGGGAAACCACTGTGTGGGACAAATTACTATATGGGGCAGTGTGGGGGAAATTACTGTATGGGACAGTGTGGGGGAAATTACTGTATTGGGGAAATTACTGTGGGTGTAGGGCAGTGTGGGGGGAATTACTGTGTGGGGCAAATTACTATATGGGGGCAGTGGGGGGGATTACTATATGGGGCAGTGTGGGGGGAATTACTGTGTGGGGCAAATTACTATATGGGGCAGTGTGGGGGAAATTACTGTGTGTGGTAAATTACTGTGGGGGGCAGTGTGGGGGAAATTACTGTGTGTGATAAATTACTGTGGGGGGCAGTGTGGGGGAAAATACTGTGTGTGGTAAATTACTGTGGGGGGCAGTGTGCGGGAAATTACTGTGTGTGGGGCAAATTACTATGGGGGGATTACTATGTGGGTGCAGTGAGGCACTGTAGGGGCAATTCTATTATTTCTGGGGACACTATACAGGGATTATTACCTGGAGCACAATATAGGGTGTTATTACTGGGAGCACTCTAGGGGACATTATAGCTGCTGTGGACACTATAGGGACATTTGGGGTAATTTATCAAACTGGTGTAAACTAGAAGTGGCTTAGTTGCTCATAGTAGCCAATCAGATTCCACCTTTCATATTTGACAGCTCTTTTGGAAATCCAGTTCTACTTTACACCAGTTTGATAAATGACCCCAATTATGTCTACTGGGGTGACTATTTTTTCAGCAGTATAGTACCTGGGGCATTGGGGGAAACAATGGGCACAGTATTCGAGGTGGCAGCAGGATGACACTGTTAGGACACCAAAATGGGGAGGTTGATGGAAAAACTGGGAAATCTAACAAGTCTGTGCTACAAACTCTGTAGAGACGACATGCGGCTGAAAGAATTTGTCATGGCGGTCTAACGGAGGAGAAGAGGAAAGAGAAGGTCTACATGACAGGAAATGTCCCTGGATGTAAGACCTCTTTCACACGGGCGTCGCATGTGAGGGACTGGATAGGATGCGGGAAAATCGTGCAATTTTGCCTGCGAGTGGGGTGAGGTTTGTATGCGATTGCGTTGCGTTCTTCCATTTTTTTCTGCACGAGTGCAATACATTTGAGAAAAAACTGAATGTGGTACCCAGACCCAAACCCGGACTTCTTCACTGAAGTTCAGGTTTGGGTTAGGTATTCTGTAAATTTTATTATTTTCCCTTATAACATGGTTATAAGGGAAAATAATAGCATTCTTAATACAGAATGCTAAGTAAATTAGGGATGGAGGGGTTAAAAAATAATAATAAATTAAACTCACCTCATCCACTTATTCGCGCAGCCTGGCTTTTCTTTTTTCTTCTTCTTTGAGCTGCTGGGAGAAAAGGACCTTTGGTGACGTCATTGCGCTCATTACATGGTCCATCACCATGGTGATGCACCATGTGATGGACCATGTGATGAGCGCAGTGATGTCACCAAAGGTCCTTTTCTCCCAGCTCCTCAAAGAAGAAGAAAGAAGACAAGCCGGGCTCTCCGAACAAGTGGATGAGGTGAGTTTAATTTTTTATTTTTTAGCCCCTCCACCCCTAATTTACTTAGCATTCTGTATTAAGAATGCTATTATTTCCCCTTACAACCATGTTATAAGGGAAAATAATAATGATCGGGTCCCCATACCGATCGTCACCTAGAAACCATGCGTGAAAATCGCACCGCATCCGCACTTGCTTGCGGATGCTTGCGATTTTCACACAGCCCCATTCACTTCTATGGGGCCTGCGTTGCGTGAAAAACGCACAATATAGAGCATGCTACGATTTTCACGCAACGCACAAGTGATGTGTAAAAATCACCACTCCTGTGCACAGCCCCATAGAAATGTATGGGTCCGGATTCAGTACGGGTGCAATGCGTTCACCTCATGTATTGCACCCACGTGGAAAACTCGCTTGTATGAAAGGGGCCTAAGAGGTATGTGGTCAACTATTGGGGGAGGGGGTGTCAGAGAAGGGACCCGCCCCAGGTGCCAAACACCCTAGGCACGCCACTGCACCTAGACACTTTTGTAAACTGCGCCAAAACTCAGCACAGTCTGGCGCATCTAGTTCTTGTGAAATCCTCTGCACCTAGCTTAGGGGGGGGTGACTTACAAGAAAAGGGGATGTGGTTTCACCGAGAAAAGCCGTGGCCTAATATGCTACATTTAGTGTCAAAATTGTGCCTCAATTCGCAAACTAAAACAACCAATAGTTGGTATAGAGTTAGGCAAATGTGTCTATGTCCCTGCACCAAATTTATCATCCAGCCTGATCTACTGTGATAAATCTGGTGCAGGTCTAGACAGCCGGCCTCATTCACATTTCTATGTCTGTTTGGCATCCGTGAAAAATCCATTTGTGCTGTACCTGTGAAGAATCCGCGTTGAGCCCATGTGTCTGTTTTAATGCCCACCGTGTGTCATCCATAGTCCACAGACATTGGTCCGCTTGAAATTAATTTCCAGAGCATCTCCTACCAATGTGAAAATCCATTGACAGAACACAGATGACATCCATGTTTTGTCAGAGGTTTTTCACATACCCATAGACTTCAATGGGCATGTTTGGTCCACGTCACGAAACAAGGTGGTGCATGTCTCTGTGATTTTTCCACTGACTGTCTGATGTGTGACCAAACACGTTAAAATCAATCGGTATGTTTACTGTCCGTGGAAAATGAGAGTAGCACACACCTAATGAAAAACGGAAATGTGAACGACGCCTAGGTTTACACCATCTTTAGTTTTAATAAATCTGCCCCAAAGTTTATTAGGCTTTGTTCATACTCTGAGCCCTCCATTGGAGGCATACATCGGGAAGCTGGGGTTCCTGGCGTATGGAGCTGTACAGGCATGCAGCAAACCCAGTGAACAGAGCCTTAGAAAGTTACAAAATTGCATAAATTTTTTATCTGAAACGATATAAACATTATCATAAATGTTTTCTACAATCCCAGAAAATACAAAAATGTGATTAATAGATTTCTATGAGAAGGATTAACGCAATGTGATCCCAGCAGTCTCCCAGTATTTACTACAGCTTGTGGGCAGGACTATGAACCTTTACATTCTACTGTGCCATAATGTGATATTAACATGTAGTAATGTGTGAAGATGAAAACCTATGACTATTAACCTTATATCATTACATGTTCTATGCTGGCTCCATATTCCGATATTGTCAGACACTATTTCTATATCCATCTAGATGTCTTATTACTATACCCTGTCTTTCAAAGCGTGTATACTTTAGTAATGAAATGTATAAATTAATTAGTCCTTCGACATCAAAACTTAGTAGGTGAATTAGAACTAACCAGGGTTGCCAACCTGAGTTTTCTTTTTTTTTTTTTTTTACAATTTATCCAAAAATCACAGAAAATCAACATGTCCTATGGACGCACAGGAAAACCATAATGAATATAAAAGAGATATATGTTTATAGCTCACATACTAATATACTATGAATATTATCAGCATACAGCACATATCTGTAAAGTAATAATTGCAACAATAATAACCCGTACAAGCCCCTCCATTCTCTAAAAATAAAAAAATAAAAATTGCATCACATTTTTTTTCTGGAAAGTGGAAAAAAGTGCCGTATTTTTACGGGCTTTCTAGAAATGTATGGACAGTTGGAACCCTACTGCAAGCAAAGGAAATATTAAGATTTAATTTCTGAATTCAGCAGCAGATGCTGATTTGTCAACTAACTTTTTAAATAGTTTTCTATTTAGTGCTGATGTAGCAGAGCTGAATATGCATGAATTGAAGAATCATGATAACGTACACATTTAGATAAGCAAGAGTTTTTCCTGCAGTGCCATGTTAACCTTTTCATAGTGTAATTATGATGCATGATAGCACGCGCTAAATGCCAAACTCAGCCTTGCTAAGTAGACCATACCAAATAACATAGCCACTGGATACATTTAAAATAAAGTCAATTAAGGTAGAAAATAAGCTCTTACCACCAAATGGGGTAACCTGCCAGGACGGGGGCAGCTGAGAAGAGCCAGAGGAAGTGTAAAGTATGGAGCCTGTCCATGGGGGGAATGATGGAGGTGATGGGGAAGTCAGGAGACCTTGGTGGGAAAGTGAGGCGCATCCCATGAGAAGCTGGATTTGTCCTCTTGCTGTGTGCCTGTTTGGGGGGACAAGAGGTGCTGGGCATTTTATACTCTGCCCCTTGATCATGACAAGGAGAGAAAAGCTGGATGTCATCAGACAACCAATCCCAGAGCCATGAGACAAGGTAAGAGAATCCTCCCTAAATTGAGCTTCCCCCTCCCCAGCAAGAATCATCACTGCAGCCTCCTACTTATCATCTCCCCCTGTGTTTCTGTATAATCTGGTAGTCTGCTTCCCTTGAATTACCACTGTGTGTATCATCCTACTGGTGACAGATGATTTGCACTAGTGATGCCGTGCACTAGTTTATGCATATATGCTCTGAACAACCCTGTCCTAGATGGCAGCTGCATATTCAGCCCTGAGACTGCAGTTGTACCAGTCCTGTGACTATCTATTCCAGTGGTCTCTGTTCTGTGGCTCTCCAATTTAAATAGAACTTATAGAATTCCCCAGGCTTGCTTGTAGTTTATGCCGACATCAGTGTTTCTTCTTTGTAAAATGATAATATACTTTGTGTATACATTACTCACTATTTTCAAGATAGCTTGCTGTCATTAGATTGAAATCTCTATTGTTTCTGTCCTGGTCATGTGATGATGACAAAGGTGTATGGTTCTTTAGGCCTCTTTCACACGGGCGTTGCGGATTGGGGCCGGATGCGTTTAGGGAAAATGGTGCGATTTTGACACTAAAACAAGTTAGTTTCATGTCTGCGTTTTTTCTGCGCGGGTGCAAAACATTGTAATGCGTTTTGCACGCGCATCAGAAAAATCGGCATGTTTGGTACCCAAACCCGAACCCGGACTTCTTCACAGAAGTTCGGGTTTGGGTTAGGTGTTGTGTAGATTTTATTATTTTTCCTTATAACATTGTTATAAGGGAAAATAATAGCATTCTTAATACAGAATGCTTAGTACAATAGGGCTGGAGGGGTTGAAAAAAATATAAAAAAATTTAACTCACCTTAATCCACTTGATTGCGCAGCCCGGCTTCTCTTCTGTCTTCTTCTTTGAGGAATAGGACCTTTGATGGCGTCTCTGCGCTCATCGCATGGTCCATCACATGATCTTTTATCATGGTGATGGACCATGTGATGACCGCAGTGACGTCATCAAAGGTCCTTTTCCTGTGCACAGCAAAGAAGAAGACAGAAGAGAAGCCGGGCTGCGCGATCAAGTGGATTAAGGTGAGTTATATTATTATTATTTTTTTTTAATTAACCCCTCCAGCCCTATTGTACTATGCATTCTGTATTGAGAATGCTATTATTTCCCCTTACAACCATGTTATAAGGGAAAATAATAATGATCGGGTCCCCATCCCGATCGTCTCCTAGCAACTGTGCGTGAAAATCGCACGCATCCGCACTTGCTTGCGGATGCTTGCGATTTTCACGCAGCCCCATTTACTTCTATGGGGCCTGGTTACGTGAAAAACGCAGAATATAGAACATGCTGCGATTTTCACGCAACGCACAAGTGATGCGTGAAAATCACCGCTCGTGTGCACAACCCCATAGAAATAAATGGGTCCGGATTCAGTGCGGGTGCAATGCGTTCACCTCACGCATTGCACCCGCGCGGAAAACTCTCCCGTGTGAAAGAGGCCTTACAGTTCAGTTACCAGAGCTGTGGCTATATTAATGAGCCATGTATCTGTGCGATAATCACATGACCAGGCTAAATAAGCCTTATTTGCTGAAACTAGTATACGCATTTAATAATGAGACATCATACTAATATATAAAAGGCAAGCCATGTTTCCAGTCACTCATTTATCTGACTGGCTGCAGCTTTCATATGGTGTAACCACTTAAGTTAATCACCTGTAGGTGGAAACAGACATACATAGTGCTAATTGTAAGTTCTGAGGCATGGCTTCTCAGCCTATCTCTCATCTCCCTGCATGGACTATTCTAATAAATGTGCTGTCTTACATGTAAACTGTTTGAGGGAGCAGATGTATCAAAATTATCTAAAAGAAAAAGTTGTTGCCGATAGCAACAAATCACAGCACAGCTTTCACTTCACTAGAGAAGTTTGAGAAATGAAAGCCAAGCTTTGATTTGTTGCTATTGCCAAAAGACATTTTTTTTTTGTTTGTTTTTTTGTTTTTTTTTAGACAGGAGTCCACCACGCAATACCCCTCTACTCCTGGAAGAGGCGTATTGAGAAAAAGGATTGGCGCATAGCAAATATGGTGCCAATATTCAAAAAGGGTGCAAAAACAGAGCCCGGAAACTATAGGCCGGTAAGTTTAACATCTGTTGTGGGTAAACTGTTTGAAGGTTTTCTAAGAGATGCTATCTTAGAGTACCTCAATGACAATAAGCAAATAACGTCATATCAGCATTGCTTCATGAGGGATCGGTCATGTCACACTAATTTAATCAGTTTCTATGAGGAGGTAAGTTCTAGACTTGACAGCGGCGAATCAATGGATGTCGTATATCTGGACATCTCCAAAGCATTTGACACTGTACCACATGAAAGGCTAGCATATAAAATGAGAATGATTGGACTGGGAGAAAATGTCTGTAAGTGGGTAAGTAACTGGCCCAGTGATAGAAAACAGAGGGTGGTTATTAACGGTACATACTCAGATTGGGTCACTGTCACTAGTGGGGTACCTCAGGGGTCAGTATTGGGCCCTATTCTCATCAATATATTTATTAATGATCTTGTAGAAGGCTTGCATAGTAAAGTGTCAATTTTCGCAGATGACACTAAACTGTGTAAAGTAATTAACACTGAAGAGGACAGTATACTACTACAGAGGGATCTGGATAGACTGGAGGCTTGGGCAGATAAGTGGCAGATGAGGTTTAACACTGACAAATGTAAAGTTATGCACATGGGAAGGAATAATGCAAGTCACCAGTACATATTAAATGGTAAAACACTCGGTAACACTGACATGGAAAAGGACCTAGGAATATTAGTGAACAGCAAACTAAGCTGTAAAAACCAGTGTCAGGCAGCTGCTGCCAAGGCCAATAAGATAATGGGTTGCATCAGAAGGGGCATAGATGCCCGTGATGAGAACATATTCCTACCACTTTACAAATCACTAGGCAGACCACACATGGAGTACTGTGTACAGTTCTGGGCTCCTGTGAACAAGGCAGACATAGTAGAGCTGGAGAGGGTTCAGAGGAGGGCAACTAAAGTAATAACTGGAATGGGGCAACTACAGTACCCTGAAAGATTATCAACATTAGGGTTATTCACGTTAGAAAAAAGACGACTGAGGGGAGATCTAATTACTATGTATAAATATATCAGGGGTCAGTACAGAGATCTATCCTATCAGCTATTTATCCCCAGGACTGTGACTGTGACAAGGGGACATCCTCTGCGTCTGGAGGAAAGAAGGTTTGTACACAAACATAGAAGAGGATTCTTTACGGTAAGAGCAGTGAGACTATGGAACTCTCTGCCTGAGGAGGTGGTGATGGGGAGTTCACTAAAAGAGTTCAAGAGGGGCCTGGATGTATTTCTGGAGCGTAATAATATTACAGGCTATAGCTACTAGAGAGGGGTCGTTTATTCAGGGAGTTATTCTGATTGCCTGATTGGAGTCGGGAAGGAATTTTTTCCCCCGTAAGTGGGGTAAAATTGGCTTCTACCTCATAGTTTTTTTTTTTGCTTTCCTCTGGATCAACTTGCAGGATAACAGGCCGAACTGGATGGACAAATGTCTTTTTTCGGCCTTATATACTATGTTACTATGAGTAGTGGACTCTGCCAGCATAGGAGTAGAGTGCGTTATGTGTGCCAGTAGAAGGGTATTAAGGAGTAGACCCTCCCGTCATGGGTGAAGAGTAGCTGGCCTTGCATTTCTTTCTTTAAGACGTTGCAAGTAGGGGGGTCTATCACTGTCTGGAGGCCAGTGTGTGGACACATAGATAAGGGGGAGCAAAAAAAAATATGCAGCCATAAATAAAATAAAATATTAAAAACTCTTAGGATTATCAACCTGCAGTTGCTTGCAAATTTGGTATTTTAATGTTTCATGAAATGCATGAAGCGGTATTTTGTCCAGCAGAGTGCTACTATTCATGCCAGAAACCTGGCGGACCCCATTATAGTGAATGGGATCAGTCGGGCGCTGGTGGTGTCCGTCATATGCTAGATACGGCAACTCCAGTATTTTGTTCCTATGCCTAAACAGAATATCGGAATTAGGAATGCAGATGTGGATGTTAGCTCACCACCAGTCTTTTCATCTCATTCGCTGAACACCGGGTACAGGGAGGAGAAACCCCAACCGGATCCAGGCAATAAAGTATGATCTTCAACAATTAAAAAACTTTCATCAGCACTCCTAAAATCCAGTCTTTATTGAAAACAAGTTAAAAAAATTTTGAAGACAACGATAAAAACATCTCTTATTTGACTTTGTTCTTAATCATGACATACATATCTCTGTGGCTGAAACCTTCTTCTACCCTACAGAGACCGCTGCAGGTGTTTATCATTGACATTAAAGAGAATGAAGCCTTTACCAGCGTAAAATGCACAAGACAGAAAATCATGATTCTTATTCCTATTTCTATAAAGCACCAAACAATTACACAGAGTCACATTATTATGACCAGACTAACCTCTGTGTGCAGCATGGACAGCTCGGAGTGACTCAGTAAGGTCCTGGTAGGTATCTGGATCCATACTGACTGCAGTGCATCCCACTGCAGCGAGAGGGTTTGTGGGGGAGGATCCATAGAGCGAACACGACAATCGAGGTGGTTCCTCAGATGCTCAATTGGGTCCACATCTGGGGAATGAGTGGTCCATGGTAGTACTTTGAAGTCTTGCTCATGCTCTTCTAATCAATGTCAGTTATTCCTAGCTGTGTCACATGTCTTCCAGCAATCTTGCTGGAAGATCGCATTCACCCCAGGGAAGACAATCAGCATGTATAGGTGCACGTGATATGAAAAGATGGATTTAGACCCAAATTGGTTGAGAGTGCCTTCCACATCAGACCATAACACTGCCACCATCAGCTTGTGTTCTTCCAGCAGTGGTTTTGCAGGTTGTTTGTTCTGATGTTTCTCGCCTGATATGCCAACGTCCATCCGTTCGATGAAACTGAAAACGTGACTCATTGGAGACCCTTTGCCAATCAGCAGAGGTCCAAGTCTGATACTGCCGTGAAAATTGAAGCCTTTTCTACCATGCAACTTTGTTAGGAGAGACGCAGTGGCCATCCATCTGCTTTGGAGCCCAATATGCAGTAGAGTTCGCGGACACACGTATGGTAGCCCCCTGGTTCATTTTAGCGGTGAGCTGCACCACTGTAGCGTTAGTCCACCTTCATACACCTTCCTAGCTGATGCTCACCTCTCACATCAATGACACGTGGTACGCCACAGTTTCTATGTCACTTATTCGCAGTAGTGCCATTTGTCCACTCACAATACACTTTCACCACAGCACCATATGAACAGTTCACAAGCTGCAAGCTGGCTTGGTGGGTATATAAGGTGCGTGATAGGCTGTCTGCACACATATACCTTGTTGTGGTCATGCATAAAAAGGGCAATTTATCAGAGTTGCAAAAAGGGATGATTATTGGCTTTCGGGCCAAGGTTGACAATATTTATGAAACTGGGCAGTTTGTGAACTGTTCATGTGCTATTGCAGTGAAAGTGTATGATGAGTGGACAAATGGCACCATTGCGAATAAGTAGCGTGGAAAATGTGGAGCACCACGTGCCATTGATGTGAGAGGCGAATGTCAGCTACGAATGTGCTCAACTGTGGACCAACACGCTACAATGGAGAAGATCACCGTAAAACTTTCGCAGCAGTATCAGAATTGGACCTCTGATTGGCAAAGGGTTGCCTTCTTCGATGAGCCACATTTTGTGCTTCATTATACAGAAGGACGTTGGTGTGTCAGGCAAGAAACACAAGCTGGTGGTGGTAGCCTTGTGGTCTGGTGAATGTTTTCGTAGCTTTCTCTGGGTCCACTTATCCATGTGGAAAGCACAACTAATTTGGGTATGAATCCATCTTTGCAGATCACGTACATCCCTATATGCTGATTGTCTTCCCTGGGGTGAATAGAATCTTTCAGCAAGACAATGTGACATGTCACACTGCTAGAAATGTCCGACATTGGTTGGAAGAGCATGAGCAAGACTTCTACTACTCTGGCCCCTTAATTCCCCAGACTTTAACCCAATTGAGCATCTGTGGAACCACCTTGATCGTGGTGTTCCCTCTACGGATCCTCCCCATGCACCCTCCTGCAGCTGTGGGATGCACTGCAGTCAGCATGGCTCCAGAAACCAGTGACGATCTTACTGAATCACTCCCAGCCCATCTAGCTGCTGTCCGTGCTGCACACAGCGGTTAATAATGTTAATTGCTTGGTGCTAGTATTATAGAAAACGCATGTAATGTGAATTGGGATTAGTATCATGATTTCCTGTATTATACCACTGGTAAAGTGTTAATTCTCTGTAATGTCAATGATAAACACCTGCAGCGGCCTCTGTGATGTATAAAAAGGTTTCAACTCTAGAGATGCGTATGTCATGTCATGATTAAGGACTAGTCCGCGATGGTGACCAGATCCCCTTGTGTCATGTGACCATTTGTCATGATGTAAGGGGAGCCGGTCACCGCAGACAGTGATTGGCTGCAGGCGGCGTCAAACTGAATGTTTTCAACCAGTGAGCCCAGCGAAGCATCGCAGATGAGGAGAAAGAGCAGGGAGCCAGCACTGGGAAGCAGGTAAGTAATCTTTGCTTTACAGGTCTGGCCCCCCACCCTTCCCTTCACAAAGCCATAGAGTTGAAGGGCACCTCTCTGTTTCATCCTGACCCTAACCACAGGCAGCAAGAACATCATTGCAGAGAACATTTTTTTCCTTTCAAAAGCTGCAGCATTTCAGATAACATGTACACTCCTCAAAATTAAAATTGCAACACCAAAAAGTAAGTCATGGAATCATGGAAATCACAGGATCGATAGACATGTTAAAGGAGTTTTCCAAGACCATCAGTATCTGATCTGTGGCAGTCTGACTCCCAGGACCCCGACGATTAGCTGTTTGAGAATGCACCGACGCTTGCAGTAGCACTGTGGCCTTCTCTTAGCTCACCATGCACAGCACCGTACATTGTACAGCGGCTGTGCTTGGTATTGGTATCACATCAGTGGGGCTGAGCTATGCCTAGGTCATGTGACAGATGAACGTGATATCACATGGCCTACGCTAAGCTGCGAGAAAGCCATGGCACAATGCGAACACCGGTGCCTTTTCAAACTGCTGATTGATGGCTGTCTCAGATGTCGGACCCCCACCAATCAGATATTGATGACCTATCCAGAGAATAGATCATCAGTATAAAAGTCTCACAAAACCCCTTTAATGATATGCAAATGATAAAAAAAATGGAAAAGAAATATTGAAAACATCTTGATTTATTCAGTATCGAGTGAGTGCCATGTGCAGAAATACATGCACTTACACACCTTGGCACGATATCAAGTTATTAATGGTTGCCTGAGGAGTGTTCTGCCACACTCAACACACTTGGGCACACAGATCAAGATCCACCTCTAGCAGCTCCCTTTATAATTGCAGACCAATGACGTCCCAGATGGGAAACAAGACTGGAGATGCTCCAGGCAATGGTAGCACGTTTAGGCCCCTCAGGCTGATCACAGTAGCATGAACAATGTGGCTTGGCACTGTCCTGTTGGAGAAATGGCCGCACCACCGGTCCATGACCAAATCAATGGAATGCTGAGCTGTTAGTGTACCTGAAATGAAGACTAGAGGGGCCTGGCTACTGTACATTATGCCAGCCCACAGCATAATCCTGGAAGTAGGGCCAGTGTGACATTCTGTTGTGAAGGCCTCTTCATGGCATTGCCATGAAGTCCCAGACAAAAGTGGGACTCATCACTGAAGACCTCTATTCTAGCCTTCATAGCCATTTTGCTGTGCACCATGATAGCCTTTGAGAGCAGTGGTGTGGGGCCAATGGAACACCGGTAGCTGAACATCTGACTGGTACCTCAGTGTCATGCAAATTCCTTCTGATGGTTTGTGTAGACACTTTTTGCTACTTTAGGCTCGGGATGGGGTGTCCAGTTACAATACAGAATGGATCACTATGACCAGTTTTTTTTATTCAGATGATCCATCTGTGCAGAGCTTCGTCTCTGTACCTCTTGTTTTATGTGGCTAAAAACCTTTGCTTTCAGTCTGGATTTTATGCCCATCCCATATTCCACAGATTATAGCTAGGTGCTTGAAAATTTTAGAAAAATCTCGGAGGAAAATTAGAGAGATAATAGTATAAGTGTCCGTGAAAGTGAATATTAGCCTAGAGATTGGACCCTTTTAAAATGTAGCTTTTATTAGTTCAATTAAAAAGCAAAAAATATCACCCTATGATAACTGGGTGACCGAAAAACATATATATCAGGACAGGATATCGCCCAGCTACCACCGTGAATTGGTGCAAATAATAAATAAGATGTAAGTGGTGCAAATTCCAAGGGCACTTATGACATTTATGAGAGGTGTGGGATATGGGGAAAAAGGTTAGGGCACTTATTATGGGTGCTGGGGATGGTTCTCTCCCTGTACCCGCCCTAGGTTAACCCTTTGCCCAGGGATGATCCCTGATGGTGGGATCACCCTGTCCCCGTACCTACCCTGTCTGGCCCTGTACAACCCTGTACCTTGGGAATTTAACACATATACTGATGTTGATTTTAACCCCGATGCGTTTCCCCACTACGGTTCATCAGGGGGTCGGTTAAAGGATGATAATTGTTGTGAATAACATCATAGATCAAAGCAGAATAAATAGATAAATAAAAAGTGTAAATACTATGTCCTGGATGATACCGTGAGGCAGGCCATACTTGGGGCAGGATAACTCACACAGACTCTCTTATCGCTTGAAAATTTTATCATCTGCTACTTCTTCAATTTGCATTACCTTACGACCTTGATGCTGCAGTTTAAAACAATAGTCATACAAATGGAGGATTTTCCACTGGGTGGTTCGAATCTGGACTTTCTTTATAATTAGGAGCCTGTTGGTATTTCATGTTGCCCATTGTCAGGGCTGCATGACTGCTGACAGATTTCATGTATATAAAACAATATTATATGACTCTAGTCACCACTAGAGGGAGCTTATGAGTAAGGGTACTTTCACACTAGCGTTAGAAGAATCCAGCAGGCAGTTCCATTGCCGGTGTTCTGGCAAATGTATACCTTGTGAAAAGTCTATACCGGAAGTGACGTGGCCGCACTGGAAGTGACGCGGCCGCACAGGAATCAGCTGGAGGAGGGTGTGCGCAGGCGCCCACAAATCATCAGTTGCAGTTCAGCTCTACTATGTGGTGAGCTCGGTATCCAGCACTCAGCTCTGCGGTAAGGATGAACTGCAACTGATGATTTGTGGGCGCGTGCGCACTCAGGGGTAGGGAGATCTGATGAAACATTTTGCGCTGCAAAATCTCTATACCCCTAAGTGCGCACGCACGGTGTACGAAGTACTTCTATTGCGGCGCTGCAATAATTCTTTGCTAAGCCGGTGGATGTGCGCTTGCGCACACCCTCCTCCAGCTGATTCCTGTGCGGCCGCGTCACTTCCGGTGCCGCGCACACCCTCGCCAACTGATTCCTGTGCTGCCGCGTCACTTCCGGTATAGACTTTTCGCAAGGTATAGAGATTTGGCTGAACACCGGAACTGCCTGCCGGATCCGGAAGTCCGTATGCAAACGGATATCATTTGTTTCCAGATGCGGATCCGTCTGACAAATGCATTGTAATACCGTATCCGTCTCTCTGGTGTTTTTCCGGAACCGGATCCGGCATTAATACATTTTAATGGAAATTAATGCCGGATCCGGCAAGTGTTCTGGAATTTTGGCCGGAGAAAATACCGCAGACTGAACGGAAGACATCCTGATGCATACTGAACGGATTGCTTTCCATTCAGAATGCGTTGAGACAAAACTGAAGCGTTTTTTTTCCGATATTGAGCCCTTATGACGGAACTCAATACCGGAACTTTAACGCTAGTGTGAAAGTACACTAAGCATTGAGATCCTTCTGCTGTACACTCCCTCAATTGGTGGCAGTAGGCTGCCAGGATGTTATCAACCCTATGTCTATACAGATTTGGAGCTGTAACAGAAAAGCAGAACTCTGTTATAAAATAATATTTTTTATATATAAATATATATATATATATATATATATATATATAGCGCGTCTGGGCAATGGTATGGCTACTTCAAGGTACATCGTTACATATCTGGAGGTAAAAGATTCATGTTTGACTATAATCATTGTAAAAAAAAAAAGCATTTCCCCGTACAATGCTGTAATTGTTTGTAATTCAATTGGCCTGGGATACAGACGTCTGTCCTAGGGTGACAGGCAGATTAAAATATGCAAATGTAGACTGTGCCTACTGTAGTAATATATAAACATCAATGCACACAGTAAACATTGCAGAGAGATTTCTAGCTTATTCCCCCAAATCCAAGACACCACTGTCTCGCTGTGGGCTACTCAAAGTGTCACACACTCTTCAGTTTATTGTGACCTCTGCTCAGGCAGATGGGTTTGGGCCATATTCAGGACATTTGTGAAATTTAAGCATTCCCTTAAGCCCAAGTGAAAAACCCCCTGCTGGGAGCGTCTCCAGGGAGACCCCAAACTGCGGGACAACCAGCCAGGGGCTCAATACAGCCCCAAGAATTAGAAGGGGGAGGTGTCTGATTAACCCCTGTGCAGATTGATAGCTCATAGCATGTAACACACGAGCACCTAGCTCAAGGCACAAACTCTTGGTTACACATATAGCTGCCATTTTTGTTCCAAACTGGTAATATATCTACATACATCGGTCTGTAGAGGTGTACCCCCTGTGAAATTACCTAGTATCCGTAAGAAGCCTCACACGCAGCTATATGACCTGTAGTACATGTTACACAGAATTACTAATACTGATTGTCTGGTCATAATATATTTTTTTTAATCAAATCTTTATTTAGATATTTTCAAAATATAGAAAAAGGGCAACCAGCCCACAGGTCATGAGAGCATAAGCATGTATACTAAGGCTCATATTAGGTAGGCAATGTAACAGTATTTAGATACCGAATATTGTAATGCGGAAGTGATCTTAGAAGCCAATATTATTAAAATTAGAGTGGGGTGGACACACTGTTAGATCAAAGTGATAAGAATTACTGTTATGATACAGTATGAGAATGGTGATCTCTACACCACTTAAACCAGGGTGACCAAAGAGCCAAGTATTTATCATGGGATAGGCTCTCCCAACTGGACAATTCCTCTAATCTGCTAATGTCTTGAATTTTTTGGATCCACTCCAACAATGTGGGAGTGCGCTCTGACTGACAGTTTAAGGGGATCAATAGCTTTGCTGCTGCTATCAGATGGGAGAGTAAAGAATGTTTATGTAGAGGATAGTGGCTATTTGGAAGATTAATAAGTACCAAGGAAGGGGTGATGGGGGTACTTATAGAGCAAATTTGTTGTATAGCTTTGGACACTGAGCCCCAATAAGGGATTATTTTCTTACAAGTCCACCAAATGTGGTAGGCTGTGCCCTTTTCCGTGTGACATCGCCAGCATGTTGGAGATAACAAGGGGACTATGTTATGTAACTTATCCGGGGTGCGATACCAATTCGAGAGTATCTTAAATGAGTTTTCTTGGATCCTAACGCACCTCGAAAAGCCATGTGAGTGTTTCAGAGCTACAGAAACCTCACTATCCGAAAGAGTTAGGCCTAGTTATTAGAAGTGTTAATATCCACTAACTTATTATATAGGAATGAGATCAATCGTTTCTTGGGAATAGGGGATTCTATGATAGCGTCATACCAAGAAACAATATAGTCTGTAGGAGCAGAGTTTAAGTATTGATGACTAATTGCGGAGAAATGAGAGTAATGGAGGAATGACCAATTAGAAGCTCGATGCGATGCCTGGAGGTCTGACAGAGCTGAAACCACCCCTCCCCTCAGCACGTCCCCGATCGTATCCCTGCCAAAGGAGGACCAAATTCCCATAGTATCCACATATTCCGGTTGTAGGTAAAAGGGGAGCAGTCTCATGGGCATAAAAGGCGAAGGGCCACGGTGAAGGTTAAAAATAGTGGCTAGTTTAGCCCAAGTGTTGCGGACTCCCAAAAGTGCTGGAGGAACCATGGAGCTTTGTCCTCTCTGAGCTGGCACCTTCCACAAAGACGCCAATACTGAAGGGGAGATTAGCCTATGGGCTATTTGGAAGCCTAATTTATTATTATGAGGGCTAATGAGTTCGGAGTGAAGTCTCATTTGGATGGACAAGTAGTAAGCCTTAATGTCTGGCATCCCAAAACCACCTTTGTGTTTCGGCAGAGCCAGCATGGAGTAGGCCAGTCGCGGCCTAGCCTTTTTCCATATAAAAGAGGAGAATTATTAGCCATCCGTAGAGTAATAAGACTCCGGCAAGGGTATAGGGAGTGTTTTAATACCACACCAATTTGTAGTTTGTATTTGTAGGTGTAGAAACTCCTAGTCTGAATGTGCCTTTATTTCCATCTACAGGCAGCATTCTGGTGCACATGTGAGGCCCGCGCTATATCAGCCAGTCTTGGGTGGGGCTCAGAGCTCTCTGCCTCCTCCCATTGTATGCATGGTCACATGCTGGAGGTTACTGGGAGATTGCTTTCAGTCGGACCTTGAGCTCCTGTAATTCGCCCACTGGCTCCTGGTATTGCCCATATGGCCCAGGTAGGTTTAGCGTTAGGTCCCGAGCTACTTGAGAAACCTTGGCGCGGTGCTCGGGCTCAGACATGTCCTCACGTAGGACATGTTGGCTAATCTCTCAATTTTAACACCAGTTTGAGGGCTTAGTAAGACCGCAGAGTGCACCTGTCTTTGTTTTTGTTATATTAAATATACTGTTTATCACATCCACACATTTGCTATCCTGTGTAGGATGTTCATTGTGGTACTTATGGTCTGCTGCAGGCATCCTCCATTGTATGCATTTTTGCTGGGGATTGCCATTAGCAGCGGACCACAAGTGCAGGATCTGCCCCCCCCCCGGTATAGATGCACCACTGCATATGGGGTTGGCGAAATCCCACCCCTGCGTCGTTCACTTCTGTCATCGGCGCAGGCGCAGTGAGTGAAGGCCGCTCTCCTGATGCCGGATTCCTCACTGCGCCTGCGCCGACTACGTCACAGTGAGGAAGCCAGCATCAGGAGAGCGGCCTTCACTCACTGCGCCGAAGACAGAAGTGAACGGCGCAGGCGCGGGATTTCGCCAACGATGCAGGGAACAGTGGCATCAATCAAGAGGAGTGGGGCGGGCACAACACTGGACCTGGGCGGGATAAAGGGTGAGTGGACGGAGCCTCTAGGTGCTGATTTTACGCCCACATAGCACCTAGAGGCTCATTAGCATATAATAAAAGTGCTTTTTTTAACAAAAACAGCTGCAGGGACTAATGTTAGAAACATACTGTTATGTAGTGCTGACATTAGCGCATCGCTATATCAGTCAGCTACATAACAGTATTTCTGGTGGTAGAAACCCTTTAAATTTTTCCTGCTTATCCAGGATAAGTAGGGGATATTAAGGTCCTTAAGTTGTTTTTGGATATCAGACAGAAGTTTGGGGTAGTTCAGTTAATAAGACATGCTAGGGTCATTGGGAATATTTACCCCCAGGTAATTAATATGTGATTCAGCCCATTTAGTCATAATATTTTAATGTATGTCCTACAACTTTATTTTCCTATATGCATAAAAATTCTGTATAATTTTTGCCGATATTCTTGAGCATTTGTCACAGATATCATTGCATTGCAAAGGGTGAAATCCACTGTGAAAATCCACAATATAATTTGACATGCTCCGAACTTAAAATCCACACGACAGGTCAATTTCCATGCGGATTTCTTTCTGCAGCGCGTGGATGAGATTTCATAAAATCGCATCCACTTAGCTGCTTCTGTCATACACTGCGGGTGTTCTGCACACACATCCATGGCAGAAAATCAACTACAGCGTATCCATTCCATTGGGATGTGCCCTAACAGTCCATTGTCTGAATGATTATACAACACTGCCATCTGGTGGCAGTAAGGGGGATTGTCATTTGAAAATTTAGGCACTGAAAATAGTAGGACTCAATCATCACAGATTAGCAAAACTTTTTACAGTGTGTGTTAATGATCAGAACTGTAACTGTAAAAAGACAAGGAGAGTCGCGTGTGTAGGACCAGGATGGAGTGGTGGGGTGCCAGGATTGGGAAGGCCTCTCATCTGATGGTATTGTGCGAGATGCACAACTACCCCACTGGCATGTAGTGGAACCGGTGCTTGCTTCTGCGCACCCTCCTGCCGGTTCTGGAAGTCCCGGTCTACTTGCTGAGAATGAGGAGAATTTGGTTTGGTTTGAAGGCAACTTGACTTTACTGATGGATTAACAACGTGTTTTGGGGTCGGACCGACCCCATTCCTCAGGTAAGTACATCAAAGATGTATCGTGGCTGTGCTTGGTATCACGCTCAGCCCCTTTCACTTCAATGGGGCTGAGTGTGTTGTCGCTAATTCTACGACACTTCTTCTTTTGTGTGGCTCCAAATCAGTTAGAATTATAAGTATGAGCTCATACAGCTTTCTCAATGAGACCAATACAGGCTGGTATCATGGAAAATATGCAGTACTTTATTACAGTTACATACACTTATATAGGCAATATGAGGTAGACAAAAGGGTGGTCCTAGATGAAAGTTTATTGGCTCTGTGACAAAAAGGGAGTAGTTTACTAACTTTATTCCTGAGTTTGATTGGCACATTTGAAACTAGCAACTTAACTCCTCCTTTCTTTCACTAATGATCTTAGAACAAAGAAAATGTACACGAGGCTCTTAATTGATTTTTTGCCATCTAGTGGAGACAAATGTGTACTACAGCAGAAAGAGTGAAATAAAATCCTGTCTCTCACAAGTGCGATACCAAGCACAGCCACTATACAATGTACGGCGCTGTGCTTGGTAAGCATGGAGAAGGCCGTGGCACTCAGGATGTACTTAACTGAGTAAGGGGTCGGTCTGACCATGAAATGCGTTGTTAATCCATCAATAAAGTCAAGTTACCTTCAAACCAAGGTTCTCTGGTTTCTCTTTCAGCACCGCCACTACTCCATTTTATTCTCCTCGTTCTCAGCAATGATCAGAACTGTACTAGTTAGCAATTGGAGGGCAAGGGGCCCAAATAGTGTTCTTGCACAAGGACCCTTTGAAGTCTGTGTTCACTCTTGACCTTTATGTTCACTCGAGGCGAAGTCTACACACAAATGTGAGGACAAAGGGTTATCTGGATAGAACAGACCCTTCCAAAAACAAAATACTGTCTAATTACCAGCTAAAATTATTCTCTAGCAGTTATTGCCTCCAGCTTTTCTTCTGTTACTAATATGAAAATAAATACAGTGTAGATAAAATCTTCTACGGCATAGCGGTAGACAAACATCTCTGATGACACATTTATTTTACTTTTGCAAAACTACAACTCCAAGCGTGTTGCTGTCAGGGTATGCTGGGATTTGTAGCTCTGAACAGCTGGAGAGCCATAGGTCAGTGATCACTGGGCTAGGTCATTAAAAACACATCATAGATGCTGAAGAATACCTGGTGCCCCATTAGATCCTTGGCATTCCCCCAAAAGAAATCTAGTCTAGTTTATTGTAATGTACAGCGATGTATCTTGTCAGATTTCAGTTATTTAAGCCTTTTTTAATTAAACTTATACTAGTACCTGATACAAAGAGATGCTGATGAGATCAGAAAGCAAACTGTAATTAACTATACCTCTGAAACTGAAGAGACACTGGCTATGCTCCTAGTGGTGGACAGGTCACATTACAACTGCAACGAAACTGCTAAATGGACTTTGTCTCCCTCTGCTGGTAGACCCTCTGCTATGCACACATATGTCTGTTCATGCACATCACTGCTGTTTACACAATACCAGTATGGTGGCGCATACCGGTACCACACCGATCTGTAATACAGTTCTGAGCATAAGGCCTTAGTCAGTACAAACTAGTGAATTTGTAAGACATGCTATCAGGCTCAGACTGGCCCACAGGGGTACAGGTGGGCCGCTGAGCAAGGTGGACCCCTAGTCTCCCACACCCTGCACATAACACAGTAGACTTACCGCACTACATACATATATTCAATGTACAGCACCTAAACCATATGTTCATATAAAAAACATGATAGATTATTAACTCCTTTACGCATTATGACGCAACTGTAAGTCATAATGAGTGAAGGGATGCATGGAGCGGGCCCGCTCCATACAGCCGGCACCCACCTGCACTGACAAAGAGCTGTGATCACGCCGCCCCTCTGTCATTTAACCCCTCAGGTGCCGCTATCAACGCTGATCGCAGCACCTGAGAGTGAAGGCACAGGGATGTGGCTCCCTCTGCCTTCCGATCGGAGCTCCTGCAGTGAAATTGCGGGGCACCGATCGGTTGCCATGGCAGCCTGAACACTGATGAATCAATCCAGGCCTGCTATGGCTCTCTCCATACTGAGCTATGCACGAGGCATAACTCAGAATGGAGAGTGTAAAAAATTCTATTCACCCTAATAGAGATCTATTAGGGTGAATAGGAGAGGGGATCAAAAGATCCCATGTACTATTTTTTTATTTTATTTTTGTTAAGTGAAAAAAGTAAAAAAAATAAATTTTTAAACGCAACGTTTTATTTTAAACAATAAAAAACATTAGGTATCGCTGCATCCAAAAATGTCAGAACTTTTTAAATATATAAAAAAAAATTAAAACATGTAATTCACCCCAAAATTTTTTATTAACAGTGATCAAAAAGACATACATACCACAAAAATACAGTTTGTTACGCAAAAAAAAATGCCCTCATACAGCTTTGTAGACTGAAATATAAAAAAAGTTAGAGCTGTCAGAATTTGGCAATGCAAAGAAAATGTAGATTTATTTCAAAGGTTTTTTTTTTTTTTAAGTAAAAAAATTTAAAAAAAAAAAATATATATATATATATATATATACCAATTTGGTATCGCCACCTTCTCTGTTTTAAAAAAAATATATATATTTTGCCACACAAAGAATTTTTTTTCCATTTTCAAATACAAGATATCCAAAATGCAAAAATGAAAATAGGCCTCGACGCCAAGGGGTTAAGAAACTTTCCAGTTTATTATTATAGACACGAGCTGAGATGACTTCTAGGTATAGAGGAAATCTAGCCCGTATCCTCTGTTCCCCAGGACCTACCTTCTCAAAGTTGCTGCAGGGACCCCCATATTCAATCAACTGGTAGCATCTTGCTGTTGTGTGAGCAGGTAATATTTGAATGTATCCATATGGTGGGCCCCCAAAATAAATTTTACTGGTGGGGCTTAGGCACCCCAGTCCGACACTGCATGATATACAAGCACGTTTACTATTATCACTGCCTCCACACTACAGAAAATTAGTTCAGTGAATGCCTGTTGAAAAATATGGTGCAACAGCTTTTCTAATCCTGGATCCTGGCTAACACCTTTAACAAATTAGGTTTGAATGAAGCCATGTTCAAGAATAAAACAAGACACTGCAGCAACCATTTCTCGTCATACCTTCTAGTGACTCTGCTCCAGCTGTTTCAGAAGGCACCGGCGCTCCTGTGAGTGCCGCGGCCTTCTCACAGCTTACCAAGCACAGCGCAATACATTGTACAGCAGCTGTGCTTGGCATCACGCTCAGACCCATTCACTTCAATGGGGCTGAGCGCAATACCAAGTACAGCCGCTATACAATGTACAATGGTAAGCACGGAGAAGGCCGCGGCCTGATAATAGGTCATCAGTATTAAAATCTCGGAAACCCCTTTTTAAAAGTCCCTTTGACACCATTTTGTTTTATTTAATAGAGAATGCTGTAACTAACAAATTTCTACATCACTTTAAAAAAAATGCCTGCATCCACCTGAAAAAAGCTGTAAAGTTATGGCCACTAGGGGTCTCACTTCCAGCTAATTTGCAGTCCACTGCCTGTTGTCATGAAAGATCTATCCCCAGTAACAGAGACACAGAAGATGGCAAAGAGGAAGTGGGTGTGTGTCAGAACTAGCTAAGACCCTGAGCCTGATAAAATAAAACACTTCTACACAACTTTTGAAGATTATAGGAGCGTCCTGTGTATCTGTAAGTGTGATTTCTCCCTCCTTATCTGTTCTATGAGCTCTGGAGCTGAAAACAAACATACTGGAAATAATGGAAAGGACATCACAGCGGTATAGTATTGGCATATTCCACAGAAGGGAAACACTCCCCGCTTGTGAGAGAAATGCATCTAGCTGTGTAGCTGAAACAGGGAATAATATGGCTGAAAAAGACCTATTCTTTCACAGTTATGATTGTACAAAGAGGCACAGCCATTACGCAAACTTTTTTTTTTTTAATTCGGGTATGCTTTAACCCCTTAAGGACTCAGCCCTATTTCACCTTAAGGACTTGGCCATTTTTTTTTTTCACTTTAAGTGCTAATAACTTTAAAACGCTTTGACTTACCCAGGCCGTTCTGAGATTGTTTTTTCGTCACATATCATGACACTGCTAAAATTGGGTCAAAAAAGTAAAATTTTTTGCATAAAAAAATACAATTTTTACTAATTTTTTTTAAAAATTAGCAAATTTCAAAGTTTCAGTTTCTCTACTTCTGTAATACATAGTAATACCCCCAAAAATTGTGATGACTTTACATTCCCCATATGTCTACTTCATGTTTGTAGCATTTTGGGAATGATATTTTATTTTTTGGGGATGTTACAAGGCTTAGAAGTTTAGAAGCAAATTTTGAAATTTTTCAGAAATCTTCAAAATCCCACTTTTTATGGACCAGTTCAGGTTTGAAGTCATATTGTGAGGCTTAGATAATAGAAACCTCCCAAAAATTCTAGAAACTACACCCCTCAAGGTATTCAAAACAGTTTTTTCAAACTTTATTAACCCTTTAGGTCTTCCACAAGAGTTCATGGCAGATTGAGAAACAATTTTGAAATTTCTATTTTTTGGAAAACTTTCCAATATAATCAATTTTTTCCAGGAGTAAAACAAGGGTTAACTGCCAAACAAAACTCAAAATGGGTTGCCCTGATTCTGTAGTTTGCAAAAACACCCCATATGTGGTAGTAAACTACTGTTCGGCCAAACGGGAGCACATAGAAGGAGGGGAACACCATATGGGTTTTGGAAGGCAGATTTTGCAGGACTGGTTTTGTTTATACCATGTCCCATTTGAAGCCCCCTGTTGCAGCCCTAGAATAGAAATTTCAAAAAAGTGACTCCATCTAAGAAAGTACACCCCTCAAGGTATTCAAAACTGGGTTTACAAACTTTGTTAACCCTTTAGGTGTTCCACAAGAGTTATTGGCAGATGGAGAAACAATTTCGAAATTTCTATTTTTTTGAAAATTTTCCAATATAATCAATTTTTTCCAGGAGTAAAACAAGGGTTAACTGCCAAACAAAACTCAAAATGGGTTGCCCTGATTCTGTAGTTTGCAAAAACACCCCATATGTGGTCGTAAACTACTGTTTGGCCAAACGGGAGCACATAGAAGGAGGGGAACACCATATGGGTTTTGGAAGGCAGATTTTGCAGGACTGGTTTTGTTTATACCATGTCCCATTTGAAGCCCCCTGTTGCATCCTTAGAATAGAAATTTCAAAAAAGTGACTCCATCTAAGAAAGTACACCCCTCAAGGTATTCAAAACTGGGTTTACAAACTTTTTTAACCCTTTAGGTGTTCCACAAGAGTTATTGGCAGATGGAGAAACAATTTCGAAATTTCTATTTTTTTGAAAATTTTCCAATATAATCAATTTTTTCCAGGAGTAAAACAAGGGTTAACTGCCAAACAAAACTCAAAATGGGTTGCCCTGATTCTGTAGTTTGCAAAAACACCCCATATGTGGTCGTAAACTATTTGGCTAAACGGCAGGACATAGAAGAAGGGGAACGTCATATGGTTTTTGGAAGGCAGATTTTGCTGGACTGGTTTATTTACACCATGTACCCTTTCAAGCCCCCTGATGCACCCCTAGAGTAGAAACTCCATAAAAGTGACCCCATCTAGGAAACTACGGGATAAGGTGGTTGTTGTTTTGGGACTATTTTAGGGGTAAATATGATTTTTGGTTGCTCTATATTACTCTTTTTTGAGGCAATGTAACAAAAAAATAAATTCTAAAATTGTTTCTACATTCGCTATTTAGTTTTGTGGAACACCTAAAGGGTTAACATAGTTTGTAAAGTAACTTTTGAATACCTTGAGGGGTGTAGTTTCTTAGATGGGGTCACTTTTTTGGAGTTTCTAGTCTAGGCTACATCAGGGGGGGCTTCTAATGGGACATGGTGTCAAAAAAAAAACTGTCCATCAAAATCTGCCTTCCAGAAACCATATGGAGTTCCCTTCGTTCTATGCCCTGCCGTGCGGCTATATAGCCATTTACGACCACATATGGGGTGTTTCTGCAAACTACAGAATCAGGGCCATAAATATTGAGTTTTGTTTGGCTGTTAACCCTTGCTTTATTACCGGCAAAAAGGATTCAAATGGAAATTTTGCCCAAAAATGGGTGTTTTGGCACCGTTTTTATTTTATATTTTTAACACCGTTCATCCGAGGCGTTTGGTCAAAAGTTATTTTTATAGCGACGACTTTTACGCACACGACGATGCCCAATATGTATGGCTCTCAGACTTTGGAGATACTAAGCAGGCATCCTAAAAACTGCGGCCCTCCAGATGCTGTAAAACTACAATTCCCACCATGCCCTGCTGATGGCTGTAGGTTGTCTGGGCATGCTGGGAGTTATAGTTTTACAACATCTGAAGGGCCGCAGTTTGAGGATGCCTGCTCTAAAACTAATATTTTTTGGGGGGAAAAAATTGTTTCCGTGTCTCCAAAGTCTGAGAGCCATAGTTTTTTATGTTCTCTAGTGGACTGTTGGGGATTATAAAAATTTAGTACTCCATGGAAGTGTGATACTCCCTGAAGCAATCGATAATGCAGAGGCCCGGATGATCGGGGCACGTGTCACACTGAGTGGTGGTGTCCTTCCGTATCCCCCTCTTGTGACACACTCTGCATCTTTTTTGGGTTCGTCCCTTCTTTCCAGTATGGGGGACCACACCTGGAAAGTGTTGGCCAGGGACGATCCGGGCGCCTCCAGTTCCCGAGGTACTCCGGCCTGCTCTTTCCCGGTCCGAAAAGATCAGGTCTTTGAGGACTGCCTCATAGAACTGGAGGAATGTCCCTGTGCTGCCAGCGCTTCGGGATAGTACAAAAGAGTTGTACATGGCAACCTGTACCAAGTAGACCGCAACTTTTTTGTACCATGCCCGGGTTTTGCGCATGGCATTATATGGCTTGAGGACTTGATCAGAGAGATCAACTCCTCCCATATACCGATTGTAGTCGACGATACAATCGGGCTTGAGGACCTTCGCCGCGGTACCTCGCACAGGGACAGGGGTGGTGCTGTTACCGTGGATTGTGGACAGCATAAGGACATCCCTCTTGTCCTTATATCTGACCAGCAACAGGTTTCCACTGGTAAGTGCACGGGTCTCACCCCTGGGGATAGGTACCTGGAGGGGGTAGGCAGGGAGGCCGCGTTGATTTTTCCGCATGGTCCCACAAGCGAGTGGCAGGGGGGGGGTCTGGGGTCTGATAGATGGATCAAAGAAAGTTTAGTGTAAAAGTTTTTTGTTTTTTTTTCCTAACTAACTTTTCCCTTCTTTCCCTTCCTAACGGTGCCTCTCCCTCACTGACCCTAACCTACCTGGGTGGCGATGGGTGCAGGAGGGTGATGGATAACGATTAGGGGGACGCAGGAGCTGGTGCTGAACGGTGCTGCACGGTGAGGGTGCTGGACAGGAAGAGGAGGGGAGAGAGGAGCGCAGGAAGTTTGAATCTCGTGCCTCTCTCCCCTGCACCAATCAGCACCCTGGACAGCAGTGTTCAGCACCAGGGCCAGCACCGCCTCTCCAAATCTTCATACTGCGATTGGTGGTGTGTAATCACGCCACCGATCGCAGTCTTTTTCCGGTTCATCGGGTCACAGGACACCCGAATGGACCGGAAACCCTTCGGTTTTCTGCGATCGTCGATACGGGGGGGTCAAATGCCCCCCCCCCCCCCCGCGTTGTTACGGGATGCCGGCTGAATGATTTCAGCCGGCATCCCGTTCCGATTAACCCCCGCGGCGCCGGAATCGCGAATTAAAGCCATGACGTACCGGTTCGTCATGGGTCCTTAAGGATTCGGGACCCATGCCGTACCTGTACGTCCTAAGTCCTTAAGGGGTTAAAGGGGTTGTCTAACTTATTTCAAAAGCTTTCCAAAGCCACTAAATGTGTTAAAATATTAAAAGAACATATACTAACTCCCCTGCTGCTCCATCCTTCACCTGTGTTCTGTGTTTACAAGTCTGCAATGGTTACTTAGCTGTTTATGGCATGTAACCACTGTAATCAATCTGTGGCCTCAGCTATACACAGCACAGGACAGATGTGGCCCTGCAAACCCTGGAAACAGCAGGATACCAAATGGTGCATATGTATCACAATCAGTGTGGGGAGAAACGACCACACTGAACACAGGAGGGGAGGAACAGGACACCTCCTAAACAACCCTGATCAATATGAATAGACCTTGAAGGTAGGAATATTCATATGCAGTATACCTAGGCCCTAATTTCCCTATAAGGCCCTGGAATAAGGTTAGGACCAGAGACAACCCATTCCTCCCCAGAAGGACGAATGGAAGTCTTTTTCTCAGGCCCAGATACAAACAACAGGGAATAATACAAAATGCAAACAAACGCGACACTTAACTTCTGAAGAGAGGGACAAGCAGGAACACCAGAGACGACCTCACACCAGCTCAGCCAAACCCAAATGAAGCTATCTACCACATAGTCAGAAGGGAGGGGTCAGATTATAAAGGGTAGAAGTGATGACCACTGAGCAACAGCTGAGAAAAGGGAAGTGCTCATTAACCCTGTCAATACTGAATCAAGAGAAATCAAGGAGGCTGTTAGAATCCTCCACACTAAGCCAGTCTTCTTGATCTCCTGACATCAGTCACCTGAGGGACCGTGACAGTATGTTCTTTTATTATTTTAACACATTTAGGGGCTTTGGGAAGCTTTAGAAATTAGTCAGACAACCCTTTTAAAATGGTGTCAGAACAAGTCCAAGTAATGGACAGTGTCCTGTATTCACCTGGTGCCCATCTCTGTGCCATTTTACATGCTTCCTTTCATTATTTTATAGGTCATACATTCTTTATACATGACCCACACTAATTCTACTGGTTTCATTCTATGTGTGCCTTTTAGTTACATTTTCAAAATGAAATGCTTCAAAGCTCAACTCAGAGGGGCTGCCTGGGTGAAGAACGGGTTTAAGAGTGTGTAAAATTGCTTCCCTCAATGCCCTTTAAAAAGGCTCTCAGAGGCAGTGTACCTCTTGGTGTAAGATTGTTGACTTCTAGACATGCCTCTACAATGCACTCAAAGACATTTTTCCCAGTTGGAAGGCTTTGAGCAGGGGGCACATTACTGGACTGAGAGAAGCAGGATGGTTGTTTCGATGAATTGCCCGCCATTAGGCTGTTCTCACCTAGCTATTAGGAGGTGTTGGGAGCAGTGGTTATCTGACGGCATGCACACATGTTAAACAAGCACGGAACAGACCACCAGTAGAGAGGGTTATTTGATCCGTCACCAAGCAAGAGCAGCTCCCACAGTTTCATTGTCCACCATTCAGACACAGGTGGTTCCTTCATTTACACATACCTGTCTCTGGCAGGACCAAGTTCCAGGTGCTTAGGAGTAGGAAATTTGAAGTCATGGCACTCATTATGTCTCCTGCCATTGACAGACAGCCACTGTCTCCTTCATTTGCAGTGGTGTCGTGATTGAGTAACCTGGACTGCTATGGACTGGAACTGTAATGTCTTTAGCGACAAACCAGGTTCTGTTTGAGATCCCACAACAAGTTTGAGTGTGGAGGCCTGGTGGTAAGCTCTTCAATGCTGCCTTTGCTGTGGAGCACCACACTGCCCCGACTGCTGGTGTGATTATCTGTGAAGCCATCACATATGACAGTTGGTCACCCCTAGTGGTGATAACGGACACATTTTGTGTTCCCTCTGGCAGGGCTTCTAACAAGCATTTTTCCGGAATGAATTAGCCAGATTACAACACTTCCTTGACCTGCCCAGTTGCCAGATTTATCGTCAATTGAGCATTTATGGGACCAGCTGGGACATCAGCTTCAGCAACCTACGAGTGTGCAGGATCCACAGGCCCAGCTGTAACATCTGTGAACAAATGTTCCACAGTATACCATAAGGAACCTGTATGCCTCCATGCCCAACCATATCTCATCCTGTATCCAGGCTAGAGGAGGCCTAACAGAGACCTAAAGCCTCCTTTCAATTGTACAGTTCTCCCCAATAAACATATCCTTTTGCTCTAATATTGTAATCACATATATCACCATTACATGCACGAAAGTTTCATTTGATACGAACAACTCCTTCTTGGTTCATTATTTTTTATGTCAGTGAGTAAATTATAGTTATGAGATCCACATCAATGAAATGCATGCAGCACTAATTTTCCTGTCAAAATTACAGATATGTTAGGACCCATGATCAGGGCCGTCTTTAACGCAGGGCAAAAGAGGCAGCTGCCTCTTGAGCCCCGCTGGCCGATGCCAAATTCAATGACATTGTCGTAAAATATCTTGCCTCTGCTCCACCGGCTCTGCGTTCCGATCCTATCATTCATTGCTCGCATAGTGAAGGACTTGCTTGCTCCTCCTCCCGACCTCCCCTGCCCTTTGCGTACGCCGCGCGCCGTGACGTCATGCGGATGCACTGCAATGCTAGGGTAAGTCGAGCCCCAGTCTTCTTCCTGAACTGCAGAACGGTGCACACTTCCAGCCCTGAGCCCAGCTGCACAGAGCACTGATCTTGAGCCTGCTGGAGTCTTTAGAACTGTAAGTATTTACAGTAATTCACTGTAAGCTATATTATATATGTTACTTGTTTTATGTGAGTAAGGGTGCTGGGTGGTTGGAGAAGGGGGGAGGGATGGAGAAGGTGGATGGAGGGGTTAGTAGTACAGTACTATCTGCACATTGTAAAAAAAAAAAAAAAAAAGTAATCTGCAAAATACTATATATTTGTTTCAGACGTTGTGCTTTTTTGATTTTTAGAATAATGATACAGCCATTTTATTTGATACTTTTGTGCTGATTCATATTTTTCTCTATATTAAGGGACATTATAGTCACCAGAACCACAACAGCTAAATGTAGTAGTTCTGGTGTCTATAGCATGTCTCTTCAAGCTTTTTTAACCTCTTGCCGCAACTGTAACGCCGAAAGGCGTCATCGCGGCGGCTCCCTCAGGCTATGCTAACGCCGATTGGCGTCATCTCGCGTGAGCCGAGATTTCCTGTGAACGCGCGCACACAGGCGCGCGCGCTCACAGGAACGGAAGGTAAGAGAGTGGATCTCCAGCCTGCCAGCGGCGATCGTTCGCTGGCAGGCTGGAGATGTGATTTTTTTAACCCCTAACAGGTATATTAGACGCTGTTTTGATAACAGCGTCTAATATACCTGCTACCTGGTCCTCTGGTGGTCCCTTTTGTTTGGATCGACCACCAGAGGACACAGGTAGCTCAGTAAAGTAGCACCAAACACCACTACACTACACTACACCCCCCCCCGTCACTTATAAACCCCTTATTAGCCCCTGATCACCCCATATAGACTCCCTGATCACCCCCTGTAGACTCCCTGATCACCCCCTGTAATTGATTACCCCCCTGTCATTGATCACCCCCCTATAAAGCTCCATTCAGACGTCCGCATGATTTTTACGGATCCACTGATACATGGATCGGATCCGCAAAACGCATACGGACGTCTGAATGGAGCCTTACAGGGGCGTGATCAATGACTGTGGTGATCACCCCCTGTCATTGATTACCCCCCTGTAAAGCTCCATTCAGACGTACGCATGATTTTTACGGATCCACTGATAGATGGATCGGATCCGCAAAACGCATACGAACGTCTGAATGGAGCCTTACAGGGGCGTGATCAATGACTGTGGTGATCACCCCATATAGACTCCCTGATCACCCCCCTGTCATTGATTACCCCCCTGTCATTGATCACACCCCTGTAAAGCTCCATTCAGACGTCCGCATGATTTTTACGGATCCACTGATAGATGGATCGGATCCGCAAAACGCATACGGACGTCTGAATGGAGCCTTACAGGGGTGTGATCAATGACTGTGGTGATCACCCCATATAGACTCCCTGATCACCCCCTGTCATTGATTACCCCTCTGTCATTGATCACCCCCCTGTTAAGCTCCATTCAGACGTCCGCATGATTTTTACGGATCCACTGATAGATGGATCGGATCCGCAAAACACATACAGGCGTCTCCCTGGAGCCTTCCAGGGGGTGGTGATCACCCCATATAGACTCCCTGATCACCCCCCTGTCATTGATCACCCCCCTGTCATTGATTACCCCCCCTGTCATTGATCACCCCCCCTGTCAGGCTGCATTCAGATGTCCGTATGATTTTTACGGATCCACGGATACATGGATCGGATCCGCAAAACACATACGGACATCTGAATGGAGCCTTATAGGGGGGTGATCAATGACAGGGGGGTGATCACCCCATATAGACTCCCTGATCACCCCCCTGTCATTGATCACCCCCCTGTCATTGATCACCCCCCTGTAAGGCTCCATTCAGACATTTTTTTGGCCCAAGTTAGCGGAAATTATTATTTTTTTCTTACAAAGTCTCATATTCCACTAACTTGTGTCAAAAAATTAAATCTCACATGAACTCACCATACCCCTCACGGAATCCAAATGCGTAAAAATTTTTAGACATTTATATTCCAGACTTCTTCTCACGCTTTAGGGCCCCTAGAATGCCAGGGCAGTATAAATACCCCACATGTGACCCCATTTCGGAAAGAAGACACCCCCAGGTATTCCGTGAGGGGCATATTGAGTCCATGAAAGATTGAAATTTTTGTCCCAAGTTAGCGGAAAGGGAGACTTTGTGAGAAAAAAAAAAAAAAAATCAATTTCCGCTAACTTGTGCCAAAAAAAAAAAAATTCTATGAACTCGCCATGCCCCTCATTGAATACCTTGGGGTGTCGTCTTTCCAAAATGGGGTCACATGTGGGGTATTTATACTGCCCTGGCATTTTAGGGGCCCTAAAGCGTGAGAAGAAGTCTGGTATCCAAATGTCTAAAAATGCCCTCATAAAAGGAATGTGGGCCCCTTTGCGCATCTAGGCTGCAAAAAAGTGTCACACATCTGGTATCGCCGTACTCAGGAGAAGTTGGGCAATGTGTTTTGGGGTGTCATTTTACATATACCCATGCTGGGTGAGATAAATATCTTGGTCAAATGCCAACTTTGTATAAAAAAATGGGAAAAGTTGTCTTTTGCCGAGATATTTCTCTCACCCAGCATGAGTATATGTAAAAAGACACCCCAAAACACATTGCCCAACTTCTCCTGAATACGGCGATACCACATGTGTGACACTTTTTTGCAGCCTAGGGGGGCAAAGGGGCCCACATTCCAAAGAGCACCTTTAGGATTTCACAGGTCATTTACCTACTTACCACACATTAGGGCCCCTGGAAAATGCCAGGGCAGTATAACTACCCCACAAGTGACCCCATTTTGGAAAGAAGACTCCCCAAGGTATTCCGTGAGGGGCATGGCGAGTTCCTAGAATTTTATATTTTTTGTCACAAGTTAGCGGAAAATGATGATTTTTTTTTTTTTTTTTCCCTTACAAAGTCTCATATTCCACTAACTTGTGACAAGAAATAAAAACTTCCATGAACTCACTATGCCCATCACGAAATACCTGGGGGTGTCTTCTTTCCAAAATGGGGTCACTTGTGGGGTAGTTATACTGCCCTGGCATTCTAGGGGCCCAAATGTGTGGTAAGAAGTTTGAAATCAAAATGTGTAAAAAATGACCGGTGAAATCCGAAAGGTGCTCTTTGGAATATGGGCCCCTTTGCCCACCTAGGCTGCAAAAAAGTGTCACACATGTGGTATCTCCGTACTCAGGAGAAGTTGGGGAATGTGTTTTGGGTTGTCATTTTACATATACCAATGCTGGGTGAGAGAAATATCTTGGCAAAAGACAACTTTTCCCATTTTTTTATACAAAGTTGGCATTTGACCAAGATATTTATCTCACCCAGCATGGGTATATGTAAAATGACACCCCAAAACACATTCCCCAACTTCTCCTGAGTACGGCAATACCACATGTGTGACACTTTTTTGCAGCCTAGGTGGGCAAAGGGGCCCACATTCCAAAGAGCACCTTTCGGATTTCACCGGTCATTTTTTACACATTTTGATTTCAAACTACTTACCACACATTTGGGCCCCTAGAATCCCAGGGCAGTATAACTACCCCACAAGTGACACCATTTTGGAAAGAAGACATCCCAAGGTATTCGCTGATGGGCATAGTGAGTTCATAGAAGTTTTTATTTTTTGTCACAAGTTAGTGGAATATGAGACTTTGTAAGAAAAAAAAAAAAAAATCATCATTTTCCACTAACTTGTGACAAAAAATAAAAAGTTCTATGAACTCACTATGCCCATCAGCGAATACCTTAGGGTGTCTACTTTCCGAAATGGGGTCATTTGTGGGGTGTTTGTACTGTCTGGCCATTGTAGAACCTCAGGAAACATGACAGGTGCTCAGAAAGTCAGAGCTGCTTCAAAAAGCGGAAATTCACATTTTTGTACCATAGTTTGTAAACGCTATAACTTTTACCCAAACCATTTTTTTTTTACCCAAACATTTTTTTTTTATCAAAGACATGTAGAACAATAAATTTAGAGAAAAATTTATATATGGATGTCGTTTTTTTTTGCAAAATTTTGCAACTGAAAGTGAAAAATGTCATTTTTTTTGCAAAAAAATCGTTAAATTTCGATTAATAACAAAAAAAGTCAAAATGTCAGCAGCAATGAAATACCACCAAATGAAAGCTCTATTAGTGAGAAGAAAAGGAGGTAAAATTCATTTGGGTGGTAAGTTGCATGACCGAGCAATAAACCGCTAAAGTTGTGAAGTGCCGATTTGTAAAAAAGGGCCTGGTCACTAGGGGGGTATAAACCTGTGGTCCTTAAGTGGTTAATGTAAACACTGCCTTTTCAGAAAAAAAGGCAGTATTTACATTACTGCCAAGGAACACCTCTAGTGGCCACTCATCAGACGGCCACTAGAGGTGCTTTGTAGTCCAGTTTTGCCTTCCTCTGGATCAACTTGCAGGATAACAGGCCGAACTGGATGGACAAATGTCTTTTTTCGGCCTTATGTACTATGTTACTATGTTACTGGCATTCCCTCTAAACTAGAGATGGGATGGGGGATTAGTCGAATCCACGAATCCCTCGAATCTTGTGGGATTTGTGGACTCGAATCCCGACGTAATTTACCGGATACGAATCCGACGAATCCCGGTGGTGCCCAGACTGGTGGTGGCGGCGGCAGGGCACTCTAGAAGATGAGCGCTTCGCTGCTGCGACAGGGGAGGGAGAGGCGTTTCCTTTCCCTGGTCCTCTGATAGGCTGCCGGCACAAGGCCCGCAGCCTATCAGAGGCCGGTGCAGGCGGCGCGATGACGTCATCGCGCCGCCTGAGCCGTACAGTGCGGGACACAGGCCAGAAGAGGCCTGCATCGCAGTGGAGGTAAGTAAAATTGTTTTTTTCTTTTTTATCTGTTACTGGCACATTGGCGAGGGGGAGAGGTGAGAGGCACTATGATACTACTGGCACATTGGGGGGCACTATGATACTGGCACATTATGGGGGGAGGTGGCACTATGATACTACTGGCACATGGGGGGAGGCACTATGACACTGGCACATTATAGGGGGAGATGGCACTGATACTACTGGCACATTGGGGGGGCACTATGATACTGGCACATTATGGGGGGAGATGGCACTATGATACTGGCACATTATGGGGGAAATGGCACTATGATACTGGTACATTGTGGGGAGAGGTGGCACTATAATACTGGCACATTATGGGGGGAGATGGCACTATGATACTGGCACATTATGGGGGAGATGGCACTATGATACTGGCACATTATGGGGGGATGTGGCACTATAATACTGGCACATTATGGGGGAGATGGCACTATGATACTGGCACATTATGGGGGGATGTGGCACTATAATACTGGCACATTATGGGGGAGATGGCACTTTGATACTACTGGCACATTGGGGGGAGGCACTATGACACTGGCACATTATGGGGGGAGATGGCACTGATACTACTGGCACATTAGGGGGAGGCACTATGATACTGGCACATTATGAGGGGAGATGGCACTATGATACTGGCACATTATGGGGGAAGATGGCACTATGATACTGGCACATTATGAGGGGAGATGGCACTATGATACTGGCACATTATGGGGAGAGGTGGCACTATAATACTGGCACATTATGGGGGAGATGGCACTATGATACTGGCACATTATGGGGGGAGGTGGCACTATAATACTGGCACATTATGGGTGGAGATGGCACTATGATACTGGCACATTATGGGAGGAGGTGGCACTATAATACTGGCACTTTATGGGCGAGATGGAACTATGATACTGGCACATTGGGGGGAGATGGCACTATGATACTGGCACATTATGGGGGGAGATGGCACTATGATACTGGCACATTATGGGGGGAGATGGCACTATGATACTACTGGCACATTGGGGGGGAGGCACTATGACACTGGCACATTATGGGGGGAGATGGCACTGATACTACTGGCACATTAGCGGGGGGCACTATGATACTGGCACATTATGAGGGGAGATGGCACTATGATACTGGCACATTATGAGGGGAGATGGCACTATGATACTGGCACATTATGGGGGGAGGTGGCACTATAATACTGGCACATTATGGGGGGAGATGGCACTATGATACTGGCACATTATGGGGGGAGGTGGCACTATGATACTGGCACATTATGGGGGGAGATGGCACTATGATACTGGCACATTATCGGGGGAGGTCACACTATAATACTGGCACATTATGGGGGGAAATGGCACTATGATACTGGCACATTGGGGGAGATGGCACTATGATACTGGCACATTGGGGGGGAGATGGCACTATGATACTGGCACATTATGGGGGGAGATGGCACTATGATACTGGCACATTATGGGGGGAGATGGCACTATGATACTGGCACATTATGGGGGGAGATGGCACTATGATACTGGCACATTATGAGGGGAGATGGAACTATGATACTGGCACATTGGGGGGAGATGGCACTATGATACTGGCACATTATGGGGGGAGATGGCACTATGATATTGGCACATTGGGGGTGATGGCACTATGATACTGGCACATTGCGGGAGAAATGGCACTATGATACTGGCACATTGGGGGAGATGGCACTATGATACTGGCACATTGGGGGGGAGATGGCACTATGATACTGGCACATTATGGGGGGAGATGGCACTATGATACTGGCACATTATGGGGGGAGATGGCACTATGATACTGGCACATTATGGGGGGAGATGGCACTATGATACTGGCACATTATGGGGGGAGATGGCACTATGATACTGGCACATTATGAGGGGAGATGGAACTATGATACTGGCACATTATGAGGGGAGATGGAACTATGATACTGGCACATTGGTGGGAGATGGCACTATGATACTGGCACATTATGGGGGGAGATGGCACTATGATACTGGCACATTATGGGGGAGGTGGCACTATAATACTGGCACATTATGGGGGGAGATGGCACTATGATTCTGGCACATTATGGGGGGAGATGGCACTATGATACTGGCACATTATGGGGGGAGATGGCACTATGATACTGGCACATTATGGGGGGAGATGGAACTATGATACTTGCACATTGGGGGGAGATGGCACTATGATACTGGCACATTATGGGGGGAGATGGCACTATGATACTGGCACATTATGGGGGAGGTGGCACTATAATACTGGCACATTATGGGGGGAGATGGCACTATGATTCTGGCACATTATGGGGGGAGATGGCACTATGATACTGGCACATTATGGGGGGAGATGGCACTATGATACTGGCACATTATGGGGGGAGATGGAACTATGATACTTGCACATTGGGGGGAGATGGCACTATGATACTGGCACATTATGGGGGGAGATGGCACTATGATACTGGCACATTATGGGGGGAGGTGGCACTATAATACTGGCACATTATGGGGGAGATGGAACTATGATACTGGCACATTATGGGGGGAGGTGGCACTATAATACTGGCACATTATGGGGGGAGATGGCACTATGATTCTGGCACATTATGGGGGGAGATGGCACTATGATACTGGCACATTATGGGGGGAGATGGCACTATGATACTGGCACATTATGGGGGGAGATGGCACTATGATACTGGCACATTATGGGGGGAGATGGAACTATGATACTGGCACATTGGGGGAGATGGCACTATGATACTGGCACATTATGGGGGGAGATGGCACTATGATACTGGCACATTATGGGGGGAGGTGGCACTATAATACTGGCACATTATGGGGGAGATGGAACTATGATACTGGCACATTGGGGGGGAGATGGCACTATGATACTGGCACATTATGGGGGGAGATGGCACTATGATACTGGCACATTATGGGGGGAGGTGGCACTATAATACTGGCACATTATGGGGGGAAATGACACTATGATACTGGCACATTATGGGGGGAGATGGCACTATGATACTGGCACATTGGGGGGGGGGGAGATGGCACTATGATACTGGCTCATTATGGGGGGAGATGGCACTATAATACTGGCACATTGGGGGGGTGGCACTATGATACTGGCACATTGGGGGGAGATGGCACTATGATACTGGCACATTGGGGGGGAGATGGCACTATGATACCGGCACATGGGGGGGAGGAGAGAGGCATTTGATACTGGCACATGATTAGGGGGGCAACTATGGGGACACTTACTGGCACATTATTGGGTGGCACTGTGGGGCCACTTCTTATTGGCACATTATTGGGGGGCATCTACTGAGGCCACAAAGAAGGGGTATTTTATATGGGGGGCTCTGTGTGGTACTAGTATTATCAGGGGTATTATCTGTTTCTGCAGTATAGTATTGGGGAGCACAGCGGACCAGTATTGGGGGTGTTAGGATGATTTGTCCAGAAGATGGAAGGATGATGGAAAAGTAGTAAACTCCGTTTTTTTTTTTTTCAAACTGCAGAGACGAAAAATGGCTGAAAAATGGTGGTCTGGTCTGAAAGGAGAAGATGAGGAAAGAGAACATCTACATCAAAGGAGACGTCACTGGATGTAAGAGGTATGTGGCGCTGTATTACCCTGTATGTTCTGTAGTGATAGGAGCAGGGGCGTAACGATCGCGGTCATATAGGGTGCGACCGTGACTGGGAGGTGGAGGTTCAGACAAACTGACGCGGTCTGACTTTGTTTCTTACACCGTTCACACAATTATGTACAGGATTCGAGATTCGAAAGATTCAATATATTCGAGAACCTTTTCGGATTCGGATTTGAAAAAAATTGGATTCGTCCCACTTCTACTCTAAACACTCCTCATAGAAATGCATTGATTCAAAACATCTCTATGAAGCCACGCATCCGCAATAGCCTCCCAATTCTTCCCTATGGGAAAGCAGTGGGTTGGCTATGATATACTCACACACTGCACATTCCTGTGCATTGTATTGATGAGGTGATCTGTAATACACTCACAAACTGCACAATCCTGTGACTTGTGTAAAGGCCGATTCATTGGCCTGTATTTGTGGGAGGGGCTTGGCCACCTACTTCAACGGCCGGCACCCTCCCACATGCGTACGACGTGCAGAGTTCAAGCGTGCGCTCGTACATGGCAGTCCTGGTCGGAGGAGTAGGTGAGTGGACGTCCGTGCGCTGGTTCAGGCCTTTTGTAAGTAGGGGCCGCCATGCGCCGGGCCACTGCATGGCTGACTGTAGACAGCGGGGGGGCGGGCCTCGGCACTACGGGGGTCCCTCCTGCCCGTTGCGGACGCCGCCACTTCAGCCGCCGGCGGGGGTGGGGGTCCGAGCCCACGGAGACGCACCTCTCTCCTCCACCGCTCGGGTCCGGTCACGACACCACTCTCCGGCGGGGGGGGGGCGGGGCTCGCGGTCACAACAGGACCTCCCCCCGCCCGCCTCCCCGGCCGCTTCCGCCCGCCTCCTCGGCCGCTTCCGCCCTTTCACCTTGCGCATACAGCCAGTGCTACCCCGCTCCCTCACGTGGTGGGCGCACGCAGTCTGCGGTGGGCCGGGCCCCTAGCCAGGGGAGGCACCCCTGCAACGTGCGCCCTACCGGGGGGCGGGGCGGCACCACGTGGCTCCGCCCATCACTACACGGAGCTGGGGATGAGCCACACAAGCTCCCCCGTTACCCCAGGTCTGCCAGGGGGCACCACCGTTCTCCCCACGTGGTGGAGGGGCCCAGCCGGCGGTGGGTCGGCCCCTCATGGAGTAGGGGGGCACCCCCGCACTGGGTACCCCATCAGGGAGCGGTGGGCCCCCCACGTGGCACGCCCTCACATAAGAAGGGGGGAGGCTGTGTCTGATAAGGCCTCCCCCCATGCCAGGGGGCATCACCGTTTCCCCACGTGGTGAGGGGCCCAGCCGGCAGTGGGTCGGCCCCTCATGGAGTAGGGGGGCACCCCCGCACTGGGCACCCCATCAGGGAGCGGTGGGCCCCCCACGTGGCACGCCCTCACATAAGAAGGGGGGAGGCTGTGTCTGATAAGGCCTCCCCCCATGCCAGGGGGCAGCACCGTTTCCCCACGTGGTGGAGATGCCCAGCCGGCGGTGGGTTGGCCCTCAGAGGTAGGAGGGCTCCCCCGCACTGAGCTCTCCATCAGGGACCGGTGAGGCCCCACACGCGGCATTTCTAGTTTTGGCTAGGTGAGGCCCTCGACGCCGGGGGCCCCCCCTGTGTCAACTTCATGCCAGAGGGCTGCGCGGCTCCCCACGCGGCAGTAGTGCTCAGCCGGCGGGCGGCCCGACGGCGGGGGGGGCCCCGCACTGAGCACCCTGTCAGGGACACGCGCTGGCTCTCCACGTGGCACCCGAGACATGTTGGCGTGGGGTGTCGGCCGTTGCCCAGAGGACCACCCCCGCTTGGTTCACGGTGCCAGGGAGCCCCGCGCTCCCCACGTGGTTACCGTGAAGCACGGTGGGGCTCGCAGCGGCCCCGCTCCTCGCCCACACCAAAGTCTGGCACAGGCCGCTGTGCCGCTTAGACAGGTAGGGGTTTTTTCACCGCCAACGTCGGGTAGTGGTCAATGTCAATCAGTACACCTACTCTCGTTAGCCGACCATACCTTCTACTCACAACCCACGTTCTACAATTGAGCCTTACGCATTGACTGGTTCTTTCGTTGTTCCGTTGTTGTTTTCCAGGTTCAAAGCAGTTATTAGTCAGAGAGAAGTTGGTTTGGATCTCAGTTGATTTTCCTTATCAACCAAGGTAGTGGGGGTACACCTTGGGGGACGGGTAGGTGCTGCCTTCGTCAGGCTTGTGTCTCATGCGTTACTTTACGTACAGGTTGTTCTGTGTTCATTGATACTTACGCGAAAGTCAGAGTATAGTGCTTCTCAGTTGGTAAGTACGGCAGGTCTCCTTGCATGGACTACTGGGTGGCGGTTTCTGGCCTCTCCTTCACGGCTCTTCTGGTGTCAACGTACACTCCTCACGGGGACAGTTCACCCTTTCGTTACGTGGTTTAGACTGCTGCACGGTTACCGGCGGTCATTTAGGCTAGACGGTCATTTTACGTTACTGTTTTCACAGCCACGATGTCTCACGCATCAGACATCGTCGAGGCGTCAGTGGACGAGGTCGTAGCAGAGACATCCGAAGGGGGCAGTATACCGTCCCTACGTGCTTGGACCATCCCCAGGCTTATGGCGGCGCTGACCAAGCAGGGCGTCCCTTTCCCGGCATCTGCCAGAAAAGCGGAACTGTATCGCCTATGGAAGGACTCCCTGGTACCCAGTACCAATGATCCCCCTGCGGCCACGATGCAAACTTCGCTGACTCAGATACATGTCATGCTAAACAGTCTGACGTCTGCCGTCACGTCCATGCAGGCGAGGTTGGAGTCTATCGAGGCTCGCAGCGCAGTCCTACCAGTTTCCTCCCTCGAGGTTGCGGTCGCCTCCACCTCTGCCGCCGCAGACATTCGCTCTGTCCAGTCCGTCCCCAACGTGACTCCCTCCCACTTTGTCCCGATCAACATCAGGAAGGACATCCTGGAGGGTAGGGATGTCAATCTTGCGTCTCTATTGATAGCCTCCAGGGACCTATCTGACAACAAGGTCATAGCTTGCGGGGAAGTGTCAGTGGTACTGAGAAGCCGCGACCACCGGCTCAACCGCAAATTGTCCATACCGGAATTTGTCATGGCGTTCAGCCTTTTCAGGGATGTGATTTGCACTGCCAGGCCGGACAGGAGGGAGGAACTAGACCTGTATCTCTTTAGGGTCACAGAGTTGGGTCATAGGTATGGAGGGAGCGCATTCTATGACTACCACTGTTCGTTTTCAGCTAAGGCGACAGCGGCTCTCTCCCAGTTCCAACACGTCACTGACTGGTCCAACCTGGACACTGAGCTTTTCTGCAGGCATTTTGCAGGTCTGAAGGCTCCCTCCTGTTCCGCCTGCCAGTCTATCTTTCACTCTGTCGAGTGGTGCGATAAGTCCGCCGTCAGCACGGCATCCTACCCCTCCAGCTCTACAGCTGGTCCACTCGACGTCTTCAGACCCCCCAACTCAGTAGACAAGCTGGGCCGACCCATCGTTCAGCTAGGGAGGGCACAGATATGTAACAATTTCAATTACGCGTCTTGTAATTTCGGTCAATGCCGTCTGTTACATATCTGTACCAACTGTTTGAGGGCCCACCCCCGAGTAGCGTGCTCATTAAAGTCGGTGAAAAATTATATGAGTGTGGTCAATATTAGCCGTCTACAAGAGTACTTGCAAGGTCATCACAATCCGGGGTTTGTACAGTTCCTGGTGTCAGGGTTTTGACGAGGGTTTCCATACGGGCTTGATCACGACTCCAGAGTTCACACACGAATGCAGGAACCTTCAGTCAGCCGAAAGAAATCCCGCTTCGGTAGACACACTAATAGAGGCCAAGTTAAGCAAAGGGTTCTTGATCGGTCCCTTTAGTGTGCCCCCCTTTCAACGCTGGAGAGTCAGTCCCGTGGGGGTAGTTACAGGCAAGTTCAGTAGAAAGGAAAGACTCATTATTGACTTGTCGGCCCCACATGGCTCCCAGGTCCCCAGCCTCAACTCCCTCATTCCTTCGGAGGAAGTGGGCATGAGATATGCTTCGATCGATCAGGCTATCGCTATCATCTTGAAAACGGGCCCAGGGTCCATGTTGTCCAAAGCCGACATATCGGATGCCTTTAAGTTGCTTCCCATCATGCCAGCCCTCTGGCAGTGGCACGGCATCAAGTGGAGAGGCCTGTATTATTTCTCCACCAAGCTCACCTTCGGTTCCAAGAGCAGCCCCTGGCTCTTTGATCAGTTGGCTCAGGCCCTCCACTGGGTTTTGGTTCACAGGGTCCTCTGTGAGTTTGTCATCCACTATTTGGACGACTTCCTGCTGATTGAGAGGCCAGGGGCAGTTCCCCTAGGGCTGGGGAAATTGCTGAGGTGTTTTTCCCAGTTAGGTGTCCCGGTTTCCCCCAAGAAAGTAGAAGGCCCGGCCACAGTCATCACCTTTTTGGGCATTGAGTTAGACTCCCAGCACATGTTAGCTAGGTTGCCTGCGGATAAGTTGACAAGGATTAGAGAAGTCATCCACAGGTTTACAGTCACAACCGTGGTCACCAAGGCTGACCTTCAGTCTCTACTGGGTATGTTGAACTTCGCCATGCGCATCATCCCGCAGGGCAGAGCGTTCATATCCCGCCTACTGTCGCTCTTAAGTTCCGCCCCGGAACAGGACAGCCCAGTGTGCCTGGACAGTCAAGCCCTAGCGGATCTCCACATGTGGGACCATTTTCTGAGCCAGTGGAACGGGGTGTCATTATTCGTACCCGAGCTGTCTTGTCGGTCGCCTACAGTATTTTCGGATGCAGCTGCGGGCTCAGGGTTTGCCGCCATTTTTGGCTCCCACTGGGTTGCAGGCGAGTGGCCTGCCGAGGTGGAACAAATTCCGGGGTTCCTCCAAACCTCGGCGCTGTTCGAGCTGTACCCCATCGTGGTAGCCGCCCACATTTGGGGCAGTCTCTGGGCGCGTCAGTCTGTTCTGTTTGTAACTGATAACGCAGCCGTGGTAGACATCCTTAACAGTGGGCTGTCAAAGTCTAGCCAAGTCATGTGTTTTCTCAGACGGTTAGTGCAGCTCTCCCTACGTCACCACTTTCATGTTTTCAGTGCGCATGTGCCAGGTGCGCAAAACGGGGCTGCTGACGCCTTGTCGAGGGCTAACTTCTCCCGTTTCTTTCAGATCATGCCAGAGGCAGATGCGACAGGCACCATCGTCCCTCCTCTCGAGTCCTTAAGGCTAATGTAACCAACCACCTTGAGACGGCTCACGCTCTGATACGCAATTCCCTCTCACCTAACACAACCAGGGCATACAACACCGGGTGGAAGACGTTCTGCAGGTTTCGAGGGGAATGTCCTCAAGGGGACTCCAGTTTTCCAGAGTACATCCTGGCGTTCATTGGTTACTGCCACTCCGTGCGCAGGCTCTCCCACGGTACAGTGAGGTCGTACCTGGCGGGAGTGCGACACTTCCTCTCTCTTAGCCATCCCGAGCTAGCGTCAGTGTTTACCATACATGCTGTCAAAGCCGCTCTCAAGGGTTTGAGCAAGTGCGGGCCTCAAAGCCAAGTACGCAGGCAAGCGGTCACCGGCCCTCTTTTCCGAAAGATGTCCGACGCCTTGGACGGTAATCCTTTCGGGGTTTTGGCCAGCTTGGTACTTAAATCCGCCATCTATCTAGCCTTTTACGGCTTCCTAAGACCTGGGGAGTTCACCTGTGCGCCAGGCAGTAGTAAGTTCCTCACGGTCAGCCAGCTGGTCCAGAACTCCGACGGGTTCATATTACTGCTCAAAACGTCCAAGACCTCCCAGATGGGCCCCCCTGTTCCGGTATCCTTCTTTCCCACAGCACACCAATGGTGTCCAGTGACGGTACTTCGTCAGTTACGGTCTGCCTTGTCCGAGGCCGGACCGAATAGTCCATTGTTACCCTTCGGGGGGGTTCCACTCACCACCCATCAGTTCATATCCCATGTAAGGTCACTCGTGGCCAGCACGGGCGGTGACCCTGCCACAATTTCGGGTCATTCATTTCGCATAGGTGCCGCATCCGCGGCCTCCAAAAACCGAGTGCCTGCGCATGTCATACAGAAACTGGGGCGTTGGCACTCGTCTTGTTTCAATCGTTACATACCTCACCCCGAAACAGAAATGTCGGCAGCCTTTCAAACTTTGGCTTTGTAACGACTTTGCAATAAATTACTTCTGCCTATCAGTATGTCTTTTGCCCTCTTTCAGGCGTCCCTCCACGACGCGGTTACGGCACAACTCTGACCGCTTAGGGACAGGGTATCCTAGGTAGGATAGGTACGTACTTGGTTGCCACGACCACAAGTGTAAAGGCCGATTCATTGGCCTGTATTTGTGGGAGGGGCTTGGCCACCTACTTCAACGGCCGGCACCCTCCCACATGCGTACGACGTGCAGAGTTCTCCCTCCCACCCTCCCCTTTCTCCTGTTACTCTCAAAGGGGATGCCCTCTTTCAGGCGTCCCTCCACGACGCGGTTACGGCACAACTCTGACCGCTTAGGGACAGGGTATCCTAGGTAGGATAGGTACGTACTTGGTTGCCACGACCACAAATATTGCTGTAGAGCAGGGGTGCACAACCTTTTTTGGTCTGGGGGCTGCATTGTCACATCGGTCTATTTAAAGGGGCCGCAAATAAAAAAATTTTGATCGGTGCTCATCTGCCTATTACACAAGTCAGTGCAAAGTGACTGGGGAGGAGTGATCGCTGCCACAGTCGTGCTGCAGATAATAGGACATCTTTTATCCTGATAAAATATGCAAATCAGCCGACAAATGAGCAATTCCTTGTTTATCGACTGATCAGCTGCACGATTATACCGGCCAGATATAAGATATGAGCGCTCCTATGAACACTTGTTCCCAGTAATTGTCCCAAATATCGTGCTGCAGCATAGCCCCTGAAACCGAAGAGTTATACTTACCTGCTCCCGCCGCTTCGGTCCTTCGAACTGCCCCCGCTGTTTACACCTGGCAGTGCATGGACATGGTCATACACCACTCCAGCCAATGACTGGCTTAGGCAGTGATGTGGCCACAAGCAGCAAGTCACTGCTGAAGCCAGTCATTGACTGGAGCCGTACAAGTGACCATGGCCAATCACTGTCAGGTGTAAACAGAGCAGGAACCGGAAGAAGGAGGCAGCCGGGGCAGGGCAGAGGACAGGAGCGTCGTGGAGCAGGTAAGTATGAATCTTCTCTTTCCGAGGCCATGCTGCAGGAACTTGTTAAAAATAATTTTTACCAGAAAAGGCGACATTTCCTTCCATCCTGCCTCCTATTTATAAATCAGCGTTTTCCTTCACTGCAGAGGACGGAGCTCACTGGTTATTACCATCTCCTGCCAATCCAGTTATAGGCGCCCTGCAGTAACCAGTAAGCGCTTTACCTTGCTAGTGGGAAAGGCGCCTATTGGTTAACTCTTGAATGACCAAAAAGGCCTTAATGACCAGACACTTTTTTGTGATTTAGCGCGCGTGGTGGTTCAAATGGTTGTAACTATCTTATTTGTTGGACTACCAAAATAATTTTTGCAACAATTTTTATTTGGGGGAAACTGTACAAAATGTTTTTAAAAAGTATATATTTTTTCAAACTATAGCTCCTTATTCTTTAAATATGCAAACTGACACCAAAATAAATGATTAGAATTAGTTCCCTATTTTGTGTAGGCCGTTTTGCTATATAATATGAAAAGTTTCATGTGAATGGGGCAGTAATGGTGACGGTTTTGATTAGTGTGGGTATTTTTTCTTTTATGTATAATTTTTTTTTTAACTTAATATATTTCTGCTACATAATATGTCCCCCAAGAGGTCATAAAAAGACCTTGGGGGACACTGTCACTTTTTAAAAATTTTCACTTTGTCCTTTTTATTTTTTACTTCTATTTGAATTTTATTAATATTTTATTGTATAATTTTTTAGAATATTTTTTATAATTTTCTATCATTTTTTTAAATATATTTTTGCAACATAATATGTCCCCCAAGGGGTCATAAAAAGACTGTTGTGGGACAGTGAACACTCTTTTATTAAGCACTTTTTCCTTTTTATTTTGTTATTTGTTAATTTTTTTAAATAATTTTCTTTTCTTTTGTGCCACATAATATTTTATTTCTCTTTTCTTTTATTTATATTTTATTATATTTTTATTTTGTTTTCAAATTTTTGACCTTTGGGAGACAATAAGTGACAGTTTTTTGTACTATTTACACTGTAACTGGAGCATCCAAAAGAGCCCCAGTTACAGGGAAACCAGCCTGCTGCGGAGGCTTTGTACCAGGGCAGCGCTTCTCTGTTCCCGAGACACCCAGCGATCACGTGATCGCCGGGTCCACACTGGAGAGCGCTCATAGAGGAGAAGGCAAAAGCGCTAATAAAGCGCTTCTGTCTTCTCCTCGGCTTCCCCAATCTCACTAATAGCCGGGGACCCTTTCCGCTCCTGCTACAGTGCAGTGGCAAAACCTGTGATCCATCTGCTCTGTGCAGAAACACAGCTGATTGCAGGATCAGCTGTGTTTCTGCCCAGCATGGCGGGGGCCGCAAACCATGGCTCTGGGGGCCGCAGGTTGTGCACCCCTGCTGTAGAGCTTGCAATACTCACACACTGCACTTTTCTATGCATTTTATTGCTGAGGTGAATAAGACCGAGGTTAAAAGAAGCTACAGGTGGTAAATAAGGCTACTTTCACACTAGCGTTCGGGTGTCCGCTCGTGCGCTCCGTTTGAAGGGGCTCACGAGCGGCCCCGAACGCATCCGTCTGGCCCCAATGCATTCTCAGTGGAGGCGGATCCACTGAGAATGCATCCGCCTGCCAGCGCTCAGCCTCCGCTCCGCTCAGTGAGCGGACACCTGAACGCTGCTTGCAGCGTTCGGGTGTCCGCCTGGCCGTGCGGAGGCGAGCGGATCCGTCCACACTTACAATGTAAGTCAATGGGGACGGATCCGCTTGAAGATGACACTATATGGCTCAATCTTCAAGCGGATCCGTTCCCCATTGACTTTCAATGTAAAGTCTGAACGGATCCGCTCAGGCTACTTTCAGACTTAGAAAATTTTCTAAGTAATAATGCAGACGGATCCGTTCTGAACGGATGCAAACGTCTGCATTATCGGGGCGGATCCGTCTGATGAAACATCAGACGGATCCGCTCCGAACGCTAGTGTGAAAGTAGCCTAAGTCAAGCTAAGGACTTATTTGTGAACCAGTTCTTTATGTTTACTACTTTACGAGGTGTGTGGATTTCTTTTTGTGTGTGCGTGTTCTGGTGGAGGGCGTGGTTTCTACTTTTCCATCATCCTCCCTGTCTTATCACCACCCCATCCTGCAAACCCCAGTACTGTGCCTCCTGCTATGCTCAACAATTCTACCAAATACTATACTGCAGAAATAGATAATCCCAAAGAAAATACTAGTACCACATAAATAGTGTCCGTAATAATTATTGTCACACAGTGGCTTTATAGAAAAAATAATTACACCCTGAAAATAGTGTCCCTGACAGTAATAGTGTCACAAATAATGTTCCCCAAAAATAAATTATGCCAAGATGATTCTGTGCCAGAGTACCACCCCATAGAACTAGTGCTCCCAAAAGTTCCACCAATAGTAATATTTTTTCCCAGAGTGCCCATAGTAGTAATGGGGCATATTGTAGTGCCTCTAATAATAATAATGCCCGCATAACATAGTAACATAGTTTATAAGGCTGAAAAAAGACATTTGTCCATCCCGTTCGGCCTGTTATCCTGTAAGTTGATCCTGAAGAAGGCAAAAAAATAACTGTGAGGTAGAAGCCAATTTTCCCCACTCAAGGGGAAAAAAATTCCTTCCCGACTCCAATCAGGCAATCTGAATAACTCCTTGTATCAACAACCCATCTCTAATAACTATAACCTGTAATATTATTACACTCCAGAAATACATCCAGGCCCCTCTTGAACTCTTTTAGTGAACTCACCATCACCACCTCCTCAGGCAGAGAGTTCCATAGTCTCACTGCTCTTACCGTAAAGAATCCTCTTCTATGTTTGTGTACAAACCTTCTTTCCTCCAGACGCAGAGGATGTCCCGTTGTCACAGTCACAGTCCTGGGCATAAATAGATGATGGTACTCCACTAGTGACAGTGGCCCAATCTGAGTATGTACCATTAATAACCACCCTCTGTTAATCTATCACTGGGCCAGTTACTTACCCACATACAGACATTTTCTCCCAATCCAAGCATTCTCCTTTTATATACTAACCTTTTATGCGGTACAGTGTCAAATGCTTTGGAGAAGTCCAGATATACGACATCCATTGATTCGCCGCTGTGAAGACTAGAACTTACCTCCTCATAGAAACTGATTACATTAGTTTGACGTGACTGATCCCTCACGAAGCTATGCTGATATGGAGTTATTTGCTTATTTTCATTGAGGTACTCCAAGATAGCATCTCTTAGAAAACCTTCAAACAGTTTACCCACGACAGATGTTAAACTTACCGGCCTATAGTTTCCGGGCTCTGTTTTTGGACCCTTTTTGAATATTGGCACCACATTTGCTATGCGCCAATCCTGTGGAACACTCTTTGTCAGTATAAAGTCCTTAAATATCAGAAATAAGGGTCTGGCTATTACATTACTTAATTATCTTAGGATACGGTGGTGAATTCCATCTGGTCCTGGTGATTTGTCTATTTTAATCTTTTTAAGACGCCGCTGTACTTCTTCCTGGGTCAGACAGGGCACTATTAATGGGGAATTAACTTTTATATTCTGCATTTCATCTGACAGTTTATTTTCCTTAGTGAATACAGTGGAAAATAAATATTTAATAGCTTTGCTTTCTCCTCATCGCTCTCTGCAACTCCCCCCTCATTACTCTGTAAAGGGACGACACCTTCAGATTTATACTTTTTACCATTTATATAATTGAAGAACATTTTAGGGTTAGTTTTGCACTCTTTGGCAATTAATCTCTCAGTGTCTAGTTTGGCTACTTTTATTTGTTTTTTACATATTTTATTTTTTTCCTCATAGTTTTTCAGTGCTTCCTCGCTACCCTCCTGTTTTAGTGATTTAACCCCCCTAAGGACCCTGGGATTTTCCATTTTTGCGTTTTCGTTTTTCTCTCCCCGCCTTCCCATAGTCCTAATTTTTATATTTTTCCATTCACATAGCCTTATGAGAGCTTATTTTTGCGGGACAAGTTGTACTTTCTAATGGCACCATTTACGGTTGCATACCATGTAGTAGGAAGCGGGGAAAAAATTCTAAATGGGGTAGAATTGTGAAAAAATGCAATTCTGATAAAGGTTTTTATTTAAATTTTTTACACTGTACACTATGTGGTAAAATTATTACTGTTACTGTTATCTTAAAAAATTTTATAACCATATTCTGACCCCTATAACTTTTTTGCAGTTAGGCCCCTTTCACACGGGCGAGTATTCCACGCGGATGCGATGCGTGAGTTGAACGCATTGCACCCGCACTGAATCCCGACCCATTCATTTCTATGGGGCTGTTCACATGAGCGGTGATTTTCACGCATCACTTGTGTGTTGTGTGAAAATCGCAGCATGCTCCTCTTTGTGCGTTTTTCACGTAACGCAGGCCCCATAGAAATGAATGGGGTTGCGTGAAAATCGCAAGCATCCGCAAGCAAGTGCGGATGCGGTGCGATTTTCACGCACGGTTGCTAGGAGACGATCAGGATGGAGACCCGATCATTATTATTTTCCCTTATAACATGGTTATAAGGGAAAATAATAGCATTCTGAATACAGAATGCATAGTAAAATAGCGCTGGAGGGGTTAAAAAAATAAATAAAAATAATTTAACTCACCTTAGTCCAGTTGATCGCGCAGCCTGGCTTCTCGTCTGTCTCCTTTGCTGAACAGGACCTGTGGTGAGCATTCATTGCAGGAACAGGACCTGTGGTGATGTCACTCCGGTCATCACATGGTCCATCACATGACCTTTTACCACGGTGATGGATCATCTGATGGATCATGTAATGACCGGAGTGACGTCACCACAGGTCCTGTTCCTGCAATGAATGCTCACCACAGGTCCTGTTCAGCAAAGGAGACAGACGAGAAGCCGGGCTGCGCGATCAACTGGACTAAGGTGAGTTAAAACTGGACTAAGGTGAGTTCAATTATTATTATTTTTTTTTAACCCCTCCAGCGCTATTTTACTATGCATTCTGTATTCAGAATGCTATTATTTTCCCTTATAACCATGTTATAAGGGAAAATAATACAATCTACAGAACACCGATCCCAAGCCCGAACTTCTGTGAAGAAGTTCGGGTTTGGGTACCAAACACGCGCGATTTTTCTCACGCGAGTGCAAAACGCATTACAATGTTTTGCACTCGCGCGTGTTCCCGCAACCCCCGTGTGAAAGAGGCCTTATGTGTACGGGGCTGTGTGAGAGAAATTTTTTTTGTGGGACGATCTGTTCTTTTCAGTGATACCAACTTAAAGTGTGTGCGACTTTTTGATCACTTTTTATAAAAAATAATTATTGGGTAGCTGAAGTGACAAAAATGGCAAATTGGCTGTTTTTATATTTTTCCCGTTACGCCATTTTTTGTATTAATATTGTTATAGTTTAACTGTATGGGCATTTTCACACGCAGCGATGCCCATGATGTTTATTTTTTTTATTGTTTAAGTATTTTTGTTTTAAGGAAAGGGGACGATTTGAATTTGTAAAAACTTTTTTAACTTTTTTTTTTTACTTTTATTAATTGGTGTTCATTGATGGCTATATAGACATCATTGAACACTTCATTTGCACTATACCAATACAATGCTGCCACCTAGTGGCCTGTATTTGTATAGTCATCCAATAGGCTCTAAAGCAGTGGTTCTCAACCTTTCTAAAGCCGTGACCCCTTAATACAGTTCCTCATGTTGTGGTGACCCCCAACCATTACATTTTTTTTCCTTGCTACGTCATAACTAATTTTGCTACTGTTATGATGACCCACCAAAAACACGCACAGACACCAATACACCAAATGTTAATTCAAATACACAAGTATTCATTCATAACCACAGAACTTTAGCATAAATACAAAATATTTGTAAACCAAATAAATAACTTTAAAATAAATAATAAACAACAAATACCCCCTAAAAAATAAATCAGTGGTGCGCACAGTACCCCTCAAATAAATAACTCAGTGGGGCTCACAGTACCCCCCCCCCAAAAAAAAAAAAAAAAATCAGTGGTGCTCAGGGTACCCCTCAAATAAATAAATCAGTGGTGCTTCAAGTTCCCCCCAAATAAATAAATCAGCGGTGCTCAGGGTACCCCCAAATAAATAAATCAGTGGTGCATCAGGTTTCCCCCAAATAAATAAATCAATGGTGCTCAGGGTCCCCCAAATTAATAAATCAGAAGTGCTCAGGGTCCCCCAAATAAATAAATCAGCGGTGCTTCAGGTCCCCCCCCAAATAAATAAATCAATGGTGCTCAGGGTCCCCCAAATAAATAAATCAGAAGTGCTCAGGGTCCCCCAAATAAATAAATCAGCGGTGCTTCATGTCCCCCCAAATAAATTAAGCCTTGCTCAGCCAAATAATTAAAATAAAATTAGCCAGGCTCAGCCAGGCTCAATTAAATCATTGGTGGCAGTGGTGCTCAGCGGCGGTGTCATTAACGAAAAAACTCGGACCTCAGCAGACAGGCGGCCCGACTTACCCGTCCAGACGTCAGGCTCCTTCAAGCACAGGCAGTGATAGGACATCACTTCCTGTGCGCGAGGATAAGGGGCCGCTGCCGTTGTGCGGGCGACCCACAATAGGAAGCCTCAGGCGACCCCCCGGAAAGGGCCGATCGACCCCCAAAGGGGTCGCGACCCCTAGGTTGAGAACCGCTGCTCTAAAGCCTGCTTGAGGCTTCAGCCTATTATCGCAAGGTAACAGGTTCTGCCGGGGAACGCTGTTACGGGAGTGGAAGTGCAAGTGCGTGACTTCCGCTTCCGGACTGTGCAGATGCCGTGGTCCCATTTGACCACGGCACCTGAAAGGGAAAATGTATGCGATCAGTCTTAAAGGGTTAAATGCTTTATTATAGTCATTTATTGCTTTCTTTACAGTTCTATTTATCCACATTGTTTTTTTTCTTGTTCCTTAACAATAATAATATTCTCCATAGTCCCCCAGTAGTAATAATTCCCCCTACAGTGAGGAACAGAAGTATTTGAACACCCTGCGATTTAGCAAGTTCTCCCACTTAGAAATCATGGAGGGGTCTGAAATTCACATTGTAGGTGCATTCCCACTCTGAGAGACAGAATAAAAAATAATAATTCCGGAAATCACATTGTATGATTTTTAACCCCTTAACCACCTCAGGACCGCCGTACGCAGGATTGCGTCCTGGCGGCGGCCCTGCTATTCTGGGTGGACGCATATACGCGTCCTCTCGCAAGAGGGGAGATTTCCTGTGAACGCGCGCACACAGGCGCGCGCGTTCACAGGATCGGAAGGTAAGCGAGTGGATCTCCAGCCTGCCAGCGGCGATCGTTCGCTGGCAGGCTGGAGATGCGATTTTTTTAACCCCTAACAGGTAAATTAGACGCTGTTTTGATAACAGCGTCTAATATACCTGCTACCTGGTCCTCTGGTGGTCCCTTTTGCTTGGATCGACCACCAGAGGACACAGGCAGCTCTGTAATAAGTAGCACTAAACACCACTACACTACACCCCCCCTGTCACTTATTAACCCCTTATTAACCCCTGATCACCCCATATAGACTCCCTGATCACCCCCTTGTCATTGATCACCCCCCTGTCATTGATCACCTCCTTGTAAGGCTCCATTCAGACGTCCGTAAGTTTTTTACGGATCCACTGATACATGGATCGGATCCGCAAAACACATACGGACGTCTGAATGGAGCCTTACAGGGGGGTGATCAATGACAGGGGGGTGATCACCCCATATAGACTCCCTGATCACCCCCCTGTCATTGATCACCCCCCTGTCATTGATCACTCCCCTGTAAGGCTCCATTCAGACGTCCGTATGTTTTTTTACGGATCCACGGATACATGGATCGGATCCGCAAAACACATACAGACGTCTGACTAGAGCCTTACAGGGGGATGATCACCCCATATAGACTCCCTGATCACCCCCCTGTCATTGATCACCCGCCTGTCATTGATCACCCCCCTGTAAGGCTCCATTCAGACGTCCGTATGTGTTTTGCGGATCCGATCCATGTATCCGTGGATCTGTAAAAAACATACGGACGTCTGAATGGAGCCTTACAGGGGGGTGATAACCCCATATAGACTCCCTGATCACCCCCCCTGTCATTGATCACCCCCCCTGTCATTGATCACCCCCCTGTAAGGCTCCATTCAGATGTCCGTATGTTTTTTACGGATCCACGGATACATGGATCGGATCCGCAAAACACGTACGGACATCTGAATGGAGCCTTACAGGGGGATGATCAATGACAGGGGGGTGATCACCCCATATAGACTCCCTGATCACCCCCCTGTCATTGATCACTCCCCTGTCATTGATCACCCCCCTGTAAGGCTCCATTCAGACGTCCGTATGTTTTTTACGGATACATGGATCGGATCCGCAAAACACTTACGGACATCTGAATGGAGCCTTACAGGGGGGTGATCAATGACAGGGGGGTGATCACCCCATATAGACTCCCTGATCACCCCCCTGTCATTGATCACCCCCCTGTAAGGCTCCATTCAGATGTCCGTACGTGTTTTGCGGATCCGATCCATGTATCCGTGGATCCGTAAAAAACATACGGACGTCTGAATGGAGCCTTACAGGGGGGTGATCAATGACAGGGGGGTGATCAATGACAGGGGGGTGATCAGGGAGTCTATATGGGGTGATCACCCCCCTGTCATTGATCACCCCCCTGTAAGGCTCCATTCAGATGTCCGTACGTGTTTTGCGGATCCGATCCATGTATCCGTGGATCCGTAAAAAACATACGGACGTCTGAATGGAGCCTTACAGGGGGGTGATCAATGACAGGGGGGTGATCAATGACAGGGGGGTGATCAGGGAGTCTATATGGGGTGATCACCCCCCTGTCATTGATCACCCCCCTGTAAGGCTCCATTCAGATGTCCGTATGTGTTTTGCGGATCCGATCCATGTATTTGTGGATCCGTAAAAAACATACGGACGTCTGAATGGAGCCTTACAGGGGGGTGATCAATGACAGGGGGGTGATCACCCCATATAGACTCCCTGATCACCCCCCTGTCATTGATCACTGACCTGTAAGGCTCCATTCAGACATTTTTTTGGCCCAAGTTAGCGGAAATTATTTTTTTTTTTTTTTCTTACAAAGTCTCATATTCCACTAACTTGTGTCAAAAAATAAAATCTCACAAGAACTCACCATACCCCTCACGGAATCCAAATGCGTAAATTATTTTAGACATTTATATTCCAGACTTCTTCTCACGCTTTAGGGCCCCTAAAATGCCAGGGCAGTATAAATACCCCACATGTGACCCCATTTCGGAAAGTAGACACCCCAAGGTATTCGCTGAGGGGCATATTGAGTCCATGAAAGATTGAAATTTTTGTCCCAAGTTAGCGGAAAGGGAGACTTTGTGAGAAAAAATAAATAAATCAATTTCCGCTAACTTGTGGCAAAAAAAAAAATTTCTATGAACTCGCCATGCCCCTCATTGAATACCTTGGGGTGTCTTCTTTCCAAAATGGGGTCACATGTGGGGTATTTATACTGCCCTGGCATTTTAGGGGCCCTAAAGCGTGAGAAGAAGTCTGGGATTCAAATGTCTAAAAATGCCCTCCTAAAAGGAATGTGGGCCCCTTTGCGCATCTAGGCCGCAAAAAAGTGTCACACATCTGGTATCGCTGTACTCAGGTGAAGTTGGGGAATGTGTTTTGGGGTGTCATTTTACATATACCCATGCTGGGTGAGAGAAATATCTCGGTCAAATGCCAACTTTGTATAAAAAAATGGGAAAAGTTGTCTTTTGCCTAGATATTTATCTCACCCAGCATGGGTATATGTAAAATGACACCCCAAAACACATTGCCCAACTTCTCCAAATACCACATGTGTGACACTTTTTTGCAGCCTAGGTGGGCAAAGGGGCCCACATTCCAAAGAGCACCTTTAGGATTTCACAGGTCATTTTTTACACATTTTGATTTCAAACTACTTACCACACATTAGGGCCCCTAGAATGCCAGGGCAGTATAACTACCCCACAAGTGACCCCATTTTGGAAAGAAGACACCCCAAGGTATTCCGTGAGGGGCATGGCGAGTTCCTAGAATTTTTTATTTTTTGTCACAAGTTAGCGGAAAATGATGATTATTTATTTATTTTTATTTTTTTCTTACAAAGTCTCATATTCCACTAACTTGTGACAAAAAATAAAAACTTCCATGAACTCACTATGCCCATCACGAAATACCTTGGGGTGTCTTCTTTCCAAAATGGGGTCACTTGTGGGGTAGTTATACTGCCCTGGCATTCTAGGGGCCCTAATGTGTGGTAAGTAGTTTGAAATCAAAATGTGTAAAAAATGACCTGTGAAATCCTAAAGGTGCTCTTTGGAATGTGGGCCCCTTTGCCCACCTAGGCTGAAAAAAAGTGTCATACATGTGGTATTGCCGTACTCAGGAGAAGTTGGGCAATGTGTTTTGGAGTGTCATTTTACATATACCCATGCTGGGTGAGATAAATATCTTGGTCAATTGCCAACTTTGTATAAAAAAATGGGAAAAGTTGTCTTTTGCCAAGATATTTCTCTCACCCAGCATGGGTATATGTAAAATGACACCCCAAAACACATTCCCCAACTTCTCCTGAGTACGGCAATACCACATGTGTGACACTTTTTTGCAGCCTAGGTGGGCAAAGGGGCCCACATTCCAAAGAGCACCTTTCGGATTTCACTGGCCATTTTTTTACAGATTTTGATTTCAAACTACTTCGCACGCATTTGGGCCCCTAAAATGCCAGGGCAGTATAACTACCCCCCAAGTGACCCCATTTTGGAAAGAAGACACCCCAAAGTATTTCGTGATGGGCATAGTAAGTTCATGGAAGTTTTTATTTTTTGTCGCAAGTTAGTGGAATATGAGACTTTGTAAGAAAAAAAAAAAAATCATCATTGTGACAAAAAATAAAAAGTTCTATGAACTCACTATGCCCATCAGCGAATACCTTAGGGTGTCTACTTTCCGAAATGGGGTCATTTGTGGGGTGTTTGTACTGTCTGGGCATTTATTTATAAAAAAAGACCAAATTTAAATTCTACGAATACGGGAATAAAAGTGGTCGTATGCTGGCAAGGGCTCTAAAGGGAAGACTAGCAGCCTCCCATATTCCCGCTATCAAAAATGCCCAAGATCGTATGATCCACACATCCGCTGATATTGCGACTACTTTCCACTCTTTTTACTCGAAGCTCTACAACCTGCCCCAGCCTTCCCCTCAAATGGTGGGCAAACACCCCGACCGACCTCTCTTGCTCCCCAAACTTTCTGCGCTTGATTCTGCCACTATGGAGGCCCCATTCACAGACACCGAACTCCATACGGTACTTAAGTCACTCCCGGGTGGCAAGAGCCCAGGCCCTGACGGGTTCACGGCTAGGTTTTACAAGGCCTTTTCCTCTAATCTATCCCCTATTATGCTCCAGGTTTTCAATGGAGTGTCTCCTGGGGTCCCCTTCCCGGCGCAGACCACGGAGGCGCATATTACGGTCATTCCGAAACCAGGAAAGGACCCGCACCTATGTGCCAGTTATCGTCCTATCTCCCTTTTAAACGTGGATCTCAAGATATTCGCCAAATTAATGGCGAACAGATTGAATGCTTATTTGCCTTCCCTGGTTTCTGCTGATCAGGTTGGGTTTGTGCCGGGGAGGGAGGCCCGGGACAACACTCTCAAAACCCTAGACATTATCCATTATGCTAAATCCAAAAAGACCCCCCTTATGGTGCTTTCCCTAGACGCAGAAAAGGCCTTTGATCGGATATCTTGGAATGCCATCCATGAGACCCTTTCACATATAGGTCTAGGCCCAACATTCCTGTCAAAAATCCTGACATTATACCAACATCCCACCGCTAGAGTCAAAGTAAATGGTACCCTTTCCCCCCCCTTCCCAATTCATAATGGGACACGGCAGGGATGCCCATTATCCCCCTTATTATACGTTCTGGTTATGGAACACCTGCTGGCTTCTATTCGTGCCAATCCAGATATAACAGGAATAAAGATCGGATCACGAGAATATAAATGTGCGGCATTTGCTGACGATCTCCTGCTCTACATAACCAATCCTCGTATCTCCTTACCGTCCTTACTTCGGGAGGTAGCTCAATTTGGTACCTGGTCCAATTTCAAGATTAATATGTCCAAGTCAGAGGCCCTAGACGTCACTTTACCGAGCGAACTGACCCCTGCTCTTAAGGCTTCTTTTCCCTTTGCCTGGCCATCTAAAGGCATAACGTATCTGGGGATTAAAATAACAGCAGACCTCTCACATCTTCATAAATTGAACTTTGCGCCCCTCCTAGTACAGTTTCAAAAAGATTTAGATGGATGGCGTAAACGAGAATTTTCCTGGTTTGGAAGGATTAGTATTATAAAGATGACCCTTTTACCAAAACTATTGTACCTTTTACAAACTATTCCCCTTCACATACCGTCCACTTTCTGGTCCCAGCTCCGTAGGTGCTTCACACAATTCGTATGGGCCCCTGGTCGACCGCGGATAAAATGGGAAATAATGACCCGCACCAAGGAAACGGGAGGAGTAGGTCTTCCAGATTGTAGACTATACTATCACTCTGCAGCATATGCCCGACTGTTGGACTTGACATGTACCGATTCCCCCAAGGCGTGGGTGCAAATTACAAAAGATACTTCTACGTGTGCGGTATCAACCCTCCCATGGCTAGTGGGCTCTCCACGCCAAACATTGTCACATTTGTCCTTCACTGCTCACCATACCCTTGCAACTTTAGCATCCATTGGTCGCCCATCCTCACTGATTGACCCTAAAGGCCCTCTGGTGCCAGTCACGGATCATCCTAGATTCCCCCCAGGACACTCTTCTAAACATTTTCTACAAAGCTCAAGATTCCGACCGATCAGGTTTTGCCAAGTTCTCTCTGGCCCCACACTAAAACCCCTATCCCAAATTTTAGAGGCTCCACTAACCCGCAACTCCTTTGAACACATGCAGCTTCAACACTTCTACGCCTCTCTAAGTAGAACTCATACTCTGAACAGAAAACTCACTGAGTTTGAGCGGATGTGTATCTCCTCCTCAGTGACTTCACACCCCATATCCTCAGTATACAAACTTCTGATACACCAGCGATCCTCATGCCTTCCCCCATATTGTCAAGCCTGGGAGCGAGAACTGGGGAATCATTATACTCCAGCCCAGTGGAACAGATGCTTCCTTCTAACACACAAATCAACGGTTTCGGCCAAAGCTCAGGAAACGAGCTACAAAATTATATCCAGATGGTACCGAGTACCAGCACTACTCCATAAATGGTTCCCGACGGTGTCGGATCGTTGTTGGAGATGTCTGAATGAGGAAGGCACGATGATCCATATATGGTGGAACTGTAGCGGCTTAAGGCCCTTTTGGAACTTCGTTCATAGAATGATTAAAGAGATCACGGGTGTCCCTATCCAAAACTCTCCAGAAGCCCTTCTGTTATTCGACAGTGTCCTGAACGTTCCGGCATATAAAAAATCCCTTCTAAAATATATGGTTCAGGCAGCAAAGGCAGTGATTCCCAGACATTGGAAATCTTCTTCTCCCCCCTCGCCTGAGGAGTGGTTTGACGAAATTGCCTTGTATCAGAGGTTGGAAGATCTCATTTGTATTACGCCCTCAGACACCACACGCTATGTACAGACTTGGGGCCCCTGGGAAGTCTTTCGTTCCTCAGACACATTTCGTGATGCGCAAGTTTAACCGCTTTAGCAGAAATTATACCCTTTCCCCTCCTTTCCTCCCCCCTAATCCCTTGTCTAATGTCTTGTCTGTCTATATGTTACTGAAATCTTACATGTCCATTTAGATATGTCTCACTCATATTCTTCCATGAGCTAAGCTATGTGATAACGGGTGTATACCCAACACAATTCTGTGGACATTATGTTTAAATTGATAACATTTTTTGAATGTGCATTTGTCTCTATTTTGGTTGTACCGGAAAAATCTCAATAAAATTTAAATTTGAAAAAAAAAAGACCAAATTTACAAAAAAATTGAAAAAAATTGCAAATTTCCAAGTTTCAATTTCTCTACTTCTATAATACATAGCAATATTTTATTTTTTGGGGATGTTACAAGGCTTAGAAGTTTAGAAGCAAATCTTGAAATTTTTCAGAAATTTTTAAAAACCCAATTTTTAGGGACCAGTTCAGGTCTGAAGTCACTTTGCGAGGCTTACATAATAGAAACCACCCATAATAGAAACCACCCAAAAATGACCCCATTCTATAAACTACAACCCTCAATGTATTCAAAACTGATTTTACAAACTTTTTTAACCCTTTAGGTGTTCCACAAGAATTAATGGAAAATAGAGATACAATTTCAAAATTTCACTTCACAGATTTTCCATATTTAATTTTTTTTTCCAGTTACAAAGCAAGGGTTAACAGCCAAACCAAACTCAATATTTATGGCCCTGATTCTGTAGTTTACAGAAACACCCCATATGTGGTCGTAAACTACTGTACGGGCACACGGCAGGGCGCAGAAGGAAAGGAATGCCATGCGGTTTTTGGAAGGCAGATTTTGCTGGACTGTTTTTTTTTACACCATGTCCCATTTGAAGCCCCCCTGATGCACCCCTAGAGTAGAAACTCCATAAAAATGACCCCATCTAAGAAACTACACCCCTCAAAGTATTCAAAACAGATTTTACAAACGTCGTTAACCCTTTAGGTGTTCCACAAGAGTTATTGGCAAATGGAGATGAAATTTCAGAATTTAAATTTTTGGGAAAATTTTTCATTTTAATCCATTTTTCCCAGTAACAAAGCAAGGGTTAACAGCCAAACAAAACTCAATATTTATGGCCCTAATTCTGTAGTTTACAGAAACACCCCATATGTGGTCTTAAACTACTGTACGGGCACACGGTAGGGCGTAGAGGGAAAGGAGCGCCGTGTGGTTTTTGGAAGGCAGATTTTGCTGGACTGGTTTATTTACACCATGTCCCATTTGAAGCCCCCCTGATGCACCCCTAGAGTAAAAACTCCATAAAATTGACCCCATCTAAGAAACTATACCCCTCAATGTATTCAAAACTGATTTTACAAACTTTGTTAACCCTTTAGGTGTTCCCCAAGAGTTATTGGCAAATGGAGATGAAATCTAAGAATTAAAACATTTTGGAAAGTTTTCCATTTTAATAAATTTTTTCCAGTAACAAAGCAAGGGTTAACAGCCAAACAAAACTCAATATTTATTGCCCTGATTCTGTAGTTTACAGAAACACCCCATATGTGGTCGTAAACAGCTGTACGGGCACACGGCAGGGCACAGAAGGAAAGGAATGCCATACGGTTTTTGGAAGGCAGATTTTGCTGGACTGTTTTTTTTGACACCATGTCCATTTGAAGCCCCCCTGATGCACCCCTAGAGTAGAAACTCCAAAAAAGTGGCCCCATTTTAGAAACTACGGGATAGGGTGGCAGTATTGTTGGTACTAGTTTAGGGTACATATGATTTTTGGTTGCTCTATATTACACCTTTTGTAAAGGCAAGATAACAAGAAATAGCTGTTTTGGCACCGTTTTTATTTTTTGTTATTTACAACATTCATCTGACAGGTTAGATCATGTGATATTTTATAGACCAGGTTGTCACGGATGCGGCGATACCTAATATGTATACTTTTTTTATTTATGTAAGTTTTACACAATGATTACTTTTTTAAAGCAAAAAAAAATCATGTTTTTGTGTTTCCATATACTTCTGTATTGGAATGCATTGGCTGTATGAGTAATACTGTGTGTATTACTCATACAGCTTCCGGCCTGTGAGATCCAGGGGGCTGGATCTCACAGGCTCTTCACCGGAAGGCAGCGCGATGCCTCAGGAAGGCATCGCGCTGCCTTCCATGCCATCGGGTCCCCCCCACATCCCCATGAGGACCCGATGGCACCACCGCCGCCGCACCAGGTAAAAGCCGCAAACCGCAGGTCTGAATTGACCTGCGGTTTGCAGCGATCGCCGACATAGGGGGTCACGGGACCCCCCTGCGCATTTAGCCGAGGTGCCTGCTCAATGATTTGAGCAGGCACCAGGTTCCGATCACCGCCCGCCGGTGATCGGAACTATACATGACGTACCGGTACGTCATGGGTCCTTAAGGACTCAGGAACCATGCCGTACCGGTACGTCATGGGTCCCTAAGGGGTTAAGGACCAGGCCATTTTTTGCAAATCTGACCAGTGTCACTTTATGTGTGAATAACTTTAAAACGCTTTTACTTATCCAGGCCATTCTGAGAGTGTTTTTTCGTCACATATTGTACTTCATGACACTAGTAAAATGGAGTAAAAAAAAATCATTTTTATTTATAAAAAAATACCAAATTTACCCAAAATTTGGAAAAATTTGCAAATTTCCAAGTTTCAATTTCTCTGCTTCTATATTACATAGTAATACCTCCAAAAATAGTTATTACTTTACATTCCCCATATGTCTACTTCATGTTAGGATCATTTTCGGAATGACATTTTATTTTTTGGGGATGTTACAATGCTTAGAAGTTTAGAAGCAAATTTTTCAGAAATTTTCAAAAACCCACTTTTTAAGGACCAGTTCAGGTCTGAAGTCACTTTGTGAGGCTTACATAATAGAAACCACCCAAAAATGGAAACTACACCCCTCAAGGTATTGAAAACTGATTTTATAAACGTCGTTAACCCTTTAGGTGTTCCACAAGAGTTAAAGGGCTTCTGTCAGCCCACTAAACCGTTTTTTTTTTTTTTTGTTTAATAATAATCCCTAACCTGCGATCTCTGCATACATAAGTAAAATAATAATTTTCGTTCAGTAGAATTTGATAAAACGCTATTTTTATAATATGTAAATTACCTTGCTACCAGCAAGTAGGGCGGCTACTTGCTGGTAGCAGCCGCATCCTCCGAACCTAATGACGCCCCCTCCGCATTGTGATTGACAGGGCCAGGGAACGGAATCGTTCTCTGCTGGCCCTGCCTGTTTTCATTCAATATCTGGCTCCATCCTCAATGCGCCTGCGCCGATGACGTCAATTTTAATAATTTTTTTCCAGTAACAAAGCAAGGGATAACAGCCAAACAAAACTCAATATTTATTGCCCTGATTCTGTAGTTTGCAGAAACACCCCATATGTGACCGTAAACTACTGTACGGGCACACGGTAGGGCGTAGATGGAAAGAAGCGCCGTGTTGTTTTTGGAAGGCAGATTTTGCTGGACTGGTTTATTTACACCATGTCCCATTTGAAGCCCCCTGATGCACCCCTAGAGTAGAAACTCCATAAAAGTGACCCCATTTTGGAAACTACGGGATAAGGTTGCAGTTTTCTTGGGACTATTTTTAGGGTACATATAATTTTTGGTTGCTCTATATAAAATTTTTGTGAGGCAAGGTTACCAAACATAGAAATTCTGAAATTTCATCTCCATTTGTCATAAACTGTTGAGGAACACCTAAAGGGTTAATAAAGTTTGTAAAATCAGTTTTAAAATACCTTGAGGGGTGTAGTTTCTTAGATGGGGTCACTTTTATGGAGTTTCTACTCTAGGGGTGCATCAGGGGTTCTTCAAATGAGACATGGTGCCAAAAAAAAAGGCCATCAAAATCTGCCTTCCAGAAACCATACGGCATTCCTTTCCTTCTGCGCCCTGCCGTTTGGTCATACAGCAGTTTACGACCACATATGGGGTGTTTCTGTAAACTGCAGAATCAGGGTAATAAATATTAAGTTTTGTTTGGCTGTTAACCCTTGCTTTGTTACTGGAAATAACGGATTAAAAAGGAAAATTTGCCCAAAAAATTGCCATTTTGGCACCGTTTTTATTTTATTTTTTTGACCGTGTTCATCTGAGGGGTTAGGTAATGGGGTATTTTTATAGAGCAGATTCTTACGGAAGCGGCGATACCTAAAACATTTTAGTATCTCCCTAGTGTAAGAGTCAGTTTTTTTTTTTGCCGATTATCTTAGGTAGGGGCTCATTTTTTGCAGGATGAGAGGATGGTTTTATTGGCACTATTTTGGGGGGCATATGACTTTTTGATCGCTTGCTATTACACTATTTGTGATGTAAGGTGACAAAAAAATACTTTTTTGCACCGTTTTTATTACATTTTTTGACTGTGTTCATCTGATGGGTTAGGTCATGGGGTATTTTTATAGAGCAGATTCTTACGGATGCGGCGATACCTAATATGTCTACTTTTCCTAAATTTATGGTGCAGATCGCCGATACGGGGGAGTCACAGGACCCTCCCGCGCATTGTCCCAGGGTGCCTGCTGATTGATTTCAGCAGGCACCCAGTACGTCATGTGTCCTTAAGTACCGGGACATCATGACATACCGGTACGTCCTGTGTCCCCAACAGGTTAAAGAATTTTTGTCTTGCACTGCTGAACATAAGTATTTGAACACCTGAGAAACAGCAAGAATTCTGGCTCTCAAAGACCTGTTACTGTGCCTTTAAAAAAAATCCACCTCTACTGCACTCATTAATCTCACTTAGTAGCACCTGTCTGAGCTCTTTAAAAACACCTGTCCACCCCACAGTCAGTCAGACACCAACTACTACCATGGGCAAGACCAAAGAGCTGTCAAAAGACACCAGAGACGACTGTCAGTCTCTCTCGGACTAGGGCTCTATGCAAGATCTCACCTCCTGGAGTATCACTGATGATAAGAGAGGTGGTGAATCAGCCCAGAACTACAAGGCAGGAGCTGGTCAATGACATGAAGAGAGGTGGGATCACAGTTTCAAAGGTCACTGTCGGTAGAACACTACGCCGTCATGGTTTCAAATCATGCATTGCAAGGAAGGCTCCCCTACTCAAGTCATCACATGTCCAGGCCCGTCTGAAGTTTGCCAATGAACATCTGGATGATCCAGAGGAAGCACAGGAGAAAGTTATGTGCTCAGATGAGGCCAAAGTAGAGTTTTTTGGTCTAAACTTCACTCATCGTGTTTGGAGGAAAAAAAAGGATGAGTTACATCCCAGGAACACCATCCCTATTGTGAAGCATGGGTGTGCTTTTCTGCGAAGGGGACAGGACGACTGCACTGTATTAAGAGAGGATGAATGGGGCCATTTATTGTGAGATTTTGAGCAACAACCTCCTTCCTTCCGTCAGAGCATTGAAGATGGGTCGTGGCTGGGTCTTTCAACATGACAACGACCCAAAGCACACAGCCAGGATAACCAAGGAGTGGCTCCGTAAGAAGCATATCAAGTGTCAGGAGTGGCCTAGCCAGTCTCCAGACCTAAATCGAATAGAACATCTTTGAAGGGAGATGAAACTCTGTGTTGCTCAGTGACAGCCCCGAACCCTGACAGATCTAGAGGAGATCTGTGTGGAGGAGTGGGCCAAAATCCCTGTTGTAGTGTGTGCAAACCTGGTCAAGAACTACAGGTAACGTTTGACCCCTGTAATTGCAAACAAAGGCTTCTGTACCAAATATTAACACTGATTTTCTCAGGTGTTCAAATACTTATGTTCAGCAGTGCAAGGCAAATAAATTCTTTAAAAATCATACAATGTGATTTCCTGAATTTATTTTTTAAATTCTGTCTCTCAGAGTGGGAATGCAGCTACATTGTGAATTTCAGACACCTCCATGATTTCTAAGTGGGAAACCTTGCAAAATTGCAGGGTGTTCAAATACTTCTGTTCTTAACTGTATATTGCCCCCCTGTAGTAGTAAAGTCCACCATAATGCACCATAGTGACCCCAAAAGTAATAATTCCCACCTATAGTGCCCCCAGTAATACCATTGCCCCCTATAGTGCTACCGGTAATAATAAAGCGTACTACTGTGGCTACCAGTAGTAATAAAGCCTCTCATTGTAATATTAAAACCCCTATAGTGTGCTTCAGTAGTAAATATGCCCCTTTATAGTGCCCCCAATAGCACTAATGCCCCCTAAAGTGCCCCTGTTTATAATAAAGCCCCCATAGTATGCCTCAGAAGTAATAATGCCCACTATTTGCCCCACCCAGCAGTAAAAAATGCCCCCATAAAGTGCCCCGTAAGGAAGAAGTGTCCTTAAAGTACCACAAGTAGTACCAGGGGTGCATCTAGCCTTTCTGCTGCCTGAGTCAAGAACTTAAATGACGCCCCTCCCCATGCATTCTCAACCTAATCCCTTCCCTCCAACCCTACTGTTAAAGGCATACTTAGAAAACATTACATATAGCGCTCTAAAACATATAGGTTAATATAGCACAACATATATCTTACATCCAGTGACGTCTCCTCTGATGTAGATGTTCCCTTTTCTTATCTTCTCCATTCAGACCAGACCACCATGAGGATTTCTTTCAGTGTTCTCTTGTCTCTGCAGAGTTTGGCACACAGACATCTTAGTTTCCTACTTTTCCATCCTCCTCCCCACCCTCTGAACACTCCATCCTGCAACCCCTAATACTATGCCAACTGTGCTCCTCAATACTTTACTGCCGAAAAAGTCTCCCTAAAAATACTAGTACCACAGAGATAGTGCCCCATCAATAAATATTGGCACATAGCTCCCTAAAAAAAATAACAGTGCCCAACAAATACTGCACCTGACACTTATAGTGCTGTACTCCAAAAATATCAGTGCTAAGCTGATACTGTGCCAGGGCGCTCCCTACTGTAACAGTCCTCAAATAGTAAATGCCAGAGTGCACTATGTGGTAACAGTGCCCCAATAGTAATAATGTCCAGTCCCCTAGTAGTAATAATTCCCCCAATAATGTGTGCTTGTACAAAAAATACCCCCTTACAATGTGTGACAGTACCAAAATGCTCCCTTATAATGTGTGCGAGTACAAAAAATACTTCTTATATGTGCCAGTATAAAACATGCTCCCTTATAACATGTGCCAGTGCAGAAAAATTACCCCCTTTTAGTTCCCCTAGTCGAACGATGTCCCCATAGAGGCCCCCTAATAATGTGTTCCAGTACAAAAATGCCCCTTTTTAGCACCCCTAATGTCCCCATATGGTTTCCCCCAGTTAAAAAAATAATGACCCCCCTTCATTGTGGCCCAACAGCATGCTGCCAAATAAAAAAAACTAAAATACTTACCTCTATTCTGCTGTCAGCAATGTGGTGCAGGACACAGACCTCTTCTAGTCTGTTCCCTGCGCTGTATGCAGCACGGCTCAGGCAGCGAGAAGATGATGATGATGACAACACAGCCTCTAATAGACTGCAGGCACTAGAACTAAATCCTATTAGAATGAACACTAAGGCAGGGAGACATTGCTCCCTTGCCCGTCGCAGCATTGAACTATATCACTGTCCTGAGAACAGCGATACAGTTGAATATGCAGAGATGAACACTTCCACAATGAAAGCACTCATTGCCCAAGGCCTTTCTGATGCCCCTCACCTCACCTCATTGCTAGTGTACCACTGAGTAGTACTAATGTCCCCATAATGCCCCCTTGTAATAATAAAGACCCCTTTGGAGTGGCATAAGGTGCCAAGGAAAAATAAACTCAAATACCTCACTCTGGTTCCATGCTACTGTCTACGATGTGCCACCTGTGCTGTCCTCTGATAAGCCGAGTGCCTGTTCCTAGGAGAGTGAATGGCGGGGCAGTATGGTTGAATTTGGAGAGACTCTAGCAACCAGAAATAAAACATTGCTTGATGTCCCATGTACCCTCTAACCCTATGAACTCTGACGTACATGCAGGTTGAGAAGCAGAGACATAGATAGATTTAGATAGCATGATAGACAGATGCTCAGTGCTTAGATCTAGGTGTATGCTAAACATTACAAGGTGTAACATGCAATGAGTACAATTACATTAGGATGTGTGTGAATGTTGCAACCTCCTGTTAGTTCAGGGGCAGTGAAGAAAAAATGCACATATGAGTTCGGACTATGGAGATAGCAATATATAATTTATGATTTGGGCCCAAATCAAATTATGTCTCTCATTTAGGGATATATCCCCACTCTGTGCATTGGAACTGCATATATAAGGTGAAAACTGTTCACCCTCCTTCCACCCTCTCCTCACCACACTGTGGAGGGTTTATTATAATTCAAAGCAAGCTAATAATCAGCACGACCACCTGATAGTTTTAAATGTGTGTGGGGTTATGGTTTATAAAAGACCATGTTTTAAATTGATCCAATAAAGTTTATACCTTTTATTTCTAAAAAGTAGTAGCCCTACAGGGATTTTCGGTTTTGTGACCGGTTGTATATAGACAGATTAGACAACATATTTATTATATAAATACATAGATTAGACAGCATAGTTGATATATATAATAGATAATATTAGATAGATAGATAAATAGATAGGATAACATAATAGATAACATAGTAGATAGAATAGATATTAGATAGATATTAGATAAAATTGTTATAAATTAGAATAGTTATGAGAAAATAGATACATAGATTAGATATATAGATAAGTGGATACTAGATAGATAAATATTAGATAGATGATGGATAAAAATTAGAGAGACGCATAGATAGATAAATATTAGACAGATGGATAGATAGATATTAGACAGATAGATAGATATTAGGTAGATAGATCAATATATAGATATTAGAGGGATAGATAGATAAATATTAGACAGATAGACGGATGAATAGATAGATACTAGATAGATATTAGATATATAGATACTAGATAGATATTAGATATATAGATACTAGATAGATAGATAGATAGATAGATAGATAGATAACTATTAGACAGATGGATGGATAGATATTAGATAGATAAATAATATACAGATATATAATAGACAGATAGATAGATATTAGACAGATAGATAAATAATAGATACTTGATAGATAGATAGATATTAGATAGATGGATACACAGATGGTAGATAGATATTAGATAGATGGATACATAGATATTAGATAGATGGATACATAGATGGTAGATAGATATTAGATAGATGGATACATAGATGGTAGATAGATATTAGATAGATGGATACATAGATGGTAGATAGATATTAGAAGGATAGAGTACAGGGTGAAGCTTCATTCATTGTGACACTACAAGACAATTCCTGTCACCCACAGCCTGATGTGCACTACAAATCCCACCTCCTCTCTACACACCTTGAATGTTTATCCAACCAGAGTAAGGGTGTGTCGGATGTCAGCCAATCAGCAACAAGGTGTGCCCTGTCCCTTTAAACTGGTCAGGAGTGAGCAGCGGCCAGTGATCAGAGCAGCAGGAGGAGAGAGATGAGGAGCAGAGCCCAGTGTGCACCATGCCAGCCGGCCTCCACCTGTTCCTGGCCGCCCTGCCTCTGCTCACCCTTCTAGGACAGCCTGTGGACTCCTATTTTGGGTGAGAAACCACTTATTACCTTGTTCTGTCGCCATCCAATACTCTGAAGCTGCACACAGAAGATGTAGTTTTGTTCTCCTGTATTACCTGTAACAGACTGCGTGTACGTTTGGCTGGAGGTGACTTTCTTTAGAGAGGAGTACTATATGTAAGTGCATAGATATAATGCAGATCTCTTCAGTTTCTTACATTGATAGCCTGCAAACATCTGGGGGTAACTACCAGTCCCAGTATTCCCTGTGTGAGTATTACATACACTTCTGAGGAAACTACACATGCTAGTATTCCCTTTGCAGTTATTATGTATACCTGTGGGAAAGGTACAGCTCTCAGGTTTCCCATGTAATAATTTCCTAAACCTCTGGTGGGGAACTACAAGTCCAAGCATCTCCATTCTGGTTATACAGGTCTGAATAGTTTGCATATCTCTGGAGCAGTGGTCTGTCCCAGCATGCTGGAAGTTGTAGTTTTGCAATAGCTGGTGAGCCACAGGTTAAAGACCAGTGCTGCAGAAGAATTAAATGTAGCAGTATGCCAAGTATAGGCGTTTTACATACATCAAAGGCTAATAATATTAGTATTTTGAAAACCTCTGTGGGGACTACAAGTCCTATAATTTCCTGCCTAGTTATTATGCACTGCCCTGGCTGCAATTTCTGGAACTCACTGGTGATCATTACTGTCCCCTATGTATCCTATCTGCCATAATTCATCCATGTTATTACCGTGATCAGACTGGAGATTATTACATTATTACAAATTTTTCACAGGGCAGAGATTATCTGCAAAGCTTTCATCTCCATCAGCTTTACACATGAAAATAGTTTTATTGAAGAAAAAAGTATTCAGTATATCCTATAAATCTGTGTGTGTATATATATAATTTTCTCTAAAATTATAATCTTCATATATAATTATATAATAATTAATAGGTATGTACTCTCTTCCTCTCCCTCTTTCTCTCTCTCTCTCTCTCTCTATATATATATATATATATATATATATATATATATACACACAAACATATATCTTTTTTATATATATATATATATATAGTGTGTGTGTGTATATATATATATATATATATATATATACACACAGATGAGTATATATTCCTATCTATGAATGTATTAATAATCATAATACCTTTGCATACCTGATCAGTTTGTATTACACTTGGCTTCATAGGTTGTTATTTACTAAAAGGAAATTAACATACTTTTTGTTTTACTTATTTTTTTTAATGAAATGTACACATTTAGATTATTAAAGCAAACATTATTCCAAGCCATATAAAAATATTGTAAATACATTTTGCATGTGTGTATATATATTTTTTTTTTTCAATTTAAGGGTTAAGGCAACCCGATAAATGCATATTTTTCATTTTCTTTTCTCACACTTCTATCCCAGAGATTTCCCTTTCCTGTTTTCTCAGAGTCGTTTTTTTTCCTCCCTGTGTAGAACATCTCTCTCTCTCTCTCTTTTCGATGATTCACACAGAGCTTGGAGACCTTGAATTGAAGATTTTTTATTTTTCCCAAAAAATATTTACATTCATAAGATCACATAATATGGGTAATAGCAGGTGATGGGAAAGCGGGCAGATACGGTCGTCCTCCAGCTGTACACCATGTGTGTGTTTGTGAATGTGAAATAATAATAAAAACATTTACTGAACTTTTAATAGCTGTAACATAAAAACTCTATGAGGGTTCAGTTACTAGATGTGGTGGAAGTAAGTTCTCCTCTCGATCTTTCCGGTCATAGTAAGGGAATAATGGGGAGCTTTAGAGATTAAGATTTAAAAAAAAAGTACATAACGAAATATAAGAAATTAAAAAGGGGTTAATTAGTTTATAAATGTAAGTTACAAAAGACTTTTCATGTCTAAAAAAAAATCTCTGAAATAGATGATGGGTAGTGAAGTTCATTGCCATGTTATTTTTGAGACTTTTGTGATAAATTTGATGAAATTTCTGTGAAGGAAAATCTGTTCCACACATCTGAATGACAAACCCTATTCACATGTATGGAATTGTTACTGCTGTGTATGAATATACCTTTATAATGTCAAAGGTCTATTTTGTTTAGAATATAAATTGTTTGCTTTTCTACTGCCAGGGTAGATAAATATCTAATATCATAAAAAAAAGCCTGAATACTATGTTTCCAGGAAAGTTTTGAATGAAAAATCATACATAAAATAAAAAGGAAAAAAAGGGCTTATTCACATCTGAGTCAGAGGCTTTGTTGGGGGCCTTTTTTCTCTGCTAAGAGTACTTTCACACTTGCGTTTTTCTTTTCCGGCGCTGAGTTCCATCCTAGGGGCTCTATACCGGAAAAGAACTGATCAGTTTTATCCTAATGCATTCTGAATGGAGAGCAATCCGTTCAGGATGCATCAGGATGTCTTCAGTTCAATCTTTTTGACTTTTCAGGACGGAGATAATACGGTTTTATCTCTGGACAAAAAAACGTAACACTTGCCTGAATGCATTTTTTCCCATAGTAATGTATTAGTGCATTCAAATCGCCGCATTGACGGATCCGGTATTCCTTTAAAAATGTGAAAAAAATAAATACCGGATCCGTTTTGCCGGATGACATCGGAAAAACAGATCCAGTATTGCAATGCATTTTTCTGACTGATCGGGCATTTTTCTGACTGATCAAGATCCTGATAAGTCTGAAAAATGCCTGATCAGTCAGAAAAAATGACATGCGTTTGCATGTCAGGCAGTTCAGGCAACGGAACTGCCTGCCGGAATCAAACAATGCAAGTGTGAAAGTACCCTTAAAGAGATGACTCCTAGAACTGAGCAGAACAACAGAAATAACTGTAAATAGGGACTAAATTGATAAATGTGTGTATATGTATATATATATATATATATATATATATATATATATACTTTGAATATAAAAAAGATAGTGTATGTAAATCTAAACAGGGTTTATGGTTACCAAATTATTAATGTTATAAATAAAAATATCTAGAATATAGAGAATTAGAGATGTATTGCAACTTGAACATCACAATAATGCAACAACATACAGTAGAGCAGCAGCAGAGTTTTGCTAAGGCCTCATGCACACAACAGTATTTTTTCACGGTCCGCAAAACGGTGTTCCGTTGTTCCGTGATCCTTGTCTGTTTTTTTTTTCGTGTGTCTTCCTTGATTTTTGGAGGATCACCAGACATGAAAAGTGAAAAAAAAATCTAAGTCAAGTTTGCCTTGAAAATGATAGGAAAAAAACGGACACGGATCACGGACGCGGATGACAATCTTGTGTGCCTCAGTGTTTTTTCACGGACCTATTGACTTGAATGGGTCCGCGAACCGTTGTCCGTCAAAAAAATAGGACAGGTCATATTTTTTTGACGGACTGGAAACACGGATCACGGACGCGGATAACAAACGGTGCATTTTCCGAGTTTTCAACTGACCCATTGAAAGTCAATGGGTCCGCAGAAAATCATGGAAAACGGAACAACGGACACGGATGCACACAACGGTCGTGTGCATGAGGCCTAAGACTTAGATTTTTGTTTGAAAAAAGTAAAAATATTGCTATAGTATAATACCACATGTGAATTGACTAGAGCTTTATGTCGAATACATTTTGGTGGATTATTATAATCATGCATAGATTAAAAAAAGCACACATTTTTGGGTTCCTTTTAAGAAATCACCTCTTTGGGCACTGTTTCTGAAGGTGCAGGCGCCTTAATCTCATACAATCACATATATTTTATATTTAGCAGCAAAAGAAACAAATTCTTGATTGCCAGTTGCTGGATTAAAAGAATTTGACTGCATTTTAAAATGATAACAGGAGATAATACATGAAGACGGAGTAGGTATGCAGCAAACAATCAGTATTTTCAAGCAGGTGGAGTAGAAAATGAAACAAGAAAATGCTACCATAGTAAATGATATAATCCAGCCACTTCACAGCCACAAAAGTTCAGAAAAGCATAAAATACTAATGGATTGTCTGCTCATTATGCATAATGTGTTTGAAGCCACCTCTACATAGGCCTCTTTAACACAAGCGTATTGAAATCCATCAGTATTCTGGCTCTGGATTATGCTTGGATATTGTCACTAGAATTTCACCAGGATTTCATCAGGATTTACAATATTCTTTACTCCCTGCACTTTTGATGCACTCCCATAGACTGTAATGTGCTGTGAATTTCAAATACTGATGGGAATTATATGGCCATGTGAAGAGCTCTATTGATTAACATTACCAGCGGACTCCGGTGCATAAAATCCGGGCCATATACTGATTGAAAATACGCTCAAGTGAAAGAGGCCATAGTATGATAAAACAGCCAACCCAAACTGTCCAAAGTGCTAGCTGGTATTGAAGTGACAATCCAAGATCAAGAGGCTCATTATTAACTAAGATGGAGCTAGAAGTCAATCACAACCCAGCATAGATCCTACAGTGATATGCTTCATCTACCCTATCATATCATATCAATTTATTGGCTTTTCTAGATCTGATCATATATGGGAAGATATCTCCCAAAAATGATGGTCTTCTTGTCCTTGGACCTGGGCAAAAGACCAGATTCCACTGGATCTACAGTGGTGTCTACTCCTCCCTTTTATATGAGTATATAGAAGATTCTGTTAACCTTATATCATACTTATAGATTCAAGTAATCAGAAAATCTATGAGGGTCATCATTTCTGCAGATACGATATACGTTTCATGCATACATCCGTATTTAGAAGTCAACCACAACCCAGCATGGAGCCTACAGTGATCTGCTTCATCTACCCTATATACAAAAATGTCTAGATATCAACTTATTGGCTTTTCTAGATCTGATCATATATGGGAAGATCTCTCTCCAAAAATGATGGTCTTCAGGTAATCAGAAAATCTATAAGGGTCATCATTTCTGCAGATATGATATAGGCTTTATGCACACGTCCATATTTAGGTCTGCAAACAAAAGATACACTAAATACAGATACTTTCTGTGTGCATTCCACATTTTTCTCACTCCCATCAATAGAATGGACTTGTTTCCAGTACAGACAAGAATAGGACATGTTGTATAATTTCCAGAACAGCCACACAGTTCTGAAAAATTATGAATGTGTGCATGGCCCCATAGAATTTAATAGGTCAGTGTGCTATCCGCAAAAAAATGTGCACGGATGAAGAACATGATTATGTGAATGATGCTATACTCAAAAGTATACCAATGGAGAATACTGGCCATGTGTGATACTAAACTATAGCCATCAAAACATAACCTTTTGTTTTTGGGACTCTCCACAGGCTAACTAGCAAGGAGTCACTCTCACACTACACTTCACCCTCATCTGTAATTGGCAGCAACCACAATCGACCCCACCTCAAACAGTGTGATCTGCTGCCCCTTACACGGAGGCAGAAGAGATTGTGTCGAAAAGAACCAGGTTTGGCAGAAGCACTGAAGGAAGCAGTTCGTTTGGGTATTGTGGAATGCCAATACCAACTGCGCAGTGAACGCTGGAACTGCAGTCTACAAGGCAGGGGGAGCCTCTTAAAAAGAGGTAAGGAATTGATATATTCTTGTGACAAACCATACATCAGGAGAACCAAAGAAAAGTTCAGCTAGCCTATGTAGCTTCATCCAGACTGCTAGGTGCACGGAAAACCCAGAGAGGAGCAGGTGAACATGCAAGATAAAGCGATCCAGCACTCAAGTGTCTTGATAAAATCCACAGGCTTTATTGAAGAGATAAAACAATACCATGTAGCACAACAGCACATATCTGTCCTACACGTTTTGAACCTTGCAGTTCTTAATCATGGCTCGGTTCTTATCAATACAGTTGAGTGGTGGATACTTCAGGAGAAGTTGCAATCCATGTCAGTTTGGAGGTAGTGGCAGAGTTTAGGCCACATAGGAGAGTTGGTTTCATATACATGCATATGAAAATGCATAAAATAATAGAAATGTCTATTCTAATGTTCCTTTTTGTGCTAGGACTTCAGCATGACAATTGAAATTTCAGGAACATAGCTTGCACATATAATGACTAGCCACATAGATAATCATATGCACTCTTTTCCAGGATTTAAAGAGACAGCCTTACTATATGCAGTGTCTTCTGCTGCTTTAACTCATTCGCTAGCTAAGGCTTGCAGTGGAGGTAAAATGGAACGTTGCACATGTGATGATTCTCCAGGGCTAGAGAGCCAGAGAGCATGGCAGTGGGGGGTCTGTGGAGATAATCTACGTCATAGCACTCGCTTTCTTCAGAACTTCTTGGGCCAAAGAAAAGGAGGAAGAGACATGAGAGCCAAGGTGGATCTGCACAACACCAATGCTGGAATAAAGGTGAGAAGCTCCTAAAGAGGCCATGTTAGATGATGCATACAATTTAACCTACAGTACATGTAAACTTGGCAGGATACACAGTAAACCACTGTAAACTAGTAGAACAAAGCTCCTGTCATCATTCATGCTTACACCATACACATCTGGACATCAAAAGCATCAGAGACAAGAAAGCAAAATTTGGTTGAGTCTCAGTAAAGAAGACTTATATTGAGATAATCTGAAAAAGCAAACAAGCACACAAACAATTACAAATGTGCATGTTCTCGATTTAGCAGCTACTATTTTGTCCCTCTAGCCAATTACTAGATATAAGGATTCAAAGAACATCAAAGGAGAATTCTTCATCCCCTAAGGCCTTGTAGTAAGCATAATTCCTCATTATGTTTGAATCACCGTTTTATATGCACTAAAACTTGCTTTCGCGGCTGCTGCTTGGCATTGACTGCTGCTGCTTAGTATTCTGGTAATCAGTCCTTCAACTTCTCGGTTATTCCTTCCCTACATTTAGGTAGAGTAGTTGTAAAGAGCTGCACTACAGAATGATGTCAAACATACACTGGAACACATGGATACCCCTAGGTCAGACATATTTATACACTAACAACAATTCTATAACCTTGACAGTTAATGTCTTATATTTTTCTCATCTTCAGGCTGTAAAGAGTGGGCTAAAGACAACATGTAAATGCCATGGAGTATCCGGTTCCTGTGCTGTTCGCACCTGTTGGAAACAACTCTCCCCTTTCCACGAAACAGGAGCTTTGCTCAAAGCAAAGTACGACAACGCGGTGAAAGTTCTGGGAGCCACTAATGAGGCAGTGGGAGGTCATGAGTCTTTAGGACACTCCTTTGGCCGTTCTCCACGATCCACTGATCTAGTCTACTTAGAGGATTCTCCCAGTTTCTGTCGTGCCAGTCGCTTTTCACCTGGTACTGCCGGGAGAGTGTGTTCTCGGGAGACCACCTGTGACAGTCTGTGCTGTGGAAGAGGGTACAACACGCAGAGTCGTATGGTCACCTTTTCCTGCCACTGCCAAGTGCATTGGTGTTGCCACGTGGAGTGTCAGAAGTGTGTACAGCAACAAGACACCTATACCTGCAAACAGTGACATTAAAGTGGAGGAGAGAAGAGAGACCACAGACTTGAAAGAGGTGGTTCGCCTCTTATCTTCCATCTGACTAGACTGCTATTACATGTGCCCTCCTCTAATTTTTGGACGGATGGACCTTGTTGGAAGGTGTTTAGGCATCAAATACTTTCTGTTGCATTGACTCCATTGATACTATGGTTGGTGGGTCACAGATCAAGCCATGGTATATTATAGCTTTTTGCATGTCCCACAGGATCAATAACCACTATCTGATGAATACACCAATAGATTACTGATGTATTGTAGTAGAAGCACACTGCATGGACAATGTTCTGAGAAAACTGTTATTGTTAGTAAATCTGCCTACAGTACCTTTCCCTATTGGTGGGCTAACTACTGATGCTGAAGATTGTAGTGGATGAAAATTGAACTGTGTAGCAAATTATCATATAATAGTAACGTGCAAGAGACAGATCTATCATGTGTGAGATGTCTATAAAGGGTTGAAGTGGTGGATGCCAAGTGTGCCCATTATATACCCCCCCATAAGTAACAGTTCAGGGGAATCCATATTGTTTTTTCAAACTCACAGAATTGGTCAAGTAGAAGGTGTCTTCTGAGGGACTCCCTGCATCAGCTGAGGGAGCTGTATAGCAGGTGCTCTTAGTTTTTACCTCTTCAAGCCTTTATGGGCATCTGTATTTCAAGGGGTTATCCCATCTGGACAACCACTTTTTAGAACAAAGGCACTCAGTGATCAACTGATCACCACAGTCTAGTTTTTCTAGTCCTTGGTAATCAGCTATTAGCGTTGTGTGGACATGGTACCGTTCAAATAAATGGGCAACCATGTCATATATGGTGGTAAGTCTATTACAGTAGGCATAGGCTACTTTGCACAGGCTTTCCAATGTGGTTTATAAAGGGGAGTACTGAAAAATAGCTGCTTACTTACAAGATGGAAATCCGGGTAGTGGCATACCTTCAATGGAGGCAAACCATGCAACTGCTACTTGATATGGGGCGGGGGACCTGGTGGTAAAGTCCTTCTTCTCTTTTTTTTATGTAAAAACACTGCATTATCAAACACCCATCAGTAGGGAGAGCTCAGTGCTTCTAATTGAGTCCGTTGTAACTGCATAAATTCCTATACACTGAGCTCCACCTAGTGGTGGCTGCACAAAGCCATCTTTGTAAGCAGCGATTTATCAATGTATTTCGGCTAGTTGTCTGGTGGGAATACACTGAGAAATATGCTGCTCAGAATGAGAACCATATTTATGAAGCTCCTGTTTCACTTTTTCTGACATAAAAGTCAGATAAAGTGGATGAAGCCAGGTGTGACGTTTTACTACAATTTATTTAAATTAAAATCTTATGCCTAATTTGAAAAAAAGAAAACTCTGGGGCATTGCACTTTTCATTCTGCATTGTCTGGGAGTGATTGACACTCATATAATGGGAAGCTGGGTGGGGCAGGGGGGTCCAAACTAACTTTTATTATGGGGACCTATGAGATCTGTGTCGGCCCCCTACATCAGGGTAATGAATTTACAGCGAAAAATGAATCCTGTGCTCTACAAACATGCCACCACAAACACAGCCCCGCTATGGGAGAACCAATAATTCTACTTATCATTAATATATGGTAAAATAATATGTAAAAATCTATTTAAATATTTGCCTTTTTTACCTTGACAATTCTTCATGCATATCTGTAGTTAGGACTCAATAACGAGCACTGGGCCTTAACCTATTGAATTCACATTACAAAGTACAAGGCCCATACTTTCTACCTCGTGTGTACAAATCTACAACTATTTAAGTTATTTAAATCTGCAGTATTCACACTGCTTGAAGCCGCTTCCTGTCTGCTTTATAAAATTGTATATAGGTATTGGTTTTTCATTCAGTATTTATATTTTTTCCACTATGTACATAGGAGACGCTGCACTTCTGTTTATATATTGCTCCAATATAAACTAATTTTTTTTTTGTAAATGACTGTGTATTTTTTATTGTTCCATAAATAATAATGTGCATGAAAATATTGTCCAGCATTTCCCTAATGACCACAAAATAATAAAAAAATATATATAAAAAAATTCTAATCCATTGCACAGTACATTAAAAGATAAAACCTCTTCTATACATTTCATTGAAGATTTTTGTCTCCACATGAGAACAATATAAAGTGAATGGGAGCAGTGCTGCAGTTATCAGTTTCATCCACTACATAATGGAAGGATGGGCTGCAGGGTGTTCATCTGATACTAAAGGCCTATCCTGAGGATAGCTCATTAATATTAAAATCCTGGACAACCCCTTTAAGTTACATTTCCTGTGATTGGGAAGCAGCTTGCTGCAGCAGAAATCAAAGAAATCAAAAGAATACTAAGCCTCATCCCCTTTAAGCATTCTAGTCTAAGATGGACAGGTCCAGGACTTGTTTCTATGCCATAATCCTAAATGTTTGTTTGAGGACCTAGCTCAGATTCTTGCCTAACAATCAGATGTGTATCCTTTCGGTTTTTACGTAATCAAAACCACATTCATTTTCAACATTTGTGATGATTCCCAGTTCAAGACCCAACCAATGTTTTATTGATATGATGAAAAGTTCATAATACAAACTTCCTCAAATTTCTCTGTAGATATCTAAAATCTGGATCAGTCTCACAAGCATACAGCATAGTAGTCCTTGCTTGACATTTAAAAATGAGGTCATGCACAACACATTTAGTTGACACGTTAAAGTCAGCATCAGCTGTCATTCAGTTCATTAGAACAGTAAGAGGTCTGGTTATTGCAGCCATAATACAGCACAGATTGTATACATATATATGTTTTCTATTGGATTCTCACTTTACTCTCCATTTACTAGTTGCCTACGTATCTGAGATGAATAATATTCTAGCTGACTCAACAAATGTCTTCATATTTGAGCTAGCAGGCTAAAGGGTCATCAAGAACAGGAAGGTCCAGTCCATCAACAGCTAGAGATGCTATATACATGCTTCTCATAAATATTGGATCCTGGTGAGCTGATATGTTCCAACACTTGCAGGGTGCAGTGGAAACATTAACGCTTATTGTGAAACCGGCTGTTTTTAGTAGACTGCTTCATTTATAAGTCTCATAGCTAAAGCAAACCATCGAGTCTCACTTGATGGCATGTAGCTACAACTATACCTACATGGTGAACATTACAGTGAACTGCTTCATTCCCTATGTACCATTGTTGGACTTGGGTTCCTTGCCCACCAGAGAAATTATTCTCAGGGACTAACCCTCATATCATCAATAAAGTCTAATGGGTTTTATTTCAAAGAAATAGACTCTAGTGATTGGCTCAAAATATTATTTTTTTTTCTTCTGGACCTTTGGGGCCCACTATCAGAGTCTTGAGCCCACCAGAAGATCAATGTCATCTTTCCTCTACCTTAGACTTCAGTCAGATATCTCTTTCCTAGACAAATTATTTGTAAGGGTACAGTTGCCGGTAGCATAGAAACTGCAGAAGTGCATGTGGAATTTCACAGCATTTAGAGTAGCAGTGAAGTGAATGAGATTTAAAAAAAATCTCATCATCATGCTGTGGACAGTTTCCACAGCAATGTCCTCCTATAACTTGACATGCAGCATGGCCGTTAAATCCACAACATGTCAATTTATGTTTTTAAAATTCAAAGTGTGAAATCTGTGGCAAATCCACATTGAAAAATGGAATAATGATTTTTACGTATGCTATTATTTACCCTGAGTAAAAAAGTAGCATTAGCTTTCAGGCTGCAACCTACATACCTCAATTCGTTTTCAAACTCCTTATAGTTTTCTAACCGTTCTTAGTTTCAGATTTTTCTCATGCAGGTCGTGTTTCTCCCAGTAATACATGCTGGATCTGTGCTACTGCCTTCCCCCTGTAAACTACTGTACTTTGTATACGCTTTCCTACCTATCTACAGCCTGTGTGAGCTGCCCTCTTTGGATTCTTTCCCCACTCTCCACTCTTCGATCTGCTGTCCACCAGAGCCCATTACAGTCAATGGGGCAGGTGGGCATTGAAGTAACATCCAGCTATGCCGGATCCAGAGAGCTCTGGTAGGAGAGCTACCACATATGTGAAAGAAGCCTTACACTCTCCAGATGAAACATGGTAGGACATTTTTAATAAAGATTAATTTTGCATTTAGGAAGCAAATGAACAGTAAAAACATTTTGGGTAATGGTGTCCATAGCCTTTAAGTTTTGTGTTCACAGCTCTTATGTATCCCTATGGGTACAGAGTAGAAAAAAATTCTGTCATCTTACTTTGAGTTATCAATGTAGTCTATTAGGGGGAAAAAGAGTTGTGATGTCATGATGCTGTTATTATGACCTCAGTCAGTCAGGGTTCTAAAATCCCCGGTGGCCAGTGTCACATTCAGGGTTGTAAGTCCTGTAACATCTAGAGGAATGATTCATGTTTAGCTCGTGCTCTACACATCCATCATCATGTAAGTTTTCTTTGGTTTCTCTTCAGATGAGTTTACAGGACATCCTATTACTGGATTCTGCTAGTGAATCATGAAGGTAATAAGATATATAAATAAGAAGTCACAGTTTTATATTAATAGTTAATTCATTGTATAACTCAAGTTCATAATACTCCTTGGCCCTGATTTATCATACCTTCACTCCAGAATTCTGGAGTCAAAAAGTCGCAAAATAGGGGTTTTATGACTTTTTTACACTCGCCTATGCAAAATTTAAGCGCTTGCGTAAAAATCTGTGACTTTTTACACTCACTTGCGCAATATTTTGTGAATGTTTGCATTTTTAATTTTAGCTATGTTAATGAGTTTTACTCAAGATTTATCATTGCAACTTTAAAAAAAAGTTGCAATCTCACTCCATGGGGAGGGTGGAGTAGGAAAACTGGAGTAGCTTCTCTAGACAGAAGTGTTTGGTTTAAAGACAAGCCAAATTTATCAAACAACCTGTGACATTTGATAAATGTGGCCAGGGGCGTAACTAGAAGTGCCTGGGCCCCACAGCAAATTTTTGTATGGGCCCCCCCCAGCCCCCCGCCCAATTTTTTATATACTATTTTTACCCCCACCTGTCCTTTTTATTTTTGATAAAAATCTTTTTTATTTATATGCAAATTACCTTCCTAACGTACCCAAAGGGCTGTTCCTCCGGCCGTTTGTGCCCAGCTGCGTCCATTATCGCCAAGCCCAGCGCCGTCCCGCTATTAATTATTCACTGCTGTCTTCGTCTTTTTTTTTTTCTAAGTGTGCTGTAGTCTCGTGCATGCGCCGATATTACTCACGTGCGGGCCCGCGCGGTGTCCTGGCAGCAGCCTCAAGTAATGTAATTGCACATGTTCCAGAAAGCGGAGAAAGCTGGCGCATGCGTGATTACACTACTTGAGGCTGCTGCCAGGACACCGCATGGGCCCGGACGTGAGTAACATCAGCGCATGCGTGAGACTACGGCGCACTTAGAAAAAAAAAAAAGACGAGGACAGCAGTGAATAATTAACAGCGGGGCAGTGGTGGGCTTGGCGATAATGGGCGCGGCTGGGCACAAACGGCCGGAGGGACAACCTCTTGGGCACGTTAGGAAGGTAATTTGCATATAAATAAAAAAGATTAAACTTGACTGACACGCTGTCGAGCGCCGGGCCCGAAGCAGCCGCTTCCCCTGCTTCCCGGGTAGTTACGCCACTGAATGTGGCACAAAGTACTCTAACGCAGACTCAAGCAAAACTGACGTCAAATATTGTCCTCATGATAAATTCCCCCCCCTTGTGTATCAATTCCTCGCTTTCCTCATTACATCTGCCTCCTGAAGCTGGAAACATTAATGTTTGCATCCAGAGGTGAAATGCCACACCTTGAACATATTGCATGGCTCATTATACAGGGAGTTCTCATACACTTAAAGGGGTTTTCCGAGATTTTTTAACTGATAACTGTGTGACACAGTTCGCTTCACAACACCCACAAGTATCTGGATGAAGGTAAAGTAGAAACACTGTGTGAACATTTTTCAGTTACATATTTGCTTTGCCCACAGAAGACACCATGGCCATTCCAAACCCATCAACATCTTCCACCGTCTGCCTTGTCCACACTGCTTGCTACAAACGCTTGAAAACAAGCACTGCTCATCAGAAGAAGCAGAAGGACGAACCCAAAAACAACAGTGATTGCAAGGATACAAAGAAAAAGGCAAGCTCCGATCAAATAGTGTGCCTCATCCACAGTGCTATTTTTGGGAATTCAAAGAAAAGGACGCAATACTCAGAGAGTACCCACACCAAAAATTACCACCATGAGAGCCACCGTAAAGGCAAAAAGGCCAAAATATTTTACTGTCCAATCCATGGATGTGTTTCTGCCAACAAAAACCAACAAAACGTAGAAGAAAAAACAATTCAAGTGAGCTGTTTAATACACTGAAACCGAGAGGCAGGAAAGCATAACGAGAGCGCCAGGTAGGAATGATATTGGCTTTATAAATGACCCACCATTCACCTATACACTTCATTATATGGCTGTGTGCTGGATAACTGGCTCAACTATTTTACCAGGCAGAAACACGCTGTAACTTTGCATAGGACTGTACAATTCCCTATGTCCTAAACAATGACTGACATATTGAAACCTCTCCAAAAGACCACTTCCTTAAGAAGACCACCCCTTAATGCAGACCAGATTTTCAGTTCTACCATATACTAGCCATCTTCTTTGAGAAGACCACCCCCCAAGAAGAACAATTTGCAATGTAACTTTCACTGTAGTACTTGCACCAAATGTACCTAGCGCTGTTCTGTGAAGCAATAATTAGTATAGTTGTCCAGCAGTGTCTTGTAGTTTAAAGCTTTTATGAACTTTCCTTCAGGTCACAAAAGTGGAACATTTTTGAACATTCCTTCAGGAGAAACCAACATCTGAAACCCCAAACCAGTAACATCAACCATAATTCCAAGCAAAATCCACGAAGCTAAATTGTAAGGTTACCAACAGAAGGGATGAGAAGCATGCTACCTAAACGACCTTCAACTGCTTAACACGTGAAGAACCTAGACATATATGTAGAACCCTGGATATGAAAGCAAGCAGCGAGCAATCATCAGAATAACTGGAATGCAAAATAAACATCTAAGTGCAAACAAGCCAAATCTGTGTTAAATCATTTAGGTGCATATTATTATTATTATTATTATTATCTTGATTATTACATATAAATTTAGTATAAGATTTCAGGTCCACAAAATTCAGTTGGTGATATCATCAAGTTTTTCCACCCTCCTTTCCTTTGAATAAGTTTTCCATTTCGTTGTAGACTCTGTACTTCTTGATGTTGGAAGCTATATGGTGGACTAGTTTTACAAAGAGTTACAATAACGTAAATGATAACTACTGCAACATCCTCCTCGGTGACCATCCATCTAACACTGTTATGCCCCTTCAATCCATCCTCAACTCCACTGCCCAACTGCTATGTCTCCTCTCTGCCACTCCCTTCACTGGCTACCCATCCCTCAGCAAATTCATGTTAAAAAAACTGACAAACTGTAAAAGAAATGGGAGCACCTTACTGCATTACCTCTGAGAGTAATTTTCTTTTACTGATGACCTGTCCTCTGGATCACCCGGGACCCCCGCCGATCAACAGTTTGAGAAGGCAACACTCGCAGTAGCGCTGCAGCCTTTTCTCTGCTTTTTCTAGGCCAGTGACTTCCCGCTTATCAGTCACATGGCTTAGGAGCAGCTCAGCCCAATTCAAGTGAATGGGGCTGAGCTGCAATACCAAGCAATACGATGTACGGCACTGTGCTTGGTGAGCACGGAGAAGGCAGCGGGAAAAACCCTTTTAATACTGATGACTTATCCTCAGGGGTGTAACTATAGGGGAAGCAGGGGAAGCGGCTGCTTTGGGGCCCTGACCCAGAAGGGGCCCATCCAGGAGGAGGAGGACTAAAGGATTTGGTCAGGGCCCCCTCAACAGTATTACACAATGAAATTATATACAGTGACAGTATAGACAGTGTATAAAACTGATGGAACAGCGGCTGGGCCTGGTCTGCGAGAGCGATCTTTACTAGCCACAGGAATGGGGGCGGCATGAAAGGAAGGGGTTGCGAAAAAATTACTGGGGGAGGGGGGCCCCATTAAAAAATTTGCTGTGGGGCCCAGTCATTTCTAGCTACGCTACTGCTTATCCTATTTTACGAACGGATGTGTACACATTTTTTCAATTGCTTTGTCACTTGCTTTGGGCAGTGGCTGTCATTACCACTACTCAAACCACGCTATTATTTTGGATCCCTTGAATAGCGAGACAGACAGTGCCACAACCAGAGCCCCATCCAAAGTTGATTCGCATAAAACTTTGTTTCAATACTGTACGGAGCAAGCATTAGAATGTATTGGCGCCGATGAGCCGAAGTTATTACTTAGCAAAGTCTCGTGAGACTTTGCATAATAACTTCATAAATTGATTTCTACTGTAAACAACTCATTTCCCCAACTCGGGTTCGGTTCCAAGGTACCATTTGAAACCAAACCTGAGTTGGGGAAATGTTTTTTTACAGTAGAAATCAATTCATGAAGTTATTATGCAAAGTCTCTCAGAGCCAATACATTCTAATACTGTACAGAGCTCTCCCTCCATACAGTATTGAAACAAAGTTTTATGCGAATCGACTTTCGATGTTTCATCTGAAGTCGATTCAGTCATCCCTAGTATCTAGATTATTAGACCGATTGGGGATAGGAATCATGGTTAGTGATGACAGTCTATATTGCACTTCAGAATATGCTGGTGTCTTAGATGAGAAACAGAAATAGTACACAAAAAATTGAGCAGGATTTGTTCACATGTACAGTGCTGGATACCAGGAGAGGAGCATAGGCGTTAAAGGCGTTGTCTCACTTCAGCAAGTGGCATTTACCATGTAGGCAAAGTTTAAGGGGGTTCTACAGTTATTTTAAACTGATGATCTGTCCTCTGAATAAATCATCAGCATCTGATCAGCGGGGGTCCGACACCCGGAACCCCGGCCAATCAGCTGTTTGAGAAGGCAACGGCGCTGGCAGTAGCGCCGCGGCCTTCTCACTGTTTACTGCAGGCCCAGTGACGTCACGACTAGTATCACTGGCCTGGGCGGGGCTAAGCTCTGTTCACTTGAATGGAGTGTAGCCCCGCCCAGGCCAGTGATACTAGTCATGACGTCACTGGGCCTGTGGTAAACAGCGAGAAGGCCACGGCGCTACTGCGCTACTGCCAGCGCCGCTGCCTTCTCGAACAGCTGATTGGCGGGGGTCCCCGGTGTCGGACCCCCATCGATCAGATGCTGATGATCTATCCAGAGGATAGATCATCAGTTTAAAATAACTGCAGAAACCCTTTAATACAAGGCAGTTACTAATGTATTGTGATTGTCCATATTGCTTCCTTTGCTGGCTAGATTCATTTTTCCATCACATTATACACTGCTCTTTTCCATGGTTACAGACCACCCTGCAATCCATCAGTGGTGGTCGTGCTTGCACACTATAGTAAAAAGCATCAGCCTCTCTGGTGGCTGGGACTGTGGGAGCGCACATAGACTAGTGCTTTTCCTATATTGTGCAAGCACGACCACCACTGATGGATTGAAGGGAGGTCTGTAACCATGGAAACGAGCAGTGTATAATGTGATAGAAAAATGAATCCAGCCAGCGAAGGAAGCAATATGGGTAATAACAATACATTAGTAAGTGCCTTGTATTAACTTTCTTTACATAATAAATGCCACTTACTGAGGTGAGACAACCCCTTTAAGAACTTGTCTATGTTTAAGCACTTTCCCTAAACTTGACACGTGCAGGCAGGGCACAATGAAACCTCCAGCTCTTTCATGTATTTTCGGGTGATCAGTGCAGGATTTAGTTCTGTGCTCAGCAGAAATCTGTTGTATTATATCAAATGCTGTAAATCTGTATTTTCACTACTGAAGCTTTTTTATTGCATCGTTTTATAGCACTGACAATAATCTCCATAGACTTAAAGGCTTGGATGACTGGTGATAGGTTTTCACCAAAACCGCACAACAAAAGGCAGAACACAGAGGAAAGTCAGATTTGCTTATACAGAAGCCAGTTACTTACCATTAGGACCCGGGCTTTCTTGCTAAAAGTCTCTGCTGGGAAATGTAGTAACCTAATTTTACAAATTGAGCATTAAAAAATAGAGCCTATACTCATAGACTTCAGTGGGGAAAAGCATAGATTTCCGATAATTGCTTTTTGAGGTAAGCTGCATCCACTGACTAAGTACTTGCAAACTGTGGTCTTTTCCTTGCTACAAATAGGTTCACATTTTTGGATCACAGTAAATCTTTAAAAAATCTAAAACTTGGTTGCATGAAGCTTAAAAATGTATATAGACACATAAATCATGATCCCTTTGATACGTGAAACATCTTAAAGGGGTTGTCCAGGTTCAGGGAACCTGTCACCGGGATTTAATGTATAGAGCTGAGGACATGGGTTGCTAGATGGTCGCTAGCACATCCGCAATACCCAGTCCCCATAGCTCTGTGTGCTTTTATTGTGTAAAAAAATGATTTGATCCATATGCAAATTAACCTGATATGTGTCCTGTACGTGAGATAAGTCCAGCGTGAAGGAGCGCAGCACCGCCCGCATCCTCAGAATCTCCTCCTTGCTCCCCGACGTCAGAAAGCCAAAGCGCCGTAATCTCGCAATGCGCGAGCTAGCGCATGCGCAGTTCCTTACCTGAGGCTGGTGCCAGCACAGCGAAGGAGCACTATGACGACACTGCGCATGCACTAGATCGCGCATTGCGAGATTACGGCGCTTTGGCTTTCTGACGTCGGGGAGCAAGGAGGAGATTCTGAGGATGCGGGCGGTGCTGCGCTCCTTCACGCTGGACTTATCTCACGTACAGGACACATATCAGGTTAATTTGCATATGGATCAAATCGTTTTTTTTACACAATAAAAGCACACAGAGCTATGGGGACTGGGTATTGCGGATGTGCTAGCGACCATCTAGCAGCCCATGTCCTCAGCTCTATACATTAAATCCCGGTGAAAGGCTCCCTTTAATATTGTTTTCCAGGAACTGCTGGAACCATTATGTGTAAATCCAGTCTGGAATTAGCCATATATTATAAACTGTCATCCATATGACATCTGAAGGCCCTTTTACACAGTCCAACTTCACAGACAAATATGGGGAACAAACCGTTCATTCCAAATACCTGCCTGATCGTCAGTAAAGGTGAGAGCAGCATTTGTATGCAGCAATCACCTCCGCTGTATGGGGATGAACAATCACTCACCCCCTTACAAATTTGTTTCTGGGCAGCAGGTTGCTATTACACAGGACAATATTGCTACAAATAAGTTCACATTTTTGAACTACAGTAAGGCCTCATGCACACGACCGTATTTTGTTTCCGTTTTTTTTGCAGATAGGATGCGGACCAATTCATTTCAATGGGTCCGCAAAAAACGCGGACAGCACACCGTGTGCTGTCCGCATCAGTATGTCCGTTCCGTTGCTCCGCAAAAAAATAGTGCATGTCCTATTTTTTTTCTAGTTTGCGGACAAGGATAGGCATTATTACAATGGATCCGCAAAAAAAACGGATCCGCAAAAAAAACGGATGCCATACGGAAAGTCATCCTTTTTTGGGCGGATTCGCAATTTGCGGACCGCAAAACACATACGGTCGTGTGCATGTAGCCTAAGTCTTAAAAAATCTAAAAATTGGTGGCGTGAGGCTTAAAAATGGATGCAGACATTTAACTCATGATCTTTTTGATACATAAAACATTTTAAGATTGTTTTCCAGGAACAGCTGGAACCATTATGTGTAAATCCAGTCTGGAATTGGCCATATATTATAACCTGCCATCCAAATGATATCTAAAGGCCCTTTTACACAGTCCAACTGAGCAGACAAATGTTGGGAACAAACTGTTTTTCCAAATAACTTCCTGATCGTCAGTGTAGGTGAGAGCAGCATTTGAATGCAGCAATCCTCTTCACTGTACGGGGATTAACAATCACTCGTCCCCAATATAAATTCATTTTTTCTGGGAAGCAGATTGGCGTTTATCAAGGACAATTTGCCGTCCAGAAACAATAATTTTGGGTGCCAGCCCACATCAACAATACTTTCACCCAATGAACAAGAGTTTGCTTGTTCATTGGGTGATTAGTGGCACATTTATACAGGGCAATTATCAGAAACAAAGGTTCCTAGGAAGGCTCCTCCCAATATTTGCCCAGCCTATGTAAATGAGCCTTAAAAGGGTTGTGCAGTGGTTAAATATTGTTGACCTATCCTCAGTATAAGTCATCAATATCAGATAGGTGGGTGCCCGACTCCCAGCACCCCTGCTAATCAGCTGTTTGGTAGAAGTTCTTGTGTTACTTCCTGTTCAAAATTACCTGCATGACATCTCGACTGTAAAGGTGGCCCTGCTAATTAGCAGCAGTGCCGGGAATTGGAGCCCCTCTGATCTGATATTGATGACCTATGCTGAGGATAGGTCCAGGCCCGGTTTTAGACAAAATGTGGCCCTTGGCGGAATTAAAAGCGAGGCCCCAAATTCTGAAGTACTGTCACATTTATTCACTTGACGCAAGGGGAGAAGTCACCGCTGTGGTCCACGATTGGTTGCAGGCAGCGTCAAAATGGATGATGACCTCCAGGGACCTGAGCAAAGGTCAGCGAGCACCGAAGCCGAGAGCCAGTGTCAGCAAGCAGGTAGGGCCCAGTTCACACTTCAGTTATTTGGTCAGTTATTTCCATCAGTTATTGTGAGCCCAAACCAGTAGTGAAGCCTACACAGAGATATGGTATAATGGAAGGATTTCCTCCTGTTCTGTGTTTTTGACCCACACCTGGTTTTGGCTCACTATAACTGATGTAAATAACTGAAGTGGGAACTCAGCCTAAGGGCTCATGCAGACGGCCGTTGCTCGTCTGCAATATATGGGCACCGATCGTGTGCTCACCATACAGATGTACCATGGTTAGCACTCCCGCTGTTAACTAAAACTTCTTAACTCATTTCATTATCTTGAGACAAAAGCCATTGAAAAGCAATTTAAGGTGTTTGCTTAGATTAGATAACCAAACTCAGAAATCTCAGAAAAAAGGAGTGCTAACCTTGTGACTTGAAGAGGTCCGTAATCCAGGAGGAGCAGTGTGGAACGGAGGCACGGAACCCTACGGAAGCACTGTGGAGTACTTCCATGGGGTTTCTCTCTGTGCCTCCGCACCTTTAAAAAAAATAGAACGTTTTATTTTTTGGGGCGGTGTGGATGGATCACAGACCCATTCAAGTTGATGGTGCCCATGCAGTGGGGACTGCAAACTGTGGTCCCAATGCACGGAACGGCCGGGACACGTTTGTGTCCTAAGTGTACTTCCCTTAGCAAGTTTGCCCAGGAGACCTGCTTAAAGCCTCCTGGAGACGTCCGTGGAACACGGTCCGCGAGATACCGGACTGGCATCCTGCTATAGATCATATGAGTGTATTACTGTACTGTGGCGGCGGCACGAAGCGTACGGTGTCATAGCAATCAACTAAGCAGGATGCCAGTTGGGTATCTCACGGACCATGTTCCACGGACGTCTGCATGAGGCTCAAACGGAACCTGTCACCAGGATTTTGTGTATAGAGCTGAGGATATAGGTTGCTAGATGGCCGCTAGCACATCCGCAATACCCGGTCCCCACAGCTCTCTGTGCTTTTATTGTGTAAAAAAATCGATTTGATACATATGCAAATTAACCTGAGATGATTCCTGTACGTGAGATGAGTCTAGCGTGAAGGAGCCCAGCACCGCCCTGCATCCTCAGAATCTCCTCCTTGCTCCCCGACGTCAGAAAGCTAGAGCACCGTAATCTCGCGATGCGCGAGCTAGCGCATGCGCAGTTCCTTCCCTGAGGCTGATGCCAGCACAGGGAAGGAACACTATGAGGACATTGCGCATGTGCTAGCTCTAGCTTTCTGACGTCGGTTAGCAAGGAGGAGATTCTGAGGATGCGGGGTGGTGCTGGGCTCCTACATGCTGGACTCATCTCAGGGAAAGGATACATCTTAGGTTAATTTGCATATGTATCAAATCTGTTTTTTAACACAAATCTTCTTTTCAACTTTTTAAGGACCAGTTCAGGTCTGAAGTCACTTTGTGAGGCTTACATAATAGAAACCACCCAAAAATGACCCCATTCTAGAAACTACACCCCTCAAGGTATTCAAAACTGATTTTACAAACTTTGTTAACCCTTTAGGTGTTCCACAAGAATTAATGGAAGGTGCAATTTCAAAATTTCACTTTTTTGGCAGATTTTCCATTTTAATAATTTTTTTTCAGTTACAAAGCAAGGGTTAACAGCCAAACAAAACTCAATATTTATGGCCCTGATTCTGTAGTTTACAGAAACACCCCATATGTGGTCGTAAACTACTGTACGGGCACACGGAAGGGCGCAGAAGGAAAGGGATGCCATACGGTTTTTGGAAGGCAGATTTTGCTGGACTGGTTTTATGACACCATGTTCCATTTGAAGCCCCCTGATGCACCCCTAGAGAAGAAACTCCAAAAAAGTGACCCCATTTTAGAAACTACGGGATAGGGTGGCAGTTTTGCTGGTACTAGTTTAGGGTACATATGATTTTTGGTTGCTCTATATTACACTTTTTGTGAGGCAAGGTAACAAGAAATAGCTGTTTTGGCACAGTTTTTTTTTTGTTATTTACAACATTCATCTGACAGGTTAGATCATGTGGTATTTTTATAGACCAGATTGTCACAGACGCGGCGATACCTAATATGTATACTATTTTTTTTATTTATGTAAGTTTTACACAATGATTTTATTTTTTAAATAAAAGAAAATCATGTTTTAGTGTCTCCATAGTCTGCGAGTCATAGTTTTTTCAGTTTTTGGGCGATTATCTTGGGTAGGGTGTGATTTTTGCGGGATAAGATGACGGTTTGATTGGCACTATTTTGGGGTGTGTATGACTTTTTGATCGCTTGCTATTACACTTTTTGTGATGTAAGGTGACAAAAAATAGCTTTTTTTACAGTATTCACCTGAGGGATTAGGTCATGTGATATTTTTATAGAGCAGGTTATTACGGACGCGGAAATACTTAATATCTATACTTTTTTTTATTTATGTAAGTTTTACATAATGATTTCATTTTTGAAACAAAAAAAAATCATGTTTTAGTGTCTCCATATTCTGAGAGCCATAGTTTTTTCAGTTTTTGGGTGATTATCTTAGGTAGGGTCTCATTATTTGCGGGATGAGATGACGGTTTGATTGGCACTATTTTGGGGTGCATATGACTTTTTGATCGCTTGCTATTACGCTTTTTGTGATGTAAGGTGACAAAAAATAGCTTTTTTTACACCGTTTTTATTTTTAGAAATGGGTTAGGTCATGTGATATTTTTATAGAGCAGGTTATTACGGACGTGGCGATACCTAATATGTATACTTTTTTTAATTTACTTAAGTTTTACACAATAACAGCTTTTTTTAAACAAAAAAAATGATGTTTTAGTGTCTCCATATTCTGAGCCATAGTTTTTTTATTTTTTGGGCGATTGTCTTAGGTAGGGGCTCATTTTTTGCGGGATGAGGTGACGGTTAGATTGGTACTATTTTGGTGGGCATACGCCTTTTTGATCGCTTGCTGTTGTACTTTTTGTGATGTAAGGTGACAAAAAAATGGTTTATTTAGCAGTTTTTATTATTTATTTTTTACGGTGTTCATCTGAGGGGTTAGGTCATGTTATATGTTTATAAAGCTGGTCTTTATTTCCTTATTTTTTACCAATTTTTTTAACTTTATTTGGGGAAAATGAAGTTTTTGTTCATTTTTACTTGAAACTTTTAATTTTTTGGGGGGGAAACTTTTTTTTTCACTTTATTTTTTGTCCCACTTTGGGACTTCAACTTTTTGGGGTCTAATCCTTTTTACAATGCATTCCAATACTTCTGTATTGGAATGCATTAGCTGTATGAGTAATACAGTGTGTATTACTCATACAGCTTTCAGCCTGTGAGATCCAGGGGGCTGGATCTCACAGGCTCGTCACCGGAAGGCAGCGCCGATGCCTAAGGAAGGCGACGCGCTGCCTTCCATGCCATCAGGTCCCCCCTACAGCCGCACGGGGACCCGATGGCATCGCTGCCCGCCGCAACCTGTCTCAGTTGACCTGCAGTTTGCGGCGATCGCCGACACGGGGGGGGTCACAGGACCCCCCCACGCATTGTCCCCGGGTGGCTGCTCAATGATTTGAGCAGGCACCTTGTTCCGATCACCGCCCGCCAGGCGGCGGTGATCGGAACTACACATGAAGTACTGGTACGTCAGCTAACAAGCAGGGAGGGGCGGCAAATATGTCAGGTCATTAGAGAGTTTATGGAATAAAGATGGCCGCAGTGCTTTATTATGGGTAACTATAGAAACATAGTATTAAATTAATCAATTAAATTATTCAAACCATTAAACCATATTAATAAATAGACCACTCTTAAACCATCCAAATGAATGCAACGAAAAAACTGGTTAACATTAGGGGAGGGTGGGCGCCGACTAAATCTTTTTCAACTGGCCCTGAAGTAGCGACGAACCTGTCAAAATAAACCTGGAAATCCCCCCCAGCAACAACTTGCAACCAATCAGAGGCTGAGCTTGACCCGCTGTATTTCATTTTCTGCCAGCCACCAGACCCAGCACAGACCGGGCCAAACTGAATCCCCAAATTCACTTGAGGTAAAAATAAAGGCGGGAAAACAAACCAGAAAAAAAGGGGGGGGGGGGGGGGGGGAGAGAAAGAACAAATACAATTCATACATATAAGGGTCCATTCACACGTCCGTTGTTTCTTTCCTGATCTGTTCCGTTTTTTGCAGAACAGATCTGGACCCATTCATTTTCAATGGGTCCTGAAAAAAAACGGACAGCTCAATGTCTGATTTTTTTTTTAGGACCCATTGAAAATGAATGGGTCCAGATCTGGTCCAGATCTGTTCCGCAAAAAACGGAACAGATCAGGAAAGAAACAACGGACGTGTGAATAGACCCTAAGGTGTCATTGCCCCCATGTGTCCCCCAAGCTAGTCGCTCTGGTGGGCCTGAACATTCTGAACTCACCAGTACACCTCGGGAGCAGGCTACTACAGTCACAGTGGAGGGGAGAGAGAGAGAGAGAGAGAGAGACAGAGAAAGAGAGAAAGAGAGAGAGAGAGAAAGAAAGAGAGAGAGCTCCCATTACAACACTGCCCAGATCCTTCCACTTTCCAAACATCATGCTCCGTTTTGACGCAGAGATTTTACCCCTGCATTGAAAGAAATTAAAATAAGAGGCGAGACAACCCGTTAAAGTGAATCTAGGAGATTAGGAAAATATCTCTTTTGTTTTTTTCCAGAGATGGTGACAGTCTTGTCAATGTGCTGTATACAGTATAATGCAGTGGTCCCCAACCTTTTTTGCACCAGGGACCAGTTTCATGCACCAGGGACCGGGTGTGGGGGGGGGGGGAAGCGGGCGTGGGTTCTGGGGCGGGGCTTAGGGGGGGGCATAGACTGATTCACGCGCATAACAAAACACAAGGTGGATATTAAAATATATAACACTATATAACGACTATATAAACTGACTATGGTCTCTGCTGCACTGGTCTCTGCTGCACTGTACCGTATTTTTCGCCCTATAAGATGCACCTAGGTTTTAGAGGAGAACAATAAGAAAAAAATATTTTCCATTACACCTCAGGTCAGAGCAGCAATCAGACCCCCAATGTTAATCAGACCTCTGCTGACAGCCCTAATCAGACCCTAATGTCAATCAGACCTCAGATCAGACCCCCAACCTTTAGCCATCTATCATTCCCCCATGTCAGCCATCAGCCCCCCGTGTCAGCCATCAGCACCCCATGTCAACCCCCAGCCCTCATGTCAGCCATCAGCCCTCATGTTAGCCATCAGCCACCCATGTCAGCCATCAGCCCCCCATGTCAGCCCCCAGCTCTCATGTCAGCAATCAGCCCTCATGTCAGCCATCAGCCCCCAGCCCTCATGTCAGCCATCAGCCCTCATGTTAGCCATCAGCCACCCATGTCAGCCATCAGCCACCCATGTCAGCCATCAGCCACCCATGTCAGCCGTCAGCCCTCATGTCAGCCATCAGCCCTCATGTTAGCCATCAGCCACCCATGTCAACCATCAGCCATATGTCAACCATCAGCCACCCATGTCAGCCATCAGCCCCCCCATGTCAGCCATCAGCCCTCATGTCAGCCATCAGCCATCATGTCAGCCCCCAGCGCAAATAAAAAATAAATTAAAAAAAACACTTACCTCTCCTGCTTCTGGACGCCACCGCTCCTCACCATCGCGATCCTCTTCATCCTGCTGTCGACTGTGTATCGCGGCGCACAGTGTGAGGTCACAGTGCACCCTCACGCTGTACGCAGCCCTGCACAGCCGACAGCCGAGCCGAGGACCAGGAAGCGGTGAGTACAGATCCTTTACCACTTCCTGGTCCTCCGGTACTAATGAAGCGCTTCCATAATGGAAGCGCTTCATTAGTACCGCGTTAAAGACGTCCCTGATTGCCGCGGCCTGGCAAACAATCTTCCAGGGCCCGGTCCTGGGCCGCAGCCCGGGGGTTGGCGTCCGCTGGTATAAAGGATGTTACCCATGAATAAGGCCTCTTTCACATGAGCGTGGCGGATTAGGTCCGTATGCGTTCAGGGTGCGTTCAGTGAAACTTACACCATTTTGCAAGCAAGTTCAGTCAGTTTTGTCTGCGATTGCGTTCAGTTTTTTCTGCGCGATTGCAATGCGTTTTGATGAGTTTTTCACGCACGTGATAAAAAACTGAAGGTTTACAAATAATATCTCCTAGTAACCATCAATGAAAAACGCATTGCAGCCGCACTTGATTCCGGATGCAATGCGTTTTCACTGAAGCATCATTCTCTTCTATGGGGCCAGGGCTGCGTGAAAAACGCAGAATATAGAACATGGTGCGTTTTTCATGCAACGCAGAACTGATGCATGAAAAAAATTAATGGGTCAGGATTCAATGCGGGTGCTATGCGTTAACGTCACGCATTGCACCCACGTGAAAAACTCACTTGTGTGAAAGGGGCCTAAGGCCCTTGCACACGAGCGAGTATTTCGCGCGGGTGCAATGCGTGATACGAACGCATTGTGCCCGCACGGAATCCGGACCCATTCATTTCAATGGGGCTGTGTACATGTGCCCTGGTTTTCACACATCACTTGTGCAGTGAGTGAAAATCGCAGCATGTTCTATATTCTGCGATTTTTCACGCAACGCTGGCCCCATAGAAGTGAATGGAACTGCGTAAAAATCGCATCGCATCCGCAAGCAAGTGCGGATGCGATGCGTTTTTCATGGATGGTTACTAAGAGATGTTGTTTGTATACATTCAGCTTTTTATCACGCGCGTGCAAAACACATCAAAACACATTGTACCCGCGTGATAAAAACTGAACAACTAAACACGATCGCAGGCAAAACTGAATGACTTTGCCTGCAAAATCGCGCATTTTTCACTGATTGCATTCGCAACGCATCCGGCCCTAATCTGGACACTCTTGTCTGCAAGGGGTGACACCAGTTCTGAAAAAAAAAAGAAGTGTAATGCACAGACATGCTGGGTACCCCTAGAGAGATACCGCTCTGGCTAATGGACAGAGGTCCCATGAATTCAGAATGTTCTAAGATGGTATTAAAAAAAAACCTTTTCTAAACCAGAGACTCCCTTTAAAAACAATGAAAAACACAGGACCCTGCAGACACTTCAGATTTTTATTTCAGACCAATACATACAGATGGATCCTCTAATAAAGTGAACACCTTGTGAACAGTGGCCAATGGTACCAAACCAACGCATAAACAGAATATGTTTCTCACAGAGAGCATACAGCGAGCTTCACTCATCACATGGCTCTTTCTAAGAACTTCTTGAAAACTTTGAAATTATTAATGCAAAATACATGAGACATTTACCAAGAAAGATATTCTCAAATACATCAGACACAACATCTGAATTATTTATTGCAAGTTTGCAACCCATTTCTGGCAATTGACTTTACTTGACAGTAATTAGGATAATGATAGATAATGCATCTATATTACCGTGTGTTTCATTTCCTCGTGACATTTTTATACTGTGTAAATATGTAACAATTGTCTTCTAAATGACTGAATTATTGAATGTCTCATTTGGAAGCCACAAGTACAGGCTTGAGGAATGATGGGAAACACCTAGGTTGTACTCAGTCATAAGACCGGTAATGCATTCCTATTTTACCACTCACCAGACTCTTTGTCCATGAGAATACCTAATATTAGGAAAAGGTTGTAACTTTTACCGGACCAATAGGTTCATTTTAGAGGCATTAACATGGTTTCCAAGATGAGGTTAGTAAACTTTCCAGTGTTTTTGGGACTAGTTTATTGGTGCCCAGACTAAAAATTTCCGACTGGTGCAACTCTCCTAGACCTCTCATGACCACTATCTAGGTGTCCTTCAGAGGATACAGGACAGTTTAAAGAGGTTCTCCAAGACTTTTTTAACTGATCGGTGGGGGTCCGACACACGTGAACCCAAACTGATCAACTGTTTGAGAAGGCACTGCTGCTCGCAGTATCACCACTACCCTCTCCCAGCTTTGCCTAGGCAATGTGATGTCACGTTCATCGGTCACGTGGCCTAGGCGCAGCTCAGCCCCATTGAATTGAATGGGGCTCAGCTGCAATACCAAGTACAGCCACTGCACAATGTACAGCGCTGTGCTTCTTGAGCTGAGAGAAGGCTATGTCACTGTGAGCGCTGATTAGCGGGGGTTCTCAGGTATCAGACCCACACCGATCACAAACTGATGACCTAACCAGAGGATAGACCATCAGTTAAAAAAAAAAATCTCTGAAAACCCCTTTAATATGGACATGTAGCCCCAAAATCCAAACAAAATGATACTTAAAACCACCTAGTATGTTAAAGTGGTAACTAGCTGGAGTATATTTTCTGGATTTGGTAGAGGTTATTACTTTACCTCTTTCTGCATGTTTAATAACAAAACTTACATAAAAGGGTTCAACTGTCTACTTTTTGGCATTTGTTTGCGCAAACGAGGGATGTCTACAATTTAGTTCCAACCACCATTCAGATGTGTGGCTTCCACTTGTTTATTATACTTCATATGTATTTATAAGCATGCATGTGACTGTTTATGTATGAGAGTGCATGAGAGCATATGAACATGTGTCTGCATGTGTATGTGCATATCTACATGTGTTTCAAAGTCCTAGGGCAGGAGCACAACTGCAGGTGTGGGAAAGATAGACTCAAAAGATCAAACTGGGAGGCCAAGTGCTCCCTGAGGGTAGAGTAGAAACGATGGGGGATTATTAGACAGGGCCAAGGTGACAGTGCGGAAGATGTAGATGAGACAGAGACAGTGGTGAATAGGATAGTGGAATCATAGAACAGAATGAGAGAGAGGAAAATAAAAAGTTATGCAGTATAAGAGAGAAATACAGAACAACATAGACGGAGGAAAAATAAAGAAAAAAGATACAGAGTAATAGTGTTAAATCACAACGTCAAGGTAAAGATATGCAATGGTAGAGAAGAGAGGGAAAGAAAGAGGGCATCAGAGAGAAATAAAGAACAACACAATGTAAAAAGACGCAGGATAGAAATTAGGAGATTCAGGAGAGAATTCATCAAGCTCTCTGTGCCAGGAGAGTGGTGCCAAAAGTAACACATTTTCTGCACATGCCCTGGTTTGTGACTTTTTGACAGTTTATGCCACGCTTGCACGCTTCTTTGAAAAGTAGGCGAGGGGTAGGTGCATTAAATTTAAGTTAAACTACTGTCTGGCACAGATTTCAGTTTCTGGCGCACTGGCATCCGGAAGATGCTACAAAGTTATTACAAGGCCCATGCCTCATAATTAATTTGGCTCCTCTTACTCCAGTGGACTTTTTACTAAGACTGGTGTATGAAATGCCATTCTCAGTAAATCTGCCCCCATAGTGTTATGCAGTCACAGAAAGGAAAAGATACATGATGTCAAAGAGAAAGGGAGTGAGCGAGGCAGAGAATGGAGAAAGAGTGAAGGAAAGAATAAAGAGTAAAATAGAAGGAAATGGATAGAATAGGTAGAAAGAGAGAAACACAAAGAAAAGGAAGGGACAGAGAAAAAGACAATGAGAAAGAATTAGTTGGAAATACTGAAGAAGAGAGAAAAAGATACGCAGAGAAGGAAAGAAGAGACAGGATGAAAATGGGAGAAAGAAGGAATAGCAGGGATGGCCAACTTGCGGCTCTCCAGCTGTTGCAAAACTACAACTCCTAGCATGCCCAGGCTGCCTACAGCCATCAGCCTACCTCAGGGGATGGTGGGAATTGTAGTTTTACAACAGCTGGAGAGCCGCAGGTTGGCCATCCTTGGAATAAAGGTTAGCGAGAAGAAAAAAGGAAAACAGAGATGAGACAAAGACAGAAGGAAGGAGAGAAAGAAATAGAAAGAAAAAGAAAGAGAAAAAAAGAGGAAAAACAGAGGTAAATGAAATGAGAGAGTAGGGAGAGGGAAAGGAAATGTGGAAAGAAAAAAACATAGAGAAGGAAAGAAAAAAAATGTAAATGGAAATACGGGAGTGAAGGAAATAGAGAATAAAGAAAAAAAAGATGTTATAGAAGACAAGTGACAGAAAGATAAAATGCATCATAAAGATGAAGACAGATATTGAGAGGGGTATATTCTGTATATGACAAGTAATTATGGCAAACTAAGAAACACAAAGATGAGACATGGAAATGCAATGAGTAGAGCTATAAAGAGGTAATGAAAGCGTAAGGAAGGAAGATGAGTGAGGAAAGGAAGGATATGAAAGAAGTCAAAAGACACACGACAGGAAGTATGAAAAGAACACTGAGAGCTGTAGAAACAAAGAATTAAAGAATGATCGATAGTTCTAACAGGATGAATATGAGCAGAAACAAAATCAGATGGCATAATGCTGTTTAGAGGAATAGTATACATGAATATTAGGAAAAGTAAGGCCTCAGCCATCATCCCAGGATCCCCTCCAAAGATTTCTTTAGGAAAATCACTTAGACTGTGGTCTGACCCATTAACACTTTAGGATCTATAGAACAGCTCTCATTGTTGGGGGTAAACAAGGCCTGTCAGCTCAGACTCACGTGCTGGTCTACTCATTCCTGTCTCTGGGAAAGGAATGCACTGTGGAAAATTCCAAGAGCCTCATCAAAATTCCTGGTGGATTATTAATGTCCCCGGTACAGGGAGGAGACCCAGTCAGGATGTCACTAAAATTTGTGAAAAACTAAGGCTACTTTCACACTGCCGTTTCTGGGTCCGCCTGTGAGATCCGTTTCAAGGCTCTCACAAGCGGCCCAAAACGGATCAGTTCAGCCCCAATGCATTCTGAATGGATAAGGATCCGCTCAGAATGCATCAGTTTGCCTCCGTTCTGCTTCCATTCCGCTCTGGAGGCGGACACCAAAACGCTGCTTGCAGCGTTTTGATGTCCGTCTGACGAAACGGAGCCAAACGGATCCGTCCTGACTTACAATGTAAGTCAATGGGGATGGATCAGTTTTTACTGACACAATATGGTGCAATTGAAAACGGATCCGCCTCCAATTGACTTTCAATGTAAGTCAAAACGGATCCGTTTGCATTATCATGAAAAAAAATATATATATATATAATTTTTTCTTTTTTTTCTTCATGGTAATGCAAACAGATCCGTTCTGAACGGATACAAGCGTTTGCATTATAGGTGCGGATCCGTCTGTGCAGATACCAGACGGATCCGCACCTAACGCAGGTGTGAAAGTAGCCTAAGGCTACTTTCCCAATAGCGTTGTTTGAATCCGGCGTTCAATTCCGTCAACGGAACTGCCCGCCGGATCCGGAAAAACGTGTGAAAACTGATTACATTTGAATCCTGATCAGGATTTTGATCACAATGAAATGCATTGGAAAAAACGGATCCGCCATTTATGGACTTTAACTTTTTTTTTCAAATTTTTCGGGTTTAACATGCAAAAGCCGGATCTGTTTTGACGGAACACACGGGGCCGGATCCGGCGTTAATGCAAGTCAATGGGAAAAATGCCTGATCCGGCGTTCAGTCAAAGTGTTCCAGGTTTTTGGCCGGAGGTAAAAATACAACATGCTACGGTTTTCTGAAAAGCCTGATCAGTCAAAAAGACTGAACTGAAGACATCCTGATGCATCCTGAACGAATTACTCTCCATTCAGAATGCATTAGGATAAAAACTGATCAGTTCTTTTCCGGATTTGAGCCCCTAGGACGGAACTCAGCGCCGGAAAAGAAAAACGCTAGTGTGAAAGTACCCTTACCCATTTGAATTATTCTGCAACATTCATTCAGTGGTCAATGGTAAATGGTCAAATTCCTATTCTAGATTTTTAAAATATCTATTAGAACTTTTAAAATAATGTTCATCTGTAACATCTTAAAGGGGTTGTCCTGGATTTGAAGAAGAAAAATTGAGGTCTGTTTTGTTTTTTTACAGCGCCATATTTGTGCTTTGGCAGTGTCTAGTATTGCAGTTTATGTATACTTAAACTAGGATGAGCTGCAATATCAGATACAATGCATAGATAAAAGTAGCAAAAGTTTGTTAAAGAAAGCTCAAAGTGAAAGTGAAATAAGATGCTTATGGCTAGGCTAAAACTTAACCCTTTATGACAAAAACTGCTGAAAATTCTTAATAAAGACTGAAAAAACATTAGCCCAAAAATAGCCCGAAATGAGTAGAATGCAGTCATAAAAAATGCTTCTGAAGGTGTTCATAGCCTTTAAGGACAATCGACATTATTGAAGAATGACAGAATTACACAAACTTTTAATGAAAAAGACTAAGGGTGGGGTATGGCATCAATATTAATAATTCTATCAACAAGGTCAGATAAACGAAGCCTAGAAATAAGAAAAGTAATTTACATGTATGATATAAAACCTTAAGAACACTGCTATAACTAGACCCTTCTCTATCCACCATAACACTCTGTGCCATTGAAATCCAATGGGCTAGGCTACTCAATTCCTACTATGTTATCCTATACCCTGTGGGCATATTCCCGCAGTGCAATTTAACCTGCTGTGCCAACCCTTCTGTTTTACTCCTACCTCTCTATCACCTTTACCCACTGTGCCATCCTATCCCCCATGCATTGGGCTTAAAATTGCATCCTACCTAGTGTGCCAAAAACCTGTGTTACTCCTACCAACAGGGCAACCTTTAAACACTGTTCTATACCTTAAAAATGAATGCCCCACAAGTAAAGAGAACATGGTTTAAAGTCAGCAGTTTTCACCATACAAAACTGCTCACAGCACTAGGTACAGGATGGAGAGAGCAGGTGAAAGATACCTTTTTTGGAGCTTTATTATCAGGAATAGTGTACATGTAATCTTCTGCCAGTGTAACAAAATACTATGGTAACCATACAGCAACACAACCAGCAAACCTAGAAACTGCTACCAGTCTCCCTTAACCTCTCCGGGTGGTAGGAAGCTAAGGATACACCTAGGTTCCTCACCAGAGCCTGCTGCAAGACTGAATGGATTTGGCTGCAATGGAAATAGATTATGTCTTAATAATAAGGTGGCAGAAAACAGGTGCGGGCTAGCTAGAAGCAGGCTTTCCAGAATGACCTGGGGAAAAAGAGTAGTAGAAATCAGAGTCAGAACCAGGAGAGATAGATAAAGCCCAAACAGCAGATAAGAGGTTAATCCAGCAATCATCTCCTATCAGAATACTATGAGAATCTGTAGAAACCAGTTTGACAAACAAGTTAATCCAGAAACTAGCCACAGTCAGTACACAGAGCAGGTCTAGAGTTCAGGTACAAAGCACGGAGGTGCAAAGTAAGCCATGATGCATACACAGTCACCAGCCGATGCCATGACTTAATAGCAGGCTTAACTACCCTGCCTAGCTCTCGGATTGGAAGCTTTGGTTGGTCTTCGTCTTCCAGCCTTACTGATGAGTCCACCAGCTGGGGCTTGGCTGGTTGGCATAGTAATCCTCAAAGCCCAACCATGCACAACATTTTGGCTAAGTAAAATCCTGACAGCCTGGCTTTGCTCCTTCAAGCGCCCAGGAGGCGGGGCCTTTAACCATCTCCAGACCGCCTAACGCACGGATGTGTCCGGAAGGTGGTTGATTCATTCCTCCTGGACGCATCCGTGCGTCATCTCGCGAGACGCGAGATTTCGGTCAGAGCAGGCCCGCGCATGCGCATCACGGGCCGGCAAAAGTTAAAGTACAAGTTCGTCACCAGCCTGCCAGCAACGATCATTGGCTGGCAGGCTGGCGATTTAAAAAAAAACTAATCACAAGCCGTATAACAGATCATATTAGTAAATATGATCTGTTATATGGCTTGTCTGCTCCTCTGCTGGTCCTTTTCGTCGGTTGGATCCAGCAGAGGAGCAGACTGAACTGTGAGTAGCACCAACAGTACACTTTAGCCCCAGATCACCCCCCTGAACCCCAATTAACCCTTTGATCACCCCTTTGATCGCCCCTGTCAATCACTAGTGAAAGGAAAAAAGTGATCAGTGTAAACTGTCACTTTTTTTTCCCACTGGTATTGACTGTTAGGTTTTAGGGATAGTTTAGGCCCCTTGGTTAGGTAGTTTAGGGATCAGTTAGCGCCCAGCCCACCGCACCGCAGTCACTTATTCGCTGTTTAGCGTATCGCTAATCAGCATTTGTACTTTTATAGTATCTGTAAGTAATCAAAACTGATCACGGTCAGATCTATAATTGTATTAGTGTCACCTTAGCTCGCCCTCCACCCAAAACGCAGTGTTTGCCCGATCAGGCCTGATCGGTCGCCCACACATGCGTTCACCCACGCCCGCCCCGCCGCAGTGACAAAAAATATATATTTTTTGATCACTGCACATTCACTTTACACGCGCTGCGGCGATAAAAAAATCAGTTTTGATATTTTTTATCAACCGCAGCGGCCTCCGGTACTTCGCTAGCCTCCCCTTGGTAAGACAGGCTTGCTTTTTTTCTTGGGTAGTGTCAGGGAATACCCCTAAATTTAGTAGTCCACATGTCAAACAGGGGGTATTCTTCTGAAGAGACCTACAGGATTCTGACCCAGTCGGATGAGGAGTGGGAACCCTCATCTGACGAATCTAGTGGGTCAGAATATGAACCTGTAGAAAGCCGTGGCTCTCTGACCCAAAGTTCGGACGAGGAGGCTGAGGTCCCTGATAGCACCAGGCGTACCCGGCCCCGTGTCGCTAGACCACAGGTTGCGCAGGATCCGCTTCAAGAGCAGCAGAGTGGGGCTGGCGCTGCCGGATCACGTGGTGAGGCATACACCAGCAGCGCAGCCCTTCCTGGACCTAGTACCAGCACTGCCGTACAACATGGTGAAGTAGCGAGCACCAGAAGGGCAGTTGAAGCTGGTACGGTGGCACGTGCAGTAGTTACCCCGTCGCAGCCACCGCACAGACAGGCCCGTAGAGCCCCTAGAATCCCTGAGGTGCTGGCAAACCCTGATTGGCAGTCACCAACTTCAGCCGCACCATTAGTTCCCCCTTTCACCGCCCAGTCTGGAGTTCGGGTTGAGACGGCTCAGATCGGTTCGGCCCTGGGATTTTTTGAGCTGTTCTTGACTGCGGAGCTCTTAGACTTAGTTGTGGCAGAAACAAATCGGTATGCCACACAATTTATAACCGCCAACCTGGGAAGCTTTTATACCCAGCCTTTCCGGTGGAAACCAGTCCAAGTTTCCGAAATTAAAATTTTTCTGGGCCTTCTCCTCAACATGGGTCTAACCAAAAAGCATGAATTGCGGTCATATTGGTCCACGAACCCAATTCATCACATGTCCATGTTCTCTGCTGCTATGTCCAGGACACGATTTGAGACCATCCTGCGTTTCCTGCATTTTAGCGACAACACCACCTCCCGTCCCAGAGGCCACCCAGCTTTTGACCGGCTCCACAAATTCGGCCCCTCATAGACCATTTCAACCAGAAATTTGCAGATTTGTATACCCCAGAGCAAAACATCTGCATAGACGAGTCCCTAATACATTTTACCGGGCACCTTGGCTTCAAACAATACATCCCAAGCAAGCGTGCCCGGTATGGGGTCAAATTGTATAAGCTCTGTGAAAGGGCCACAGGCTATACCCACAAATTTCGTGTCTATGAGGGAAAAGATCAGACCCTGGAGCCGGTCGGTTGCCCTGACTACCTGGGGAGCAGTGGGAAGACAGTCTGGGACTTGGTGTCACCCTTATTCGGCAAGGGGTACCATCTTTATCTGGACAATTTCTACACAAGTGTGGCCCTCTTTAGGCATTTGTTTCTAGAACGGATTTGCGCCTGTGGCACCGTGCGACCTAGTCGCCGGGGCTTCCCCCAACGGCTCGTTACCACCCGTCTTGCAAGGGGGGAGAGGGCTGCCTTGTGTAACGAAGAACTGCTCACGGTGAAATGGAGAGACAAGCGTGACGTTTACATGCTCTCCTCCATGCACGCAGACACGACAATCCAAATTGAGCGTGCAACCCGTGTCATTGAAAAGCCCCTCTCAGTCCACGACTATAATTTGCTCATGGGAGGGGTGGACTTCAATGACCAGATGTTGTCTCCGTATTTAGTTTCCCGCAGAACCAGACGCTGGTATAAGAAGGTGTCTGTATATTTGATTCAATTGGCTCTGTATAATAGTTTTGTTCTCTACAGTAAGGCTGGGAGAACACGATCCTTCCTCAAATTCCAGGAAGAGATCATCGAGAACCTCCTGTATCCAGAAGGTTCCTTGGCCCCATCCACCAGTGTAGTTAGCCGTCTACACGAGCGACATTTCCCCAATGTCGTTGCTGGTACCTCAACCCAACCGTCACCCCGAAAAAGATGTTGTGTCTGTAGCAGGAGTGGAATAAGGTGTGACACCCGCTATTTCTGTCCTGACTGTCCTGACCACCCTGCCCTATGCTTAGGAGAGTGTTTCCGGAAGTACCACACACAGGTACACCTAGCATAGGGATCACATCTCACCAGGACAGGCACACAGGGCTATTAGGCCCCATTCACTCACAGCTGCTGCAAACGTCTCCTTTCACATGGGACACAGTGCATAACGCACTTCGCCACATCTTTGGGCGATTTGCGCTTTGCACATTGACCCATGGGGAAGGAGAGGTTTGTTCTATAAAGGTAAAAAAAAAAAAAACAGTAAGCAAAAAGGTTAATGTTCAGTTCAAAAAGTTTAAGCTTATATGTTCTCTTCCAAAGTTAAAATTATTGTGTTGCGGCCTGGTTTTTTCTTTTTTTTACCTTCCAGGTGGACCAACCGATCGACTAGCTGCAGCACTGATGTGCATTCTGACAGAAGCATTGCGCTGCTGTCAGATTACACGCAAGTCGGTGTATGCGGGGCTGCAAGACGAGATTTCTCCTCTGCAGTAAAAGATACGTTTGCTGAGGCATATGAGCTGAGGAGGTGGCGGTGTTCCTATGCTTTGGCAAACACTTTGTATATAAAAAAAATTTAAAAAATCCCGGCAATGATTTATTCATCCACATCGATTGATGTGAATGGAGAAATCTGGTTTGCCAGGGCATACGAGCTAAGTGGGTATGGATGTTGGGCGGAGCTCCTATGTCCTGGCAGACGCCTTTCCCCTCCTTTTTTTTTTCATCCACATTGATCGATGCGAATGAAGTATAACTACCCCACAAGTGACCCCATTTTGGAAAGAAGACACCCCAAGGTATTCGCTGATGGGCATAGTGAGTTCATGGAAGTTTTTATTTTTTGTCACAAGTTAGTGGAATATGAGACTTTGTAAGAAAAAAAAAATAAAAAATCATCATTTTCCGCTAACTTGTGACAAAAAATAAAAAATTCTAGGAACTCGCCATGCCCATCACGGAATACCTTGGGGTGTCTTCTTTCCAAAATGGGGTCACTTGTGGGGTAGTTATACTGCCCTGGCATTCTAGGGGCCCAAATGTGTGGTAAGAAGTTTGAAATCAAAATGTGTAAAAAATGACCGGTGAAATCCGAAAGGTGCTCTTTGGAATGTGGGCCCCTTTGCCAACCTAGGCTGCAAAAAAGTGTCACACATGTGGTATCTCCGTACTCAGCAGAAGTTGGGCAATGTGTTTTGGGGTGTCATTTTACATATACCCATGCTGGGTGAGAGAAATATCTTGGCAAAAAAAAACTTTTCCCATTTTTTTTATACAAAGTTGGCATTTGACCAAGATATTTATCTCACCCAGCATGGGTATATGTAAAATGACACCCCAAAACACATTCCCCAACTTCTCCTGAGTACGGCGATACCACATGTGTGGCACTTTTTTGCAGCCTAGGTGGGCAAAGGGGCCCACATTCCAAAGAGCACCTTTCGGATTTCACCAGTCATTTTTTACACATTTTGATTTCAAACTTCTTACCACACATTTGGGCCCCTAGAATGCCAGGGCAGTATAACTACCCCACAAGTGACCCCATTTTGGAAAGAAGACACCCCAAGGTATTCGCTGATGGGCATAGTGAGTTCATGGAAGTTTTTATTTTTTGTCACAAGTTAGTGGAATATGAGACTTTGTAAGGAAAAAAAAATATTTTAAAAAAATCATCATTTTCCACTAACTTGTGACAAAAAATAAAAAGTTCTATGAACTCACTATGCCCATCAGCGAATACCTTAGGGTGTCTTCTTTCCGAAATGGGGTCATTTTTGGGAGCGTTTGTACTGTCTGGGCATTGTAGAACCTCAGGAAACATGACAGGTGCTCAGAAAGTCAGAGCTGCTTCAAAAAGCGGAAATTCACATTTTTGTACCATAGTTTGTAAACGCTATAACTTTTACCCAAACCATTTTTTTTTTATCAAAGACATGTAGAACAATAAATTTTGAGAAAAATTTATATATGGATGTCGTTTTTTTTTGCAAAATTTTACACCTGAAATTGAAAAATGTCATTTTTTTGCAAAAAAATCGTTAAATTTCGATTAATAACAAAAAAAGTAAAAATGTCAGCAGCAATGAAATACCACCAAATGAAAGCTCTATTAGTGAGAAGAAAAGGAGGTAAAATTCATTTGGGTGGTAAGTTGCATGACCGAGCAATAAACGGTGAAAGTAGTGTAGGTCAGAAGTGTAAAAAGTGGCCTGGTCTTTAAGGGTGTTTAAGCTATAGGGGCTGAGGTGGTTAATGTGAGGTGCTCTCAGTACTGAGCTGCTTCACAGCCCCTTTCTGGCTTACAGGCCTGCCCACAATGCTTTACAATCACCCCGTCAATAAAGAGGGAGGATATTGGCTGGTCTATCAGGCTCTATGTTAGCTCTGAAGCACAGACGCCCTTGTGTGCTCAGCTACTGATGTTATAGGATGTGCCTGCCATGTCTCTGACAGACAAAGCAGACAATCTCATGAAGAGATTGTGAAGCAGATACAGTCAGGTCCATAAATATTGGGACATCGACACAATTCTAACATTTTTGGCTCTATAAACCACCACAATGGATTTGAAATGAAACAAACAAGATAGGCTTTAGCTGCAGGAATTACAACAGTTTGCATTTGTGCCTCTCACTTGTTAAGGGACCAAACGTAATGGGACAATTGGCTTCTCAGCTGTTCCATGCCCAGGTGTGTGTTATTCCCTCATTATCCCAATTACAATGAGCAGATAAAAGGTCCAGAGTTCATTTCAAGTGTGCTATTTGCATTTGGAATCTGTTGCTGTCAACTCTCAAGATGAGATCCAAAGAGCTGTCACTATCAGTGAAGCAAGCCATCATCAGGCTGAAAAAACAAAACAAACCCATCAGAGAGATGGCAAAAACATTAGGCGTGGCCAAAACAACTGTTTGGATATTCTTAAAAAAGAAGGAATGCACCGGTGAGCTCAGCAACACCAAAAGACTCGGAAGACCACGGAAAACAACTGTGGTGGATGACCGAAGAAAACACCCTTCACAACAGTTGGCCAGATCAAGAACACTCTCCAGGAGGCAGGTGTATGTGTGTCAAAGTCAACAATCAAGAGAAGACTTCACCAGAGTGAATACAGAGGGTTCACCACAAGATGTAAACCATTGGTGAGCCTCAAAAGCAGGAAGGCCAGATTAAAGTTTGCCAAACGACATCTAAAAAAGACTTCACAGTTCTGGAAGAACATCCTATGGACAGATGAGACCAAGATCAACTTGAGTGATGGGAAGAGAAGAGTATGGAGAAGGAAAGGAACTGCTCATGATCCTAAGCATACCACCTCATCAGTGGAGCATGGTGGTGGTAGTGTCATGGCGTGGGCATGTATGGCTGCCAATGGAACTGGTTCTCTTGTATTTATTGATGATGTGACTACAGACAAAAGCAGCAGGATGATTTCTGAAGTGTTTCAGGCAATATTATCTGCTCATATTCAGCCAAATGCTTCAGAACTCATTGGACGGCGCTTCACAGTGCAGATGGACAATGACACAAAGCATACTGCAAAAGCAACCAAAGAGTTTTTTAAGGGAAAGAAGTGGAATGTTATGCAATGGCCAAGTCAATCACCTGACCTGAATCCGATTGAGCATGCATTTCACTTGCTGAAGACAAAACTGAAGGGAAAATGCCCCAAGAACAAGCAGGAACTGAAGACAGTTGCAGTAGAGACCTGGCAGAGCATCACCACGGATTAAACCCAGCGTCGGGTGATGTCTATGCGTTCCAGACTTCAGGCTGTAATTGACTGCAAAGGATTTTCAACCAAGTATTAGAAAGTGAAGGTTTGATTTATGATTATTATTATGTCCCATTACTTTTGGTCCCTTTTAACAAGTAGGAGGCACATATGCAAACTGTTATAATTCCTACACCGTTCACCTGATTTGGATGTAAATACCCTCAAATTAAAGCTGACAGTCTGCAGTTAAAGCACATCTTGTTCATTTAATTTCAAATCCATTGTGGTGGTGTATAGAGCCAAAAATGTTAGAATTGCGTTGATGTTCGAATATTTATGGACCTGACTGTATATTTTGTCAGATATGTTTAGGCTGTACCATTAGGGACAGTATAAGGGCAGTTAGTGTACTACAGTGCCTTAAAAAAGTATTCATACCCCTTGAACTTTTTCAAATTTTTATTTATGTTACAACCACAAACTTAAAGGCTATGTACACCTTTGGGGACAATTTTTTTAAATACTTCATTGTACTTATTTTGAGCTAAAAATAAATTTTTCAATTGGTCTTTATTAAAAAAAAATATGCCTTCCTTTTGTATATGGAGCTACCTGCGGCTCTCCAGCTGTTGTAAAACTACAACTCCTACCATGCGCTTCTGTAGGCTGATAGCTGTAGGCAGTCTGGGCATGCTGGGAGTTGTAGTTTTGCAACAGCTGGAGAGCCGCAGGTTGGCCATTCCTGCTTTAGAAGCACCCTGTGGATTTTCTGTATTTTCCATAATCTGAGGAGCTGACAGACTTCTTATCTCTGCTCTCTGACATTAAATATAGCTCATTATAGCTCAGTTCTTATCTTACATATAAGAATGTTGCTTAAATAAGTGTTTATGAACTCTCAGTAGTTTAATGAGACACAAAGTGAAAGTGAAAGTACCAGTCGCACAGTTAGAAAAACTGTTAACCCTTTGTGACAAAATGGCTCAATATTTTTAATAAAGGCCAATTGAAAATATGATTTTTAGCCAAAAAATAGTAAAATGCAGTCGTAAGCAAAAATTGCCTCCAAAGGTGTACATAGCCTTTAAATGTATTTTATTGAGATTTTATGTGATAGACCAACACAAAGTACAAGTATGTGTGAATTGAAAAGAAAATGATACGTGGTTTCCAAAATTTTTTAATAAATAAAAATCTGAAAAGTGAGGCGTGTATTTGTAGTTAGCCCCCTGTACTCTGATACCCCTAAATAAAATCCAGTGTGACCAATAACCTTCAGAAGTCACCTAATTAGTAAATAGAGTCCATCTGTGTCTAATTTATTCTTAGTATAACTACAGCTGTTCTGTGAAGGTTTGTTAGTGAACATTAGTGATCAAACAGCATCATGAAAACCAAGGAACACACCAGACAGGTTAGGGATAAATATGGTATAGACAAATAGCTCACCCCTCTGACAATTCTGGAATGGGTGCTCTAATCTCAATTGATTCACTCAAATCAAACACTGGCACTCCTCCGTATGAGACTGGCACTCCTCCGTATGAGTTAAACATCAGTCGTTGCAGTATTCTCTGAATAATTCACAATATTTAATGTCACATATACAGTCAGGTCCATAAATATTGGGACATCAACACAATTGTAACATTTTTGGCTCTATACACCACCACAATGGATTTGAAATGAAGCAAACAAGATGTGCTTTAACTGCAGACTGTCAGCTTTAATTTGAGGCTATTTACATCCAAATCAGGTGAACAGTGTAGGAATTACAACAGTTTGCATATGTGCCTCCCACTTGTTAACGGACCAAAGGTAATGGGACAATTGGCTTCTCAGCTGTTCCATGGCCAGGTGTGTGTTATTCCCTCATTATCCCAATTATAATGAGCAGATAAAAGGTCCAGAGTTCATATCAAGTGTGCTATTTGCATTTGGAATCTGTTGCTGTCAACTCTCAAGATGAGATACAAAGAGCTGTCACTATCAGTGAAGCAAGCCATTATTAGGCTGAAAAAGCAAAACAAACCGATCAGAGAGATAGCAAAAACATTAGGCGCACCGGTGAGCTCAGCAACACCAAAAGACCCGGAAGACCACGGAAAACAACTGTGGTGGATGACCGAAGAATTCTTTCCCTGGTGAAGATAACACCCTTCACAACAGTTGGCCAGATCAAGAACACTCTCCAGGAGGTAGGTGTATGTGTGTCAAAGTCAACAGTCAAGAGAAGACTTCACCAGAGTGAATAGAGAGGGTTCACCACAAGATGTAAACCATTGGTGAGCCTCAAAAAACAGGAAGGCCAGATTAGAGTTTGCCAAACGACATCTAAAAAAGCCTTCACAGTTCTGGAACAACATCCTATGGACAGATGAGACCAAGATCAACTTATACTAGAGTGATGGGAAGAGAAGAGTATGTAGAAGGAACGGAACTGCTCATGATCCTAAGCATACCACCTCATCAGTGAAGCATGGTGGTGGTAGTGTCATGGCGTGGGCATGTATGACTGCCAATGGAACTGGTTCTCTTGTATTTATTGATGATGTGACTACTGACAAAAGCAGCAGGATGAATTCTGAAGTGTTTCGGGCAATATTATCTGCTCATATTCAGCCAACTGCTTCAGAACTCATTGGACGGTGCTTCACAGTGCAGATGGACAATGACCCAAAGCATACTGCAAAAGCAACCAAAGAGTTTTTTAAAGGAAAAAAGTGGAATGTTATGCAATGGCCAAGTCAATCACCTGAACTGAATCTGATTGAGCATGCATTTCACTTGCTGAAGACAAAACTGAAGGGAAAATGCCCCAAGAACAAGCAGGAACTGAAGACAGTTGCAGTAGAGGCCTGGCAGAGCATCACCGGGGATGAAACCCAGCATCTGGTGATGTCTATGCGTTCCAGACTTCAGGCTGTAATTGACTGCAAAGGATTTGCAACCAAGTATTAAAAAGTGAAAGTTTGATTTATAATTGATATTCTGTCCCATTACTTTTGGTCCCTTAACAAGTGGGAGGCACATATGCAAACTGTTGTAATTTCTGCACCGTTCACCTGATTTGGATGTAAATACCCTCAAATTAAAGCTGACAGTCTGCAGTTAAAGCATTTCTTGTTCGTTTCATTTCAAATCCATTGTGGTGGTGTATAGAGCCAAAAATGTTAGAGTAGTGTCGATGTCCCAATATTTATGGACCTGACTGTAATACAAACATATACTGAAACCAATCTTAATCCAAGGCTTAATAATTGCTGCAGCAAATCTCAACAATATTTAAAATAGCTAAAAGATAATAAGAAATACACATCTAAAAAATCCAATAAAATGTATCCAAAAAACGTCCAGATAAAAAGGGGGAACCAGAATGCCTAGATGGAAAATAATTACGGTAAACAGTTCTGAATAGATCCAGACAGATCCTGAAGTTATGATATGATTTGTCCAATCAATATACTTCCTGTGGCAAACCTGGTGTGTGTTTCCTTGGGGTCTGTGTGCTCAGCAGACTATGATAAGGAGACCATTGGGCACAACATACTCAAAAAACGCATCTTCACGAAGAAAAACGCATACCAACCAAAATTGCGATTTTTACCAATTCCAGACCAGTTTTTGCGGGTCTCCTGAAAGGGATATAAAATGGATCATAGGAAGTTGGGATGTGACCACTGAGGAAGGGGAAAGAGATCCCCGAAACGCGTTTGGTGCTACCAAGTACATTCCCAACAGGACATCCTCACTGGAAGCCCGTGCGATAATACTCCGACATATATAAAAATTGGAGCGCTCCAAAACAGAAAGAAAAAGTTCGGAAGATCAGCCACCTAAATCGGTCAGTACATGTCCACTTCTCGCGAGTACAAATCCAGGTCACATGACCAGACTCGAGATTCTGGCATAGCGATCGAGAGGCAGCAGTGGCGCACAAGCAAAGTGAGACGCTGAACATTTGGATCTCGGAAGGTACAAAGTTACCGTGAGTAGAAACCGGATGCCCTTTATGTTTATGGTGGATACTTACCGAATACTGGAGAACGATTTGTTGTCACACTATATATAAGAAAACAAGCCCAATATACGGTCAAAGAAGACCGACAGACACAGGAAGTATATTGATTGGACAAATCATATCATAACTTCAGGATCTGTCTGGATCTATTCAGAACTGTTTAATTATTTTCCATCTAGGAATTCTGGTTCCCCTTTTCTCTGGACGTTTTTTTGGATACATTTTATTGGATTTTTTAGATGTGTATTTCTTATTATCTTTTAGCTATTTTAAATATTGTTGAGATTTACTGCAGCAATTATTAAGCCTTGGATTAAGATTGGTTTCAGTATACAGTACAGACCAAAAGTTTGGACACACCTTCTCATTCAAAGAGTTTTCTTTATTTTCATGACTATGAAAATTGTAGATTCACACTGAAGGCATCAAAACTATGAATTAACACATGTGGAATTATATACATAACAAACAAGTGTGAAACAACTGAAAATATGTCATATTCTAGGTTCTTCAAAGTAGCCACCTTTTGCTTTGATTACTGCTTTGCACACTCTTGGCATTCTCTTGATGAGCTTCAAGAGGTAGTCCCCTGAAATGGTTTTCACTTCACAGGTGTGCCCTGTCAGGTTTAATAAGTGGGATTTCTTGCCTTATAAATGGGGTTGGGACCATCAGTTGCGTTGAGGAGAAGTCAGGTGGATACACAGCTGATAGTCCTACTGAAAAAACTGTTAAAATTTGTATTATGGCAAGAAAAAAGCAGCTAAGTAAAGAAAAACTAGTGGCCATCATTACTTTAAGAAATGAAGGTCAGTCAGTCAGCCGAAAAATTGGGAAAACTTTGAACGTAAGGGCTATTTGACCATGAAGGAGAGTGATGGGGTGCTACGCCAGATGACCTGGCCTCCACAGTCACCGGACCTGAACCCAATTGAGATGGTTTGGGGTGAGCTGGACCGCAGAGTGAAGGCAAAAGGGCCAACAAGTGCTAAGCATCTCTGGGAACTCCTTCAAGACTGTTGGAAGACCATTTCAGGGGACTACCTCTTGAAGCTCATCAAGAGAATGCCAAGAGTGTGCAAAGCAGTAATCAAAGCAAAAGGTGGCTACTTTGAAGAACCTAGAATATGACATATTTTCAGTTGTTTCACACTTGTTTGTTATGTATATAATTCCACATGTGTTAATTCATAGTTTTGGTGCCTTCATAGTCATGAAAATAAAGAAAACTCTTTGAATGAGAAGGTGTGTCCAAACTTTTGGTCTGTACTGTATGTTTGTATTATATGTGACATATTAAATATTGTGAATTATTCAGGGAATACTGCTACGACTGATATTTAACTTATACGGAGGAGTGCCAGTCTCAAACTATATTATTAAGGTTAGGGATAAAGTTGTGGAAAAGTGAAAAGCAGGGTTAGGTTATAAAAAAATATCCCAAGCTCTGAACATCTCACGGAGAACTGTTCAATCCATCATCTGAAAATGGAAGAACTATGGCACAAGTGCAAACCTACTAAGACATGGCCGTCCACCTAAACTGACAGCCCAGGCAAGGAGAGCACTAATTAGAGAAGCAGCTAAGAGGCCCATGGTCACTCTGGAGTTGCAGCAGAGATCCACAGCTCAGATGGGAGAATCTGTCCACAGGACAACTGTTAGTCGTGTAATCCACAAATCTGGCCTTTATGGAAGAGTGGCAAGAAGAAAGCCATTTTTGAAAGCAAGCCATAAGAAGTCCCATTTGCAGTTTGCCAAATGCCATGTAAGGGTCACAAATATGTGGAAGAAGGTGCTTTGGTCTGATGAGACCAAAGTTGAAATTTTTGGCTTATGTGCAAAAAACTATGGGGGTCATTTATTAACACTGGCGTTTTAGACTTAATAAGCCCCTGTGCTGGCGGTGGCGCTGCCAAAGTTATGTAGATGTGCTAGCCTCTAAATAACCTAGGCTTATCCACCGCCGGTCTAAATGTAAGCAAGCTTCCTTGCTGGCTTACATTTAGACTATCTTCTACACCTAAAACAGGTATAGAGAATGATGAATGAAATGGTCCTGCAGGCCCGTCCCCTTCCCCACCCACGCCACACTCACTTTTTTAGACCTGGCATGAGCGGGGAAAAGTTGCAGATTGCGGCGCAAATAAACTTTGTGCCACAATCTGCGCCAGAAATACGTCTAACATAGGCTTTTTTCTGATCGTAAATGACCCCCTATGTGCAGCGGAAAATTAACACTGCACATCACCCTTAACATACCATCACCACCATAAAACATTATGTTTTTCTTCAGCAGAGACAGAGTTGATGGGAAGATGGATGGAGCTAAATACAGGGCAATCCTGAAGGAAAACCTGGTAGATGCTGGAAAAGACTTGAGACTGGGACGTAGATTCACTTTCCAGCAAGGCAACAACCCTAAACATTCAGCCAGAGCTACAAATGATTTCGATCAAAGGATATTCATGTGTTAAAATGGCCCAGTCAATGTCCAGACCTAAATCCCATTGAGAATCTGTGGCAAGACTTGAAAATTGCAGTTTACAGAAGCTCTCCATCCAATCTGACTGAGCTTAAAGAGGTTGTCTCATCTCAGACAATGGGGGCATATTGCTAGGATATGCCCTCATTGTCTCATAGGTGCGGGTCCCACTGCTGGGCCTGATGGAAATAGCCAAGCCATCACTTGACTATTTTCAGCGGCCCCATGGAAAATGAATGGAGGGTGGCTGCGCATGTGCAGGGTGCTGCAAAGTCCACCACTTTCGGGGCTTCGTTCTCGATGTAAGTGCAGGTCCCAGCAGTGGGACCCGCACCTATCAGACAATATCGCTACAATATGCCCCCATTGTCTGAGATGAGACAACCTCTTTAAGCTAAGAAGAATGGGCAAAGATTTCAGCCTCTAGATGTGCAAAGCTGGTAGAGGTATAGCCCAAAAGACTTGCAGCAAACGGTGGTGCTACAAAGTATTGACTCAGGGGGGCTGAATACAAATCCACGCCACATTTTCTAGATTTGTATTTATAAAAAATTTTGAAAACCATGTATCATTTTCTTTTCACTTCACACATACTTGCTACTTTGTGTTGGTCTATCACATAAAAAAACATTTACGTTTGTGGGAACGTGAAAAAATTTGGAAAAGTTCAAGGGGTATGAATACTTTTTAAAGGCACTGTATGTGTCTGTAGCCAGGGCTTGAGCTGTTCATAACTTCATGTGATGCACTGCCCAAGACATGAACTTTTAAACAGCCTGTTTTGTCCTAAAACTTGTTGCAAAGCTTCTCTAGTTCATAAGTGTGAAATAGACATATTTCCCAGCATCACCAGCAGGATATATTTTGCCACACAAAGTAGTTAATTTGCAACATTTTCTTTCCAAAAACCTGTTAAAAAGCCAGGAGACATCCAATGAGGTCTTTAGCTATTTCCCAGAAACCTGTTTCAATTGTTCTACAGTAGGTGTTTGTGAGATTGTGTTTTCAGCACGACAGCGTCGCGCTGATACTCGGCGATGTGGTGCCGAGATCTCGCACTCACTGGGATAGCGACAGCACATCCCAGCAAGCGCGTCATAGAAGAGACGGGAGATCCGACTTGGATTCCCGCCAATTCTACACGTGTGCGGCGTTTGTTATGAATCCTGAGGGGGAAGTCCCCGCCGGATTTTAAATAAAAATCCGGCCTGGGTCCCGCCCTCAGGAGCATACCGGGCCCTTAGGTCTGTTATGGGTTGTAAGGAGAGCCCCCCCTACGCCGAAAAAAACGGCGTAGGGGGTCCCCCTACAATCCATACCAGACCCGTATCCAAAGCACGCTACCCGGCCAGCCAGGAAGGGAGTGGGGACGAGCGAGCGCCCCCCCCCCCTCCTGAGCCGTACCAGGCTGCATGCCCTCAACATGGGGGGTTGGGTGCTCTGGGGCAGGGGGCGCACTGCGGCCCCCCCACCTCAGAGCACCCTGTCCCCATGTTGATGAGGACAGGGCCCCTTCCCGACAACCCTGGCCGTTGGTTGTCGGGGTATGCGGGCGGGAGGCTTAACGGAATCTGGGAGCCCCCTTTAATAAGGGGGGCCCCCAGATACCGGCCCCCCACCCTAAGTGAATGAGTATGGGGTACATCGTACCCCTACCCATTCACCTGCAAGAAAAGTGGTAAAAACACAAATAAACCACACAGTGTATTAAAATATTTTATTTTTCTGCTCCGGAGGCCGCCCCCTGTCTTCTTTATTAGCTCTTTTACCAGGGGGGGCTCTTCTTCTTCCGATATCCCGACGGGTCTTCTCCGCTATCCGGGGGGGTCTTCTCAACTCTCCGGGGTTCTCCTTCTGTCTTCTCCTTCTGTCTTGTTGTCTCCTTCTGTCTTCTGTCTCCGGGGGGGGCTCTTCTTCTTCCGATATCCCGACGGGTCTTCTCCGCTATCCGGGGGGGGTCTTCTCAACTCTCCGGGGTTCTCCTTCTGTCTTCTCCTTCTGTCTTGTTGTCTCGGCGCACCCCGGTTCTTCGTCTTCTCTTCTTGTTTTCGCCTCTCTCTGTTGTTGACTCGGCGCACCCCGATTCTTCGTCTTCTCTTCTTGTTTTCGCCTCTCTCTGTTGTTGACTCGGCGCACCCCGGTTCTTCGTCTCGCGAGACTCGGCGCACCCCGATTCTTCGTCTCGCGAGACGAAGAACCGGGGTGCGCCGAGACAACAAGACAGAAGGAGAAGACAGAAGGAGAACCCCGGATAGCGGAGAAGACCCGTCGGGATATCGGAAGAAGAAGAGCCCCCCCCGGAGACAGAAGACAGAAGGAGACAACAAGACAGAAGGAGAAGACAGAAGGAGAACCCCGGAGAGTTGAGAAGACCCCCCCGGATAGCGGAGAAGACCCGTCGGGATATCGGAAGAAGAAGAGCCCCCCCCGGAGACAGAAGACAGAAGGAGACAACAAGACAGAAGGAGAAGACAGAAGGAGAACCCCGGAGAGTTGAGAAGACCCCCCCGGATAGCGGAGAAGACCCGTCGGGATAGCGGAAGAAGAAGAGCCCCCCCTGGTAAAAGAGCTAATAAAGAAGACAGGGGGCGGCCTCCGGAGCAGAAAAATAAAATATTTTAATACACTGTGTGGTTTATTTGTGTTTTTACCACTTTTCTTGCAGGTGAATGGGTAGGGGTACGATGTACCCCATACTCATTCACTTAGGGTGGGGGGCCGGTATCTGGGGGCCCCCCTTATTAAAGGGGGCTCCCAGATTCCGTTAAGCCTCCCGCCCGCATACCCCGACAACCAACGGCCAGGGTTGTCGGGAAGGGGCCCTGTCCTCATCAACATGGGGACAGGGTGCTCTGAGGTGGGGGGGCCGCAGTGCGCCCCCTGCCCCAGAGCACCCAACCCCCCATGTTGAGGGCATGCAGCCTGGTACGGCTCAGGAGGGGGGGGGGGGGCGCTCGCTCGTCCCCACTCCCTTCCTGGCTGGCCGGGTAGCGTGCTTTGGATACGGGTCTGGTATGGATTGTAGGGGGACCCCCTACGCCGTTTTTTTCGGCGTAGGGGGGGCTCTCCTTACAACCCATAACAGACCTAAGGGCCCGGTATGCTCCTGAGGGGGGGACCCATGCCGGATTTTTATTTAAAATCCGGCGGGGACTTCCCCCTCAGGATTCATAACAAACGCCGCACACGTGTAGAATTGGCGGGAATCCAAGTCGGATCTCCCGTCTCTTCTATGACGCGCTTGCTCTCCATCGCGGCAAGCCAGCTCGGCGCTGGCTCCCGCGATGGGGCTCGTATGTGCTCAATCTCGCCGAGAAATACGGCGAGATTGACACAAAATCGGGTTCACCTACTGTACTTGTTACAAGTGCACAAATAAACATATTTTAGTGCATCAATAGCAGTGTATAGTTTTGTCGAACTCAGGGGACGTCCAGCTAGACTACATTTTTTTTCAAAAAAACCTGTTGCAATTTTTCTACTTTTATAACTACGCGAATAGGTGTGCTTTAGTATGTCAATAGCAGTTTAGAGCCTTGTCGCACTCAGGTCCAATTGAGCCTGTATTTTTTCCCTGTTGAAATTTTTCTGCCATTTGTAAGTGTGTACATAAGGGTATTTTAGTATATCAACAACAGCAGCATATATTTTGAGTTACAGGGGTTGTCCAGTTGCGCCTTGCACTGTTGCAAAGTTTCCTTATTCAATAATCAGAGGCCCAAAACTGTGACTTCTCATTCACGACAAGTAGCAGCAGCAGCACCAGCAGCAGGCAATTCGGTTTGATGAACATGATGGAGCAGTTTTTTCAAGTACTGTGCTAAGTTGATGCACTTCAGCAAACAGACAGGCACCGCATGAACAGCCATGCTCATTTCTACCTGCACCCTACACAGCCACAAATTTCTTATCTATCAGGTTCCATAGGGTACTGCTACTGCTGTCACTACTATTACCTCTACACAACTGCACATCTCCTGCCTGGTCTATGAGGTTCATCATCCAAAGTACACTGCTCAAAAAAATAAAGGGAACACTTAAACAACACAATGTAACTCCAAGTCAATCACACTTCTGTGAAATCAAACGTCCACTTAGGAAGCAACACTGAGTGACAATCAATTTCACATGCTGTTGTGCAAATGGGATAGACAACAGGTGGAAATTATAGGCAATTAGCAAGACACCCCCAATAAAGGAGTGGTTCTGAAGGTGGTGACCTGACCACTTCTCAGTTCCTATGCTTCCTGGCTGATGTTTTGGTCACTTTTGACTGCTGCCGGTGCTTTCACTCTAGTGGTAGCGTGAGACGGAGTCTAGAACCCACACAAGTGGCTCAGGTAGTGCAGCTTATCCAGGATGGCACATCAATGCGAGCTGTGACAAGAAGGTTTGCTGTGTCTGTCAGCGTAGTGTCCAGAGCATGGAGGCGCTACCAGGAGACAGGCCAGTACATCAGGAGACGTGGAGGAGGCCGTAGGAGGGCAACAACCCAGCAGCAGGACCGCTACCTCCGCCTTTGTGCAAGGAGGAACAGGAGGAGCACTGCCAGAGCCCTGCAAAATGACCTCCAGCAGGCCACAAATGTGCATGTGTCTGCTCAAACGGTCAGAAACAGACTCCATGAGGGTGATATGAGGGCCCGACGTCCACAGGTGGGGGTTGTGCTTACAGCCCAACACCGTGCAGGACGTTTGGCATTTGCCAGAGAACACCAAGATTGGCAAATTCGCCACTGGCGCCCTGTGCTCTTCACAGATGAAAGCAGGTTCACACTGAGCACATGTGACAGACGTGACAGAGTCTGGAGACGCCGTGGAGAACGTTCTGCTGCCTGCAACATCCTCTAGCATGACCGGTTTGGCATTAGGTCAGTAATGGTGTGGGGTGGCATTTCTTTGGAGGGCCGCACAGCCCTCCATGTGCTCGCTAGAGGTAGCCTGACTGCCATTAGGTACCGAGATGAGATCCTCAGACCCTTTGTGAGACCATATGCTGGTGCGGTTGGCCCTGGGTTCCTCCTAATGCAAGACAATGCTAGACCTCATGTGGCTGGAGTGTGTCAGCAGTTCCTGCAAGACGAAGGCATTGATGCTATGGACTGGCCCGCCCGTTCCCCAGACCTGAATCCAATTGAGGACATCTGGGACATCACGTCTCGCTCTATCCACCAACGTCACGTTGCACCACAGACTGTCCAGGAGTTGGCAGATGCTTTAGTCCAGGTCTGGGAGGAGATCCCTCAGAAGACCGTCCGCCACCTCATCAGGAGCATGCACAGGCGTTGTAGGGAGGTCATACAGGCACGTGGAGGCCACACACACTACTGAGCCTCATTTTGACTTGTTTTAAGGACATTACATCAAAGTTGGATCAGCCTGTAGTGTGTTTTTCCACTTTAATTTTGAGGGTGACTCCAAATCCAGACCTCCATGGGTTAAAAAATTTGATTTCCATATTTTTTTTTTGGTGTGATTTTGTTGTCAGCACATTCAACTATGTAAAGAACAAAGTATTTCAGAAGAATATTTAATTAATTCAGATCTAGGATGTGTTATTTTTGTGTTCCCTTTATTTTTTTGAGCAGTGTATATTGCTGCGGCTCCCAAAAAAGGGAACATTTTTGGATGCTTGTTCAGAACAAGCCACTGCTTCTTTCAATATTTTTTGATGGTTTCCTTTCTAGGGCCACCTCAGGGTCTCTTCAAATGTGACATGGCATCCAAAAGCCATCCCAGCAAAATCTGCCCTCCAGATTTTCATAGGCTTCTTCCCTTCTGTGCCCCATGGTGTGCCCATACGGCAGTTTATGACCACATATGGGGTACTGCCGTATTAAGAAGAAAATGTATAACATAATGTTGGGACTAAAGTGACATTTTCATTTTCGTGGCCAAGTGAGCAAAGAGCTCCCTACCACCCTGGAAATATTCCTTGGAGGATGTAGTTTCAAACACAGGGTCAATTTTTAGGGGTTTCCACTGTAGTGGTGCATCAGGAGGTCTTTAAATGCAACATGGGCCCAGTAAATTATTCCAGTAAAATTTGCCCTCCTAAAGACATATCTTTTCTGAGCCCTGCAGTATGACCATGCAGGAGTTTATGGCCACATATGGGGTATTTCTGTAAACTGCAAAGAGTAATAAATATTGGAGGTTTGTTTGGTTGTAAAACCAGGCTGTTTTACAGGAAAATTGGTTTGAAATTGAAAATTTAAAGAAGAAAAAAAGTGACATTTTGAATGTCTCCTCTATTTTCCTTAAATTCTTGTGGGACACCTAAAGGGTTAACAGTTTCTAAAATGCGTTTTAAAAAATTTGAGTGGTATTGTTTCTAAAATGAGGTGGTTTCCATTATGTAATCCCCATAAAGAGACTTTAAAACTAAATTGGTCCTAAATTGGGTTTTGGAAATGTTCTTAAAATTTTTTAAATTTGCTTCTAAACTTCTAAGCCTTCTAACATCCTAAAAAAATAAAATTACATTTACAAAATAATGCCAACATGAAGTAAACATATAGAGAATGCTAAGTAATAACTATTTTATGAGGCATCACTATCTGTCTTAAAAGCTGAGATTTCAAATTTAGAAAATTGCAATTTTTTCCAATTTTTTTTGTAAATTTTTAACTTTTTAATAAATAAAGGGAAAACTTATGGACTCAAATTTACCACTAACATGAAGTATGATGTGTCACGGGGAAACAGTAAAAGTGTTCCAAAGTTATTACCACATAAAGTGACACAGGTCAAATTTCCAAAATTGGGCTGGATCCTTAAGGTGAAAAATGTCTTGGTCTTGAAGGGGGGTTAAACAGGCTGTTTATTTGTCCATGTGTTTACCCACATATATATATATATATGTCAATATGTCACTCTGACATTATTTACTGTTGCTTACTTTGCCTTAAAATAGCTTGAATGGGGAGAGACAGAGAGAAAGAGAATTCAAGAAAAAAATTTAACAGAGAGAAACAAGAGAACAAACATATGAGTCTTAGTAGACCTCAGAGCATCATGCACCAATTTTCAAGTCAACTGGAGCACCTTTGATTTTGGTAGAACCCAAATAGAATTTGCTGATCTATTTGTTAGAATCAGACCCGAAAATAATTTCAATAAATTTGCTCATCTCTGGTTTACACATATGCGTTTGTGCTTTCTGCATGATACACTTCACATTTCCCATGTTGTTCTTGTTATTCCAGAGTACTGGCAGTTTCTCTCTTGGGGGTGCAGTTATTCCAGGTTAGTCCCCACTATACCAGTAACAATTTGTATTACACAGATAGACAGTGATGTTGTTTGCCCAGCTTTAAATTTCCTGGCAGACTAGCTACTTTCTGTCTCAAAAATATCCCATATGAGAAAACATCTAAATCACACCAGAATCCATTGTAGTCGAATAACCCCAGTGCTGACCATGCGACCTCATAGAGGAGTTATATTAATAAAAGGAAATATCACTAATACAGTAAAAATCTATATGGATTGTTTTTTTTTCTGATGACATTTAAGATACAGACATCACAGGAAGATACACTGTTATACAGTTATGTCTCACACAAGATATGTGACATTGCTTAGCCTTAGTATTACGGTCAGCACAGAAAGTAAGCTATTCCTGTCGACAAAGTTAAAAGCGTTTCCTGCTCCCTCTGTGAGAAGCCCCTTTACCCTCCTACGGAAATTACGGTTATAGGCTATGTACACCTTCATAGCTATTTGTTTAATTGTTCTACTATGAAAAATGATGCAACTTTGCAAATAGCTTTCCCTAAACATTTCCTACCACATTGTCCATAGCTGCTATGCAGACCTATGCATCTCCATGCTCTTTCTACTGTTCGTTACTTCTTGCTAAACAACCAAATTTGTGATAGGAAGAAGTATACAACAGCTAGAGGAAAGTAAGGAAGTATGGCTGTAGGATCAGAAAATTCAGGATTTACTTGTTGTGTGTTACCATAGAGATGCATAGGTCTGCACAGCAGCAGTAGCAAGAAAACTGTACATTTTTAACAAGACAAGTTGCAAAGTTGCATTTTCATTTTAGATGTATTGAAAAAAATTGACATAAATAGTTATGAAGATGTACATAGCATATAATGGGCAACTGTCAGCAGATCTGTACCTATGAAACTGGTTGATCTGTTGCATGTGCATTTAGCAGCTGTGTTGATCCCCTCTTCTTATGTGCCCACATTGCTGTGAAAAAGGATGTTTTAAATCACTAAAACTGGAGGGTAACGAGGAAGCATTGAAAAACTAAAAGGAAAAAAATAGAATATATAAAACACAAAAAAAGCTTGGACTGGGGGAAAATCTCTGTATATGGGTAAGTAACTGGCTCGGTGATAGAAAACAGAGGGTGGTTATTAGTGGTACACACTCAGATTGGGTCACTGCTACCAGTGGGGTACCAGAGGGGTCAGTATTGGGCCCTATTCTCTTCAATATATTTATTAATGATCTTGTAGAAGGCTTGCACAGTAAAATATCTATCTTTGCAGATGACACTAAACTGTGTAAAGTAATTGACACGGAAAAGGAGAGTATACTGCTACAGATGGATCTGGATAGATTGGAGGCTTGGGCAGAGAAGTGGAAGATGAGGTTTAACACCTACAAATGTAAGGTTATGCACATGGGAAGGAATAATGCAAGTCACCCGTACATACTAAATAGTAAAACACTGGGTAACACTGACATGGAAAAGGACCTAGGAATTTTAGTGGACAGCAAACCTGGCTGCAGAAACCATAGATGCCCGTGATGAGAACATAGTCCTGCCACTTTACAAATCACTAGTCAGACCACACATGGAGTACTGTGTAAGGTTCTGGGCTCCTGTGAACAAGGCAGACGTAGCAGAGTTGGAGAGGGTCCAGAGGAGGGCAACTAAAGTAATAACTGAAATGGGTGGACTACAGTACCCAGAAAGATTATCAAAATTAGGGTTATTTCAGTTTAGAAAAAAGACGACTGAGGAGAGATCTAATTACTATGTATAAATATATCAGGGGTCAGTACAGAGATCTCTCCCATCATCTATTTATCCCCAGGACTGTGACTGTGACTGTGACGAGGGGACATCCTCTGCGCCTGGAGGAAAGAAGGTTTGTACACAAACATAGAAGAGGATTCTTTACGGTAAGAGCAGTGAGACTATGGAACTCTCTGCCTGAGGAGGTGGTGATGGGGAGTTCACTAAAAGAGTTCAAGAGAGGCCTGGATGTATTTCTGGAGTGTAATAATACTACAGGTTATAGCTACTAGAGATAGGTCGTTGATCCAGGGAGTCATTCTAATTGCCTAATTGGAGTCGGGAAGGAATTTTTTTCCCCTAATGTGTGGGAAATTGGCTTCTACCTCACTTTTTTTTTTTTGTCTTCCTGTGGATCAACTTGCAGAATAACAGGCCGAACTAGAGGGACAGATGTATTTTTTCAGCCTTACAAACTATGTTACTATGATACAAAGTATGTTAATATATGCAAATGAGTATCTGGGAGCAACATAGGTGTTACTATTACACTAATGCCTCATTCACACGTCAGTGTTTGGTCAGTGATTTCCATTAGTGATTTTTGAGCCAAAACCAGGTGTGGGTCTAAACACAGAACAGCTGCAGATCTTTCCCTTATATCTTATGTCTGTGGAGGCTCCACACCTGGTTTTGGCTCACAATCACTGATGGAAATCACTGACCAAAACACTGACGTGTGAATGAGGCTTTAGAGGCTCTGCTCTCTCTGCACCTGCCATGCCCTCTGTACTTTAATTGACAGAACCAGGCAGTGTAATTATCATTATGCCTGGCTCTGTCAATCAAAGTGGTGAGAGGGCGTGGCTGTTGCAGAGAGAGAAGAGCCTCTAGGTTTAATGGTAGCGTCCCCCGTTACTCCTAGAGGCTCATTGGCACATATTAAAACTTCCTTTTTCTCAGCAAGGCAGGCACAGATGAACCTGGGACCAACACAGATGCCTTCAGCTGTCAAGTGCACATGTGACAGGTCAGCCAGTTTCATAGGTACAAATCTGCTGAAATATACCATTTAAAGAGAATATGACATAGCTGCAGGCAGCTTGTTAAAGAGCAGGATTTGCTGAGGAAATTAATAAATAGCTTAGGAGTCCAGTAGGCAGTCTCACCCACAAATGGACATCGACCCAAAATGCTGCCAATCATTGAGCAAAACCTAAACCCAGAATAAGCTGAAATTTCGATTAAATTACAAATTCTAGTGAATCTTTTCCATAAAACTATATATCAGTCTGCTCAGCTCCCCATGCTCTATAACATGCTGCTGGCAGATGAGACATCATATTCAATGTGGCAGATTTCCTTTAATACCTTTAGAAAATTTATAAGAAACATGATCATAGTCAGTAGATACAGTCTACTAAAAAAGAGGTATATAACTGAGCCAGTTTTCCAGCTCTGTTCTGAAAGTGTGGTCTATAAACTTATTATTCTGTCTTTCAACAGATATTCCACACATCACAGAGATAGGAATAATGGATTTCATCCAAAAATTTAGTAACATAATTGAAACTATCAGTTATTACCCACTCTGGCAGACTAGAGCCAGTCATGTATTATGGTACATATCCCCTGCAGCAGCCACTTCAGAAGAAATGTCTGGCTGGCTGCGGCTTCAGATATGCGTGCTTCCCATATCAAGGGAGTTGTCTGTGGTGAGACAACTTCTTTTAGAAGCAATTTATACTCAAAAACATCCAGACTAATGCAAATCGTAGTCAATTTAACCACCTCCGGACCGCCTAACGCAGGATCGCGTTCCGGAGGTGGCAGCCCTGCGCACAGTCACGCATATATGCGTCATCTCGCGAGACGCGAGATTTCCTGTGAACGCGCGCACACAGGCGCGCGCGCTCACAGGAACGGAAGGTAAGAGAGTTGATCTCCAGCCTGCCAGCGGCGATCGTTCGCTGGCAGGCTGGAGATGTGTTTTTTTTTTTAACCCTAACAGGTATATTAGACGCTGTTTTGATAACAGCGTCTAATATACCTGCTACCTGGTCCTCTGGTGGTCCCCTTTGTTTGGATCGACCACCAGAGGACACAGGCAGCTCAGTAAAGTCCCACCAAGCACCACTACACTACACTACACCCCCCCCCCGTCACTTATTAACCCCTTATTAGCCCCTGATCACCTCTGATCACCCCATATAGACTCCCTGATCACCCCCCTGTCATTGATTAGCCCCCTGTCATTGATCAACCCCCTGTAAAGCTCCATTCAGACGTCCGCATGATTTTTACGGATCCACTGATAGATGGATCGGATCCGCAAAACGCATCCGGACGTCTGAATGAAGCCTTACAGGGGCGTGATCAATGACTGTGGTTATCACCCCATATAGACTCCCTGATCACCCCCCTGTCATTGATTACACCCCTGTCATTGATTACCCACCTGTAAAGCTCCATTCAGATGTCCGCATGATTTTTACGGATCCACTGATAGATGGATCGGATCCGCAAAACGCATCCGGACGTCTGAATGAAGCCTTACAGGGGCATGATCAATGACTGTGGTGATCACCCCATATAAACTCCCTGATCACCCCCCTGTAAAGCTCCATTCAGATGTCCGCATGATTTTTACGGATGCACTGATAGATGGATCCGATCCGCAAAACGCATCCGGACGTCTGAATGAAGCCTTACAGGGGCATGATCAATGACTGTGGTGATCACCCCATATAGACTCCCTGATCACCCCCCTGTAAAGCTCCATTCAGATGTCCGCATGATTTTTACGGATGCACTGATAGATGGATCCGATCCGCAAAACGCATCCGGACGTCTGAATGAAGCCTTACAGGGGCATGATCAATGACTGTGGTGATCACCCCATATAGACTCCCTGATCACCCCCCTGTAAAGCTCCATTCAGATGTCCGCATGATTTTTACGGATGCACTGATAGATGGATCGGATCCGCAAAACGCATCCGGACGTCTGAATGAAGCCTTACAGGGGCATGATCAATGACTGTGGTTATCACCCCATATAGACTCCCTGATCACCCCCCTGTCATTGATCACCCCCCCTGTCATTGATCACCCCCCCTGTCATTGATCACCCCCCTGTCATTGATCACCCCCCTGTCATTGATCACCCCCCTGTCATTGATCACCCCTCTGTAAGGCTCCATTCAGACATTTTTTTGGCCCAAGTTAGCGGAATTTTTTTTTTTTTTTCTTACAAAGTCTCATATTCCACTAACTTGTGTCAAAAAATAAAATCTCACATGAACTCACCATACCCCTCACGGAATCCAAATGCGTAAAATTTTTTAGACATTTATATTCCAGACTTCTTCTCACGCTTTAGGGCCCCTAGAATGCCAGGGCAGTATAAATACCCCACATGTGACCCCATTTCGGAAAGAAGACACCCCCAGGTATTCCGTGAGGGGCATTATGAGTCCATGAAAGATTGAAATTTTTGTCCCAAGTTAGCGGAAAGGGAGACTTTGTGAGAAAAAAATTAAAAATATCAATTTCCGCTAACTTGTGCCAAAAATTTTTTTTTTCTATGAACTCGCCATGCCCCTCATTGAATACCTTGGGGTGTCTTCTTTCCAAAATGGGGTCACATGTGGGGTATTTATACTGCCCTGGCATTCTAGGGGCCCCAAAGCGTGAGAAGAAGTCTGGTATCCAAATGTCTAAAAATGCCCTCCTAAAAGGAATTTGGGCACCTTTGCGCATCTAGGCTGCAAAAAAGTGTCACACATCTGGTATCGCCGTACTCAGGAGAAGTTGGGGAATGTGTTTTGGGGTGTCATTTTACATATACCCATGCTGGGTGAGAGAAATATCTTGGTCAAATGCCAACTTTGTATAAAAAAATGGGAAAAGTTGTCTTTTGCCAAGATATTTCTCTCACCCAGCAAGGGTATATGTAAAATGACACCCCAAAACACATTCCCCAACTTCTCCTGAATACGGCGATACCACATGTGTGACACTTTTTTGCAGCCTAGGTGGGCAAAGGGGCCCATATTCCAAAGAGCACCTTTAGGATTTCACAGGTCATTTACCTACTTACCACACATTAGGGCCCCTGGAAAATGCCAGGGCAGTATAACTACCCCACAAGTGACCCCATTTTGGAAAGAAGACACCCCAAGGTATTCCGTGAGGGGCATGGCGAGTTCCTAGAATTTTTTATTTTTTGTCACAAGTTAGTGGAAAATGCTGATTTTTTTTTTTTTTTTTTTTCATACAAAGTCTCATATTCCACTAACTTGTGACAAAAAATAAAAACTTCCATGAACTCACTATGCCCATCAGCGAATACCTTGGGGTGTCTTCTTTCCAAAATGGGGTCACTTGTGGGGTAGTTATACTGCCCTGGCATTCTGGGGTCACTTGTGGGGTAGTTATACTGCCCTGGCATTCTAGTGGCCCAAATGTGTGGTAAGGAGTTTGAAATCAAATTCTGTAATAAATGACCTGTGAAATCCGAAAGGTGCTCTTTGGAATATGGGCCCCTTTGCCCACCTAGGCTGCAAAAAAGTGTCACACATCTGGTATCTCCGTACTCAGGAGAAGGTGGGGAATGTGTTTTGGGGTGTCATTTTACATATACCCCTGCTGGGTGAGAGAAATATCTTGGCAAAAGACAACTTTTCCCATTTTTTTATACAAAGTTGGCATTTGACCAAGATATTTATCTCACCCAGCATGGGTATATGTAAAAAGACACCCCAAAACACATTCCCCAACTTCTACTGAATACGGAGATACCAGATGTGTGACACTTTTTTGCAGCCTAGGTGGGCAAAGGGGCCCATATTCCAAAGAGCACCTTTCGGATTTCACTCGTCATTTTTTACAGAATTTGATTTCAAACTCCTTACCACACATTTGGGCCCCTAGAATGCCAGGGCAGTATAACTACCCCACAAGTGACCCCATTTTGGAAAGAAGAGACCCCAAGGTATTCGCTGATGGGCATAGTGAGTTCATGGAAGTTTTTATTTTTTGTCACAAGTTAGTGGAATATGAGACTTTGTATGAAAAAAAAATCAAAAAAAAAAATCATCATTTTCCACTAACTTGTGACAAAAAATAAAAAATTCTAGGAACTTGCCATGCCCCTCACGAAATACCTTGGGGTGTCTTCTTTCCAAAATGGGGTCACTTGTGGGGTAGTTATACTGCCCTGGCATTCTAGGGGCCCAAATGTGTGGTAAGGAGTTTGAAATCAAATTCTGTAAAAAATGACGAGTGAAATCCGAAAGGTGCTCTTTGGAATATGGGCCCCTTTGCCCACCTAGGCTGCAAAAAAGTGTCACACATCTGGTATTGCCGTACTCAGGAGAAGGTGGGGAATGTGTTTTGGGGTGTCTTTTTACATATACCCATGCTGGGTGAGAGAAATATCTTGGCAAAAGACAACTTTTCCCATTTTTTTATACAAAGTTGGCATTTGACCAAGATATTTATCTCACCCAGCATGGGTATATGTAAAAAGACACCCCAAAACACATTCCTCAACTTCTCCTGAATACAGAGATACCAGATGTGTGACACTTTTTTGCAGCCTAGGTGGGCAAAGGGGCCCATATTCCAAAGAGCACCTTTCGGATTTCACTCGTCATTTTTTACAGAATTTGATTTCAAACTCCTTACCACACATTTGGGCCCCTAGAATGCCAGGGCAGTATAACTACCCCACAAGTGACCCCATTTTGGAAAGAAGAGACCCCAAGGTATTTCGTGATGGGCATAGTGAGTTCATAGAAGTTTTTATTTTTTGTCACAAGTTAGTGGAATATGAGACTTTGTAAGGAAAAAAAAAAAAAAAAAAAAAAATCATCATTTTCCGCTAACTTGTGACAAAAAATAAAAAGTTCTATGAACTCACTATGCCCATCAGCGAATACCTTAGGGTGTGTACTTTCCGAAATGGGGTCATTTGTGGGGTGTTTGTACTGTCTGGCCATTGTAGAACCTCAGGAAACATGACAGGTGCTCAGAAAGTCAGAGCTGCTGCAAAAAGCGGAAATTCACATTTTTGTACCATAGTTTGTAAACGCTATAACTTTTACCCAAACCATTTTTTTTTTACCCAAACATTTTTTTTTTATCAAAGACATGTAGAACAATAAATTTAGAGCAAAATTTCTATATGGATCTCGTTTTTTTTGCAAAATTTTACAACTGAAAGTGAAAAATGTCATTTTTTTGCAAAAAAATCGTTAAATTTCGATTAATAACAAAAAAAGTAAAAATGTCAGCAGCAATGAAATACCACCAAATGAAAGCTCTATTAGTGAGAAGAAAAGGAGGTAAAATTCATTTGGGTGGTAAGTTGCATGACCGAGCAATAAACGGTGAAAGTAGTGTAGTGCAGAAGTGTAAAAAGTGGCCTGGTCTTTCAGGGTGTTTAAGCACTGGGGGCTGAGGTGGTTAAAAGACATTTAAAATAAACTTCCATTGTTTTAGACAGATCTGATTTCTACTACAGTATGTGACTACTGGGTCCTCCTGTGTTAATGATCAAAGCCAATTTTCTAAATCCCTACCTCACTAAAATAAACTCTCACCCTACCCACTCCTGTTTCCATCAAAAGTTGATGTGTCGTTCTAGGAAAAAATGTATGTTTCTAACTAACTCTGTATATATGTGACAGTTATAAACACAGTCATTAGGCTTTCCCACCCTGTAATCACATAATCTCTTTATTTTGTACAATTATATTTACCTTGTAACGTTAACAAGGGTGGAAATAATGCCAGGGGCCAACTGAGTTATCTTTAGGGCAGAAACTTCCCAGTTATTAAACGGGATACTGCATGAGTCCAACACTCTAAATGTTCTGCTCACATTGACAATCTATACATCTCAAGATGTCCGAGCCTGCATAGATACTTTCATCAAAGGATGAGTACCCTCCAAAGTTTAAAGGGGTTCTCCAGGAGTGATTTCAAATAGGTTCCAGCAACCATATTGGTAAGTTTTCCAGTCAAGTTGCTCAGACATGATAGCATATCATAGGCAGGATCACATCATTACTATCTAATGTAGAGCAGTGCATTGTGTAGTGAGGCCCGTCCCCTCATCCCCCAGGTAGCTTTGTAAGTAGTTGCAACCAGACCTCCTCATATTACAGGACAGGTTTCTGGCAGCCATTTTAAATCATTTCAGGAGAATCCTTTTAATAATACTTTACTGCTTCAATATTTACTTAAAAATAAGTGTAACACAACTTATATAAGGGCAAAGGTAAATAAAAATAAGCACCTTGCATTATTTTGTACTTAGAATTTAACTAAAAAATGTTTGAGTACATGCTGAAGCAGGTTTCTCAAACCTGGTATCTATCTCATCAACTCCATTTCTTCCTCTTAAGAGCATTGAATTGAAGTATGTGTATTCTGGTTGGTCATCTTGGTTTCTTCATCTTAGAGTCCATTCATATCCACAAAATATGGATGTGGTCCATGTGCGTCTCACACTTTTTGCAGGCCCCGTTGTAAACAAGAATAGGACAAGTGCTATATTTTTTGTGGGGTCACGGAATGGACATACAGATGGGGACAGCAGACAGTGTGCTTTCTGCAATTTTTGCGACCCCACTGAAATTAATGGGTCTGCATCCAATCCTCAAAAATGCATCTTGGAATGCGGACAAAAAATATGGTCTTGTGAATGAGGCCTTATGGTCGTGGAATTATAGTATCCCTGTTCTAGTTAATGATCTTGGTTTCTTCCTCTTATGAGCATTGAAAGGCAGGATTTCTGTTCTGGTTGACCATTTTGGTTTCTTCATCTTAAGGTCATGGAATGGTATCTCTGTTTTAGTTGATGATTTTGGTTTTTTCCTCTTATTGGTACTGAGTGGTACTGAATATGTTCTGATTAAATATCTTGGTTTGTTCATCTTATGGGCATTGAATGGTAATATCTCAACCCTGGTCATTGAATGGTAGAATTTCTGTTCTAGTTGATCATCTCGTTTTCTTCCCCTTATGGGCATTGAATGGTAGTATCTTATGGTCAAAGAATGCTAGTATCTCTTTTCTACTTAATCAACTAGGTTTCTTCTTCATATGGGCATTGGCTGGTAGTAACTCTGTTCTGGCTGATCATCTTGTTTTTCTCCCCTTATGAGCATTTAATAGTAATAGCTCTGATCGGGTTAATAGTCTTGTTTTCTACCTCCTATGGGCATTAAATGGTAATATGTCTGTTCAGGTTGATCATCTTGGTTTCCATCTCCTGTGAACATTGAATGGCTTTATCTCTGTTCTGGTTGATCATATTATGTAAAATGTTTTAATATACTTATCTTTTAATGGATAAATTAGCTATAAATGGTCTTAAGTGTATTTATCTAATTAATCCTATCAAAGCTCCTCCATTATACTCCTCAATCGTCCTTGCTTTAGCTTAGTTCATCCTAAGTACTCTATTTGCAGAGCATTTCCCTACTCTACTTTTCCATTTGTGACTTTCTACTTCCCTATTCCAGAATTCTTAGTGTGTACCCACCTTATTTTTGTTAGCTATGTCAGTATTTACTCCTATGATGCATCACCTTTTGTTAGAGAGAAGGTACATAAAAGGAGGAAAAAAGGGAAGTGGGTGAGATTAGGGGTACAGAAAGGGCAATCTGTCACAAAGAACAGTGTGTTGTCTTCCTGGCGCTAGAGTTCGACACATCGCAGATCAGGTTGACAGATTACTGGGAGGGGCTGGAGAAGATCCAGCGGTCATGGTCCATATCGGAACCAATGACAAAGTTAGAGGAAGGTGGAGAGTCCTTAAAAATTATTTTAGGGATTCAGGACAAAAGCTTAGGGCAAGGACCTCAAAGGTAGTATTTGCCGAAATACTGCCTGTACCACGAGCCACATAAGAAAGGCAGCGGGAGATTAGGGAGGTTAACAAGTGGCTCAAGAACTGGTGTAGGAAGAAGGGGGTTTGGTTCCTGAAGAACTGGGCCGTAGGGATGGGCTGCACCTCAATGGGGAAAGGGCAGCTGTGTTGGGGCGAAAGATGGCTAGAAGGTTGGAGGAGTGTTTAAACTAGGGACTTTTGGGGAGGGTAATTACGTTATAGGATTGGAAGATAGTGCAGATAGAGACCGGGGGCAAGGTAGTGGGACTGGGGGAGGAATGGAAGGAGGGACTAGAACAGTTCAGAAGGAAAGGTGTAGGGTAAAAAATATACATAAACCTCTTAATTGTATGTATACTAATGCCAGAAGCCTGACTAATAAAACTGGGGAACTGGAATTAGTGATGTGTGAGGAGGACTATGACATAGTGGGAATAACTGAGACATGGCGGGATGATAACTATGACTGGGCAGTTAATGTACAAGGTTACAGTCTGTTTACAAAGGATCGTCAAAACCGGAGAGGGGGAGGGGTCTGCCTTTATGTAAAGTCCTGTCTAAAGCCCACAGTCCGAGAAGATATAATTGAGGGACATGAACATGTGGAGTCACTGTGGGTAGAAATATATGGAGGCAAAAATAATAAACCACCTAATATACCAGAGTCCACAGAAAATCTACTACTAAGCGATATAGACAGGGCGGCAAATCAGAATGAGGTGGTTATTATGGGGGACTTCAACTACCCATAGACTGGGAAACTGAAAGCTGTACATCTCATAAAGGAAACAGGTTCTTGGCAATAACCAAAGACAATTACCTTTCCCAACTTGTTCAGAACCCGACTAGAGGAACGGCCATACTGGACTTAGTATTAACCAATAGACCTGACAGAACAACAGAACAGCTGTGTAGGTTGGGGGACACCTGGGAAATAGTGACCTTAAAGTAATAACCTTCCAATTATCCTTCAAACGAGCGTTTCTACAGGGAGGAACAAAAATACCAAACTTCAAAAAAGCTAAATTTAGCCAACTAAGAGAGGCCATAGGCGTAACTAACTGGGACAAAGTCCTCATAAATAAAAATACCGCCACAAAATGGGATCTTTTTAAAAGCATCCTGAAATCTAATTGTTAGAGGTACATACCTCTTACCTATAAAGGGTTAAGGAACAAGAAGAAACCAATGTGGATGAATAGAACTGTAAAGAAAGCAATAAATGAGAAAAAAGAAAGCATTTAAATCACTAAAACAGGAGGGGAGTCATGAAGAACTGAAAAACTATAAGGAAAAATTTTTTATATGTAAAAAATGAATAAAAGCTACCAAACTAGAGACCGAGAGATTAATTGCCAAAGAGAGCAAAACTAAACCTAAAATGTTCTTCAATTATATAAATGGTAAAAAGTATGAATCTGAATGTGTCGGCCCTCTACAGAGCAATGAGGGGGGAGTTGCAGAGAGCGACGAGGAGAAAGCAAAGCTATTAAATATTTTTTTCTCCACGGAGGAAAATAAACTGTCAGATGAAATGCAGAATGTAAAACTAAATTCCCCATTAAAAGTGCCCTGTCTGACCCAGGAAGAAGTACAACAGCGTATTAAAAAAATTTAAATAGACAAATCGCCAGGACCAGATGGCATACACACCCGTATCCTAAGAGAATTAAGTAATGTCATAGCCAGACCCTTATTTCTGATATGTACAGACTCTAAACTGACAGGGAGTGTTCCACAGGATTGGCGCTTAGCAAATGTGGTGCCAATATTCAAAAAGGGTGGCCTTATATACTATGTTACTATATAGCTAAAAATATCCCCAGCAGCACAAAGCAGGTAAGTTTCATGGTCAAGTCTATGGAAGGCATAAACCGTAAAAATATATTTGTTAAAAGGACACTAGAGATCAGCTGTAATGTGTAGAAATACAGAAGCAAAGTTACTACTTCCCTGCAGTGCCACAACAGGAGGAACAAAGCATTACACACCAATGGATTATTTGTATAATGCACAGACAAGTCAGGTCCTCCAAAGTGAGAGACACTCTTTGTAGTTACTCTCTTTTGGCAAATAGATGAGGGTCCTCCCTCTATTAACTCAGAATTCCTTAATATTGTTTTTGAAAATGGGCTTTCTAAATCAGACAACCCCTTTAAACTTTGGTTCTTCACAGAGTGATAAGTGATTTACTGTGGATAAACTGGTTTACTTCAGGGTATGATCTCACCATAAAATATGTATACTTTCAGGTTATGATATTCCTTGTAGAACATACAGTAAAATATACAACTCCAAATTATAAAGTTTATTACATAAAAGTAGTACAACATACAGTATAATTTGAAAGTTTCTTCCAGAAACTTAGGTCAAGACAAGCATGTAAATACTTGGCAAGTTTTAGCTGTTAACATAACTTAAAAACCAAAGGAAAGATCTTTGTTCTTAGCCGCCTCTGATTAATCCAGTTTAAATGATGGGAGAACAGCAGAAATGAATGCAGAAACATCTCATGTCAGTTGATTGTTAAAGAGGGGCATTAACCCACCCTAGCTTGCCTCTCCAATCATTACCTGTCACTCTCATGTTCCTAGGTTTGATGCTATAAGCCAGGAATCACTTATTTTGAAAAATAGCGAGAAAGAAACTCATTTATGGCCCAGAAGCATCTCCCTGCTCTCTGGTATCTGCTCTCTAGATAATGTGACAGCTTGGAAAGGGGAAGCGTCTGAGCATTCTTGTAAAACCCATTAAGGACTTTTAGACTAAAGCTCGTAATGCCCCGTTCTGAAGGGTTGGGAGGATTAAGCTGTTTTCTCGTGATGTACGGAGTAGCCATCAGCTGAGAGACGAGTAGACAGCGGAAACTGAAGGCCACAAGGGCCGGTATTAAAAATACATGTTTGCTGTATGGTAAGATAAAAGTTGATGGCAGATAAGAGTAGTTTGTCCCATCCAACTTGACCCCTTTTCCTTCCTGCTGTAAAACATCAGGCACATCTGATACTAGACCTTTGTTTACCGCTAGACTGTAGTGGTATCTCATCCATCCATGCTAAACTTTAATGTTATATGGGGTGAGACGGCTCCTAGGTAACAGGCCTTACACATTCCTCCATTACAGCTTATGCTATCACATAACTGTATACTCCATATGATGCCATCTCATGTTTTTTGGAAACAATGATGTAACAATTGCATGTGGACTGGCCTTAGGGCTCGTGCACACGACCGTATGTATTTTGAGGTTCGTAAAAAATAGATCCGCAAAAAATACGGATGATGTCCGTGTGCATTCTGTATTTTGCGGAACGGAAGAGCTGGCCCCTAATAGAACAGTACTATCCTTGTCCGTAATGTGGACAATAATAGGACTTGTTCTATTTTTTTGTGGAACGGAAATACAGAAACGTAATGGGCACGGAGTAATTTCTTTTTTTTTTGCGGACCCATTGAAATGAATGGTTCCACATACAGTCCGCAAAAACCCCAGAATGGACATGGAAAGAAAATACGTTTGCGTGCATGAGCCCTAAAAGGGGTAACATAGTAATATAATTTATAAGGCTAAAAAAAGACATAGGTCCATCTAGTTCAGCGTGTTATCCTGCAAGCTGATCCAGAGGAAGGCAAAAAAAACCTGTAATGTAGAAACCAATTTTTCCGACTCCAATCAGAATAACTCCCTGGATCAATGACCCCTCTCTAGTAGCTATAGCCTGTAATATTATTACACTCCAGAAATACACCCAGGCCCCTCTTGAACTCTTTTAGTGAATTCACCATCACCACCTCCTCAGGCAGACAGTTCCATAGTCTCACTGCTCTTACCGTAAAAGAATCCTTTTCTATGTTTGTGTAGAAACCTTATTTCCTCCAGACACAGAGGATGTCCTCTCGTCACAGTCCTGGGGATAAATAGATTATGGGGATGGGAGAGATCTCTGTACTGACCCCTGATATATTTATACATGATTATTAGATCGCCCCACAGTCGTCTTTTTTTTAAAGTGAATAACCCTAATTTTGATCATCTTTCAGGGTACTGTAGTCCCCCTATTCCAGTTATTACTTTAGTTGCCCTCCTCTGAACCCTCTCCAGCTCTGCTATGTCTGCCTTGTAAACAGGAGCCCAGAACTGTACACAGTACTCTATTTGTGGTCTGACTAATGATTTGTAGTGGTAGGACTATGTTCTCATCACGGGCATCTATGTCTCTTTTAATGGAACCCATTATCTTACTGACCTTGGCAACAGCTGCCTGACACTGGTTTCTACAGTTTAGTTTACTCTCCACTAAAATTCCTAAGTCCTTTTCCCTGTCAGTGTTACCGAGTGTTTTACCATTTAGCATGTACGGGTGACTTGCATTATTCCTTCCCATGTGCATAACCTTACATTTGTCAGTGTTAAATCTCATCTGCCACTTATTTGCCCAAGCTTCCAATCTATCCAGATCCATCTGTAGCAGTATACTGTCCTCTTCCGTGTTAATTACTTTACACAATTTAGTGTCATCTGCAAAAATTGATATTTTACTGTGCAAGCCTTCTACAAGATCATTAATAAATATATTGAAGAGAATAGGGCCCAATACTGACCCCTGAGGTACTTCACTAGTGACAGCGACCCAATCTGAGTGTGTACCTTTAAAACCCACTTTCTGTTTTATATCACTGAGCCAATTACTTACCCACATACAGACATCTTCCCCCAGTCCAAGCATTCTTGACATTCAAGAAGTCAAGATATACGACATCCATTGATTTGCCGCGGTCAAGTCTAGAACTTACCTCCTCATAGAAACTGATTAAAGTAGTTTGACATGACCGATCCCTCATGAAGCCATGCTGATATGGTGTTATTTGCTTATTTTCATTGAGGTACTCCAAGATAGCATCTCTTAGAAAAACTTCAAACAGTTTACCCACAACAGATGTTAAAAACTTACCGGCCTATAGTTTCCGGGTTCTGTTTTTGGACCCTTTTTGAATATTGGCACCACAATTGCTATGCACCAATCGTGTGGAACACTCCCTGTCAGTATAGAGTTCTTAAATATCAGAAAAGGGTCTGGCTATGACATTACTTAATTCTCTTAGGAAACGGGGGTGAAGAACATTTTAGGGTTAATTTTACTCTCTTTGGCAATTAATCTCTCTGTCTCTAGTTTGGCTGCTTTTATTTGTCGTTTACATATAAAAAAAATTCCCTTATAGTTTTTCAATGCTTCCTCGCTACCCTCCTGTTTTAGTGATTTCTTTTACCTTTTTTTTTTAAACTCTTTTATTGACACAAAAGAAAGAACAGCAACAACTTACAACCACATTACATGTCATGGTGTTCACAGATAAATCAAGTCCATTTCGTATCTATAATTCAGTCATCTGCTGCATTGCTATAATGTTTCTTATCTATTATTAAAGGTTTATACAGAACATTTTTGTGACTACACTAAACCGACTGATCCGGAGATCCTTGGGCTGCCGACAGTGCCTGCTGCATTCTTTGGGCTGAGTACAGTGTATGCGGAGAGTTGCACCAGAGGCCCCAGACTTTCTCAAATTTTTGGGGTTTATTACGGTGTTTATACACCAACACTAAATATGGTATAATTTGGTTGATTTGCAATTTTTACATGGATATGGTCGGTGTATTGGGGTCATACCATCTCAGAGCAATACATTTGCGTGCCATAAATAGTGATTCTCTCAAGAATATTGCCATGTAGTGATCCCAGTTATCTTCACCTATGAGTCCAAGCAGACAAATCTCAGGAGTGCACTCTATCTGGATCGGCAATTGGATAGAAAGGCAATCACCTCTCTCCAAAACGTGGCAATTGTACTGCAACTCCATATCATATGCCAGAAACCTGCGTCTAGCTCCTCACATTGTGGACATGCACTAGATGAAGCCCTGCCCATTCTGTATAGCCTAGTTGGCATTAAATATGTTTGATGAATAATGTACAGTTGTATGATTTTGCTGGCTATAGTTGTATAATAACTGCTGGCTATACTTGTAGATGTGATTCCAATAAATCTGCTATGGACTCATCTGCGAGTGTGGGTATCTTTCTTTTCCATTTATCAATTACCTTGAGAGGGCTATTCTTGACCTTTGCTAGCACTAAGTGGGAATAAATTGCTGACACTAGTCCTCTGGGGCCCTGGATTTTAACAACCCCTATTAGTGGGTATTTTGAGATCGTGGTATTGGTGCTCGGAATTGTGGCTTGTATGTCTGACCTAAGTTGTAGGTATGAAAAGAAGTGGGTGCGATAAATATTATATTTTTGGGTCAGCGCTTCGAATGTCATCAGTACACCCTGATCGTATATATCCCCGAGAGTCCTCACCTCTGCCGCTTGCCATCTATCAGCCCCCATGACTACTTGTATCCGTGGTAGCAATTGATTGGCCCAGAAAGGTATATCTGAGACCACACCCGTGAACTGGGTTAGTGTTTTCGCTTCTCTCCAGTTTATTTCTCTAAATATCGGCTTGGGTATGGGTACCTCTGAATGTTGGAGGGCATACAACACCTTGGGGAGTATAATCATTTTGATTAGGTTAATGCGTCCTGCCACCGAGATAGGTAGTGTTTTTCAATTTTGGAGCTTATTCCGTATATAATCCTTTAATGGGTAGATATTAAGGGATAGAGCTTGGGAGTGTCTTTTAGTAATATTTACCCCCAGATACTTGAATGTATCAACCACCTTTAATCTTTCTATGTGTGGGGGGCCTGACCAATTTGTCTTGCCTAGAGGCATATAAATTGATTTCTCCCAATTGATTCACAGGCCTGAGAACTCCCCAAATTCATTGATCAGGTTGACTGCACCATTGAGGGAAGTGTCCGGCAATGATAAATATAAAATCATGTCAGCTGCATATAATCCTATGCGGGCCTCTCTTTTCCCCATGGTCACTCCTGTTATATTGTTGCTACTTCTTACCCTAAATCGCCAAGGGTTCGACTGCCAATGCGAATAAGAGTGGCAGCAGGGGGCATCCTCGCCTCGTACCTCTGTGAAGTAGAAAACTGTCAGATAGCTCTCCATTTATCAGTGCCTTGGCAGCATCTAATGAAGCCAAGGCCCAGTCCTCGTTTAAGGAGAACCCTACCTGATCAGCTACCTGGACCCTCCTAATATTTTTGGGGGTGGATTTCCCTGGCATGAATTCTGTCTGGTCTGGGTGGACCAATGACAGGCTTACCCGATTTAGCCGAGTGGCTAGAACCCATGTCATGATTTTGTAATCTACGTTTAGTAATGCTATGGGTCTATATGAGCCACAATCTAAGGGGTCCTTATTCGGTTTAAGTAATAATATTATAGTGGCTTCCATAAAAGTGTCAGGTAGGTGTCCTCTATCCCAAAAAATTGAAGAGTACATAGAAATTGAGGAGCTAGAACCTCCCCATATTTGGCATACACTTTTTTGGGGAGCCCATCCGGACCAAGGGATTTACCATTATTAAGGTCTGTTATGGCTTGCATAACTTCTTCCAAGCTAATTGGTTGGTCTAGTTATGTACACTGTGTTGTAGTAAGAGTAGGTATAGTTATGTCTTCCAAATAGGCAGCTATTTCCGCTTCAGTTGCTCTTATGCTAGATCTATATAGATCTTGGTAGAAGTGTGTTAAGGTGCGGAGTATCGTCTCTTGTGTGTTGTGCAGTTGTCCCGTAGAATCTCTAACTACAAAAATTTTTGAGGATGGTGAGTCATGACGGACTAGTTGAGCCAATAGTTTGGCTGACTGATTTCCCAATTCGAATGCTGTTTCAGCAAAAATAATTTCCTATCAGCCTTGTCCCTAAGTGTCACTAAATATGTCTTCCCGCTTGGAGCCACCCGTTTCTATTGGTATTAGTTGGGTGGTTAATATATCGCTGTACCAGTGTAATACACCAGGATTCCAGCTCTGCCTCTGAACGTTTAGTGTCTTTTTTTATATAGGATATGCTGGAGTGTAAGGACCCTCGAAGAAATGTCTTTAAGGTGTCCCACACTAGTGCCAGATTATGTTCATTTTCATGCGTCATTAGAAACTCTTGTAGTTGTTAGGGGATTCCATCCGCTGATCCTAAAAGGTTCAGCCGGAAGGGATGTATATACATCCTATACATTATTGAATGAGCGCCTCTTATCAGGGTTCCCAGTATCAGTAAGTGATCTGATATTTCCCTGGGGAGATAGGTTATCACCCTTAGCTATAACATCATCACCTCATTGCCCAACATATAATCTATTCGGGTTAGGGAGTCGTGTCTGCCGCTGTGGCAGGAGTATACCTTATCGGTGGAGTACTTACTTTCTCCAGAGGTCTAGCCATCTAAATTCAGTCAGGAACCTACCAAGTCGTGAGGGAGTCCCTGCATTTGTTGGGTCTGTATTTCCCTGGTGACGGTCGAGTGAGGGATCTAACATTATATTTAGGTCACCCATGCAGATTACTCTAGCTTGTGGATATGAGGCCACGAATGAAGCAGCCAGGTGAAGGACCTGCATAGATCCTGGGAATGGGTTATATATCCCTATTATTAATGTATACTGTACATTATCAATTAGAGAGTGAACAAAGACATATCTGCCTTCTGAATCAATGACTGAGTTTTTCACTTCCCGGCGCAGTTGCTTCTGCACTTAAAACGACACTCCTCGTGAAGAAGAGGTGTGATATAAATGCAAAGCCCATTGTACCCAGGGTTTCTTTAATACCCGAGAGGTATTGGCGATGAGATGTGTCTCCTGCAAGCACAGGAGCTGCGGATTATAGTTTCTAATAAAGGCAAGCACCATAGATCTCTTTTGTGGTGTCCCCAAACCCCTAACATTCCATGCCATGATAGTATTTTTAGCTCAGCCATGGATTCAGTGCAGATATGAGTGGGCAGCAGTGGAGGCTAATGCAGTGGATGCAGTAACACGTAACATTGCTACATAAACAATTATATATAACGAATAAAACATAGTAATTATAGAACCAGAAGAAAAAAAACTTTAAAGTTGCGAACAATCAGTGTTTTCCAATGTTATACTGTCTTAGTATTAGGTCTGTAATAATTTCTCATTTCAGACTATAGGCCAGTAAATCCGGGATGCCTCTGCTATAATTAACACATATCTCAATGAGAGCAAACCAGTCCGCTGGCATTGTCAGACGACCGTGTCTAGATGTGCCAGATGTTTCAGGGTCTCGGTGATCGTCGCCGTAGGGCCAGCCATTCGGAGACCTCTCCAAAGGAGGTGAAGAATACCGCTCTGTCGCCGTCCACCACTCTGAGTCTGGCAGGATAGCGCATAGAGTACGGGATATTAGCTTCTCTCAGGCGTCTTTTGACATCCATGAAGGTGGCACGTTGTTTCTGAAGTGAAGTTTCATAGAAAAGTCTGTTGCCGCCTTCTAGCTAGAGCTAATATCTTGTCCATGTCTTTGCAAATGAGGAGTCTTGCAAGCATGCTGCAAGGTGGTGCCCCTGGTGGAGGAGGTTTTGCCAGTACTCTGTGTGCCCCTTCCACCACATAAGCCGAGGAGAAATTTGCATCTGGAAAAAGTTCCTTCATCCAATTTTCTATGAATTCATCTGTTGCCCTGCCTTCAGCTCTTTCAGGCTATCCAATGATTCTAATATTGTTTCTACAGAGTCTATTTTCTAGGTCATCTGCTTTCTGCTTCCATTGCTCAGCTTTGGTATTTAGTTCTGAGATGGATCTTGGAATAGTAGCAGTGGAAACCTCTATATGGGATATGCGTTCTTCAGTATGTTGGACTCGTTCTGGCAAATTCTGCAGGTCTTGGCGCAGTAGACCCAGATCTATCTTGACTTCATCCAGTTTTCCTGTAAGGGAAGTCTTGCATGCGGTGATAGCTTCAAAGACCTGAGTGGTTACTTGTTTGAGCATGGGTTCTTCCTGGTCCTCCTCCTGGGGAGTTGTTTGGGACGGTGTTTCGGCCGCTGTACTTGCTCTAGTGTGCACATTCCGTTGCGGTAATGGCGACCGCACTCAGTCCTCTGGTTGTCTGGCAAATTCGCGCAGTTTTTCAGTGGCGCTTTGTGGTTTTTGTGGCCCCATTGTAATACCAAGATAGCAGACAATTCTATACTAATCAGAGCAAAGATCGGGGCTGAATATGGTATAGTGTACCGTGCATATACAGTGGTATAGGTAGCAGTTTCAAGACTTGTATTCTCTAGGGGTATTTGATTTCTTTGTTATATATAACACTGAATTTGATGCTGAGACATGCAGTTTGTTCCTGTTTTGAGAATATACAAACCGGATTCCAAAAAAGTTGGGACACTAAACAAATTGTGAATAAAAACTGAATGCAATGATGTGGAGATGGCAAATGTCAATATTTTATTTGTAATAGAACGTAGATGACAGATCAAACGTTTAATCCGAGTAAATGTATCATTTTAAAGGAAAAATACGTTGATTCCAATTTTCACGGTGTCAACAAATCCCCAAAAAGTTGGGACAAGTAGCAATAAGAGGCTGGAAAAAGTAAACGAAGAGCTGGAAGACCAATTAACACTAATTAGGTCAATTGGCAACACGATTGGGTATAAAAAGAGCTTCTCAGAGTGGCAGTGTCTCTCAGAAGCCAAGATGTATAGAGGATCACCAATTCCCACAATGTTGCGCAGAAAGATAGTGGAGCAATATCAGAAAGGTGTTACCCAGCGAAAAATTGCAAAGACTTTGCATCTATCATCATCAACTGTGCATAACATCATCCGAAGATTCAGAGAATCTGGAACAATCTCTTTGCGTAAGGGTCAAGGCCGTAAAACCATACTGGATGCCCGTGATCTCCGGGCCCTTAAACGACACTGCACCACAAACAGGAATGCTACTGTAAAGGAAATCACAGAATGGGCTCAGGAATACTTCCAGAAACCATTGTCAGTGAACACAATCCACCGTGCCATCCGCCGTTGCCAGCTGAAACTCTACAGTGCAAAGAAGAAGCCATTTCTAAGCAAGATCCACAAGCTCAGGCGTTTTCACTGGGCCAGGGATCATTTAAAATGGAGTGTGGCAAAATGGAAGACTGTTCTGTGGTCAGACGAGTCACGATTCGAAGTTCTTTTTGGAAATCTGGGACGCCATGTCATCCGGACCAAAGAGGACAAGGACAACCCAAGTTGTTATCAACGCTCAGTTCAGAAGCCTGCATCTCTGATGGTATGGGGTTGCATGAGTGCGTGTGGCATGGGCAGCTTGCATGTCTGGAAAGGCACCATCAATGCAGAAAAATATATTCAGGTTCTAGAACAACATATGCTCCTATCCAGACGTCATCTCTTTCAGGGAAGACCCTGCATTTTTCAACAAGATAATGCCAGACCACATTCTGCATCAATCACAACATCATGGCTGCGTAGGAGAAGGATCCGGGTACTGAAATGGCCAGTCTGCAGTCCAGATCTTTCACCTATAGAGAACATTTGGCGCATCATAAAGAGGAAGGTGCAACAAAGAAGGCCCAAGACGATTGAACAGTTAGAGGCCTGTATTAGACAAGAATGGGAGAGCATTCCTATTTCTAAACTTGAGAAACTGGTCTCCTCGGTCCCCAGACGTCTGTTGAGTGTTGTAAGAAGAAGGGGAGATGCCACACAGTGGTGAAAATGGCCTTGTCCCAACTTTTTGGGGATTTGTTGACACCATGAAATTCTGATTCAACATATTTTTCCCTTAAAATGGTACATTTTCTCAGTTTAAACTTTTGCTCCGTGATTTATGTTCTATTCTGAATAAAATATTAGAAGTTGGCACCTCCACATCATTGCATTCAGTTTTTATTCACGATTTGTATAGTGTTCCAACTTTTTTGGAATCCGGTTTGTATTATACACAGGAGGATATTGCAGAGCTGTTGTGTGTTCGGGGAGATTGTTGTATGTGGTGCTGCAGGAGCCCAGGTCTGCTTATGTCCCCGCCTTTCTCCCCCAGCTCTGCAGAAGACTCCACAAGATGGCCTTTTGGCGGGAAACTTCTGACGGCTGGATTTGTAGCCATGTTTCCTTCCCACCACCTTAGGGATACCTCCCGCGGTCGCCCTGGCTTGTTCCCATATGCCTCACCACTAGAAGCAGTGCCAGGTCTTGCTGCCAGTCCTCGGCTTGAGCCGGCACACGATCCACTCACTCCGGTCTCTGGAGCCATCCTCTCCGTGCCTCCTGGCGTCTCTCTTGTGTGCGCTCTGACCGGTCTGCTCGTGCGGCTTTAGGTGGAATGCGTTGCTGGGTCGACTCAGGGTCCGGCCCAAACATTCACAGTTCTGTCAGGATTTGTCCCGTTCTGTGGTCGCAGCCGTGAAGCTCTCCTCACATGCGATCGGCTGCTGGCCACGCCCCCCCCCCCCCTGTTATTTTTGTGATTTATTCTACCTTTTTTGCGCCTATCTTCCATTCTGGGCTGTGGTCACATGACCATATCTAAGCAGCTCTTTCTTATTTTCTGTCCATGGCCATGCAAAGCAGCAACAGGGGCATTGATAGGAAAGAGTCTATATATCTACTGTAGGGGGGTGAGAGGGAGCTATAAACTAACTGGGTGTTGTTAGGGTGGTGCTCATATCGGTAACTTTTCTTTACAGTAATATACATCCAATATCACCCAGTCTCCTTTGTGCCCCACACAGTATTGATGCCCCCATAGTACCCCCACACAGTAGTTATGCACCCTTAGTGCCCCCACACAGTACTTATGCTCCCTTAGTGCCCCTTCACTGTAAGAATGACCCCTTACTGCCACCCTCACAATAGTGCTGCTCTTTACTGCCCCCTCACAATAATCCTTCCCCCTTATAATAGTGATGTCTCCCTAGTGCCCCCTCATAATAGTGAAGCCCCTGTAGTATTAAGAAAATTTAAAAAAGTAATGCTTACCTAACCGCGTTCCCCCAATGAATGTGGCACATCACTTAATTCCACTGTCTGTACTCTCTCCGGCTCAGCAGGCATGATGATGTCACTACAACGCACCTGTCTGCTGGGGAGCGCACAAGCCGTGGAATGGTGGAGCTGGGAGCTGAAGGCTCCCTGCTTCACCATTGCATTTAACTGTATCTGCAGATACAGGATGCAGATACAGTTCAAATCAGGACATGCTTCAGCCCTGCTAGGACCGTGGGACAGCTGCCAAAATCCAGAACTACCCCGACAGATCCGTGACAGGAGGAGGTAAGTCAGTGCTGGAGCTGTGGAAGAAAAAGGAGAAGAGCATCATGGGTTTGGTTGGATACAACAGGAAGTGTTACATACAGGATGGAAACAAACCAGAGTGATTTGCTTACATGGTGAAAACAGGTGAAAAGTATTAAAAAGCATAGGAAAGATGTACATGAGGTAAGCAACTACATATCCAAGCTGGACTAAGAATGAGCCCTACCAGGGCTGCATGACACTTCAGTGGGCTGCCATTCTCAACTCCTTTAATTTATTTTCCATAAAAGGGTTGTCCTATAAAAAATATTCTAGTTTTCAAACCAGCACCTGAATGTGAATACTTTAATAATTGCATGTAATTAAAAATGTTGTATAACCACTGAGTTATTCAATAAAATAGATCTGTATAGCGCCACCTGCTCTTTGTTTTTGTTTTCTTATTTCTTTGACCTGCTCACTGAGATAGCTGCACATGCTCAGTCTCATCCTTCAACTGCCTCCTGAGCTGTGATAGAGAGAGAGAGCTGCAGCAGAAAAGACACTCCCCTTGAGCTGTCAGCTTGATATAAATCTAGCAGAGCAATGAATGGGGAGATCTCTGGACTCATGTGAAGTACAGGGCTGCTTGTAGCTTTGTTAGAAAGTCATGTACTATATGATCTCCAATTTTAATTTTTTACATTAATCATGGGATAACCCCTTTAATTAACCTGGACTGGTCCTGGGCCAACAGCTGGTGTCATAAGCCCTAAATACTCCTCCTATACAGTCCTGATGCTGGTGTCACAACGTTCTGTGCAGGTGGAGCTAACTATACAGGCCCATTGAAGTGCCTGTATATTTTCTGCCTGTCACAGTGGGGGAAAACTCCCCACCATATAACGTGGGAAAACGGGGAAGCAGCTAGGTCTGGACATCAGGAAAAGGGAGCTACTCACCTCCTAGAGCTTCCCTAATCCTCGCCCTGACTGCTAACCGTATGAGCGGACCCAGAAGGTAGGACAGCTCATGCCCAGGAACCTCGGACCCTAAGTCGCCCTGATAATCCATGGAATAGGAGCAGGGGAGAAACAACCTATTCTTCCATGACACGGATGAACAGGAGTCTCAGAGGCCTAGCAGCAAGGGAAGGGGCAGACAGTGCCCAGAAACAACTCGCACTTACCTGCCACGGCAAACCACGATGACCGGAACCCCATGCAGACAGGATGCATGGCGGCCCTCAGCAGAGCTGCATACTGATTTGTGGTTCCCCCTCTGGGGAACCCTGAGACCCCCTTCCGGAGGCACAACACACAGGGAACATGTCTAGCAAACATGCTGGACTACAGACACCAACAGACCAGACATGTAACAACCAGTGATGGCCAGTTCGCAGTGTTCGCCAGCGAAAACATGCAGGCTGCCATCTCTAGTAAGGTAGACTCACCCGTCCGGCGATGCACAGGTAAGCCCTTACCTGTGCCTGTGACGGGAGCCGGTCTGAAATCAAAGGTGGCCCTCAAGCACTGGGCAGATGGTAGAGGCCGGGCAGGAGCACAGCTCCAGCACACAGCAAGGCTGGGGGAACACTGAACCCAGCCAACAGGCCGCAGGCAATATAAACCTCGTGGACACACCTAAATCCCCTCGTGTACACACCCAGGACACACCTAAATCCCCACCAGATAGAAAATTAACCCCTCCGGAACCAGACAGGGAAGGCCCCAGGAGGAAGGAGGAGGCACCTACATGTTGCAACCACAACACGTTGCCGCTGGCAACAGCATGCACGGCAACCGTGTCACGGCGCATACCACAGAGGCCGTGACACTGCCCTGCTTAGGAGTCCCTGCTCTGGCTCCATATATGGCTTTAGTTTCCGTGTCCATTTATGGAGTCAGTGCTTCTGAGAGTCTCCAGCTTTCTCTCTGGCTGATTCCATACCTGGAGTCAGTGCTATGACAATTACTGTCAGTATGCTTGGCAACACTCCTACAGTGCCTTGCAAAAGTATTTACCCCTGTTGACTTTTTTCGTATTTTTTTACATTACAGACTTAAGTTAAATGTTTTGTTAATCTGAATTTTATGTGATGGACCAGAACACAATAGTCTAAGTTGGTGAAGTGAAATGAAAAAAATATACAAATAAAACTATTGTTTAGAAATAGAAAACAGAAAATTGGCATGTGCGTATGTATTCATCCCCTTTGTTAGGAAGCCCATAAAAAGCTCTGGTGCAACCAATTACCTTCAGAAGGCACATAATTAGTGAAATGATGTCCACCTGTGTGCAATCCAAGTGTCACATGATATACATATACACACCTTTTTTTAAAGGCTCCAGAGGCTGCAACACCTAAGCAAGAGGCATCACTAACCAAACACTGCCATGAAGACCAAGGAACTCTCCAAACAAGTGAGGGACAATGTTGTTGAGAAGTACAAGTCAGAGTTAGGTTATAAAAAAATATTCAAATCTTTGATGATCCCCAGGAGCACCATCAAATCTATCTTAAAAAAAATGGAAAGAACATGGCACAACAGCAAACCTGCCAAGAGATGGCCTCCTACCAAAACTTACGGACCGGGCAAGGAGGGCATTAATCCTAGAGGCAGCACATAGACCCAAGGTAACCCTGGAGGAGCTGCAGAGTTCCACAGCAGAGACTGGAGTATTTGTACATAGGACGACAATAAGCCGTACGCTCCATAGAATTCGGCTTTATGGCAGAGTGGCCAGAAGAAAGCTATTACTTTCAGCTAAAAACAAAAAGGCACGTTGTGAGTTTGTGAAAAGGCATGTAGGAGACTCCCAAAATGTATGGAGGAAGGTGCTCTGGTCTGATGAGACAAAAATTGAACTTTTCAGTCCATCAAAGAAAACGCTATGTCTGGTGCAAACCCAACACATCACATCACCCGAAGAACACCATCCCCACAGGGAAACATGGTGGTGGCAGCATCATTTCTGTGGGGATGTTTTTCAGCCGCCGGGACTGGGAAACTGGTCAGAGTTGAGGGAAAGATGGATGGTGCTAAATACAGGGATATTCTTGAGCAAAACCTGTACCACTCTGTGCCTGATTTGAGGCTAGGATGGTTGGTTCACCTTCCAGCAGGACAATTACCCCAAACACACTGCTAAAGCAACACTTGTGTGGTTTAAGGGGAAACATGTAAATGTGTTGGAATGGCCTAGTCAAAGCCCAGATCTCAATCCAATAGAAAATCTGTGGTCAGACTTAAAGATTGCTGTTCACAAGCGCATGTGGGCATGTTCTGTAAATTAAATGATGCAAATCCTCAAACAATCCATGTTAATTCCAGGTTGTGAGACACCAAAATATGAAAAACGTCAAGGGGGGTGAATACTTTGCAAGGCACTGTATGTATTTAACTTTTATCCAGTCTCTATTTTTAAATTGAGCCCACAACCTTCTGTATTGAAAACAAAGACTCTAACCACTGAGCCACAGAGCTAAAACGATAATAAGTGGAAGAAGTGTCGCTTTCATTATTTTGATTGTACTCTTCTCTAATGGACGGTTTTCTAATTATTGTAATTTATTTTGTGCCATTAAATTTTCTGTAATTTCTAAAGAATAAAAATTGATACATCTGCTTTTATCCTCTACAAAAATATGAGAATACATATACAAGGGAAATATACTACTGAGGGTTTCATTCAAAGAAAATCTTCCACTTACCAGGATTGAGCATCTTTGCCTTCAATATATATAGGTTGTGGGTTCAAAGCCAATTAAAAAATAGAGTAAAAGTTAAATACATAGGCGGTATCCTCAATCATACTGGCAGTTTTTGGGGATACCCCTTGCCCATTAATTTTCATTGCACTGACTCCATATATGGATCCAGCCAAATATGGAGTCAGCAGAGCAGGGACTCAAGCCCTTCTATTAGTTTTTCAGAACAAATCAGGGCAAACTGGGCTCCTGCATAGGACTGCACACTTTAGGGGCAGCACATGGTGCTGGATCTTCATTTTTGGGGAAATTATTTTTTTTTTTTTATACATTTTTTTTAAAGGTGCAAAACTCAAAATACAATGAAACTTCTCCTGTGTTAAGCCATGCCCCCTTTTTTACCTGTGTAAACTTGGCTGGTATTTTTTGTTAGAAAAGACAACCCTATTTGTAGGTTGGGGGTGGATTTGAGAGCATTCTAATGCTGCAGCGGCTGTTTAGTGAATAGCTTTTTTTTGTGGGGGGAGGCGGTGCAAGGCTGCTGCTGGAATGAGAGTGTGGTCAGCAGTAATTGAGGGGGACAGTGAGGAGTTGTGGAATGAGACTATGGCCATCATTAATTTGGGGGCAGCGAGGGGCCACCGGAATGGAACAGTGATTAATCATTTGAGAAAGTGAGTGTTAGTGACATTGCTAGCCCTATACCAGGGCTAATATATGGACATATTGTGGAATAGCACCATGCCTCTAATGCTCTCCTTTTAACAATGATAGTTTCCTTTACTTTTAGTACTGGTCACAGTTTCCCCCCAAAAGAATCATCATTCTATCTAATGTACCCGCATAACAGTAGGGAATACTCTTGACATTACTTCTGGATTCCAGTGTGGTTACTGCCGTTGTCTAACAAGCTGCTGCATGGGTTTAAGGGTGCATTCATAGATAGTGGGAAGGCTGTGGCCATGTTGCAGACTGCAAACTGCAGATCCGCCAAAAGACGAGCACTGGCTGCGTGCACCCCTTCAATAGGTCTCCCTTCTGCAAGATGCGTCAAAAGATAGGACATGTTTTGCGGTGCAGAGTCACGGACCCAGAAACACATGAAGGGCTTCTGTGTGCTTCCAGATCCGTGCTTCCGTGCCACAAAAGATATAGCATGTCTTATCTTTCACCGCATATTGCAAACCCATAGAAGTCTGTGGGTCTGCACCGCGATGCAGGGCGAACAAAAGCCGGTGCCCCTGTTTAGCGGACCTACGGTTTGCAGTCCGCAACACGGGCACGGCCATCTTGTGTGAATGCACCATAGGCTGATATTCACTATGTTTATTTGAACTATAGTGATGATGTGTCCACATGTAACTATTGTGCTCTGTAGTATGTTGTGCTTTTACAGAGGTATTTAGTGATGCACTTTGGTCCGTGGTGCTGCTACAATGGTATTTTGTACTGCAATTTTATTTATTGGTTTGGTACTTCTGCTGAGATATTTTATGCTGCACTGTGGCATAAGGTGCTGCTGGGGACGGGAGTCATTTTGTGCTGCACTGCAGTATGTGGTGCTTCTGCATGCATTGCTTGCCACTATTTTCCACAATATGGGGAAAGCAGAGATAAGGTGGGCTGATTGTGTGCCAGGGCTGCTTGTGAATCTCAGTCCGGCACTAAGCATATCTGTTAAAAACCATAGCAATCCTGGAAAACCCCTTTAAAATAAATGTATACATTTCAACACAATTTTTTAATACATTGCATTCTAAAGACTTAAGAGCTGAAATTTTTCAGTAATCCTTGCTGGCTCAGTGCATGCTGTAGTGATTTCCATTCTGGGAAGCGTTATCTTTACTTTGTGTACTAGTTCTGTACAGTAATAGTAGTAGTCTGAGAATCATTACCCACACACCATCCTCTCTGTACTTCATGTCTTCTCATGAACCCAATTCCTACAGAGATTCAGCCGAAGATCATATCATCTGTATTCAGGATCATAATCTCTGACAAGTAAGAGAGGTGGATGAGCCAGTTCTTTACCTCAGTGTCCTGAAGTAGCTTGTCCTGCTGAGTGATTAGGACAGGTTTTGTGTGCACTAATAGGACGGTGGCCATTTTATTTGTAATGATTGCTCCCTGGACAAAATTAGCAATTATAACTAATAAAGGTATTTACAAATATATTTTTAATAAAGTAATATTTAAGTATTTTCATTTTCTTAATTCCCGGAGAACCCTTTTAACATGGATTTACATGGTGCACTCATCCTGCGAACGCTCGTTCCCGACAATCTGCTCGTGAAAGGGCCAGCTGATCACCCAATGATTGAGCGAAATGCTCGCTCATCGGTGATCCTGTGGTTTGTGCAGGCATCTAAATGACCGTTTCTGGGCAGCAGACTGTGCTGTCTAAATAGCGATCTGCTGCTTAGAAACAATGTAGCTCTATGAGGACGAGCGATTGCATTAGCGATCCCTTGTTCACATACTGTGGAGGAGATTGCTGCATGTAAATGCAGTGCTTCACCCCCCACTGAACAAGCAGCCGACTGTTCGAGAAGGAACACTTCCTTCCCCACAATAACAGGGCAATGTGTTAATTAGAAATTTCTTAAAAGCAGAAATGCCACTGTCAGATATTGTCACAGGAAAGTATAAACAGCTGGATTATAAGGTGTTTTTAGAAATGTATTCGAACAGCCCAGAAATAAATGCTGTGTATATCAGAAAACTGAGGATTCTGATCAGCGTTTGTCTGGGGAGACCAGAGGCAATTACTTAGAGGGCTCACCCTTTGTGTGTGTACAGGACATATATATGTTCTTATTAAGTAAATTTTTTTTTGTCATCATTGCACATTCAGATCTTATCATGAAAGGGGTTGTCCCACAAATAATATTCTACATTTTTTAAACCAGCACCTCATCTGAAATTTTTTATGTATCTGTATAGAAAATGTATCTGTATAGCACCAGATACAGAAACATTTTTTTGGGAAAAGGAACGCCCAGGGTGAAACAGGGCAGACTCCGCCTAGTCGAACCAATTCAGTGAAGATACTGGAGGGCACAGCGGGCGAACGGAGCGGCGCCCAGGGATAATAGTAAGTGCAGTGAGATCCCTGGGCACCGCTCTATGTAGCCTGATAATTATATTGCAATGTTTGGTCCGATGAAAGGTCCTCTTTAATACAAGTAAATTAGGGATGGAGGGGTTAAAAATATAATAATTAAACTCACCTCATCCACTTGTTCACGAAGCCCGGCTCGTCTTCATTCTTCTTCTTTAAGGACCTGGGAGGAAAAGGACCTTTGGTGACGTCAATGCGCTCATCACATGGTCCATCACCATGGTGATGGGCCATGAGATGGCTCCGCGCTCATCACATCACATCAAAGAAGAAGAAAGAAGACAAGCCGGGCTGCGCGAACAAGTGTATGGGGTGAGTTAAAAAAATTTTTTAACCCCTCCAACCCAAATTTACTTAGCATTCTGTATTAAGAATGCTATTATTTTCCCTTTTAACCAAGTTATAAGGGAAAATAATAATGATCGGGTCCCCATCCCGATCGTCACCTAGCAACCATGCGTGAAAATAGCACCGCATCCGCACTTGCTTGCGGATGCTTGCGATTTTCACGCAGCCCCATTCACTTCTATGGGGCATGCGTTGCGTGAAAAACGCACAATATAGAGCATGCTCGATTTTCACCTAAACGCACAAGTGATGCGTAAAAATCACTGCTCACGTGCACAGCCCCATTGGAGTGAATGGGTCCGGATTCAGTGCGGGTGCAATGCGTTCACCTCACGCATCGCACCCGCGCGGAAAACTCGCCCGTGTGAAAGGGGCCTAACAGTTACAGGGAAAGAGCAGCTGTAGAAAGGACACAACCCCTGAGAAAGGACACACCTCTTGAGCTTGAGCCTGAAATATATCTAGTAGAACAATTTATCAATGAATGGGGAACCATGTGAGGTACAGGGCTAGTTCTAGCTTTGTTAGAAAGAGATTGTCATGTACTGTGTGATGTCTGTTTTTCATTTTGTATATCAGTCATGGAATAACCCCTTTAAAACCGGTTAATAGGATATCTGGTGGTTATTGGTTTCCAGGTCTCCAAATTATTTTCTGCCAGACATTAAGCACCCTGTTTTATAAGGGACCCATAATTGTGTCAGAGTTTGAGCCCACTAGAGTATCCTCTGGTACTCTGGTGGGCTAGTCCGACCCTGGTTCTAACACTCCAGAACCCACTGGTCTACCCTTGCCAGTCTTGAGATATCTATGTTGGCACCAGCAGGATTTACACATTATACCACATTGCATATAACCAATTTTAAAGGGGGATTCTCTGGAGGCATACTGAGGTTGTGTACGTGCTAAGTTCTGCTAAATATCAGACTCCATATCCTAAATGGCATTATATACTGAGTGCATTTACAAGACAATTCAACAGGTCCCTCTCCAAAAACTCAGAAAGTCCTAGTCATGTGGAATCTATCCCCCGGGGGCTGGAGTTTGTTTTGGGCAGGAAGTTTGTGTTTTTGGTCAATTTTTAACAACAAACAATGTAGGCTACTCTGGATGTCAGCTATAAACACAATTCTCTCCACGTGGAATGCTAAAATCATTAATAATCAGTCCTCTTTAAGGTTACAGGGTAGAAATACAATGCACGCTTTGCGCCCGTATGCCCTGTCCAGGGAGGCATTTTAAGATGGTATGGTTAACTGTGCTGTCACCAAGATCAAAGCAGGTATGAAACAATCTACTAATCAGTGCCACACACATGTAAATTAGCCCAGGCATTTAAGTAATATACATGGTCAATTTTCCCATAAAGACCTGACTTGACAGTACAGCCAAATACAACAAAGAGAATTAGCAGTTATGGAGGTGAAACACACCTGGATATGGAGGCTCGTCTCCTACTGCCCTGCTAAAAGTGAAGTAAAAATAGATTTTCACTATATATATATACAGTGGAGGAAATAATTATTTGACCCCTCACTGATTTTGTAAGTTTGTCCAATGACAAAGAAATGAAAAGTCTCAGAACAGTATCATTTCAATGGTAGGTTTATTGTAACAGTGGCAGATAGCACATCAAAAGGAAAATCGAAAAAATAACTTTAAATAAAAGATAGCAACTGATTTGCATTTCATTGAGTGAAATAAGTATTTGAACCCCTACCAACCATTAAGAGTTCTGGCTCCCACAGAGTGGTTAGACACTTCTACTCAATTAGTCACCCTCATTAAGGACACCTGTCTTAACTAGTCACCTGTATAAAAGACACCTGTCCACAGAATCAATCAATCAAGCAGACTCCAAACTCTCCAACATGGGAAAGACCAAAGAGCTGTCCAAGGATGTCAGAGACAAAATTGTAGACCTGCACAAGGCTGGAATGGGCTACAAAACCATTAGCAAGAAGCTGGGAGAGAAGGTGACAACTGTTGGTGCGATTGTTCGAAAATGGAAGGAGCACAAAATGACCATCAATCGACCTCGCTCTGGGGCTCCACGCAAGATCTCACCTCGTGGGGTGTCAATGGTTCTGAGAAAGGTGAAAAAGCATCCTAGAACTACACGGGAGGAGTTAGTTAATGACCTCAAATTAGCAGGGACCACAGTCACCCAGAAAACCATTGGAAACACATTACACCGCAATGGATTAAAATCCTGCAGGGCTCGCAAGGTCCCCCTGCTCAGGAAGGCACATGTGCAGGCCCGTCTGAAGTTTGCCAATGAACACCTGAATGATTCAGAGAGTGACTGGGAGAAGGTGCTGTGGTCTGATGAGACCAAAATAGAGCTCTTTGGCATTAACTCAACTCGCTGTGTTTGGAGGAAGAAAAATGCTGCCTATGACCCCCAAAACACCGTCCCCACCGTCAAGCATGGGGGTGGAAACATTTTGCTTTGGGGGTGTTTTTCTGCTAAGGGCACAGGACAACTTATTCGCATTAACGGGAAAATGGACGGAGCCATGTATCGTGAAATCCTGAGCGACAACCTCCTTCCCTCTGCCAGGAAACTGAAAATGGGTCGTGGATGGGTGTTCCAGCACGACAATGACCCAAAACATACAGCAAAGGCAACAAAGGAGTGGCTCAAGAAGAAGCACATTAAGGTCATGGAGTGGCCTAGTCAGTCTCCGGACCTTAATCCAATCGAAAACCTATGGAGGGAGCTCAAGCCCAGAGTTGCACAGAGACAGCCTCGAAAGCTTAGGGATTTAGAGATGATCTGCAAAGAGGAGTGGACCAACATTCCTCCTAAAATGTGCGCAAACTTGGTCATCAATTACAAGAAACGTTTGACCTCTGTGCTTGCAAACAAGGGTTTTTCCACCAAGTATTAAGTCTTTTTTTGTTAGAGGGTTCAAATACTTATTTCACTCAATGAAATGCAAATCAGTTGCTATCTTTTATTTAAAGTTATTTTTTCGATTTTCCTTTTGATGTGCTATCTGCCACTGTTACAATAAACCTACCATTGAAATGATACTGTTCTGAGACTTTTCATTTCTTTGTCATTGGACAAACTTACAAAATCAGTGAGGGGTCAAATAATTATTTCCTCCACTGTATATATATATATATATACACACACTCAAAATTGAAATTGCAAAAATCAAGAAGGAAAAGTCGTGGAATTACGGAAATCACAGAATCGCCAGACATCTTAATGATATGCAAATGATAAAAAATGGAAACAAAATATTCAAAACATCCCGATTTATTCAGTATCAAGGATGAGCTCCACATGCAGAAATACACACACTTACACGCCTTGGCATGCTTTCAGTGAGGGTATTAATGGTTGTCTGAGGAATGTTCTGCCATGCTGGATACACTTGGGCATGCAAATCATCAAGATATGCTGCTGGCAGCTCCCTTTACAATTGCAGATCAATGAAGTCCCAGATGTGTTTGATGGGAGACCAAGTCTGGAGATGCTGCAGGTCATGGTAGCACGTTTTGACTATGCAGGGTACTCACAGTAGCACAAGCAGCCTGACATTCCCCTGTTGAAAAATGGTTCCTGGGACACTTCGGAGAAATGTCACTGGTTCCATGACCAAATCAATGTAACGCTGAGCTGTTACTGTACCTGGAATGAACACTAGATGGGCCTGGCTAACGTACATTATGCGTCCCCACACCATAATCGCGGGAGTAGGATCGGTGTGACATTCCCTTGTGAAGGTCTCTTTATGGCATTGCCCACGTGGTCTCCTCACCAATCTTTGGCTATCCCTCTGTCTGAGACAAAAGCGGGACTCATTGCTGAAGAGGATAGACTCCATTCCAGCCTCCATTGTCATCCTGCTGTGCACCATGATAGCCTTTGCGAGTGGTGGCGTGAGGTCAATAGAACACCTGTAGCTGGACATCTGGATCGTAACTCCAAATATTTCATAAAATACATAAATTATAAAATTCGATAATGAACTGAAAGTTCCAGAAAATGACATCCAAAATTCTGGACAATCAGTACTTCGCTAAAATTTTATAGTCCTAGGATATAATAAAGTTGTAATTTTGACACTTAGGAACCAGCCCTGCAGTTTCAAGCCCCACAATACAAGGATCATGGTATTGGGTGAGGTGACCATTCTGTTTTTTATGTTCCAGAAAATTGTCTGATCACTAAGCGGAGGTGATAAAGCATTAACATACAGCAATCATCTCCTCTGTATGGAGACAAATGATTGCTAAAGAGATAATTTTCCTCATACAGATTAATTGTTTGCCAGCAGCATATCCCTGATTAAATAGGGTGATGTACTTTCGTCAAAAATGATTTTATGTGCCACATTAAAAATGAGATCATTATTTGAACAAATTTAGACTGGGCATTTATTGGGAACAATCATTCATATGATTGCTCATCCTCGATAATTGTCCCGATCCTCAGCTAAGGTAAAAGGGCTTTTAGTAAACCACTATTTATCTACACTGGAACAAATTTTTGTCAAACATATTCTGGATTAACAGAATTTTATGCAAGTTTTATTATCATCTTGAGTAATGAATGCCCACATGAACGTCACTGGATAATGATATGGTAAAAAGAGGGGATATCCCGGTATGATCTCTTGTTGGGTCTATTTGACAAATGTCAAAATCTTCATTATGTCACTAGAAAGGAACTTACAGATAGAATAAGTGAAAAAAGAACAGGTGTGGGAGTTGAATAAGTAATGGATATGAAGTGTGATAAATAATTCTATCATCTGATGAGAAATTGTGATTATATTTCGACATGTATTCATACTAAGCTAATCTTCCAATCTCAGATGTAAGTCACAAAACTTAACTCACAGTTTACTTCTTTCCAAAAAAAATGTATGAAACATCACTGAAGTTCCTTTAATGCACCTATACATAAGTAATGCTATATTGGTAGCATAAAGGGGTTCTCCAGGAATTAAAAAAATGAAGATACTTAAATACTATTTTATAAATATATTCACAAATACCTTTCATAACTTAGAATGGCTTGGTTTGTCTGGGGAGCAATCATAAGGAAAAATAAAATGGCCGCCGTCCTATCAGTACACACAAAACCTGTCCTAATCACACAGGAGGAAAAGTTCCTTCACCACAATGAGCCAAGAGTGCTGCCTCGTCCTCCTCTCTGCTCTGCTTGTCAGGAATCATGATCCTGAATAGAGGTGAATCTCTGTGGGAATGGAGATGATGAGGAGACATGAGAGGAGGGTGAGGTGTGGCTAATGAGCAGCAGCATTTGTATGCAGTCTCCATTACCACAGCCCCACATTACCACAGTCTGTCCTCTCCGTCCTCTATGTACTTCATGTCTCCTAATGAACTAAATTCCCCAAAGATTCAAGTTCTTATCATCTGTATTCAGGATCATAATCCTTGACAAGTAGAGAGGAGGAGTAGGCAGCTCTTTACTAGTGTTGTAAAGTAAGTTGTCCTCATGTGTGATCAGGACAGGTTTTGTGTGAATGGGACAGCGGCCATTTTGTTTCCTCTGATGATTGCTCCCCAGACAAAACAAGCCATTATAAATAATGAAAGGTAATTGAGAATATATTTATAATAACGTAATATTTAAGTATTATCATTTTCTTAATTCCCGGAGAACCCCTTTAAAGGGGGTGTCCCATGAAAAATATTCTACAGTTTTTAAATCAGCATCTGTATCTGAATTCTTTTATAAATGCATCCAATTTAGCATAGCCACTGAGTTATTAAAAAAAAAAAAAAAACATCTGTATAGCGCCACCTGGTGCTTTTTTTCTTTTCTTATTTCTTTGACCTGCTACCTGAGATGGCCGCACATGCTCAGTTTAATCCTTCCACCTGCCTCCTGAGCTGTGATAGGGAGAGCTGAGACATGACCCCTGAGCTGCACCAGAAGAGACACTCCCCTTGAGCAGTCAGCTTGATATAAATCTAGCAGAGCAATGAATGGGGAGATCTCTGGACCCATGTGAGGTACAGGGCTGGTTCTATCTTTGTTAGAAAGAGATCGGCATGTACTATATGATGGTTACTCTTGTACACTCTTTGTATACAGTAAGGATCAGAAGTATTTGAACACTGTGCAATTTTGCAAGTTCTCCCACTTAGAAATTATGGAGGGGTCTGAAATTCAAATTGTAGCTGCATTCCCACTCTGAGAGACAGAATAAAATAAAATAAAAATCAGGAAATCACATTTGATATATGATTTTTAAAGAATTTATTTGTCTTGCACTGCTGAACATAAGTATTTGAACACCTGAGAAACAGCAAAAATTCTGTCTCTCCAAGATCTTACTGTGCCTTTAAAAAGTCCACCTCTACTACACTCATTAACTACTAGCACCTGTCTGAGCTCTTTAAAGACACCTGTACACCCCACAGTTAGTCAGACGCCAACTACTACCATGGGCAAGACCAAAGAGCTGTCAAAAGACACCAGAGACAAAATTGTGGACCTCCACAAGGCTGGAAAGGGCTACGGGGCAATTGCCAAGCGGCTTGGTGAAAATAGATCAACTGTTGGAGCAATTGTTAGAAAATGGAAGAGGCTAAAGACGACTGTCAATCTCCCTCGGACTGGGGCTCCATGCAAGATCTCACCTCGTGGGGTATCACTGAAGATAAGAAAGGTGAGGAATCAGCCCAGAACTACAAGGGAGGAGCTGGTCAATGACATGAAGAGAGCTAGGAACACAGTTTCAAAGGTCACTGTCGATAGAACACTACGCCGTCATGGTTTCATATCATGCATTGCACGGAAGGTTCCCCTGCTCAAGTCATCACATGTCCAGGCCCGTCTGAAGTTTGCCAATGAACATCTGGATGATCCAGAGGAAGCATGGGAGAAAGTTATGTGGTCAGATGAGACCAAAGTAGAACTTTTTGGTCTAAACTCCACTCATCGTGTTTGGAGGAAAAAGAAGGATGAGTTGCATCCCAAGAACACCATCCCTACTCTGAAGCATGGGGGTGGTAACATTATGCTTTGGGGGTGCTTTTCTGCGAAGGGGACAGGACAACTGCACTGTATTAAGGAGAGGATGAATGGGGCCATTTATTGTGAGATTTTGAGCAACAACCTCCTTCCCTCAGTCAGAGCATTGAAGATGGGCCATGGCTGGGTCTTCCAACATGACAACGACCCGAAGCACACAGCCAGGATAACCAAGAAGTGGCTCCGTAAGAAGCATATCAAGGTTCTGGAGTGGCCTAGCCAGTCTCCAGACCTAAATCCAATAGAACATCTTTGGAGGGAGCTGAAACTCCATGTTGCTCAGCGACAGCCCCGAAACCTGACAGATCTAGAGGAGATCTGTGTGGAGGAGTGGGCCAAAATCCCTGTTGCAGTGTGTGCAACCCTGGTCAAGAACTACAGGAAACGTTTGACCTCTGTAATTGCAAACAAAGGCTTCTGTACCAAATATTAACACTGATTTTCTCAGGTGTTCAAGTACTTATGTTTAGCAGTGCAAGACAAATACATTCTTTAAAAATCATACAATGTGATTTCCTGATGTTTTTTTTTTTTCATTCTTTCTCTCAGAGTGGGAATGCACCTACAATGTGAATTTCAGACCCCTCCATGATTTCTAAGTGGGAGAACTTGCAAAATCGCAGGGTCTTCAAATACTTCTGTTCCTCACTGCATGCTTCTGACACTGTCCACGATAATTGGAAAGCCTCAGACCTCTGGTTTACTTCCAGTTGAGAATTATGCCCCTTTGACACTGCATGACCATAATAGCAAAGTGGGAGCCAAAGCTAAGGGTACCAATTGTTCAGCAATAAAAAGGTAAAGGCAGCTGCCATTTTTTAAGGATGTGCAAGGTCCCATTTAAGGGCATATATGACTTCAAAGGTGAAACTTTTTTATGCTGCCAATATACTATTATTTGTAGGAGGATGTAACAGGTCCTCTTTGGTGTTCCTGCTGCTGAGAGGGGATAGAAAAGTGTGAGCCATTGTTTTTTACTACTACAAGAAAGTGAACTACAAGAAAAGAACTGATAAGTTGTCATGAGACCTAGAGCCTCTATAATAACACTAAGCTACTAGAGTGCAGGAGCAAGAAGTGTTGCCATGGGGTATAGATGCTCAAGATTGGGATTAGACATTGTTAAACCATGTAGGAACACATGCTCAACTGGCAACACCCAGGTGTTAGTATAGTTAGGCTGAGTTCACACGGGCGAGTATTCCGCGCGGATGCGATGCGTGAGTTGAACGCATTGCACCCGCACTGAATACCGACCCATTCATTTCAATGGGGCTGTTCACATGAGCGGTGATTTTCACGCATCACTTGTGCGTTGCGTGGAAATCGCAGCATGCTCTATATTCTGCGTTTTTCACACAACGCAGGCCCCATAGAAGTGAATAGGGTTGCGTGAAAATCGCAAGCATCCGCGGATGTGGTGCGATTTTCACCCACGGTTGCTAGGAGACGATCGGGATGGAGACCCGATCATTATTATTTTCCCTTATAACATGGTTATAAGGGAAAATAATAGCATTCTGAATACAGAATGCATAGTAAAAAAGCGCTGGAGGGGTTAAAATAAATAATTTAACTCACCTTAATCCACTTGATCGCGGAGCCGGCATCTCATTCTGTCTTCATCTTAGCTGTGTGGAGCAACAGGATCTGTGGTGACGTCACTCCGGTCATCACATGATCCATCACCATGGTAAAAGATCATGTGATGACGGGAGTGACGTCACCACAGGTCCTGTTGCGCCACACAGCTAAGATGAAGACAGAAGGAGATGCCGGGCTGCGCGATCAAGTGGATTAAGGTGAGTTTAATTATTATTATTATTTTTTTAACCCTTCCAGCGCTATTGTACTATGCATTCTGTATTCAGAATGCTATTATTTCCCCTTATAACCATGTTATAAGGGAAAATAATACAATCTACAGAACACTGATCCCAAGCCCGAACTTCTGTGAAGAAGTTTGGGTTTGCGTACCAAACATGCGCGATTTTTCTCACGCGAGTGCAAAACGCATTACAATGTTTTGCACTCGCACAGAAAAATCGCGCGTGTTCCCGCAACGCACCCGCACATTTTCCCACAACGCCCGTGTGAACTCAGCCATAAGCATTTCTAGGAGGAATATCAGAAGAACAACCCAATTGAATTATCAAAGGACAATACAATTATTTACTGAAACAAACATGTCAGGTGAGCCGATAGGTCCTCTATTTATGCATTCACTGCTCCACTGCAGCTTCACAACATACACCACTATACGTACCAAAGCATTAGGATAACCTCTTAATCACTGAATTCAGGTGTTTCATTCAGTCTCATTGCCACAGGTGTATAAAATCCAGCACCTAGCCATGCCATGTGCCTTTACAAAAGGGTCGTTCTAAAGAGCTCACTGAATTTGAGAATGGTACTGTAATAGGATGCCACCATTGCAAAAGGGTCATGAAATGTCTTCCCTCTTACAGTGACGCATGGAACCCTCCAGAATTTTCTATATTTCTGCATAAATTTAATCTAAAACTACACCAGATTTTAACACAAGTCCTAAAAGCAGATAAAGATAACCAAATCATACAAATGGTTCAAAAATATTAGACCTGGTCATTGATTTATTGAGAAAAAAAGATCCAAAATCACATTTGAGAGTGGCAAAAGTATGTGAACCTTTGCATTCAGTATCTGGTGTGACCCCCTTCTGCAGCAGTAATGGCAGCAAAATGTTTCCAGTAATAATTTATTAGTCCTGCATATCGGCTTGAAGGAAATTTTGTCAATTTCTCCGTACAAAACAGCTTCAACTCTTTAACTTTATGAAAAAAGCCCTTTCTGCTCCAGTGTACAAAGCTAGGTCCATAAAGGTATGGTTGGGTGACTTTGGTATGGAAGAACCTGACTGACCTGCACACAGCCCTGAACACATTTGGGATAAACTAGAACTACAGGATTGCAAACCAGGCCCTCTCGTCCAACATCAGTGTCTGACCTCACAAATGCTTTTCTATATGAATGGCCAAAAGTTCACAGACACACTCAAAAAATCTTGTAGAAAGCCTTCCCAGAAGAGTGGGAGATGTTTTAGCTGCATAGAGGGGGCAACTGCATATTAATCCCTTAGGTGGCCTAAGTCTATTGTCCATATAGTGTAAATAGGTAGACTTGGCATTCAGGAAACTGGTGGTTATATTGGTTGTCACAGCTTTCCAAAGTACAAATTTAACCAGGAATTGACTCAAAAGAGTTGTCACATTAGAATAATATCTGTATGTACGAGTACGGCTGTCATAGACGGGGATTCATAATTAGGACCCCATTCTACCATCCAGTACAACGTTCCTCATTCATAAAACCATTTATTACCACCATTCTCTGGACTCATGGAGATCAACTGATTGCGACTGATTCTGCATCGACAGAATGGGTTTTCCAGATGTTAGAAGGAAATGCATTAGCTGTCCTGAAGCCTAGATGACAATAAATGAAAGAGGTAAGTGTTAGATTCTATTTATTCTTGAGGCACGTTTGATGTTGATGTCTGTAACTGCAGCAATATGTAGAGGTAATTCTTTAAGTTCTGCTATGTAATTAGCGCACTTCTTAGGCTACTTTCACACTCGCGTTTTGGCTTTCCGTTTAGGGCGGATCTCACAAAACGGATCAGTTTTGCCCTAATGCATTCTGAATGGAAAAGGATCCGCTCAGAATGCATCAGTTTGCCTCCGATCAGTCACCATTCCGCTCTGGAGGCGGACACCAAAACGCTGCCTTTTCAGATCCATGACGGATCCGCCCAAAACGCGAGTGTGAAAGTAGCCTTATGTAAAAAGTGTTACTTTTCCATAATAAGGGGCATTCAGTGACAGAAAAATGTACTATGAGTTGTAACTGCTAAAGATAAGACGGCATTATGGAATGATGAAAAGAGAAAAAACAAACCAACATGATATAGCGGTTGACTATGCAACGATCGATGGTAGTGTGTGGTGTAAACGTGCCAGCAAAGTTGTGACAATAATCCAGTATAAGGTGCAAGTAATAAAGGATTCAATCTGTGTTCCCCTATTGTGCATCAGCATGGAGTTTTACAATTAATCTGTCAGCCGAAGCCTCCGGTAGAGCAAAGCAAAATGGGAGAAAAAAATGAGGCAACGTCCTGAAAATGTCACATAAACCTTGTTAAATGTTCTACAAGCTCTCTGTGGTGGAATCCATAAACAAGAGACCATCTTCAAATGTCTTAAAGTGGTTACACTCTAATGAACAGCTATTTTCTATAATGATGGTTGAGAGGGATCATTGCTCCGGAGGGTGTCTGGAAACATTATTTTTCTCAAACCACCTAAGGAATTTCAATGTACAATACAAGAAATCTGAGGCATCACCTTCAATGGTCACAGCAGGATGATATTAGTTGCTTAAAGGGTACCTGTCATGTTGAACATGGTGTCTGAGCTACAGGCAGCACGTTATAGAGAAGAAGGAGCTGAGCAGACCGATATATAGTTTTAAAGGAGAAGTATAAGCAATATTTCATTCATTTATATTTCTGCTCATTCTGGGCTTTGAAGTCCAGGAGGCGGTCCTATCAGTGATTGACAGCTAGCTCTGTATACACAGTCATAGAGGAAATCCTGTCAATCACTAATAGGACCGCCTACAGGACTTCAAAGCCCAGAATGAGCAGGAATTTAAATAAATGAGAAACAGGTTATAATGAATCTTTTCTTACAAAACGATATATCATTCTGTTCTCCTGCTCTGTAGCATGCAGCTTGCATATTAATTTGCCGTTTCATGGTGACAGGTTCCCTTTAAGCTTATGCAGTGTTTACTCAGGAAGTGGTCTCCAACTGGTGGCTCTCCAGGTGTTACCAAACTTCAAAATTTTAGCATATACTAGGTGTTCTGCAACATCTGGAGAGCCACCAGTTGGAGAACACTGCATTAACATGTATCAAAGATGACAACCATATCATTGTAACCTTAAAATGGTCCTTTTAAATTAGTCCTAATAGTGTGTTGTACCTAATGAATATTCTCTTGCTCTCCACTGATCTATTCCAGCTTCCTTGCTCTGTTCAGCAATCATCTGGTCCCTGGCTTGATTACTTCAGGCTGGGGTATAGAAGAGGTCAGGTGTGCCGCTGCACAAAATGACTCTCCTCAGGGGTCATCCAGTGGAGACGTTCTGCTTGGGGGACATGTCTCTGCTGAGGCCAGTCATTGGCTGTAGAGGTACACGTGACTTTGCCTGTACCACTGCCGGAAGTAGACAAGCCAGGGTCCTGAAGATCACCAAATGAATCACCGGGGCGCCCTAATGGAGCAGTACGGAGCAGGTGACCACATATTACAGGGGCTAATTAAAAAGGGCCAACATTCACATTAACTGAGGAAAGAACAGAATATCTTTTTAGATGCAGATCTGAAAATTCGCAGACTCTTCTTCTGCCATCCAAGATCTCAGCATCGCATCTCAGACTACCAGATGCACAATGTTCATTTGGTAAGTTAATTGTCCAGACCGGCTCTTGGATTGGTCAGCACTGTTCACGTGAGCAGTGCTGGCCAATCCAAGGGCAACAGGAAGTGTCTTGGACTACCAAAAGCACAGGTTACTTTAGGCAGTTTGAGGAGCGCTGCAGCCACCTTGATTGGCAGAGGAGGGACCTTGGGATTTACAGATCTGCAGTTGAAGCGATAAAAAGTTGGGGACCAGATAAGTGTTCTGTTCATTCAACAGTTAATGTTAATTTCATTTCTTGAACCGGTGGGTCGCTTTAAGGAGACCAGCTGTGTATGGCAATGCTCCATGGGATTACTATTCAAAGAAGTATCTCCCAAAGAAAGAGAACTGTCTCAGTACTGCCAGTATTGCACCAAGACCTCTTCCTCTTGGTGACTAAGGCCTCCTGCTCACAGCAGAGCCACATAACCTTTATGTGCCCTCTAATTAACTCCTGTGCTGCCATGTGACATTGTATAACTTGCCATATTATGGAAGTGTTGCCCTATAGAAGAACAATTCAGTAATATGGCATCCAATGGAGCATGTCACAACTTTTTCCCCATTCACACGGAAATAAATCGAAGGTGCAGAGATAGAATAAGGCCTCATAGAAGTCTATGGGTGTCATATTACAGCTTAAAGCTATAATAGAATTCAAAGTCCTAAGGGGGAGACATGCTTTTCCCATTTATTTGTTGAGGAGGGCTTCCTATGGATTTATGGGGATGTTTTTTTTTTAATCACTTTGATTGTATTCTATATTCCAAAGAACATATAAAGTTTTGCACTGTGGAGAAGAAATGTTCATGAGTGTCTGTCCTGAATGAATGGATCTATCTAGAAGTATTGAGTATATTTTTTGGGCCAGCGTCTGCATAGTAAAATGCATACTATTAGACAGATATATTATTCATTTAATGAAATGGATCATTTTACACACCAAACATCTGTCAATGTAGATAAAATGTGCCCCCAAAGGGTTATTTGTGCAGTCGTTGTCTAAAACATAATGGGTAAATTCCATGGGATCCACTTACCTATTGCAAGGGCAAACATGTGCAGCCAAACTGAACCCAAGGGCCCAAAAATGTTCAGTAAGTAGCTACAACTACAGTTAACTATAGAAATGAAACAAAGTCCTTGTTCTACCAGGATAAGCTTATTGGATAGCCTATGTGACCTTCACAAACATATTAGGGCGCTCCAATCCCATAATATAAATGTTATTATCCAAAGTTCTCCCTTTCAGAATTGGTGATTAAGAAGACAACAGCAAGCTAAGAGTTAATTGCCCTCTTTACTAGACAGTCATAGGTTGGCTAGTCACCCCCAAGCTGAGATGAGTATGTTCAAGACACCATGTGAGGTCTGTGTTGTGCAAGATGGAGATGTCAGAGTCGGTGCCTGGAGGGGGGACTGACGACTGTCACTCAGGATAATCTCCTTCTCTCTCACTCTACTCTCTCACCCTCTTCTCACTTCTTCTCTCCTCCCCACACACTTGCCCTGGGCTAGTGATGTTCTGCTTTCTGTCTACCAAATGGCGTGACTGTCTACCTTCCCACACCCAAACCGCGGGCACAGGTGGGGGGCGATTAGGCAGGCGTTTTAAATGTAGACAGAGAGGTCTGCGTCATTATGGACAACAGTGATGAGGGTCCTCTACTAGTCTGCTCCTGGCATGATGTCGAGACTAAACGTCACAATGTTATATTTAAGAGTGAAATCTTTATACCCTTCTTCTGCGGCGGCTTTTCAAGACAGGACTGTAGATTACTTATATAAAGCTCTAGTGTTTTGGTGTTAATAAGAGAGTGTTTTTAGCCTTCTAACCAAAGATGTCCCAAAGAAAAGAACACTCATTAATAAAGAAAAGGTTAGGTTTTAGGGTTAAGTTCCCTATACACATTAGTGTAGTGTCAGAAGAACCCACCGTGGGGAGCTTCCAACTCTACCCCCACAGATGATGTTGGAGAAGAGAAGGTCCAGGTGAAATGAATTTCTCCACTTGCCCTAATGAAAAACATACAATTTCTGCCGAGTGTATATGTGTATAGTATATGAGTCAAGAGAGAATGATTGTTCATCCAACATTTATTGAAGGTGTATGGATACCTTTAGGTCACTGTTCACAAACGAAGATACACAATAATCAAAGGCCACAATAACCACTACTATAAAGCCTCATTTATGTGAAAATGTTTAATGTTCAGTTTTCTGAAACACCATCATACAAGACAAAATAAAGATTACAGTGCCCATTAAGGGGGTTGTCCGTCCTTCGAGTCTTCCCCTGTCCCCCTGAACATAAGAAAATGCCACCCATCGGTCCGTGGTCCCACCGTGACCGCTGCCACCAATCATAGGCCTCAGAAGTCACGAGGAAACCTGTGACTGCCCGCAGTGCTCACGGGACCAAGCCACTTTCTCGTCCTGGGATGTCCGGAAGCAGCCGGGAATGCAGCAGAACGGCAGACAGGTGAGTGATTTTTTTTTTTTTTATGATCAGGGGACAACCTCAGAGGTTGTCAGCTCCAAGGCCGGACAAGCCCTTTAAAATCAACGTTTATGTCTGTGTAATGCATGGTTGTATCGATTATCAGATTATCAAGAGAGATGCTCTTTGTAGCTCTCCCTCCACTCAGCTAATTGATAGAGGTTCTGAATGGTGGATCCCTCCGCACTTTTCTATTAAGGCCTCATGCACACGACCGGTTTTTTTTGCGGTCCGCAAAACGGATTTCCGTTGTTCCGTGATCCGTGACCGTTTTTTCTTCCGTGGGTCTTCCTTGATTTTTGGAGGATCCACGGACATGAGAAGTGAAAAAAAAAAACTAAGTCAAGTTTGTATTGAAAATGATAGGAAAAACGGACACGGATCACGGACGCGGATGACTATCTTGTGTGCATCCGTGATTTTTCACGGACCCATTGACTTGAATGGGTCCGTGAACCATTGTCCGTGAAAAAAATAGGACAGGTCCTATTTTTTTCCACGGACTGGAAAAACGGATCATGGATGCGGAAGCCAAACGGTGCATTTTACGATTTTTCCACGGACACAAAAAGCTGCGTTTTGGTGTCCATCTCCAGAGCAGAATTAAGGCAAACTGATGCATTCTGAGCTGATCCTTTTCCATTCAGAATGCATTAGGGCAAAACTGATCCATTTTGGACCGCTTATGAGAGCCCTGAAACGGATCTCACAAACCAAAACGCCAGTGTGAAAGTAGCCTAATATAAAGGGGTTTGTTTAGGATTAGGCCTCTTTCACACGGGTGTCATGGATTTGGGCCGGATAAGATGACGGTGCGTCGCCGAAAATGCGCGATTTTTCAGCGCAAGTACAAAACATTTTAATGCGTTTTGCACGCGGGTGAGAAAAATCGGCATGTTTGGTACCCAAACCCGAACTTCTTCACAGGTGTTGTGTAGATTTTATTATTTAATACAGAATGCTTAGTACAATAGGGCTGGAGGGGTTAAAAAAAAATATATAATAATTTAACTCACCTTAATCCACTTGTTCGCGCAGCCCAGCTTCTCTTCTTTCTTCAGGACCTGGGTAAAGGACCTTTGATTTGATGACATCACTGCGCTCATCACATGGTCCATCACCATGGTGATGGATCATGTGACGGACCATGTGATGAGCACAGTGACGTCACTACAGGTCCTTTTCCTCCTGCACAGCAAAGAAGAAGACAGAAGAGAAGTCGGGCTGGATTAAGGTGAGTTAAATATATATATATTTTTTAACCCCTCCAGCCCTATTTTACTAAGCATTCTGTATTAAAGGATAGCTGTCGTATTTATTTATTTTTTTTGGAGTATTGGATTGTGGTGATTAATATCACCTTGGTGGCCCTATTTCAACTTTTCACTGTGTATTCAATTACCCCTTAATTCCACATTTTTGTTCCCTGTACTGCCTATTTTTACCTGTGCTTAAAATAGGGTTGCTAGGCATGGTCCGTCTATCTGTTGAAGGACGGAGCACACAGCGTGCAGGGTCACATTACTGACAGCCAGGGACTGTAAGTAAATGATTAAAGCCAGGTCCTCCCCAGCAGCTGATAACAGTGCCTGGGCTGTGTGCACTTCTCCCTGTCCCTGCGCTTGGCAGACGCTCCCTCACTCAGCAGAGCTGGAGGATGCAGAGTTGGAGCAGCGCAGACCAGGGAAGGGAGATCTGCCATCTGCTCAGTGTATAAATGAAAGCAACATGTGGTAAGAGGACCCCTTTGTGCTGCAGATTAACCCTTTAGGGGGAGGGCTCTGGTTACTGACACTTTTGGGGGGCTATTGTTACTGGCTAGTGAGGGCAGGTGGGATTAGCCTCAGGGTGAGGGCATTCGCGGCCATCTTAACGGAATAGTGAAATTGCAGTTTTATGCAGACTGGTTGCTAAGGGCTGAATCTTATTAAATATGGGGTAAGTCAGTCTAATAGTAACTGACTCTGGAATATCATGTTATTAGTAACTACATAAATGAAAATTGAAATTAGGGTCTAAATGTGACAGTTATCCTTTAAGAATGCTATTATTTTCCCTTATAGCCATGTTATAAAGGGAAAATAATAATGATCGGGTCCCCATCTCGATCGTCACCTAGCAACCATGAGTGAAAATCGCACCGCATCCGCACTTGCTTGTGGATGCCTGCGATTTTCACGCAGCCCCCTTCACTTCTATGGGGCATGCGTTGAGTGAAAAACGCACAAAATAGAGCTTGCTGCAATGAATGGGTCCGGATTCAGTGCGGGTGCAATGCATTCACCTCACGCATTGTACCCGTGCGGAAATCTCGCCCGTGTGAAAGAGGCCTTAGAGAAACAGGATTATATTTTCAGGTATTGCAGTGGCACTCCAGCCTGCACAGGACAGATTCTCTCATCTGTCCTTGTGTCGGCCCCTGCCTACACTAATACATTGTAACAAACTGTAGCTGTGTAAGCAGGGTGTAGTAAGGACAGGTTTTCAGCTTCTGGATGTAAACAGGAGCAGGTTTCTATTCACTGACAACAAACAAAGGGCATGGAATTGAAACACAAAGTAAATCAAAAAGTTTTCTAAAGTATATAAAAGATGGCACAAGTCTTTTAATTGTAACTGAATGGTAGCCATAGTCTTCAATGGAAGGCTGCACACGTTATCATAGATATCCATGCACTGCTTGCTTGACTTTAGCAGCAATTTGCACAATAAGAAACTCATTTAAACTTCAAGATTCTGAAATGTCTTTCACGTCTTTGATGTGGGCTACACAGGACAGGGCCGCTGATGTCATCCTGCTGTCAAAGGTCATGATGTTTCGTGCGAGGCATAAAAAAAACGTTACTGATCAAATACCTTTGCACTAAACTGATACGTAAGTACATTTGACCCGATTAAGAGGGGTTGTAACCTCCAGTCTCCCACTATCCTGGGAAAACAGACCAGTAATTGCCCCCACACACATACAAACCACCTTCTCATCACATGTGCTGGCCAGTTTGGCACTGATCACGGCTGGGTTTAATCCGCTGACCTGGAAGTAAAAGGATAAGTAAATTGTTGCTAATTACGCGTATAAGTACAAATCAGAGGGCTGATCACTGGAAGGGATATGTGAAGAGGGGCTTCTTAGTACAAGATTAAAGGGGATGTAGCAAGAAAAAGCAAACGGATTGCTATGGATGGGAAGACATGTTAGCATTTCTACTGCAGACAGTGGGGAAAAAAAGCCACGAGAGGATGAGAGAGGATGAAGGAAAAATGATAGAGACTTATTATGGGAAATCAGGGAGGTGACACAAAAACATAGATTGTCTGCTTATGCGGTGACTAATACAGTAAAGAATTACAGAAATATTTTATACATGAAATAAGCAAAAATCGATGGCCGCAGGGTCTGACATGACTTTTCCAAGCTCCGTCCTTCCTCTTTCATATTATGCCGAGGTCTTCCAAAGAAATGGAAAGTTAACGGGGGTCATTTAAAAAGAACCGCGTTTTACACCGGTCTTTGTTTTCCCTCTCAGCAGGCGGAGAAAGCGCCTCATTTATGACAAATCTCAGGCCTCGCCATAATTTAGGTGCACCGCCGGCAGTAGTAAAAACTACCCCAGACCTGACTGTAGTATAAGCTTTGGTTAAGGAATCCGAACTCATGTGTGAATTACAAATATACTCCACAATCAGTGGTAAACCTGCTATAGAAGCCAATTTTGCCACTGTTATTGGGCCTAGCGGTAGGGGCGGCCAGTACTAATCCACCCGCTGCTGCTTTTGAGCATACCAGGTGTTGCGGATATTTAATATAGGAAAAGTCTGTTACGGCACAAACATTGACGGCGCATTGCTAGAATATGGCATCAGTGTCCAATCATAGGGGATACAACCAACGAGACCAAGGCATTCTCTTGAAGAAATGGCAGTTGCGCTGAGGAAGTGTCATGCCACTTCATCTCCTCTACACATGGGTATCAAATGATAGCCAAAGGCTGCCCATACAGCCTCCGGAAAAAACAAAGTGGAGCTGACAGGCTATTGGCAGGGTCACAGCAGCCGGACCCCACCAATCCAACATTGATGGCAGTTGTAATGTTTGGCCTGAGACAACTTCTTTAAGGAACTATAGTATCAAAGGGAAATAAGCAAGTGGCTAAAGTTACAGTGGACTAAATCACTGCGTTCCTCTGGGGCTGTCCCTACACAGTCTACGCCCCTTCCAGATATGTCCACTCATACTGTATGTACAATACTGTTATGTTGTACGCATAGAAGCTATAGGGGTATTTTATATTAATAGACAGAAAAAAAGTGCACAGCCACTGCGACAGAGCAACGAGACAACAAGGACTCTAAATAATACGGGGTTAATATTTGTGCGTTCTTAGAGTCAAACACATAAGTAAGAAGCTGTGATTCTTCTACCGATACAAAAATCGGATTCAAAAATTCCAGAGAGGGAATTCGGACAGTATAGATAGACAGAAAAAGAGTATTCTGCCTTCTCTGGTGCGTGGGGGGTTCTAAATATAAGAATGACCCTGAGGCAAGTGCATGCCCAGCGATCGGTAACTCTTTTATCCTATTTACAATACACAATCACTTTTAAAACATTAAGTCCTTCTGCGTCCGCCCCCAGGCTGTTGTGACTACATGAACGCTCTCCTCACCCCTCCCCCCACCCCCCTCCTCTCAGCATCGGTGTCCAAATTTGTACCCGCCGGCTCAGTCCGTGACATGTTACAATACTCATCCCTGTGACACACCTGCCCAAAAATCCACAGCCTCTGGCCTGGGGGGGGGGGGCTGCAATCGGGAAAGCGGGGAGAGTGACAAGTTCTGATGTCTCTTGTGGAGGGAGGTGATAGACGCTGATCTCTCAGGAGTGAAGGGATGGAGGTTGGAACATGCTCTGATCTATCTGGGAGGGTAAGGTGACAAGGTCTTTAGACTTGGCAACAAATATATCTATATTACTTAGGAGACGGATAATGGCATTTAATAAAAAGTAAAAGCAGAGAACAAATACCCCCAAAATGTGATGTTTTATGAAAATCTTTGTTTTCACTTTTTCTGAGATGACGATGTTGGTCTCAAAGTGACAGCTGTTAATGACCAACTAATATGTCCATAAAGTGTCAGTTTTGGAGCTGGCACACCTCTGCCTGCCCCAACAAAAGAATTTCCCTTGAGAAAAGCAGTTGTTTGGGCAAGCAATGGTATGAAAATCTTGGGATCAATAATCCTAATGATAGCAGCAGTTTCATCATCTGTCTAGAAGAAGATGTGAGTAAAGTCTTAGCAAATGCTTAAAGAGGTTGTCTCACTTCAGCAAGTGGCATTTATCATGTAGAGAACGTTAATACAAGGCACTTACTAATGTATTGTGATTGTCCATATTGCCTCCTTTGTTGGCTGGATTCATTTTTCCATCACATTATACACTGCTCTTTTCCAGGTGTTACTTCTACCTCTGCAGTGCAGATACGAGGTGGCCGCCAGACAGGCCGGCGCTTTTTCCTATAGTGTGCAAGCACGACCACCACTGGTGGATTACAGGGTGGTCGTAACCTATGGAAACGAGCAGTGTATAATGTGATGGAAAAATGGATCAAGACAGCAAAGGAGACAATATGGATAATCAGGGCCGGCTCCAGGATCATGTGGGCCCTTGGGCGATAAAGTCTCAGTGGGCCCCCTTACACAGTGGTAACTCTCTAACTACAGATAATACAATAGATATCACCTGCAGTCCTATGTAACAGCATAGATAACACAGTCATGGCTATCTGAGTACAGAAAATGTAGTAGTGTTACCTGCAGTCCTGTGTAAAACCACAGATAACACTAGTGCTGATAATGTGATAGTGTTACCTGCAGTCCTATGTAAAACCACAGATAACACTAGTGCTGATAATGTGATAGTATTACCTGTAGTCCTATGTAGACTACAGATAACACTAGTGTAGATCATGTAGTAGTGTTACCTGCGTCCTTAGTGTGCCTCTACCACGGACTCCATGCTGGTGGCGCTGCCTCCTCTTCCATCTTCATCTTGCCCCGCACAGAATGTCCTGATGCAGCTGTGTCAAGACAAATGGAACACTGTGGGCATGGTGATGGTGACACACACACACAGGGACAGACACACACACACACACACAGAGACAGACACACACACACACACACACACACACAGGGACAGACACACACACACACAGGGACACACACACACACACACACAGGGACAGACACACACAGGGACAGACACACACACACACAGGGACAGAAACACACACACAGGGAGGGACAGACACACACACACACACAGGGACAGAAACACACACACAGGGAGGGACAGACACACACACACACACACAGGGACAGACACACACACACACACAGGGACAGACACACACAGGGACAGAAACACACACACAGGGAGGGACAGACAGACACACACACACACACAGGGACAGACACACAGGGACAGACACACACACACACAGGGACAGACACACACACACACAGGGACAGACACACACACACACAGGGACAGACACACACACACACACGGAGGGACAGACAGACACACACACACACACGGAGGGACAGACAGACACACACACACACACGGAGGGACAGACACACACACACACACGGAGGGACAGACACACACACACACAGGGACAGACACACACACACACAGGGACAGACACACACACACACAGGGACAGACACACACAGGGACAGAAACACACACACACGGACAGACAGACACACACACACACACACACAGGGACAGACACACACAGGGACAGACACACACACACACACAGGGACAGACACACACAGGGACAGACACACACACACAGGGACACACACACACACAGGGACACACACACACACACACACACACACAGGGACACACACACACAGGGACAGACTCACACAGGGACAGACACACACACACACACACACACACAGGGACACACACACACAGGGACAGACTCACACAGGGACAGACACACACACACAGGGACAGAAACACACACACAGGGAGGGACAGACACACACACACACACAGGGACAGACACACACACACACAGGGACAGACACACACACACACACACAGGGACAGACACACACACACACAGGGACAGACACACACACACACAGGGACAGACACACACACACACACACACAGGGACAGACACACACACACACACACACACACACAAACACACACAAGGACAGACACACACACACACACACAAACACACACAAGGACAGACACACACACACACACACACACAGGGACAGAAACCTGTGCAATCATCAACCAACTTCTATCTAAAAGGGGATTCCACCTTTAGTTATGCTCCAACCTTTTGTTACCTTCTAATATGACTCCCACTGATTCCCAGTACTGAGTGGACATGGACTGAGGTTTAAAAGGGAATTATCAACATGTACCACAAGGTGGTCTAAACCGTAACCCATTAGGCACTGGCTAGACTGTGGGATGGAGTCTAAGCAATGCCTCAGGCCTCATGCACACTACAGTTATGCGTCTGTTCCGTGCATTGGGGAATTTGTGGTCCCCAATGCACTGGCAACGTCCGTGCGGCGGCCGGGACAGATTGAGACCCATTCAACCTGAATGGGTCCATGATCCGGCCGCACCGCACAAAAAAATAGAACATGTTCTATTTTTTTGCGGTGCGGAGGCACGGATGGAAACACCACAGAAGCACTCCGTAGTGCTTCCCATTGAGCGATTGTGGACCCATTCAAGTGAATAGGTCCGCATCCGTGATGCCCACGGCCGGTGTGCATGAGGCCATAGACACAGAAAGGGGCACACACACAGGGACAGACAGACACACACATAATGGCCCTCAGAATACACCCAGATCTGTATGATAAACCCCCTTAATTGCACCAGATTCCACTCCACTTGAACCCCACTGCCCCTGAGTGCTCCACCTGCCCCCTCATATATGAGCTCCATATGCTTCCCCTCATGAAGTTCTGGTTCTCCAGCAGCACATCCTCCCTCACTCTGCATCTTGCAGGCAGGCACAGCCCCTCCTCCTTCCACAAGCTGCTGCCGCCGTCAGGGTTTGTCATGTGACCAGTGATGTCACAGAACTCCTTCTAACTACATTCTAGCATAGGATCGATCATCTACCCTGTTCTGAGTTCTGGGGCCGCTTACCCCAGCAGTGCACATGGCGAAAATTGTCTGCATTGCTGGGGTAAGCTGCCCTAGAATTCAAAACAGGCAGGACACAGCTGCAGAAGTGAGCGGGCACAGTGGGCCCCCCCAGGAGCAGGGGGCCCTGGCATTTGCCCGGGTTTGCCGGGTGGTGGCGCCGGCCCTGTGGATAATAACAATACATTAGTAAGTGCCTTGTATTAAATTTCTCTACATGATAAATGCCACTTACTGAAGTGAGACAACCCCTTTTAATGGTTATAAACAGGATCCCCAAGATATGAGTCCCTTCATCAGGCTCACCTACAAATTACACATCTATACTTACCCTTAGATCTATACATAAAATGTATGTATTTGTTAATTTTCAGTTACATGTTTCTTCTCCAATCACCTGCAAAGCTGCATGTAGAATCCCATTAGATTCCTGTTACTATAAAACAGGGCGTTATGTCAGATACAGCCAATACAGATTCCAAGAAGTCAATAATCAGTAATCACAATATTTACTTTTACTTTGTGAGTGAACGGAGGAAAAAAAACAACCAATAGCTCAATATCAGTACAAAACAAGTGAGGGTTGACCAATCTGCTCGATTAGTTATGTAGCTATTAACATCAGGCTTCACGGTGTAGTTTCCTTTTTTATTTTAAAGGGGTATTCCTATGTGGGACATTGGGGTCATATTGCTAGAGTATGCCCCCAATGTCTGATAGGTGCAGGTCTCACCTCTGGGACCCGCATTTATACTTACAGCGGAGCCTGCATGCATGGCCGCTCTCCGCCAATTTGCGGACTTTGTTCTAAGTATAGCTGCGGATCCCAGAGGTCCTACCAATATGCCCCCAATGCCCAAGATGGGAATACCTCTTTAAAGGGGTTGTCCCACAAAAAATAATCTACAGTTTTCAAACCAGCACCTGAATTTGAATTCTTTTGTAATTGCCAGTAAAACGTATTATAGCTACAGTTATTCAATAAAATGTATAGCGCCACCTGCTGTTTTTTTCTTTTTCTTATTTCTTTGTCCTGCTCACTGAGAAGGCCGCACGTGCTCAGTTTCATCCTACAACTGCCTCCTGAGCTGTTAGGAGGCGCATGGACACGCCCCCTGAGCTGTGATAGGGAGAGCATAGACACACCCCCTTAGCTGCAGCATAAAAGACACGCCCCTGAGCTGTCAGCTTGATATAAATCTAGCAGAGCAATGAATGGGGAGATCTCTGGATCCATGTGACGTACAGGGCTGGTTCTAGCTTTGTTAGAAAGACATTGTCCTGTACTGTATGATGTCTGATTAAAAAAATTTAAATCTGCAAATTTGGGTATTGATTTGGTGCAGAAACACAGCAAAATCCATGTGAAAAAAATCTGAATAAACTACACTACTGTGTGCATGTAGCTGTAAGGATGTCATTCATGTGGAATTTTCACATGGATTGTCGTGCAGGTTTCGCTCATTTCCGCACTAAATTCTACATGTGTTACTTATGGATTTTAACAAGGTTTTGCCCCGGATCTCAACCTTTGTGTTGCGAAGCGTGAAATCCGCACTGAAAATCCACATAAACCGTTGCTGAAATGCTGCGAATTTCAAAATCCACGCCACAAGTCAATTTCCAAACCGTGTACATGAGGTTGTGAAAATCTCATCTACTTAGTTGGTACAGTATTACGCTGCAGATTTTATGCGCAGTAATTCCGCACAGTGAGAGAGATTTATCAAACTGGTGTAAAGTAGAACTGGCCTAGTTGCCCATAGCAACCAATCAGATTACACCTTTCGTTATTCACAGCTCCTTTGGAAAATGAAAGGTGGAATCTGATTGGTTGCTATGGGCAACTAAGCCAGTTCTACTTTACACCAGTTTGATAAATCTGCCCCTTTTTTTTTTTTTCCCCAATCCTTTATTATTTTCTGGAACAAATATACAAATTTTCATATCAACCAGTTAAAATTTACAAATATACTTTATACAAGTTAATACACTTGTTCCTTTTAACTCACCCCATCCCTTTTGCTTCCCTGCTGCGGGGTCCATCCGCATTTTAATAACTACCTTAACTTCTGTTTCCAGAAATTCCAAATATAAGGGATCCTGGGGGCCTGAAGCGAGTAAGGGAGCCTGCCCCCGCAGGAGCCATCACTCCAATTTCCTTGTCATTCTTCTATAGGCCTCAATAGTGTCTAGCCGAGCCCTCCATTCATTAAAGCTAGGACTATTCTTCGTACCCCAATATTTAATTATCAGGGCCTTTGCGACCATAAAACTTTCCATGCTAACTCGTAGTTGATAGGGGGTCAGTTCAGAGCGGGGGGAAAGACCCAATATTGCCTGCGTAAAACTTCGCTTCAATTTGATAAATCTGCCCCTTAGCATGCCACAAAATATCCTGATACAATCTGATCGCTACCATAGTAAAAAAAAAAAGAAATGTGACAAATATACAATATTGGCAATTTGCAACATGGGAACTAACTTTTACTACAAAAAGGAGTGTTTACTTACTGTATACCCTCTCCATATAATATATACATACAATCTATTTAAAATGAATTCTAACACAAATTCCACACTACATTACTAGTACCTAACCCGGGGAGAGGGAGAAGCAAACTCACTTTCTGTAACCTGCAGCTACATAAAGTAGCCACTGGTCGTTACCATGGCAACAGTCCTAAAGTCCCCGAGTCGTTCCCTTCCTGTGTCAAAATAACCCAGTCGCCGCTCTTCTACTGGTTTCCAATTATATTAATTCAAACACCAAGTAATAAAATACACCAACACCCCCACATCCCGTACAAAGCGACGTTTATTGCCGCTGCATCGCTGAAATGGTGGCGCTAGGCAGTAAAAAGACAGCCCAGAGATGTCAGAGGCCCTGACAGAACCCGGAAGTGATGACGTGTGCCGGGAATTGTGGACTAGGCACAGAGGCGTAGGCAGCTGATTACCGATCAATAAGCAATCGATTGCCGAGCTCAGATTGGTGTGACACACAGGACCCAGAGCCATGGAGGCTCTTTACCATCAAAGTAACAAGTGAGTGTGTGAAGGCAGACAGATGTCAGAGGCTCTGTGCAGCTGCATTTTATTATTACTAGGATATATATAATGATATTACATAATGCATCCCAGATGGATAATAGCGGGGATCTGATGTGTCAGGCAGCCTCATGTTAGTGTCTTTACTGTGTGGGTTTCCTGCAGTTATGCTAAGATGTAGCAGCATTATAGCGGTTTGAAATCGCTGAGCCCTCCACGTATCCGAATTGTGGCAAATGTAACATCAGGACAGACTGTATTCACATTTGCATTGCATCATGCGATGGTATCTATTGTCGTAGATGCATTGTAGAGTCGCCCAGCAATTCCATATTGTGGAGTCCTAGGCACTCCGCGTGCTGCTGTATGGTGCCTCCATATGAAATGTGATGCAGATGAGTTTAGTTCAGGGCCTTTAAGCACACCTCCGTATTTTCGGTCCCCTTTTTTTTGCGGATCGCATGCGCTCCCATTCATTTAAATGGGGCCTCAAAAGATGTGGACAGCACACAGTTGTCCTTTCAACCGACTCGCAAAAAAAAAGGCAGAACATGTCCTATTCTTGTCCATCTTGTGGACCAGGATTTCCACAGGGGGAAAAAATGGTGGCATGCAGATGGCTGGGATACATGACATTTGGTCGTGTGAATGAGGCCTAAACTGGATACAATTAAAGCAAATTCTCAGTTGTGATAAGTATTAGGCTCTGTACTTGTTTTCAGTCTTTGCGGGAAACGGTGTGTTCCCATTAACTGACAGCAAGCAGAGATATTGCCAATGGTACTAAAACATATGTTATGATGATTATTCTTTTTCTTTTTTTTTTCTTTAGACATGTCCATGAAGTTCAGAATCAGATGGGACGGCTGGAGTCATGTGACAAACAGTCTGTACATAGTAAGTATAGTAACTCTGAGTTCCAGCTGTGTGTCTCACAATAAACCTATCAATATCGTAATCTCTTTTCCCTTTGTGGGAACATCAGTAATATATATTGTCTTCAAAGGGCATCTGTCAGCAGGTTTGTACCAATGAAACTGGCTGACCTGTTACATGTGCACTTGGCAGCTGTAGACATCTGTGTTGGTCCCATGTTCATATGTGCCCGCATTGCTGAGAAAATGATGTGTTAGTATATGCCAATGAGCCTCTAGGCGCAACGGGGACGTTTCTGCTAGGCTACTTTCACATCAGAGTTTGTGCTGGATCCATCATGGATCAGATCAGAAACGCTTCCGTCATGATAATACAACCGGCTGCATCCGTTATGAACGGATCCGTTTGTATTATCTCTAAAATAGCCATGACGGATCCGGCACTAAAGCCATTGTAAGTCAATGGGTACCGGATCCGTTTTCTATTGTGTCTGAGAAAACGAATCCGGCACTATTGACTTACATTGTGTTTCATGACGGATCCGTCTTGCTTCGCATCCCAGGCCGCACTCAAATACGCTGGTTGCAGCACTTTTGTGTGCGTCATGGGAATGCAACGGAACGGAATGCATTTTGGTGCACTCCAGTTCAGTTTTGTCCTCATTGACAATGAAGGGGGATAAAACGAAAGAGTTTTCCTCCGGTATTGAGATTCTATGACGGATCTCAATACCGGAAAGGAAAAGCACAGATGTGAAAGTAGCCTTACACCTAGAGCAGGGATGGCCAACCTGCGGCTCTCCAGCTGTTGCAAAACTACAACTCCCAGTCTGCCTACAGCTATCAGCCTACAGCAGGGCATGGTGGGAGTTGTAGTTTTACAACAGCTGGAGAGCCACAGGTTGGCCAGCCCTGACCTAGAGGCTCTGCTCTCTCTGCAACTGCTGTTCCCTCTCCACTTTGATTGACAGGGACAGGCATTATGATGTTTTTACTGCCTGGCCCTGTCAATTATAGTGCAGAGGGCACCACCATTGCAGAGGGAAAGGGCAAAGCCTCTAGGTGTAATGGAAACGCCCCCGTTGCTCCTAGAGGCTCATTTTTATGTAATCTAAAAGAACTCCACTTCCTTTTGTATGCTTCATAAAGCCTAAAATCGTATGTGCATTAGAAAATTGATCCAAACCTTTGCCCCCGTACAGTGCAGACTTTGGAGGATGTCCTCTGACTGACCATCTGTTGATTTGTTCTTTACCAGTCCTAGAAAACGAGATCCAAGCCAGAATAGACCAGATTTTTAGTAACCTGGAGCGTCTAGAGATCTTGTCTAGCAAAGAACCTCCCACCAAGCGTCAGAATGCCAAAATGTGAGTAATCAAGGTTTCCGCTGTGTAATCTAATGGGTAACCATACTAAGTAACTGCTTCATTCCCTAAAGAGCCATCCGGCATGAAACGCGTGTGCTTTCAGCCTTTACCACACAAGGACATCTCTTAGGTTTTTAGAAATCAAGTTTAATGAATTGAGCACTGTACATACGTAACCGCTTGTACTTTCAAAAGCTATGTTCACATGACGTTTGGTGGAACGGACAAATGCCAAAAAAGTGTCTTTTTACTATACATCTGGATATACTTTTCAATACACAGACGCCATGCTAGAAAACATATACAGTTTGTTTGCTTTTCTCTAGATAGATCGACAGATAGATACATGAGCTGGAAGTGTGGTTATTAAAGGGGTTGTCTGAGTTATATAAAGCAAAAAACTAAACTTCCCAAACGTCACAAAATGTCAAATAATCAATCTATACTTACTTGTTACTCCTCTGCCATTACCATCCCCAGCGGTCTTTGCAGTGATTGTGTACAAGCCTGCAGCACCGTCTCGTAATATATACCGCAGAAGTGAAGCCATTGAATGGCTGCAGCAGTCATATGACCTATACCGCCTTGTATACCAACACCCGGAAGGGGAGCAGAGCTGCAGTGCTCATAACGGCTGGGGAGTAACAGGTGACTATAGGCTCATTATTTATTTTATTACATTTAGGGCTCATGCACACGAACGTATAGTCTTTCATTTTTTTTTGCGGACCCATTGAAATGAATGGTTCCGTATACGGTCCGCAAAAAAAAAAGGAAGTTACTCCTCGTGTGCATTCTGTTTCCGTGTTTCCGTTCCGCAAAAAAATAAGAACATGTCCTATTGTCCGCATTACGGACAAGGATAGTACTGTTCTTTCAGGGGCCAGCTGCTCCGTTCCGCAAAATACGGAATGCACACGGACATCATCCGTATTTTTTGCGGACCGGAAAATTCATATGGTCGTGTGCATGAGGCTTTAGTGGTGTTTTGGGCATTAATGGGGTGGGCAGTGCTTAAATATTGCTGATCTATCCTCAGAATAGGTCATCAATATTAGATCAGTGGGGCTCCCACTCCCGGTATTCTTGCCAATCGGCTGTTTGCGAGCACTGCTTTTGTTTCAAAATTATGTGTACGTCTTCTTGCTCATCTCCCATACAGAGGCGGCACAGTGTAAAAAAGTGAATGGGACAAGTAGTTGTAAGCGAGATGATGCCCGGGTGATTTTGAAGGGGTAGCAGTGCTCATGCACGCAGCTTCATACAGCTGATCGTCAGGGGTGCCAGGAGTCGGACATGATCTGATATTGATGACCTATCCCGAGGGAATTTCATCAATATTTACCCCCTGCACAACCCATTTAATCTAACAAAAGTGACTTGGTATTTGCTGCCTTCAAGATTAAAGGGTTTATCCAACCCCTATAATGCCCCCTCTTTTGCCCATGCCCCTCACACAGGTTGTACTTACCTTGCTCCCTGGCACCCGTGTGGCTTCAGATGCCTGCATTCCTCCGTTGGGGGGGCAGCAGCCAATAGCAGGCCGCGAAGGGAATGAGCCTTCCTAGAATCGCAGGTGAGAGGCTCGGGCATTAGAGGAGATGCCCTATAAATTTCAATTATTGTGAGAAACATAAAACTTCTGGGCAGATACATAAAAAGAGGCTGAAATAAGTAATGTGGTTGTAGTTGCTGACAAACAAGTGCAAAATATTACTGTGTAAGCCCTAACCATGACTGTATGTTGCAGTTCCGTCCTATGGCGGCAGCTGTAGCTGTAGCTTTGTCACGAAGCATGGACAGAATGCTAAGGGGGTGACAGATTTAATATCCACTTCATGAGTGGAACTGATAGTATGTAATGGTGTATTATTATTGAAAGGGGGTTGTAGTTTTTTAAATACCCCACCGGGCAGGACCTGTTGGGTAAAGCATAGTTAACTACCCCCTGATGCTCTGTGGGTCCACGAGGTCTTCACGGTCCCCACATATAAACTTCCAGCATGGACTGAGTCACCTGTGCAGCTGCCACCAATGACTGGCCACAGTGGCGAATGTGAAACCGTCCATGCCAAAAGTTTCCATGCAGGGACCAAAGCACAGAGAAGAAAATGGTGGACCCCCGGAAGCAAGTGTCAAAGAGTAGGTAAGTATGCTTCCCTCGACAGGTGCGTACAGTGTTGTATCAAGTAGCGTAGCCACAAAAACAGTCATCAGACTCAGTGTCCAGGATCCGCAGCTTTGGGGACACGTACGACTCAGTCTAATGGAAGGGAAAATTTCGGCCCTCGAGCTGACGGTAGGACAGACACAGAGCTCTGGTCATATGGCTGACATGTTTTGAACCTATGAGTAAGAACCAGTGCTACTAGGATGGAAACATGTCAGCCATATGACCAGCGCTCGGTGTCATGTACTTTATTTTAATGGATTTTTCAATAAATGGTGATTTTATTCCTACTGTTAGCTCGAGTGCCGAACTTTTCCCTTTCATTGGATTCTCCCTCAACAGGTACCACTGGATGGGGTATTTAAAAAACAATACTATATGAAGTTGGACACCCCCTTTAACGTTACAGAAATCTTAATACAATGAGAATAAAAGATCTGAGTAATCCGAGATTTTGGTGGTTTGGGTTGAGCTGCATTGACGGAGAGTGTCAGAGCAGCTCCAGCAGCATGATCTAGTGAGGATGCTGACTGGTGTCCATGGGCTATGTCTGGTATTACAGCTCCGTACCGTACAACCGCTGTGTAACCGAAGCAAAACCCTCATCATCCATAGTGAAACTGATGACCATTCTCAACTCACTGGCCGTTCAAACACAAATACAGGAAAGGGTTAAAAATAATAATTTTTCCCATCGTGAAGCGGAAACTACAGTCATCTCTTTACATGTCGCTGCTTCAATAATCCTAATTAGTTTTTTTATGGTTTCAAATAGGATCTGGGAATTTTTCTTATCTCCTGTTATAACCTAAACTTCAAAAAGGTACAATTGCTTCAGAATAATAATTTACTAAAAAGAGATGCAAGGAGGGAGAAGTGAAATACTTGTGAGGCTGGCATGCAGCCCCCCCCCCCCCCTCGGATTCCACCCCCCCTCAGGGCGTTCTTGGGAAGCTTTTAATTGAAGCAGGTCAGAAGAAGGGCACGGAACAGGTTTCCTGTGTGTGGGTTTTCTGATAGTGATTCTAGTTTCCATATTGAGCAGGTATATACCTCGGTTAACCCTCCCTGCGCCGGAGCCGAACGCTGCACGTAACGCCCAGATACAGTGAGGCCTTATACAAGGGCAGTATACATCATGTATGTTATATAAAGCATAGACCTACATTCCTATGAATGTAATATTAGATTGTAATATTGATATTACAAGTCTTCAGACTCTCTCACTTTTTTCACATTATGTTGCTGCCTTGTGGTTAAGTAAAAAAATTTCTCCATCATTCTGCACTCGATACCTCATAATGAGAAAAGGAAAACCGAATTTTAGAAAAGTTTGCAAATTTTATTAAAAAGGAAAAATGAGGAGCCCTGCGTTCTCTTCAGCTGATCGGTGGGGGTGCCGGCATCTAATACTGAGGACCTATCCAGAGGATAGATCATCAATACAGGGAACTGGCCGACCCCTTTATAGGAGAACAGACGATAACCATCCATATGCCCTCATGGAAGGGGGGCTGTTCTTGCTGAGGAGACCCCTCTATGGACCAGGGCGATGGACTGCGCAGCTCTCACTCTGGTTAGCTCAATGGATGGCAACGCTTTACAGTGACCAAGATGTAATACTACGTATTAGACATGCAAGAGAATCTTCCCCCGGCAAAAACAGGTCGGCCATGGATATGAGACGCTGTGGCGACAACCCCTTTTAACTGAATGCCAATCTTCCATTCTGATTTACTTACATATGGCCTATTGTATGTGTTGGGTGGGAATCCTGTCCAGTAATAGTTGCATTCTCTTAAAAAGTAATGGAGTACAGATTCAAGGGGATAGAAAACCATGGCTGCTGTCTGCCAAAAATAGCACCATATCTGGCCACCGTTTCTGAACCGGTGTGGTGCTGTTTCTTTAAGAAAGCGGCCATGTTTCTGTAAGAAAATGATGCATTGTGTGTATGTGATGTCTCACCAGGGCTGCCAACCGTCCAGAAATTTCTGGATAGTCCCTAAAAATAGGCGACTATTTTCCTGTGTCTGTGATTTTTTTTTTTTTTTTTGTGTGGCTGGTGGTATTGACTAGATTATTTTAGTAGTAATTATAATCATTTTACAGCTCCCAGTAAATTATGGCAATACGTTTCATCAATATATCGAGCTATAGACATGTATTATTTATATTCTGTATTATTCATTATGGTTTTCCAATTTGTCCGTAAAAAGTGTCGGCTGTCCGTTACTTTGGGATAAGTTGTCCAAAGAAAAAGAAAAATTCTGCTTGGCAGCTCTGTGTGTCTCACATGGAATAATACAGGCAGATATAATCACTTATAATTAACTCCCCGTTCCTGCTTTGATAGGAGAGTCGATCATCTGAAATACGATGTGCAGCATCTGCAGACAGCATTGCGAAACTTTCAGCATAGGCGCTACGCCCGGGAGCAACAGGAGCGGGAGCGAGAGGAGCTGATGGCACGGACTTACACCACCAATGTAAGTTTCGATCCACACCTAAATTTCGTCACATAGCATCCATAAATACATTTATTAGGTGTTGGCATTTTCATTTGCAAGGCAAAGGAGTGCACGATATATGTCTTCCTGGATTTACCTTGAAGGGTTTGCACAAAACACGGCTGCTTTCTTCCAGGAGCAGCGCCACCCCTGGGTTGCGTGTGGTATTGCATGTCAGCGCCAATCATTTCATGGGAGCTAAGCTGCAATACCAGGCGCAACCTGTAGGCAAGTGTGGCGCAGTTTGCGGAAGGAAGCAGCCATGTTTTTATAGTCTATAAACGGTCACACCAGTGGTGCTTAAACCCTCCATCCTTCTGAACCGCAGATAGAGTGCCCGCTTAATAATTTCTTATCTACAGACTCTCAGCCAAGTCATAGCCTTTAAGCGCTCAAAGCGCCGCTGATTCACAGTATCTTTCATGCGTTTTACAATTTATTGAGGCTTTTCAAGCCTCATATGCCTTTACGCAGTTCAGTTTACTTAATACATAGATCTGGGTGATAGGTTGTCTGATAATCATATCATTGAAAACTATTTTTTTGTTTCCTGTAAAACAACATAACCACTGGGGTCACCCCCTTCCCAATTTCTCACACAGGATTCAGAGACCTCAATACACATTGATGAGACCCTCCAATATAATTCCTCCGTCCGTAATGCACACCAAGGGATAGACGACCTTCTGGGGAGTGGGACCAGTATACTGGAAGGGATGAGGGACCAAAGGAAGACCTTAAAGGTGGGGAATCAGAAGGGACAAGATGGAGTTGGGGGAAAGAAATATGGCAGTGAGCTCTTAACCACATACAATCTGCGCTTCCTCTACAATCTGCTCCATATTGTTCATAGAAACTACTATATGCATCAGGAGAAGTGTGTGATATACTGGTGAAAGCGATGTCTAAGGGGTTAGTCTACTTTCACACTCACGTTTTGGCTTTCCGTTTGTGAGATCCGTTCAGGGCTCTCACAAGCGGTCCAAAACGGATCAGTTTGCATTCTAATGCATTCTAAATGGAAAAGGCTCCGCTCAGAATGCATCAGTTTGCATCAGTTCAGTCTCCATTCAGCTTTGGAGACGGACGTTTTGGTGTCCGTCTGATGAAACTGAGCCAAACGGATCCGTCCTGACACACAATGTAAGTCAATGGGGACGGATCCGTTTTTAATGACACAATCTGGCACAATAGAAAACGGATCCGTCCTCCATTGACTTTCAATGGTGTTCAAGACGGATCCGTCTTGGCTATGTTAAAGATCATACAAACTGATTCGTTCTGAACGGATGTATGCGGTTGTATTATCTAAACAGATCCGCACAAAACGCGAGTGTGAAAGTAGCCTTAGAAAAAAGGGTTGCTTGCTTTTTCCCCAGAAACAGCTCCCCTCTTGTCCATGGATTGTGCTAGTTATTGCAGCTCAGCCCTAGTCACTCAAATGGGGATGAGCTGCAATAACAGAAACAAGAGTGGCGCTCTTTTTGGGAGGAAAAAAACAAAACCTTATATCTAATACTGGCCAACCTTTTATAAAGGGCATCTGTCAGCAGATTTGTACCTATGAACCTGGCTGACCTGTTACATGTGCACTTGGCAGCTGAAGACATCGGTGTTGGCCCCATGTTCATATGTGCCCGCATTGCTGATAAAAATGGAGTTTTAATAAATGCAAATGAGCCTCTAGGAGCAATGGGGGCGTTACCATTACACCTAGAGGCTGAGCTGTCTCTGCAACTGCCATGCCCCCAGCACTTTGACAGGGCCTGGCATTGTAAACTTCTCTGCTGACAGATATCTTTTAGGCTACATTCACACAAGCGTATTTTGTTTCCGTGTCCGTCCCGTCTTTTTTGCAGATTGGATGAGGATCCATTCATTTCAATGGGTCCGCAAAAAATGCGGCCAGCACACAGTGTGCTATCCGCATCCGTATGTCCGTTCTGTAGCCCCGCAAAAAAAAATGGCCGTTTGGCGGACAAGGATAGGCATTGTTATAATGGATCCGCAAAAAAAATGGATACCATACGGTCGTGTGAATGTAGCCTTACCCTATGTTCTGAAAAACTCACTGCTCCTACAAGAAGACATATATTACCTATGGGCGCAGTAGGTGCTTTATATAACCTGTGCCTAGTTATAGTAGAGCCACTGGATTATAGTTATTTGCTTTATATAACTGCATATACATGGGCTCACTCATTCACGCAGTTCTGATGGCTGCCCTGTGGTTGGAGCTGAACTCTGACATACTGAGATTGTGATTGTTCTCTATTTCTGTGCCCCTGCTACATGTCTAGGTTGCCATTACAAGGCTGGATGTTAACAATTGTGATGACATTGTCCTTTAACGTATTGTCTTGCGTCTCCCACAATTGCGTACTGGAAGTTCTGATGTCTCGTATCCATGTGCATTCAGCGGGATGCTGCAAGTACATGAATAGGGGAATGTTAAAGAGCTTCTTTGAAAATATAAAATTCTTAATGCCATAGCTTCTGACCTGGGAACCGGGGTTGTTCTGGAAGTGCAGAATATTTTCAGCACTCTGTGTGAAACTATATAGGGTCAGGCACATGGCAGTATCCATTTTTAAAACAGATAGTACACTGACCCATACATTTTAAAGGGGATTTCCAAGTGTTTTTACTGATGACCTGTCCTCTGGCTAGGTCATCAGTATCTGATCGGTGGGGGACGCGTATAGTAGCGCCGTGGCCTTCTTTAGCATCTCCTAGGTCATGTGCATCGGTTACACGGCCTAGGCGCAGCTCAGCCACATAGAAGTGAATAGAGCTGGGCTGAAATACCAAGCACAGCCACTATACAATGTATGGCGCTGTGCACGGAGAAGGCTGTGGCGCCACTGCTAGTGCCTCTTCCTTCTTAAAAAGCTGATCGTGGGGGTCCCAGTTGTGGGACCCCCACTGATCAGATACTGATGACCTGTCCTGAGGAAAAAACTCTTGGAAAACCTCTTTAAAGAGGACCCGTCGCCTCTCCTGACATGTCTGATTTAGTAACTGCTTGCATTCCCCATGTAATAACAATTCTTCAGCATCTATTCTTATGACTCTGTTGTCCCATTCTATTATTATTCCTGTTAAAAGTTATGAATGAATTACTAGCAGTCTGCAGTGAAGGTCCAGCTGGGTGTTACCAGTTTGTGGTGTGTCTGCACAGTCTGACACTGGCAGCATTGATTGGATAGTGTCAGACTGTTTAGGAACACACTCCCAACTGGTAACAATGGACCTTCATTGCAATGGACCTTCATCTGGACCTTCATTGCAAACTGCTAGTAACTTATTTGTGACTTCTATCAGGAATAACAAAGGATTGGCACAATATAGAGTCATAAGAATGGATGCTCTAGAATTATTATATGGGCGGGGGGGGGGGGGTGCAAATAGTTACTAAGGCAGACATATCAGGAGAGGTTACAGGTCCTCTTTAATGGAGCCATGCACACATCCATTATTATTACAGATCACTCAAGAATCTCACAGCAAATCTTATTCCTGTTCATTTTTACAGATGAGAATTCAGGATTTTCCTATGTTATGACCTAAAGTCATGATTTTATGAAAGACACGGAGGCGAGTATTTGCTTAACTCTTTCTTTACTGAAATATAGCAGCAAAGACAATTGAAGAAAAAACCATAAGAGTAACCATGGTAACAACTCCACCCCCTAGCCCCTATATAAGGAGCATCACTGGTCGGACACCTCCTCTTTCTTTGCAGTCTTTGACCGGCGAGAACCTGGAAACCTGGAACGGTCAACAGCAACCTGAACGACGGCTGCGGAACAACAAGGCGGGACTGTAACTAGGTGAGTACCCGGTGACATCTGACAGAAACCGATCAACCTAAAGGAAAAAATGAGACATCATGGTAGTAAACTATGAACTTAAAAGTCATACATTTATACCAGCATAATCTTCTTATGTGTATTAAGAAATAAAAAATAAATAACACCATACATTATCAGATAACCAATAGTCAAGAGATCACTCACAGACCAGTCGGGAGGGCAATTAAACACAACGGGAGGGAAATACTCGCCTCCGTGTCTTTCATAAAATCATGACTTTACGTCATAACTTAGGAAAATCCTGAATTTTATATCAAGACACGGAGGCTCATATTTGCAAGTTTAAAGCTGATCCATCACAGAGGTAAAGGCGTGAGGAACAGGTCTGAAATAGAACTCCCGAAAAGTAGAGACTCGGGACCAATCCGCCAATTTCATGACGTCCTCCACGCGGGCACCGGCCACAGACATAGAGGTAGCCGATGCCCCACGCACCGAATGTGCAGTGAAGATGGAAGTGTCAATACCCGAGAGAGACAAGACCCACTTAACCCAACGTGACAGGGTAACGCTGGCCACTGGAGCGAAAGGGCGACGGAAGGAAATGAACAGCTGAGGTGAAATCCCAGAGCGGCAGGACTGAGTGCGAGACTCATATTCTTTTAAGCAAGCCACAGGGCATAACTGAAGGGAGGAAGGAAAAGACGGATAAGATACTGACTTAATGCCAGTCTTAGTGCGACGAGAAATATTGAACATAACACCCTCAGGTGTAAAATAACGAGCGTCAACGTCCAGAGCCCGGACGTCCGAGACACGTTTGCACGAGATTAAACAAAGAAGGGTCACCAACTTGGCCGAGAGCTGCCGAAGAGACAACATAGAGTTGGGAGGCCAGCCTTCCAGAAATCTGAGAACTACCGCGACATCCCAGGTAGAAGAGAAACGAGGCCTTGGAGGGCGTGCCAAACAAGAACCCCGTAACAATCTGCACACTAATGGATGCTGGCCGGCGGGACAACCGTCAAAACCCAAATGTCTGGAGGAGATAGCTGAACGGTACACGTTTAGAGTACGGTAAGCCTTTCCTGCTTCAAAGAGCGATGTGAGGAATTGAAGGATGGCTGTTACAGAGGCCTGTAAGGGATCCAAGTCCCGTGAACCGCACCAACGAGACCAGATGTCCCATGCAGCTCGATAGACGCGTCTAGTGCCTGGAGCCCATGCAGATTCCAATAACTGTCTAGTTGCTGCCGAAAAATCAGAGTAGTCCCAGGAACCCCCGAAACTCGGCATACGAGAAGATGAAGCGATCCGTCTAGAAGTAGAGGGTGTAGGTAACCATAAGGGTTGAGCAGAAGATTTGGGAAAAACGGCAAAAGCCGGGGTTCTTCCGTCAGAAGGCTCAGTAATTGGGGAAACCATGACTGAGTTCTCCAGCAAGGGACAATCAGTACCATCTCCGCCTGTTGGTGACGAACCTGAGCGAGCACTCGAGGAATGAGGGCGAAAGGAGGGAAGGCATAATGCAGGGAGCCGCCCCAGTGCTGGAGGAAAGCGTCCACCGCTTCTGCTTCCGGATCCAGACGCCAACTGAAGTATCTGGGGAGCTGCACGTTCAGACGCGAAGCGAATAGGTCGATGGATAACGGACCCCACAGCGATAGAATATCGCGGAAGACCATCTAATCCAACTTCCAGTCGCTGGAATCCGAAATGCAACGAGAACTCCAGTCGACCAACGTGTTGTGGAGTCCTGGGAGGTATTCCGCCACAACGGAAATTCCCCCGGATAGACAGAAGTCCCAAAAGTCTTTGGCTAGAGTCGATAGAACCTTGGACCGTGTCCCTCCCAAACAGTTCACGTACCGGACAGCAGAAACATTGTCCATGCGCAGGCGAATACACGCTCGAACCGAACCGTGAGCGAAACTGCGGATCGCAAAAGATCCTGCCAAGAGCTCGAGAGCATTGATGTGAAGACGAGATTCCTCCGGGGACCACGGTCCTCCGGTGGAGACTCCTTGACAGTGGGCTCCCCACCCTGAAAGACTGGCATCTGACTCGATGACCAGATCTGGGTGTAGGCCGAAAATGGCACGGCCCTTCCACACAGACAAATTGTGGATCCACCACATCAGTTCGTGCCTGGTCTCCGTATCTAAGACAAGAGTATCGGAGTAAGAGGCTCCAGCCCTCAGATGAGCAATCTTGAGCCTCTGTAGGGCTCGATAATGGAGGGGAGCTGGAAATATCGCCTGGATGGACGACGTGAGAAGTCCGATGAGGCGAGCAAGGTGACGGAGAGATACTTGTGGGAGAGAGAGAGAATGACGAATCTCCTTGCGGATCGCTTTGACTTTGGTTAAAGGTAGGCTGAGTGTCTGATCTAAAGAATTTATGGCAAAACCTAGAAATTCTATGGTAGTGGCTGGTATGAGGCATGACTTCTCGAGGTTGAGGATAAACTCCAACCCTTGAAGAAGAGATTTGGCCATCTCCAAGTGACCCAACAAAAGGGGCGGATCCTGAGCCATAATCAGGATGTCGTCTAAATAGATGATTAGACGAACTCCCCTCGCTCTGAGCCAGGCCACTACCGGTTTCATGAGTTTTGTAAAACACCATGGTGCGGAGGAGAGGCCAAATGGTAGGCAGGTAAACCACCAGGTGTGGCCCCTCCAAAAAAACTGGAGAAGATTTCGGGACGAAGGAGCCACTGGGACCGTGAGATATGCATCCTTCAGATCCAATTTGACGAACCAGTCCCCTGGTAGGAGCATATCTCTTAACAGATGGATGCCTTCCATCTTGAAATGTCTGTAACGAACGAAGACATTCAAATGTTTGAGGTTGATAACCGGACGCAATTGGCCGCTCTTTTTCTGTACCAAGAAGATACTGCTCAGTACCCCCGTGTGAGGATCGGGAGATAACTCTATTGCCTCTTTCAGCAGGAGGGATGCAAGCTCCGTATTCAAGAGCGTTTGGTTTGAGGAAAAAACCCTTGGCATGAGAGGGAGGTCCCCTGGGTTGGACACCAGTTCTATGGTGAAACCCTGGACTGTGGAGAGGACCCATTGGTCTGAGGTGATCTTTGACCACGCAGGGAAATAGAGACGGAGTCTTCCCCCAACCCGCTGAGAAGGGCGTCTTGATCCAGGAGCGCCCCGGAACCCTCTGTAGCGTGAGGAACCTCCGCGTGATGGGAAGAAGGTTGGTTGATGTCTGGGGTCCTGTAGTGATTGGCGATAATTAAAGAAGCCTCGGCCCGTGCCTCTGGGCTGAAAAGTGGAGCGGCCGGACAGTCTGCTCCTGAGACTGCCGGCCCTGGAGGAAAAACGTGACTGGAAGACACGGCGCATGGAGCTTTGTGCCTTATCAAGAGCTGTAAAGGCACCAACATACTTCCCCAGCTCTTTGATGAAAGGATCTCCGAAAAGGAGGCCCTGTGCTTCCTTGCCAGATTCAGAAAGGGATAAATTAGCTAATTTGGGCTCTATCTTCATTAAGATGGCCTTCCTCCTTTCAATGGCAATTGAAGTGTTCACATTGCCCACTATACAGATAGCCCTTTGAGCCCAACCCCTGAGATCCTCAGGGTCTACCTGTGTACCTGCCACTTTAGCAGCTTCAGCTAAATCAAAGATTTTAGCCAGTGGGCCGGTCAAGTCAAGAAGTTTATCTTGGCAAGCCTTTAATGCTGAGTCTAGGCCCTTGCGTGGGTTGAAACCTGATTTTGCCAGGAACTGGACCACTTTAGGATCCACGCTTGGGGTTTCACATATTTTATTGGGGATAAGGGGACGAGGACATTCAGCCCGCAGCTTACTGCGAGCCTCCTTGGAGAGGGGTGTACGAATCCTCGCTTCTAAATATTGAGCCACATGAGTGGTGGGGAGCCATTCTGAGGACCTCGGGTGATGTAACTGGTCCGGGTTGAAAAGAGGGTCACCCATGGGATCTATGATTGCATCTTTTAAGTCCTCCTGTGGCTCTAACCTGGCACCCGTTAACTGAGACGGGTCTTCAATAGCAGGGTCAACTGCTGTATCAATCAAATCCTCATCTCCTGAATGATAGGAGCAATTATCAAAAGCCTCCTCAACAGACTCTGCGTCTGAATCAGATACCGGATCCGGTAGTGACCGGGCGGTTTTCCATAATCGTGCCCTTTCTGCCGGGCGCGGGTTAGCTCTTTTACACGACTTATTCGCGCAGTGAACGGATGGATCTAAGCCATCATTCATACTTGTTCTGGAGGCAGGAGGGGGCATATCAGAGGAAGAATGAGCCCTAAGGGCCTGGGAAATCGATTGTGTCAGGGTAGCTGACCTAGATCCCATTTCAGAGACAATAGCCTCTGAAATGGATTGCTGTAGAATCGCAACATCAACTATAGGAGCAGGGGTTTCATTAACCCTGTGAGGAGAGGTGGGACTTATATGACCTGTGTGTCTCACCTGGACAGAACCGGCAGGAGAAATAGGAACCTTGGACATGGTAGATAAATATCTGGAGGAGTAAGTCACCCCAACAGATAAAAGAAAAAACGGCGCTGAAAAGACACCCTAAGCAGCGGTAGAATCGTTTGAAAAGGCAATTGAACAAAGCGGAGAGAGAAGGGGCGTGACTAGAAAGGAGCCTCGCTGTCACCGCCAATAAGCTTGCAGTCAGAGGAGGATGACGACAGAGAATCCCGCAAGGTAACGCGAGATCTCGCCGCCAGTGATAAGAATTGAAGCAGAGGGCCGAGAATCCCGTACCCAGCGAGATTACAGGAGCGCAAAGCCCGGGAAAACGAAGCGGGAGAAAGGTAAGAAGAAGGATAGATGGGGGGGGAAAAATGGCCGAAGTGCGTCAGAAACATAAGACCCCAGCGGGTTATAAATGTTAAGAGGACAGCGATGAAGAGGGAACAGTGATGTGCAAGCGCGCGCAAGCGGAAACAAAGAGGGTAAACGGAATAAAACCTAAAACGGGGGAGAAATATAAGGAAAAATGAAATATGAAAAGCGCCACAGAAGGGAAACTGTGGAAAAAACGAATATCAGGAAGAAGTACAGAGATATATATATATATATATATATAAGTTATATAACATAAGTATATAAATCAAGGTACAGTAAAAAATCAAAGCTACTTATCATGTTGGAGCAGCAAAGAAAGAGGAGGTGTCCGACCAGTGATGCTCCTTATATAGGGGCTAGGGGGTGGAGTTGTTACCATGGTTACTCATGGTTTTTTCTTCAATTGTCTTTGCTGCTATATTTCAGTAAAGAAAGAGTTAAGCAAATATGAGCCTCCGTGTCTTGATATAAAATAGGCTCTTCTCTTAATGGCGGTGTGGAAAAATGAAATGTACGTGGAAAAATGAAATGTACATGGAAACTATCAGTTTTTTGCAAATCAAATAACTGATACTGCCATGTACATGAGGCCTAACTGAAAACTTGACTTTGTTGTCCCTAACAATCTTAGGGCCCATTCACATGGCCATATGAATGGGTCCGCAAAAGATGCGGCAAGTACACAGTGTGTTTTCCGCATCCGTAGTTCCGTTCCACGGGCCCGGAAAAAAAGCTAGAACATGTCCTATTCTTTTTCACAATTACGGACAAGAATAGGCATTTTCTCTGATGGTGCCGGCCATGTGCGGTCCGCAAAACACTACTGTCGTCTGAATGAGTTCACATCACGTTTTTGTCCCACGTTTAAAGTATACATATGACGTATGCATTAAACGAATGCCTCTGACCGATGTCATACAGTGGCATCCGTCACCATCGGTTTCCATTGTAAAAAAATATCCATCAACGTACATTTATTTATTTTATTTTTTTTGCAGCATGATGGAAATGATGGATGATGGAAAAGAGTAGTATGCTATGCTTTTTGCTTCCTTTTTTTCCTCAACATATATGTTAAACGTAAGAAGAAACGTGATTTTGACAGCCCCTAAAATGAGCGGTCCAGGTTTTAAAAAAAAAAAAAAAAAAAAAAAGCTTGATTTCTCAGTTTCCAAGGTCCGCGATTGGCTTTTTTGGTTTTCTGTTTTTCAGTTTTGATAAATGAAGCCCAGTCGTATAGTTGGGTTGGCTCCAGTTCCATAGATCAAACAGAAAGACCTTTTATACGCCATGGTATAGTATATAGAGGGTTATCTAGCATGACATCATGGCCACCTTTTGAACGCTGTTTATTTTTAATCTAAAGTCCAAAGTTCGGCGCTGAATAATTTCTTAATATGTCGTCAGGGTAAATTCACACGTGGCAAATTTGTTGCAGAGATTTCTGCAACTGTTCTGTTCATGTGAATGGGGCTTGTAAAAATCCATGCGCTTGCTGCCAAAATAACCCCATTCAGATAAATGAGACAGATTTTCAGCCGCAGAATATTCTGCATCAAATCTGTCATGGTGGTTGGAGTTTAGTGTTTCTGATACTGAACTCAAGATGGCAGTTAAAAGATTATACCCATCCGGACCTTTTATGGTATATCCACAGGATATGCTGTAAATCTCCGATGAGTGTGGAGAACACCTTGAGACCTGTTCCTAACTGAGAAGCTGGACCCTGTCTCTTGCTGCAGTAAATAGAGAGCAGGCCGGACATGTGTGGCTCTCTCCATTCACTGCCATGGTGTCACGGACATTCCCGCGACAGGTGGCAGGAGATCGGTGAGACTGGCAACACGTGGTTTGATCTGACAGGTTTTCCATGTGGATCAATAGGCGTCTGTGTTGTTTCTGGTAATGGCCACACCCCTTGCCTCAGGTGGTCATTTATAACCTTCCTTATTTATTGTTGCTTCTCCCACAATGCTGTGCGGTTTAAAGTTTCAGTTGTGGATTGCTGGTGTGTGGATTGGGGTTCTGTGTGTTGCATTTCCCTATTGTTTGTATTAGGCCTGAAGGAGACTCCTGTTCGTCCTTCCTTTTGGAGGAACAGGTAGTCTCATCCCTACCATTAGTACCAGGGTCCTATAGGGCTAGATAGGACTCTAGGTATTCCTGCGTATGAACACGCCTACCTCTGGGGTCTGTTCATACGGGTATAGGGTTGTTTCGGGTATCGAACTTTCGATACCCAATCGATACTTTTAGCCCGGTATCGATACAATACCGGGATTTGTCTTTTATCGATACTAGGCTGCTCTCAGCGTGCGCCATGTTCCCTCAGCAGCAGAGGGAGAAAGGAAGCAGTCTCTCCCTCCCCCCCCCTTTGCTGCTGCTGCCTCCAATGAGAGCGCAGAGGGGCGGAGGAGGGGAGGGGCTGTGGCCACTGCGCCACCAATGATAACTAACGTTTAATACATTACAAATGCAGGCGGCGGCAGAAATACATTGCCGGCACCCTGCCTCTAACAGGGCGCTGCGATCTGCGGCAATTAACCCCTCAGGTGCCGCACCTGAGGGGTTAACTGCCACTGATTGCAGCGCCCTGTCAGAGGTCGGGTGCCGGCAATGTGTTTTTTTGCCGCCGGCTGTATTTGTAGATTAAATGTTAATGATCATTGGTGGCCCAGTGCCCCCCCCAGTATTAAAAACATTGGTAGCAATGGCCACAGAGTCCCCTCACCTCCTCTCAGCAGTGTAATCCTGGGGCTCTGATCGGTTACCATAGAAGCCAGGATGCTACTGAAGCCCTGGCTGCCATGGTAATCACTCTGCTGCTGTGTGTACTATGCACAGGGCAGCAGGGAGAGCGTAAGATCCTATTCACCCTAATAGAGCTCTATTAGGATAAATAGACAAGGGATTAAAATATCCCAGGTTCCAGCCCCTAAGGGGGGAAACATAGAATGTGTCGGCAGATAAGAACCATTTGGCCCATCTAGTCTGCCCAGTATACTGAATACTATGGATAGCCCCTGGCCCTATCTTAGATGAAGGATGGCCTTATGACTATCCCATGCATGCTTAAACTCCTTCACTGTATTTGCAGCTACCACTTCTGCAGGAAGGCTGTTCCATGCATCCACTACTCTCTCAGTAAAGTAATACTTCCTGATATTACTTTTAAACCTTTGTCCCTCTAATTTTTTTAATATTCTCTCCTCTTTTACCTTGTTGATTCCCTTTATGTATTTAAAAGTTTCTATCATATCCCATCTGTCTGATAGAAACTTTTAAATACATAAAGGGAATCAACACAGTAAAAGAGGAGAGAATATTTAAAAGAAGAAAAACTGCTACAAGAGGACATAGTTTTAAATTAGAGGGGCAAAGGTTTAAAAGTAATATCAGGAAGTATTACTTTACCGATAGAGTAAAATAGTTATTAAATAAAATGTAAAAAAACAACAAAATATTTAAAATAAGTATAAATCACCCCCTTTCCCAATTTTACATATAAGATATATAAACAATAAATAAATAAAATATAAAATATTGCCATGTCTGAAAAGTCCAAACTATTAAAATATTAAAAAATATCTCCTATGCAGTGAACGCCATAAAATAAGAACTCCGCGATTCGCCAATTTTTTTAGTCGCCTTGTCCCCCGCAAAAAATAGGATAGGACTGTTCGATTATGGGCCGGGCGTTCCATAAAATGCAGAATGCGCGTGGCTTTTTTGGGCATTTTATTCTTTTTGCGTGGTATAGTGTTTCGCAATACTTTTTTTGGGTATTGAAATCAAATCCAAATTTTGGTATTGAAACAACCCTATACTGGTAGTCAGTCAGGATTTTGGTTAGGGTTTTACTAGGAGGTGTCAATCTTCCTTCCCTAGTTCTCAGGCCTGATTCACTGTCCCACCCCTTCCCTCTTATGCTCGGTGTGGAGTTTCCCTCCCACACTGAAGCGTGACATTATAAACCGCCATTTTTTGTTTGTGTGCATCCATGGATCCTATCGCTGCACTGGCAGGTCAGCTGCAAGGGCTGTCTTTGGAGGTAGCTGACCTCCGCACGACTGTCTTGCAGATGCAGAGACCACAGGCTGCTGGTCCTAGTGGTGGTTACCAGGCCTGTCTTAACCTCTTGGGTACACATGACGTACCGGTACGTCATGATGTCCCGGTACTTAAGGGCTGCTGTGCGGCAGGCGGTGATCGGAACTGGGTGCCTACTGAAATCGATCAGCAGGCACCCTAGACAATGCCGAGGGGGGGTCCTGTGACCCCACCCCCCCCCGTATCGGCGATCGCTGCAAACCGCAGGTCAATTCAGACCTGCGGTTTGCAGCGCTGTCGGGCGGTGCTGGGCGGGCGGTCTTGGTCCAAAAAAAAAAAAGTTAAAAAAAGTTAAAATAAAAAAAACACATTTATCACTGATTAAAAATAAAATGCACTACACATATTAGGTATCACCGCGTCCGTAATAACCTGATTTATAAAAATATCACATTACTTAGCCCCTCAGGTGAATACCGTAAAAAAAAAAAAAAAAAGTGTAAAAAAAACACTAAACATTTTTTGTCACCTTACATCACAAGTGTAATAGCAAGCGATTAAAAAGTCATATTCACCCCAAAATAGTGCCAATCAAACCATCATCTCATACGGCAAAAATCATACCCTACCTAAGATAATTGCCCAAAAACTGAAAAAACTATGGAGACACTAAAACATTATTTTTCTTTTGTTTAAAAAATGAAATAATTGTGTAAAACTTACATAAATAAATAAAAAGTAGGCATATTAGGTATCGCCGCGTCCGTAATAACCTGCTCTATAAATACCACATGATCTAACCTATTAGATGAATGTTGTAACTAACAAAAAATGTAAACTGAGCCAAAACAGCTATAAAGTAGGCATATGAGGAATGTAAAGTAATAACTATTTTTGGAGGTATTGCTATGTATTATAGAAGTAGAGAAATTGAAACTTGGATATTTGCAAATTTTTCCAAATTTTTGGTAAATTTGGTATATTTCTTTTTTTTTATAATAAAAATGAATTATTTTTTACTGCATTTTACCAGTGTCATGAAGTACAATATGTGATGAAAAAATAGTCTCAGAATGGCCTGGATCAGTAAAAGTGTTTTAAAGTTATTCACACATAAAGTGACACTGGTCAGATTTGCAAAAAATGGCCTATCCTTAAGGGGAAAATGAGCCCGGTCCATAAGATGTTAAACCTAAAGTTGCCCTCCCGGACAGATACTCTGGGGGACATGATAATTTCATTTTGTTTAGGGAGGAGTGCAAACTGTATTTGAGGCTACGTCCACACTCATCTGGGGATGAGAAACAGTGAGTCGTGTGGTTATTTCCTTGCTTAAGGGGGATGCACAGTCATGGGCTTTTTCTCTGCCGACCGGATCACAGTCTCTCCGGTCGGTAGATGAATTTTTAAAAGTTTTGGGTCTTATCTATGATGATCATGATCGGACCTCTCTAGCCAAAACCATGCTGCGCGGCCTTCGTCAGGGTAATTGTTCCACTGAGATTTATTGCTCTGAGTTTAGGAGGTGGGCTACGGATACAGAGTGGAACGATCCTGCCCTCCGTAGCCAGTTTTGTCAAGGGTTATCAGAGCGGCTGAAGGACTCCTTGGCCTTTCATGAAACCCCAGTGTCTTTGGAGGCTGCTATGTCTCTGGCTTTATGCATGGATAGATGCCTGAGAGAGAGATCTAGGGGCCCCCACTCTCAGGACGTACTATCACATGATGTATTGTTCTCTTCTGATACTTTGGGTGAAGCTACTCCTGGATTTATGTCTGTGGACGAACCCATGCAATTAGGGGGAGCTACTCCTGGATTCGCTTTTAAGCATACTGGTAATAAGAAGGGAGTGTGTTTTTTCTGTGGACAAAAGGGACATTTTATCAGAGTATGTCCATTCATTCAACGGCAAAAAGAAAAAAGAGGGACATTTAATTCCCATCTGACTCTTGGAGGGGTGAGAGGAGAGTCAGAAAATGTGCATTAGTCTTTTACTGGTAGTACCCGATTCTTCCAGGCTGCTGATGTGGCACTAGAGTCAAAAACTGTGGGGATTGAGGTGTTTATCGACAACGGGACCGGCGTGAACCTGATTGATGCTCTGTTCGTCCGTATGCACGGGTTGTCACCGAGTGCATTAGAAAAAAACATTTCTGTTTTTGCTATTGATTCTGCACCTCTAGTTCAGAAGTGTTTATCCCAAGTGGTGCATGATATCAGATTAGGAGTGGGTGATTTTCATCAACAATTTATCTGTGTGTGTTGGAGGGTCTCCCTGCACCTGTGGTTCTGGGTTTACCATGGTTAAGCAAGCACAATCCAACAATCGATTGGCAAACTAGACAGATTCTGGATTGGGGTGATTATTGCATTGACAATTGTCTAAATACATCTTTTTCTGTTTGAACTACTAAGACATTACCCTCTTTTATATCAGATTTTTGCCAACGTATTTTCTGAGTGGATGCCAGGATTTACCTCCTCATCGGGAATATGATTGTCCTATCAATCTTATTCCTGGAGCTAAATTGCCAAAATCTAGGTTGTATAACCTTTCTGAACCTGAAAGACTGGCCATGAGAGAGTATATTGCCGAGAGTTTGGCTAAAGGACACATAAGACCTTCCAAATCTCGATTGGCAGCAGGCTTCTTTTTTGTTAAAAGAAAAAAAAGGACGGAGTTCTTTGGCCATGACTGGATTTCCGTGAACTCAATCGGATTACTGTTCGTGATCCTTACCCTCTTCCTTTGATTCCTGATTTGTTTAACCAGATTATTGGTGCCAAGGTGTTCTCCAAGTTGGACTTGGGGGGGGGGGGGGGGGTATATAATCTGGTTAGGATCAAGGCAGAGGGTGAATGAAAGACTGCTTTTAATACTCCTGAGGGGCACTTTGAGAACTTGGTCATGACTTTCGAGTTGACCAATGCTCCTGCGGTTTTCCAGCATTTTGTGAATAAAAATTTTCATCACCTTCTGGATAGGTTTGTAGTCATGTATTTGGAGGACATTCTAATTTATTCTCCAGATGTGGAGATACATCAGGATCACGTTAGACAGGTGTTACAGATCCGAAGCGGCAATAAATTGTACACAAAATTAGAGAAGTGTGTTTTTGCTGTACACGAGGTGCAGTTTTTGGGCTACCTGCTGTCATCTTCAGGTTTTTGAATGGATCCAGAGAAAGTCTGTGCTGTATTGGACTGGGATCGACCTAAAAATCTGAAGGCTCTTATGTGGTTTTTGGGGTTCACCAACTATTAGTGAAAATGTATTCAGAATTATTTGACAATAGTGAAACCCTTGACTGACATGACTAAGAAAGGGACACATGTCTCAGTGTGGTCTGATTCGGCGTTGCAAGCCTTTTCTGCTATTAAGGAATGCTTCTCTTCTGCCCCGTATTGGTGCAGCCGGATGTATCACAACCTTTCATTGTGGAAGTGGACGCGTTCGAGGTGGCGGTAGGAGCAGTTTTATTGCAGGGCCCGTCACTTTGTAAATGGCGTCCTTGTGACTTTTTCTCTAAAAAAAACTCTTCTGCAGAGAGAAATTATGATGTGGGTAACAGAGTTACTGGCCATTAAGTTGGCTTTGGCGGTGTTCACAGATCACAAAAACCTGGCTTACTTGGAGTCTGCTAAATGACTGAACCCGAGACAAGGCCGATGGTCTTTGTTTTTCACCAGATTCTATTTCATTGTCACCTATCGTCCTGGGGTTAAGAACGTCAAGGCAGATTCCTTGTCACATCGTTTTCCTGGAAGTGGTGATTTTGAAAATCTGAGTCCTATACTGTCGGAACGGGTGGTGATATCCGCTCTTTACCCTGATCTAGAGGTGAAGGTGTTAGAGGCCCAGGGAGACGCACCGGATTCTTGTCCCTGTGGGAAACTGTGCCATCGGAATTGCGTCACAAGGTGTTTGAGGAACATCACTGTACGGTTCTTACGGGACATCCTGGGAGTAGATCCACTGCTGACCTCCTCTCTCGTAGATTCTGGTGGCCGGGGTTGCGTAAGTCTGTTGAGGACTATGTGTCAGCCTTTAGTACCTGTGCACGTGCTAAGGTGACACATACTTGGCCTTCCCGATGTCTACTTCGATGCCCATCCCGTCCAGACCATGGACTCACTTATCCATGTATTTTTATCACTGATCTGCCTAATTTTTCAGGAAAGACAGTTATTCTGGTGGTAGTTGATCGCTTTAGTAAAATGGTGCACTTTATAGTGTTGCCGGGCCTACCTAATGCTAAAACACTTGCACAAGTGTTTGTTGATAACATTGTGAAACTCCATGGCATTCCCTCTGATGTGGTCTCAGATCGTGGGACTAAGTTTGTTTCCAGATTCTGGAAGGCGTTCTGTACTCGACTGGGGGTACAACTGTCCTTTTCTTCGGCTTTTTATCCTCCGTCGAACGGACAGACGGAACGCACTAATCAGAGTCTGGAAACTTACTTGAGATGTTTTGTCTCTGAGAACCAGAAGGAGTGGTCTTCGTTTTTGTCTTTGGCAGAGTTTGCCATAAACAATCGTAGACAGGATTCCACTGGTAAGTCGCTGTTTTTTGGGGCATATGGGTTTCACCCGCAGTTTGGCACATTTTGTGGTTCTGATACTTTTGGTATACCTGAGGAGCAACGTTTTCCTTCATCATTGTCATCTATATGGCGGAAAATTCAAAATAACTTGATGAATATGGGCAACAAGTATAAACGTGTGACTGACAGGAAACGTATGAATGGTCCGGACCTAAGAGTGGGTGATTCTGTGTCGCTGTCCACAAGAAACATTAAGTTGAAGGTACCTTCTTGGAAGTTGGGTCACTGTCATTATTAATCCTGTAGCTTTTTGTCTTGAACTTCCTCAGGCCTTGAAAATTCATAATGTGTTTCATAAATCTTTGTTGAAGAGATATGTTGAACCTTTGGAGCCGTCTTCCTTGCCACCCGCTCCTGTCATGGTGGACGGTAGTTTGGAATTTCAGATCGCCAAGATAATTGACTCTCAAGTTCTCCGTAGATCTCTTCAGTATCTAGTTCACTGGAAGGATTATGGACCATAGGAGAGGATGTGGGTACCGGCATCCGACATGAATGCCAGTCATTTAGTGAAAGCTTTTCACAGGTCTCACCCGGATAAGGTCGGTCCTGGGTGCCTTCGAGGCACAGGTAAGCCCTTACCTGTGCCTGTGCGTGAGGCGGTCTGAAAACAAATGCTGTCACCGGGAACAGGCAGTTCAGAGAACAGCCCGATGAAGGCCCCCGGTGGCCACACTTGTTTTCAGACCGCCTCGCGCACAGGCACAGGTAAGGGCTTACCTGTGCTTCGAAGGACTTGTGAAAAAAAGATGTCAGCCTGCATATGTTCGCGGGCGAAGAATGCAAACTGGCCATTATTGTAATGAAAGCAGCGGTGTAGGCCAATCTGCTTCAGATGTGTGGACTGCCAGAAGATCGAGTTCAGGTCTGAGGAGTTGGTAGGGTGCTTACTCGGAGAACAGTCATTTTAGGAAGCTTGATAAGCCTGTCCGAAAAGATGTGTTTTTAAGGCACATTTAAAAGTAAGGAAGCATTTAGGACAGACTGAAAGGTGGAGAGTTTAGTGAGAGGGAGACCAATTAGTAATGAGTTGCAGTAGTCAAAACGAGAATGAATCAAGGTAACAACAAGTGTTTTGCCCGTTTCCACCATAAGAAAAGGGCGGATTCTGGAGATATTCTTGAGGTGTAGATGACAAGACCTTGCAAGTGATTGGATATGGGGAACAAAGGAAAGATCCGAGTCAAACATGACCCCAAGACAGCAGGCGCGCTTCCCAGGAGTTATGATAGTACCGCAGACCATAATTGAAATATCATGTTTAGGTGGTTTAGTGGATGGGGGGGAAAGACAAGAAGTTACGTTTTTTAGAGGTTCAGTTTTAGAAACAGAGAGGACATGATAGAGACAGCTGCCAAACAATTACTGGTGTTTTGGCATAAAGAAGGGGTGATGTCAGGGGTAGTGTTGAGCGAACTTCTGTTTTAAGTTCGGCGTCTAAAGTTCGGCTTCCGGTTAGCGGAGAATCCCGATATGGATTCCGAATTCCGTTGTGGTCCGTGGTAGCAGAATCAATAAATCAGCCATTATTGATTCCGCTACCACGGACCACAACGGAATTCGGAATCCATAACGAGATTCTCCGCTAACCGGAAGCCGAACTTTAGACGCCGAACTTAAAACAGAAGTTCGCTCAACACTAGTCAGGGGATGAAGTGCACAGTTGGGTGTCGTCAGCATAGAGATGGTACCGAAAGCCAAATCTACTGATAGTCTGTCCGATGGGGGCCGTGTAGAGGGAGAAGAGTAGAGGACCTAGTACTGAACTCTGAGAAACGCCAACATCAAGAGGAAGAGGAAAAGAAGTAGAACCAGTGAATACACTAAAGGAGCAGCCAGAGAGATAGGAAGAGAACCAGGAGAGAGCAGTGTCCTTAAGGCCAATTGAGTGGAGCAATAGGGGTACAGTAGGCGTGATGGACCTTCTCTCTCAGGATGTCAGACTTTCTATTCCATGATGACTATTTCACTTCTTCCAGGTCTTCTGTTTACTCTTATTCTAAATCTGATACGACCATGTTTTACATTAACACCATTAACTCCTCACCTCTGTTCGTCCTTCCTCACTTTGCCCCCATTTTTCCCTTTCCGTCTTACAGGGAACCCAGAAAAAGATCCTGGATGTTGCAAACATGCTTGGCCTTTCCAACACGGTTATGCGGCTGATTGAGAAGAGAGCGTTCCAGGACAAGGCCATCATGATTGGAGGGATGCTGCTGACTTGTGTGGTTATGTTTCTTGTCATCAAATACCTGACATGAGATGGAGGATGAACCCTCTGTTCCCTGGACTGCGCCTCAGCCTCCTATCTGTGCTTTTCCCCACCCCCCTCATCATATGCTGTGAAATCTCGGTAAAGCCACTAAAGAAGAAGAAGAGGAAGGAGGAAAGTATTTTAAGGAAGAACACAGACTTTTAAACAAGACATTGAATGCTTTACGAACTAGAGATGCAGATGTTCTTAAGTGTATTTAATACTTTTCTCAACTGCACATTGTCTATTAAAAGTACATACTGTCATACAGCTCAATGACATAAGCTGGCTGACGGACCGCGGACTGTTCACTTGGGTGGCTGGCATGGTATTCATGGAACATACAGATTTGGGCTAGCAGGATATGATGAGAAAAGGGAATGGACACAGCTAGGTATATACTAGGTCCTTATATCTAGCTATGAGGGCATGATCGCTGTAAAATAGTTTTTTTTTTTTTAATGTGAAAGTGAGAATTCTAGGGACCATGTACTAGTGATTAATGGGAGGACTCCGTGCTCTAACATTGTGAGAAATTACTTTAAAGGGGTTGTCTAGGCTAGAGATATTTATGACCAGTCTTCAGGTCAGGTCATCAATAGTAGATCAGTGGGGGTTCCCCCACCAATCAGCTGTTTGGGGCAGCCACAGAGGTGGAAACTATACAGTGAACCAAGCAGAAGTAGAAGTCTGTGTAGTTTCCGGTGCCAGCATACTGCAGTTCAGCTCTGGTTCCTTTCATTGGGAGCTAAGATGCAGTACCCCAGCATGGCCACTGCACGGTGTACGGAGCTGTCTGTTCACAGCTCCTTACACCATATTGTTTTGGGTGCAGCAGCTGCCGGAAACAGCTGATCGGCGGGGATGTCTGACCCCCACTAATCTGATACTGATGACCTATCCAGAGGACTGGTCCTCAATCTCTCTAGGCCGAACATCCTCTTTAAGCTATAAACTTTGTGCTTGCAGTCCTGATGACAATACTTCCTGTCCTTTAGAATTTTCCATTTCAACCTTTTTATAAGGATATTGTGGCTATAAACTGTTCTAAGGAAAAATGGCAGTTCTGTTCGTAGCAACCAGTCAGATCCTGCCATTCATTTCCCTCTATATGTGCATCTGATTGGTTCTTATGGCCAATACTGATATGTTTTCTTTAAAGCACTTTATGCCTGAGGTCCATTGTGAGGACCCAAATCCCATCCCAACTAGGGCATAGGATGTAGTATGGATATTGATGGGGCTGTGCTATGGACTTTCATTTGTCTGGTGGACAATGCGGCCAAACGCGTATGCTAAAACTGGAGTCGGGTGTAAAAATTCATAATGTTGGAAATTTTTGCACAAGTAAGTCCAAATAGAAATGTGACTATTTGAAGCTAGAATTCTGGGGTGCAGCACTTGATAAATTCCGCCATAATGTTTACCTAGCTACGTCATAGTAATATACACGTAATATACTGCAGTGTGATAATATAAATATTCATTGCTAGCAGCATAGGGGTTGAGTGCACCTGAACCTCCAGACAGAATGTGCATCAGGTCAGGGAAAGGGAACATGCAGCTGTACATCTGACAACTGATTAATGAGACAGGGTAAGAACGACGGCATTGAAGCATGGAGTATGCGGGTTCAAATCTACAACCCCTATTTATACTCCAATATGCTGTGTGTTATTACAATTATAATTTCGGTAGCTGGAATGTACACTGGATTCTCGTTCACGGGGTTAATTTAGGCCTCAGTCACATGATCTGTTTGTTTTGGTCCTTTGCCATATTTGATTTTGGACCACGCAACCTATGCAGATCCCATATCACTTTTCAGTTGGATTTTGTCGCAGTGATGCACTTTTGCAGTTTGAGTTGAACAGTATTTGATATCGCGAACAGTAATAAGTATCATCTATATATATATATATATATATATATATATATATATATATATATACACACACACACACACATCTCAATTACTGTATCAGATCAGCACTCAGTGATGTTTAAACAGCACCCTCTGCTGGTGAGTTCTTGTTTAACAGGTAGAATGATTATGGTATTGGGTAGAGAATAGGAAAAGATATCACAGAGGTTCTAACTTTGTGTATTCTGTACTGATATTAGACTGCAGCACAGCTTAAATGAGACAGTAGTTTTACAAAAAATAAAAGTTAAAACTGTTCCTTTGAATCACACGTACTAATGTACATGACCATTATATGGAATAATAGGAGAATATATAGGGAGAGGTTATATGGAGCAATAGGGAGAGGTTATATGGGGTAATAGGAGGAGATATAGGGAGAGGTTATATGGGGTAATAGGAGGAGATATTAGATTTTTGCTTTACTACCGTGTTCTAGCCTCTGTACTGCATCCGCTTACCCTGCCTACCAGAGCAAATCCCTACAATTGGTGGCTTGGAGCGGGCAAGTGCAGTGAGGCTGGCGTGAATGCCAATTTTTTTTTTCTCTCTCACGGTTGTATGTCATTTATCAAACCGGCTAGATTCAAACCGGTGTCAAGAGACGAAATGGAGGCTGTTATGAAGGGCCTCGTGGAGGCTAACCTGCAACAACGCGAGGCTAATAAGCAGCAGCAGGAGACCAACCAGTTGCTGCTACAACATGTAATGGCGTTACAGTCAGCAGGAGCAACCCCAAGCGTACACTATGCCCGGAAAGCAGTACGTGCAGCGATCCCTAAAATGACCCCCGCAGACGACATCGAGACCTACCTGGCAATGTATGAAAAAGTGGCCACCAGGGAAAAGCTGCCCCAAGACCAGTGGACTGAGGTTGTCGCTCCTTTTCTGACATCAGAGTCCCAGCGGGTGTTTTTCGACTTGCCTGATGATCAAGCGGCTGACTACCCAGAGGTAAAGGGGGAGATTTTGGCAAGACTGGGGGTGAATGTGCTGGTCCGGGCCCAGCGGGTGCATCAGTGGGGGTCAACCCGGCGGAGCCCGTGAGACCCCAGTATTATGACCTGCTTAACCTGTTACAAAAGTGGCTACAACCTGACGTGTTGAGCCCCACTGCTATGTTGGACCGGTTATTAGCAGACAGGTTCTGGAGGGCTCTGCCACCCCCTCTCCAGCAATGGATTGGCCAGGTCTCCCCAGGGAATGCGCTGGAGATGGTCGACCTGGTAGAGCGATATGAGGCTACCTGGAACTTACAGGGGGGTTCTGTTGGGAGGGGGGCAGTCAGATCCCGTAACTCTCCACCCCGGACCCAACAACCGGTGCCCATCAAACCTGCCCGGGATATAACCCCTGTGGACCCCGCTCCAATAATCTGATGGCGGTGTCGAGAGCCAGGCCATGTTCGAGCGGACTGTCCACATCAGGGGGAACCCATGGACACGAACTGTGGCTTCCGTCAATCATTATATGCCAGGAAACTGTGTGCAGTGGGTACTTCGGAGTCTCTGAACCACCTGTGCCAGGTTGAGGTGGGAGACACTCCAGCGGAGGCTCTGTTGGACTCAGGAAGTCTGGTGACCCTGGTACGCTCCGCTGAGTACACCGGCCGTAAGGTTGGAGTCATGTGTATCCATGGGGACTTAAAAGACTATCCTACTGCTATGGTGTCTCTGTCTACGGTTTCCGGCAGGTGGATCCACGAGGTGGCTGTTGCAACCCACCTCCACTATGAACTCATAGTAGGGAGAGACTTCACGGCACTGTGGCCGGTTCCGAGAGTGACTAATACGCATGATACAGGTGTAACCCTAGCAGAATGGCCCTGCTCAGGGGGGAGACCAGAACCCTGGGAACCTGAGTCCGAAGGTCCCGCGGTAGGGGTGACCGCCACTTCGGTGGAAGAGGAGACAACCCCGCTGAGTGTAATGGTGGGAGACATGGAGGACTTGCCGCCGGGGCCTGAGCTGGTAGACCTCAATGTCTCCGGGGATAATTTTGGTACCGCGCAACACCGGGATCCAACCTTGTCCCGAGCCTGGGAAAATGTGCTAATAATAGATGGTGAACCACAACAACCAGGGGCAGAGTCGGTGTTCCCCCGTTTTGTGGTCCATCAGGAGATGTTGTATCGGGTAAATCGGATGCGAGGTGAATCCGTTGAACAGTTGGTGGTGCCTCAGGCTTATCGCAAACTCGTGTTAGAGTTAGCACACCAGCATGCTCTCGGGGGTCATCTGGGAATGCAGAAAACACAGGACCGGATACTACAACGATTTTACTGGCTCAGTGTGTTTAAAGAGGTGGACGAGTTCTGTAAGTCTTGCCTGACAAGCCAGGCAACTAGCCCCCAGCACCTTTTTTGCAGTCCCTTGGTACCCCTCCCGATCATGGATGTACCGTTTGAGCGAATCGCTATGGACCTAGTAGGTCCTGTACCAAAGTCCGCCAGGGGACACCAACACATCTTGGTTGTCCTTGATTACGCTACTTGGTACCCGGAGGCAGTGCCACTGCGACATACTTCAGCGAAACTTATAGCTAATGGAGATGTTCTCCCGAGTGGGGCTACCTAAAGAGGTCCTGACTGACCAGGGGACCCCTTTTATGTCCAAGGTCATGAGGGAACTCTGCAAGTTGCTGCGTATAAAACAGTTACTGACGTCCGTGTACCATCCACAAACGGATGGACTAGTGGAAAGGTTTAATAAAACTCTAAAAACCATGTTAAAACGGGTGGTGACCAAAGATGGAAAGGATTGGGACCTTCTTCTGCCCTCTCTCATGTTCGCAGTGCGAGAGGTGCCCCAGGCCTCTACTGGGTTCTCGCCCTTCGAATTGCTATATGGCAGACATCCTTGTGGCTTGTTGGACGTAGCCAAAGAGGCATGGGAACAACAACCCACTCCGCATAAAAGCGTCCTGGAATATGTGACCAAGATGCAACAGCGGATAGAGACCGTTTTGCCTCTTGTCAGAGAACATATGGAGGCCGTTCAGCGAGCCCAGAGTCGGATCTATAATCGGCAGGCTCGGGTCCGGAACTTTAACCCGGGTGATCGGGTTTTGGTTCTGGTACCGACAGTGGACAGTAAGTTCCTAGCCAGGAGGCAGGGGCCCTACGAGGTACGTGAAAAAATAGGAGAGGTAAATTACAAAGTACACCAGCCGGGGAGGCGAAAGCCGCAGCAGGTTTACCATGTTAATTTGCTAAAACCTTGGAAGGATAGGGAAACCTGTATGGAAGACAGTCCACGGCCGGGCTTTCTTGGACAGGAGATTCCGGCTCCTAAGTCTGATGCAAGGGAAGCGGTTGCCACAATAAAAATTGCTGACAGCCTCTCCTCTAAACAGGCTCAGGAAACCAGGGAGTTCGTTAGTCGGAACACTGATGTGTTCTCAGACCTCCCTGGACGCACTTCCGTAATCCAACATGACATTGTCACTGAGCCTCAGGCAAAAATCTGGTTAAAACCATACCGAGTACCCGAGGCCATCTCGGAGGAAGCGCAACTCATGTTGCGGCTGGATGTCATTGAGGAGTCTAAAAGTGAGTGGGCCAGTCTGATAGTATTAATACCCAAGCCAGACGGGACATTGAGATTCTGTAATGACTTCCGCAAACTTAATGAGGTGTCCAAATTTGACGCGTATCCCATGCCCCGAGTGGATGAGCTTATTGAAAAGTTGGGCCAAGCCCGGTATTTTCTGTGTTGGACCTCACCAAAGGGTACTGGCAGGTATCCTTGACAGAGGCTGCCAAAGAAAAAACGGCTTTTGTCACGCCAGAGGGGCTGTATCAGTACAAGGTATTACCCTTTGGTCTACATGGCGCTCCCGCCACGTTTCAAAGGCTAATGGATATTGTACTCCGTCCACATCGTCGATATGCTTCGGCGTACCTGGACGATATCGTTGTCCATAGCACCGACTGGGAAAGTCACCTACCTAAAGTACAGGCTGTAGTGCACTCCCTTCGAAAGGTGGGACTAACAGCTAACCCAAAGAAATGTGCAATAGGATTAGAGGAGACTAAATACCTTGGGTATGTCATTGGGCGCGGAGTCATTAAACCCCAAGTGAGCAAAATAGAGGCGATACGGAATTGGCCCCGACCTGCCACCTCTAGACAAGTAAGGTCATTCCTGGGAATGGTGGGCTATTACATGAGGTTTGTTCCCCATTTTGCCACTTTAGCGGCTCCGTTGACAGGGCTTTTAAAGGGACGGAAGTCCGTGATAGTCCGCTGGAATGACCAGGCAGAAGAGGCTTTCTCCGCTTTGAAGTCGGCCCTGTGTGGGTCCCCGGTTTTGGTGACGCCCGACTTCAAGAGGGAATTTGAGGTCCAGACTGATGCCTCCTAAGTGGGCCTCGGTGCGGTACTGTCTCAGGAAGTCAACGGGGAGGAGCATCCCGTTGTCTTCCTCAGCCGTAAGCTCACTCCAGTGGAGACCCGGTACAGTATAGTGGAGAGAGAGTGCCTGGCCATCAAGTGGGCACTCGAGTCTCTCCGCTATTATCTGTTGGGGAGGAAATTCCGTCTGGTGACCGATCACTCCCCTCTCAAGTGGATGAGCCAGGCCAAAGAGAGGAATGCTCTGATCACCAGGTGGTTCTTATCGCTGCAAAACTTTAAGTTCACAGTAGAACACAGGGCAGGCCGGTTACAGGGATACGCGGATGCCCTGTCCCGAGTACACTGTCTGGCGTGTGTTCACCCCCTCAGGGTTGAACAAAGGGGGGAGGTATGTAGGAAGGCGCAAGGGTCCGTCATTGACGGAAGGTACGTGTCACCGAGGTTCCTGGCCTCGGTGAGATAAGAACCGGTTATTTTATGTGTCAGCCGCAGCTAGTGCTTGCTGACACTGTTTATTCTTAGTGTGGCTGAAAAGCCGATCCGGGCCGGTTCTTATTGGGAGCAGCCAAAGAGCAGGGTGGGTGGCTGTTCCCCACGTCCAGGCCAGGTTTTGGGCTGGGTTTAAAAACCCAGCCAGCAGCTCAGCTGGTGGTGGTATGTTCCTCCAAGTGAAAGTGGAGCTGTGAAGGCTCTGTGTCTCTGGGAGCTGCATGAGAGCCACCAGCTGGAAGTTAGGCGCCCTAAAGCCTGCTGTGGATATCCAGGTGACGTGTTTGTTTTGAGTTCTGTGGACTTTGGCCATGTGAAATAACGCGAGGAATTTCTGTGGTGTGAATTAACACCAGGACTCTGCAAAGTGTTTGTGTTATGTCTTTCCTTTGGTGTGATTAAACACTGAACTTTTTGCTTTACTACCGTGTTCTTGCCTCTGTACTGCATCCGCTTACCCTGCCTACCAGAGCAAATCCCTACAGGGGTAATAGGAGGAGATATAGGGAGATGTTATATGGAGTAATAGGAGGAGATATAGGGAGAGGTTATATGGAGTAATAGGAGGAGATATAGGGAGAGGTTATATGGAGTAATAGGAGGAGATATAGGGAGAGGTTATATGGAGTAATTGGAGGAGATATAGGGAGAGGTTATATGGAGTAATAGGAGGAGATATAAGGAGAGGTTATATGGAGTAATTGGAGGAGATATAGGGTGATGTTATATGGAGTAATAGGAGGAGATATAGGGTGATGTTATATGGAGTAATAGGAGGAGATATCGGGAAAGGATGTAAGGAGTAATATCAGGAGATATAGATGGAGGTTATATGGAGTGAAAATAGAAAAGAGCGGGGCGGCACTGCTGTGTATAGTGTGGGAGTGCACGGGATCCAAGACAACCCTGTCAACATATACAGCCAGTGAACGTGGTGCTCTGCCCTATAATTCTAAGTACCATAATATGAGCAAAATGGAGAAGAAAAAGCAAAAAGAAGGGCGGCACTCACCACTGCTGAAGTGAAATCCTTAATTCTTCATCTAAAAGCGATAGGCAGGAGCATATCTGCATAGTGCACTGACATGAAAGCAGTGACGGCCGTTTGGCGCGAATTTGCGCTTCGTCTGGCCTCTGACCTCACTGCGTTGGTATGCGTCAGTGCCTTTTAACACCGCGTCTGGTTGTCAGGACGACACTGACGCTTACAAGTTAAACACTCGTTACTAAAATTGCTACTTGCAGACATACAGAGTATACAATAAAGCTGAACAATGGCAGTATAGCTGAGTCAAATAAATACACTCAAGTCGTTTTTGTCATTAAGTCCAAGGGGACCGAGTGTTTTCATGATCCATCTGGCTTCTCTCCTCAGGAGTGCCCGGTGTCTATCACCCCGCAGGGCATGCTAGGCTCCAGTTCTATACCTGAGAAGGTTAGGCAATGCGGATCGCCTCCATGTAAATCATGGATGTGCTCGATGAGCCTAATACAGCCTTTCCCGGTCCTCAAGGAGTTAAGATGTTCCCTAAACCTTTCGAAGAGAGGGCGTATCGTCTTCCCGATATAAAAGGCCCCACATTTACATTTAATCAAATAAACGACATAAGTACTTCTACATGTCATAAATTGTATAGCAGTATGTGAGACCCCTCCAAATGTCAGGTACTTCAGCTGGCTGTTGAAACCACAAAAAGAGCTGAATCCAAACTTAAAATTGCCAATAGGCTTACTGTTGGTTAACCAATTGCTGGCGGTCTTTGACCGTATTCTACTTCTGACTAACTTGTCTTTAACAGTGTGGCATCTTCGAAAAGCTATTATGGGTCTGCTCTCAGTGAGGTTCGATAGACCAGTCTCATCTTTCAATATGTCCCAATTTTCATTGATAATGTGTTTAATCAAATCAGCCGCAGGACTATATTTGAATGTGAACACAAACTTATTTTAATTTCTATGTGTATTACGTTTTCCTCTGTTTAGAAGCTCCTCCTGTGAAAATTACCCTGCTTTTATCCTGGCATTTTCTATCTCCTTCTCAACATAACCTCGACATAGCAACCTATTTTTTAGCTCCTGAGATTGTCTATTGTAACTTTCTTGCGTGCTATTGGTTCTTCTGAGGAGGATAAATTGACCATATGGGACAGACTTCTTGACGTTTTTATGATGGAAGCTATTAAAATGTAAGAGAGAATTGGTGGCTGACGGTTTACTATAGCAAGCTGTATGTAGATTATCTCCTTGAATGGATACCAAAACATCTAAAAATTCCAGGGAGGTGTTCCCGAAATTTAAAGAGAACTTCATATTCATACTGTTGCTATCTAGGTAAGCCACAAAGTCCTTACATTGGTTTTCTGTACCAGACCAAATGATGAAAATGTCATCAACATATCTTAGAAAGAGTTGAATGTATTGTGTAAAAGGGTTGTCCAGGGAGAACACATATTTATCCTCAAACACCGCTAGAAATAAATTGGCATATGTGCATGATACAGGGGTACCCATCGCCGTACCTACTTTTTGCCTGTACCATTGCTCGCCAAACTTGAAGGTGTTATTATTGAGGATAAACATAAGTGCATCCCTGACAAATTCAGTGTAAATGACACTTTTATCAGTTTTGTTAAGCACCTTATCTACAGGGTTTCCTGGGATACTGGGGTATAAGCTTATCTAACATGGCTTCAGAAATAAAATCAGTCGCGATGTACCTATGCAGGAATACTATCAATTCAGACAATATGGCAGCTAAGGGATCCTGCCCTAACTTCTCATATGTAATGCTGTCCCCCAATTGTCTATATGCTTCCTGCATGTAGTATGTTCGGGTTAGTAACACTACGTTGCCCCCCTTGTCTGCCGGCTTGACAACGACATCCTCCATACTGCCAATCCAGCTCTCACCAGAAGTGAGATTGTCTTGTGCTTGAGGGTACACAAGGGCCTTAATGTCCCTTAGGACCCATTTATGGAAGATGTCGATGCCACCACTGGCCGGCATAGGGGGACAAAAAGTAGATCTGATACCTGGTTTAGTAGTCCGCGGGCATGACAATGTGTCTTTATACATTTTATGGAGGTGCATTTTGCGAATAGCCTTATACAGGTCTATCTCAAAATCAACCGGATTGAACTGTTCAACCAGACTGTATCCCAGCCCTTTATTAAGGACTGAGATACAGTCCGGTGACAGCTCAAGATCTGTAAGGTTATATGGAGTAATAGGTGGAGATAAAGGGAGAAGTTATATGGGGTAATAGGTGGAGAGATAGGGAGATGTTATATGGAGTAATAGGGGGAGAGATAGGGAGAGGTTATATGGTGTAATAGGTGGAGATATAGGGAGAGGTTATATGGTGTAATAGGTGGAGATATAGGGAGGGATTATATGGGGTAAAAGGTGGAGATATAGGGAAAGGTTATATGGAATAATAGGAGGAGATATAGGGACAGGGTATATGGAGTAATGGGAGGAGATATAGGGAGAGGTTATATGGAGTAATATAAGATACAGGGAGAGGTTATATGGAGTAATAGGAGGAGATATAGAGGGAGGTTATATGGAGTAATAGGAGGAGATATAGGAAAGGTTATATGGAGTAATGGGAGAAGATATAGGGAAAGGATGTAAGGAGTAATAGGAGATATAGAGAGAGTTTATATGGAGTAATAGGAGGAGATATAGGGAGAGGTTATATGGAGTAATAGAAGATACAGGGAGAGGTTATATGGAGTAATAGGAGATATAGGGAGAGGTTATATGGAGTAATAGGAGATATAGGGAAAGGATGTAAGGAGTAATATTAGGAGATATAGAGGGAGGTTATATGGAGTAATAGGAGGAGATATAGGGAGAGGTTATATGGAGTAATAGGAGGAGATATAGGGAGAGGTTATATGGAGTAATGGGAGGAGATATAGAGGGAGGTTATATGGAGTAATAGGAGGAGATATAGGGAGAGGTTATATGGAGTAATAGGAGGAGATATAGGGAGAGGTTATATGGAGTAATGGGAGGAGATATAGGGAGAGGTTATATGGAGTAATGGGAGGAGATATAGAGGGAGGTTATATGGAGTAATTGGAGGAGATATAGGGATAGGTTTATATGGAGTAATAGGAGGATATATAGGGAGAGGTTATACAGAATAATAGGAGGAGATATAGGGAGAGGTAATACGGAGTAATAGGAGGAGATATAGGGAGAGGTTATACGGAGTTATAGGAGGAGATAGAGGGAGAGGTTATATGGAGTAATAGTAGGAGATATAAGGTGAGGTTAGATAGAGCAATAGGATGTTTTTTTTTTTAAGGAGTAGTGTAGAGCAGTGGTCCCCAACCGCCGGGCCCTGGAAGATGGTTTGCCGGGCCGCGGCGATCAGGGCAGTCTTTAACTCTGTACTAATGAAGCGCTTCCATTATGGAAGCGCTTCATTAGTACAGAAGGACCAGGAAGCGGTGAAGGATCTGTACTCACCGCTTCCTGGTCCATGGCTCGCCTATCGGCTGTGCAGGGCTGCGCACAGCGTGAGGTCTCTCTGTGACCTCCTCACACTGTGCGCCGCTATACACAGCCGACAGCAGAAAGAAGAGGATCGCGATGGTGACCAGGAGAGGTAAGTGGTTTATTTTATTTTATTTGCACTGGGGGCTGATGGCTGACCTGGGGGACATGAGGGGCTGACATGGGGGGCTGACATATGGCTGACATTGGGGGGGCTGATAGATGGCTAAAGGTTTGGGGGTTGATCTGAGCCATTGGGGGTCTGATTAACATTGGGGGTCTGATTGCTGGTCTGACCTGAAGTGTAATTAAAAATATTTTTTTCTTATTGTTCTCCTCTAAAACCTAGGTGCATCTTATAGGGCGAAAAATACGGTACAGTGCAGCAGAGACCAGTGCAGCAGAGACCACAGTCAGTTTATATAGTGTTATATATTTTGATATGCACCTTGTGTTTTGTTATGCGCGTGAATCAGTCAGCCCCGCCCCCTAAGCCCCGCCCCAGAACCCCCCCTCCTCTCCCCCCGGTTCCTGGGAAATTTGTCTTGCATGAAACTTGTCCTTGGTGCATAAAAGGTTGGGGACCACTGGTGTAGAGTATGAGGCAATAGTTACCGGAGGTAATTTACATAGACTGCTTTTTACGGGCTTAGTTCCTCTTTTGTGCTACCATAGTAGACAGATGATTTATGAGCAGGCATGCGTCTTGCTATAAATTAGGCACATGTATGGCAATATATGCACCTGCTAAAAAAACTACAGCTGGTGTAAGTTTTCTACTACATTTACTCCAGTTTCCGGGCGTAAAATTAGTACATTTGCTGGGGCCAGAAGACATGCCTCCACTCTGCCCCCATCGCACAGCTGTTAATAAAGGAACTTGCACCTTTTTTAACGTGTCCCGCTATGTTTATTTTTCAAGGAATCAGCCTCATGAAATATACCGTGAAGCCATGCTCTATTTATGGACTAATGCCACTATCTCCTCGTTTTGTATAAGTGTCGCCTAGCAACCAGTTATTTTTATTTCGGTGTTAATCCTGCAACAAGTTCCATCCATGGGTTGCCCATAGACATTCAGTTATTAGCATAGCTCCTAACATACGTGATCATGTGGTAGGGATAGCGTGTGAATATGCTATAAGCTGGAGAGGGCGGCAACTTTCCACTCAGCTGCAAAATGGAAACAAAACATGAGCTTGACAGAGAGGAGACGGAAGGGAGACCCAGGGAACAGTCGAGCATGATGGACAGAGGAAAGATTTATAGTACGACCGTATGCTGGCCGCTCGTGCTGCTCTCAGAGTATAGGCGGTGTCCGCAGTGACACGCAAGGTTTCCAGCCACTGTGACATTCTCCAGTATTTCTCCTTGTCTTTCAATGTCCACCTGGATTCAAGGACAAGCAGAACTTCTGGGCAGCACACCAACAATAGCCAGGATACACCTGCCCCAGTCTCCCCCAGCCGGAGAGCAGCATGAGACTGGTGAAGGCAAGCAGGAGGAAAGGAGACATTCTAGTCAGCTTGGGGGTACACTTAAAGGGGTTGTGTCACTCCAGCATATGGCATTTATCATGTAGAGAAAGTTAATACAAGGCACTTACTAGTGTATTGTGATTGTCCATATTGCTTCCTTCGCTGGCTGGATTCATTTTTCCATCACATTATACACTGCTTGTTTCCATGGTTACAACCACCCTGAAATCCACCAGTGGTGGTCGTGCTTGCACACTGTATGAAAAAGCACCGGCCTCTCTGGTGGCTGGGACTGTGGGAGCTCAGATAGGCTGGTGCTTTTTTCAATAATGTGCAAGCCCGACCACCACTAATGGATTGCAGGGTGGTCGTAAGCATGGAAACGAGCAGTGTATAATGTGATGGAAATACGAATCCAGCCAGCAAAGGAAGCAAGATGGAGAATAACAATACATTGGTAATACTTTGTATTAACTTCCTCTACATAATAAAGGCTATTTGCGGAAATGACAGCAAAGGGAGCATTTATCAATCCCCTTGCCCCAGACAACTGGTGTCAAAAAGTTGTAAAGTTTGGCGCATGCCCCACTTGTGCAAAATGGTTTTATGCCCTGCTTGCCACTTTGCCAAAAAGTGGGTGGTGCAGGGCCAGGCATAGCCGGCCTGGCACATTTATTATAAATGAACTCGGGAAACAGGCCTGGATTATATCTGAAATCTACACCGGCTTCCTGGCAGATATAGGGGGAGATAGGTCAAAACTAGTAGGAAGGAAAACCTGCTTAGATGCCCATAGCAACCAGATTCCACCTTTCATTTTTCAGAGCTCCTTTGGAAAATGAAAGTTTTTAGGCCTCCTGCACATGAACGTAGGTGTCCCGTTGCCGTATTGCGGATTCGCAGTACACGGGCACCGTTCCGTGTACATCCCGCATCACGGATGCGGACCCATTGACTTGAATGGGTCCGCAAATCCAGAAATATGAAACGGAACCCTACGGAAGCACTACGGAGTGCTTCTGTGGGGTTCCGTTCCGTACTTCCGTTCCGCAAAAAGATAGAACATGCTCTATCTTTTTGTGGAACGGGCGGATCACGGACCCATTCAAGTTGAATGGGTCTGGATCCGTCCAGGAGGCCGCATGAACGTTCTCTGTGCATTGGGGACCGCAAATTGCGGTCCCCAATCAACGGAACACATACGTTCGTGTGCAGGAGGCCTCAGTGTCAACAAAGGGAACAAAGACACAAAAAAATAAATATTGGAATATCCCTTTAAGAAGAGAAAATGTTCTACAAGACCCACAAGAGGGCAGTATCTCCCTTGACATTCCACAATGCAGGCAGATATGAAGTTGATGCAGATGAGAGATAACAAATGAAAGAATTTGCAGCATTCCAAAAATTCCAATACAAAATGTGGTTTATTTACGCATGTTCAGTGCAGCATTTCAGCCCCATACTAGATTTTCAATAATCTATGGGTGGATTTATTGGAAGAGTACAGTTTATCAGATAGTGTAGTCTATAGAAGGACTGACCAGCCATTTTACTACAGGGGTGCAGCAGTCACATCACCGATCGGCCCTTCAGGCATAGAACAATATTAGGCCTTATTCGCACTACCATATGGCTATTTCAGTGTTTTGCGGTCTGTTTTTTCACGGATCCGTTGTTCCGTTTTTTTGTTTCCGTTTCCGTTCCGTTTTTCCGTATGGCATATACAGTAATTACATTGGGCTGGGCATAACATTTTCAATAGATGGTTCCGCAAAAACGGAACGTATACGGAAGACATACGGATGCATTTCCGTATGTGTTTTGTTTTTTTGGCGGACCCATTGACTTGAATGGAGCCACGGAACGTGATTTGCGGGCAATAATAGGGCATGTTCTATCTTTCAACAGAACGTAAAAACGGAAATACGGAAACGGAATGCATATGGAATACATTTAGTTTTTTTGGCGGAACCATTGAAATGAATGGTTCCATATACGGACCGTATACGGAACGCAAAAAACGGCCCGCAAAACGGAAAGAAAAAACTGTAGTGTAAAAGAGGCCTTAGAATGTTAGCAGCACAGACAAGTTTCCAGCAACATCGCCACCTCTGCCCACAGGCTGTGTGTGGTATTGCAGCTCAGCCCCATTCACTTCAATGGAGCTTAGCATCAATACCACACAAAAGCCACGGACAGATGTAGAGCTGTTTTGGGGGGAAAAGCAGGACTGCGAGCGAATAATGTTGTATCACAATTTAGTGTCAACTCCTGGTGTGCAGAGGGTTAATAATCCAGTTCCTGGTGTGATTATTGAAGCTGTGGGAGGTATTGGACGTTGGGTCTGCAAAACTGTCTTGATTATGAAGAAAGCGGTCGGAGGCAATAAGACGAGGTGCACTAGGAAGCTTAACATGACAAAGGATAAAATAATGATGGGGAGACGTGGACTACAAACGAGCCATATATAGCACAACAAGCAGTAATTGGCCAATTAGCCGGAGTATGAGAACCTATGTCACTTGCAAGATCAATACCATATAGAAGTAGATCAGCATAGCTGACAGGACCTGTCACCAACCTTATGTACATAGACACCTACATTAGAAGCAGCATGCCTTGGGTACATGTGCGTCCACCACCTAATAGTGAACCTTGTAGTCATTTCTTTATGGCGGTGCTGTCCAGCCTGTGGTTCTCCAGATGTTGTGAGACCACAACTCCCAGCAAGCCCTACCAAATCATAGTACTGCAGGGGTCCGCGACCTCTAACACTCCAGCTGTTCTGAAACGACAACTCTCTGCATGCTCCAATCCCTTCAGTGGAAGTTCTGAGAACAGCGTAGCAACTGTGCATGAGGTTACTGTGCCTTGTAGTACAGCATTGCCGGGGACATGTCCGTGTAAAGTTTTATAGCAGCAACTGGGGTCAGGAGCAGGATGGAACTAAAGCCTGTTGCACACGGCCGTTGTGGTTCCATTCCGTGCATTGGGACCGCAATTTGCGGTCCCCAATGCACGGGCAACGTCCGTGGGGCGGCCGGGACGGATCCAGACCCATTCTACTTGAATGGGTCTGTGAACCGTCCGTTCCGCAAAAAGATAGAACAAGTTCTATTTTTTTGCAGAACGGAAGCACTCTGCAGTACTTCTGTGGGGTTCTGTTCCATGCTCTTGTTCCGCACCGCACCTCCGGATTTGCGGACCCATTCAAGTAAATGTGATGCGGAATGCACACGGCCGGTGCCCCATGTATTGCGGAACTGCCGTATGCGGCCCGCAATACGGCCACAGGAGCACAATGGTCATGTGCAAGAGGCCTAATTCTGTAATGGATTACAATGAGAACTAATTTGCCTATAATTCTCTTAAAATTACTAGAAACTTAACTTAAGATCTCATGCACTTGCACATATTTTCTTCCCATGTTTGTTCAGTTTTTTTTGGGGACCGTATGCAGAACCATTCATTTTAATGCGTCCACAAAAAAACGGAAGTTACTCCGTGTGCATCCGTTTCAGTATGGTAGTCCTGTATTAAATGTATAAACGGCGCATGTTGTTTGTTAAATTTGGAGCATCTTTAAGCCTCATTCACATGTCCGTGTTCAAATCCGTGATAAGATGGTCAGTGACCCCTCCGTGAAGTTGTCTGTGAAGGATCCGTGTGTGGCCAGTGTGTCATCTGTGTTTCATGGACATTGTGCTGCTGAAAAATTATTTTCCTTGCATCTCCTCTAATGATGTGTGAAACACAGAAGTGATCCGTGTTGCGTCTGTGTTTTTCACGGACACATAGACTATAATGGGCATAATGGATCCATAAACACGAACAAAATAGAGCATGCATCCTAGGGTGTTTCATTTTGTAATGGGGAAAAAAGAAAATGTAAAATTTTTGCAGACTTTGCTTACGCCCCGAGTCTCATTAATGTGAAAGATATATATGCCAAATTTCAAGAAGATTGGATAATATTTAGAGGTTGCACACTTTGATCAGTTTTGTAAAAGTAGGCAAAAAATAAGATTTTTCGATGTTAATTACTTTTATTGGGAAAACTAGAAATCACAAACTTAAAATAATATTAAAACTAGACACTAAGATTAATAGGTAGTATGATAGGCAAAACGTGTTATATTAATCAACTTTGAACGATGCAATCCCTTCTTTTGTTAGCTTGGTGACGGCTTTTCTGTGATGCTCGACTACCCTCAACAAGAATTGTTTTTGTTGTTCGTCCCTGACCGATTCGTTAAACTTTTTTTTGTCAGAGCACAGACAACAGAACGACAAGATCATTTACCGGAAGCAACAGCTTGCTGTCTTGTAATTCCCCCTCCGGGGAACCCCAGGGACCCCCTTCTGGAGGTACAACAAACAGGACATGTCTAGCAACCATGCAGGATCAACCACACCATAGACAAACCACACATGGAACAAACAACTAGACAAACATCAACCCATAAGTGCAGCACCACACATAACAACAATGGGGAAGGGTAGACATAGGCAAGGACCTTGATGTCCAACAAGGTGGCCCTCAGACTGGGCAGATGGAATAGCTACAGAATGGAGCATAGCTTCCAGCCCACAGCAAGGCTAGAGCACAACTCAACTCCAAGCTAAAAGGCTAAATAGCTAGAAGAGACCACACCCTGATCTAACCAAGTCAGGATATTAACCCCACGCACACCACACAGCAGGGAGACACAACTTAAAGGGAAAGTGCACGTGCAAACCACAAACTACATGTTGCCACAAGCAACTAGTCTGCACGGCAACCGCATCACGGTCAAACACCAATATGACCGTGACACCCATTAATTTTAATGTGTGTATTCACACATCAGTGTTTTAGTACGCTCCATGCGTCTAGCACGGATGCATTAGGGTTTCATTTTTTCAAAGATGTGATTTTCATATGACTTTGCTTACGCCCGAGTCTCAGTGATGTAAAAGATAAATATGCCAAATTTCAAGAAGATTGGATAATATTTAGGGGTTGAACACATTGATCACTTTTATTACTACTATCACTCCTGTAGCTAGGAGGTTGGCCTAAAAACAACTTCAGTTTCAGGATCCCAGGGGCTCTGCATCAAGCAAGGTGGATTGCAAAGGCAATATATGCACTTAAAATTGTCCTCTTCACTAAACAGTTGAATATTCCTCAACGAAAAATGAAAGGAATGAAACGGGTTGCACATTTTGTCAGCCTCATATATGTTCGCTTTTTGCACGAGCCAATTGTAAGTCGATGGGCTCCAAAGAATGATTTGGATATGCTACTGCTTCTGTGCACTTACCCAGATGCAGACGTCAAAAAAAGTGCTCTCACAGTTGCTAAGAGACACCTTTGGTATCTGTCAGAAACAAACGTAGGATTGTCTTTTTTTAACGCACGTATTACTCAGGCTGTTAAGAAAAATATGACTAAGAATTTAGAAACCAAACCTGCAAAGAAAAAGGAAATGAAACGATTAGAGGGTAAAAACCTAGTTTTTGAAAGAAAAGACCTGAGCCATCTCGTTACTAATAAAACAAAGACGTTCCTTGAATTATTTGGGATCCACGACGTGACAGAATACTGCAGTGATTCTCTAAGAAGCCATGTGAACGCTCTTAGGCTGGGTTCACACCGGCGTTGCGGGAAAATGCAAGATTTTTCAGAGCGAGTTCAAAGCGTTTTAATGCGTTTTGCACGCGCGTGAGAAAAATCGGCATGTTTGGTACCCAGACCTGAACCCGGACCCGGACTTCTTCACAGAAGTTCGGGTTTGGGATCGGTGTTGTGTAGATTTTATTATTTTCCCTTATAACATAGTTATAATGGAAAATAATAGCATTCTTAATACAGAATGCTAAGTAAATTAGGGATGGAGGGGTTAAAAAATAATAATTTAACTCACCTCATCCACTCCCCGCCGTGACAATGGGTACATGTGCTCTCCGTGGAACACTGATGTGTGAATGAGGCATTAAACCTAGTTTTCTACACCACGCCTACTGGACTGACTTTGGGACTTTTTTTCAATATTTAAAGAAAATCCCAGTGATAAATCTGGAGTTAAACTCATAAATATAGCTAAATGTTGTATAAAAGACCGCGCAGCTCCTAAATCCTCAGTGGAAATGTCAGTATTCAAAGGCACACAGACAGCATCCTCCGATGCAATTGATCACTAGATTGAAAGTCAGACTTCAACTCCAGTCGAAGCTTTTGCCTCCTAGATATTATACGTGATTATCAGAATATTTGCGGTACTTCACTATGTCGAGTTGTCTTGTATAATATCTAGGAGGCAAAACCTTCGACAGGAGTTGAAGTCCGATTTTCATTCTAGTGATCGATTGCATCGGAGGATGCTGTCTGTGTGCCTTTGAATACTGACATTTCCACTGATGATTTAGGAGCTGTGCGGTCTTTTATACAACATTTGGGACTGAGTGTGAATTTGAACCTACCTCACCATAGACTTGCTACGCTCCAGGAGGAATTGCTGTTTGAGACTCTAGTTTTATTATTATTTATTTTTCTTCTTTTGTACAATTTTATAAATCATTAATATAGCTAACCACAGCCACTTTTACACCTACTTATCAAAATTAGAGTGATTTAAAAATGCAAAAAGTCACAAAAGTTTTGTGCAAGTGATCTCAAAAAGTCACAAAAGCCCTATATATACAGCCAGGTCCATAAATATTGGGACATCGACACAATTCTAACATTTTTGGCTCTAAACACCACAATGGATTTGAAATAAAACAAACAAGATTTGCTTTAACTGCAGACTGTCAGCTTTAATTTGAGGGTATTTACATCCAAATCAGGTGAACGGTGTAGGAATTACAACAGTTTGCATATGCGCCTCCCACTTGTTAAGGGACCAAAAGTAATGGGACAGAATAATAATCATAAATCAAACTTTCACTTTTTAATACTTGGTTGCAAATCCTTTGTAGTCAATTACAGCCTGAAATCTGGAATGCATAGAAATCACCAGATGCTGAGTTTCATCCCTGGTGATGCTCTGCCAGGCCTCTACTGCAACTGTCTTCAGTTCCTGCTTGTTCTTGGGGCATTTTCCCTTCAGTTTTGTCCTCAGCAAGTGAAATGCATGCCCAATCGGATTCAGGTCAGGTGATTGACTTGGCCATTGCATAATATTCCACTTGTTTCCCCTTAAAAAACTCTTTGGTTGGTTTTGCAGTATGTTTTGGGTCATTGTCCATCTGCACTGTGAAGCATTTGGCTGAATATGAGCAGATAATATTGCCCGAAACAATTCAGAATTCATCCTGCTGCTTTTATCAGCAGTCACATCATCAATAAATACAAGAGAACCAGTTCCATTGGCAGCCAAACATGCCCACGCCATGACACTACCACCACCATGCTTCACTGATGAGGTGGTATGCTTAGGATCATGAGCAGTTCCTTTCCTTCTCCATACTCTTCTCTTCCCATCACTCTGGTACAGGTTGATCTTGGTCTCATCTGTCCATAGGATGTTGTTCCAGAACTGTGAAGTTTTTTTTAGATGTCGTTTGGCAAACTCTAATCTGGCCTTCCTGTTTTTGAGGCTCACCAATGGTTTACATATTGTGGTGAACCCTCTGTATTCACTCTGGTGAAGTCTTCTCTTGATTGTTGACTTTGACACACATACACCTACCTCCTGGAGAGTGTTCTTGATCTGATCAACTGTTGTGAAGGGTGTTTTCTTCACCAGGGAAAGAATTCTTCAGTCATCCACCACAGTTGTTTTCAGTGGTCTTCCGGGTCTTTTGGTGTTGCTGAGCTCACCGATGCATTCCTTCTTTTTAACCACCTCCGGACCGCCTAACGCAGATTCGCGTTCCGGAGGTGGCAGCGCTGCGCACAGTCACGCATATACGCGTCATCTCGCGAGACGCGAGATTTCGCTCCAAGCCGGCCCGCGCATGCGCATCGCGGGCCGGCAAAAGTTAAAGAACAAGTTCGTCACCAGCCTGCCAGCAACGATCATTGGCTGGCAGGCTGGCGATTTTTAAAAAATCCAATCACAAGCCATATAACAGATCATATTAGTAAATATGATCTGTTATATGGCTTGTCTGCTCCTCTGCTGGTCCTTTTCGTCGGTTGGATCCAGCAGAGAAGCAGACATCACTGTGAGTAGCACCAACACTACACTGTAGCCCCTGATCACCCCCCTGCACCCCAATTAACCCTTTGATCACCCCTTTGATCGCCCCTGTCAATCACCAGTGAAAGGAAAAAAAGTGATCAGTGTAAACTGTCACTTTTTTTTTTTCACTAGTATTGGCTGTTAGGTTTTAGGGATAGTTTAGGCCCCTTGGTTAGGTAGTTAGCGTCAGTTAGCGCCCACCCCACCGCACCGCAGTCACTTTTATTCGCTGAATAGCGTATCGCTAATCAGCATTTGTACTTTTATAGTATCTGTAAGTGATCAAAACTGATCACGGTCAGATCTATAATAGTATTAGTGTCACTTTAGTTCGCCCTCCACCCAAAACGCAGTGTTTGCCCGATCAGGCCTGATCGGTCGCCCACACGTGCGTTCACCCACGCCCGCCCCACCGCAGTGACAAAAAATATATATTTTTTTGATCACTGCACATTCATTTTACACGCACTGCGGCGATAAAAAAATCAGTTTTGATATTTTTTATCAACCGCAGCGGCCTCCGGTACTTCGCTAGCCTCCCCTTTGTAAGACAGGTTTGCTTTTTTTCTTGGGTAGTCTCAGGGAATACCCCTAAATTTAGTAGTCCAAAATGTCAAACAGGGGGTATTCTTCTGAAGAGGCCTACAGGATTCTGACCCAGTCGGATGAGGAGTGGGAACCCTCATCTGACGAATCTAGCGGGTCAGAATATGAACCTGTGGAAAGCAGTGGCTCTCTGACCCAAAGTTCGGACGAGGAGGTGGAGGTCCCTGATAGAACCAGGCGTACCCGGCCCCGTGTCGCTAGACCACAGGTTACGCAGGATCCGCTTCAAGAGCAGCAGAGTGGGGCTGTCGCTGCCGGATCACGTGGTGAGGCATACACCAGCAGCGCAGCCCTCCCTGGACCTAGTACCAGCACTGCCGTACAACATGGTGACGTGGCGAGCACCAGAAGGGCAGTTGAAGCTGGTACGGTGGCACGTGCAATAGTTACCCCGTCGCAGCCACCGCACAGACAGGCCCGTAGACCCCCTAGAGTCCCTGAGGTGCTGGCAAACCCTGATTGGCAGTCACCAACTTCAGCCGCACCTGTAGTTCCCCCTTTCACCGCCCAGTCTGGAGTTCGGGTTGAGACGGCTCAAATCGGTTCGGCCCTGGGATTTTTTGAGCTGTTCTTGACTGCGGAGCTCTTGGACTTAGTCGTGGCAGAGACCAACCAGTATGCCACACAATTTATATCCGCCAACCCGGGAAGCTTTTATGCCCAGCCTTTCCGGTGGAAACCAGTCCAAGTTTCCGAAATTAAAATTTTTTTGGGCCTTCTCCTCAACATGGGCCTGACAAAAAAGCATGAATTGCGGTCATATTGGTCAACGCACCCAATTCATCACATGCCCATGTTCTCTGCTGCTATGTCCAGGGCACGATTTGAGGCCATCCTCCGTTTCCTGCATTTTAGCGACAACACCACCTCCCGTCCCAGAGGCCACCCAGCTTTTGACCGGCTCCACAAAATTCGGCCCCTCATAGACCATTTCAACCAGAAATTTGCAGATTTGTATACCCCCGAGCAAAACATCTGCGTAGACGAGTCCCTAATACATTTTACCGGGCGCCTTGGCTTCAAACAGTACATCCCAAGCAAGCGTGCCCGGTATGGGGTCAAATTGTATAAGCTCTGTGAAAGGGCCACAGGCTATACCCACAAATTTCGTGTCTATGAGGGAAAAGATCAGACCCTGGAGCCGGTCGGTTGCCCTGACTACCTGGGGAGCAGTGGGAAGACAGTCTGGGACTTGGTGTCACCCTTATTCGGCAAGGGGTACCATCTTTATGTGGACAATTTTTACACAAGTGTGGCCCTCTTTAGGCATTTGTTTCTAGAACGGATTTGCGCCTGTGGCACCGCGCGAACTAGTCGCGTGGGCTTCCCCCAACGGCTTGTAACCACCCGTCTTGCAAGGGGGGAGAGGGCTGCCTTGTGTAACGAAGAACTGCTCGCGGTGAAATGGAGAGACAAGCGTGACGTTTACATGCTCTCCTCCATTCACGCAGACACGACAATCCAAATTGAGCGAGCAACCCGTGTCATTGAAAAGCCCCTCTGTGTCCACGACTATAATGCGCTCATGGGAGGGGTGGACTTCAATGACCAGATGTTGTCTCCGTATTTAGTTTCCCGCAGAACCAGACGCTGGTATAAGAAGGTGTCTGTATATTTAATTCAATTGGCGCTGTACAATAGTTTTGTTCTCTACAGTAAGGCTGGGAGAACACGATCTTTCCTCAAATTCCAGGAAGAGATCATCGAGAACCTCCTGTATCCAGGAGGTTCCGTGGCCCCATCCCCCAGTGTAGTTAGCCGTCTACACGAGCGACATTTCCCCAGTGTCGTTCCTGGTACCTCAACCCAACCGTCACCCCGAAAAAGATGTCGTGTCTGTAGCAGGAGTGGAATAAGGCGTGACACCCGCTATTTCTGTCCTGACTGTGCTGACCACCCTGCCCTATGCTATGGAGAGTGTTTCCGGAAGTACCACACACAGGTACACCTAGCATAGGGATTGCATCTCACAGGACAGGCACACAGGGCTATTAGGGCCCATTCACTCACAGCTGCTGCAAACCTCTCCTTTCACCTGGGATAAAGTGCATAACGTACTTCGCCACATCTTTGGGCGATTTGCGCTTTGCACATTGTCCCATGGGGAAGGAGAGGTTTGTTCTATAAAGGTAAAAAAAACTAAACAAAAAAAAAATTACCGGTAAGTAAAAAAGTTAAAAAAGTTTAAAAAAGTTAATATGTTCTGTTCTAAAGTTAATAAAGTTATTGCTTTGCGGCCTGGTTTTTTCTTTTTTGTTTTGTTTTTTTTACCTTCCAGGTGGACCAACCGATCGACTAGCTGCAGCACTGATGTGCATTCGGACAGAAGCATTGCGCTGCTGTCAGATTACACGCAAGTCGGTGTATGCGGCGCTGCAAGACGAGATTTCTCCTCTGCAGTAAAAGATATGTTTGCCGAGGCATATGAGCTGAGGAGGTGGCGGTGTTCATATACTTTGGCAAACACTTTGTATATATAAAAAAAAAAAATCCCGGCAATGATTTATTCATCCACATCGATTGATGTGAATGGAGAAATCTGGTTTGCCAGGGCATACGAGCTGAAGTGGGCATGGATGTTGGGCGGAGCTCCTATGTCCTGGCAGACGCCTTTCCCCTCCTTTTTCTTTTTTTGGCAGAGATTTTTTCATCCACATTGATCGATGCGAATGAAGAAATCTGTGCCGTTCATTTTTTTCTTTCAGCCCAGAGGCTGAACGGAAAAAAAAAATCTCATTACCCGTATGCTCAATATAAGGAGAATAGCAGAAACTCCTAATGCTGGGCATACATGTAATGATTGCGGAGACCCTCAAATGCCAGGGCAGTACAAACACCCCACAAATAACACCATTTTGGAAAGAAGACACCCCAAGGTATTCGCTGAGGGGCATATTGAGTCCATGAAAGATTGAAATTTTTGTCCCAAGTTAGCGGAAAGGGAGACTTTGTGAGAACAAAATCCAAAAAATCAATTTCCGCTAACTTGTGCCAAAATTTTTTTTTTTCAATGAACTCGCCATGCCCCTCATTGAATACCTTGGGGTGTCTTCTTTCCAAAATGGGGTCACATGTGGGGTATTTATACTGCCCTGGCATTTTAGGGGCCCCAAAGCGTGAGAAGAAGTCTGGTATCCAAATGTCTAAAAATGCCCTCCTAAAAGGAATTTGGGCCCCTTTGCCCACCTAGGCTGCAAAAAAGTGTCACACATGTGGTATCTCCGTATTCAGCAGAAGTTGGGGAATATGTTTTGGGGTGTCATTTTACATATACACATGCTGGGTGAGATAAATATCTTGGTCAAATGCCAACTTTGTATAAAAAAAATGGGAAAAGTTGTCTTTTGCCAAGATATTTCTCTCACCCAGCATGGGTATATGTAAAATGACACCCCAAAACACATTCCCCACCTTCTCCTGAGTACGGAGATACCAGATGTGTGACACTTTTTTGCAGCCTAGGTGGGCAAAGGGGCCCACATTCCAAAGAGCACCTTTCAGATTTCACAGGTCATTTACCTACTTACCAGACATTAGGGCCCCTGGAAAATGCCAGGGCAGTATAACTACCCCACAAGTGACCCCATTTTGGAAAGAAGACACCCCAAGGTATTCCGTGAGGGGCATGGCAAGTTCCTAGAATTTTTTATTTTTTGTCACAAGTTAGTGGAAAATGATGATTTTTTTTTTTTTTTTTTTTTTCATACAAAGTCTCCTATTCCACTAACTTGTGACAAAAAAAAAAAATTTCCATGAACTCACTATGCCCATCAGCGAATACCTTGGGGTCTCTTCTTTCCAAAATGGGGTCACTTGTGGGGTAGTTATACTGCCCTGGCATTCTAGGGGCCCAAATGTGTGGTAAGGAGTTTGAAATCAAATTCAGTAAAAAATGACGAGTGAAATCCGAAAGGTGCTCTTTGGAATATGGGCCCCTTTGCCCACCTAGGCTGCAAAAAAGTGTCACACATCTGGTATCTCCGTACTCAGGAGAAGGTGGGGAATGTGTTTTGGGGTGTCATTTTATATATACCCATGCTGGGTGAGAGAAATATCTTGGCAAAAGACAACTTTTCCCATTTTTTTATACAAAGTTGTCATTTGACCAAGATATTTATCTCACCCAGCATGGGTATATGTAAAAAGACACCCCAAAACACATTCCTCAACTTCTCCTGAGTACGGGGATACCAGATGTGTGACACTTTTTTGCAGCCTAGGTGGGCAAAGGGGCCCATATTCCAAAGAGCACCTTTCGGATTTCACAGGTCATTTTTCACTGAATTTGATTTCAAACTCCTTACCACACATTTGGGCCCCTAGAATGCCAGGGCAGTATAACTACCCCACAAGTGACCCCATTTTGGAAAGAAGAGACCCCAAGGTATTCGCTGATGGGCATAGTGAGTTCATGGAAGTTTTTATTTTTTGTCACAAGTTAGTGGAATATGAGACTTTGTATGAAAAAAAAAAAAAAAAAAAAAATCATCATTTTCCACTAACTTGTGACAAAAAATAAAAAATTCTAGGAACTCGCCATGCCCCTCACGGAATACCTTGGGGTGTCTTCTTTCCAAAATGGGGTCACTTGTGGGGTAGTTATACTGCCCTGGCATTCTAGGGGCCCAAATGTGTGGTAAGGAGTTTGAAATCAAATTCAGTAAAAAATGACGAGTGAAATCCGAAAGGTGCTCTTTGGAATATGGGCCCCTTTGCCCACCTAGGCTGCAAAAAAGTGTCACACATCTGGTATCTCCGTACTCAGGAGAAGGTGGGGAATGTGTTTTGGGGTGTCATTTTATATATACCCATGCTGGGTGAGAGAAATATCTTGGCAAAAGACAACTTTTCCCATTTTTTTATACAAAGTTGTCATTTGACCAAGATATTTATCTCACCCAGCATGGGTATATGTAAAAAGACACCCCAAAACACATTCCTCAACTTCTCCTGAGTACGGGGATACCAGATGTGTGACACTTTTTTGCAGCCTAGGTGGGCAAAGGGGCCCATATTCCAAAGAGCACCTTTCGGATTTCACAGGTCATTTTTCACTGAATTTGATTTCAAACTCCTTACCACACATTTGGGCCCCTAGAATGCCAGGGCAGTATAACTACCCCACAAGTGACCCCATTTTGGAAAGAAGAGACCCCAAGGTATTCGCTGATGGGCATAGTGAGTTCATGGAAGTTTTTATTTTTTGTCACAAGTTAGTGGAATATGAGACTTTGTATGAAAAAAAAAAAAAAAAAAAAAAATCATCATTTTCCGCTAACTTGTGACAAAAAATAAAAAATTCTAGGAACTCGCCATGCCCCTCACGGAATACCTTGGGGTGTCTTCTTTCCAAAATGGGGTCACTTGTGGGGTAGTTATACTGCCCTGGCATTCTAGGGGCCCAAATGTGTGGTAAGGAGTTTGAAATCAAATTCAGTAAAAAATGACGAGTGAAATCCGAAAGGTGCTCTTTGGAATATGGGCCCCTTTGCCCACCTAGGCTGCAAAAAAGTGTCACACATCTGGTATCTCCGTACTCAGGAGAAGGTGGGGAATGTGTTTTGGGGTGTCATTTTATATATACCCATGCTGGGTGAGAGAAATATCTTGGCAAAAGACAACTTTTCCCATTTTTTTATACAAAGTTGTCATTTGACCAAGATATTTATCTCACCCAGCATGGGTATATGTAAAAAGACGCCCCAAAACACATTCCTCAACTTCTCCTGAGTACGGGGATACCAGATGTGTGACACTTTTTTGCAGCCTAGGTGGGCAAAGGGGCCCATATTCCAAAGAGCACCTTTCGGATTTCACAGGTCATTTTTCACTGAATTTGATTTCAAACTCCTTACCACACATTTGGGCCCCTAGAATGCCAGGGCAGTATAACTACCCCACAAGTGACCCCATTTTGGAAAGAAGAGACCCCAAGGTATTCGCTGATGGGCATAGTGAGTTCATAGAACTTTTTATTTTTTGTCACAAGTTAGTGGAATATGAGACTTTGTAAGAAAAAAAAAAAAAAAAAAAAAAATCATCATTTTCCGCTAACTTGTGACAAAAAATAAAAAGTTCTATGAACTCACTATGCCCATCAGCGAATACCTTAGGGTGTGTACTTTCAGAAATGGGGTCATTTGTGGGGTGTTTGTACTGTCTGGCCATTGTAGAACCTCAGGAAACATGACAGGTGCTCAGAAAGTCAGAGCTGCTTCAAAAAGCGGAAATTCACATTTTTGTACCATAGTTTGTAAACGCTATAACTTTTACCCGAACCATTTTTTTTCTACCCAAACATTTTTTTTTTATCAAAGACATGTAGAACTATAAATTTAGAGCAAAATTTCTATATGGATGTCGTTTTTTTTGCAAAATTTTACAAGTGAAAGTGAAAAATGTCATTTTTTTGCAAAAAAATCGTTAAATTTCGATTAATAACAAAAAAAGTAAAAATGTCAGCAGCAATGAAATACCACCAAATGAAAGCTCTATTAGTGAGAAGAAAAGGAGGTAAAATTCATTTGGGTGGTAAGTTGCATGACCGAGCAATAAACGGTGAAAGTAGTGTAGGTCAGAAGTGTAAAAAGTGGCCTGGTCTTTCAGGGTGTTTAAGCACTGGGGGCTGAGGTGGTTAAGAATGTTCCAAACAGTTGTTTTGGCCACGCCTAATGTTTTTGCTATCTCTCTGATGGGTTTTTATTTTTATTTTTTTCAGCCTAATGATAGCTTGCTTCACTGATAGTGACAGCTCTTTGGATCTCATCTTGAGAGTTGACAGCAACAGATTCCAAATGCAAATAGCACACTTGAAATTAACTCTGGACCATTGTGGTGGTGTATAGAGCCAAAAATGTTAGAATTGTGTTGATGTCCCAATATTTATGGACCTGACTGTATATGCAACGTTTGAAGACAGAATTCTGGAGTGATGATATGGCCACCACAGAGCCCTGATTTCAACATCATTGAGTCATTGAGTCTGTCTGAGATTACATGAAGAAACAGAAGGATATGAGCAAGCCTACATCCACAGTAGATCTTTGGTTAGTTCTCCAAGATGTTTTGAACAACCTCCCTGCCAAGTTCCTTCAAAAAGTAACAAGTGTACGTAGAAGAACTGATGCTATTCAGAAGGCAAAGGGGGGTCACACAGAATATTGTTGATTTAGATTTCTCATTTGTTCATTCACTTTGCATTTTGTTAATTGATAAAAAATAAACAATTAACATTTCTATTTTTGAAAGCATTCTTACTTTGCAGTATTTTTCCCCACAACTGCACATTAGTGTTGCACAGCTACAGCGTTCACCTGGAACTGCACGTATCACATCTGCTGCATATAAAGTCAGTAGCATGACTAGCTAAGATCAAAGAGTCTAGTACTGCACCCATGGTGCCTCCTGTCAACACACTCGCTACACATTAAAGTGCATTACCCACAGTGACAGACAAAAGATTTGAGCAACGCCTGCTGTCACCCCCAGCCCCCCGCAGGCTACTAGCCAGGGGTCTGTACTGATCAATAACGCCGCTCACCTCCTCCCTTCTATAGCAAACTTACTGACAGTTAATTAGAAGGAATCAGACCACAAAACCTGGTACAGAGGTGAATGAGGTCCCTGCATTCAGTACTATGTGATATAACCAGCAGGTGGAATATGGGCTACCTGCTGTGAGCGCTGCTCTGTAACATAACAAAGATACTATATTTAGATGGCTTTAAATTACAGTAGTGTTCAAGCTTAATGGCCGCATACATACAGTAGTATTCACGCACTGTGTAGTTAACGTATAGAGGAGTGTGTGGCATGTGAACATTAGGAAACAGCAAGGAGAATGCTCCTCTCTGTAATACAAGGGAGACGAATGAATCTGTGCCAAGCAGAAAAGTGGGGTGCAGTATGTACGGCACGTGTGTGTAGCATATTTATCTACAGTATGATATAAAAGTGCTCCTACTAGGCTAAGGCTACTTTCACACTAGCGTTAAAGTTCTCCGGTATTCAGTTCCATCATAGGGGCTCAATACCAGAAAAAAACGCTTCAGTTTTGTCCCAATGCATTCTAAATGAAAAGCAATCCGTTCAGTATGCATCAGGATGTCTTCAGTTCAGTCCCTTTTACGGTATTTGGCCGAAGAAAATACCGCAGCATGCTGCGGTATTTTCTCCGGCCAAAGTTCTGGAACACTTGCCGGATTTCCGGATCTGGCATTAATTTCCATTGAAATGTATTAATGCCGGAAGTGTTCCGGAAAAACGGATCCGGTTTCCCGGTGTGTGTATGCGCAGACCTTTAAATCTGTGAAAAAGATAAATACCTGATCCATTTTTCCGGATGACACCGGAGAGACGGATCCGGTATTGCACTTTGCATTACATTTGTCAGACAGATCCGCATCCGGAAACAAATGACATCCGTTTGCATACGGATTTACGGATCCGGCAGGCAGTTTCGGCAATGGAACTGCCTGCCGGATTCTTTTAACGCTAGTGTGAAAGTACCCTTAAAGGGACATTCCCATCTAGACATTTATGGCACATTCATAGGATATGCTATAAATGTCCAGTAGGTGCAGGTCCCAACTCTGAGACCTGCTCCTATCTCAAGAATGGGACCCCCATTGTACACTGGAGTGGACAGAGAGGTTGCTAAGCATACGCTCAATATGCTTACTCAGCTATTTTCGCTTCACATAGCCATATGAGGGCTTGTTTTTTGAGGGACAAGTTGTACCTTCTAATATTAACATTAACATTTTAATATTCCATATGTGGTATTAGGAAACTGGAAAAAAATTCTAAATGGGATGGAATTGGAAAAAAAACACAATTACTCCATTGTTTCATCAGCTTCATTTTTATGGTATTTATAGTAACATAGTAACATAGTACATAAGGCTGAAAAAAGACATTTGTCCATCCAGTTTGGCCTGTCATCCTGCAAGTTGATCCAGAGGAAGGCAAAAAAAACCTGTGAGGTAGAAGCCAATTTACCCCACTTTAGGGGAATAAAAAATTCCTTCGGATTCAGCTGCGGGATCGGAGCCCCACCAGTGCAGAGCTTGCTCAGGAATGGCAGCAGGCAGGTGTGAGCGCATCTGCACGCACAGTGAGGCGAAGACTTTTGGAAGATGGCCTGGTGTCAAGAAGGCCAGCAAAGATGCCACTTCTCTCCAAACAAAACATCAGGGACAGATTGATCTTCTGCAGAAAGTATGGTGAATGGACTGCTGAGGACTGGGGCAAAGTCATATTCTCAGATGAAGCCTCTTTCCGATTGTTTGGGGCATCGGGAAAAAGGCTTGTCCGGAGAAGAAAAGGTAAGCGCTACCATCAGTCCTGTGTCATGCCAACAGTAAAGCATCCTGAGACCATTCATATGTGGGGTTGCTTCTCATCCAAGGGAGTGGGCTCACTCACAATTTTGCCCAAAAACACAGCCATGAATAAAGAATGGTACCAAAACACCCTCCAACAGCAACTTCTTCCAACAATCCAACAACAGTTTGGTGAAGAACAATGCATTTTCCAGCACGATGGAGCACCGGGTCATAAGGCAAAAGTGATAACTAAGTGGCTCGGGGACCAAAACGTTGACATTTTGGGTCCATGGCCTGGAAACTCCCCAGATCTTAATCCCATTGAGAACTTGTGGTCAATCCTCAAGAGGCGGGTGGACAAACAAAAACCCACTAATTCTGACAAACTCCAAGAAGTGATTATGAAAGAATGGGTTGCTATCAGTCAGGAATTGGCCCAGAAGTTGATTGAGAGCATGCCCAGTCGAATTGCAGAGGTCCTGAAAAAGAAGGGCCAACACTGCAAATACTGACTCTTTGCATAAATGTCATGTAATTGTCGATAAAAGCCTTTGAAACGTATGAAGTACATGTAATTATATTTCACTACATCACAGAAACAACTGAAACAAAGATCTAAAAGCAGTTTAGCAGCAAACTTTGTGAAAACTAATATTTGTGTCATTCTCAAAACTTTTGGCCACGACTGTATATACAGTAGTTTTTGGTATGTTTTAATACTTAAAAAAAAAACGTGGAAAAACAAATTTCTTTGAATCAGCATATTTTGATACAATAACATATTTACCATATTTTTCGCACCTGATGATAAGATGCACCTAGGCTTTAGAGGCTTCCAATCTTCATCAGACACCCAAATTTGACCTCCATCAGACCCCCGTATCAGACCACACATCAGACCCTCATATCAGATCTCAGATCAAGACCCCTATATCAGACCCTCATAGAAGACCCCATCAGACCACAGATCAGACCCCCGTATCAGACACTTATATCATACCTCAGATCAAGACAAGTATATTAGAACCTCATAGAAGACCCTCATCAGAGCTTAGATGAGACCTCCATATTAGATTAGAACCCCATCAGAGATAAAACAAATAAATTAACTCTACTCTCCTGATCTGCTGCCCCTCTGCAGGTCTAGTGGTCTTTCCTGCACTCACTGCTTCCTGGTCTTCTCTGGGACCATGATGCATTGTGATCTGACTGCCTACAGCATGCGCACTACGTCCTCTCGCTGTACGCAGTTAGAACACATGCAGCGTGGTGCCCGGAGAAGACCAGCGAGTGATGTGTACAGCCAGAGCTACAGTCACTGCTCTCCATGCCTCCTGCATACTGGTGAGCGCTTCCATAACTTTATAAGATGCACTGCCATTTCCGCCCCACGCACACACACACACACACACACATACATATATTTTGGGGGGAAAAGTGCAGTTTATAAAGCAAAAAATATATTTTCATGGTTGTGTGAGGGTTTTTTTGCAGGATGATCTGTAGTTTGTATTGATATCATTTTGGGGTATGTAGGACTTTTTCATGACTTTTTATTCAATTACTTTTGGGAAGCAAAACAACCAAAAACCTCCAATTTCTCCATTTTGATTTTTTCCATTATGGTGTTCACTGTACTTGATAAATACTTTTATATTTTAATTGTTCAGACATTTTCAGATGCGGCTATACTAATTTTTGGGTTTATTTTTATATGTTAAATGGGTTGATTTGATTATTAAAATCTGATTGTTTATTTACATCTTAAATAAGTTCTTTTTTACTTTATTTTTAGTCTACCAAGAAGAGTACCAAAAATAATAAAATGAATGAATAATTAATAAATAAATATTTTATTGAGTTGTATCAAAACATGATTTAAAAGTACATACAGGTGATGCCATAAACAGAGTAGTAGGAGAAGGGAAGAGGAGAGAACAGGCGCCACCCTGGGAGAACACACAGGTCACAAGGTACATAGTACAAAATAAGTAATGGTCATGGGAAAATACTAGGTACAATGACCAGCCCATAGGCCAAATATAACAAAAAAATGTGAGATAATATAGGATAAGGAAACGTCAATGAGGAAAACAACCACGGCTGTAATACATAGTATGCTGAGCAAGAAAATAAAGAAAAATGAATAGCCAGCAAATGAAATAAACAAGCCAGGTGTAAGGTCTAAACATCGTCAGCACTGAGCCGTGGGAGCAGGACTATGACCTAAAGCTTACCTAAAGTGGACCTTGTGTGAACTGACAACCCAGGATGGCGCTACCCCAACGCGCGTTTCGGCGTGCCTTCGTCAGAGGGTAACGCCATCACTGTGAACCAGATATTTAAAGTCTCCATAAACCAATGAGAGAGCGGTACTTACTCGTCCCCAGGTGTGCTTGCTGGCTGGCGCGCGAGAATCCAACACAGACACATCCGGCTACCCCGCGGCCAGCGGCCCGCCAGCACGCCCACCTCACGTGACAAAGTCACCTGATCGGGCGCCAATGACGTAAGGACGCTCGGGCGCGGGGTGCCGGATGATGCGCGCACGCATCACAGAAGGGGAGGAGGAACAGAACGTCAGTATGGCAAGATACAGTCCCCAGCCATGAAGTAAATAATCTCCATCAAGAGCAAAAATAGAATACAATATGGAGCGCACCGGCATACATATCTGTGACAAAAACACCAGAGGTATGCTTATCATATAATGTAAGGTTATTGTAACAACTTAGTGTATAAATGGTGACGATGAATAGATACATATAGACCAAAGGAAAATACATAAAATCCACTGATCTATAATTGCCGCAATCAATAAATCCATGATTAGAATAAAAACAGGTCATGATTACAGATGATAATAAATCCAGAGCATGATCGTAGTAATCAACAGATCAGTGATTATATAGAGAAAATAACCAATACAGTGAAAACATGATATATACATAATATGATATGAATAACATACCCAATATGTAAAAATGTGAAAATGAAGTGGAAAGTGCAGGTGTGCATGTGTATGGATATGAATTTATAAGTGTATAAGAGTTGTGCGAGTTATAAAAACCACAAGTCCATGATCACAATAATAGATGGATACATAATTGGTTGGACATACCGTGACCACAAATAATAATTAATTAATTATCGCAATCAATGGATCCATGTGATGGTGCAGATGATCAAAAATGGAGAAAAATAGTAAACAAAAATAATAATAATGGTACTGGACTGAGGCCAGTAATTCATAATTGGCATAGCCAAAATGATGATAACAAAAGTGCAATAATGAATAAATATATAAACCTACAATGATGTGAAAATGAGAAAATCATGATATTAATAGATTGAAATGCACAGTTGATACACACAATGTGCATTATATTCATAATAGAAATAGACAAAAAAGTGAACACCATGAAGGTGTGTGTATGTGATGCACAGGATAATAATAGAAAAATAATAAGGGTAAAGCATAATGATGATAAACAAAGAATAGTATGTTGGGCGCGTCATAATAATATGTCACCGTAAATGATGGCAATGTAACGTCATGACAGTTTGTCACTATAATTGACAGCAACATAACAAAGGCTCCAATGGTAAAAACATGGCCAGGGAAAGAAAGTCCAATGCAGTAATGGATCCGGTGGAAAATAAAAGGATATGACATCCTGCAAGAAAATGATGAGGTGCTGGAAAAGGAGACAAAATTACAAAAAATCTATAAAAATTGTAAATTGATAACACACATACTGTTAAAAGAAATAATGGGATCCACAGTTGTGGGCCCAGCGGCTACAGAAAAGCAGAGAATCCCAGGTTATCATTAAGGTTCCTGGGACGTAAAGTCCCCAGGGTCCAAATCCAACGGCTCACTCGTTGAGCCAGCCTCTTGGATACATTTCCCGCACGTAAATCCACCTGAATACAGTCAATCCCCTTCACCCTGAGGAGTCTCGGGTTGCATGAATAGAACTCCTTAAAATGCCTCTGGGTTTAAGGACTTCAGCTTCCTTCAATTCTTGTGCATTCAAAATGTCCCTCACGTGCTCCCTCACACGGACCCTTAACTCACGTGTTGTTAAGCCCACATAGATCTTGGGGCATGGGCACTGGGCATAGTATACCACTCGTGTGCTGGAGCACGTGAGAGATTGATTGATCTTGAACACCCTGGTTCCAGCGGAATCAACAAAATCAAAAGAGCGCTCCATATTGGGACATGCGGCGCATCTGCCGCATGGTCTGAAGCCAGTCTTAGGACCACCCTGTCCCGGAAACAAAAGGGGGGGAGCTGGTTGGAGATATCCTCTAACCAGATTGTCTCGCAGGGTGTTAGCCCTGCCTGCTGTGACCAAATGTCGTATTGGTAAAAGTTTTTCCAAAACTGGATCAGTCAATAGAATGGACCAATGCGAGGCCAGACAGTTTCTCATTTCATCCCAATAGGAGTGGTATTTGCTTATGAATCTGATCTTGTTATCAGACACCCTATCTCCCTTGATTTGTAAAAGTTGGGACTGTCCCTGGGTCTTGGCCCGCCAGTAAGCTTTTTTAATGGATCCGTGGCTATAACCTCTCCTGAGGAACCGATCCCTCAGATCACTGGCCTGTCTTTCAAAAGTCGCATCGTCGGAACATATCCGGCGGATGCGTAGAAATTGGCCAATGGGAATTGTGGAGATGGTATTCTTGGGATGTAAAGAAGTTGCGTGCAAGTAGGAGTTAACAGCTGTCTCCTTGCGGAAAACATCAGTCCTAAGGTGTCCGCCACTATCCCTGAATATGGATACATCCAGAAAGTCCACCCTATATTTATGGTGTGTATAGGTTAATTTGATATTTCTGGAGTTGGTGTTGAGTAACTTGAAAAAACCATGAAGTTGTTCCTCAGTTCCCTGCCAGATCAAAAAGACGTTGTCTATGTACCGCGCCCATAGAATGGCGCGGTCCATGACGACGTGTCTGTCTGACAGGAATAGGTCCCTTTCCCACAGCCCCAGGAACAGGTTGGCATACGCGGGCGCACAGGCCGCCCCCATTGCTGTCCCCTGGAGCTGCAGAAAAAAGGACCCATTGAAGGAGAAAAAATTCCTTGTGAGTACAAATTTCAGAAGTTGTAATAAGAATGTGGAAAAATCCCTAGGTAGGTTGCTGGCAGAGAGAAAAAACTCTGCTGCCCTCAACCCGTCCACATGTTGAATACTAGTGTAGAGGGATTCTACATCACACGTTACCATGATGTTGTCATCATCAAGGATAATCCCCTGTATCCTCTGCAGGAAATCAGAGGTATCCCTGACGTAAGATGGTAAGGTTTCCACAATGGGTTTTAAATGGAAATCAAGTAGTTTACAAATACGTTCCACCATACTGTTACACTATGTATTACAGCCGTGGTTGTTTTCCTCATTGACCTTTCCTTACCTATTTATTTATTAATTATTCATTCATTTTATTCTTTTTGGTACCTTGAGCTTCTTTTCTTCTTCTTTGTCATTGCACTCGGAGCTTGTACCGAGTTACCTTTTTACGGGTGCCCCACTGCGTTTACATTGGGTAGGCACTGTCCTCCATTCGCCTTTGGGACACCCGGGGTCTCCTCTTTTCTCTTCCTACCAAGAAGAGTACTTGACCATGTGATCATCAGATCATTTCTACCATATACTGCAATCATTTAGCATTGCAGTCTATGGGAAAATTTCAGTGTTCCTGTTGATCCCAGGGAACTTTGCTATGGCAGACCTATAAGACTCCTGGCTACCACCATAGCAGCCAAACAGCTCACACAATCTCGTGGGAAAGGATGGGGGGGCGTTCGTTTGTTTGGAGCAGCCTGTCCTCTGTAAATGAAGGCTCAGATGCTATGGTTGAAATTGACCATGGCATCTGAGGAATTAAATGTCTGCGATCAGAGTTGCCTCCGATCATAGACTCCACTGCAGGTATTTGTTGTGTAACATCAACAGACCAGACATCCACAATACATGTGCAGCAGATGCCAGGAAGGGCTTAATGTTCTAATGAGCAGAAGACAGAGGGCATTTAAAGGAGCTATCCCATGACCACGTAAAAAAGGAAAATCATAGATCATATAACCCATGACAATCTCTTTCTAAGAAAGCTAGAACAAGCCCTGTACCTCACATGGATCCAGAGATCTCCCCATTCATTGCTCTGCTAGATTTATATAAAGCTGACAGCTCAGGGGAGTGTCTTTTCTGCTGTAGCTAAGGGGGCGTGTCCATGTTCTCCCTATCACAGCTCAGGAGGCAGTTGAAGCATGAAACTGGGCATGATCGGCCTTCTTATTGAGTAGGACAAAGAACTAAGAAAGAAACAAACAGCAAGTGGCAGGGGCGTAGCTAACGGCTCATGGGCCCTGGTGCAAGAGTTCAGCTTGGGCCCCCCTTCCCTCAGTGCTTTGTGTGTCTTCTTATGTGGCACAAGGGTCTTTGGGCCCCCTCAGGCTCCTGGGCCCGGTAGCGACTGCTACCTCTGCACCCCCTATAGCTACGCTCCTGGCAAGTGGCGCTATATAGATATATTTTATGGAATAACTCACTGGCTATACAAAATTTGAATTACATGCAATTGCAAAAGTATTCAGATCCAGGTGCTGCTTTGAAAACTGTAGAATATTTTTCATGGGACAACCTCTTTAACTGGAAGTTTCTTAATACCTGCATGGTGTCTGATCTGCAAACAGCATGTTATAGAGCAGAAGTAGCTGAACAGACTAATATAATATTTTGTGTGTTGTAGTTGACAGTACTGTACGTCTGTAAGCATTTTTGACCAAGCAAAACTGCTAACAGCACTAGGTAGATGTTGGAAATCAGTCCAAACATATGTCTGTGTGCTACTGAACTTACTGTAGATTTCTTGAAAACGTTTCACTCGTTCTTCCAACGAGCTTTCTCAATTCTGAGTGACTGTACAAGAATTCTCTGGGAATAAATATGTAACTGAATCAATATCTGGTAATTATACTCAGCATGGGGTCAGAGGTCATTATACCCAGGATGGGGTCAAAGGTGTTGATCCCATTATCCTAATTAGAGTCAGTAGGTGATAATGACCTCCCAGAAAGAGGTGTCAAGACAGCATTGTATGTGGCACACAATAGATGTCTTGACACCTTTTTCTGGGAGGTCATTATCACCTACTGACTCCAATTAGGATAATGGGATCAACACCTTTGACCCCATGCTGGGTATAATGACCTCTGACCCCATGCTGGGTATAATTACCAGATGTTGATTCAGTTACATATTTATTCCCAGAGAATTCTTGTACAGTCACTCAGAATTGAGAAAGCTCGTTGGAAGAACGAGTGAAACGTTTTCAAGAAATCTACAGTAAGATTTTCTAATCAGGAGTAGTGTGAATATGAACTTCCTCCAGATTCTACTTATACAAGTGCCCAGGGTGGATCTTCCCTATGAAGTGCTCTCTGATCTCTGCATTGAGGTGCTTCAAAACCCCTCCCCACTGAGTGACAGCTGTAGCATCCAACCAGGAAACCACTTCAGCTGTCAGTCAGAGGGTAGAGGCAATGAAGCAGAGAGCAGTTCACGGTGAGGCCCCACCTTTGGCACTAACAGATGCAGAATAAAACTTCATATTCACACTACTCCTGAAGATAAAAGCTATGCAAAATATATATTTGTACTGCTCCCCAAGCCCCTATCTAGTGCTGTCAGCAGTGTAGCATGTTCAAAACTGTAGCTACCAGTGTCAGGCAGCTGCTGCCAAGGCAAATAAGATAATGGGGTCCCTCAAAAGAGGCATAGCTGCATATGAGAACATAGTTTTACCACTTTATAAATCACTAGTTCGACCCGCATGGAGTATTATGTACAATTTGAGACACCATTGTTCAAGAAAGACATAGTAGAGCTTACTTGGCGTCAAAGGACAGCAACTAAAGTACGGTAATTAAATTGAATGGGTGTACTACAGTCAGTAGCGTGCCTAGGGGAGGGCGGGGGGGTGCGGTCAGCCCCGGGTGCCGGCTCTCAGGGGAATGCCAGAAGCAATGAGTGCTTCCATTAATACAGATGGAAGTGCTCATTGCTGGAGCGCTGACACACACATAATGCGGCAGGGCACAGGAGCGTATAGTTCCCTGCCCCGCCGCCGATCACCGCCTATGCGGTAGTGAAATCCCGATGCAGGTGTGCGTGATGACGTCATCACGCGCCTGTGCCGGGACGCAGCACAGTGAAGTCACGCGCCTGGACAACGGTGAGTATTTAGCTTTTAGTTTTTTTTGTTTTTATTTTATGTGCCAACTTTCAGACACACACACAGAAGGACATGTGAAGAGACAGTACATCGGGGGGGAAATTGCAGTATGGGGGCTAATTACTATGTGGGGGAAAAAATTATGGTGGGATTCTGTGTGGGGGAAAATTACTTTGGGAGGGATTACTGTGTGGGGGCAAATTATTATGGGAGGGACTACTATGTGGTGGCAAATTACTATATGGGGAAATGTCGGGGAAACTACTGTGGGGGGGGGGAACTACTGTGTGGGGGCAGTGTGTAGCAAATTACTATGTGGGAGAAATGACTGTGTGTGGGGGCAGTGTGGGGGAAATTACTGTATGCGGCAATGTGGGGGAAACTACTGTATGGGGGCTGAGTGAAGGAAACTATTGTATGGGGGCAGGGTGGGGAAATTACTGTGTGGGGGAAACTACTGTGTGGGGGCAGTGTGGGGCAAATTACTGTGTGGGGGAAATTACTGTGCAGGGTGCAGTTTGCGGGAAATTACTGTATAGAGGCAGTGTGGTGGAAACTACTGTATGGGGGCAGTGTGGAGGAAACTACTGTATGGGGGCAGTGTGGGGGAAACTACTGTGTGGGAGCAGTGTGGGAGGAATTATGTATGGGGCAGTGTGGGGGAAACTATTGTATGGGGGCAGTGTGGGGAAAATACTGTGTGGGGGAAACTACTGTGTGGGGGCAGTGTGGGGCAAATTATTGTGTGGGGGAAATTACTGTGCAGGGGGCAGTTTGCGGGAAATTACTGTATAGAGGCAGTGTGGTGGAAACTACTGTATGGGGGCAGTGTGGAGGAAACTACTGTATGGGGGCAGTGTGGGGGAAACTACTGTGTGGAAAGCTACTGTATGGGAGCAATGTGGGGAAAACTACTGTATGGGAGCAGTGTGGGAGGAATTATGTATGGGGCAGTGTGGGGGAAACTAATGTATGGGAGCAGTGTGGGGAAAATTACTGTATAGGGGCAGTGTGGGGGAAACTGTGTGGGGGAAATTACTGTGGGGGCAGTGTGGGGGAAACTACTGTATGGAGGCAGTGTGGGGGAAACTACTGTATGGAGGCAGTGTGGGGGAAACTACTGTATGGAGGCAGTGTGGGGGAAACTACTGTATGGAGGCAGTGTGGGGGAAACTACTGTATGGAGGCAGTGTGAGGGAAACTACTGTATGGGGGCAGTGTGGGGGAAATTACGGTGTGGGGAAAATTACTGTGTGGGGGCAGTGGGGGAAGCAACTATATGATGGCAGTGTGGAGGAAACTACTGTATGGGGGCAGTGTGGGGGAAATTACTGTGTGGGGGCAGTGTGGGGGAAATTACTGTGGGCTGGCAGTGTGGGGGAAACTGCTGTATGGGGCAGTGTGGGGTAAATTACTGTGTGGGGGCAGTGTGGGGGGAAATTACTGTGTGGGGGAAATTACTGTGTGTGGGGCGGAAAATTACTATGGGGGCAGTGTGGGGGAAATTACTGTATGGGAGCAGTGTGGGGGAAATTACTGTTGGGGGCAGTGTGAGGGAAACTTCTGTATGGGGGAAGTGTGGGGGAAATTACTGTATGGTGGAAGTGTGGGGGGAAACTACTGTGTGGGGGAAACTAGTGTATGGGGGCAGTGTGGAGGAAACTACTGTATGGGGGCAGTGGGGGGAAAACTACAGTATGGGGGCAGTGTGGAGTGCAGTATGGCGGAAACTACTGTATGGGGGCAGTGTGTGGGGAAACTACTGTATGGGACAGTGTGGGGGAAACTACTGTATGGGGGCAGTGTGGGGGAAACTACTGTATGGGGCAGTGTGAGGGAAACTACTGTATGGGGGCAGTGTGGGGAAAACTACTGTGTGGGGGCAGTGTGTGGGAAATTACTATATGGGGGCAGTGTGGGGGACATTACTGTGTGGGGGCAGTGTGGGAGAAATTACTGTGGGGGCAGTGTGGGGGAAACTACTATATGGGGGAAGTGTGGGGGAAATACTGTATGGAGCAGTGTGGGGGAAACTACTGTATGGGGCAGTGTGGGAGAAATTACTGTGTGGGGGCAGTGTGGGGGAAATTACGGTGTGGGGCAAATAACTATATGGGGCAGTGTGGGGGAAATTACTGTGTGTGGGGGCAAATTATTATGCGGGGATTACTATGGGGGCAGTTTGGGGGAAACTACTGTGTGGGGGCAGTGCAGGGGAAACTACTGTAGTTGGGCAGTGTGGGGGAAATTACTGTATGGGGCAGTGTGGGGGAAACTACAGTATGGGGTCAGTGTGGGGGAAATTACTGTATGGGGCAGTGTGGGAGAAATTACTGTGTGGGGCAAATTACTATATGGGGCAGTGTGGGGGAAATTACTGTGTGAGGGGGCAAATCACTATGGGGAGCAGTGTGGGAGAAATTACTATATGGGGCAGCATGGGGGGCGTTGCTATTGGGGAGGCACTGTAGGGGCAATTCTATTATTTCTGGGGACACTATACAGGGATTATTGCCTGGAGCACAATATAGGGGACATTATAACTGCTGTGGACACTATAGGGACATTTGGGGTAATTTATCAAACTGGTGGAAAGTAGAACTGGCTTAGTTGCCCATAGCAGCCAATCAGATTCCAGCTTTCATTTTTGACAGCTCTTTTGGAAATCCAGTTCTACTTTACACCAGTTTGAAAAATGACCCAAGTTATGTCTACTGGGGTGACTATTTTTTCAGCAGTATTGTACTAGGGGCATTGGGGGGGCACAACGGGCACAGTATTGGGGGTGTAAGCAGGATGACATTGTCGGGACACTAGGATGGGAAGGTTGATGGAAAAACTGAGAAATCTAACGCGTCTGTGTTACAAACTCTGTAGAGACAAGATGCGGCTGAAAGAATTTGTCATGGCGGTCTAATGGAGGAGAAGAGGAAAGAGAAGGGCTACATAACAGGAGAAGTCGCTGGATGTAAGAGGTATGTGGTCAAGTATTGGGGGGGGGGGGACAGAGAAAGGACCCACCCCGGGTGCCAAACACCCTAGGCACGCCACTGCTGGTTATTATTACACAACTTATCTGCTACTAGGAAACAGCCTATGATAAAAGATATCAGGCAGGAAGATTAACATCGCTAGGGACCATTACCATATTAATCAATGCTGAGGTGACCAATCTACAGATCCTACATATTTCCATTGCCTTAGCAACAGACGGATCACTATGCAGCAACCGTTACATCCAAACATGAACCTCAGTGGAGCTCCTCACAGCCAAAATAAGACGTAATGAGTCCAGAATCGGTGCTAATGAATATGTGGATGTGTTCCTGTCTGTAATTGCAGCGGAGGAAAATGACTCCATATGTTATAGGCAAAGTATAAAATGTAGGCATTCGATAAGCTGCTTAATATGTTTTAGGCAAAGTATGAAATAAGGTAATTTCAATGGTATCTGAAACCTAAAAGTGCACCTTCTAAGGCCACATTCACAAGACAGTGCTGAAAAATCGGCAGTTAAAACCAGATACATTGGCCAATTGATCCTCCTGTGCATCCATTTTGAGGCTGTTTTCCCATTTTTAATGGTCATTTTGCATCTGTTTTTAAGAGCAGTTAAAACGGATGATTACGTTGATTGCATACATTTAACCACTCAGATGTTTTGGTCAAATTCCTCCCTATCGAGTATCGGGGAGCTGGAGTATGTGTGCAGCAGCCTCTGTATTCCTCAATGATACGAGGCTGCCGCACCTTAGTTCTTATGGAGCCCCTGCCAGTGGCAGGGCTCCACAGGAACATAGGGAGTCATTTACTAACTGGCATATATCTGTCGCAGTTTTCCGGCATATATCTGTCGCAGATTGTGGCGCAAAAGTTATTTGCGCCGCAATCTGCTACTTTTACCCGCTCATGCTAGGTGTAAAAAAGGGGGGTGTGGCATGGGTGGAAAAGGGGGCAGGCCGCCAGGCCTGTCTCATTTATCATTTTCTACACCTGTTTTAGGTATAGAAAATGTTCGAAATCTACTCCAGCAAGGAAGTTGCCGTAGATTTAGACCGGTGGTGGATGTGCCGAAGTTATGCAGAGGCTGGCGCCCCTACAGTACGTAATTTTGGTGGATCCACCTGCAGTGCAGGGGTCTAAAATGCATTGGAGTGTATGAAAGAAGCAGTCTGATGATTGCTTGTTCCCTATGGGAACTATAAAATAGTGTAAAAAAGAAGTTTTAAAAATATTCCAAAAAAAAATTTAAAATCACCCCCCCCCCTTTCCCCAAAAATAAAATACATAAACAATCAAAAAAATAAACATCATGGGCCTCACCGCATGCATAAATGCCCATACCATTGAAATATAAAAAAAAAAAATCCCGTACGGCAAAGGGCGAATAGGAAAAAAAATGTCAAAATGGCCAATTTGCTGTTTTTTAGTCGCTTCACCTCTCAAAATTTTTTAATAAAAAGTGATAAAAAAAGTCATACACAACTCAAAAGGATATCAATGAAATGTACAGATCGCCGCACAAAAAATTAACCCTCACACAGCTCCATAGACATAAAGATAAAAAAGTTATGGGGGTCAGAATATGGCGATGCAAAGAAAAAATTCGTTTTTTTTGTATTAAAACACAAAAAAAACTATACATATGTGGTATCGCTGTAACTGTACCGCATAGTGAGCGCTGTACAAACAAAACCCATAAACTATGGCGGAACTGTGTTTTTTTAAATAAATTTCACCCCATTTAGAATTTTTTTCTGCTTCTCACTACATTGTATGCAATCGTAAAATTGTACCATTAGAAAGTACAACTTGTCCGGCAAAAACAAGCTCTCATACGGCTGAGTGAATGGAAAATGTAAAAAGTTATAGCTTTGGAAAGGCTGGGAGTAAAAAAACAAAAATAAAAACTGAAAATTGCCTGGCCCTGAAAGGGATAAAGCCAAAACTGTGTGTTCAGACAGACAACGCTGGAAGCCACGTAGAAGGATCTTGTAAAGGAGGTGAGAAAAGTTCAGGAGAACATGTGCATGTTTGCCATTCACATTCTGTTTGACATTGCCATACACTGAAGAAAACATTTCCATTAAACGGTTTTTCTGAGTGTTTAATATTGATGACCAATCCTCAGGATGGATCATTAATACCTGATTGCTCGCCATAGGACATCCAAATTAGCCAAACCCCTGTAATTTGCCCCAACCCGGCAACCATGCTAAAATTAGCCAACTTGACATTGATTTTGGTGGGAAAACTCCCGCCAAAATGCTCTAAACAACCTATGGGATAATCATAATCCCATGTAGATCCCTCCAAATGGGATTCTCTGGATCTTAACATCTGGGAAGATTGCTAGTGTCTATAAAGAGAGGCTCAGGCTGGACCACCCTCATAATAGCTACCTCCTATGAACAGCCTTTTGGAAAAGCCTCCAAATACTCCAGAACGGTGCCTACTGTATTTGTACTGTGACCTCCAGTTAATTTTACTATAACATAAGCTACTTTCACATCTGTGTTTTTCCTTTCCGGTATTGAGATCCCTCATAGGATCTCAATACTGGAGGAAGAGGCTTCAGTTTTGTCCCCATTCATTGTCAATTGGGACAAAACGGAACTGAACATAACGGAATGCACCAGAATGCATTCCGTTCTGCTTGGTTGCGTTCCCATGCCGGACCGAAAAACGCGGCAAGGAAGCGGATCCAGTATGAAACACAATGTAAGTCAATGGTGCTGGATCATTACAATGGTTTTAGTGCCAGATCCGTCATAGCCATTTTACAACCGAATCCATTCATAATGGATGCGGCTGGTTGTATTATCATAACGGAAGCATTTTTGCTGATCAATGGCGGATCCAGCAAAAAAGCAGATGTGAAAGTAGCTTAAGCCAGCCTGGTTATTGGCCTCTATAGCCTACCATCATCTACCTCCTGTGCTCCTGCTTTGCACCCCACAACTCATTTAACATCAAGGGCACTCTAGCCACCACTAGACAGAAATCCACGGTGTTCCCCGAGGGGAAGAAGAGTTGGCGCCCCTCCATTTACTGCCCATGCATCAGAGCACTGGAGCAAGGATTAGCCAGCACGAGGACAACAACCAACCTCCTTGCCGCAGCCCCTCCCTATCCTTTCCAGATCACCCCTCCCAGGCCGGTCAGAGCATGGCGATAATATTTGCATTCACATTTTATGACACCATAATATTCTGATCTACACTGAGTGGCTGTATATACAGTGCCTCCATAACTTTTCAGTCGTAACCGCCATAACGTTGCTGGCCAAAGACAGTGACACCATAGGTTTTCCCGTTATAGTGTGTGCTCCCACAAGTCAGCAACAAAAATCCCCATCCATGACATGGGTCAGTCTCAGATTTCTGCTGTGGATTTGCCGCATATATAATAAGGTAATGCTTTGATTGGTGCTTGTTCAGTGAGCCAATGCAAACTGGGGAAAGGATGAACCTTTAGTGCGTTTGCTTGGTCCTCATACAGTTTGCATACAGTCGGTTGCACATCCCCTGTCTACACGGGGAGATGTGCGGTTGACAGTGAGGAGTAAAAGACAGTCGATCGCTTTTATGTTTGCATGGTCCAAAGATTGGGAATGAGCATGCTAATGTGGCTAATTGTCTGCCTGTGTAAAAGGGCCTTAATTGGCATAACTGTTAGGTCAGTGGGGGTCCTACCACTGGGACCAAAGTTGGACTGACCCACCAGAGTACCAGAGAATCCTTCGGTGGGCCCATGTTCTGATGCTGTATTCCAGGAGACAAAAAACCATTGTGGCTGCCTTTGGAGCAAATGACTTGTCATTAGGGTCTATTTCTTTGGTCCAAAACCTGTTAAATCTTATTGATGGTATAGGAGTTCAGCCTTGAGAATAATTTCCTCTGGTGGGCCCCAGGAACCCCAGTCAGACACTAGCAGTCAGATCCCGAGAATGGGGAATTTGTACCCCGCCAAAATGAACAGAGCTGCCAGTTGAGCATGTGCACTGCTGATCACAGCCTAGTACAGTGCTCGGCCATCTCCCATAGAAATGAGTGGAGCGGCAGTGCACATGCCTGACCACTCTGTTCATTTTGTGGGGCTTCATGGGGTACAGCGTCCCAATTCTTATGATCAATGAGGGTCCCAGTGGTAGAGGATGACTTAAAACAACTGGAATACCCGTAAAAAGTTTATTTTTAATTTTTTTTAATTTATTTTTTTAAATGGCCACCGAACATGGCTGTATAAAATTAAACAAAAACCCTTACCTCACCTTTAAAGTTCTGCTGCTCCACCACCGCTGCTCCAGTCACTCTGGTTCCCACTGGTCCTGCAGTGGTGATGTTACATCCACTGCTCATGTAACAGTTGCTGCCAATCTCAGTCCTCAGTGTTCACATGCCAGTAATGCACCTGCTGAGGCCTTTGATTGCAGCAGTCAAAGATTCATTAATGCGGCTCGGATGCGGGCCCGAACAACGGTCATGAGGCCTTTTACAGAAGATAGGGCTGGTGGCAGTTGAAGGATGGACTGAGCATGTGCAAACACCTTGGCAATGTTACTGAGGTGGACAGAGATAAAGAAAAGAGGAAACGGCAGGTGGCGCTATACTGATAGATTTTATTGAATAACTCAGTGGATATACTACATTTTTAATTACATGCAATTAAAATAAAATTCAGAGCCAGGTGCTGGTTTGAAGAATAATTTTTGTGTGACAACCCCTTTAAAAGGCTAATATGGTTTTCTGCCATTATCTAAAAATAGTCAAAATCCCCATTATGGGTGCCTTCACCTGTGGCACATTTTGTTGCACACATTTCTGCAACTAAAAATCCATTCCATTTATTTGATTGCAGAAATCCATGTGCTTGCCACCAAAACAACCCATTCAAATGAACGGAACTGATTTTCAATAGCGGAAATTTCTGCAACAAAGTCTGCCGTGTGTGAATGCATCATAAGATGATCCAAAATCTACCTCCTGTCTCATCAGAAGCGTTGTCATTTCTCAAGTCTCCACCATCCTGCAGCTCTGGCTGTTTATATTGGCTCCTGTGTATGAGTAAGAGCTCACTAGGAATTCATTGCATGGTAATAATGCTTATACTTGCCCACCAGTAAGATACAGAAAGGAAGATCCAATTTATCTGCTTCAATAGGAGGTTGACAGCCGTTGTACATATTATTATAATTGCAATTATCCCAATTTTACAGTTCACAGTGGATGTTACTAATGTATTCAAATTAGTATTTGACCTGTAGACATATATCACTTTATGATCCATCATGCTTTTCCAGCGTGTCCAAAAAAAAATGTCGTCTATATAGGATATTTGGATAAGAGGTGAAGAATAAACTCAGGGTCTGCTGCCATCAATATGAGCTCCTCTTGAACTTATCCATTTTAACTACAGGTTCATGATCTCAAAGGGGTTAATTGCCTGTCATTGCTCTCAGTGATCACCTCTATTTTCTTGTCCTACCACATATACTGTATTTCTCCCTGCATCCTACAGACCGTGTCTTCTCCCACCAGATAACATGAGGCTCCTATAATTAGCCGTCAGCAAATGAAACAGATAAAAATCCCTTCTCTGTAAAACATACACCCACGGATAGTGAGCAGCGTATAACACAATGACTAGATGGAACTGCAAGGTAACTTCACCGTGTAGCTATGGTACATTATTTACTGGGTATTAACCACTTAATGACTGCCGATATGTTACGATGGCCATTAATGGACTTTATTCTATGCTCCCGTCTTTTGATATGACACCTGGGCTCCTGCTCTAACAGCTCGGAACAGCAGGAGCGACGATGCAGGCCGTTTAAACCCTTAGATTCTATGGTCAATAGCGAGAGAGGCATCTAAGTGGTTTATAGGAAATGAGCTCCCTCTGCCTCTGGCACCCCACCAATAAGATCACAGGGTGCGGATGTCATTGCATGGCAATCTGGGGCTTTCAGTTGGGCTACATAAAATGTATGCCTATCGGGCTGAGCCTCTCTGGCACAGCTTGGTGGTGCCTGTTAGTATAGTACACTGGACTGCATAAAATTACCTGTTAAAGTCTCCTTATGGGACTAGTAAGTGGTTTAAGTTAAAGCTTAAAGGGAACCTGTCACCGGGATTTTGTAAATAGAGCTGAGGACATAGGCTGCTAGATGGCCGCTAGCACATCCACAATACCCAGTCCCCATAGCTCTGTGTGCTTTTATTGTGTAAAAAAACCCGATTTGACAGGACTCATCTCAGGTTAATTTGCATATGTATCATTATTTTTTTTTTACATAATAAAAGCACACAGAGCTATGGGGACTGGGTATTGCGGATGTGCTAGCGGCCATCTAGCAACCCATGTCCTCAGCTCTATACACAAAATCCCGGTGACAGGTTCTCTTTAAGTTAAAGGGCATTTGTCAGCATATTTGTACCTATGAAACTGGCTGACCTGTTGCATGTGCGCTTGGCAGCTGAAGTCATCTGTGTTGGTGCCATCTTCATATGTGCCCACATTGTTGAGAGAAATGATGCTTTAATATATATAAATGAGCCTCTAAGAGCAACTGGGGCATTGCCGTTACTCCTAGAGGGTCAGCTCTCTCTGCAACTGCCATGCCCTCTGCACTTTGATTGACAGGGCCAGGCAGTGAAAACATCATCATACCTGGTCCTGTCAATCAAAGTGGAAAGGGAGAGGCAGTTGCAGAGAGAACAGAAATGTAACAGCAACGCCCCCGTTGCTCCTAGAGGCTCATTTGCATATATTAAAACTCAGCAATGCATATTTACATATTTTTCACAGCAATGCGTGCACATATGAACATGGGACCAACACAGATACCTTCAGCTGCCAAGCGCACATGCAACAGGTCAGCCAGTTTCATAGGTACAAATCTGCTGACAGATGCTCTTTAAATAAAAAAAAATCTCCAAGTAAAAATATACACCGATTTTTCCATTGAAAAAAAAAAGCTTTTTAATGTAAAAAATTGGAACCCCCCGCCACACATATTTGATACTGCCCCGTTCGTAACAACCCTCCCATACACAATATACACACAATTTATCCTGCACAGTGAACGTCACAGCACAGGAAAAAAAAAAAATTAACAATGCCAGAATTGATGCTTTTTGCTTATTTGCCACCAAAAATGGAATAAAAAGCGATCAAAAAGTGTTATGTACTCCTAAATGATAGCAATAAAAACTTCATGTCACCCCACAAAAATTAAACAGAACAAAAATGGTGTGACCTTAATTAATACTTAACTTTTAATATACAAAATAATAGCCCATTAAAGACAATAAACAAACACACAGTAGTGCAACCTCAAACTTGCTGAGCCATACCAAAGTGGTAGAGTATTATCAGAGGCAATTGACCCTTGATTAGGATATAGGTAGGGATGGGAGGTGATCCACGTGCTGGGTCTCTTCCCCTACAAGTCCCTACTTCAATTACTCTATCTATCCCAACCTCAGGGGGTGAAAAACGCGCACCCCCAAAAGGGCGACCCCTCCCCCCGTGTCACTCCTGTGGACAAGAATAGAACATGTTTTATTTTTTTGGGGAGCCGCGGACAGGAAGATCGGGGCCACGCTCCGGAAATGCAGATATGGACAGCACACTGTGTGCTGTCCGCATCTCTTCCGGCCCCATAGAGAATTCAACGTTGCAGAACGGATCCGGACCCATTCTACGGACGTGTGAATGGACCCTAACATTAATAAACTTGTTCTATCCTTTTATTATTCTATATCTCTTGTTTATTCATGTTGCTTTATTACAGTGGTCCTTGTTTTCACAGTTACTTTATTTACTTAAATAGTGGTGTTATTTATTGTGTACATTGCCGCATATGCCAGAAGATCATCCTTCAGAGGATGCTATTAGAGGAATGATGCATACTTAAAGCTTCATGTAGTCCCAATGGTGAAAGGGACTTGAGGCGATAAATCCACTTAGTTTCCTCTTGTTGCAGTCTCGTATCAATATCTCCTTGTCTAGGGCCTGTTTTGATTTATTATATTCCCCATATTTTAAGACCTGTAGGATTCCCTCTGTAATAATTCTTTGTGTGTTTTGAGAGTTGTGTCTCTTCCTTTTAAATTGCTGAGGTGTTTTGATATACAGTACAGACCAAAAGTTTGGACACACCTTCTCATTCAAAGAGTTTTCTTTATTTTCATGACTATGAAAATTGTAGATTCACACTGAAGGCATCAAAACTATGAATTAACACATGTGGAATTATGTACATAACAAACAAGTGTGAAACAACTGAAAATATGTCATATTCTAGGTGCTTCAAAGTAGCCACCTTTTGCTGTGATTACTGCTTTGCACACTCTTGGCATTCTCTTGATGAGCTTCAAGAGGTAGTCCCATGAAATGGGTTTCACTTCACAGGTGTGCCCTGTCAGGTTTAATAAGTGGGATTTCTTGCCTTATAAATGGGGTTGGGACCATCAGTTGCGTTGAGGAGAAGTCAGGTGGATACACAGCTGATAGTCCTACTGAATAGACTGTTAGAATTTGTATTATGGCAAGAAAAAAGCAGCTAAGTAAAGAAAAACAAGTGGCCATCATTACTTTAAGAAATGAAGGTCAGTCAGTGAGCCGAAAAATTGGGAAAACTTTGAAAGTAAGGGCTATTTGACCATGAAGGAGAGTGATGGGGTGCTGCGCCAGATGACCTGGCCTCCACAGTCACCGGACCTGAACCCAATCGAGATGGTTTGGGGTGAGCTGGACCGCAGAGTGAAGGCAAAAGGGCCAACAAGTGCTAAGCATCTCTGGGAACTCCTTCAAGACTGTTGGAAGACCATTTCAGGGGACTACCTCTTGAAGCTCATCAAGAGAATGCCAAGAGTGTGCAAAGCAGTAATCAAAGCAAAAGGTGGCTACTTTGAAGAACCTAGAATATGACATATTTTCAGTTGTTTCACACTTGTTTGTTATGTATATAATTCCACATGTGTTAATTCATAGTTTTGATGCCTTCATAGTCATGAAAATAAAGAAAACTCTTTGAATGAGAAGGTGTGTCCAAACTTTTGGTCTGTACTGTACGTTTCCTCAGCTCTTGGACTGTCTTTCCAATATATAATTTAGGACAGTCACATTGGATGGCATAGACTACACCCGTAGTTTTACAGTTTATGTAGTCTTTGATGGAGTACTTTTTTCCATCAATTGGATTAATAAACTCAGCTTCCGCAGGGATATGATCCCTTTGCTGTCAGCCATGTTTCTGTTCTTTGTTGTTTTAGAAAATGGCTATGTACTATCATCTCCTTTAGATTTTTACCTCTCCTGTAGTTAATTGTGGGGCTATCTGAGATGACTTCTTTCAGATCCCTATCCGCTCGCAGGACATTCCAATGACGTTTTAAAATCCTATATACTGCTTGATGCTCTTTTTTACCCTTTTCTTGAAGTAAGTTATTCCTCTCAGTGTTTCTAACTCTACTATATGCTCAGTGGAGTACCTTCTTAGGGTACTCTCTGGCTAGAAATCTGCTATAAAGTATGCTACATTCTTTTTCAAAAGCCCTCTCATCTGTACAGTTTCGTTTGGCTCTTAGATACTCTCCTACTGAAATACCTGGTTTTAGTGATGGTGGGTGGAAACTCCCCCAATGCAAAGAGTTATTTGTTGCAGTAGATTTTCTATATACTTCAGTCACGATGCTGCCGTCAGGTCGTAGGGTAATTTTTAGATCAAGAAAGTTGAGGCTTTCTTTTTGTATTTCTGCCATGAAAGTGAGTTTTATATTGTTTTCATTTAAACTTCTAGCGAAATTCAGAAAATCTATTTCAGTGCCATCCCAGAAAATTTAAATATCATCGATGTAACAACTCCAAAATAAAATGTGATCTGTGTGATGTGTATTGTGCTCTGTGAAAACATATTGATCTTCCCACCACCCTAAAAATAAATTAGCAAAACTCGGTGCGCAGATCGTGCCCATTGCTGTCCCATTAATTTGCAAATAATATTTGCCATCAAACATAAAATAATTATGAGTGAGTAAAATACGTAACAAAGTAGTGACAAATTTGTTGTGCTTGTGAAATTGTGTTCCTTTAGTATTTAAAAATGATTCCACTGCTTTTATTCCAATCTCATGTTGTATGCTAGTATAGAAAGCCTTAACATACAAACTAGCTATCAAGGTTTTTTCATTGACATGTATGTCCCTTATGTATCTATGTATCTTTAGTATCTTTTAGATAGGAGGGAAGAGTGTGGACAAATGGTGCAATGATTTCATCAACATATGCGCTAATACCATAGGTCCCGATTTCCGAACACAATAGGTACTCCCGGGATCGGATGCCGTTTTTTATGAACTTTGGGTATTGCATAAAACGTAGCAATGTTGGGTCATGGTTTATACAACACTTTAAACTCTTCCTTGGTAATTAGTTATTTTTCTTTTGCATCTAGTAGTAAACTTTTAAGTTTACTATTGAACTTCCCTGTTTGATTATACTCTAACATCTTATATGTGGTTGCATCATTTAGTAGTGTCATCACCATTGCGACATAATCCACCTTGTCCATCAACACTACATTCCCCCCTTATCTGATGTTTAATTATTAGATCATCCTTATCCGTTAGTTCTCTTATAGCTTCTCTCTCTTCCTTGGACAGGTTTCCACCCACATCACTTTTTCTAGTTCTAATTTTCTGAAGATCTTCTGTAACTAGGTCAACAAACGTTTGTACATTGGCATAACCTGCGAACGGAGGGGTAAATCTGGATCTGGGACTCATCTTACTGAAGGGTGCTTTAGGGTTTATTGCCTCTCCCACTCCCTCTCTGGACAGCTCTTCTAGAGTATTGAGAGCTTCTGCTTCTCTCCTCTGGATCTCACCAGTATCTTGATCTCTACTTTTAAATTCCTTATGCAGTGCTAATTCTCTTGCAATTAAGTTACTATCTTTTACCCATAAGAAGCAACCAAAACGGGGAACTGGAGTAAACGACAAACCCTTTCGTATAAGAGTTTCATATCCAGGATTTAAGACAGTATGTGATAGATTTATAATTTGCATTGAATTTCCCATTACATTTTTTGGTTGTAGCCCCACTTGTCCCATTCTCTTAGCTGTATGCCTTGCGCTAAAAAAGACGTATTTGGTGTCATAATTAGGGGCATTGTTGTAGAGATACTCAGGGCTGCTGTCATTGCTGACACAGAAGGCAATAATGGCAATGATTGTTGTGATCCTAAGGGTACTTTCACACTAGCGTTTTTCTTTTCCGGCATAGAGTTCCGTCCTAGGGGCTCAATACCGCAAAAGAACTGATCAGGTATATCCCCATGCATTCTGAATAGAGAGCATTCCGTTCAGGATGCATCAGGAATTCAGGATGTCTTCAGTTCAGTCCTTTTGACTGATCAGGCAAAATATAAAACCGCAGCATGCTACGGTTTTATCTCCGGCCCAAAAAACTGAATACTTGCCTGAATGCCGGATCCGGCATTTTTTTCAATAGGAATGTACTAGTGCTGGATCTGTCCTTCCAGTATGCGCATGCGCAGCACGTTTAAAATGTGGAAAAAAAATCAAAACGGATCCGTTTGTCCGTATGACAAACGGACAGACGGATCAGTTCTTGCAATGCATTTTTAAGACGGATCAGGATCCTGATCAGTCTTAAAATGCAATCAGGTGGCATACATTTTGCCGGATCCGGCAGGCAGTTCCGGCGACGGAACTGCCTGCCGGATTCCTCTGCCGCAAATGTGAAAGTAGCCTAAATTGGGTGTTTGAATACTCTGATTTATAGGTTGTCTTTGTTGCCATCCTTGATTAGTACTTAGATTTGAGGAATTTTTCCTCTGTAGGTGTCCTATTTTATTTTTCGCCTTTCTCTTAGTTCCTACTTTCTGGTTAGTGGTACTACCCTCTCATTCTGAGATCTCAGACTCTGATACGTGTTTGTATTGTTTCCAATTGGTCCTCCTATTTAGGGGGGACCTACCTGTCGCTTGTATGTATATATGTCCTGTGTCAAAATCTCTCTTGTCTCTATTATACTTTCGATGGTGGGATCCGCACCAATCAGACTGTCCAAGATGGGAAAACCCCTTTAATAAACATTAATCAGTAAGTTTTGTGTACCACAAAATGATGCCATTAAAAACTACAACTTGTCCCCCAAAAACAAGCCCACATATGATTGCATTGACAGAAAAATAAAAAAGTTATAGCTCTTGGTGATCAAAAAAGAAAAAAAATGGTTTGGTCACTAAACCCTAAAATGCATACAGGGGGACGGGATTAAGGAATAGTCGAGCCTCAGATGACGAGCTTCAGACCTCTGTCTGTTACTGGGAACAACCCCTTTAAAAGGGTTGACCAGTTTAGAAAGCCCACTTCCCTATGAGGAGGCACTGATCTTCATCTTTTGTCCATAAAGAATGATAGTTATAAAGATCGTCTCTCACTGGAAAACTTACTCAGACAACCTACTGATTTGAATAGGCACTATGTAATGCTTTTTGTCCCCTGTGGTGGCGCTGCAGGGATGCTGAACACTTACTGCCAGGTTTCTCCACAGATTACAGTTGATCACCAACCAATGGGTCTGAGCAGGGAGACACTTTGTGATCTTATTGTCCAGGGGATCTTTCTAGCAAGTAGGAATTGTCCAAAGAGGATGATACAGATTAAGCAATAACATCTATTAGATGCTCTATAACAGAGGTCTCCAACTGCCAGGCTGCTGACCAGTAGCGAGCTGTGGATCATCTGGTACTGGTCCGCAGGGTGTGTCGGAGTTGAACAGGGGTTGGTTCCAGTTCCCCGCTGTTTAGCTTCATAGGTTGAAGGCTGCTAGACCTAAACCCTATGAGGCAGTGCTAACGGGTAGTGTAACACCCCAGAGTGGTGTTACCACTTCTGCACCTTGCTACTATCTTTTATGGTCTAACCTATATGTCACCTATATATTTATTTCCAGGTCCCTCAACACTGTGCATTTATAATAATGTTATGTAACTGTTCATGTAATGTGCCTGGTTCACGGCAGAGCTAAAGTTATACAGAATGGAACTCACCATTTCATTCTCCCCTCCCCCTTTTGGTCAGAAGTGTGCCAGTCCTGCATGCTACCAGAAGGAGGTGGGCAGTTCTGGTTTGTCCTGGTTGAGACTCCATGTTGGAGCTGCCAGGATTCTAACCTATTCCTTGGCTAAAGATAAGTTAGACTAAAAAGGGAAGTGCAGCATAAAGAAGAAGCCAAGTTACCAAGTCTGCTTGTCAGTACAGCAGAGTGAGAGAAGGATAGAGCAGAGTTGAGTTTGCCTGCCAGTTTAATGCTAAAGCCTGCTGGAACCAAGACAAAGCCTGAAACTGTTTGAAGAAACGTTTATTCAAAGTAAAGCTGCCATTGAACTTCATCTCAAGGTCTGGCCTCAAGTTATTTCTTCAAATCCCTCAATTATTCCCCCTATTTATTGCTTCGGAGCCAAAGCCTGGGGTCCAGCCGTATCCAGGTTTGAGCACCGTGACACACATAAAGAGACATTTTTGGCCGCAACATACCACTTGGCATTTCCTAAACCTGGGACGCTCGTTGTAGGAGGGCCCTGGGGGGAGGCGCCCGTTGCAAATTTTGGTGTCACGAAATAGGATCTACTCTTGCGCCTGGAAGGCCCCCTCTATCTGTAAAACCCCCTACATAAATAGCATCTACTTACTGCTGGAGAGTGTGAATCTGCATCAATTGCAGCTCTGTGGCAAAATAGGGGTTAATCGGCCATCTTGGATTTGGGCATCCTCTGTTGAGAGGAAGACATCCACCCAGCGGAGGAGGGAACCAAACAGCCCGCCTCCACAGAGGAACCATTCTTGCAGCAGAAGGAACTAAAGTGCTCAGTACAAGTACAACTGTACCCCTACAGGAAGTAGAAGCGGTGGCCATTTTGGAAAAGGGAAAATACAGTCTCAGCTTCCCTGGATCCTGAGAAGCAATGTCCAGAGGTCTGAGTGAGTACTGCTGGGGAGAATAACCTTGCTAGAGACTGTTAGGGGCTATAATCTGCCTGCCAGAGCATCATACTCCCCAAAATTGAGAAGTTGCAGTGAATCTTAAAGGAGCCACACACCAATTCTGCTGCCATTGCCCATAGCAACGTGTACTTAAATTGCATTTTAGCTTACGCTGACCCCTCTAGTCTGGTACAGGGTATCAAAAGGCATGTCTGACAGCGAAGATTGCACCCACTTGGATCGTAGTGATCAATCAGCAGCAGCTGCAGCCACCTGCATCATGCCTTTTACTATGCCATACTCCCTTGGGGCAACTTGACTCTCACTTTATTCAGGTGAACCTCATTTACTCAAGGAATTCCTTGTTAAAATGCTAGCCACCTTTAAGCTATATCCATTATCGCAGGACCAGAAAGTGGAAATCCTGATTGGCCAGTTACAGGGAGCTGCGCTCCGGGAGGTGAAGTCCTGGCCTCAGCCAGAGCGAAAAAAACAGCTGAGCAGATCCTAGACCGACTCAGTACTACCTTTGAAACTAGGACCGCCTCCGAGCTTAATATGCACTTCTTTGGGAAACGACAGCAGTCAAAGGGGACTTTGAGACACTTTCCCCCGTCCCTGCAAGAAGCTCTGAGGGCTGTTATCCACATAGATCCCCATGAAGCTGAGGGACAAGATCAAACCCTCAGAGCGAAGTTTATTAAAGGTGTCCTCGATGAATCCCTCAAACGTCAGCTGAAGATGCTGTCAGCTCAGCTGATACCCGGATACCCCATTCTTAGATTTTAAGGAGCTTGCTATTGGCATCCTGGGGGAAAGTCACCAATCTGAACCCCCTGAAGACAAGACGGACCGCCCTGTGGCCATTGTAATGGCCACTAGAGAATTTTAACCACTGCAACAACAGTGAAGAAGACTTCCAGTCCCTCCGGTAGGCAGCAGCGGGCCATCTTCCAGGCAAAGGTTACCACTGTTGCCCCTGACTACTGGAGTAGCAGAGCCAGTCTGTGGCCATTATCACTGCCACTACAGAAATCTCCAGGCCTACTACTACTGCTGCTATACAGCCTGAGCCCACCAAACAGGAGCACTGCCTTGAGGTGTGTGAGGATCATGAGGAATCCACTGATACTGCTCCATGCACTCCAGAACCACCACCGAATCCAGAGCTCCTGGCTATGAAAGACCAAGGGTCTATCCTTTCTTGCTGTCCAGACAATCTGTCACCTACCTGAAAAAAGCCAAGGCTTACAGAGGATCCTCCAGAAGAGGGTGATGCTCCAATTAAAAGTGCTGCCACAGAAGGTCACCGGGAGATTGCAGATGAAGTTTCTGCCGGCGTTACAGTTGCAGAGAGCACCAGAGCTAGCAGTGATAGCGATGAGGATGTCACACAGCTTAAAGAAGGACTTTTGCACCCTCAACTATGGGACCCAGGAGGAAGACTTCCAGCCCCTCTTATAAGTGACCTTGTGCTGTGAGGAGAACCATCCAATGGACAATCGGAGCCACATCTTGGACTGAACTTGAAGGGAGAGAACTTGTTGACCCATCTATCCGTTTTGTTGCCCTGTTTTACCTCTTGTCCAGAAGAGCACAGATTGTTAAGAAAAAACTCATCTCCAGTTTGTGCACATTGGCACCATACCTCATGTGGATTACAAATAAAACATTTTCCTTTTTGCATTATATGTTCCAGTTTTGCATAGTTACAAGCCTGCACCCAAAGAATAGACTCCAATGTGTACCCGAGTTCTTTGTGATTTCTAGTGTGACATTTTTTGCACTAAAGTTCTAAGGTTCTGCAACATGGGTACAACAATCTGACCTCTTATGCACTTTTTGAATGGACTTTGAACTTTATATTGTTAGCCAGATAGTTAGCTTCCTTGCGTCATCGCTCATATGGACTGCCTCTGAGGACACTGAATACTAATGGTCCTATTTTGCCTTGTATTAGTTTAGAAAGCCTAGGTATTATATTGTATTATTTGCATATGCCCTTAACATTGTTCTCTCCACAGACTTGGGAGGGGAACGAGCCAGTATGTCCTGTGTCTTTGGATTCATGTGCTGTTGCTACACAGGGAGGACCAAGTGGTAGAGTCGCAAGCAGTCTCAACATCTTTAAAGGGTAACCCCGCTGCTAAAAAAAAAAAAAAATGTTCCTAAGTGCCTTAAGGTACTGTGCACTGTCTTAGAAAGAATGTGAAGCTACATGTTTAGTCATCAAGGTGACAGTGTAAAAAGCTTTATGTAGACGGTACTTGGAAGGGATTACAGGATGAAGCCACCCTTCTGTTTGCGGGCTTTCATTGCATAGTGGTGGGATTACAGAGTGAAGACACCCCCATGGTTTCTTTGGTATTAGTGGCCACAATACTCAAAAGAAAGCCGGGAATGATAGCTTTTTGCAGACCTTTTGGTTATCTGGTTATTACAGAGAGGGGAAACTGTGAATAGACACCCTACTCATACCGGCAGAGACCTAGTGGTAGCCACTGCTATATCAGTCAGTAATAGTAAATAGTCTTATGCAGCACTCTAACTTTCCTTGGGTACCCTTAGAGAGCACCCTAAGCACAAGCCGAGGGCGACAGCAGAGTGAGAGAAGGATAGAGCAGAGCTGAGTTTGCCTGCCAGTTTAATGCTAAAGCATGCTGGAACCAAGACAAAGCCTGAAACTGTTTGGAGAAATGTTTATTCAAGTAAAGCTGCCAGTGAACTTCATCTCAAGGTCTGGACTAGTTATTTCTTAAATTCCCTCAATTATTCCCCCTGTTTATTGCTTCGGAGCCAAAACCTGGGGTCCAGCTGTATCCAGATAGGAGCACCGTGACACACATAAAGAGACATTTTCGGCCGCAACACACTACACCTATTTGTATATTTTTATTTCATTTACTTTTTCTCTGCATACAGCATACATACCAGTACATGTTACTTTGAGTGAACCTACAGTTCTCACAATTTTCATGCTGATGTATACCTAGGGCTGTGACCTCTTTTCCCTGCCAGCTGGGTGTTTGGGAGAGAGGTTGTATCTGACCTCCTTATATGAGGTCTCCCCCCCTCCTGTACACTTGTGCCTTATGTCTTGTATATTGTTCGTTATTTAGTTATGTCTTAATAAATTACATATATTTTATATGTGAGTCTCCCGTCTTTCTTTGGGGTTATTGGTTTTGTTCTTGTGTTGGCTCACTACTCGGCATTTCCTACACCTGGGACGCCTCATTTTAGGAGGGCTCTGGGGGGAAATGCCTGTTGCAGTAGGAGGTCGCAATGACATGATCGAGATCTCCTGCACAAGGTCACAGGCGGTGTGACGACATAATCACACCACCAGAGACCCGGTACAGAAGGTCGCGATTACATTTGCAACTCCTTGTGCCATAATGCAGGCAGTGGGTGCAGCAGCAGGCTGGAAAAGTTTTTTTTCTTTCTTTTTGTGAACACTACTGGGGTCACTATGGGGGAGGAGTTGGTGCATTATTTACTGGGGGGCACTATATCTAAAGAGGCAGTACTAGGGGGCTATATTTAAAGGGGTTGTCCCATCTCAGACAATGGGGGCATATCGCTAGGATATGCCCCCATTGTCTGATAGGTGCGGGTCTCACGGCTGAGACCCGCACCTATATCGAGAACAGGGCCCCACAAGTGAAGGAGGGCGCACTGCGCATGCGCAGCTGCCCTCCATTCATTTCTATGGGGCCGCCAAAAATAGCTGAGTGCTGACTCGGCTATTTCCGTCTGCACCATAGAAATTAATGGGAGCCTGGGCTGTGCATGCGCGGTACGCTCCCATTCACTTCTATGGGAGCAGCGCTTGGTGGTGGACGGACCCCGGGAAATCTGGGTTCCTCCAGCCAGCTCTCCCCGCTCCGTTCTCGTTATAGATGCGGGTCCCAGCAGTGGGACCCGCACCTATCAGACGATGGGGGCATATCCTAGCAATATGCCCCCATTGTCTGAGATGGGAATACCCCTTTAAAGAGACCACTACTGGGGGGCATTATATGTAAAGAGGTCACTACTGGGGGGCATTTATATAAAGAGGTCACTACTGGGGGGAATTATATGTAAAGAGGCCACTACTGGAGGGCATTATATGTAAAGAGGCCACTACTGGGGGTCATAATGTACAAAGAGGGCACTACTAGGGGGAGGAATTACAGGTAAAGAGTGCACTACTGGGGGGCATTATATGTGAAGAGGGCACTACTGGGGGCATTATATGTGAAGAGGGCACTACTGGGGGGCATTATATGTAAAGAGGGCACAATCTACACAGGGCACTACTAGGGGGAATTATATTTACTGGGGCATAAATGGAGGCATTAATATGAAAAGGTGTGTTCAGATATGCAGAAAGAAGTAGGGGTCAGGAGACATCATCATGGTGATCTGTGCAGGACTGAGAAAAAAAAGATAGAGAATGACTCCAGTTAGAGGAGACATCACTTGTAAGTCACTGAATGGGGGCCGAAAAAGGATTATTAAAGGGGTTCTCCAGGAATAAAGAAAATGGAAATACTTAAATGTCACTTTGTGGTAAATATATTCCCAAGTACCTATCATTAGTTAGAATGGCTAGTTTTGTCTAGGGAGCAATTATTAGGAGAAATAAAATGGCCGCCGTCCTATTAGTACACTCAAAATATGTCCTAATCATACAGGAAAATAAGTTACTACACAACACTGAGCTAAAGAGCTGCCTTAACCTCCTCTGTGCTCTACTTGTCAGGGATTATGATCCTGCATACAGGTGAATCTCTGGGGAACCACAAAACAAGCGTCTAGGCCAGAAGCTGGGAATAAAGGTCACCTCCTGTCAATTCCCTAGCAACTCTCCCTGGACATCTGTGCCCACGTTCAGACCCTAAAGGTGGGAATAAACGTGCCCCCGTGCCTAAGGCTGTTGATTCCCTAAAGTCCCTACGATGGTGGAAAGGGGGGAAGAGACAGCCTGCTTCCTCAAGACCTGGAGGAAGCAGATGTCGCTCTAACAACCTAGACAGAACACACAAAAGTGTATCTTGTAGCTGAGCAGAAACAGCAACTCCACCTTTCCTCAGAGCAAGATAGGAGCTATAACCCGCACAGGACACTGGGAAGGGGCGTAATTTAAACTCACACAACGACCCACCCAGTGCACCTGAAGGGAGGCAGATACAGCTCAACTCCAAACCCAAAACAAACCAAAAACTACACACGTGCTGCTAACCTGCCAGACCTCCGCACATCACCTGAGCAGGGCATGACAGTACCCCCCCTTCTACGGGTGACCTCCGGACACCCCGGCCCAACTTTATCCGGGTGGGCCCTGTGAAAGGCACTCACCAGTTGGCTGGCACTAACATCCTCAGCCGGAACCCACATCCTCTCCTCTGGGCCGTATCCCCTCCAGTGTACCAGGTACTGAAGGGAACCCCGAAGAACACGTGAGTCGAGAACCCTAGACATCTCGAACTCTAAATTGCCATCAACCAGAACAGGGGGAGGAGGCAATGGCGATGGTTCCACCGGTTTCACATATTTCTTCAGTAAAGACCTGTGGAACACATCATGGATCCTCCAGGTCTGTGGAAGAACCAGACGAAACGCCACTGGATTGACAACCGCAGATATTTTGTAAGGTCCAATAAATCTTGGACCCAGTTTCCAAGATGGTACTCTCAGTTTAATATTTTTAGTAGATAACCACACCAGATCACCCACACACAGGTCCGGACCAGTCAAACGTCTCCTGTCAGCCATTCGCTCATACCTCTCACCCATCTTCTCCAAATTCACTTGGATCCTCCAACAAATAGAAGACAAGGCAGAAGAAAATCTCTCCTCCTCTGGCATCCCAGAGGAACCAGTCCCAGAAAAGGTACCAATCTGAGGAAAACCGTATGCGCCAAAAAATAGGCGACTTACCCGTGGACTCCTGTCTACGGTTATTCAAAGCAAACTCTGCTAGGGATAAGAATGAGGACCAGTCCTCCTGGTTCTCAGCCACAAAACACCTCAAGTAGGTCTCCAGGTTTTTGTTAGTACGCTCTGTCTGCCCATTCGACTGCGGATGAAAAGCCGAAGAGAACGAAAGTTGAATACCAAGATGAGAGAAGAACGCCCTCCAAAACCTGGAAACAAACTGCGTGCCCCTATCAGAAACCACATCCGAGTGAATGCCATGTAATTTCACGATGTTATCAACAAAAACCTGAGCAAGAGTCTTAGCATTGGGCAGACTAGCTAACGATACAAAGTGAGCCATTTTACTAAAACGGTCCACAACCACCAAAATCACAGTTTTCCCGGAGGAACTCGGCAGATCTGTAACAAAGTCCATAGACAAGTGCGTCCAAGGACGAGATGGAATAGACAAAGAAAGAAGTGAACCAGAAGGTCGAGTGTGAGCAACCTTTGACCGTGCACAGGTCTCACAAGCTGCTACGTAATCCTCAACACTCTTACGTAACCCGGGCCACCAGAACCTCCAGGAAATAAGATCAAAGGTGGACTTGCCACCAGGATGTCCAGCAAGGACAGTATCGTGATGTTCTTTGAATACCTTGTATCGCAGTCCAGCAGGAACAAACAACCTCGCTGGGGGACAAGAATCAGGAGCCCCCTCCTGGGCTCCCAACACCTCCATCTCCAACTCGGGGTACAGAGCGGAGACCACCACCCCATCAGCCAAAATCGGAGCAGGATCCTCTGAATCACTTCCCCCAGGAAAACTACGAGACAATGCATCTGCCTTAACGTTTTTAACCCCCAGGCGAAAAGTAACCACAAAATTGAACCTAGTAAAGAACAGTGACCATCTAGCCTGTGTAGGATTCAGACGCTTGGCAGATTGGAGGTAAGCCAAATTCTTATGATCAGTATATACCATAATGGGATGAGACGCCCCCTCAAAGGCCAGTTTGATGGCCAGCAATTCCCTATCTCCTACATCATAATTCCTCTCGGCGACCGAGAGCTTCTTGGAAAAAAAAGCACACGGATGCCATTTGCCAGGAGATGAACCCTGCGACAACACTGCTCCAACCCCCACCTCTGATGCATCCACCTCCACCAAGAATGGCTGAGACACATAAGGCTGCATCAGAATGGGAGCAGACGCAAAACATTCCTTAATAGCCAAAAAGGCCTGCAATGCCTCATCCGACCAGACAGAGAAGTCGACGCCTTTCCTAGTCATATCGGTCAAAGGTTTTACAATGGTAGAGTAGTTCAAGAAAAATTTTCTATAATAATTGGTAAACCCCAAAAACCGCATCAAAGCTTTCTGATTCTCCGGTCGGTCCCATTTCGGGGGCCATACAAAAATCAGAGTCAGAAAGCAGATATCCCAGAAACGGAAGCTCCTGAACAGAAAACACACATTTCTCCAATTTAGCATATAATTTATTCTCCCGAAGGATCGACAAAACCTGTCTCACGTGATCCTGATGGGTCTTCAGATCAGGAGAGTAAATTAGTATGTCATCCAAGTAAATTACAATGAACCTTCCCACAAGATGATGGAAAATGTCATTGACAAATCGCTGAAACACCACTGGCGCGTTAGTTAACCCAAAAGGCATAACCAGATTCTCTAAATGACCCTTGTGCGTGTTGAAGGCCGTTTTCCACTCATCCCCCTCCTTGATTCTGATCAGATTGTAGGCCCCTCTTAAATCTAACTTGGAGAACACCTTGGCTCCAACAATTTGATCATAAAGGTCAGAAATCAAAGGAAGGGGATACGGATCACGGACCGTAATGCGGTTCAATTCCCGGAAATCCAGACAGGGTCTAAGCGATCCTGTAATGGTCGCGTACACACACACACAGGGGGGAGGGAAGTGACCACTGCGCTCCACCCTTACCCCTGGCCCTGCCTACTTGCCTCGCGAGTCCTAATGACAGGGGGCAACTGGACGGCAATCCCTAAGTTGGAGTAAGTGCAGGGATGACAGACAGACAAACAACAGGACGTGAACGGACCGAGTCAATACCAGGAAAGCTGCAAAGTACAAATGGAGCAAGCAGAGAATTGTCAGGAGAAGCCGGGGTCATAAATACCAGGAGTGCAGAGAAGTACAAGAGGAGCCACCCAGCTAGTAAAGCCACCCTGGGAATGAGGTCAAACACAGAACCTCATTCCAAAAGCTAAGCAACAGTTCTGCGGGCAATGGGGGACCGAGTGCACCTTCGGAACCCCGTGACAGTACCCCCCCTTTTACGAGGGGCCACCGGACCCAAGACTTCAGGCGATGGCTTTTCAGGGTGTTCTAAATGAAATTTACGAACAAGTCTAGGAGCATGAACCTCCCTGGCAGGTACCCAAGATCTCTCTTCAGGTCCATACCCCTTCCAGTGAATCAGGTACTGCAAGGAATTACGCACCTTCCTGACATCCACTATTTTAGACACCACACACTCGACAGCATCATTAACAAGAACCGGCGGAGGCGAGGCTTTTGATGGTACTACCGGTTCAAAATATTTTTTAAGCAGAGATTTATGGAACACATCATGAATGTGGAATGACTCAGGCAGCTCCAACCTAAAAGATACCGGGTTAATCACTTACGTGATCTTATATGGTCCAATAAAACGAGGAGCAAATTTTTTAGAAGTTACCTTGAGAGATAGATTCTTGGAGGACAACCATACTTTATCCCCAACCTGAAAGTTTACCCCCCTTGAACGTCTCCTATCGGCCTTGAGTTTTTGAGAACATTGAGCCTTTTCTAGGTTCGATTGAACCCGGGCCCAAACTGTGCACAGTTCGGAGGAGAGTTTATCCGCTTCAGGGTTAGAGGAGGAGACGGACGACCCAGAATGAAAACGGGGATGAAAACTATGGTTACAAAAGAAAGGGGAGACCCCAGCAGAAGAATTGACACGGTTATTCAAAGCAAATTCAGCCAACGGAAGGAATTTGACCCATAATTGCTGGTCATCAGAATCATACAACCTCAAGAATTGTTCCACAGACTGATTAAGGCGTTCAGTCTGCCCATTACTCTCAGTATGGTAGGCGGAAGAAAAAGACAATGAAATTTTACATCTTTGACAGAAGGCCCTCCAGAATTTGGACACAAACTGCACACCCCTGTCAGAAACAATATTTTCCGGGATGCCATGTAAACGAACAATCTCTCTCACAAAAATAGACGCCAGGGTTTTAGCATTCGGAAGTTTAGACAGGGGAATGAAATGAACCATCTTGCTAAACCTATCGACCACTACCCAAACCACAGTCTTACCCTCCGCCAGCGGTAGGTCAGTTATAAAGTCCATCGAGATATGGGACCAGGGTCTACTGGGAATGGGTAGGGGTCGTAGGTTACCAGCAGGGCGAGTCCTAGGTGTCTTGGACCTGGCACAAACCTCACAGGCTGACACGTAGGACTTGACATCCCTAGTTAGAGTGGGCCACCAATAAGATCTAGAAATCAGATCCTTAGTGCCCTCAACACCCGGATGTCCACAAAAGGCAGAATCGTGACACTCACCCAACAGCTGGAGACGAAATTGTACGGGAACAAACAACTTATCTGTTGGGGTGGATACCGGTGCCAGATGTTGTTCAGACCTAATGCGAGCCGAGATATCCTGGGTAAGAGCTGCTAAGAAGATTTTTGCTGGTAGGATGGATTCAGGTGGTACCTCAGTAGGTTGAAAAGCCTGGAAGCTCCGAGATAATGCGTCCGCCTTCACATTTTTACTTCCCGGCCTGAACGTGATGGAAAAATCAAAACGAGTAAAAAACAGAGCCCATCTGGCTTGACGGGGAATCAACCTCTTAGCAGTTTCTCTCCGTGGGAGAGAATTTCCTGGAGAAGAAGGCACATGGTCTCAGATTAGTGAGGCTAGCAGGACCTTGTGAAAGGACTGCTCCTACGCCGTCCTCGGACGCATCCACCTCCACAATAAAAGGTTTCTCCTGATCAGGCTGGATCAGAATGGGAGCGCTACTAAATGCCTTTTTTAATTTTTCAAATGAAGAAATGGCCTCACTAGACCAATTCTCCAAATCCGCCCCTTTCTTAGTAAGGTCGGTCAACGGTTTAGCAATTACAGAAAAATTCATAATAAATTTACGATAGTAATTGGCGAAACCTAAGAACCGTTGTAAGGCCTTTAAGGATGAAGGTCTTACCCATTCCTTAATTGCTAGTACCTTACCAGGATCCATCTTGAAGGCGTGAGGAGTCAGAACATGCCCTAGAAACAGAATCTCCTGTACACCAAAGACACATTTCTCTTGTTTAGCGGATAGCTGATTCTCCCTCAACACCTCTAATACTTGTTTAACATGAGACACATGGGATTCGAAGTCAGGAGAGAATATCAAAATGTCGTCAAGATAGACAATAACAAATTTACCTAAGTACTCCCTAAGAATGTCATTCATGAAGTTTTGGAACACAGCTGGGGCATTGCTGAGTCCAAAAGGCATCACTTGATATTCAAAGTGTCCTACCGGAGTATTGAACGCCGTCTTCCATTCGTCTCCCTCCTTGATTCGGATTAGATTGTATGCCCCTTTCAGGTCAATTTTGGAAAACCAGGTTGCCCCCAGAACCTGGTTAAATAAATCCAGAATCAATGGGAGGGAGTATCTATTCTGGACAGTGATTTTATTTAATCTCCGGTAATCGATACATGGCCTAAGACCACCATCTTTTTTCTTAACGAAGAAAAACCCCGCCCCCATAGGAGAGACAGAAGGTCTAATATGCCCTTTACCAAGGCTCTCCTTAATATAATCTTCCATGGCCTTGCGTTCGGGCATAGAAAGATTATAAATTCGTCCTTTAGGAAACTTGGCCCCCTCTACTAGCTCTATGGTACAATCATAAGGTCTCCGGGGTTGGTGATGAGAATACATCAGAATATTCTCTAACAACAGAGGGTAAAGTATCAGACTTTACTGAGACCCCAGCCTGTACCACGGACAAGCACGAGTCACACTTAGACCCCTATCTCACCAACTCCCCATTGGACCAATCTATAGTGGGGTTATGTAGTCGGAGCCAAGGCAACCCTAGTACCACCTCAGCAGGTAGGTTCTCCAGGACTAGAAGCGAACATCTCTCTGAGTGGCACACACCCATGGTCAGAGAAATCTCCGAGGTACATAAGCTCACCGTACCACCAATAAGAGGAGTAGCATCAATAGCCATGACATGGATAGGAGTTGGTAAGGCAAACATAGGAATACCCAATCTTACAGCATACTCAGAGTCAATAAAGCTAGCCGCTGAGCCAGAATCAATAAAGGCCTTACCCGGCCATTTATCTACTCCCAGAGAAATCGTAATGGGTACCGAAAGCTTACATTTAGAAAATTCAGGGTGTACCTGGTCTTTAGGTTGCCTTGTCTTAGGAGACTTGACAGAGAGGACCTTCTTAGGACACTGGTTGATCCAATGGTCAGGATCTCCACAGTAAAAGCATTCTCCACGTCTGCGGCGAAGATTCCCTCGGGTCATGCCAACCTGCATGGGTTCCTCGGTGGAGACCTCAGCATTGTCTCTGGGATAGGCCTCTGGCTGGACCACCATCTGGGAAGAGAACTGTTGTTCCTGTCGTCTCTCTCTAACCTGTCGGTCAAGTCGGACAACAAGGGTCATCATCTCCTCTAAGGTCTCTGGAAGTAGATAACTGACCAGAAGATCCTTTAATTTATCAGACAGACCTGACCTGAACTGACTCTTCAGGGCTGGTTCGTTCCATCCTGAGGGGACACACCACCTTCTGAATTGGGTGCAATAATCCTTCGCTGGTAAATTGCCCTGAACCAGTGCCTTTAGAGCCGTCTCGGCTACTAGAGCCCTGTCTGGTTCATCATAGAGGGTACCCAAGGCCTGAAAGAACCCCTCCACAGAATATAAACAACTGGTGCCAGCAGGTAAAGAGAACGCCCAGTCCTGGGGATCACCCTGTAATCGGGAAATGATAATGCCCACGCGTTGACTCTCGGGGCCAGAGGACACGGGGCGCAAATGGAAGTAAAGTTTGCAACTCTCCTTAAAAGAGAGAAACTTCCTCCGGTCTCCAGAAAAGGGTTCTGGGAGCTTAATCTGGGGCTCAAAATGTGGACTGGAGGCCTGAGGAGTGGAAGAACCTTGCCCTAACTCAAAAGAACTGAGTTTTTCCCCTAACTCCTGCACCCTCTGCGTCAGATTAGAGACATGGTCAGTCAGGGTCACCAGAGGATTCATAATACAGTGGTTATTGGGCCTGTTAATCTGTAACGGTCGCGTACACACACACACAGGGGGAGGGAAGTGACCACTGCGCTCCACCCTTACCCCTGGCCCTGCCTACTTGCCTCGCGAGTCCTAATGACAGGGGACAACTGGACGGCAATCCCTAACTTGGAGAAAGTGCAGGGATGACAGACAGACAAACAACAGGACGTGAACGGACCGAGTCAATACCAGGAAAGCTGCAAAGTACAAATGGAGCAAGCAGAGAATTGTCAGGAGAAGCCGGGGTCATAAATACCAGGAGAGCAGAGAAGTACAAGAGGAGTCCTAAGAGAGTAGTCAGGTGGGAGCCGAGGTCACAATACCAGGATGGAAGCGCAGTACAGGAGGAGCAGGCAAAAGGATGGTCAGGGAACAGGATCAGGTAAGTATTCAGCAGTCCAACAAATAGCCAGGAACCTAGAAATTAACAGGCAACCTGTAGCCAGCAGGCTGCCTGTATTTATAGTGGGGAGTGAGAGTCATGTGACGTGGCCAGCGTCACATGACCAACAGACCAACCAGTCGAGCACCGAGTGATCAGCTCGGCGCTCAAGGCAGACTAGGAGCAGGGAGCCACCCAGCTAGTAAAGCCGCCCTGGGAATGAGGTCAAACACAGAACCTCATTCCAAAAGCTAAGCAACAGTTCTGCGGGCAATGGGGGACCGAGTGCACCTTCGGAACCCCGTGACAGATCCATTCTTTTTCTTTACAAAGAATAAACCAACTGGGACTGGAGACTTAGATGGCCTAATATGACCCTTTGTCAAACTCTCAGCAATATACTTCCGCATGACCTCTCTTTCGGGTTGAGAAAGATTGTATAGCCGAGACTTTGGCAGCTTAGCCCCTGAGATGAGATTAACCGGACAATCATATTCACGATGAAGAGGCAACTCCTGAGCCCCACCCTCCGAAAAGACATCAGCAAAATCTGAGAGATACTGAGGTAGAACCGTAGTAGACACACCTGAGATAGAGGCACTAAGACAATTGTCCGAACAAAATTCACTCCAACCAATGATCTGGCTTGCCTGCCAATCTATAGTAGGGTTATGTTTTATCAACCACGGTAAACCTAAGACTATAGGAGCGTGCAAGTCCTTCATGACAAAACAAGAAATGATCTCAACATGTGAATCACCCACCCTTAACTGAATACCATGAGCAATATGAGATATTTGAGAAAGAGGGGAAGAATCAATTGCGAACACCGGAATCTCTCTTTCTAAAGTGCAAGTACTTAAGCCCAGATTTTGAAGAAAAAGAAAATCAATAAGGTTTACCCCAGCACCACAGTCAATGAATACTTCAAAATAAAATTTTCCTTAGTCTAGCACCACCATAGCTGGAAGGAGAAAACAAGTATTGCAGGGAGATTGCATACCTGCTTGCTCCGACACCCCATTCACACTACCAAGAGTCAGGGAGTTTTTTTTTTCCTCTTTATGTAAACCTCTTTGTGGTTCTTTATCATCAACATGCGGTTTAACAAAAGGACAAGCATAAACAAAATGACCACTTTCTCCACAGTAATAACATAGCTTATGCAACCTCCTAAAGTTCCTATTACCAGAACAGAAAGACACTTGACCCAGCTGCATGGGTTCCTCCCCTACCCCAGAATTACATGTCATATTACCCTGGGGAAACGGTGAGACGAAACCACTCCCAGAAGGAACCTTACACCTCTCTCTAATGTGTCTATCTAACTGTACTGCTAAAGACACAGCATTCTCCAACGTATCAGAATATTCATGAAAAGCGAGGGCATCTTTCAATCTCTCAGACAACCCCTGACAAAACTGACTACGTAGCGCGGGGTCATTCCACTCAGACTCTTTAGCCCATCTCCTAAACTCAACGCAGTACGCCTCTGCAGTATGTTCTCCTTGTAAAAAAGAGATTCCGCCATCGAGACCCGATCTGGGTCATCATAAATTAATCCCAAGGCTTTAAAAAATTCATCCACCGACCGGAGAGCCAGAGAACCGGTTGGCAGAGAAAAGGCCCAGGACTGCGTGTCCCCTTTAAGCAGGGATATGATTATTCCTACTTTCTGATTCTCATCACCAGATGAAGACGGCCGCAGCCGAAAATGAAGCTTGCATGACTCTCTAAAGTGGATAAAGTCATCCACACCCCCTGAAAATCTATCAGGGAGAGCGACTCTAGGCTCCCCATAAATTTGACTTCCTCCTATCTCACCTGATGCCAGCGAATTCTGACACCGTGCGACAGAATAACGCAAATCCGCAACCTCTAGGGATAATCCCTGCAAGCGATCAACTAACGCATCAATTGACTCCATCTCAAAGCAGCTGAGTAATGGCAGTCTAGGTATTGGCGGGTTATAATGTCACGCTGGGTAGGATACAATATACAAAAACACACAGTAAACTGCAAAACAAGCATCTATGCCAGAAGCTGGGAATAAAGGTCACCTCCTGACAATTCCCTACCAACTCTCCCTGGACTTCTGTGCCCACGTTCAGACCCTAAAGGTGGGAATAAACGTGCCCCCGTGCCTAAGGCTGTTAATTCCCTAAAGTCCCTACGATGGTGGAAAGGGGGGAAGAGACAGCCTGCTTCCTCAAGACCTGGAGGAGGCAGATGTCTCTCTAACAGCCTAGACAGAACACACAAAAGAGAAAACAAAAACCAACTTATCTTGTAGCTGAGCAGAAACAGCAACTCCACCTTTCCTCAGAGCAAGATAGGAGCTATAACCCGCACAGGACACTGGGAAGGGGCGTAATTTAAACTCACACAACGACCCCACCCAGTGCACCTGAAGGGAGGCAGATACAGCTCAACTCCAAACCCAAAACAAACAAAAAACTACACACGTGCTGCTAACCTGGCAGACCTCCGAACATCACCTGAGCAGGGCATGACAGTAGTTCATGAGGAGACATGAGAGGAGGATGGCGTGGGGCTAACGAGCAGCAGCACTTGTATGCAGTCTCCATTACCACGGCTCCACATTACCACAGTCTGTCCTCTCTGTACTTCATGTCTCCTCATGAACTAAATTCCCCAGAGATTCAGCTAAAGTTCTAATCAGCTGTATTCAGGATCATAATCCTTGACAAGCAGAGCAGAGAGGAGCATGAGGCAGCTTTTTATCTCAGTTTTGTGAAGTAACTTGTCCTGCTGTGTGCACTAATAGGACGGAGGCCATTTTATTTCTCCTAATAATTGCTCCCCAGACTAAACGAACCATTATAACTAATGAAAGGTATTTTGGAATATATTTATAATAAAGTAATATTTAAATATTTTCATTTTCTTAATTTCCGGAGAACCCCTTTAATGACTGGGTCATGGTGTAGTGGTATTATTTGGCGTTTATAAAGTGACAATGTTGGCCACATATTGTGCAATATGCACTTTATTGTGTTTTGTTATGTGCACAATTAAACCCCGGCTCCCCAGACCTCCCCCATACACGGGAAAACTGTCTTGCATGCAACTGGTCCCTGGTGCAAAAAAGGTTGGAGACCACTGCATTATAGCAAACTTCTCAATGGATGCTCAGTACTGCTCTTAACCCCAGACCAGGTGGTAGTTAAAAAATTTGTTCTATGCTTGGTGCTATTTGACAGAGGTCTTATTTTAATATCCTGGCCCCCCAAATATTACAGATCATTTATAGTAATAGTCTCCTCCTATGGAAAAGGTGAACTTTTTAGACCCCCTCCAACTCCAGAGTCTAGTACAATTGCAAACATTACCCCCTACAGTTATGAACATGGTCATCAACCAATCATAATGCATTTGTTTTAATTTAATATGCTTCAAATAAAACTTACAGTTTGATACTAGTTTCTAGGTTAATGATGCAAGTTGGTCTCTGACCAGAAGAGGGCAGTGTTTGAAAGATAATAACACAATATTAAAATTAATTGATCGTCAAGCATTTTATCTGGTAAAGTAACATTAACTCAGGAACTCATATAATACCAGCTATTTATATACATTAGACCAAAAGTGAAATCATTTTTATAAAACAGTAATTTTTCCTAGCAATAAAAGCAAAATGACACTTACTTTAAGTATTTTTTAATGTTCTTACATTTGCTGTTTTCGCAAACATGTCATTAAATTCAAATTTCTGCAAGGAGGAACCGCTTCTTGGAGACATAAATTGAATCCTTGTAAGAGCTTTACATAAACATCCTTTAATAGTATGAGTATTCTTTGGCGCTCTCGTGGCACATTCGTGAGGTAACTTGAGGCTGGTAGTGGCAGACTGGGAACTTAAAGGGGTTATCCAACACCTATAATGGCCCCCAAAATGCCCGGGCACCTCATACGGGTTATACTTACCCCACATCCTCGTCGCTCCGGATGCCCGCTCAGCTGGCAAAACATCCGGCGACGGTGGGGGAAGGTTGGGGGATTGGGGGCTAGCCAATAGCAGTAGGTGAGGTCACCAATACCGTAGAGCAGAACAAAGTACAGCCCCAGTAGAACCAAATTCTACAGTGCAGCACAAAATTCGGTCACCCTCCGCTGCCGTATTCAACTGTACAGGGGCAGATTGGGAACTTAAAGCGGCCCTGGAAAAAAAAACTTTAAAGTGGCCCTATGTTGTAGGAGTGTCTAAATTGACAAGAGGCGGGGAAACACAAGTAGAGGGGTCAACAATACAATAGCGCAAAATACAATATACCATAGTGGTGGTCATCAATAGCTGCCATTTACTCTCCCCCTCCTCCAGTTGTCTCTGATTAAGATATGGAGCGGGCCATAGTTGAATTCAGGAGGGCATGTGTGGTCACTTGCTGGGTACATGAGTACCTGATTCTCACAGCGTTAATTACCACTGAAAGCTCATTATGTACCCGGCCAGCTGCAGAGAGGGAGGCTCGCATGGCCCCTGGGCATCGGCCCACTGGGAAATTACCCTGTAAAGTCTATGGTCAATCTCCCCCTGCAATTGTATGACAGTTCTAAGGACGACGATACAACTGAATTCAGGAGGGCACCTGCAGCTTCCGGCCAAGTACATACATACGTACCTAATGCTCCAAGCATTAATTACTACTGAGAGCATGAGATCACCATGTATTCATCTGGAGGCCATGAGGAGGGCTTGGGAGGCCACCTGGATATTTCCCTGAAGAGTCTATGGCCCGTCCTTCCCTGGAGGCTGGTATTCCACATTCAGACTCAGTGTTTCAGTGTCTCAAAGAGTTACAAATGTTCCCAGCTATTTCCTGATAGCAATGCGATGACCCATCAATATGAAGTTGACATTCCACCAACAGCTATCTTCTACATCTTCTGCCATAAGAAGTCCATCAGGCTCAGCCAATAAGATATTGTACTGTACTGATTAAAATGCATCTGTCAGCAGATTTGTACCTATGAAACTGACCTGTTACATGTGCATTTGAAGGCAGCTGTGTTGGTCCCATGTTCATATGTACCTGCATTCCTGAGAAAAATGAAGGTTTATTGTATGCAAATGAGCCTCTAGGGGCAATGGGGCGTTCTGGAGAAAAAGTGACTAAAATCAGAGGTGGAGGGGTACATTGTTATTTCTGTGATGGACACCAATGCATTAGGAAACCCTGCTTTAAAATCCTGTATTTGCCCTCCATCCAATCCTGCATGTTACTCATCATATACACCAGGGCTATCATACTGAGAGTGCTCACAGATTGTATATTTTGTTGTAATGTTGTTTGTGCATTGGTAAACCATATATTTTTACCCAGAGTCGACAACCCAAGAACTTTTGTATACACTAGTATGAAGTCCCCTGTTTTAACCTTACTGATGGCCCATGGTAGTTGCCTGGTCTGGTACTATTATATCCAGTGTCGCACTGGCCCACCAGAGTACCAGAGGATCCTCCGGTGGGCCCAGGCTCTGATTCCATAGTGGCTCCAAAAGTGCCAAGAAAAAAGACATTTGGAGCTGTCTTTGGAGACAATAAATTGCCACCAGGTTTTGTTTCATTGAATCAAAACTTACCGTATTAGACTTTATTGATGATATGGAGGTTGGGTCTTGAGAAGAATTTTGTCAGGTGGGCCCAAGGAACCCCAATCTGACCCTTATTATATCCTTGTGCTTAAGATCATTATCATACCCTACACATCTTATTGACTAAGATACAAATGATTGCCCATAGTAATCAATAAGCAATTACATTGATGAGTTTAGAGTAAGCAAGACTAATTACAGCAAAGGTCAGATATGATCAAAGTGATCTTCAGCTGCGCTGCCCAAATGATGATGCATAGTACTTCCAAACAATTAATTGTGGCCATCGTCTTAGAAACATAGAAACATAGAATGTGTCGGCAGATAAGAACCATTTGGCCCATCTAGTCTGCCCAATATACTGAATACTATGGATAGCCCCTGGCCCTATTTTATATAAAGGATGGCCTTATGCCTATCCCATGCATGCTTAAACTCCTTCACTGTATTTGCAGCTACCACTTCTGCAGGAAGGCTATTCCATGCATCAACTACTCTCTCAGTAAAGTAATACTTCCTGATATTACTTTTAAACCTTTGCCCCTCTAATTTAAAACTATGTCCTCTTGTAGCAGTTTTTCTTCTTTTAAATATTCTCTCCTCTTGTACCTTGTTGATTCCCTTTATGTATTTAAAAGTTTCTATCATATCCCCTCTGTCTCGTCTTTCTTCCAAGCTATACATGTTAAGGTCCTTTAATCTTTCCTGGTAAGTTTTATCCTGCAATCCATGTACCAGTTTAGTAGCTCTTCTCTGAACTGTCTACAAAGTATCAATATCCTTCTGGAGATATGGTCTTCAGTACTGCGCACAATACTCCAAATGAGGTCTCACTAGTGCTCTGTAGAGCGGCATGAGCACCTCCCTTATTCTAATGGTAGTTCCTCTCCCTATACACCCAAGCATTCTGCTAGCATTTCCTGCTGCTCTATGACATTGTCTGCCTACCTTTAAGTCTTCTGAAATAATGACCCCTAAATCCCTTTCCTCAGATACTGAGGTTAGGACTGTATCACTGATTTTATATTCTGCTCTTGGGTTTTTACGCCCCAGGTGCATTATCTTGCACTTATCAACATTAAATTTTAGTTGCCAGATTTTTGACCATTCCTCTAGTTTTCCTAAATATGCCATAGTAAAATTGCATACTGTAGTGTACAGGTGAAACTCGAAAAATTAGAATATTGTGCAAAGTTTAAAAAAAGTTTGAAAAAATGTATTTCAGTAATGCAGCTTAAAAGGTGAAACTAACATATGAGATAGACTCATTACATGCAAAGCGAGATATATCAAGCCTTTATTTGTTATAATTTGGATGATTATTGCATATAGCTTATGAAACCCCAAAATCACAATTTTGAGGTACCCTTTGCTCAGGGGGTATGGCTTAATTAGCTGACTAGAGTGTGACACTTTGAGTCTAGAATATGGAACCTTTTCACAAAATTCCAATTTTAAGCTGCATTAATGCAATTCCTTTTAATTTGCATTACTGAAATAAATGGACTTTTGCACAATATTCGAATTTTTCGAGATTCACCTGTGTAAAAATGTGCTGATCTTAAACCCTACAATAGACCCTGAAAGTGTATCTCTAGTTTCTGAACCCTTTTAAAGATACTATTTCGGGCAGTTTTGCAACATTTGCTATTAATTTGTACTGCTTTGATTTTTTAGCCTCATATTAAATGAGACTGTAACACTGACGGACAGGGTCACACTGGCCCACTAGAGTACCAGAGAATCCTCTGGTGAAGCTCTGACAATAATGGACCCCTACTAAAACAGGCCCCTTACATAGAATCATATCCTCAAGTGAGCCCATGGTGGGCTGCCAATGGACTACCCTTAGAATAGACCATAAATATATGGCTGGTGGGGATCTGACCAGCACAATAAAAGGTCCCTGTATTATTCACACAGGCGAGGGAAGAGCTGCAATACCAGACTGAATCATCCATAAGCTTGTTGGCAGGGTTCTCTCCCCCTCTGTACCAGTCTGTTAATAGTTTCTTGTTTATTGTATTTTTATATTAAGTATGTGTAACCCCCTCTTATGTACAGCACCATGGTGTCACAGTCGTTACCTCTGGCTGTGACCTTCTGTCTTTGCTCTCGCTGCAGCTCCGTTCCTGTGTGTTATTTGTGGTTCTTTATGGGTTAACTCCCCTGTGTGTCTATTAGGAGTTAATCCTCTCTGTCTGCTCCTTGGGTGTGGCTTCTCTGCTGCACCCATGGAACCTGTATATAAGGCTGAGGTTTCCTCAGTTCTGTGTCAGCTCTCCTGGTGTGTGTTGTTTTGTCCTGTTCCTGGTTTGTACTCTCTCTCCCATGCTGCTGACCCATGGGATCCGTGTCTGTCTGTGCTCTGTGGGTTTCCCTACTTGTTCATTTACGTCCTTTCCCGTCCTCTTTCCCGTCTTCTTTCCTGTCTTTCTGTTATCTGTTCTGCTAGTTATGTTTTAGTTACTTTGTGTGTATTCATATGTCTCGGTTCAGCAAGCGCCTAGCTGCAGAGTGCTATGCGCAAGGCCACGCAGTATACCACTGGTGGAACAAGTCCTTCTCTGCTCATTGCCACTCCTGCTCCCTTGCGTGAACTCCTGCTTGTATTATTAGTTGCCCTGTTTTGTATTTGCCTGTCTGTTATGTTTGCCTATGTGCCGTCGGTACCTTCTGGTACCTGTTGTCCATTCGTTCCTGCTGTCACTGTCTAGTTCACGCTCCAGAGTGGACCCTGGCAACTTCCTGCGGCAAAGTCTAACCCTACCATCTAGGGCTCTAGTGAATACCAGGAGTTGCTTAGTCACGCCCCTCTGGAGTATTACTAGACAGTGGCGCAGTGGGGGTTTTCTCCCACTGTGCTGACGGTACATAGAGCTCATGTTTTGTCTGTGCTGCCTTCCCTGGTTTTTGTTTATGCAATAAACTCTTATGTGTCTGTACCTGATTTCCGTTTATTGCTTGACGACGCGGTGGTCTCTCCTGGGACCTCCTACTCGTGACACATGGAATTAATGGCGCTTTCAAATAAATGATAATTCTAATAATATGAACTAACCCAGGAATGCCCCACCTGCGGCCCTCCAGATATTGCAAAACTACAATTCCCAGCATGCCCGGACAGCCTACAGCTATCAGCCTACAGCAGGGCATGATGGGAGTTGTAGTTTTACAACAGCTGGAGGACCTCAGGTTGAGCATCCCTGAACTAACCAATTTGGCTGTGCAAGAAGCTAAATGTTGGACCACCAACAATGAAACACTGATGGACTATTTAATGATAGACCATTGATGTTAATGTTCTGGAGGATCCCTTTAAGGACTCATCTAAGAGCTGTATTATGTAGGACTCACAAGTAAGGAGTTGTACAGAAATGTCATAAAACACCTATAGAAGGCTACCTCTCATTGAGGGCATAATATACCTCCAGGCTCCACATGCCTGCTGTATGAAAACCTATGCGAACTCTGGCTGGAAAATCGGGGGAACTGGCATGTGAAAAATCTGCCTCAGCTTGCATGTGATATGTCTGATTTGAGAATGCTGGAGCACATGATAATATACTGCCTCAGCAGGCGTCAATAGCTAAAGCAGGGGCCCACCTAGGAGGAGGACTAAAAGATTTTATTGTTAGTATTATTATACTATAATAATATTATATTATTATTATACAGTGACACTGTAGGAAACGGACGGAGCGGCTGCCGAGCCTCATCTGAGAGCGCAATTTTTACTAGCCTAAGGATTGGGGGTTACACAGGAGTCAGGTGTTGCGTAGAGGTTGCAGGGAGAGGGGGACCCGTAGGGCTAGCTCAGCCAAATGTACCTTTCACTTAGAAATGTGTTCCTTCATTCCGTATAAAATGAATTTTGAATCCATATGCAATGAACAGTTCAGTGCACTGAGGGTGGGCCCAAGCCACTCTGTGCACTCTTGCTCTTCCTTCTTTTTCTGCCAGCCCCTCCCTCTCCTTGATCGGCAGGGCCAGGTTTCACGCCTGGTTTTGTCAATCAGAAAGGAGAGGGAGGGGCTAGTACAGGAAGCAGGAAGGGGGGCAAGGGTGCACAAAAGTGACATTGGCCCGTCTGCCATTGCACCTAATTGCTCATTTGCATATGGATTAAAAGTCCTTTTTCTCCAGAACAAAAGAATGGATCATTAAGTGAAAGTTATCATTACATTCAGCTGAGATAACCCTACAAGGCGCTGTGCCTGATTTAACAGTGAATTTCCTGGTGACAGATGCCCCTTAAAGGGGAACTCCTTCTCAAGAATGCAAACCTCAACTTAAGTTCCCAATCCATCTCTAAAACCCTTAAGTTCTAATTTACTTCTCCAGTCTCTTTGCAACAAAAGGTAGACGGGGGATGGTTCTGTTATAGGGGATGGTAACTATTAGGCACACAGGTTGTCATTTGTTACTATTCGGTTTTACAGCTGTACCTTATCCTTTCCTGTGACCCTGCTCCTCCCAATAGGGGGGCTCCCAGCAATGGTACCACCAGATCATTTAGAATTGTGAACATAAGAACCTTCGTTCAGATCAAAGAATTGAGGCGACACTGCCTCCAACTCCCTGTTTCTTACCACAAAACTCTCTTGTCAGCGCACAAAACACCCCACTTCTTTATTCAATTTCACCCGAGTCTTATTAATACGATCTACCGACCGTGCAAATCTCCAAGACCGCCTAGCCACCACGTCAGACCAAATAACCAACAAATCTGGGAACTCCATCAGCAGCCTCAGTAAATCTAATTGTCGTCCGTACACACATGCCAAACACAAAGAAGACCCTAAAAGCAAAGAAAACAAAACTTTAAGTGTGTGTTAAGCCTTATTCTGCTTGACCCCCAAACGACTCACAACAGATGGCGACAAATATAAGACCGGAAGCACACCGACTCCCAACGGCCAATACGCTTAATTGCTTCATCCCTCAAACCCCACCTGGCAGGGGTTTAAAATCTGGGATAAGGGAGCTGGTCACCTCCTATTGCATCCCTAATCCTCTCACTAACTCCTCACCGTATGAGCAGACCTGGATAGTAGGACGGCTCATACCCAGGAAACCTAGGACCCTAAGTCACCCTGATAATCCCTGGAATAGGAGCAGGGGAGAGACGACCTGTTCTTCCACAACATGGATGAACAGGAGTCTCACAGGCCTAGCAGCAAGGGAAGGGACAAACAGTGCACAGCTACTGCATCGGCAGGTAAGAGCCCAGAAACAACTCACACTTACCTGCCGCGGCAAACAACGACGACCGGAACCCCATGCAGACAGGATGCATGGCGGCCCCCAGCAGAGCTGCACTCTGACTAGTGATTCCCCCTCCGGGGAACCCTAGAACCCCCTTCTGGAGGTACAACACTCAGGGATAATGTCTAACAATATGCTGGACTACAGAGATCAATAGACCAGACATGTAACAACACTAGACAAGACAACACCCACCATACGGACAACACTACACATATAAGAGGGGTAGAAAAGGGAAGGTTACACCAGGAAAACATAGAAGAGACCTTGATGTTCCACAAGGTGGCCCTCAAGCACTGAGCAGATGGCAGAGGTCGGGCAGGAGCACAGCTCCAGCACACAACAAGGCTGGAGAAACACTGCCACCAGCCAACAGGCCACAGGCAATATAAACCTTGTGGCCACACCCAGGAAACACCTAAATCCCCACCAGCTAAATAATTAACCCCTCCGGCCCCAGACAGGGAAGGCCCCAGGAGAAAGGAGGAGGCACCTACATGCTACAACCTAAACATGTTGCCGTGGGCAACAGCATGCATGGCAACCGTGTCACGGCGCACACCAAAGGCCGTGACAGTAATACTATACATACGCCTCTACCCTTACCCTCTGGGTCGGTTTTCGACCTCCGTATCACACACCGCAAACCGTCCACACAAACGCATACATCCTCCTGCAGCAAACCCCCACCTCCCACCTGACTACTTGCTATGAGTTCCAAAACCCTGAAGGCTCAAAAAAATGCCAATGAAAACGCTGCTCTAAACAAACAAATTTCATATTTAGATGTACACACAAGCCCCACTTGTTCCCACAGTGTCTGCAACACATAAAAAGAGACTGGGCCACGAGTATCCTTTTTGGTAGCACTACAACAATAACCCTTTAACTCCTGGCATACCAAAAAACTCTTGGACACATCAACCAAACCGCGTAGCCGCAACCAAAAGGCCACAGCTGCCACCCTTTTAGATGCAACCGAAAAAGATACACCTGAACTGAAAGCCAACCCAACAAAATAAAACAGTAACAACCGAAAATCTTCCAAAGAATCACATCCCCCTACCTGATCCACCAACCGCTCCTTCTGAGACCACACAGAAGAGTACGCAGACCACGTATTGTTACTCACGGACCGCCTAATCAAATCTGAAGAGACCCCAAGGCCACGATCCAAGAACAATCGGAAACAATTCCAACAAAGCTAAATTACTAAGGAAACCTGCCGAACCCCACTCCTCCAGCAAGGGCCTGCGCTCCACTTTACTTGACAAAAAATTCCATAAATGCAGGAACCTGAAGCATCTGTATAAAGCTCCAAATCGACATTAGAAATGGGGGTCTCCATCCACACCGATCGACCATTCAATTCCCTTAAAAAACGATCCCAAATTTCCAAATCCGCTCGCACTTCAGCCGACAATCGAAAAAAATTGAATGGGGCCACCACCCCCGCTGCAGCCATGGCCAGACAACGACAAATAACATGCACCATTGGCAAAATGCGGCAGGCAAAATTTTACTTACCCGACATGGACTGCACTCTTCGGAGCTGCACCTTCTTAGCCTTGCGCAAAAAGGCCACCTCCGAACGAAAATCTGCCACTTTATCCTCCGGCAATCTACATTCCATGGCAACACTGTCTATCCCTATCCCCAAAAACGTAACCGACATTGCCAGCCCCTCAGTCTTCTCCGGGGCCAAAGGAACCCTGAAATTCGCCGCCACCCATTCCATTGTATGCAGCAAAACCGAACATACTCAAGACCCCGCTGGCCCCAGAAACAAAAAATCATCAAGGTAATGCAGCACCGAAGTCCAACCGGCCTCCTGTTTCACTACCCATTCAATAAAAGAGCCAAACGTCTCAAACATAGAACACGAAATCGCACAACCAATCGGCAAACAACAATCTACGTAAAACTGACCTTCCCATTTAAAACCCAACAAATGGAAATTGTCTGGATGAATTGGCAATAAACGAAATGCCGCCTCGATATCCGTTTTTGCCAACAGGGCCCCGTGTCCAAAATGACGAACACACCTAACCACAAATACAAAAAACTAAATGGCTGCACACCGTTATATATACAAACAATAGAGCTAAGAAATTGGGGTCATTCTATATAAAAGTGGTACAATACCGACTATAAATGAGTAATGGAAGCTCTTAGCGCACATACGTGTCGGGCCCATCTACCAGGCGTCAAGGTGGCTTCCGCAGATGGGTCCCTAACACTAAATATACTGCCTCACTTTGGACTTACTTAAGCCTACAATATTCAGGGCAGGGAAGGAACCAGCTACAAACGTACTCTGCTCAGAAGTCCCAGGTAGATGGGCATGTTCAGTCTAAAAGAGGCACTACCCTCAATATATTACAAGAAAATTTTGACTAAAACCTTCAGAATCACAGGTGCACATCCATGAAGAAAACATAATTACAAAAAACAAAATGGCTGCACACCGTTATATATACAAACTATAGAGCTAAGAAATGGGGGTCATTCTAGATAAAAGTGGTACAATACCGACTATAAATGAGTAATGGAAGCTCTTAGCGCAAATACGTGTCGGGCCCATCTACCAGGCGTCAAGGTGGCTTCTGCAGATGGGTCCCTAACACTAAATATACTGCCTCACTTTGGACTTACTTAAGACTACAATATTCAGGGCAGTGTAGGAACCAGCTACAAACCTACTCTGCTCAGAAGTCCCAGGTAGATGGGCGTGTTCAGTCTAAAAGAGGCGCTACCCTCAATATATTACAAGAAAATTTAAATTAAAACCTAACTGTTAGGGACCCATCTGCGGAAGCCACCTTGACGCCTGGTAGATGGGCCCGACATGTATATGCGCTAAGAGCTTCCATTACTCATTTATAGTCGGTATTGTACCAGGTTTTAGTCTAAATTTTCTTGTAATATATTGAGGGTAGCGCCTCTTTTAGACTGAACACGCCCATCTACCTGGGACTTCTGAGCAGAGTACGTTTGTAGCTGGTTCCTACCCTGCCCTGAATATTGTAGGCTTAAGTAAGTCCAAAGTAAGGCAGTATATTTAGTGTTAAGGACCCATCTGCGGAAGCCACCTTGACGCCTGGTAGATGGGCCTGACACGTATGTGCGCTAAGAGCTTCCATTACTCATTTATAGTCGGTATTGTACCAGGTTTTAGTCTAAATTTTCTTGTAATATATTGAGGGTAGCGCCTCTTTTAGACTGAACACGCCCATCTACCTGGGACTTCTGAGCAGAGTACGTTTGTAGCTGGTTCCTACCCTGCCCTGAATATTGTAGGCTTAAGTAAGTCCAAAGTAAGGCAGTATATTTAGTGTTAAGGACCCATCTGCGGAAGCCACCTTGACGCCTGGTAGATGGGCCTGACACGTATGTGCGCTAAGAGCTTCCATTACTCATTTATAGTCGGTATTGTACCACTTTTATCTAGAATGACCCCCATTTCTTAGCTCTATTGTTTGTATATATAATGGTGTGCAGCCATTTTGTTTTTTGTAATTATGTTTGCTTCATGGATATGCACCTATGATTCTGAAGGTTTTAGTCTAAATTTTCTTGTAAGAACCCACCTAACCGCCACATCAAATGACGTATACGAAACGGAACATAAATCCTCATCTATGCCATCATTCGCCAAACTCCCCACCAGAAACGAAAGGTGATGAATGAGCCAAAATGTATTCGGCTTCTTCTTTGGCACCAACCCCAATGGCGAAACCCTCAAACCTGGCAAAGGACACTCCTGAAACGGGCCCACAACCAGTCCCGCCTGTACTTCTTTAACAATCTTCTCCGAAACGACCTTGTGCCGCAGAAATCAAATTATGACCAACAACCCCAGAGCCTTCCGAATTACAAGGAATCTTAAAACCATCCCTAAAACCGACTAACAATAACTCCGCCGCCACCCTATTTGGATACCTCCTTAGAAATGGCTCCATCTAACGTCTTTGTGATCCCACCTAATACTAGGCCTAACCGCCTTTCTCTGCCAAAACTGTTCATCATACCTAAGCCAAGCAACCCCCCCATACACCCACTACGCCTCCCCGATGGCGTCTGTAAAGGGGGAATATTAATCACTAATATTTATGCAAATATCTATAATTAATATTCATAAATGGGAGGAGCCATCTAGTGATAACTCCGCCTATTTATGCCTTTATATAATAACACAATACCTTTGCTATACTTTACACTAATCACTATGCTAGCTGCATGCGCCTTACTAACTAACTATCGCCAATAACTACACGTTACACAGATACTTACAAATATAATGGTATTTATTAACAATACACTATGCAATACACTAACAATACAGCACTAAATATACAATCCTAAACTACACTACACATTCCCAATTCCACCCATCAACTAACTATACAGTTCACACATACAGTATTAACAGCCCACCCATCTAGTTCTATACTATCCCTATGGGGTACGCCGAGGGTTAACGGTGGCCTTACAGGGGTGTAAGCCGACCACAAACACAAAGGGTTAACAATAGGGATAATATCAGAACTGTACAGCAATGCAGGGGCTAAATACCCTGCAAGTGTACAGTGAGGGGGGGTGTGTGGCAGGGTTTAAGCAGGGGTTACCACCAGGGGTTAATCAGGGTAGGGAAAGGGTATATCAGGGGTTTCAGGGGCAAGGGTAGCCAGGGTGCACAGTAGGCAGGGACCAAGGTCCATCAGGGCACAGGAACCAGGGTAACTACCAGGGGTAATGCCTGGCAGGGAAAGGGTTAATCGTTGGTGGGATAGGGGTTGAATCAGGGCCCAAGGTGCACATCAGGGAAATATAGGGGTTACAGGACCAGGGGTGATATGTGAGGGGTAGGTAGGGGCTACACAGGTATACTTAGGCCTTATCCAGGTGGTCATCATGAAGCTGCTCTCTCCCATGCGTCTCTGAATCTAGTCTGGTTGCAAGAGGCCGCACCTCTGCTCTGTTTGGGGCTTTATAGCCCAAAACCAGCCCCCCTCCTCCTTCCTCAGGGATGTGACATCATAGTGTCACTGTGAATTATGCCTGCCTACAATCCCCAGAGTCCTCCCCCCCCATGTCCCAAAAATGCTGGGAGTAGGGGCATGGAGTTTTAGCCATGGGCAGAGGTGTGGAAAAACAGGTTCTTGATGTCTCTGGTTAGAAAGTCCCCTCACATACAGTGCCAAAGAGTCTGATTGCTTTGGGCCTGAACAAAAGGGGACTAGATGCTAATCAGCTGTTATCCTACAGGCTATCAGCACAAGTTTTTCTCTAAACAACTCTGTTAATAAGAGTTGGAATTGCATATATCACATCTATAAACACATACACATACAAAACTGGGGGTATGAATGGGCAGCAATAAGCCCACATACATACTGTCATGCTGACATAAGTGTATATACATAGACACGTGTGCAAATACATACACACATATCTATATATACACACACCCTCGCATATATCTGGGGCATCACGTACAGGGGACATGCATATGTCCCCACTTGCCATACAGGGCCAATATATACACGGTCATACAGGAAATATATACTAACTATAAGGGGACACATATAAGGGGGCACATATATATACTAATATAAGGGGGATTATAAGGGGGCACAGCTTCCAGGGACCACATATTTCCCACAGGGGCCACCATGAGCCCCTGGGGATCACCATGGGCAGACGTGCGCAGATGCTGGGCACATCTGCGCACATCACCCCATGATGCGGTGGTTAATGTATGCATATATATACCATACATGCCCGCACGTGTTTGCAGGCATGCATGGATATATATGCATACGTCTCAACCCTTCCTCAACAGCGTCCATATAACAAAAAAAGACAGTGCTCCGGCGCCTTCTCCCCTACCACACTTGCTAAAATAGCGAACGCCTGCAACCAATTCATAAAAGTGCACGGAATCAGCCGATACCGCCGCTTTTCCTCTTCCTCCTTTTTACTCTCATCCGGCTTAACCCTATCCAAATGGAACTTCTCTAACGGAAGCAATGGAAATATCTCAATATATTCATCCTTCCAAATCTTCTCCCTAACCTCAGGCTTCAAGTGAACCCCTAAAGGGCGCTCAAAGAAGACATACACTTCTCCCCTTGCCGCATCAGCAAGCCTAACATCTTCCCCAGCTGTCCCTTTTCCGTCACCACTAGCTGTCACCCCCGCAACCGATGAACCCGCTACCTCAACGACAGCTGCCGCTGATGCGCTTCCCAAACTAAGTGAGTTAACCCGCTCCCCAGCTCCTACCGCCAGATTAGAGGCCCAAACTGCCGCTGGGGACCCTGATGAATTTGATCCGAAGCGCAACAGCAGTGTTAACATACCCATTAACAGTTCCTGCGCCAGGCCCTCCGACCTGCAAACGCCCGTCTGGACGCATGAAACCCCCCTTCTCCAAAACAACCGCCTGACCCGATGTCCTCTCACTTGGCTGTCCGTGGGAAGTACTCCCAGCAGCTGCAGACCGCTGCAAAGATCCTCTTGGCAACATCATAGCCGGTGTTGCATTCCAGTCTTCCGCCCTGTCCGCTGCACTCCAAGACTCCTGGCTCAGCTCCCCTTCTTCCACGGACCGCCAGTGACCCACCCCTAGGCTCCAAGGGGGTGGGGTGAATCACTGTAGGTGGACTAGAAGCATGACCACCACAAGATGGCTGCTGACCACTTGATCCTCCTCCATTTTCAGCCAGGCTCCTCACATGGCCCTGGAGCTGTATCGCCGCACAATCCCGCCTCTTCTGCTGGCGACTGCACAGTGGGCAGAACTAAACAGAGGCCGCAAAGCTATATCTCAACTCCCCGCCGCATCCCCCGCATGCAAGGCCCCCTCCGACCACTAGAGGGTCCGCGTCCAGATCTCCTTCTGCCTCTGCCTGCGACACACCGCTTCTGGCTCCCTTGTTGCAGCTGGCATCCTTCGAGGAGAATGCCGCTCTCTTCCTCCCCCCCCTCCTGTGACAAGGAGAAACGGGATGGGGACATACCCTTCCCTCTTCTGTAGATTCGGCACGCGATACTGGATTCCTCCCACTGCAGCGGCGTGCTGATAAAGCACCAGACCCCGCCGACCGCAGTGGAGGGTCCCTGCTGGGGCTCCATAAATGCCGCTGAACCCGGGGGGTCATCTCTGGGCTCAAACGCTCAGGAGGGATTGACCTCCTGGAGCGTGTCCTGCTATCAGGGGCTACTTGGGACACCGCAAGCTCGCCTAGAGCTACCTGGAAGGTCCTCTGCAACCATTCCGACCCATGCTGTTCAGCTGCCGCTCTAACCGCCGCCAGTAACTGCTCCAAGGATGCCATGCTGCACAATTCTCAGGGTACCTACTGCACTGAAAAGACACACACCTCCACACTAGTTTATGCATAGCCCACCAAACCCCTCAACTGACCCACCCCCCTTACAACCAATTAGACATCTAACCTTAACTTTAACCACATTTACCCTTTCCTGCTTTCTAATTTCCCCCTAAGTCAAGCCGCACTTCGCTACGGCTGCCCCACCCGCTCCATTGGTCTACATCTCACGGGTCGTCCAATCGTCTCAGGTACAAACAATCTGTGCGAATCCATTTGCAAATTGATACTGTCGATCACACCTTAAGACCATTGGTTGAAAGTTTACCTTCTTATTTGAAGGATACAGGAGATATTTTACACAAGGTGGATGGTATACAATTGGAGAAAGACATGTTTCTTGTCACATGTGACGTGGAATTCTTAAATACATCTATTAGTCATGATGATGGAATGGAAGCAGCCACCCACTTCATAAGGACGTCTGAGATAAATGGTGAGTATGGTTCATTCATTTAGGAACTGTTAGATTTTACATTTAAGAGTTCCTACTACCTACAGCTCCAGGTAAAAGCTATGGGGGCGTCCTGTGCGTCAGCATACGCTAACCTGTTCCTGGGGCTGTGGCAGAGGAAGTTCTTCCTTACAGAACCAATTAATCAGATAGAAAAGGTTCACCTATGGAGTCGATACATCAACAACATTCTGATGTTTTGGCAAGGGACAATGGATGACCTACAAACATTCATGGAGTCGTTAAATATGAACAACATGAATATTCGCCTGACCTATAAAGCAGGTATGGATTTTTTGGATGTACTATTACAAGTTGATTTTATTTATACAGATTTATTCCGGAAGATCACGTCAGTAAATAGTCTCCTCCATGCCAAGTCCTCACACCCAAGGAAACTGATTGACAGTATTCCTATTAGTCAATCTCTACGACTACGAAGAATATGCTCTCGGGATGAAGCTAGAGGAACTACACAAAAGGTTTGAAGTTATAGGTTTTAACAATACATCATTGAAAAGGGGATATTTACGTGTGAAACACTCCAAAAGGGATGCGCTATTACAGAATCGGCCGATGGTGGGGATACAAAAGGAAGATATAGTGAGATTCATCACTTCATGGGGGCACATCGCACCCTCCTCAAAGAACTTACTAACAATGAATAAGACACCACAATGTGGGTTGGATAAATTAGGCCGCAATGCTTTATTATGGGTTACCTTAATTAAATTAATACCAGAATCAATTATAGTAAATAATTAAATAATTATAAATACTCCTACAATAAATAATTAATTCAATAACCCATAAGCATAATCAATTAATTGGAACTACATACACCCAGCTACACTGAGTGATTCTGCCTCACTAACTCAGCAAAGCGACAAAACCTCTTTTTTATTTAATTTTTATTTTTTTCAACATTTAAACAAGGGGGGGGGGGGGCTATGCTCCTCTTCTTTCTTCAGAATGGCCCCGAACCACTGGAACACCTAAAATATAAAAGGGGACAAGCTTCCCGCTGCAAGCATCACAACAAATCACAGCTCTGGAATTCTCCCCCAGCAACCGTTCTCCACCAATCAGCTTCCAGGATTCTTCAGCCAGCCAACATCCAAGAACTGGAGAAAACGGTTACCTCAGAACACCTTTACAGGTGCCCTAAAGTAAAAGAATGGGAAAAGGGAGAGGGGGGGGGAACGAAGGAGGCACTACCTATACATATATATATACTGCTCAAAAAAATGGAACACTTAAACAACACACTGTAACTCCAAGTCAATCACACTTCTGTGAAATCAAACTGTCCACTTAGGAAGCGACACTGAGTGACAATCGATTTCACATGCTGTTGTGCAAATGGGATAGACAACAGGTGGAAATTATAGGCAATTAGCTAGACACCCCCAATAAAGGAGTGGTTCTGCAGGTGGTGACCACAGACCACTTCTCAGTTCCTATGCTTCCTGGCTGATGTTTTGGTCACTTTTAAATGCTGGCGGTGCTTTCACTCTAGTGGTAGCATGACACGGAGTCTACAACCCACACAAGTGGCTCAGGTAGTGCAGCTTATCCAGGATGGCACATCAATGCGAGCTGTGGCAAGAAGGTTTGCTGTGTCTGTCAGCGTAGTGTCCAGAGCATGGAGGCGCTACCAGGAGACAGGCCAGTACATCAGGAGACGTGGAGGAGGCCGTAGGAGGGCAACAACCCAGCAGCAGGACCGATACCTCCGCCTTTGTGCAAGGAGGAACAGGAGGAGCACTGCCAGAGCCCTGCAAAATGACCTCCAGCAGGCCACAAATGTGCATGTGTCTGCTCAAACAGTCAGAAACAGACTCCATGAGGGTGATATGAGGGCCCGACGTCCACAGGTGGGGGTTGTGCTTACAGCCCAACACCATGCAGGACGTTTGGCATTTGCCAGAGAACACCAAGATTGGCAAATTCGCCACTGGCGCCCTGTGCTCTTCACAGATGAAAGCAGGTTCACACTGAGCACATGTGACAGACGTGACAGAGTCTGGAGACGCCGTGGAGAACGTTCTGCTGCCTGCAACATCCTCCAGCATGACCGGTTTGGCATTGGGTCAGTAATGGTGTGGGGTTGCATTTCTTTGGAGGGCCGCACAGCCCTCCATGTGCTCGCCAGAGGTAGCCTGACTGCCATTAGGTACCGAGATGAGATCCTCAGACCCCTTGTGAGACCATATGCTGGTGCGGTTGGCCCTGGGTTCCTCCTAATGCAAGACAATGCTAGACCTCATGTGGCTGGAGTGTGTCAGCAGTTCCTGCAAGACGAAGGCATTGATGCTATGGACTGGCCCGCCCGTTCCCCAGATCTGAATCCAATTGAGCACATCTGGGACATCATGTCTCGCTCTATCCACCAACGTCACGTTGCACCACAGACTGTCCAGGAGTTGGCAGATGCTTTAGTCCAGGTCTGGGAGGAGATCCCTCAGGAGACCGTCCGCCACCTCATCAGGAGCATGCACAGGCGTTGTAGGGAGGTCATACAGGCAAGTGGAGGCCACACACACTACTCAGCCTCATTTTGACTTGTTTTAAGGACATTACATCAAAGTTGGATCAGCCTGTAGTGTGTTTTTCCACTGATTTTGAGTGTGACTCCAAATCCAGACCTCCATGGGATGAAAAATTTGATTTCCATTTTTTCATTTTTGTGTGATTTTGTTGTCAGCACATTCAACTATGTAAAGAACAAAGTATTTCAGAAGAATATTTAATTAACTCAGATCTAGGATGTGTTATTTTTGTGTTCCCTTTATTTTTTTGAGCATTGTATATATGTATATACATACATACACACACACCCCACATATACATACATATATACATACATACACACATAAACACGTACCTACATACACATACCCTACATATATAAAAAAAAGGGGCCTGTGTCCCCCAAGCAAAACGCTCTGGGGGGCTATTCATTCAATTTAGGCCACAATGAAGTGTCTTCTATTCTAAAGAAATATTGGAACATTTTGTGGATGGACAGTACCCTCAAGAAATATCTACCCCCAAATCCATCTATCACCTACAGGCGGGAAAGGAATCTACGTGACATGCTGGTACACAGTCATCATCAAGGTACGAACCCTAACAAACTGTTTGGATCCAGGGGTCCCAAATGGGGATGTCGTCCATGTGGTGACTGTGTAGCCTGCCCCAACATCCTGAGAATGACTTTGTTTATGGACAGTACGGGCCATAAAACTTACCAGATAACACACACTATATCATGCAATACGATTGAAGTGATATATATGTACATCTGCCCTTGTAACCTTTTATACGTAGGCATGACATCACGAGAATTGAAAAAGTGAACCAGAGAACACGTTCTCGGTATTGGTGCGGCCAAGGATGAGAAGGACCTGACAAAGCTGAATACCATTCCCCGTCACTTCAAGATTAATCATAATTGTGATGGATCCTTGTTGAAGGTAAGAAGTATCGATAGAATATTGATCAGCAGTAGGGGTGGGAATTGGAATCGCTTATTAACACAAAGGGAAGCAAAGTGGATTTTATGGTTAGATACTGTTACCCCCTCAGGGCCTGAATGAAAGTTTGAGTTTTGCTCCATTCTTATAATTAATAGTGAAGGTAGTATTACTATGTCCTCTCTTTCGATTATGGAATGTTCCGTAGGGTCTGCTGGGACCCTTTTTATGTGTACTCCAGTTTTTTTTATTCTATTTTGATTATTTTAATATATTTTATTCTGTTTCACCCAGGGTACTATATGTGCTCCTTTTGTGCTCCTATTGTTCTTCTTGAATTGATTCTTCTTGACTTTCAAGCTGATAGAAGAGAAAATGAAAGATCTGAAAAATATCCGAAAAATGTGCAGAAATGATGACATGAAGAGCTTCTGGTTGAACATCTAATGTGTGTGTAGAACTCCAAGTGGAATTAAATATTAACAGCCCTCTAATACTCCAAATAGACTCTAGCCTTATATGAGATGTCCCTATATAGTTGTGATCTGTATGTACTGTATTATTATGAATTGATGAATTTTTATTTAAAGGGGTTCTGCAGTTTGTTTAAACTGATGATCTATCCTCTGGTGTCTGGGGGACTTGACCTGGAAAATGTTGCCCTGGTACAACACGGGCACCATGACTTTCAGAAGTACTGGGACCCTCCCCTCCCATGTGCCTGTTGTAGTCCAGAATACAAACTGGTTTGGGGGTAGTGGTTGTGGTACCTCGTACAGGAGCAGGGGAGCTGGTGTTAGTGTGAGTGGTGGTCAGTACAAGAACGTCCCTCTTGTCCTTGTACTTAACCACCAGCATGTCCTCATGGAGGAGAGCCCTACTTTCACCCATTCTTAGCAGTTGCCCTACCAGGGATCTAGGGAGGCCTCTTTGATTTTTGCGCACTGTGCCGCAAGCCACAGTACGCCTGGCAGTTAGGGACATGAATAGGGGTATGCTGGTATAATAGTTATCCACATAGAGGTGGTAACCCTTATCCAGCAGTGGGTGCAGTAAGTCCCACACGATCTTCCCACTAAGGGTCCATCCACATGTCCGTAGTGTGTTTTGCGGATCCGCAAAACACGGACACCAGCAATGTGCGTTCCTCATTTTGCGGACCGCACATTGCCGGCACTAATAGAATATGCCTATTCTTGTCCGCAATTGCGGACAAGAATAGGACATGTTCTATTTTTTTCGGGAACGGAAATGCGGACCCGGTAGAAATGAATGGGTCCGCAATTTCGTTCCGCAAAATGCGGTGTTTCCAAGAACACGTGTTTCTTAGGAGTACATTTCCCTAGGTGGCCTTAATTTTATGATAATGAGTAGGGTATACAGTATATACCCTATCTATTAGGGATGAGCGAATCAACTTCGGATGAAACATCTGAAGTCGATTCGCATAAAACTTTGTTCTAATACTGTACGGAGCAGTGGTTCCTTGGAACCGAACCCGAGTTTGGGAAATGGTTTTTTACAGTACAAATTAATTTATGAAGTTATTGCGCAAAGTCTCACGAGACTTCGCAAAGCAATAATTTCAGCTCATTGGAGCCAATACATTCTAATACTGTACGAAGCTCCTGCTCCGTACAGTATTAGAACAGAGTTTTATGCGAATCAACTTTGGATGTTTCATACTAAGTTGATTCGCTCATCCCTAATAGAGAGTGAGTACACTGTCCAGTTATCCCCGGAGGAAGCGACTTGCGAAACGTGCGTTGGGGTCTGAGCCACATTGGTCTGTATAATAATCTTTTCATGTATTCCCTGATGATTTTTACATGCTATTTAATGCACTAGGCACTTTGATACCATTCATCTTGATTATCTACTATGTTCCCTCCCCCCTTTTCTTTATCAACTGATATATAAATGGGTTTGCACTATGCTGGGATGAATGTGACTGTTTAATACCCTTTAAGGCCTCTTTCAGGCGATTTTTCCGCGCGAGTGCAAAACTTTGTAATGCGTTTTGCATTCGCGTGAGAAAAATCGTGCATGTTTGGTACCCAAACCCCAACTTCTTCACAGAAATTCGGGCTTGGGATCGGGGTTGTGTAGATTGTATTATTTTCCCTTATAACATGGTTATAAGGGAAAATAATAGCATTCTGAATACAGAATGCATAGTAAAATAGCACTGGAGGGGTTAAAAAAAACCAAAAACTATTTAACTCACCTTAGTCCACTTGATCGCGCTGCCGGCTTCTCGTCTGTCTCCTTCTTTGCTAAACAGGACCTGTGGTGAGCATTCATTGCAGGAACAGGACCTGTGGTGACGTCACTCCGGTCATCACATGATCCATCACATGATCCATCACCATGGTAAAAGATCATGTGATGGACCATGTGATGACCGGAGTGACGTCACCACAGGTCCTGTTCCTGCAATGAATGCTCACCACAGGTCCTGTTCAGCAAAGAAGGAGACAGACGAGAAGCCGGCAGCGCGATCAAGTGGACTAAGGTGAGTTAAATTTTTTTAAATTTTTTTTTAACCCCTCCAGCGCTATTTTACTATGCATTCTGTATTCAGAATGCTATTATTTTTCCTTATAACCATGTTATAAGGGAAAATAATAATGATCAGGTCTCCATCCCGATCATCTCCTAGCAACAGTGCGTGAAAATCGCACCGCATCCGCACTTGCTTGCGGATGCTTGCGATTTTCACGCAACCCCATTCACTTCTATGGGGCCTGCATTGCGTGAAAAACTATACAGCATGCTGCGATTTTCACGCAACGCACAAGTGAAAATCACCGCTCATGTGAACAGCCCCATAGAAATGAATGGGTCGGTATTCAGTGCGGGTGCAATGCGTTCAACTCACGCATCGCATCCGCGCGGAATACTCGCCCGTGTGAAAGGGGCCTAAGGGTGGGAACTATTATATATACAATTCATCAATGGGATTTGCTTATGGACATGTGACATATATAGTGTGACTCTTTTCTTTGTATATGCCACTGCTGCTGATTTTATATTGTGTGTGATATGAAATTAATAAAGAATATATATTTTGATTGTATGCTGTACACTGGTAATTTTGGTGTGTATGTCTATAGTTACCAATAGTAATAGGAAGAATACAAATTTTCTACCTTGTCACTTGTGACAGTTTCAGTTTTATCCGTACCATATATTAGGTGCTGCGTTTCTGGTGGCTGCGCAGGCACCCTAAACACTGGCAGGGAGTCGCCTTGCTCGCTGCTAATTTGGACTAATTAAGGGTAACTAAGGAGGGAAGGAGGGGGTAGATCCCAAAAGACATCCTAGGATTGAACGGCCGTGCAGGGAGTTGCTATAGTAACAGGTAAGAAGTGACACAAACTCCAATCGCTACTTCTTACTATAAAAAGCCAAGAGGATGAACAGAGAACTCTATGGGGGCTGAGGAAACAGTCATTAGACATAGATTTTTTTAAAGAAATTAGTGCAGGTATGTTTTCAAGGATAAAAAAATGAATTAAGTGTACATGGATTTCCTGGATTTTCACATGCTCATCAAGGCACGGATAAGACACCTGTCTTCACCTTCCGAAAAATGGTGAACCCAGTGCCCGCTGGGCAGACTGCATATAGTCATGGCGTATCCGATGCCTGCAGACATTGCAGGGGCCATGACTGTCCACTGTCTCAGTATACCGCCCTATGCACTCGATCGTTTCTATTTTGCAATCCGCAAGATGCCGATCCGCAAAATATGGATGAAGTCCGTGTTGCATCCGTTTTTTTGTGGCCCAATGGGTCCTTGTTCGGAATGCGGAAAGCACAGGGAAGACATTCATGTACTTTCTGCATCTGTATGTCCGTTCTGCAAAAGATAGAACAAGTCCTATTCTTGTCCACAAATGCGGACCACGGACCCACTGAAGTGAATTGGTCCTTAAAAAAATAAGGATGCAACACGGACGTCATCTGTATTTGGTGGATCCACGTTTTGTAGACCACAAAATGCATACAGTCGTGTGAATGCACCCTACTATGCCAGAGCTTTAAAAAATTTGGTCTCAATTTACCATACTAATAAAAGTGCTTTTGGTTTGTATTGGGCCACTGAAGTACCAGGGTGACCCAACAGGGCCAGATTAACTTTTGTGGAGACCCTAGACCTTATGCAAATGAGGGCTTCAGTGCATTGATGGATGGGGTCTAGCCACTTGGTGCACTTCAGCTCTGCTGTTTTCCAGCAGAAAGACCTAATTTGCAAAAGAAATCGCAGCGCTGGCAGGGGACACCAAACACCGGTGTCCCCTGCCTCACCTCGGAGGAGACCGGTGCTGACCAGTTCAGCACCGGTCACCTCCCCTTGACCCCCAAAATCCCCACCCAGACCCGCCCCGCAGCTTTCTATAATAGATTTTCCCAGACAGGTACGTATCATTTAAATCTGCAGAATCAACTCTACCAGACAGTATGCCTGGCTTAATAGGGTTGTTCCTGCTGACTTGTGCTGTTTAAAATCTAAGCATAGTTTGAAGCACTTGGGTCCTAATTAAAAATTTGTACCAAGGTCCCCTCAGTCATAAAAGCTCATTGTTAGACCTCTTGCACACGGCCGTTGTGTGTCCGTGGCCGTATTGCGGCCCGCATACGGCGGGTCCACAATACACGGGCACAGGCCCGTGTGCACTCCACATCACGGATGCGGACCCATTCCCTTGAATGGGTCCACAATCATGGAGATGCGGAACAGAAGCACGGATCAGAACCCCACGGAAGCACTACAGAGTGATTCCGTGGTGTTTCTGTCCGTGCCTCTGCACCGCAAAAAAATAGAACTTTTTTTTGCGGTGCGGATGAATCACGGACCCATTCAAGTTGAATGGGTCTCGATCCGTCCTGGCCACCGCACAGACGTTGCCCATGCATTGGGTACCCAATGGACCCACAACAGCCGTGTGCAAGAGGCCTTAGCACCTTTTGGATCCCATTATCTGTAGCTTCCATAAATGTAGTGTCCCACTCCAGGTGGATGGGAACACTCCAAAATTGTTTGTGCCATCCTATGTCCTTTTGCACTATTTATTGTATTTTCCTTTGTCAATGCTGTAAATTCTTATCTCAGGCTGGTTCAATGCACTTCACATATCCACCTCTAGGTGTCACCATTTATATAGGTCAGCCACAGGAAGTTAGGGAGATTAGGAGTGAGGAGTTAGGAGAGGAGAGGAGCCAGACTTGTCTCTGTCCTCCTGGGCCTAGCCCAAGGAGTGAAGCTACTTCAACTTTTTTAGTCCAAGACTAGGACTTATTGATCCTTTACTGTAATACCCATTCCAGGGACCCTTCCGGGGTTTAAGAGCATAATTGCTGTATCTTGTGCAACCTTTTCAAATAATGGAGCAGAGAGTTTGCCTGCCATGAGCGAGACCAACCTTGGGTTGCTGAATTACTGAATCACTAAAGCACTGAATATTGCTGAATTGCAAAGTGCAGAATAGAACTTACAGAGGATCCAAACTATTATTGAAAGGCTGAGTAACCAGAGCAAGATCAGGAACCAAGTACAAGTAAGATCATTCCTACACAGTTGAGCTGGAACCTACATACACCACCTCACTGAGCCTGTTATTGGGATTTACAGCTATACCATCTGTATTTATGACAAAGTTCTGTTATTGGATGATACTTATTGCAAGACTACAATTTACTAGTAAAGTTCCTGTTTGGTTCAACTACTGTCTCTCTCTTCATTCAACTCTATCTCCTAATTGCACCTTACGGTTCTGGCGTCACAACGAACACAGGGGCCCAGCCACCAAAGCACCATAAGCATACCCATTACAATCAAGGGCACCTCAACTTCCATCTGGCTGGTGTTCCCTGCAATAGAGAGTGCCCCGAAGGATTTAGTGCTGTCTTCCTCATCACTGCACGCCGACCCAGGGAGCTGCAAAACCGTGAGTACGACTACTACCCCCATCAGCCCACCGTGCACTCACATACTGCCCCTGCGGTCAGGCCCGCTGCATAAGGAAGTTATATTTTACAACTGCTGCTATGTACAACTAGTGCTCACATACAATTCAATATACAGGTGAAACGCGAAAAATTTGAATATCGTGAAAAGTTCATTTATTTCAGTAATGCAACTTAAAAGGTGAAACTAACATATGATATAGACTCATTACATGCAAAGCGAGATATTTCAAGCCTTTATTTGTTATAATTTGGATGATTATGGCTTATAGCTTATGAAACCCCAAAGTCCCAATTTTGAGGTACCCTTTGCTCAGGGGGTATGGCTTAATTAGCTGACTAGAGTGTGACACTTTGAGCCTAGAATATTGAACCTTTTCACAAAATTCTAATTTTATTGCAACAGGAGGCTCTCATTGTGCTTAACTTTCTTTTACTACTCCCATAGCAGCAAGAACTATTACAACAGGTGAATGAAAAGTTTTTTCAAAACAGGTAATCAGTATGTAAATGAGGAATCACAGGTAGCCAATCAATAAGCATCCCAGTTTATATAAGGTGAAGAGAGCATAGACCCCTCCTCTTTCTTGCTGCTCCCAAACAAGAGATAAGTGGTAGGCAATTAAGAGTGCCGCATTTGTGTGAGGGGAGGCGGGGCGTTCACTATTTAAACCTGGCCCTCCTCCCCCCACTTGTCGGTTCGAACGATTTCGAATCGGCTTGTGGGTTGGTGCCAGAGAAGGGCATGCGTCACTGGAGGATCGGGGGATCGGCTGCGTCGAGCTCGTCGCTACGGTGATTAGGTAGGCAGGGTGGCTTGCACACCCGTCTCGCTATGTATAACATGTGGGGCTGCCGAGCGTGCCGCCGGTCCCCAGCTGCGCTGGAGACTTCCCGCACTCCCGATCGCTTCCGGCACCCCGAGACAGGCACCCCGATCCGCTCCAGGCCCTGCGCTAAGCACCCCCGCTCCCACATGCAGCGTCCCCCAGGCAGGCACCCCTCACCTGTGGCTCAGCAGCGACGGGTCACGACGTCCGCTCGCATACCCTGAGCATCGGTCACGCCGGCCGTCGGCTCCACGACGCAGCGTTATATATCACTCACTCCCGTATCAGAACGTTCCGCCGTAGAGGAAAACGCCGTCCGCTCACACAGGGATCTATTCATTAGCTGCAATCAGTAAGCGGAGGTCCAGCTGCAGGATCAGGGGACGGAAGCCGAAACCTATAGGCGATTAATACGCCGCGGCTTTCCCTGTACAAATAGTCGATAGCGGTGGGCACGGGATGCAATGTTCCACATGGCGGAGCGCAAATCCCTCACAGCCGATCCTGATGCACGTTCTCCTGGTAATTACAATTAGCGAGGCTGTTAAGGTGGACATGCTTATGTGACTTTCAGTCATGTCTAGGAATCCGCTGCAGAATAAACTCATCTTCTTTACTGCGCCAAACTAAGGCAAGACAAGATAAGCAGATACTCAGACATGTGCACTGTATAACAAGTTAGGATTTCAATGGTTAATTCTAACCTAGAAGGGAATCACTGGCTTGCTGCGCTCCAGCAGGTCCTGGCTTGAGAGAGGGCGGGGGATGGTCGACACCTACAGGCCCATACTGGTACTGCAGTCCAGGTGCAGGGCTCCTCTGCTCAGGCACAGTGGCTAGGTACTAAGGCAGGAGTATAAAAAATAAAAAAATAAAAAAAATAAAAAAAAAAATATTTAAATAAAATTTGGAATATGTTCAAGGATCAAATATAAAGAGGGCTTCAAGGAGGGGGGCTGGCCACGTCACTTTGCGCACGCAGCCGGGCCGCCCGTAAGCCCATACGGTCAGTCAGGGGGTTGGTTCGGGCGCAGTCACAATAATCCGGTGGTTAGCTAGGGAGCGGTGGCATGAGTGAAGTGTCGCCCAGCTGGCGTGCGCTCACTCACACATCTGTTCTTGGTTGTTCAGGTCCACAGGTGGTGGGCTAACTTACAATACTGTGGGGTTCGTGGCTGTCATGGCCGCCAGGTGAGTCAGGGGTGGTGCATGCGGGTGCCAACCCCCTCTTTTCTCCTGCATAGGCTTGGGGGACGGGGGATGGTGGACTATTATGTCCAGGCCTCTGGCGCATCTCTTACAGGGTGGCGCCTACAGTCGTGGCCTTTGGTGGGGGGGAAAATAAAAAAAATAAAAAATAATAATAATAATGGTATAGATAGGAATGTTGCTTTGCCAGGTCTGTCACGACTACAGACTCCTTATAAAGCCCTGCCACGACTGCAGGCATCAGTCTGTCACGACTACAGACCCGCTCTAAAGCCCTGCCACGACTGCAGGCAACAGTCTGTCACGACTACAGACCCGTTATAAAGCCCTGCCACGACTGCAGGCATCAGTCTGTCACGACTACAGACTCGTTATAAAGTCCTGCCACGACTGCAGGCATCAGTCTGTCACGACTACAGACCCGTTATAAAGCCCTGCCACGACTGCAGGCATCAGTCTGTCACGACTACAGACTCGTTATAAAGTCCTGCCACGACTGCAGGCATCAGTCTGTCACGACTACAGACCCGCTCTAAAGCCCTGCCACGACTGCAGGCACAAATCCGTTACGACTACAGACTCATTATTAAGACCGGCCATGACTGCAGGCATTAGTCTCATGTCAACAGACTCATGAGGTAATACTACCACGTCTACAGGCGATGGTCCGTTACCGCTACTCTCGATGTAGGGTCCCCTCACGACTACAGGGGCTAGTCGGTCACATCCACAGACTCGGTCGCACTCCCGTTAACTACAGGCACTGGGTGGGCATCTACGGGTAGTTGCGTCACGACTACGCACGTGGGTCAGCCACGGCCTGGGAGGTCAGCCTTCACGGTCACAGGTAGGTCCAGTTAGGCTTCAGTCTCCCAGCGGGTTCCAGTCACAATAACCAGCCCCTAGGTGAGGGGGGGCACTCCCGCACCGGCGCACAATGCCAGGGAGCTGTGCGGCTCCTCACGCGGCACACGGTTCAAACCAGCGGGGGCCGGGGCCCACGGTAAAGGAAGGGCTCCCTCTGATCCGGTGCACATTGCCAGGGAGTGGCGCTGCTCCCCACGCGGTACGAGTGTCCAGCCGGCGGTGAGTCGGCCCTAGCTGAGGAGGGGGGCTCCCCCGCACTGGTGCATTCTGCCAGGGAGCAGCGTGAGCTCCCCACGCGGCTGGGGGTAAAGGCTCCTCATCTTCAATAAAGTCTGGCACGGGCCGCCGTGCCGTTAGGTAGGCAGGGATCAGGGGAAGGAGTACTTGGCTCGGTCAGAGGGAGCAGATCATAGGCGGTGGCTTCCTGCTGCCGGCCGTACATTAGGTTCCAAGGGGGTTATTTAGGCACAGGATGTTAGTTAGTCCGTGCAGGTGATCTGCGTTATACCATGCTATTCATGCTCGTACTCAGAGCTGTGCCCATACGGGAGCTGCTTAAGTGGTTGATAGTGAAAAAATAAAAAAATAAATAAATAAAAAATACATTTTTGAGTCTCTCACGCAGAGCTTCTCCGTTTTAGGTTTACACATATGACTCCGCCATCTGAGTCTCTCACGCATGGCTTCTCCGTTTTAGGTTTACACTTATGACTCCGCCATTAGAGTCTCTCACGCATGGCTTCTCCGTTTTAGGTTTACACTTATGACTCCGCCATTAGAGTCTCTCACGCATGGCTTCTCCGTTTTAGGTTACACATGTGACTCCGTCATTAGAATCTCTCACGCATGGCTGCTCCGTTTTAGGTTTACACATATGTCTCCGCCATTAGAGTCTCTCACGCATGGCTTCCCCGTTTTAGGTTACACATATGACTCCGCCATCTGAGTCTCACGCATGGCTTCCCCGTTTTAGGTTACACATATGACTCCGCCATTAGAGTCTCTCACGCATGGCTTCTCAGTTTTAGGTTTACACTTATGACTCCGCCATTAGAGTCTCTCACACATGGCTTCTCCGTATTAGGTTACACATGTGACTCCGTCATTAGAATCTCTCACGCATGGCTGCTCCGTTTTAGGTTTACACATATGACTCCGCCATTAGAGTCTCACGCATGGCTTCCCCGTTTTAGGTTACACATATGACTCCGCCATCTGAGTCTCACGCATGGCTTCTCCGTTTTAGGTTTACACATATGACTCCGCCATTAGAGTCTCTCACGCATGGCTTCTCCGTTTTAGGTTACACATATGACTCCGCCATTAGAGTCTCACGCATGGCTTCCCCGTTTTAGGTTACACATATGACTCCGCCATCTGAGTCTCACGCATGGCTTCTCCGTTTTAGGTTTACACATATGACTCCGTCATTAGAATCTCTCACGCATGGCTTCCCCGTTTTAGGTTACACAAATGACTCCGCCATTAGAGTCTCTCATGCATGGCTTCTCCGTTTTAGGTTACACATATGACTCCGCCATTAGAGTCTCTCACGCATGGCTTCTCCGTTTTAGGTTACACATATGACTCCGCCATTAGAGTCCCTCACGCAGAGCTTCTCCGTTTTAGTTTTACACATATGACTCCGCCATTAGTCTCTCACGCATGGCTCCGCCATTAGTCTCTCACGCATGGCTTCTCCGCTTTAGGTTTACATACAGGACTCCGCCATTAGAGTCTCTCACGCATGGAGATTAAAAAAAAAAAAAAAAAAAAAAAAAAAAGGGGGGCCTATCACTCACCTATTGGGCTTTGTCGGGGTTTTTGCCACTCTCAATTAAACCTGTCCTATAGCATTGTTAACTATACCTGGCAGGTATTCAGCACCATTGGTACATCCTACATCCGGACCTACCGTCACTCTTCTCCGCCCACCCGATCAAAGCGGCGTTGAAGGGTTTGCGCAAGATGTCTGTTGTGAAACGACATGGGCGTCAGCCATTTACCGGTAGCTTGTTCAGGCCGTGACAGGCAAACTGCAGGGGCAAACCGTTCGGGCCACAGGTTAGCGCTCTGGTAGAAACAGCCTTGTACCTGGCCTTCCATGGATTCCTCAGGTCAGGCGAGCTCATGGGCACCAATACGCTGGCTGGGTGCCTGCGGAAAGGTCAGCTCATCCGGCGCGGGTCCATCTATGTCCTCACCTTGGCCTCGTCCAAGACGTCACGGCCGGGGCAACCAGTGGCGGTCAGATACTTTCCCACGGACAGCAGATGGTGTCCGGTGCAGGCCTTGGAGGCTTGGCTGCGTAGTATTTAGTCCAAGCGGCATGTTCTCCCGTACTCTAACTAGGCAATGCCCGGCTAACCTCCGCGGCCTTTCTTACGTACATTCAGGTTAGTTGACAGGTTCAGGGGTCGGTCCTCGCTGGATCACAAGACATTCCTTCCGCATGGGCGCGGCAGGGGCGGCGTCCATGCATTAGGTGCCAGTACATGTCATCAAACGGTTGGGTCGTCGCAGTTCCGCGTGTTCCATGCGTAATATCCCGGATCCTTATACGAAATATCATTGGCTTTCGAGTTTTGGTCTGTAGTTTCTGTTAGCAAGTTTTCTAACTCCTATGCATGGTTCTTTTGGCCCCTTTAGGCTACCCTTCGATAAGCAGTTCCGGCATAACTCTGCTGCTTCTAGGTTGGGGGGGTGGAGTATAGGCTTAGGTAGGGTACCCTCTCAGCATGAGCCGATCCGAGCACAAGTGGTAGGCAATTAAGAGTGCCGCATTTGTGTGAGGGGAGGCGGGGCGTTCACTATTTAAACCTGGCCCTCCTCCCCCCACTTGTCGGTTCGAACGATTTCAACCCACCCAGGAGCCCTCCCTTCTTTCAGGTCTCATCATTGGGGTAGCCCCCTTTAGGCTACCCTTCGATAAGCAGTTCCGGCATAACTCTGCTGCTTCTAGGTTGGGGGGGTGGAGTATAGGCTTAGGTAGGGTACCCTCTCAGCATGAGCCGATCCGAGCACAAGTATAGATTTTTTCTTCTGTTATTATAATTCATTTCTGAGGTAAAAATTTGCAAATTATTTGCTTTAATCATTTAAATTATATTCGTATTACCTATATGTTACCTACTGAATCCCCTATTGCCGTTTATTCCACTAGCGCATAAGAATTTTTTTGTTTTAACCACTATTATAATCTTCTGCTCTTTTCTGTCACTCCATTTCACCTTCAATGTTGTCTTACTTACTTCTATTCCGTCTATACGAGTCTCCCGTTCGCTCCCTTGCATTCAGAAGCGCCATCTCACACTGAACGCCGTAATCTCAGATATCGCGAGATTTCGGGCACTCTGCTTAATCTGTATGGTAATTCACGCGCGCTCCCGATTTTTCCTCAGAGTGCGTCTCTTCACCTCACAGAGCATACTCCACACCTCTCACTGAATACACTCGACTAATTAATTAATTACATAACTTACCTAATTTCCTCTAAGTATACCTAATACAGTCATTCATATATATATATATATACATATATTTCTATATATATATATAATATATACAGGGTGGGCCATTTATATGGATACACCTTAATAAAATGGGAATGGTTGGTGATATTAACTTCCTGTTTGTGGCACATTAGTATATGTGAGGGGGGAAACTTTTCAAGATGGGTGGTGACAATGGCGGCCATTTTGAAGTCGGCCATTTTGAATCCAACTTTTGTTTTTTCAATAGGAAGAGAGTCTCTTGACACATCAAACTTATTGTGAATTTCACAAGAAAAACAATGGTGTGCTTGGTTTTAACGTAACTTTATTCTTTCATGAGTTATTTACAAGTTTCTGACCACTTACAAAATGTGTTCAATGTGCTGCCCATTGTGTTGGATTGTCAATGCAACCCTTTTCTCCCACTCTTCACACACTGATAGCAACACCGCAGGAGAAATGCTAGCACAGGCTTCCAGTATCCGTAGTTTCAGGTGCTGCACATCTCGTATCATCTGAAGGCAATCGTCTATGCTGTGAAGATACGAGATGTGCAGCACCTGAAACTACGGATACTGGAAGCCTGTGCTAGTGTCCGAGACCTACCCTGCCTCAGAAAATTTCACAGACTCCGGAATTTGACCCCATCATCACCAAATACCTAAATAAAATGGGTAGAAATCCCAAAAGAGGCCTGGACAGATCATTCAAATTATGTCAAGACAAAGTCCTAAACCTATTAGGACCTCTAACAAAAATACTAGACCATTCCGAACAAGCTGCCGCTACAGGCCAACCAGTAGATACTGCAGTACTCCGCGGCTGGGCACAAAGAGCCGTATGCTTCTTCGGCAATATTAATTCTGCCATCAGCGCAGAGAGAAGACTAAATATCTTAATGAAGCTGGACCCACAGCTTTCTCACCTGGCTAACTCAGAACCAGATTCCTCAGCAGAGGGTCTTCTCTTCGGAGACACCCTCATTAAAGAAATTGGAAAATTTGTCTGAGTATTTACCTCTCTTGACAAAGCAAAAACATCCCTTAGAAAAGTAGGGCAACCAAAATTTTTTGGCAGGGCTGGGAAAGGCAGGGGTCGCTTTCCCAGCCGAACCTCATTCTTCAGACAGTCTCAACAGGCCCCTTACCACACAGAAAACAGACCTACCACCTCCACATCTTCTGCCATACCTACACCATTCTTCCCTACCAGAGGACGCCCATGGAGAGCCCGAGGCTATCGAGGCTTCCCTAGATCAAGACCATCATCAGGTAAGCTTTTCTACCCTAATACCCTTTTCTACCCACATACCCTTAGGGGGAAGACTTTTTCCAGACTTGGGTTTCACTAACCTCAGACTCATGGATCCTGAATACTATCTCAGGTTATCAAATAGATTTCCTATCCCCTCCATCCCAAAACCACATACCTCAACCAATATTCTTCTCTACCACAGACCAAAACCTCATAGAATCAGAGATAAAAGATCTCTTCTACAAAGGAGCCATCATCCAAGTTCCCCTCCTATCACCGGGTTTCATCAGCAACATTTTTCTAGTAAAAAAGAAAGATGGGGGTCACAGACCGGTCATAAATTTAAGAACCCTCAACGACTTTGTAACTTACCATCACTTCAAGATGGAGGGAATCCATCTTCTCAGGGACTTGTTACTCCCTCAGGATTGGCTCATAAAGATAGACCTATAAGACACTTTTCTTACTGTTCCTATACACCCTCACCATCAATCTTACCTACAATTCTTTTGGAACTACCAAAAATGGCAATTTACTTGCCTCCCATTTGGCCTATCATCGGCCCCTTGGTGCTTCACCAAGCTAATGAAACCAGTGATCTCATCATTAAGATCCCGGGGTGTACGTCTAATCATCTATTTGGACGACATCCTAATTATGGCACAGTCCCTTCCTCTAATTCGACTTCATGCACAGTGGACATTATCCCTTCTCACCAATCTGGGGTTCCTAATCAATTCCAAGAAATCCATTCTTTACCCATCCAAGGAAATAGAATTTCTAGGTTTCAATATAAATACTGTTTCCGCTCTCCTGAGTCTCCCTACCAGGAAACTCTCCCTGATTCTGAAGGAAATCCGATCAGTATTAAACAAACATTTAGTATCCCTACGCACTATTGCACGGATAGTAGGGCTGTTATCGGCCTCCATACAAACCATCTTTCCCGCCCCCTTACACTACAGGGCCCTTCAACAACTCAAGGCACAACATCTACGGGAAGGCCTACAATATTCCAACAACATTTCCCTATCTCCAGAAGCCAAAGAAGAACTTCTATGGTGGCTCCAACACATCCAGATCTGGAATGGGAAAATCATATTCAATTCCTTACCAGATCTGGTCCTAGAATCAGACGCCAGTCAATCAGGCTGGGGCGCTCGTTGCGGCCCTTATTCCACAGGAGGGAAATGGTCAGAAACAGAATCTCACCTACACATCAACTGCTTGGAGCTCCTGGCAGCTTCTTTTGCTCTGAAGAGCTTTGCGAAAGACAAGTCACACTGCTGCATCCTACTGCGTATGGACAATATTGCCGCAGTACAGTACATCAATCGTTTAGGGGGCACCACTTCCAAAATGTTGAGCGACATTGCCAAGGATTTTTGGTATTTCTGCTTGGACAAGGACATTACCCTGAAAGCAGAATACATTCCGGGTTTGATCAATTCGGTTGCCGATTGGAACTCCCGATACCTATCGGATTCCAGCGACTGGCAACTGAATCCTCTCCTTTTCCAACAAATCAACAACTTATGGGGTCCCCTCCACATGGATCTATTTGCGTCACGACTAAACACCCAACTACCCATCTTTTTCAGCTGGCGCCCAGATCCGGATGCTCTGGCCATGGATGCCCTTCGCCAAATCTGGCCACAAAGACGCCTTTACGCTTTTCCCCCCTTCGCTTTAATCCCCAGAGTTCTGCTTCAGACGATATCCCAGAGATCCACATTAGTGATCATCACTCCTTGGTGGCCGTCTCAAACATGGTTCCCCACTCTACTCAGCCTGGCCATAGATATTCCAAGAATTCTCCCACTTTCCTAGGATCTCCTCCAAGATCCTTCAGGACATCCTCATCCTTTGATCTTGTCGGGACACCTATCATTAGTAGCCTGGTTGATCTCGGGCAATCAAGATTCGATCACGGCCTTTCACAATCTACTCTCGACATCCTCTCTGACGCATGGGCACAAGGTACCAGAAAGGCTTATAGATCAGCCTGGAAAATTTGGCTTCATTGGTGCTCTCAACGGAACTTGGATCTATTACCCACATCTTAAATTTTTTATCCGCATCCTTTGAATCAGGAAAAGCCTATAGAACCATAAACCTTTACCGATCTGCCATATCATCGGAACATACCCCCGTTAACTCCATCCCTGTTGGTAAACACCCGATGGTCTGCAGACTTATGAAGGGCATACGTTTTAGGAATCCCCCTGAGCCTAGATATCCTTCTACTTGGGATATTACCCTCCTCCTAAACCTCTTCTTATCTTGGTAAGACAACGAACACCTATCCCTAAAACTACTTTCCTTTAAACTCACGGTTCTCTTAAGTGTTATCTCTATTAAGAGAGTCTCAGACGTCAGAGCGTTGGACATCTCTAACAGATCTTTTACCCCTAACAGAGTAACCTTCCGTATTGTTAGACGAACCAAAACCGATCTACACACAGTCTTCTACCCAGCTTTCCCCTCCCATAATAAATTATGTGTTGTCCGTTGTCTAAAGACATATGAACTTATGACCCAAACTCTACGCACCCCTCTAAGTGTCCCAACTTCTTATCTCTTTTCGTAAAGCACATCTTCCGGTATCCTCTCCTACGCTATCCAGATGGGTTAAGCTCACCATGCAGATGGCTGGGATTAACACATCAATCTTTGGTGCCCATTCAGTTCGAGGCGCAGTATCCACTAAAGTATTCCAAAAAGGAGGCTCCCTCTCTGATATTCTGAAGGCCGCAGACTGGTCTTCAGAATCCACTTTTAAAACGTTTTATTTCAAACCTGACTCTCATGTCTCTATGTCTATGTTATGAATCTTTATTACTTAGCTTTAAACTTGCACAATGAGAGCCTCCTGTTGCAATAAAATTGAAGATTTTCCTAGCTATTGTAACGGAAAATATAGATTTTATTGAAGACAGGAGGCGAACATTGTCCCTCCCTATTAACCCAACCCTAACTGTATATATTTTATCTCTGTAGCATACTAGAACATCCTGGATAATTCACAGTTTCATACATCCTCAAAAGTTCCTGTTACTCCAGTTTCCTATCGTCTAAACCTACGACTATTCCATGATTGCATTATTCGGATTAAATCAAACCGGATCCACTCCTTCTCTGGTCGTCATCAAGAAAGAGGAGGGGTCTATGCTCTATTCACCTTATATAAACTGGGATGCTTATTGATTGGCTACCTGTGATTCCTCATTTACATACTGATTACCTGTTTTGAAAAAACTTTTCATTCACCTGTTGTAATAGTTTTTGCTGCTATGGGAGTAGTGAAAGAAAGTTAAGAACAATGTTCGTTTCCTGTCTTCAATAAAATCTATATTTTCCGTTACAATAGCTCGGAAAATCTTCAATTTTAAAGGATAACTGTCATATTTTAATTTTTTTGCTAAACATTCACTGACCTGCGATCCCTGTGATAATAATTCATGTAGCAGCCGGCTCACTGCGCACAGTGCTTCTACTTCCAGCGGTTGCTACATGAATTATTATCACAGGGATCGCAGGTCAGTGAATGTAACGGAGCATTAGATTGCAGAGATAGGGGGAATATAAATGTAATTTTAACTCCTAAGACTCCTGTGCCCAGCCTTCTGTCTCCCAGGGAAGCACGGGAGGCAGAAGCACAGCGTCTGCACAGCCAGTCTTTTCTAATGGACGGATGGCCCTTAGCAACGCTCTTTTGAAGAGTGCTGCTAAGGGCCATTTCTGCCCCAGTTTTCTAACAAAAATTAACGTTTTGGCTAAATAAAGTCTATTGCAAAATTGTTACCTATCACTTGCCCTACACTTTAGCAAAAAATATAAAAATATGACAGTTATCCTTTAAGCTGCATTAATGCAATTCTTTTTAATTTGCATTACTGTACTAAATGGACTTTTGCACGATATTCTAATTTTTCGAGTTTCACCTGTAGTCATGAGCCTTGAGCAGAATTTATGGGTGCTATATGGTAAAAGGGGCATATTAAATGGGTTGTCTAAGTGTTTAACACTGATGACCTATTCTCAGGATTGATCATCAGTATGTGATCAGTGGTGGGGCGGACTTTCGACCCCCCCCCCCATCAGCTGTTAGAAGAGGCTGTGGTGCTCCAGTGAGCGCTGCAGCCTTCTAGAAGTTACCAAGCATTTGAATGGAACTGATCTGTGCAATGGGCCCACTAGGCCGTGCCTGGGGTATCCTTTGCCCCTTAGGAGGTTTCTACGAAATATGTCCCTCTTATATAGCAAGTAAACATGACGCCAGCTGCGGTCAAACAGTGGAAGCACAAGGCTCCCTTTGTAGATAGTAATGTTGGTACCCAGGGGTAGGTTTGCCAGAGTGGTGCAGGGTGGCCTACAGTCTCTGTAGATGTTATATACATGTGTCACGGTGTTCCTTCCTGGATATCTGTGGATCCCAGACGTGGTGTGGTCCGAAGCAGTGCAAAAGGGGGTAGGTGAACTTGGATGATGAGTAGGTAGAATAAATGGAGTCCAGACTTGTAGTAACGTTGAACACAGCTTTACTTGGCATAAACGGTAATCCAAACAGTTTCCAAACGGTATCTTGGTCATCAGCAGGTATTGGCTTAACTTTGGCAGGCAAATATTTATCTGCAACAATATCAGCTCTGCTAGCTGGAGTAAATAGGAACTTTCCTCTTCTGCTGGAACTTAGTGTAGCTGTCCGTAGTCTGTCTCTTACTTCAATCCTAGGAACTTCTTGTCCTGGCTTTGGAGTACCTCAAGTTCTAGCTTTAGCTTGGATGTGCACAACCTCCAGTGATAAGACTGGCGTAGGACTAACAGTACCTGTCGAGAGAGGACCAGACCTGCTGCCTTCCCCTAGCAGGGGTTAAGTCAGACAAGACTCCTCACGCAACCTCTCCCCACGAGGGAGTAGGGTAGACTGACCTACTCACTACCTAAAACTCCTCCCTCTCTAGAGAGGGTTGGAAGGAACCAGATGGTTCCTCTCCAGAGAAACTAACTCTGCCTTGTTGCCGTCATCTGCTGGTAGACCAGGCAATTACATGAACATAAACAGTTTCATAGACATAAATATGCACATTATTAGGAGATGACATGAAATACATTAGATAATATACATTAGCACATAGGAGATGGTTGCAAGGTGCCAAAAAGAAGTGGTAATGGCACTCCGGGACATTACATCTGCGCCTAGGCCATGTAACTGAGGAATGTAATGTTAGTGGCCTAGAAAGAGGCCGTGGTGCTTTAGTCTCTTCAAACATCTGATGGGGATGCTTGGACAACCCCTTGAAACAGAAAAATAATATATATCACATAATATACTGTATTACATAACCAGGGTACAAGGGGGCATATTTACTAATATTGTCCACAATTTAGACAGCGTAAACTCATACAGGCAGCAGTCTCACAATTTATCACAGTGACTGACTTGCGGCAGATGTTTGCAGCAGAATGATGTCACAATTTTGGTGCAGTGTAGAAAGGAAAGGGGGTATGACTTAGCAAAATGAGTTGTGGCTTAAAGGGGTTTTCCGTTAATTAAGATTTTTTAGCAAGTGCCCACAGCCTGCCAGCTGAAACTGAAGATTCACACTTTAAGCCATGACTCATTCTGCTAAGCCATGCCCGCTTGCTGAATAAGGGCTCATTCAGACGGCCGTATAAAAACGGATAGCATTCAGTATTTTTGTGGACCCATAGACTTCAATGGGGCCATGTCCTGATTTTCACGGACAAGTATAGGACATGTTTTATTTGTTTTGCGGAACCGTGGAATAGAAAAGGACCCCATAGAAGAGAATGGGTCAGCATCTAATCTGCAAAAAAATGGATCGCGTTTTGCGGATAGCAAACGGCCGTCTGAATGAGCCCTAATAAATATGTGCACAGCTCACACACATTGGAGGAGATTTATCAAAACTGATGTAAAGGAAAACTGGCTTAGATACCCATAGCAACCAATCAGATTCCACCTTTCATTTTCCAGAGGAGCTGTGAAAAATGAAAGGTGGAATCTGACTGGTTGCTATGGGCAACTAAACCAGTTTTCCTTTACACCAGTTTCGATAAATTCCATGGCTGTTCCAGTATAGAGGTGTTGTAGCAGCCTGTGAAGACTGACTGTTAGGGTTCATGCACACTACCATTGTCTGTTTTGTGGTCCGCAAATTGCAGATCCACAAAACACCGATACCTACCGTGTGTGTTCCACATTTTGCGGAACGGAACGTCCGGGCCATAATAGAACAGTCCTATCCTTGTCTGTAATATGGACAAGAATAGGACTTGTTTTGCGGATGCCACGGAACGGACATACGGTGTGCTGTCCACATCTTTTGTGTCCCTACTGAAGTGATTGCGCCAGGGACAAAAAATAAGTTTGTCTGCATGAGCCCTTATTCTCACACAATCTGGATTCTTGCTCAGGAATAAATATGAAACACTTCTACAAAAACGCCATGCTCGCTGATGGACCAGACGTCCCCTTGCCTTGCTGGAGACAAAACTGTCTTCTTGATGCCCTTGTATAATCCCTGGCCATCTGCCAGCCATGTGCCTTGTTAATGACACTCCTTGACCTCCTGACCATCCTGCTTTACCATTCATTGATGTTTGCTATTGCTTCATATGTGGTAATTGCATTGGTTTTACAGACAATATCTGATTTATCATGAACTGAGGAAAGAGCATCAGAGAATAGAGCATTCTACATTGTAGTATAACAGGTGGGGGGGGGGCAAAAATGTTTTATGTTGGTAAAGTTTCCTTTAGAAATGTTCTGCAACTTTCTAATATACTATGGGGGAAATCCATCTGAACTGATATAAAGCAAAACTGGCTTAGTCGCCCCTAGCAACCAATCAGATTCCACCTTTCATTTTCAAAAGCAGCTCTGCAAAATGAAAGGTGGAATCTGATTGGTTGCTATGGGCAACTAAGCCAGGTTTCCCTTTAACCAGTTTTGATAAATCTCTTTGTGTTTCACTTCTTCACCATTTTCAATATATCTGTTGGCTTTCAGTGAATGAGAACACCCTTGCCATATAGATATGCCTGCTGTCAGCTGAGCAGCGGATACAATTGTATCTCGTCTAGACAATGTTTTGTGAGCTAAACACTTCAGCAGCAGCACACATCTCTCTGGTAGTTTGTTACAATGTATCAGTCTACAGTCCAGACTGTTTAGCCCACAACGCATTGCCTAGAATGGATACAGTTGTATCAGCTGATAGCCAGACTATCTATGTAACCATAGGGTGTTCTCATTCACTGACAGCCAACACATATATTGAAAATGGGGAAGAACTGTCTGAGACATAAAGTACTGTATACAGGTATTAGAAAGTCCCATAACTTTTCATCCATACAGTGGTTAAGCTTTATTGATACAAAAACTGAATACCCCTTTAAGGGATGCCACTGAGAGAACAGCAAAACATAAGAAGGGGTTAATAAGGGAAGGAAATGCGGTAACATGTGAGCAGTAAGCGGTAATAAATCCCCTCAGTCTAATGCCACTTCCAGACCTAATTACACAAACAGCAGATGGTCGCTACCCCCCTTGTGTCCAGAGTGTCACCACTGCCCTGCCATGACCAGAACAGGTCTTCCTGTCAGATTAACGTGGAAACCTCAGCTCCTCATGCGGCTGAACTGCATTTTCCCTTTTCTTAGGCCTTATGGCTACATTGAGGCTAAATCCAAAAATATCAAAATTCAATAGCACATAAAATCATTTGTTTGCTAGTTATAGGTAACTATCTGAATATATTTCAGTAGAAATTAGATAGATACTCAGATATGCACATAGGGGGGAATTGGCTGATGTAAAAATGTCAGAATTTTTTGTGCAAGATACATTTTGTAACTGTAACTGTAAGGCTACTTTCACACTAGTGGCAGGACGGATACGACAGGCTGTTCACCCTGTCGGATCCGTCCTGCCGCTATTTTGCCATGCCGCCGGACTGCCGCTTCGTCCCCATTGACTATAATGGGGACGGGGCGGAGCTCCGGCGCAGCACGGCAGTGCACGGCGAAAGGCTGCCGGACTAAAAGTGCTGCATGTCCGACTTTTTAGTCCGGCGGCCTCTCGCCATGCACTGCCGTGCTGCGCCTGAGCTCCGCCCCCGTCCCCAATATAATCAATGGGGACGGAGCGGAAGTCCGGCGGCACGGCGAAATAGCATCAGGACGGATCCAACAGGGTGAACAGCCTGTCGGATCCGTCTTGCCGCTAGTGTGAAAGTACCCTAAGGCCTCTTTCACATGAGCGATATGGAAAGTGTCAGGGTCTGTTTAGTGAAAAACTGATGGTTTTTCATGCAAGTTAAATCCGTTTTTTCTGTAATTGTGTAACTGTTTCAGTTTTTTCCATCAGGATTGAGTCAGTTTTGCATTCGCTTTTCACGCACATGAAGAAAAACTATAGAAAAAGGCTCTTTACACACAAGTGTTCTGTCTAAAGTTTCCCCCTTAGTTTGCTTCAGTGCTTTCTGAAAATCTGTTCTTGCATTTTTTCTGCATGGACGTGATCAGTTTTGATGCATTTTTCACACACGTGAAGACAAACTAAAGAATGGCACTCAACATCTAGTAACCGTCAGTGAAAAACCGACAGTCCTATAAGTGTGGTTCAGTTTTTTTTCACTGACCCTTTGACTTGAATGGACCAGTGCTGCATGAAAAATGGTTGAAGAAAGAACATGCTGAGCTTTTTCCTGAATGGACAGATGGTCAGTGAAAACAACACTCATGTGCACATATCTATTGAAATGAATGGGTCAGGGTTCAGTCCAAAGGCTATCCATTGTAAAAAAGAAACGCATCCGGGCAGAAAACTTGCTCGACTGAAATTAGTTCATCCGTTTGTATTCCGCGTCCGTTGTCCGTGTTTCCCTTCAGCAAAAAAAATAGTGCATGTCCTACTTTTTTCACATTTGCGGACAAGGATAGGCATTTATTACAAGGGATCTGTGGAAAAAAACGGATCCTCCAAAAAAACGGATGCCGGAGTACATTCCGTTTTTTTTGCGGAACCATTGAAATGAATGGTTCCGCATACTGACTGCAAACGGAAACCGCAAAAACTGAACGGAAACGGAAATAAAATACGTTCGTGTGCAAGAGGCCTAATAAATTTGGTGTATACGTATTACTCAAGTCAACTTGAGTAATGAATTTACTCAAGTTCCCATCAAAGACTCCATTCCCATCAAAGACTGCCAATTTAATGTACCGTACATCGACATAGAATGGCTTCATGTGTAACTACAGCCAGGGACAGAAGGACGGGAGGTCAACTGGCATCAACTCGTCCCGTTTGTTTAGGTACCTTTTGTGTGTACCCTTGGTGTGAAGCTGGGCAGTCATCGTCACTGCAACTAAGGGACACCCAGGGACATACAGTGAGGGTTCTAATTTGAGTTAGAACACAGGGATATATAGGGGAAGAGACCCAACATCTGTCTCCCTCTTAAATGATATCCCTGTTTTTCTAGCTCACCCTCCTAGCATTTGTGTACATCCTACATTTGCCTATACCTTCACTATTCGGTGGTGCGTGATTAATGATGGATGCATGCATGTTTTAATTTGGCAACTATTTATGGGCCTATCATTTTATGATTGACTATTAAAAGTTACATTTTAAGGTAATCCCACAATTTCATGTTAGATTTTCAATATTTATGGGTGCCATAATTTGACACATTATTGACTGGTGTACATTCCGGTTGTGATGTGTATATTTCTTATCAGTATATTGAACTATAGCCAGGTATTACTTATTATATTATAATCTTTATCATTTATTACAGTTTTGCATTTTGTCCATAAAAAATATTGTCTGTCCGTGATTTTGAGATAAGTTGTCCAGAAAAAAGATCCCCAAGGGATTTAAAGAGGTTATGCAAGAATGGGGGGAGTGGTTGGCAACTCCCCCCCCCCATCCCCTCCCCAATTGGCCGAACCTGTAAAGGGAAAATTATTTACCTGGCTGGCTCCTCGCTCCTTCTCCTTCAGGTCTGCGATGCTCCACTCGGTTCCCTCGCTGAAAACATCTCATTTGACATCGCCGCAGCCAATCACTGGCAGTAGTGGAGACTGGATCCCCTTTCATCATGTAATCATTTGTCCTGACGTAAGGGAAGATGGTCACCACCACAGCCAGTGATTGGCTGCAGGCGATGTCGAACCAGATGTTTACAGCGAGGGAGCCCAACGGAGCATCGCAGTCCAGGAGGACAAGGAGCGGGGAGCCAGCGCCGGGAAACAAATTAGGTAAGCCTCCCCTTACAGATCCCACCAAGTGGGGAAGGGAGGGTTGCTAAACCTCCTGCCCCTTTCATGCACAAACCTCTTAAGCTTTCGAAAAGAACCTTTGTTTGTAAATCAGGAATGGTTGGAGATCACAGACTTCACCACTGCAATACTCACACACGAAGATCATTTTGATTTCACTTGTAAGACATTACTTTCATGTGTGTTAGGGCCATCAAATCGCCTCGTTGACCGTCACTGACAATTGCGTTTCACAGCCAGGTCCTGGTATTTTTCCTGTTTTCTGTGTACAGTACTGAAAGCTGAAACAAGGTCTCCATGTAAAACACAACATGTATAATTTTCCGAGTCTAATATTAGCAGAGTGACACGAGGTGGTAGCTGATCCGTTAGCAGTGCAACCTTGTTGGCATATGCTGTTGTAGCCCAGCGTGCCGCCCTCTTGGCGTAGGAGGGGAAAGGACACGTAATAAGGGTTCAGAGCATCTGTGGATTCTATAGACATTTTATATGGGTTTTATGCTTCAGATTTTCCTCCCACAATCCGTGCTCTCTCTGAGATCTCCTTAACCCCTGTTATATCAAGAAGGGGGGAGGTGAGGGAAACCTCTCATGTCGAAGAGAAAAGTGTTGGTTGAGGGTCTTGTTCAATGATAAGACACCACCGTATTATACTGACCCCCTATAATACTGCGGTATACTGCACCCCCGAAAGCCATGCCACATGGAAAGTTTAGCATCTTTGTATTTTATACTGTCATTTTTGTGCGTGCGCGATTTTAAGTTGATACCCAGAAAATGTTAAGAAGCAGGATGGCTGCTACGGCTGACAGATTACATTATGGATTCATTTATTCTTAGTCTTAGGGCCCACGTACGCAGCAATGTTGCATGCATAGACCATGTAATATAGTCCTTATGACTGTTACAATTCTGTAGGCACTATAAGTGTCGCTGTATGGTGCCATCATATTCTTCTCTAGAGGCAGCGGACTACTCATGGATGAAAGAGCGAGACCGCAGGAGGTATTAAGAAGATGTTAATTTAACAGTGAGACTAGTTACCATTCTTAAAAGTATACTATATGACCTAATAGTTTGGCTAGACGCTTGACAAAGGGGATGTGACCCTCAAAACTTTGCTGATGTTATGCGGTATGCTGTCTTGATGCTAGTGGACTATGCTCTCAGATGGATATGCCAGCTAAGTGAACAAAGAAGCATGGTAACGAAGGTGTCTGGAGGAATATAACTAGTGACAGAACAATATGGGCTTAGAGGGGTTGTCCCACAAAAATATATTCTACAGTTTTTAAACCAGCACCTGAATCTGAATACTTTTGTAACTGCATGTCATCAAAAATGTTGTATAGCCACTGAGTTATTCAATAAAATGTGTCTGTATAGTGACACCTGCTGTTTGTTTTTTTCTTATTTCTTTGTCCTACTTACTGAGATGGCTGCACGTGCTCAGTTTCGGCCTTTAACTGCCTCCTGATCTATGACAGGGAGAGAGCTGCAGCAGAAAGGACATGCTCCTGAGCTGCAGCAGAAAGGACACTCCCCTTGAGCTGCCAGTTAGATATACAGTGGCTATAAAAAGTCTACACACCCCTGTTAAAATGTCAGGTTTCTGTGATGTAAAAAAATGAGACAAAGATAAATCATTTCAGAACCTTTTCCACCTTTAATGTGACCTATATACTGTACAACTCAATTGAAAAACAAACTGAAATCTTTTAGGTGGAGGGAAGAAAACAAAAAAAACTAAAATAATGTGGTTGCATAAGTGTGCACACCCTCTTATAACTGGGGATGTAGCTGTGTTCAGAATTAAGCAATCACATTCAAAATCATGTTAAATAGGAGTCCGCATACACCTGCCATCATTTAAAGTGCCTCTGATTAACCCCAAATAAAGTTCAGCTGCTCTAGTTGGTCTTTCCTGAAATTTTCTTAGTTGCATCCAGGGCTCGAGTCCTGCGGGAATGTGTAGGAACGGCGTTCCTGCACTTTTTTCATAGCAGGAACGCTGTTCCCTTTCAGGGCCGCCCGTCTTTAACGCCGGGCAAAAGGACCAGGAGGCGGTGAAGGCTTTGTACTCACCGCTTTCTGGTCCTCGGCTGTCGGCTGTGCAGGGCTGCGCACAGGCATGAGGGCTGAGGCGCTCTGTGACGTCACGCTGTGCGCAGCTTTCACAGCACAGCCGACAGCAGGATCATCGCATAGGAGGAGAGGAGTGGCGGTGTCCAGGAGCAGGAGAGGGTAAGTGTTTTTATTTTATGAGGCTGATGGAGAGGCACTGACTGGGGGGGCTGATGGAGAGGCACTGACTAGGGGGCCTGGGGGCTGATGGAGAGGCACTGACTGGGGGCTGATGGAGAGGCACTGACTAGGGGGCCTGGGGGCTGATGGAGAGGCACTGACTGGGGGCTGATGGAGAGGCACTGACTAGGGGGCCTGGGGGCTGATGGAGAGGCACTGACTGGGGGCTGATGGAGAGGCACTGACTAGGGGGCCTGGGGGCTGATGGAGAGGCACTGACTGGGGGCTGATGGAGAGGCACTGACTAGGGGGCCTGGGGGCTGATGGAGAGGCACTGACTGGGGGGCCTGGGGGCTTATGGAGAGGCACTGGGGACTGATGGAGAGGTCTGATTAACATTGGGGGTCTGATTGGTGGTCTGACCTGAGGTGTAATGATTTTTTTTTTTTCTGGAGCAGCTTGGAGAAAAAAGGCCTCACAGTCTCCCACACTCCTTCTGCTCGTCAAGCCAGCCAGCACCCCTGAGGCTAAGCCAGCCAGCACCCCTGAGGCCAAGCCAGCCAGCACCCCTGAGGCCAAGCCAGCCAGCACCCCTGAGGCCAAGCCAGCCAGCACCCCTGAGGCCAAGCCAGGCAGCACCCCTGAGGCCAAGCCAGCCAGCACCCCTGAGTCTTCAGAACTGTAAGTAAATTATATATAAGGGGAGCTTATAATATGAAAGAGACGAATTACGCCTGAACAGACATATAGCGCAAATTCCACTTTTTGTTCACGTTTTTTTTTTGGGGGGGGGGGGGGGGGTCGGGGTGGCAGTGGATCTTGGGTGAGTTCCCACGCTTTTTTTTCCCAGGACTTGACCCCTGGTTGCATCCCACAGCAAAAACCATGGTCCACAGAGAGCTTCCAAAGCATCAGAGGGATCTCATTGTTAAAAGGTATCAGTCAGGAGAAGGGTACAAAAGAATTTCCAAGGCATTAGATATACCATGGAACACAGTGAAGACAGTCCTCATCAAGTGGAGAAAATATGGCACAACAGTGACATTACCAAGAACTGGACGTCCCTCCAAAATTGATGAAAAGACAAGAAGAAAACTGGTCTGGGAGGCTACCAAGAGGCCTACAGCAACATTAAAGGAGCTGCAGGAATATCTGGCAAGTACTGGCTGTGTGGTACATGTGACAACAATCTCCCGTATTCTTCATATGTCTGGGCTATGGGGTACAGTGGTAAGACGAAAGCCTTTTCTTACGAAGAAAAACATCCAATCTGAATTCTCCTAAAAGCATATGGGAAAAGGTGTTCTGGTCTGATGAAACCAAGGTTGAACTTTTTGGCCATAATTCCAAAAGATATGTTTGGCGCAAAAACAACACTGCACATCACCAAAAGAACACCATACCCACAGTGAAGCATGGAGGTGGCAGCATCATGCTTTGGGGCTGTTTTTCTTCAGCTGGAACTGGGGCCATAGTTAAGCTAGAGGGAATTATGAACAGTTCCAAATACCAGTCAATATTGGCACAAATCCTTCAGGCTTCTGCTAGAAAGCTGAACATGAAGAGGAACTTCATCTTTCAGCATGACAACGACCCACAGCATACATCCAAATCAACAAAAGAATGGCTTCACCAGAAGAGGATTAAAGTTTTGGAATGGCCCAGCCAGAGCCCAGTCCTGAATCCGATTGAAAATCTGTGGGGTGATCTGAAGAGGGCTGTGCACAGGAGATGCCCTCGCAATCTGACAGATTTGGAGTGTTTTTGCAAAGAAGAGTGGGCAAAATGTCAAAATGTGCCATGCTGATAGACTCATACCCAAAAAGACTGAGTGCTGTAATAAAATCAAAAGGTGCTTCAACAAAGTATTAGTTTAGGGTGTGCACACTTATGCAACCATATTATTTTATTTTTATATTTTTTCTTCCCTCTACCTAAAAGACGGTGGAAAAAGTTCTGAAATGATTTATCTTTGTCTCATTTTTTTTACATCACAGAAACCTGACATTTAACAGGGGTGTGTAGACTTTGTATATCCCCTGTACATCTAGCATAGCAACTGGAGCAATGAAAGGGGAGATCCTTGATTCCATGGGAGGTACAGGGCTGGCTTTTGCTTTGTTAGAAATAACTTGTCATGTACTATATGATGTCTAATTTTCGTTTTTTTATATTAATCATGGGATAACCCCTTTAATGAGGGAAATTTATAGAACTGGTGTAAAGGAAAACTGGCTTAGTTGCCCATAGCAACCAATCAGATTCCGCCTTTCATTTTTCAGAGCCCCTTTTGAAAATAAAAGGTTGCTGTGGGCAGCTAAGCCAGTTTTCTTTTACAGTTTGATAAATGTTTTTATGACTTTTTTTTTTCTACTTTGGGATGTGAATTTGCACAAGATAACCTCATGTGAGGTTCAAATAGTCGATATATGTGTAAAAAAAAAAAAAAGGATGCAAAGGTGTAGAACACTATGATTTTCCATCCTGCAGAGTCCAGCAAGAAAATGTTTATGTCAACGGAATGTTAAATGGAAACCCATGGTGACAGATGTCACTGTATGGCATCCGTTGGAGGCGTCCGTTTAACCTATATGTCATACATTAAACGTGGATCAAAAACCTAAAAATAATTAAAGAAGTGATAACAGTAAAGCGGCTCATGCCGCTCTACAGAGCACTAGTGAGACCTCATTTGGAGTATTGTGCTCAGTACTGGAGACCATATCTCCAGAAGGATACTGATACTTTGGAGAGAGTTCAGAGATGAGCTACTAAACTGGTACATGGATTGCAGGATAAAACTTACAAGGAAAGATTAAAGGACCTTAACATGTATAGCTCGGAAGAAAGACGAGACAGAGGGGATATGATAGAAACTTTTAAATACGTAAAGGGAATCAACAAGGTAAAAGAGGAGAGAATATTTAAAAGAAGAAAAACTGTTACAAGAGGACATAGTTTTAAATTAGAGGGGCAAAGGTTTAAAAGTAATCTATGTTTCTATGTTTCTCTTCCTGATGTGAAAACACTGCATTTTCATGCAGTCACCACCAGAGCAAGTTCAGTGAAAACAGATTATTACAGTTTCTAATTGCATCAATTGTAACTGCATGAATTCCTATGCACTGAGCTCCCCCTAGTGGTGGCTGCAGGCAGACAGCTTTGTTATAGAAGGGAAGCAGGAGAATTATCAATTCAGTTTTGACAGTTTTCTGGTGTAAACACATTGAGAGATGTGCTGTTCAGAATCTTCATGAACTATCTGTTCCACATTTTATGACATAGAAGTTGGATAAAGTGGGTGTAGGGTTGAGCAAACACCTGGAAGTTCGGGACCCGAACTTGACTCCGAACCCTATTAAAGTCAATGGGGACCCGAATTTTGGGACACTAAAATGGCTCTAAAAAAGTCATAGAAAGGGCTAGAGGGCTGCAAAAGGAAGCAAAATTGGGGGAAGAGCAGGACAATTGCCCTGCAAACAAATGTGGATAGGGAAATGAATTAAAATAACATAGAATTTAAAAAAAATCAAGATCTTGAACTAGGAGGGGGCGGTCAAAGTGGAGTAGGAGGTTAAGGAGGCGGTGGATGTGGCGGTGTAGGTGGAAGCTATTTTTGTAGTTTTATTTTATTTTTTATAAATTTCGGAAGACCCCAAAACAAAATATAAAAAAGAAAACAAAGAGAAAGTGCGCTGGAGTATAACAATGGCTGGGTGCAGCCGGTATACTTGTCTATTTTGCACAAGGTACGGACAAGTCCTGTGGGATCCATGCCTAGTTCATTTTAATGATTGTTAGCTTGTCCACATTGGCTGTGGACAGGCGGCTGCGCTTGTCTGTGATCACCCCCCCTGCCGTGCTAAACACACCTTCGGGCAATACACTGGCCGCAGGGCAGGCCAGCACATCCAAGGCGTAAAGGGCAAGCTCAGGCAATGTGCCCAATTTGGAGACCCAGAAGTTGAATGGGGCAGACCCATCAGTCAGTACGTGTAGGAGTGTGCACACGTACTGTTCCACCATGTTGCTGAAATGCTGTCTCCTGCTAAGACGTTCCATATCAGCTGGTGGTGCTGGTTGTTGTGGCGTGCTGACAAAGCTTTGCCACATTTCGGCCATGCTAACCCTCCCTTCTGAGGTGCTGGCGGTGCTCCAGCTGCATTGGCGACTTCTTCCTCCTCCTCTGCCTTCGCTTGTACTCGCGCATCTTCCGATCACGCTCCAGCGACGGGATTAAGGACGGCACGTTGTCATTGTAGCGGGGATACAGCAGGGTGGCCACCTAGTAATCAGCACTGGTTAGAATGTGGGCAACTCGGCCGTCGTTGCGCTGGCACTGCAGCATATAGTTGCCCAGAGGCAACGACAAGCTGTCCTCTGTGGGAGGTGGATCGTCTGTGTCTTCTGTTTCCCGCCAGCCACGCTCCAGTGATGCCCATGAACTGTGCCGTGGCTGGACAATTGTGTACATGGCCTCTGTTGGTGCAAGAAGCCACCCTCCGAGCCGCTTGTGAATGACTGGCCTGATAACCGTGGAAATTATCCCTCTTCCTCCTCCTCTTCTTCCTGTGCCACATTCTCTTGCATCATCGGCCGAAGCGTTTTTTCAAGGCGACATAGAAGTGGGATAGTAAAGCTGAGGACTGCGTCATCGGCACTGGCCATGTTGGTGGAGTACTCGAAACAGCGCAACACGGCACACACGTCCCGCATGGAGGCCCACTCGTTGGTGGTGAAATGGTGCTGTTCCACAGAGTGACTCACCCGTGCGTGCTGCAGCTGAAACTCCACTATCGCCTGCTGCTGCTCGCACAGTCTCTCCAGCATGTGCAAGGTGGAGTTCCACCTTGTGGACACGTTGCATATGAGGCGGTGACCGGGAAGGCCGAAGTTACACTGCAGCGTAGACAGGCGAGCAGCAGCAGGGTGAGAACGCCGAAAGTGCGCACAGACAGACCGCACTTTTTGCAGCAGCTCTGACATATCGGGGTAATTTTTCAGGAACCTCTGCACCACCAAATTTAGCACATGTGCCAGGCAAGGGATGTGCGTCAAACCGGCTAGGCCCAGAGCTGCTACGAAATTTCCCCCATTATCGCACACCACCAGGCCGGGCTTGGGGCTCAGTGGCACCAACCACTCATCCATGCCCGTCCACAGCTCCTGCGTGGTGTGGGATTTTTGCCCCAAACAGATGAGTTTCAAAACAGCCTGCTGTCGTTTTCCCCTGGCTTTGCTGAAGTTGGTAGTGAAGGTGTTACGCTGACCAGATGAGGAGGCGGTAGAGAGGAAGCGGTGTAGGAGGAGGCAACAGGAGGCAAAGAGAAACGTCATGCAATCCTCGGTGGTGGAAGGACATGCGCCAAACTGTTATCCCCCTCAGGCCCAGCCACCACTGCATTTACCCAGTGTGCAGTTAGGGAGATATAACGTTCCTGCCCGTGCTTACTGGTCCACATATCAGTGGTTATGTGGATCTTGCCACAGATGGCGTTGCGCAGTGCACACCTTATTTTGTCCGCCACTTGGTTGTGCAGGGTGGGGATGGCTCGCCTGGAAAAGTAGTGTTGGCTGGGAACCACACACTGTGGAACAGCCACCTCCATAAGTTTTTTAAAAGTCTTCATCTCCACGAGACGGAATGACAGCATTTCAAAGGCCAGGAATTTTGAAATGCTGGCATTCAGGGCCAGGGATCACGAGTGGGTAGGGGGGTACTTCCTCTTTCTTTCCAGTGTTTGGGAGATGGACAGCTGAATGCTTCCATGGGACAGTGTGGAGATGGTTGGTGATGGTGACGGACGTGGTGGCGTTGCTGCCACATCCTCTGTTTGCGGGGTGGCAGGTGCCACTGTCACTCCAGAGGGGGAGGAAGAGGCTGAGACTGCAGCAGAAGGGGGACCAGGAGGAGCCTGAGATCTTTCGTGGTTTTTGAGGTGTCTACTCCACGGCAGCTCGTGCTTTGCATTTAGATGCCTGGTCATGCAGGTGGTGCTCAGGTTTAGAACATTTATGCCTCGCTTCAGGCTCTGATTGCACAGTGTGCAAACCACTCACATTTTGTCGTCAGCACATTGTCTGAAGAACTGCCACGCCAGGGAACTCCTTGTAGCTGGCTTTGGTGTGCTCAGTCCCTGGGTGCAGTGGGCACTCTGCTTTTGCACACTGCTCCCTCTTTTGCTGTGCAGCTGGTGCTGTGTGACCACCACCTCGTCCTCCGAACTGCACAGGTCACTCGCATGACCTTGATTCCATGTGGGGTCTAGGACCTCATCATCCTCCACATCATCTTCCAACCGCTCTTCACCCCTGCCCTCCTTGCTGGTCTGCACACTGCAGAAGCATAAGTGGATGGGCATCATGATCAGTGCACTCAATCTCTTCCACTTCTAGAGCAGGGTTATGTGGACGGCCCTCGGAAACACCTGCCAGCAGAGTCATCAAAAAGCATAAGAGACTGCTGCATGACTTGGGGCTCAGACTGCTTGGCTGATTTGCAAGGGGGTGAGGTGAAAGACAGATGCCCATGGGCTGCAGGTGCCAATTCTGCGCTTTCAGCAGGGAACCGAATGGGAGACAATGTGAAGGAACTGGAGGCACTGTCAGCCATCCAATCTACTACCTCCTCTACTCGTTCTGGCCTCACCATTCGTACACCGGTATTCGGGCCTATAAAATAACGCTGAACGTTCTGTCGCCTACGTGCACCTGAGGAAGGTGTTTCATTTGGGCGTGTAGCTGGCACAGATCGACCACGCCCTCTCCCTGCAATAGGAGCTCCACCAATCCCAGCAGCACCATGACCAGGGCCACGTCCAGGGGCGTAGCTAAAGACTCATGGGCCCTGGTGCAAGAGTTGAGCTTGGGCCCCCCCTTCCCTCAGTGCTTTGTGGTCGGGGGCAGGGAAGCACATGGTTTTCATGCTGCCTGAGGTAAAAATTCAAACGGCACCCCACCTTCCCCTTCCCCATACCACATTCCTGACCTAACCCCTTCCCTCCAGCCAGAGGTGTAACTTGACCAGCATGCACTTTCTTATGTGGCACAAGGGTCTTTGGGCCTTCTGCATTCCTTTTTCCCGGAGTGCTCTGACCTATGTTGGAGATGTTTGGAGGAGGTGGGTACAATGTCCCATATTTGGTGGCAGTGTAAGAAAATTGTTCCCTTCTGGTCGGCCCTGAATGAGTTGTACAACAGTATGTCGGGTACGACATCTGTTTGGACTCCGGAGGAAGCTTTGTTATCAATGTTTGCCGGGTCCGTTCAGATAGCTAAAAAGGGCCTCCTGAGATTTTTCATGTAGGCGGCTCGTGTGGTGTTGCCTAGACATTGGAAGTCACAGGACGCTCCGAAGATAACAGAATGGCTAGAGACGTTTGAGAATATGCGTAGAATGGAGGAATTGATTGCAGAGGATGCGGGACTAGACCAGAAATACTTGAAAGTGTGGATGCCATGGATTTTGTTCAAGGGGTCCCAGGGGCTTTCTGATTGGCTAGACCGGTCCAGTTCATCTCCGGTTATATCAGAATGATGATGTTTGCTTTTATGGAAGATACCTAGTAGTCTGTCTTTATCCTTATGTGTTGTGTTTGTGTTGTCTATGTTTGTCTCCCCCGTATGTCTTGATTTCATGTTTATGCATAGGCTTCAGGAAACACTCTTTGTTGTGGGTTCTATAAGTGTAAGATCTCCTTGATCAGATTATGTAATCCTACTACTGTCACTATTATTTATGATGTGTTTTCCACATTGTACTGGTCCATGTTGTTAAATTTTTTGCCTGAATAAAATCGCACTAACACTGTCCATCACTTCAGCTGCCTGCTTTCTGTCCCTTCACCCCTGAGAGCTGATGGGCGGTGCTACACGTGATCCAGCTTAGCGTTGAGCGAACCTGAACTGTAAAGTTCGGGCCCGTACCGAACTTTATGATTTTTGGTACCCGGACCCGAAATTTGTCCAGGTGTGACTTTTTTATTACAAAAACGCTTTGCATTCTGCATTGCCTGGGAGTGATTGACTCACATGTCCTGGGAAACTGTGTGGGGCAAGGGGGCCCATACTAAGTTTTGCTATGGGGCCCTATGACATCTGCTTATGCCCCTGCTTTAAATGTGGATCTATTAAAGTCCATAAACAATAACAAAAAAATGGCAGAAAAAAATCTAGAATTCACAGCTAGGACAATATACCGTCAGAGGGAAAATATTTAGGACGGTATGCATATATCGTATAATCACAGAGTACCTCCTATTAAAACGTAGCCTTTAATAAATCAAATATAAAATAACCCCACAAAAAAGATATAAATACACAAAAAAAGAAAAAAAGAAAGAGGAATGACAAAGCATATGAAGATAGGCATTAGATACACTGTGGACTGGGTAATCCTGAATGTCCATGTTTTTAGGGCAGGGTTGTAGCATTTGATTTGGGATCTATCCCTAATGCCGACCCTTTTCTTGGTAGTCCCTGCCTAAAAAACGGAATGGCCGCCCCGATAGGGGCGATCCCGTATTCAGGAACCTCCTGTATACCCTAGACTGACCCTTAGGACAGATGATACAGGCAGAGCCATATAGGATGCCCAATATTGATGTATTATGGCCTAATCTAGGTATACGAAAATAATAAATGCTCAGTACACATAGTTTGTTATAGTAAAAAATAAGTAAATGCTGAGTACACAGTAATAATAAATAAATGCTGAATACACAATGTCATTCTTCTAAGTACTATATACGGTTATCTTTATGGATGTCAAGTAACTGCTGAGTACACAATATCATTCGTACGATAGAAGATGCGACTATCGACGGCTAGATGCCAAATACACTGTTCGCCAGTTTATAATACAATAATGTAGGTGCCTAAGTTGGTTGCTGTTGGCAACCCCACACTTTTAGGCCCCTAGATCCCAATGCGTTTCGCCCATAATAATAACTTGGGCTCATCAGGGGACACCTAATACAGTGTCCTAGTAGGCATCACGTATAAGTAAAAGCCAATTATTCCACTGATGACACTGATAAAGTTGTCATTTACAGCAGACATTCATTAATGACAGTAATAGATTTGTCATTTACAGCAGACAATTTATGCAGTAAGCCATTATATCAGGTCCAACTTTTGGACCAGACCAAAACCCCTCCACCGCAATATTGGTGAATAAGAATCCCACAAGTTTAAGGGAGAGATGGTGCATAAAAGATACAGCACCAAATTGATATATTCATGGTACTTGCGTGCCCCAGAATAGATAGTCAGGGTGATCACATGGAGTATCTAGTGCATATGGTTACCACACTAGTCCGGCCACATCACAAAAAGCCTGCGCCAATGACTTACTTAGGTTGAAATGACCTATCGCTGATCTCAGACTCTGCCATCAACTGACTGCACTGTAAAACAGCAGGCACTTGGAGGCTATGGTACCGGATTAGCTCCTGAAACAGCACCATCTTTAAATACCTCTCAGGAAGGGGTTAAACACCATATAAGATCTAATGCACCCGGCTGTATTTGTTTTTGCAAAACACGGATACTGGCCGTGTACATCCTGCATTTTCCCTTCTGCAGGTCCCACAGTATGTTTCAATTACCTGTTCTTGTCCGCAAAATGGACAAGAATAGGACATGTCATTTTTTTTTTTGAGGGGAACATATTTTTGCAACCCCCAAAAAAATGCAGATCAGATACGGACCACAACATAAGAGGTTCTACAAATTTGTAATATACTTTCTGTGATGAACCGAACCTCGCAGCCCTACCTGACATCACTACAATCCCTCACACTTTGTCTTAGGGTACTTTCACACTTGCGGCAGAGTGATCTGGCAAGCAGTTCCGTCGCCAACTGATGGCATTTGTAAGACTTATCAAGATCCTGATCAGTCTTAAAAATGCCTGATCAGTCAGAAAAATGCATTGAAATGCCGGATCAGTCTTTCCGGTGTCATCCGGCAAAGCGGATCCGTCATTTTTTTTCCACCTTTTTTTCGGTCTGCGCAGGCATTCCGGTATTTTGAATGCCGACCCCGGCACTAATACATTGCTATGGATTACTCTCCATTCAGAATGCATGGGGATAAAACTGATCAGTTCTTTTCCGGTATAGGCCCCCTAGGACGGAACTCTATGCCGGATAAGAAAAACGCTAGTGTGAAAGTACCCTTACAATTCTTCATCATTTTCAAGATATAAGTTTGTTGTCAGTGAATAAGAACACATTTGTTTCCATTCTGTGAACTAAAAAGCCTGGAATCTAAACTGATACATTGCAGCAAACTAGCAAAGAGATTAGTGCAGCTGCTGCAGATGTATTTATCTCACAGTTTACTGTCCTTGAATGAAAGAAAACAAATAGGAATGTTCTCATTCACTGACCTTGAAAATGATGTTGAATTAAAATACAAAAAGGCAGATTTAGCACAGGTTTCATTCCAGTTTTATGGGGTAAAAAAGTTGCAAATTATGGCAGATGCTATGTTTGTGTTATAATTTCAGGTGTTTTACACTTCTCAAAACTTTTCAAATATGGCAAGCAAACTGGACGGGGCAGATTCACTATAATTTATGTCTGAAACTGGATTTGATTTGATAAACCTGGTGCATCTTATTCTGAGAGATTTTTCGCTAACGCTGGAGTATGAAACTCCAGCCTTAGGGCTCATGCATCGAACGTATTTTCTTTCCGTGTCCGTTCCGCTTTTTTTGCAGACGTATACGGAACCATTCATTTCAATGGGTCCACAAAAAAAACTGAAGTTACTCCGTGTGCATTCCGTTTCTGTATGTCCGTAATTCCGTTCCGCAAAAAAAAAAGAATATGTCCTATTATGGTCCGCATTTCGGACAAGGATAGTACTGTTCTATTAGAGGCCAGATGTTCTATTCTGCAGAATACGAAATGCACACAGACGTCATCCGTAATTTTTGAGGATCCGTTTTTTGCGGAAAGCAAAATACATATGGTCGTGTGCATGAGGCCTCAGCGAATTTGCCCCACAGTAATGTGCTTTAAAAATATGTATCTAGAATTGCTACAAGTACTCTCACAAAAAGTAAAATTAATGGAGGTCTTAATCTTCCAGATCTTAAAGGGTTTCTGTCACCCCATTAAACCGTTTTTTTTCTTTTCTTTACTAATAATCCCTATAGTGCGATCTCATGATACATAAGCAAATTAATCATTTTGGTTCAGTAGAATTTGCTAAAAATCGATTTTTAAAATATGCTAATTACCTTGCTACCAGCAAGTAGGGCGGCTACTTGCTGGTAGCAGCCGCATCCTCCGATGGTAATGACGCCCCCCTCGGCATGCTGATTGACAGGGCCAGGGAAGGGAATCGTTCTCTGCTGGCGCTGTTAGAATTTGAAATCTCGCGCCTGCGCCGTACCTGTCTTCAATCGGCGCAGGCGCACTGAGAGGCGGCCGCTCTCTCGACCGCTCCATCCTCAATGCGCCTGCGTCGATGACGTCATCAAGTACACCCGGAAGAGATTTATTATTAATAATCGTTGGTGGTATAGTGTTAATAACTGTCATTTTTATAAAATTATTTATTCCCATTTCGTTGGTGGTTTTTGTGGCAGCATGCTTATTATGTACATACTTACCTGATTCGAGCATCCAGCGACGTCACCAGACTCTCCGCCTCCTTCCAGCGATGCCGGCGTCTTCTCTTCCGGGTGTACTTGATGACGTCATCGACGCAGGCGCATTGAGGATGGAGCGGTCGAGCGAGCGGCCGCCTCTCAGTGCGCCTGCGCCGATTGAAGACAGGTACGGCGCAGGCGCGAGATTTCAAATTCTAACAGCGCCAGCAGAGAACGATTCCCTTCCCTGGCCCTGTCAATCAGCATGCCGAGGGGGCGTCATTACCATCGGAGGATGCGGCTGCTACCAGCAAGTAGCCGCCCTACTTGCTGGTAGCAAGGTAATTAGCATATTTTAAAAATCGATTTTTAGCAAATTCTACTGAACCAAAATGATTAATTTGCTTATGTATCATGAGATCGCACTATAGGGATTATTAGTAAAGAAAAAAAAAAAAAACGGTTTAATGGGGTGACAGAAACCCTTTAAAGGGGTTATCCCATCATAATGATCACTGTTAAATCTGTTAATGATTTGACAGTGATCATTTTTGTAAATATACTTTATTAACAAATTCCCACCGATTAGGAGAAAATTCATCCCCACTTACCTCATTGTTGTGACTCGGTCTCCCCTGGTTACGACCACCGCTCTTCCGCAAAATCCCGATGGTCGCGCTTGCCCAGAAGACTTCTTCTTTTCTCCCGGCCGGGCCACTCGCTGTCCTGAACGCGCACGCTGCCGCGCATGCGCGACTGTGACTTCTTCCCGGCCAGAATAGTACAGAGATGCGAACGCGCACGCCGGCTCTGTACTATACTGGCCAGAAATAAGTCACATTGCGCATGCGCGGCAGCGTGCGCGTTCAGTCCAGCGTGCGGCCCGGCCGGGAGAAGACTTCAATCAAGATGAAGCCCGCCCCCAGCCAGAATCCAGGAAGTGAACGCGCGGTGGCAGCAGGTAAGTATGAAAACGCAAAGTGGGATAACCCCTTTAAGGATTACTTCCTGGCCACCCAAATACAGGTGCTGAAGAAATGGTGGACGTTAGAAGTGCATACTCCATGGGTGCAAATAGAGTCTGCATCAACCCCAAGTGGCCATCTCAAAGCTCTTTTGATTGACAGCTTAAGTGTCTCCAAATCTAAGGTTCTGCCTTTACCTCTTGTAATGAAAACTTCACTACATCACTGGTGTCTATTTCATAAAAACTGTAATCCGACTCCTCTCTCACTGTTAGAAACGACACCTCTGCAATTGGTAGAATTACATATTCCTGAGTTAGATCTATCATCATGGGGCCCCTTAGGTATCAACACGCTTAGTCAACTATATAATAATGGCGCTTTAAAATCCTTTAGCGAGCTACAAGAGGAATTTGAGATTCCCTGGGGAGACTTCTTTAAATTTTTGCAGGTTAGACACCTCCTACAATCAAAACCACCTTACCAAGTGATTGCGCATAAGGGGATATTTGAGATATGGGCCCGTCCTACTAGTAATGACCGCAAAGAAGGGATTGGATCTCTATATCAAGCTCTTGGCTTGAAATCCACCTTTTCTAAATCTGCACCACTTCAAGCATGGGATAAGGAATTGAAAGTAGCTATCCCTGAGTTAGAATGGATAGCAACATTCAAATTTATCTCTAAGACATTTCGGAGCACGTCCTTGTATGAGGCGGCCGTTAAGTCATGTTTGAGATGGTACTATACCCCTGACAGACTGAGCAAAATGTACCCTGGCACGTCTCATCTCTGTTGGCGTGGTTGTGGTTACTCTGGTACATTACTGCATATTCTCTGGGAATGCCCCTTGATATTAAAAATCTGGTCTGATATTTTCAAGATAGCTTCTAAGTTCTGTGGTATCACGGTCAATAAAAGTGTGTTCACGGCTTTGTTTTTCAGGGATATACAAGAAGTCCCACCTAAGTGCAGAATTCCAGTAGCGCATTTATTGCTAGTCACTAAATTAACGCTAACTAAATACTGGAAATCAGCTTCTATCCCATCTGAGGCTGAAATAGTAGCTAGAGTTCATAACAATTGTGCATACGAGAAAGCTATGGCTTATAGGGAACATAGAGTGGATAGGTTCTTGTACCAATGGGGGTCGTGGACGCAGTTCCTGCCTGGGGCCCTAGGCCAACCCTTTGACATGTCACTATGATGTCTAAACTCTGCATGACTATAATGTTATTTCATATAAAGGCAATGAGTATTTTCTGTTGCTTTTCTTTTGTTTTCGTTGTTGTTGCTGTCGCTTTTCTTTTATTATTTTTCTGCTCCCTATATACTTAATACTTGTTTACTTGTATTAAATTACCTATTGCCGATTGTAATGCAGTGCCATCTATGTATACTCATATGTATGACCAACTATCTTCTGTATCTGATGGTGTTTAATCATCGCTTGTGTTGAAAATATTCAATAAAAATGATTGAAATATAAAAATATGTATCTAACGATTAAGATTTATTGACTTCAAGCCACAAAACCCACTTAACTCCTTAAGGACACAGCCTTATTTCACCTTAAGGACCAGGCCATTTTTTGCAAATCTGACCAGTGTCACTTTAAGTGGTGATAACTTTAAAACGCTTTGACTTATCCAGGCCATTCTGAGATAGTTTTTTCGTCACATATTGTACTTCATGACACTGGTAAAATGGAGTAAACAAAAATTCATTTTTATTTATAAAAAAAATACCAAATTTGCCCAAAATTTGGAAAAATTAGCAAATTTCCAAGTTTCAATTTCTCTACTACAAAAATAGTTATTACTTTACATTTCCCATATGTCTACTTCATGTTAGGATCATTTTGGGAATGACATTTTATTTTTGGGGGACGTTACAATGCTTAGAAGGTTAGAAGTAAATCTTGAAATTTCTCAGAAATTTTCGAAAACCAACTTTTTAAGGACCAGTTCTGAAGTCACTTTGTGAGGCATACATAATAGAAACCACCCAAAAATAAAACTACACCCCTCAAGGTATTCAAAACTGATTTTACAAACGTCGTTAACCCTTTCGGTGTTCCAAAAGAATTAATGGAAAATAGAGATACAATTTCAAAATTTCACTTTTTTGGCTGATTTTCCATTTTAATATTTTTTTCCCAGTTACAAAGCAAGGGTTAACAGCCAAACAAAACTCAATATTTATGGCCCTGATTCTGTAGTTTACAGAAACACTCCATTTTGTTGGACTGTTTTTTTTTTTTACACCATGTCCCATTTGAAGCCCCTCTGATGCACCCCTAGAGTAGAAACACCATAAAAGTGACCCATCTAAGAAACTACACCCCTCAAGGTATTCAAAACGGATTTTACAAACATCGTTAACCCTTTAGGTGTTCCACAAGAATTAATAGAAAATAGAGATACAATTTTAATATTTTTTTTCCAGTTACAAAGCAAGGGTTAACAGCCAAACAAAACTCAATATTTATGGCCCTGATTCTGTAGTTTACAGAAACACTCCATATGTGGTCGTAAACTGCTGTACGGGCACACGGCAGGGCGCAGAAGGAAAGGAATGCCATACGGTTTTTGGGAGGCAGACTTTGCTGGACTGGTTTTTTGACACCATGTCCCATTTGAAGCCCCCCTAATGCACCCCTAGAGTAGAAACTCCAAAAAATTTACCCCATTTTAGAAACTACGGGATAGGGTGGAAGTTTTGTTGGTACTAGTTTAGGGTACATATGATTTTTGGTTGCTCTATATTACACTTTTTGTGAGGCAAGGCAACAAGAAATAGCTGTTTTGGCACCGTTGTTTTTTTTTGTTATTTACAACATTCATTTGAAAGGTTAGATCATGTGGTATTTTTATAGAGCAGGTTGTCATGAACGCGGCAATGCCTAATATGTATACAATTTTTTTTATTTATGTAAGTTTTACACAATGATTTCATTTTTGAAAAAAAAAAAAAACATGTTTTAGTGTCTCCATAGTCTGAGAGCCATAGTTTTTTCAGTTTTTGGGCGATTATCTTAGGTAGGGTCTCATTTTTTGCAGGATGAGATGACGGTTTGATTGGCACTATTTTGGGGTGCATATGACTTTTTGATCGCTTGCTATTACACTTTTTGTGATGTAAGGTGACAAAAAATTGTTTTTTTTACACTGTTTTTATATTTTACGGTGTTCACCTGAGGGGTTAGGTCATGTTATATTTTTTACAGAGTCGGTCGATACGGATGCAGTGATGCCTAATATGCAGGGCCGTCTTTACCAAGGGGCAAAAGGGGCAGCTGCCCCGGGCCCAGTTGCTCCTGGGGGGTCCAAGGCAGCTGCCTCTTGAGCCCTGCTAGCTACTGCCCCGGGTGTCAGGCTGTCAGCTACACAGGGGGTGCTGCCATGCCATGCCTGCCGACACTGAGTCCAGGCATCATGATCGTACTGTGTTAAAGTTGTGATCTAGGACCTTAATGACATGATCACCATGTGACCAGTAACCTAGCAATTACTGGTCACATGGCTATGAGGTCATCACAGGTCCTATCAGGAGTGTTGCAGAAGTTAACTGTGGAGCTTTTTTGTGTAAAGATTACATCAGAAAAGGGTGACAGGGGCTGTTATGTTAATATACTGTAAACTACTGTATAGTGGGGTGCTGTATACTGTGTGGGGGCCTGTATACTGTGGGGGGATGTATACTGTGTGGGGGCTGTATACTGTGGGGGGCTGTATACTGTGTGGGACTGTATACTGTGTGGTGGGCTGTATACTGTGTGGGGGCCTGTATACTGTGTGGGGGGCTGTATACTGTGTGGGGGCCTGTATACTGTGTGGGGGCCTGTATACTGTGTGGGGGCCTGTATACTGTGTGGGACTGTATACTGTGTGGTGGGCCTGTATACTATGGGGGGGCTGTATACTGTGTGGGGGCCTGTATACTGTCGGGGGCTGTATACTGTGTGGTGGGCTGTATACTGTGGGGGGCTGTATACTGTGTGGGGGCCTGTATACTGTGTGGGGGCCTGTATACTGTGTGGGGGCCTGTATACTGTGTGGGGGCCTGTATACTGTGTGGGGCCTGTATACTGTGTGGGGCCTGTATACTGTGTGGGGGGCTGTATACTGTGTGGAGGCCTGTATACTCTGTGGGGGCCTGTATACTCTGTGGGGGCCTGTATACTCTGTGGGGGCCTGTATACTCTGTGGGGGCCTGTATACTCTGTGGGGGGGGGCTGTATAGTGTGGGGGGGCTGTATAGTGTGGGGGGCTATACTGCTGTACTGTATACTGTGGGGGTCTGTATACTGTATACTGTGGGTTTGGTATAGTGTGGAGTGCTATACTGCTGTACTGTATAGTGTGGGGGGCTGTATCGTGTATAGTTTGGGGTGCTGTATACAGTGAGGTGCTGTATACTGTGGGCTGCTATACTGCTCTACTATATACTGTGGGGTACTGTATAGTGTGGGGTGCTATACTGCATACTGTGTGGTGCTGTATACTATAGGGTGCTATACTGCATACTGTGGGGTGCTGTATACTATAGGGTGCTATACTGCATACTGTGGGTTGCTGTATACTATAGGGTGCTATACTGCATACTGTGTGGTGCTGTATACTATAGGGTGCTATACTGCATACTGTGGGGTGCTGTATACTATAGGGTGCTATACTGCATACTGTGGGTTGCTGTATACTATAGGGTGCTATACTGCATACTGTGTGGTGCTGTATACTATAGGGTGCTATACTGCATACTATGTGGTGCTGTATACTATAGGGTGCTATACTGCATACTGTGTGGTGCTGTATACTATAGGGTGCTATACTGCATACTGTGTGGTGCTGTATACTATAGGGTGCTATACTCCATACTGTGGGTTGCTGTATACTATAGGGTGCTATACTGCATACTGTGGGGTGCTGGGGTGCACTGTAACACTAGGGTGAGCCGAGCCCTGGTCTCCTTCCTGCAGAGCGGTGCCCACTTCCAGCCTGAGCCCAGCTGCCCAGAGCACTGATCCTGAGCCGCTGGAGTCTTCAGAACTGGAAGTATTTACAGTCATTCACTGGACTCTACCAGATGTGTGGATTTTTTGTGTGTGTTGTGGTGGAGGGCGTGATTGCATACTAAGGTGTGGGAAGGCGGGATCCAGGGGGCCCAAGTAAATTTTTGCCCAGGGTCCAATCAATATTAAAGACGGTAATAAAAATAGAATGGGCACTCATATACCTGGTACACTAGGTAGGCAATGCGACTCAAACAATGTAATAATAATATATTGATTTATTGATAGCGATTATATGCAAGTGTATATTGATATACACTTGCATATAATCGCTATCAATAAATCAATATATTATTATTACATTGTTTGAGTCGCATTGCCTACCTAGTGTACCAGGTATATGAGTGCCTATTCTATTTTTATTACTATTGTTTTCTGGTGATTGGGTACAACATCTGTTTGGTGCACCGTGCCATCCTAAAATCAGAGGTGAGCCGTCCCCTACTCTCGTTTTCTCAATATTAAAGACGGCCCTGCTAATATGTATACTTATTTATGTAAGTTTTACACAATGATTTCATTTTTGAAACAAATAAAATCATGCTTTAGTGTCTCCATAGTCTGAGAGCCATAGTTTTTTCAGTTTTTGGGCGATTATCTTAGGTAGGGTCTCATTTTTTGCGGGATAAAATGACGGTTTGATTGGCACTATTTTGGGGTGCATATTACTTTTGGATTGCTTGCTATTACACTTTTTGTGATATAGATGACAAAAAATTGCTTTTTTTAAACGTTTTTATTTTTATTTTTTTACGGTGTTCACCTGAGAGGTTATGTCATGTGATATATTTATAGAGCCAGTCGATACGGACGCAGCGATACCTAATATTTTACTTTTTTTAAATTTACTTAATACACAATAACAGCTTTTTTAAAACAAAAGAAATGATGTTTTAGTGTCTCCATATTCTGAGCCATAGTTTTTTTTATTTTTTGGGCGATTGTCTTAGGTAGGGGCTAAATTTTTGCGGGATGAGGTGACTGTTAGATCGGTACTATTTTGGTGGGCATTGTAATGCAAGGCACCAACAAACAGACCAGTGATGAAAGCAAAAAGGTGTTTATTCACCAGAAACATAAACGTCCAGGACACTTGCTGGTAACAAGGAATAATAACAAAAACCAGGCAAGGAGATTCCAGGAATAGTCCCAACCAGTGCTGAATGATGCTGTGCACTTGGCAGTCGAGTCACTCCAGATCTTGGGTCCGCTGCAAAGGACAAAGTTCCTGGCAGTCTTCAGTCACTAGCAGTTGTGACCTATACCTGGTTGAGGGAAAATAACAGTGGGCACTGATCACCCTGAGAGACCTCCTTTTAAATGCCTGCTGACCAATCCCAGGGTGCCAAGTGTCCACTACCATAGGTGAACAAATTGCCCTGCACCTGAGTACATGGCCTAAGGCAATCACAAGTTGATTAACCCATGGCTGGCTCCCTAATCCACTTTGCTCTTGTATGTCAGTATATTATGCGCCACTGGTCGACGAAGCGCATAAGAAGCGCGTACTCGCGACCGTGTATCCCTTTGCGAACCTGCCCTCGTGCGTACGCACGGACGCATGATTGACTCAGCGCGAGTATGCGAGCGCGTGGACCCAGATGCGGAAACGGAAGTCGCAGGAGACACCGGAGACAACCCTGGCCGCGGCGTCTTGTCACTCGCCTGGCCACTCTGTCCCCGGGACTCCGACGGTCCTCCCCTCCGATGTCCACGCGAACGCATCCACGCACTGGTTCGCAAAGGGGTCAGCGCTGGTGCATCAGAGACACGCATAACCTGTCCCGCAACTCCACGAGGACCCCTCTTGGTTCCCCTGGAGTGCAAAGCAGGTGAGGATCTTACATTACCCCCCCCTCGAGGAGGCGGCTCTGAAGACTCCAAGCAAGCTTTCCCCGGATTATCCCGGTGAAAGGCTGCCACCAACTCATCCGCATGCACCTGGCGAGCAGGTATCCAACATCTCTCCTCTGGACCAAAACCCTTCCAGTCCACCAAGTATTGAAGAGACCTTTGGACAAAACGAGAGTCCAAAATTCTGTTCACCTCGAACTCCGGTACCCCTTGGACCTCCAGCGGGGATGGGGTCTGAATGAAGGGAGCGGAGTCGGCTGCCGATTTGAGAAGTGAAACATGAAAGGTGTTCACTCCACGGATCGACGGTGGAAGAGCAACCTTGTACGTAACTCGGTTGATCTTTTGCGTCACTGGGTATGGGCCAATGAATCGAGGACCCAACTTGGAAGATGGCTGACGCAGCGGAATGTTCCGGGTGGAGACCCACACCTGATCTCCCACCTTAAACTTTTGCTCTACGGTGCGATGACGATCAGCAAATTTCTTCTGTTGCGCCACCGCACTGCAGAGATTCCGCTGGGCCGACGACCAAATGGGACGTCTATCCTCGAACCATTGATCCACCACCGGCGAGTCAGTGGAGGGTCCGGCCAAAGAAAAGAGTCTTGGATCCCTGCCCCCCACGCACCTGAACGGAGACATCTTAGTGGAAGCATGCTCAGAGTTGTTATAAGCCACCTCCGCAAAGGGTAGATACGCTGCCCATTCCTCCTGGCAGTCTGACACGAAGCACCGGAGATATTGTTCCAGGGTCTGGTTAGTCCTTTCCGTCTGACCGTTGGTCTCTGGGTGAAAACCAGAAGAAAAAGACAAATTAATACCCAATCGGGAGCAGAAAGAACGCCAGAAGCGAGAGATGAATTGCACTCCTCTGTCTGAAACAATGTCATCCGGCGCTCTGTGTAATCAAAAGACATGATTCAAGAACAGATCTGCCAATTCTCTGGCCGAGGGCAATCCAGGGAGTGGGATAAAATGGGCCATTTTACTAAAATGGTCCACCACTACCCAGATTACCATACTTCCAGAGGACCTTGGCAAATCTGTGATGAAATCCATGGAAATGTGAGTCCATGGAGCCTGGGGAATTGGCAGTGGGAGTAAAGTCCCAGAAGGGGCAGACCGGGACGGTTTACATCTGGCACAAACAGTACATGCCTGGATATAGGCCTTAACATCCACGGACATGTTGGGCCACCACACGTGACGTTTAACAAGGGCAAGTGTTTTCTTAACACCCAAATGCCCGGCAGACTTTGAGTCATGAAGCTGTTGGATGACCTTCAAACGAAGGTTAATGGGTACAAACCATCGACCCTCGGGTTTGTCAGGTGGACTCTCTGCCTGTGAAGGCTCAAGAAGAGAGGACAAGTCCTCCATTACTTCTGCGGCCCCCAGGGCAGCAAGAAAACATTTAGTTGGGAGAATGGTTTCTGGCTCAGAGTCCAGGACGGAAGCAGCCTCAGGGAAGCAGCGGGACAGGGCATCTGCCTTCACGTTTTTGGAACCTGGTTTATAAGTGAGGCGGAAATTGAAGCGGGTGAAAAACAATGTCCACCGGGCTTGTCGGGAGTTGAGTCTTTTGGCACTCTCTAGATACTCCAAATTTTTGTGGTCAGTGTAAACCGTGATGGGATGTTCTGCCCCCTCTAGCCAATGTCTCCACTCTTGAAAAGCCAATTTTACTCCCAGAAGCTCTCTATTGCCGATATCATAATTACACTCGGCTGGAGAGAGCTTCCGAGAGAAGAAGGCACAGGGATGTAACCTCTCAGGGTCCCCAGAATACTGTGAGAGAACTGCCCCTACACCGACCTCTGAGGCATCGACCTCGAGAACAAAAGGTCTGGAGGTGTCTGGATGAGTAAGAATTGGTGCCGTGCAAAAGGCCTGTTTCAGCGTCTCAAAGGCTCTGACTGCCTCTCTCGTCCACTTAGAAGGATTAGCTCCCTTCTTAGTGAGGTTGGTGAGAGGTACTACTATCGCAGAAAAATTCTTAATAAACTTGCGGTAGAAGTTGGCAAAGCCTAAGAAACGCTGCAACCCCTTAAGATCCTTAGGCTGAGGCCAATCCAAGACAGCAGAAAGTTTGGATGGGTCCATAGCCAATCCCTTTTCTGAGATAATGTACCCCAGGAAAGGCAATTCCTTCACCTCAAACAGACACTTCTCAAGTTTGGCATAGAGGCGGTTCTCCCTCAGTTTCTGGAAAACCTGACACATGTGTCTCCGATGAGAGACCAGATCCGAAGAGTAGATTAGTATGTCATCTAGATAGACAACAACACAACTATCCAAGAAATCTCTGAGAACATCGTTGATGAACTCCTGGAAGACCGCGGGAGCATTACAGAGACCGAAAGGCATCACGAGATACTCGTAATGCCCGTCTCTGGTATTAAATGCGGTCTTCCATTCGTCACCCTCTCTAATGCGAACTAAATTATAAGCACCCCTTAAATCGAGTTTGGTGAAGACTCGGGCCCCTGCCACCTGAGAAAACAGATCATCAATCAGAGGCAGTGGATACCGATTCTTCACCGTAATCCGATTAAGGGCACGATAATCGATGCAAGGTCTCAAGCCTCCATCCTTCTTCTCCACAAAGAAGAATCCAGCTCCAGCAGGGGAAGTGGATGGACGAATGAAATTCTTCTCAAGGTTCTCTTTAATATACTCCCGCTGAGCCTGAACCTCAGGCCCAGTGAGATTATAAAGATGCCCTCGTGGTGGCATGGTACCTGGCAACAGGTCTATAGGACAATCATATGACCTGTGGGGAGGTAACACATCAGCCCCCTGAGGACTGAACACATCTCGGAAATTATGATACTGCTGTGGTAAAGTACTTAATACTTCCATGGAGGCTAGTGACAGGTCGGGACGAATGCACTTAGTAAGGCATTCCGTACTCCACTGACAAATAAGACCCGAGCGCCAGTCCACTACTGGATTATGGAGCCTTAACCAAGGGAGACCCAAAATCACGGGAGTGGATGGCATGTCAAGGACAAAAAGGCTTAAGGTCTCCCGATGATCAGCCCCCACCGTTACCTGTATTCCCGGAGTCATCCACACTGCACGACCATCTTGAAGAGGGGAACCATCAATCGCGGTCACTGACATGGTGGTTTTCGGCTGGATCAACGGGATGCCAAGTCGACGAACCAAGGTTGAGTCCACAAAATTCCCAGCGGCCCCAGAATCGATTAGTGCTGAAAACTCATGGACCTTGTCTTGCCACCGTAAGGATATGGATACCATCACCCGGCTTGGAGGAGGGATAATAGCACCTAGGGGGTTCTCCTCTATGCCCCCTAGGTTCATTCGTTTCCCGCCGGCAGGAGGGGACAGGTTTCAACGAGGTGTCCAGTCTTTCCGCAAAATAGGCACAGGCCTTTCTGTTGGCGACGAGCTCGTTCTGCCTGTGTGAGATGGGAGGATCCAACCTCCATTGGCTCTTCGGCCAATTTAAGAGGCCCTGGATGTGGTCGAGAGGATGAAAACCGAGACGACCGTTCCACTCTCCTCTCACGGATTCGCCTGTCGGCATCGATTGCCTGAGAGATAGCCATTTCCAACGAGAAGGGGGTAGGCAAGGCCAAAAGAAGATCCCGGACTGCATCCGAAAGTCCCAAACGGAAGCGATGGCGTAGGGCTGCGTCGCCCCAGGTGGTGAAAGCTGCCCATCGCCTGAATTCTGCAGCGTATTCTTCAGCTGGGCGGCGGCCTTGTTGAATATGCTCAAGATTGGTCTCTGCGGTGCGAGTACGATCCGGGTCATCGTAAATCACAGCCATAGCCTCGAAGAAGGCATCCACTGACGAAAAAGCTGTATGGTCTTGAGACAAATTAAATGCCCAACGTTGGGGGTCTCCACGTAGCAGTGACATTACAATCCCAATTCTCTGCCTGAGAGTGCCAGAAGCCATCGGACGCAACTGGAAATAAAGGAGACAGGAGTCCCTGAAGTTTAAGAACTCCTGTCGCTCTCCTGTGAAGGGGTCAGGCAGAGGGATCTTAGGTTCTGTTTGATGCCTTGCGATAGTGACGGGTAGTGCTGAGGCTCCCTGGATAAGCTGCTGAACCTCCCCCATCACAGTTGTCAGTTGCTCTTGGATTTGCGCTGCAGCGGCTGATGGTATATTTGGGCGTCGTTGGAACAGCAGGTTAACGGCTCCCGTTAATTCACTCAGCTGCTGCTGGATATTGTCCATGGCAACTGTTAGTTGGGCCCACTGTTCTGTAATGCAAGGCACCAACAAACAGACCAGTGATGAAAGCAAAAAGGTGTTTATTCACCAGAAACATAAACGTCCAGGACACTTGCTGGTAACAAGGAATAATAACAAAAACCAGGCAAGGAGATTCCAGGAATAGTCCCAACCAGTGCTGAATGATGCTGTGCACTTGGCAGTCGAGTCACTCCAGATCTTGGGTCCGCTGCAAAGGACAAAGTTCCTGGCAGTCTTCAGTCACTAGCAGTTGTGACCTATACCTGGTTGAGGGAAAATAACAGTGGGCACTGATCACCCTGAGAGACCTCCTTTTAAATGCCTGCTGACCAATCCCAGGGTGCCAAGTGTCCACTACCATAGGTGAACAAATTGCCCTGCACCTGAGTACATGGCCTAAGGCAATCACAAGTTGATTAACCCATGGCTGGCTCCCTAATCCACTTTGCTCTTGTATGTCAGTATATTATGCGCCACTGGTCGACGAAGCGAATAAGAAGCGCGTACTCGCGACCGTATATCCCTTTGTGAACCTGCCCTCGTGCGTACGCACGGACGCATGATTGACTCAGCGCGAGTATGCGAGCGCGTGGACCCAGATGCGGAAACGGAAGTCGCAGGAGACACCGGAGACAACCCTGGCCGCGGCGTCTTGTCACTCGCCTGGCCACTCTGTCCCCGGGACTCCGACGGTCCTCCCCTCCGATGTCCACGCGAACGCATCCCCGCACTGGTTCGCAAAGGGGTCAGCGCTGGTGCATCAGAGACATGCATAACCTGTCCCGCAACTCCACGAGGACCCCTCTTGGTTCCCCTGGAGTGCAAAGCAGGTGAGGATCTTACAGGCATACACCTTTTTGATCGCTTACTGTTGTACTTTTTGTGATGTAAGGTGACAAAATAATTGTTTATTTAGCACAGTTTTAATTTTTTACGGTGTTCATCTGAGGGGTTAGGTCGTGTGATATGTTTATAGAGCTGGTCGATACGGATGCGGCGATACCTAATATCCCTATTTTTTACCTATTTTTTTAACTTTATTTGGGGAAAATGACTTTTTTGTTTATTTTTACTTGAAACTTGAAATTTTTGGGGGGGAAAACTTTATTTTTTCAACTTTTTTTTTTACTTTATTTTTTGTCCCACTTTGGGACTTCAACTTTTGGGGGTCTGATCCCTTTTACAATGCATTCCAATACTTCTGTATTGGAATGCATTGGCTGTATGAGTAACACTCACAGGCTTGTCACCGGAAGGCATTGCGCTGCCTTCCATGCCATCGGGTCCCCCCTACAGCCGCATGGGGACCTGATGGCACCGCCGCATAAGGTAAAAGCCGCAAACCGCAGGTCTGAATTGACCTGAGGTTCGCGGTGATCGCCGACACGGGCGGTGGTCACGGGACCCCCCCACCGCGCATTTAGCCTAGGTGCCTGCTCAATGATTTGAGCAGGCACCGGGTTCTGATCACCGCCCACCGTGCAACGGTGATCGTAAATACACAGGGCGTACAGGTATGCCCTGTGCCCTTAAGTACCAGGAAATCAGGGCGTACCTGTACGCCCTGTGTCCGTAACAGGTTAAAGGGCATCTGTCAGCAGATTTGTACCTATGAAACTGGCTGACCTGTTACATGTGCACTTGGCAGCTGAAGGCATCTGTGTTGGTTCTATGTTCATATGTGTCCGCATTACTGAGAAAAATGATGTTTTAACATATAAAAATAAGCCGCTTTGAGCACGGGCAGATTATTGTTAAGATGATCGCTAACGAGCGTTCATATGAACGCTCATTAGCGATCATCTGGCAGTGTAATACCGCCGCTGATTACCCGTTGAACACAAGCAATCCCTCGTCCATTGGGTAATCTGGCTCTTTTAACATGTCCTGGTTTGTTGCGGCAGATCGCGCTGTGTAATAGACACTCTGCTGCCGGCAAACAGTGAGACAGTATAGGGATGAGTACTGCATTAATGATTGCACATCCTTATACTGAGGAGATCGCTGCATGTAATAGCAGTGGTCTCCTCCTCCAGCAAGCAGGTGATTGACGGGAGGAAACACTTCCCTCCCGACAATCGTCTGCTCTATCTGCCCGTGTAATAGGGCCCTTAGAGGCTTCACTTTCTCTGCAACTGCCACACCCTCTTCATTTTGATTGCAAGGACCAGGCATGGTGATGTTTTCACTGCCTGGTCCTGTCAATCAAAGTGCAGGGGACACAGCAGTTGCAGAGAGAGCAGAGCCTCTAGGTGTAATGGCCATGCCTACATTGCTCCTAGAGGCTCATTTGCATATATGAAAACATCATTTTTCGCAGCAATGCGGACACATATGAACATGGAACCAACACAGATGCCTTCAGCTGCCAAGCGCACATGTAACAGGTCAGCCAGGTTCATAGGTACAAATCTGCTGACAGATGCCTATTAAAGGGGTTGTCCAGTTTGTTTGTTTTTTCACTTTTCTACATTTCAACTGTAGCCTGATGTACCTGGGGAAAAAACATACGGTACTTACATGCTCCATGACTCTCGTCACCGATTTCAGTACTGTAAATGTCAGCCAACGACTACCCTCAGAGGCGATGTGTCCCCAAGTGGCATGTCACTGCTGGGTTACTTGGCGATTGGAGACACGTCTCTAATGAAGTTACACATCAGCTGGACAACCCCTTATAGTCTGTCCACATCTGCCTGTGAGGCTCCATTCAGAGCCTCCATTGTATATTCTGTCATATACTGTATGGTGGACACCATGACGGAAACTCGATGGACCAATTATAAGTCAATGGGGTCCAACCGGCATCATTTATGTCCATCATGTAACAGGTCCAGTAATTTCATTTCATTGTTATATTCCTATAATAAATCAGAACAACAAAATTGATTAATGTAGGTCTGAACAAAGCCTAAGTCTTTCCTTAAAGGGCTTCTGTCACCCCACTAAAGTCATTATTTTTTTATTTGGCTACTTAAATTCCTTATACTGCGATATATCAATCTATAATGCTCTTACTCATTTTTGTTCAGTAGTTTAATCAAAAAATTGACTTTTATAATATGTAAATTACCTCTCTACCAGCAAGTAGGGCGGCTGCTTGCTGGTAGCAGACGCATCCTCCTCTCATAAAGACGCCCCCTCCTCATGTTGATTGACAGGGCCAGCGAACGCGCTCGTCCTCTGACTGGCCCTGTCTGCAATTCAAATCGCGCGCCTGTGTTGATTCGGCGCAGGCGCTCTGAGAGAAGGAGGCTCGCCTCCTCAGCGCGCCTGCGCCGATGACGTCTTCTCTTTCGGTGACGTCATCGGCGCAGGCGCACTGAGGGAGTGCTGAGGAGGCGAGCCTCCTTCTCTCAGAGCGCCTGCGCCGAATGAAGACAGGCACGGGATTTGAATTGCAGACAGGGCCAGTCAGAGGACGAGCGCGTTCGCTGGCCCTGTCAATCAACATGAGGAGGGGGCGTCTTTATGAGAGGAGGATGCGTCTGCTACCAGCAAGTAGCCGCCCTACTTGCTGGTAGAGAGATAATTTACATATTATAAAAGTCCGTTTTTTGATTAAACTACTGAACAAAAATGAGTAAGAGCATTATAGATTGATATATCGCAGTATAAGGAATTTAAGTAGCCAAAAAAAATAAAATGACTTTAGTGGGGTGACAGAAGCCCGTTAAAGGGATTGTTTTGTATTTGGAGAAGAGTGGCACTGTCTTTGAGAAAAAAAAACAGAATCTCTTTCTAAACTCAGACTAAAATACATTTTGTCAGTTCACCTACAGGAAAGTTCATGCATGCGAATACGGCAACATGGCAACAAGAAAGTCGCGTTACATTATTTATTTTATGCACTTATATAGCACTACTATATTCCGCAGCTCTCTACAGACATTAGCATCACGCTCTCCCCAATGGAGATCACAATCTAAGTTTCCGTGGGTTTCCTCCAGGTACTTAGGTTTCCTCCCACACTCCAAAAACATATTTCCTATGTCTTTGGTGTGTGGGAGGAAACCGGAGTACCCGGAAGAAACCCACGCAAACACGGGGAGAACATACAAACTCCATGCAGATGTTCTCCTTGGTCGAATTTGAACCCAGGACCCCAGCATTTGACCTAATGTATGTCAATGTTGTAATGCGACATGTTGCGACAAGATAGTGGTAGAAAATCGAGACGTGCGTCCAACTTTCACTCCATTTACTGTAATGCAAGTCGCACACAGTGTTTTCACAGCCAAATCAGAGTTCTAGAACAGTCATGCAACACAAAAATATGTAGCACAACTGAAACTTGGAGTTACGCAATACGCATGTCACCGTGTAGCCGTACCCTGAAGATGGATGGGGGAGAGGGACTATGTGTACTTTAAAAAAATTACTGTACAACCTCACTTGTAAATCTGTGCCGTTGCAGTTTGCAAACAACCCCCAATAAAATGTCTCACTGGTTGCTATGTGTGACTATATATTTGCATTTCTCTTTTTTTCTCAGTAACAAACCCATCTGCTATTTCTAGTTCTACATTTCAGCCTCATTAGTTAATATAATCCTCATTTGCTGCATGCCTCACCACCACAGATCTTCAGGGTACTCCCCACACAAGGCCAAGAGTATAACTCAGTGGGCGAGTTGCTCTGACAGCTATCCTCATATGACAGAACCATATACAGATATCTCAAAAGTCCAATCACGTAACCTACGAAATCCTGCTGTTGTATACATTTCAGCATGGCTATGTTCTTTGTGCTTTAGCTTGTATATTCTCATTATTTAATGGCTTATTAGCTAGTGATAGATGTATATTACACTATATAATATAGTTTTTATGTAAGAGGATACGTTTTTGTGTGTAGCCCTTGACCACAACTCTGTACCCCAAAGTCCAAAGCAACATATCTTTACTCAAATTTGGACCATATGCATCATGGTTAAAGGGAAGCTGTCAGCGGCAAAAGCTACCCCACACCGCCAGCAGTACCTTCAAGTAGCCAGCGGTGAGTTTCTAATGATTTCTTACTGCATTCAGATGAGGCAGAGGTATGAAAATTTTTATTTTATCCTCCGTCCGTGCTATTTTCCAGTCAGGCTTGAAGTCAAGGGGGCAGCGGCCTCCTTGCTTGAAGTCAAGGTAACCGCGCCCTCTTCCCTGCCCCTTCGCTGACAGCGCTTATGCAGAGAGTTCAGCTGGCTTTGCCGAACACCCGGCTGTCAGTCACAGGCGAAGGGGCAGGGGAGGGACCGCTGCCCCCTTGACTTCAAGCCTGACTGGAAAATAGCACGGACGGAGGATAAAAGAACGTTTTTCGTACTTCTGCCTCATCTGAATGCAGTAAGAAAATCATCATTGGAAACTCACTGCCGGCTACTTGAAGGTACTGCTGGCGGTTTGGGATGGCCTTTGCCGCTGACAGGCTCCCTTTAAAACAGTAGCATAGAGGGCAGTTGCAATCAGTTATGGGCATACAACATGGAAGTACAGTCTCTGTTACACTCCCAAGGCAACTCACGGCATGCAGGGCATTTGTGACTAGGCACTGACTTGGTCTCTGGTCACACTTTCAGGCGGGGCTGATTGACTACCAACCACTTCAGTTCAGAAACATGCTGGAGCTGGTCTGCAACCACGTTTGAGATGCACAGTGCCTTCTTTTCACTGGTCTCGGTGTACTGTATCCAGCTGACCCAAGAAACAGCAGCAGTTCGGTAGGGTCAAGGTACTGGAAGAGATCCACCACCACTAGGAAAAATTCTCAGAGCTACTGGTTTAACCTATGAGCCATTGTGCTCCATTAATCCTACATGTTCCCTGAAGAACCTGTTAAAAGAAATTGAACAGGGGAATTGCGTCGGGACAATGGTTTAGGTGGAGACCGCAATTCTAGGGAAAGCCGTTTATAAGTGGGGATGCGCACTATGGGGCGATGGCTTCACTTGTAGGCAGGGTGTACTAGGATTGATAGGGATAGTGTCCCAGAGTCCTACCCTTACCCAAGTGGCATTATGGCCATTTGATTACTGTGTGAAAACAAAGGGGGCAGTAACGTGTTAAAACCTAACTTTTAATTTTACAATTAAGATCCCTGTGATGGGAATATAAACCCCTTACAAACGTACAATACAGATAGCAAAAGGGAACCTGGTGTATCAGGTCGCCTACGGTCCACAGTGCTACCCCTAGGTAGAATGGGAGTGGGACTGATAGACCAATAAAAAGTAATGAAATAAGACCACAGCGGTGTGCCAAAGGTCTATAGACATGCCATTAAGCAACAAAAAGGGTCGGTCTTACCGGTGGTGGATGGTCTGGACTCGCACCCAAGGTGCGCAACTGAGGAAGTTCTTAGACTTGAGTCCTCAGGTGGCCGTTCACTGGGTGATGAAGGGCCTCAGGGAAAGGATCTGTCCCTGTTTAGGCCCTACTTGGCCTGTTACGCCCTAAAAAAAGCCTCCTAACACGGGGTCCTATCCCCGCAAGGGGTAGCCCTGTCCGGAACCTGACCCTAAACTGATAACCCTAGGTAGCCCTGCCAGGTGCAAGGAAAAAAGGCCAGGGGTGTATCCTAGAAATGATAATAGAAAATAAATGTGGCGATATATTCAATGACCCTACGCGTTTCATATAGGAATATATCTGCATCTACAGGAGAATACCTGTGGCTGTATAAGACCCCATAACTCATCGGGGGACAAGGGTCTTAAATAAAGCACCCCCACTCCCACAGAAGCTATATGGTTAAGCAAAAGGGAGAAGGGAGAAGGGTTATGGTGTCACCATTTGATTACTGGATATCTAACTTGGAGGGAGACACAACGTATCTTGAAAAGGATCTCCTTGGTCTCTGGAATCACTGCACCCCATGAGTTTGGTCATCTGAACCGTAAAAGACTACCACTGCTATAGTGACCCTATTATAGAAGAGGTGTAGCTAGGCTTTCCTGCACCCGGGGCAAGGATTCAGATTTGCGCTCCCTCCCCATGCCATTTAAATGCACATCAAGAAGGGGCAGTTAAGCGGCTCATGCCCGGCCTGCCAGGGCTGCATGTTAGAGTCACTGACGTCACTACGGCAGTGCACTGAGCTCAGCTCTGATGGATCGCTTGCTAGAGGCTGTCAGCAGAGACACCCTTAGCAAACTAAGCAATCAGTCTGTTGTGTCCTCTTCTTCCACCTTTTTTGTGTTTTTTAATATACACTGCTCAAAAAAATAAAGGGAACACTTAAACAACAAAATGTAACTCCAAGTCAATCACACTTCTGTGAAATCAAACTGTCCACTTAGGAAGCAACACTGAGTGACAATCAATTTCACATGCTGTTGTGCAAATGGGATAGACAACAGGTGGAAATTATAGGCAATTAGCAAGACACCCCCAATAAAGGAGTGGTTCTGCAGGTGGTGACCACAGACCACTTCTCAGTTCCTATGCTTCCTGGCTGATGTTTTGGTCACTTTTGAATTCTGGCGATGCTTTCACTCTAGTGGTAGCATGAGACGGAGTCTACAACCCACACAAGGGTAGTGCAGCTTATCCAGGATGGCACATCAATGCGAGCTGTGGCAAGAAGGTTTGCTGTGTCTGTCAGCGTAGTGTCCAGAGCATGGAGGCGCTACCAGGAGACAGGCCAGTACATCAGGAGACGTGGAGGAGGCCATAGGAGGGCAACAACCCAGAAGCAGGACCGCTACCTCCGCCTTTGTGCAAGGAGGAACAGGAGGAGCACTGCCAGAGCCCTGCAAAATTACCTCCAGCAGGCCACAAATGTGCATGTGTCTGCTCAAACGGTCAGAAACAGACTCCATGAGGGTGATATGAGGGCCCGACGTCCACAGGTGGGGGTTGTGCTTACAGCCCAACACCGTGCAGGACGTTTGGCATTTGCCAGAGAACACCAAGATTGGCAAATTCGCCACTGGCGCCCTGTGCTCTTCACAGATGAAAGCAGGTTCACACTGAGCACATGTGACAGACGTGACAGAGTCTGGAGACGCAGTGGAGAACGTTCTGCTGCCTGCAACATCCTCCAGCATGACCGGTTTGGCATTGGGTAAGTAATGGTGTGGGGTGGCATTTCTTTGGAGGGCCGCACAGCCCTCCATGTGCTTGCCAGAGGTAGCCTGACTGCCATTAGGTACCGAGATGAGATCCTCAGACCCCTTGTGAGACCATATGCTGGTGCGGTTGGCCCTGGGTTCCTCCTAATGCAAGACAATGCTAGACCTCATGTGGCTGGAGTGTGTCAGCAGTTCCTGCAAGACTAAGGCATTGATGCTATGGACTGGCCTGCCCGTTCCCCAGACCTGAATCCAATTGAGCACATCTGGGACATCATGTCTCGCTCTATCCACCAACGTCACGTTGCACCACAGACTGTCCAGGAGTTGGCAGATGCTTTAGTTCAGGTCTGGGAGGAGATCTCTCAGGAGAACGTCTGCCACCTCATCAGGAGCATGCACAGGCGTTGCAGGTCATACAGGCACGTGGAGGCCACACACACTACTGAGCCTCATTTTGACTTGTTTTAAGGACATTACATCAAAGTTGGATCAGCCTGTAGTGTGTTTTTCCACTTTAATTTTGAGTGTGACTCCAAATCCAGACCTCCATGGGTTGAAAAATTTGATTTCCATTTTTTTTTTGTGTGTAATTTTGTTGTCAGCACATTCAACTATGTAAAGAACAAAGTATTTCAGAAGAATATTTAATTAATTCAGATCTAGGATGTGTTATTTTTGTGTTCCTGTGTGGTGGGCTGTATACTGTGGGGGGCTGTATACTGTGGGGGGCTGTATACTGTGTGGGGCTGTATACTGTGTGGTGGGCTGTATACTGTGTGGGGGCCTGTATACTGTGTGGGGGCCTGTATACTGTGTGGTGGGCTGTATACTGTGGGGGGCTGTATACTGTGTGGGACTGTATACTGTGTGGGACTGTATACTGTGTGGTGGGCTGTATACTGTGTGGGACTGTATACTGTGTGGGACTGTATACTGTGTGGGACTGTATACTGTGTGGTGGGCTGTATACTGTGTGGTGGGCTGTATACTGTGTGGTGGGCTGTATACTGTGTGGGGGGCCTGTATACTGTGTGGGGGGCCTGTATACTGTGAGGGGGGCCTGTATACTGTGTGGGGGCCTGTATACTGTGTGGGGGCCTGTATACTGTGTGGGGGCCTGTATACTATGGGGGGGGCTGTATACTGTGGGGGCCTGTATACTGTGGGGGGCTGTATAGTGTGGGGGGGCCTGTATAGTGTGGGGGGGCTATACTGCTGTACTGTATACTGTGGGGGTCTGTATAATGTATACTGAGGGTGCAGTATAGTGTGGAGTGCTATACTGCTGTACTGTATAGTGTGGGGGGCTGTATCGTGTATTGTTTGGGGTGCTGTATACTGTGAGGTGTTGTATACTGTGGGGTGCTGTATACTGTGGGCTACTATACTGCTCTACTATATACTGTGGGGTACTGTATAGTGTGGGGTGCTAAACTACATACTGTGTGGTGCTGTATACTATAGGGTGCTATACTGCATACTGTGGGTTGCTGTATACTATAGGGTGCTATACTGCATACTGTGGGGTGCTGGGGTGCACTGGAACACTAGGGTGAGCCGAGCCCTGGTCTCCTTCCTGCAGAGCGGTGCCCACTTCCAGCCTGAGCCCAGCTGCCCAGAGCATGACCCTGAGCCGCTGGAGTCTTCAGAACTGGAAGTATTTACAGTCATTCACTGTACTCTACCAGATGTGTGGATTTTTTGTGTGTGTGTTGCGGTGGAGGGCGTGATTGCCTGCTAAGGTGTGGGAAAGCGGGATCCAGGGGGCCCAAGTAAATTTTTGCCCAGGGTCCAATCAATATTAAAGACGGCCCTGCGCGCAGCCCGGCTTCTCTTCTGTCTTCATCTTTGCTGTGCACAGGAAAAGGACCTATGGTGACGTCACCGCGCTCATCACATGGTCCGTCACATGATCCATCACCATGGTAAAAAGATCATGTGATGGACCATGTGATGAGCGCAGTGACATCATCAAAGGTCCTATTCCTCAAAGAAGAAGACAGAAGAGAAGCCGGGCTTCGCAAACAAGTGGATGAGGTAAGTAAAAAATTTTATTTTATTTTTTAACCCCTCCAGCCCTATTGTACTATGCATTCTGTATTAATAATGCTATTATTTTCCCTTATAACCATGTTATAAGGGAAAATAATACAATCTACATAACACCGATCCCAAACCCGAACTTCTGTGAATTTTTCTCATGCCGCAACGCCCGTGTGAAACCAGCCTTACAGTGGAAACAGTGAAAAAAAAAAGTCAGTGTCCTCCAGAGGTCTTTTAATGACCTCCTGCGGAACATATTATGTGTTAAATATAAGTAAAAAAAAAAAAGTTAACTTTTTTTTTTAAATGTAGTCGCTAACAAAAACCGTCACCATAGTTGCCCCTTTCTTTCAAACCTATACATGTTATATATGAAAACGATCGACACAAAATAGGGAACCCATTGCAATAATACATTTTTGTGTCAGTTTTAATGTTTAAGAACTAAAAAGCTATAACCCAAAAAAATACTTTTTAATAATAATTAGCTGTTTTCTTCCAAATTAAACCTAAAAAATAAATAAATAAAATAAAAAGTCCTAAGTGTCAATAAAAAAAAAAAAGAAATTTACAAAAATGATTTTGGTAGTCAAACAAATCTACGATCAGTAAACCACCACGTGCACAAAATCAAAAAAATTGTCTGGACATTCAGGCCTTTTTTGGGCCTAGTCAAGAAAGGGTTATTCACCTATCCTGAGGATCATCAATACTAGGAGCTTGGAAAACCCCTTTGAATGGAGGCAGTCACTCCTTCAAAAGTGCAATGCAAAAATAAAAAAAAGAACAGACAAAAAGTGAAGCAAATGTGCAGGTGCGTGTAGCCATGGCTGATATGCAAAAGAAACTCTACTATAAGCACAAAGACATACGCAGACATTGAATATATGGATTATTTACAAATGCATTATTACTCTGTTTACTATACATAGGAATATAATGTTCCCTTTCGTCCTAACCAGCAGCACAAGTGGGGGGGGATTTACCCCTGTGAAGCTGGTCAGGACAGCGGAATTTTATTGAATAAAAAATTTCTGCCAAGTATCTTTATTAATTAATTGATTAATTGATGCCCACCCCTATATAACCCGCCCCTTGACTGGACGGGGTTGCTTTTTTTCTGTCCTGTGGACTGGAAATGGACAGGCTAAACTCCCTTTGGAGTTTCCCCTTGTAGGGTTAATTGTATTTATAATTTTTAAGTTACATTGTTGTTTATATCTTACAGGTCGGTGCCTGCTGCTGCAGACTGAGGATCCCGGCCAGGACAGGACTGTCCGCTTCAAGTTTTCTTCCCCTTCCCTCCCCCCTTTCCTCTCTGGTGGTTATATTACTTACCCCTGCTTCTATCGGGTGCTAGTGCAGCGTTCTGTCGTACTCTGCGCTCCTTCCACAATTCTCGCGAGACCGGAAGTGCGTCATTCGCATCACTTCCGGTCTCGGGCGCCGTTCGTGCTCCCGAAATAAGATTAAGAAGCAGCGTCCTCTGGTATTGTTACCCTCAGCGAGGGGGCGAGAGGGTATCAGATTGTTTTTTTTTTTGTTTTGATACAAACAAATTATTAGTTTTACTTCCAGGGGCGGGGCGGGGGGGGGGTCTTGCGGGGAACGTGCCCTACCGCCTTATTTAAACCTCTAGGCTCTGGATGTCAGTGTTGCACTCAATCTTGTGTGCAGCTGACGTCTGTGGATCGAGTGGTGATTTTCTCTCTCCAACATGTCGACTAATCCAGATCCTTTTATGCCCTCTCTTGGTAAGGTGGAGGTCATTTTTTTCCTGAGGCGAGCTGAATTGCACCTAATGTTAATGGGCTTATTATTTATTCCTAAGGAAGTCTACTCACAAGCAGAGACATCTGGCTTGTTCCAACTGTAGCACCCCCTTACCTAATGGATATGAGTTCCACCATTACCCAGGCTGTCGACCCAGACCGGCGAATCCAGAGCCTACTGTGGTGGAGATGTTCTCCTGGATGAAACAATTTATGGACACCTCCATCGCAGAGATAAAAGGCGCAGTCTCTAACAAGAGACCTAGACAGGCCTCTCCGGGGTCTGTGCCGATGTCCGAGGACGTGGTGTCCATAGAAGATAATTCTTCCTCTGAAGAGGAGGACTCTGCCTTTCTTTTTCCAGCCGAAAAAACTCAGAGGTTATTACGCTCCATCAGGTCAAGGGACCAGGATGTTGAGCATGGGGAAGCTCCGCAATCCACCTCTAGGGGGCCAAGGGCCTTCAAAGTGGAGGAGTCTCTGAAAAAACTAATGGCCATAGAATGGAAACACCCGGAAAAGAGTCTGGTTCTGACAAAAAGATTTAAACTAATGTTTCCCCTGCAGGAAGAAGATTCGCAGGGTTGGTTTCCGCCTCCTAAAGTGGATATGGCAATATCTAAACTCTCTAGGAGAACCTTAGTTCCCTCTGACGATGGAAGTAATTTAAAAGACCCCCTAGACAGACTAGCAGAATGCTCGCTCAGACTCAACTACACTGCTGCTGCCGCCTCTGCCTCTGTGGCTATTGCCGGCAGTGAAGTCTCAAATTTTGTCCGCGCCCGCACACTCAGAATCCAGTCTGATCTGGATTCTGGGGTTGCCAGGGACGATATTCTGGACCAGTTCAAGACCCTTTTGTTAGGGATAGATTTTTTGACTGAAGCATCCCAGCAGCAGCTAAAATTAGCTGCTAAATCTATGGCACTTTCTTCGGCCAGCAGACATCCTCTTTGGCTGAAGCCATGGGCAGCAGACAAAACGTCAAAGTTCAACCTCTGCTCCCTTCCCTGTGAACCGGGCAGGCTATTCGGTTCTGAACTGGATCGCTTAATGGAGGACCTCTCTGATAAAAAGGGGAAGTCCCTTCCTCAACAATCCTTTCGGGGTCAAGGAAGAGGTAGAGCAGCAAGGTTCCAGGGGGGAGACAGGACCCAGAGGCGCCCTGAAGGCAATAAAAGAGGTAGAGGTCGCTGTCGTGGAAACCGCAGGGCTGATCCATGACTCTCAGCAGCCCGACGGTTTCCCGTCCCCACCCGCTGTTCCAGCCCCAAACCCTCAGTTCAATCCTCCAGTTGGAGGTCGTTTAAGTTTATTTCAAGTTTTTTGGAATCCAAAAATTCCAGACCCATGGGTGTTAGAGGTCATAACATCAGGGTACAAGATCGATTTTATTTCCCTACCTCAGGAGAGGTTCATCCTGACGAGGGTTTTGACTTCCACCAGGCAGATAGTCCTGGAAGATTCGGTACGGCAGTACGTACAAAAGGGGGCACTGGAGGAAATTCCTCCGCGCGAGCAAGGTCGGGGAGTTTATTCTCCCATATTTCTGGTCCCAAAGCCATCAGGGGATTGGCGTATGATCATCGACCTACGCTATCTAAACCGTTTTATCAGAAAGAAGCGTTTCAGGATGGAAACCATTCGATCAGTTCTAAACATCCTGAACCCAGGAGATATGATGGTGACGATAGATCTGAAGGATGCTTACCTTCATGTTCCCATTTACCCAGCGCACAAAAAATACCTCAGAGTTGCTGTGACTATAGGCGGTGTAGTGAAGCACTACCAATTTGCTGTGTTGCCCTTCGGCATCTTCTCTGCCCCGCACACCTTTACAAGGGTGGCGACTCCTGTTGTCGCGCATTTAAGGCTTCTAGGGTTAGAGGTCGCCCCCTATTTAGACGACTGGCTGCTAAAAGCCGCCTCTGCAGTCGTCCTGCAGACTCACCTTCAGCAAGCTCTCCACACTCTGCAGACTCTAGGTTGGCTTATAAACTGGGACAAGTCAGAGTTGATCCCATCTACCACGAGAACATTCCTAGGGTTTGTGATCGACTCACAGCGGATGATCCTGTTCCTGTCGCCACAGAGGAAAGACAGAGTAATAAAAGCTGCAGAGTTTCTACTTCCACCCAGACGAGTGTCTATCAGGGTTCTCATGAGGATGTTAGGCCACATGTCAGCATCTGCGGAGGCAGTTCTGTGGGCCTTATGGCATCTACGCCCACTTCAGGAAGAAGTGTTAACGGTTTGGAGTCGCAAGCCAAAGGACTTAGACCAGATGCACTCCCTGTCTGTAAAAGCCCGTTCTTCACTCAGGTGGTGGAGGAACCTAACAGATGGGAGGTCCTTGATCCAACCTCGTTGGATTACGTTGACCACAGACGCCTCCCTTCTAGGTTGGGGAGCCCATCTGGAGGACAATCCAGTACAAGGTACCTGGAGTCATCAGGAGAGACTCCTCTCTTCCAATTTGAGGGAGTTGAGAGCGGTCAGACTAGCCCTCAATCATTTTGCTCCTCTCCTCTGCAGTCAAGCGGTGAGAGTCCGGACTGACAACACAACGGTAGTGGCTTACCTAAACAGACAGGGAGGAACGAAATCCCAGACTCTCCTGAGGGAGGTGGGACTAATTCTCTCTTGGGCAGAGACCAACCTATCCCACTTACTGGCGGTTCATATCAGAGGAGACCTCAATATAGTGGCAGATCGCCTAAGTCTGGGCCTTCCCGTCCCAGGGGAATGGTCATTGAACGAGAACATCTTTTCCAGGATTGTCCAGCGTTGGGGTACTCCAGAGATCGATCTGATGGCAACTCGACTGAACGCCAAGGTGAACAGGTTCCGCTCCCTTTACAAGGAGGACAACCCTGTAGCGATAGACGCTCTGTCTATAACTTGGAGGTTCAGGCTGGCTTATGTGTTCCCTCCAATTTCCATGATACCAAGGGTATTGATGAAAATCAAGCAAGACTAGGCCTCAGTGATAGCCATCATACCATTCTGGCCAAAGAGGTCTTAGTTCACCCAGCTCATGCAGATGAGTCAGGGCACATATTGGAGACTTTCACTAATACAGGACCTAGTGTATCAGGACACAGGTCCCTGTCTAGTTCTGAGGAGGCTCAGTCTGACAGCCTGGAGATTGACAGGTCCCTTCTAGACGCCAGAGGGTTATCTACGGAAGTCTTGAGAACAATTTTGCACTCCCGGGCGGGGTCCACAAACAGGAAATACTCTAGGATATACAAGATTTTCATTCTATGGTGTACTGTTAAAGAGGTAGTTCCCTCAGATCCTCCTCTCTCTGCGATTCTACAGTTCCTTCAGGATGGTCTAGACAAGGGTCTAAGCCCATCCACGCTCAGAGCTCACGTCTCTGCCTTGTCGGCATGTATTGGTAGGCCGATTTCTCAAGACCACCTAATTAGGAGGTTCCTTAAAGGAGCTCAGAGACTTAAACCTAGCATCCTGAGACCGACCCCTGAGTGGGATCTAGCAATAGTGCTAAAAGGGTTGTGTCCCCCCCCCCTTTGAGCCCTTAGAGGAGGTAGACTTGAGATCCCCATCTCTCAAAGTCACCTTTCTATTAGCTATCACCTCGGCTAAAAGAATTGGGGAACTTCAAGCTCTAGGAGCGGCAGAGCCATACCTAACTTTCCTCCAGGACAAGGTCCTGTTGAGGTTCCTGCCAACCTTTCTGCCAAAGGTGCCTTCATTTGCAAATATTAATCAGACGATAACATTACCAAAGTTTTCCCCTGCTCCAACGTCTCCAGAGGAAGAAAAGTTACTCACCCTGGACATCCTAAGGGTTCTAAAGGTATATTTGCACAGAACAGCGGATTTCAGAAGATCAGAGAATCTCCTTCTAGCCTACTGGGGAAAAAATAGAGAGCTTAAAGCCTCCAAGCCCACTTTGAGTAGGTGGATCAAAGACGCTATCCGTCTGACCTTTCTGTCCCAAAACCTGTCACCGCCGTCATTTGTGTCTGCCCATTCGACCAGGGCAGTATCCACGTCTTATGCTGAAAGGAAATTAATTCCTTAAGACCAGATTTGCGCTGCCGCCTCTTGGAGTTCCCAGAACACTTTCATCTCTCACTAACGTATAGACTCAAGGCGAGCAGAAGGAGCTGCCTTTGGACACTGTTCTAAGTGCCGCGCTCCTTAGGGTGAGGGAGATTATATGTATGTATATATGCCTACACAAAGATCTTTTGCCCTCCCAAATTTGTGTAAGGTCCTTGCTACTTCCCCACTTGTGCTGCTGGTTAGGACGAAAGGGAAGCGTAATTTTTTACGTACATTTGTTTTCCCTTAGTCCTAACAGCAGCACACAAATTTCCCACCCTCTGGGTTGTGTGGATTACTTGTTAAAGAAAGTGACCCCGTCCAGTCAAGGGGCGGGTTATATAGGGGTGGGCATCAATTAATCAATTAATTAATGAAGATACTTGGCAGAAATTTTTTATTCAATAAAATTCCGCCTGTCGTGACCAGCTTCACAGGGGCAAATCCCCCCACTTGTGCTGCTGTTAGGACTAAGGGAAAACAAATTTACGTAAAAATTGACGCTTCTTTGACCATATTAGATTTATTCCCAGATAATGGAAACCCTTTGGAAAGTTGTACAATGGTCTATGTGATTCTTGTCTTGGCAACTAAAGAGTCTTTTTCAAGCGAAACAGGCAGAAATCTGTGATCATCCAAAATCATCAAGGCTCAGCAGAGAGGTGACCCACCTCTTCTCAGCACCTCATTCCGAAAGAAAACTTGGTTGCCACGGAAACCCCTTTTCCTGCTTCTTATTGTCATAGAAATCGTCAGCAAATTATAAGAAACACAGAATTCAGATTAATAAGATGTCAATGCCGAGAGCAGAGTGATGGCGTACGAGAGGCTCTGGTTACCTTTATAGTAAAGTTTTAAAGCTTGACAACAAGTAGTTGTTCTGACAGGATAGAAAATTCTGTGGAAGGTTCAGAGACATATGAAACAATGGAAAGCCATCGTATAGTATAGTAATTAGAGATGAGCGAATTTCTCAAAAATTTGATTAGGCCGGTTCGCCGAACTTTCCGAAAAAATTTGGATCGATCCGAATTTATTTGCTGCGAATTGCGTTAAAAAACTGCTATTTCCTGGCTGCAGAGAGCCTTTATAGTGGTGTAGAACACTGTCCCTTGCAGTAACACGCATTGGGAGTCTGCTGTGGTAGTGAAACAATACTGTGAGTCAGTATGACATGTAGATGAAAGGCATCGCTGTTAGAATCACTGCACACTTCTTTTATTTGGGCAGTTACAGGGCCAAAACTGACCAAATAACTCAAGTGTGAACTCAGCCTTACAGGTCAATGTTAGCGTCAAGAAGAAGCACACTCCTTTTCCACCGTCGTCAGCTGATTCCACATAGATGTCTACAGAACCTGTTCTATGAAACGCTTATACAAGTAGAGCCCCCCCCCCCCCCCGACAGAGTGGAGTGGGTGTCAGCAGTAAGTTTGTGTTGACGTCACTGATTATTTTGCCCTTCCTCTGATCCGTCAGGACAATAACCCCCAAAAAACTGATCCTGTCTGTGGAGCATCTGCCTTCACTCGGTCAGCATTTGGTCAGTAATCCATCAGTATTTCTAAGGCCATGGAATGGAATATTTGCATGTCTTCTGTGTTTTTTACCCACTCCTGCTTTTGGCTAACAAATTATAAGCCAATTCTGATGCATAGGGACCATGTCATGCAGGCCTTACAGCTGTTACATAGACAGATCAGAAGAAGGGTCAAATAAATGATGATGTCAGCCAGGCCGAAAGGCAAAATAGTGGCCCAGTCATGAAGTAGGGAGGGTGGGAGCAGCATGAGAAGTCTACAGAGTGGCCCTATGACATAGTGGTGAGGTCGAAGCAGCATGAGGAAACCACAGAGTGGCACAATGACAGAGTCTGGACGTGGCAGCAGCATCAGGAGGAGGCCACAGAGTGGCACAATGAGAGAGTGTGGAGGTGGCAGCAGCAGTAGCATCAGGAGGAGGCCACAGGGTGGAACAATAACAGTGTGGAGGTGGCGGCAGCAGCAGCAGCATCAGAAGGTGGCCACAGGGTGGCACAATGACAATGTGAAGAGTGTCAGCAGCAGCAGCATGAGGAGACCACAGAGTGACACAATGACAGAGTGTGGAGGTGGCAGCAGCATCAGCAATCAGGAGGAGGCCACAGGGTGGCACAATGATAGTGTGGAGGTGGCAGCAGCATCATCAGGAGGCCACAGGGTGGAACAATGACAGAGTCTGATGCATCAGGCATTGGTGGGTGGAAATCCTGGCTGATCCACACTTGATTCATCTTGACAAAGGTCAGTCTCTCCACATTTTGGGTGGACAGGAGAGTTCTTCTTAGGGTAACTATGGCCCCCGCCACACTAAACACCCGCTCTGGGGGGGGCGTGGCTAACTGCCTGCATGAACGGCTGCATCTGATCTGCTCTCCGGCTCCCGATTATCATCCTGATCAATCCTGAGTGCTGATACGGTTAACTTGACAAAATACAAGGTGTAAAACATCATGAGACCCCACGGTACCTAATAATGGGACCCAGCAAGGCTCAAGCAGCAGCAGAATGCCTTAAAGAATTCGCGCGCCAAGACAACCAACATGGCGCCGCGACAGCCAGTACACCTCACACTCAGCATACCCGCGGACAAGCGGCACAACAAGCAGCTAGTGATGAGTCGGAGGCGTCTGAGCTTACACCGAAAGAGGCACATGAGCAGCTTATGTCAGCGATCATGGCCTGCCAAACTTCTCTCACTACCAAGATTGATGAGGTACGTGTGGATTTGGTCCTCCTCAGACAAGATGTCCAGCATCTTAGAGAGCGGGTGAGGGGAGCGGAAGAGAGGATCTCTGAGCTAGAGGACCTCACCCGTCCCATAACTGCCAAGATCCATGCCCTGGAAGACTCGGTCTCCTTATGGAAACAAAAATGTGACGACCTGGAGAACAGGGCCAGGAGGAATAATGAACGCATATTGGGCTTGCCTGAAAGAACAGAGGGTTCGGATCCTGCCGCCTTCCTGGAGGTCTGGTTCAAGTCTACTTTCCCAGAGGCAGCCTTTTCTATGGCATATGCAGTAGAGCGAGCACACAGGGTTCCAGCTCGTCCACCACCACCTGGGGCACCACCTATGCCTCTTTTAGCTCGCATGCTAAACTGGAAAGATAGGGACATTATCCTTACCCAAGCAAGACGGATGCAGTCCATCACGTACGAAAACGCCAAAGTATCCTTGTTCCCCGACTTCTCCGCCGAGCTTCAAAAGAAAAGGGCGACTTTTGTTTCTGTTAAGAGAAGGCTCCGCGACATGAACTTACCATACTCTATGGCTTACCCCGCCAGGCTGCGTGTGGTAGAAGGGAAAAAATCCAATTTCTTCACCGATCCCAAAGAAGCGGATGATTGGATCGCTAAGAAGTCGCGCAGACTGTCGCCATCTTGAGGTGCGGTACGGCACCATCATCTCACTCTTTGCCTGAGGACTCTACTACCAGGGCACAATATCAGCGATGTCGGAGGAGATTCGTCATCTGAACCAGGCACCGTTATATCGTTATGGACTCCGTAATAATTGCGCACAGCTAATCCGGAGTGAGTTTCATTGTTTAGTGTGTACACCATTGGTTAGATGTCAGCACGATGTGTATCATGTAGAGGGAGCTGGTCAGATACCTGCATAGACTCTCACCACCTTGTAATATGCAGATCCCTGACTACTCAGCCACAGGGAGGTTACTTTCCCGCACTTGGCATTACTTACTTTATTTAAATGTTAATTTATGGCATTATTTGTTCCATTTTAAGTTTATATACTCTGTTTGGGCACAATGTGGTGGATCATTACCTGTAGGCAGTCTTACATATGTGCTGGGAGATTCGGTATGGAAGAGTTATCCGGAGCTACAGCAGAAAGACAGACTTGTTTCTAGATATAAGTCGCATACAATATGGCCGCCCTATCGTTAATGTCCTGGAATGTGAGGGGACTGGGTAACCCGGGTAAAAGAATGTCTGTTTTTGCACATGTCCGCAGATATAACCCACATATACTCAGCTTACAAGAGACCCATCTGATGGCCGAACCGGCCGCTAGGCTTTAGAAAACATGGGTTCAGTGGTCAAGTCACTCATATGGCACCTCACACTCTAGGGGAGTGTCTGTTCTAATTAACCGCTCCATTAGATGGTAACCGCACATGGTTGAGACTGATCCGGATGGGAGTATATTTTTGTTTATGCTCACGTGAATTGTACTCCATTTGTGATTCTAAACATTTACTATCCCCCTTCTGCTAATCTGGCGCTTTTGCAGACTGCCGCGATATCCGCACGCTAAGCTAATATGTGCAGAGGACCTTAACATGGTCATGAATCTACATATGGATCGCTTTCATGCTTGCCCGACTTCCTCGGTCCACAGCCCGCCCACTTTGCTGTCAGCCTGGATCGAGGAAATGGGGTGGCTAAATTGTGGAGAGAGAAACATCTAGGGTCTGTTGAATACTCCTGTTTCACTCCCTCCTGCGGAGCATTATCCAGGATCGATTACATATTTGGCTCCCCTGATGTATACTTAGAATTATCAACTATTTCTCATGGCCCCCAAAGTGTGTCTGACCATGCACCCTTAATAGCACAGTTTAATGCTCCACAGGCATTAAGCCCTCGTTTGAAAACGAAAATACACCCATTCTGGCTCACCCTCCTGAAGGATCAAGACAGGATCCCAGACCAATTGCAAATATTCCTAGAGGTACAGGACGTAGATACGAATACCTTGTTACTGTGGGATACGTTGAAGGCTTATCTTAGGGGGTGCCTTAAATCATCCATCTCCTATATTAAAAGGGACGCCCGGAAAAAAGAGGACTCCCTTAATGTCTGTGTCAAGGAAGCCGAGGCAAGGTTTGTCTCGGATCCTTCTGAGGCAAATAGACAGGATTGGTTACAGAAGGGTAGGATGTATATGGTACATCTACATGAAAAAAGTAACCGCAAGTTTTTATAAACAACAGGCCTTTGAGGTGGGGGATAAGGCAGGAAGAGTGCTAGCCCACATAGTCCACAGAAATACATCTGCTCCACCAGTCTTACGTATACAGATCCCAAGTGGTGAGGTCAGAGACTCTGTCCCAGGCAATGTATCGGGCTTTGCTGACTTCTATCGTGATCTATACCAATCACGAGTGGCATACTCAGAGTTGGAGCTTGAGCATTATCTAGATGAGATAGCCTACCCAACACTATCGGTAGAAGACAGCAATTTGTTAGAGGAGGATATAACCCTGGAGGAGATACAGGAGGCAATTAATGGTCTGCCGAACGGGAAGTCTCCAGGTCCTGATGGGCTGCCCCTGGAGATATATTCCAAGTATGTAGATATCCTTGGCCCTCAGCTGAAGATGTTCAAAGAGGCATGGCGGACGGGCAAATTACCGGACACCCTATACGAAGCGTCCATAGTAGTAATTCTAAAACCGGACAAAGATCCGATGGATTGTGCCTCATATCGGCCGATATCCTTATTAAACTTAGATTACAAAATCCTGACAAAAATCTTGGCCAATTGAACAAGGTTGAACAAAATAATAACTAGCATAATACACGGTGATCAAACTGGGTTTATACCAGGAAGGTCGACCTCCAATAATATCCGTAGGACACAAGTCATAGCCCAAATTGGAACCTATCACGACAGACAATGGGCGATGGCTTCATTGGATACGGCCAAAGCCTTTGACTCATTGGAATGGCCATACCTAATGAAAACGTTGGAGAAGTTTGGCTTTGGACCTAGATTTTTGCAATGGGTACGGATAATATATAGGGATCCTAAGGCCAGTATTCTGGTCAATGGTACGGACTCTTCTTCCTTTACTCTGCAAAGGGGTACGAGGCAAGTTGCCCTCTCTCTCCCCTATTGCTTGCAATTGCCATTGAACACCTGGCTTTACGAATTCGGCAAGATTTGACATTTAAGGGGGTGGCGCTAGGGGGGAGAGAGGACAGAGTAGGCCTGTAGGCCTTATATTATTTATGAGTGAGATGGATGTTTCTCTGCCACGAGCGATCGTCATCATAGAATTGGGCTAAGTCGGCCTTGATGCCGCTGTGGCGATCCGACTGGCCCGAGGTTCATCACAATCTCAGAGTAGTGGACCATTTTAAATATCTAGGGATTTTTATCACCAGAGAACCGAAAGACTCCTATTCCAAAAACATTGCCCCTTTAGAAGCCATTTTTATGGACAAATTTAAGGTGTGGAAAACCCTACCTCTGTCCATCATGGGCAGGATCAACCTAATAAAAATGATCCTATTACCCAAAGGACTATACATGCTGGAACACTCTTGCACCCCAATATCCCAGAGCTTCTTTGACCGCCTTCATTCTCTAATGGTTCAATTTATCTGGGGAAAGGCCAGACACAAGCTGGCCTTGAACACACTGCAGCGATCCAAGGTACAGGGAGGTGCGGCGTTACCAAACTTTCATTTGTATTTCCTCGCAGGACAGCTGAGGTTCCTAGCTAATTGGGTCAATGGGGAACCCCTTCAGAATATGGAGTATTATCTGCAACAGTACCTAGGTCTATCCAATTTATGGCCAGTGCTAGAAAAGGTTGGATCCCTATCGGGACAAATGTTGCAGATTCACAGGTTGGCGCAACAGGTCTGGAGAGATGCCAAACTACGACAATATCAGGATTCGGCTGACACCATACCTCTGTGGGATAACCCATTATTCCCCCACTTACAAGGTATAGAAGGGACACATACCTGGGAAACATCTGGGATCACTGTATTGAGAGATCTATATCAAGTTGGAATCTTACTCTCCTTTTCCCAAATTCAAGAGCAATTTGGGATAATACGCACCCAGTTTTGTTTAAATACTTACAGATAAGACACGCCCTTCAGGAACAATTTAGGGATGGAAACAGGGCCATTTCCTCTTATCCTTTAATTGGGGTCACAGGGACCTAGAGGTATAATATCTGCACTCTACACTTACCTTTTAGGTAATCATATGTCACTACAACCCATATTAGCCGAGGCCAGGTGGAAAGGGAACATTCCCCATCTTACGGCAGAGGATTGGACAGAGGCGATGGAGGCTGTTACTAATGTGTCTCCCTCGGTCAATAATAGACTCATCCAGTTATTTATGCTGCATCGCAGTTACCTAACCACCACCAGACTGCACAAGATGGGGAAAATGCCCCAACCCAGTTGCCTAAGATGCTCCCATAATAGTGCAGATTTTTGGCACATGATGTGGGAATGCAAGCACATTAGAACATATTGGCAGGAAATGCTTGGGGTACTTTCATCATTGGGTATAGGTCCAATACCATTATGCCCCAAGGTATGCTTATTGGGTATTTTGGACAATGATGGTTGGTCTCGCTACAATAAAATTTTCCTGAGCGAAACTCTGTTTCTAGCCAGTAAGGTAATCGCTCTTAAATGGATGGCAGATGATCTACCTACATTGGGGATTTGGAAAAGACTAGTGAATCAAGTAATACCTTTTGAAAAATGTAATATACATGAATAGGAAATGTCCTGACAAACTCCAGAAAGTATGGGGTCTCTGGTGTGATTCATATTTAACCACTTCAGCTGGATCCGCGGTCTCCATTGATCCTTAAATGTGCCAGAACACTCAAACCTCACACGATTTTACTGTTTTAGCTCAATTTATTTGATTTGTTTTTTTTCCCTTTGCACCGAATTGCCTAAGTACAAATGATACTTTTGTATTGCATGATATTGTATACTGCATACTATTGTTTCATGTCCATCTGATTGTACCACAAACATGCCTTGTTACTCTTTTTCAATAAAACGAGTTAAAAAAAAAAAAACACCCGCTCTGATGCCACACTACTGGCCAGGTAGGACAGCTTTTCCAGGGCAAACTCTGCCAATTGCGGCCACAAATACAGTTTGGCTGCCCAGTAGTGCAGCGGATCTTCAATGTGGGGTGGCAGGGTGCTGTCCAGGTATGCCACCACCTGCTGGTTCAGGTCCTGCTCCAGGTCTAGCTGCTGCTGCTGTGTAGTTTCTTCACTAGGCAGGTGAAGAAAGCTGCTCATCAGCGACTCTAGACTTAAGTTGCTGCTGATGGAGCTGGAACTTCTCCTACCCCCCCACCCTGCCACAGCAGCCATGGAAGAGGAACATGAGCGCAGAGGGCCTCCCCCGCTCAGACCTGCGAGAGGATGGACGATGGTGCAGATAGGCAGCGGCCAACTGACTACATAGGATGTCTCTATAGTAGTTCAGTTTGTCCTCCCTCTCAGTGGGTGTAAAAAAAGGCACCCATTTTGGACCGGTAGCTAGGGTCCAACAAGGTGAAGAGCCATTAGTCATTCCTCTGCCGAATGGTGACAATTCGGCTTTCACTACGCAAGCAAGTGAGCATGCATTGGGGCATTTATGCAAGTAACTCGGAGGGACTCCCTGCCTCCATCTCCACTGCATACTGCCACTGTGTGTCTGGGTCGTCTGCCTCGTCTTCCTCATTGCCCTGTAGCTCCTCTGGCTGCTCCTGCTCCTCTTCTCCTGTGACCTGTGTATAAAAACCACCCATTTCGCTAAACACTGCTTGTGCTCCAATGTACTCCTCCTCTTCTTCCTCCAGTTCAGCCCCCACAGGGCTCATGTGGCCGTGAGATGTAGGCGCCACGTCTCCAGTCCCCTGACCAGCCAGATTTACCAGCATCTGTTCCAGGACATGAAGCAGTGGAATTACGTTGTTCATCCCGTAATCCTGGTGACTGACAAATAACATGGCCACCTCAAAGGGCCTGAGCAAATGGCAGGTGTCACACATGAGCTGCCACTGGCTGACATCGAAGTTACACAGGGGGTACTCCTGTCCTCTTGGATCATCAAGAAATCATTTATGGCCTTTCTCTGTTTCTATACTGTAGTCGGTCCAACATATGGAGGGTGGAATTCCAACAGGTGGAAAGGTTGCATATCAGCCCATGTTGGGGGATGCCGTTCTGCCGATGCAGCTCAAGGAGGGTGTTCTTTGCGGTGTACAGTGGCTGAAGTGCATGCAAAGTTTCCTGGCTATTTTTAGGATGTCTTACAGATGGGTGGAAGACTTCAAGAACCACTTGACAACCAGATTGAACACGGGGGCCATGTAGGGCGCATGACTCAGCCCTACTTGACGCAGCGCTGACACCATGTTCTTCCCGTTGTCGGTCACCATGGTTTTGATTTTGAGTTGAGCGGAGAAAGCCAGGATTCGATTTCTTGATGAAGGACACGGAGCAGTTCCTCCCCTGTGTGACTCCGTTCACCCAGGCAAATGAGGTGCAGAACAGCATGACACCGCCATGCCCTGCACATGTGGTTTGCTGGAGGGGCACTGTAAATTGTCCCTGCAGTGGAGGATGAGGACACGGTGGAGGATGAGGAGGCAGAGGCGGACATTGTCACAGGACCAGCAGCGTGAGAACGTGGAGGCATAAGTGGAGTCACCTGGCCAAGTTGCTGGTGTGGCTGTGCAGGAACTACATTCACCCAGTGGGCCGTAAAGGACATGTATTGTCCATGACCGTAGTTATAGCTCCACACGTAGGCACTGCCGTTCACTTTGGCAGACACCGAGAGGCTCAAGGACTGGCCCACCTTCTGTTCTACATATGTGTGCAGGGCTGGTACTGCCTTTTTGGCAAAGAAATGACGGCTTGGGACTCTCCACCTCGGCTCAGCACAAGCCATCAGTTTTCTGAAAGGTGCAGAGTCCACCACTTGGAAAGGGAGGGACTGCAGCACCAGCAACTTGGCCAGGAGCACATTCAGATTCTGCGCCGTTGGATGAGTGCACACATACTGTTGTCTCTTAGCAATCGCTTCAGGGATCGATTGCTGATGGAATGACTGGCGAGGAGGAGGAGGAGCAGAAGCAGGAGCATCAGGACCAGCAGATGATGAGAAGGACAGAAAGCTCCCTTCAGCTGAGGTGGTGGAACCTTGACTGCCTGAACTGGCTGGTACCACCACATCGGAGCCACAGTTCTCCCAGGCCACTTTATGTTGACGCAGGGCCGTGGTGCCAACATTGGCACCCTGGCCACGCTTCAACTTCTGCCCACAGATTCTACAAATGGCCATGTTCACCTCCTCCGATAGCTTAACAAAAAACTGCACCACTACTTTCCAGGCAAGTAGGCTCCTGCGAAGTGGGTGGTCTACCCCGGGCACGTTTTGCTCCCGACCTCCCACTGCTGCCACCCTGCTGACTCCCGGGCACGCTAGCGACTTGCTGGCTCCGCCATTGCCTCCCAGGCAAGCTGCCACCCTCTTCTCAAGATGATGATGAAGCCCCTAATTCACCCGGCTCCCAAGTGCGATCAGCTGCATCATCATTATCATCGAGTACTGTCTGCACGTCACTGATTTCCTCCTCAACGGTCTCTGGGTCAGGAGCCTGATCGCTCGCAACACCAGCTCCCACGCCACTCTCCTCATCACTACTTGCCAGCCTACCGGAGGAATCGGCGGATGTCTCCTCCACATCTTGGCTGGCCATTATCTGCTGACTGTCCTCTAGTAGCTCGTATAGTAGAGCTGAGCCCACAGTATATAATGCTTGTCTGACTGAGGGAACAGAAAAGGACAGAGGCAGGTTGTGGTCAGATGAGGGCACAGGGCCTGCTCCCGGGCCATGCCAACTAAGGGTTGTGTCTGACAAACCCACCGACTCTTGGCTGTAGGGACATTTGATGTCACTTGGGACGAAGTTGATGACCGAGTCAACCATTCAAGAACCGCTGGGTTGCTGGTCAAGACACGACAGCTAGATGACACCGGGAGCTCAAGCCTCCTGCTGTGACTCCTGCTGCCACACCCCCTTACTCTGCTGCAACCTGTGCCTGCGCCAGAAACCTTTAGGCCTCTGCCACTTCCCTGTGCAGGGCCTGGCACTTCTCTGTCTGACATACTGTTAGATGAAATAAATAAACAAAAAGGAAATTAAAACACCCAAAAAAAGTCTGTAATTTTCTCACTTCACCACACAACGGCTAGTAAGCCCTTTTTCCACTAATAGACGCCAAAGAAGGCTTTAGAACATATAACTACACCACTGAACGGCAAATAGGCCCTTACTTTTTTCCACTTATACACACTACAAAAGGGTTTAGAACATATAACTGCAACGCTGAACGACAAATAATATATATTTTACATGCCAAAAAGGGCTGTAAATTTCTCACTTCACCACACAACGGCAAATACTTTTTTTTGTGCCAATAATACACGCAAAAAAGTGCTATAGAACATATAACTGCACCGCAGAACGGTAAATAACATATTTTTTGCCACTAGTACATGCCAAAAAGGGCTTTAGAACATATAACTGCACCGCTGAACAGCAAATATATTTTCTTTGCCACTAATACAGGCCAAAAAGGGCTGTAATTTTCTCACTTCACCACACAATGGCAAATCCTTTTTTTGTGCCTCTAATACACGCCAAAAAAGACTTTAGAACATATACTGTAACTGCACCGCTGAATGGCAAATATATATATTTTTTGCCACTAATGCAGCGACTGGGCCGCAGGGGCAATATGTGTGAGTTATGGTGGGACGATGGGGGTAGTAGTAGTTTTACGCATGGTTAGCAGCGCTCCCTGGGCCGGTGTGCAGTGAATGGAAGGACAGCACCTGTTCCTTCGGGGCACACGCTGTTGTCCAGGGATTCCCGCCAGATGGTGATTGAGGTGCTCTTGGTGGTGCGAGTTTAAGGTGCCGTGGAGACAGGGTCCCTGGTGTTCGTGACGCCAGCACCGTAAGGTGCAAATAGGTGATACGTTCGCACAATAAGGAGACCAGTTCTCTTAACAAATTCCCAGTACTTTACTGAAGCTAATCCAAAGGTCATCAATGTGTGCAAAAGTCATTTACAGCAAGGCAGCTTCTACAATGGCTCAGGCTTATTTCTCCAGGCTGGAGGGATGTACTATCTCTACTGTACATGTACTGTATAGTCATATACTTCTGTATCCTTTCTAGGAATGGTGGCCTTTCTGTCTTTGGTTATGGTGAGCAGCTAGTAGCTTAGAATCTCTCCACCTAATGCAAAGAAGATTAGAGCCTGATAAACGACAATTACCTTCCTTTGCCAATATTCTCAATCCCTCTCTGGGTTGCCTGGATCTTCTGTAATCTTTCCCTCCTATGGGCTGGTACATGGAACTAACTCTGGAGTTTTGATAAATCTGCAAAATGGCTGCTGAGATGCAGCTTTTTCCTCAGACATCACACTCTCCTCCTTCTTCTTCTCTTCTCCAGAGAGCAGGGCAGAGTCATCCCTGGGAGGTTTGTTAGATCACAATATTAACCACTTAAGGAACACAGGTTTATACCCCCCTAGTGACCAGGCCCTTTTTTACAAATCGGCACTTCACAACTTTAACGGTTTATTGCTCGGTCATGCAACTTGGCACCCCAATGAATTTTACCTCCTTTTCTTCTCACAAATACAGCTTTCTTTTGGTGGTATTTGATTGCTGCTGAGATTTTTTGTTTTTCTGATATTAATCAAAATAGACTGCAATTTTCTAAAAAAAAGTGTATTTTTAACTTTTTCTGGTAAAATTGTTCAAATATAATTACATTTCTATACAAGTTTGTGTCAGAATTTATTGTGCTACATGTCTTTGATAAAAAAATATATCCAATAAGTGTATATTTATTGGTTTGCGCAAAAGTTATAGCGTTTACAAACTATGGTACAAAAATGTGAATTTCCGCATTTTGAAGCAGCTCTGACTTTCTGAGCACCTGTCATGTTTCTTGAGGTGCTAGAATGCCCGGATAGTATAAATACCCCCCAAATGACCCAATTTTAGAAAGAAGACACCACAAAGTATTCGCGGAGGGGCATGGTGAGTTTATGTATGATTAAAAAATTTTTACAAGTTAGCGGAAAATGACACTTTCTGAGGAAAATAAATAAATAATAAAGTTTCCATTTCTGCTAACTTCTGGCAAAAAAAATAAAAAATCTCCCACGGACTCACTATGCCCCTCAGTGAATACCTTGGGGTGTCTACTTTCCGAAATGGGGTCATTTGTGTAAACACTACTGTTCTGGCATTTTGGGCGGGGCTAAATTGTGAGCAAGAATTTCAAAGGGCATTTTTACGCATTTGGATTCCAAACTACTTCTCACGCTTTAGGTATTCCGTGAGGGGCATGGCGAGTTCATAGAAGATTTTTTATTTTTTGTCACAAGTTAGTGGAAATTGATTTTATTTATTTTTTTCTTACAAAGTCTCATATTCCAATAACTTGTGACAAAAAATTTAATTTTACATGAACTCACCATACCCCTCACGGAATACCTTGGGGTGTCTTCTTTCTAAAATGGGGTCACTTGTGGGGTATTTATACTGCCCTGGCATTTTAGGGGCCCTAAAGCGTGAGAAGTAGTTTGGAATCCAAATGCGTAAAAATGCCCTGTGAAATCCTAAAAGTATTCATTGGAATTTGGGCCCCTTTGCGCACCTAGGCTGCAAAAAAGTGTCACACATGTGGTATCGCCGTACTCAGAAGAAGTAGGGCAATGTGTTTTGGGGTGTATTTTTACATATACCCATACTGTGTGTGAGAAATATCTGTGTAAATGACAACTTTTTCCATTATTTTATACAAAGTTGTCAATTTACAGAGATATTTCTCTCACCCAGCATGGGTATATGTAAAAATACACCCCAAAACACATTGCCCTACTTCTCCTTAGTACGGCGATACCACATGAGTGACACTTTTTTGCAGCCAAGATGTGCAAAGGGGCCGAAAGTCCAACGAGTACCTTTTAGGAGGGCATTTTTAGGCATTTGGATTCCAGACTTCTTCTCACGCTTTAGGGCTCCTAAAATGCCAGGGCAGTATAAATACCCCACATGTGACCCCATTTTGGAAAGAAGACACCCCAAGGTATTCTGTGAGGGGCATGGCGAGTTCATAGAAGATTCTTTTTTTTGGCACAAGTTAGCAGAAATATTTTTTTTTTTCTCACAAAGTCTCCCTTTCTGCTAACTTGTGACAAAAAGTTCAATCTTTCAAGGACTCAATGTGCCCCTCAGCGAATACCTTGGGGTGTCTTCTTTCCAAAATGGGGTCATTTGTGGGGTGTTTGTACTGCCCTGGCATTTGAGGGTCTCCGCAATCATTACATGTATGGCCAGCATTAGGAGTTTCTGCTATTCTCCTTATATTGAGCATACGGGTAATGAGATTAATTTTTTCCGTTCAGCCTCTGGGCTGAAAGAAAAAATGAACGCCACAGATTTCTTCATTCGCATCGATCAATGTGGATGAAAAAATCTCTGCCAAAAAATGTGCAAAAAAAAAAAAAAGAGGGGAAAGGACATAGGAGTGCTTGCGAAGTAAAGCTGCGATCGCTAATAAAGATCCAAAAAGCTCAAAAGTGATCTTTATAGCGCTGCAGCGATTTTACTGTGTTTTTGCAGTGATCAAAAAAATTATATTCTGTCACTGCGGTGGGGCGGACTGAACGCAAGTGTGGGCACAAGATCAGGCCTGATCGGGCGAACACTGCGTTTTTTGTAGAGCCTAAGGTGACCCTAATGTACTGATATAGATCTGATTGCGATCAGTCTTGATCACTTACAGATACTATATAGTACTAGTGCTGATTAGCGACAGCGATGACGCTAATCAGCGACTAATCAGTGACTGCGGTGCGGTGGGAGCTAACTACCTAACAAGTAGCTAACTAACTGGCGGTGATAAGGGACCCTTAGGCCGCAATTCTGTTCCACATTTTGCGGAACGTTATTGCGGACCCATTCATTTCTATGGGGACAGACTTTGTCCCGCTCGGATACGGAATTGCGGATCTGCACTTCCGGGTCCGCACTTCCGTTCCTCAAAAATATAGAACATGTCCTATTCTTGTCCACAATTGCGGACAAGAAAAGGCATTTTCTATATAGTTCTGGCAATGTGCGGATCCGCAAAATGCGGAAAGCACATTGCCGGTGTCCGTGTTTTGCGGATCCGCGGATCCGCAAAACACATACGGACGTCTGAATGGAGCCTTACAGGGGGGTGATCAATGACAGGGGGGGGGTGACAGGGGGGTGATCAGGGAGTCTATATGGGGTGATCAGGGGTTAATAAGTGACGGGGGGGGGGTGTAGTGTAGTGTGGTGCTTGGTGCTACTTACAGAGCTGCCTGTGTCCTCTGGTGGTGGATCCAAGCAAAAGGGACCACCAGAGGACCAGGTAGCAGGTATATCAGACGCTGTTAACAAAACAGCGTCTAATATACCTTTCTGATGCGATTTTTTAAACATCTACAGCCTGCCAGCGAATGATCAGCGCTGGCAGACTGTAGTTTAACTTCAGAGCTGCGCGCGCTGTGAACGCGCGCGCGTTCACGCGAAATCTCGGGTCTCACGAGATGACGCCAATAGGCGTCGCTGAGACCTGAGAGCGCTGCCGTCCGGACGCCTATCGGCGTTACAGTGGCGGCAAGCGGTTAAGCAGTCTGTTTCAGGACACTGCACTAATACACGCCCAAAAGGGCTGTAATTTTCTCACTTCACCACACAACGGCAAATACTTTTTTTGTGCCACTAATACACGCCAAAAAGTGCTTTAGAACATAGAACTGCACAGCTGAATGGCAAATAGGCCCTTACTTTTTTCCACTTATACACGCCAAAAAGGGCTTTAGAACATATATCTGCACTGCTGAACGGCAAATAATATATATTTTTTCGCCACTAATACATGCCAAAAAGGGCTGTAATTTTCTCACTTCACCACACAACGGCTAATAAGCCCCTTTTCCCACTAATACAAGCCAAAAAATGCTTTAGAAAATATAACTGCACCGCACAAGGGCAAATAAGACGTAGAAATATTTCCTTGTAATAAACCCTGTTAATCGCTGTATCAAACAGCACATGCACCCCAATAACAAGAACGGTTTGCTGGAATTACAGAGCTGTATAATGGCAATTTGGATTCCCAGTCAGTGCAGCAAGGTGTAATAGGAATGTTCCTATTACCCAGGCTGTCACCTCCCCTACTAAACCCTGTTCTGCTTCAATACTGTGGAATGATTCCTCCCTATCCTTTCCCTAAACTTCTATAAAGCAAAAAAGTGTTTTCTACCAGTGTCCCTAGCGCCTGCTGACGTCTCTCCCTGCACTAAATACACTGGAAAATGGTTGAATCCAAGATGGCTGAGGCTATTTATAGGGCTGTGACATCACAGGACTGGCTGGCTGCTGATTGGCTGCATGCATGGCATTGTGGGTGATCCCTCGTTCCCAGAGTTCCTTGCTCCATGTCCTAACATGTGCAGTAGCCATTTTAGGTAAAAATGTGATTCGTTACCACGAAGCGTGAGGAAATTCAGATTCGGTGCGAATCAAATTTTTCATGAAATTCGTATCGAATTCCACTTCGTCAACTTCGATTCGCTCATCTCTAATAGTAATGCATTGTTCATTTATTTAGTCAATTGTTTTTTTGAGGACAATTATCTAGGAGACTTAATTGTGGCCTTAAAAGGAAACATATGTCAGTGGTCGTGGGCTGATGGGGGTAGTAGTAGTTTTACTCACCGTTAGGCCTCATGCACACGACCGTATTTTTTTGCGGTCCGCAAAACGGGGTTCCGTTGGTCCGTGATCCGTGACCGTTTTTTCGTCCGTGGGTCTTCCTTGATTTTTGGAGGATCCACGGACATAAAAAAAAAAGTCGTTTTGGTGTCCGCCTGGCCGTGCGGAGCCAAACGGATCCGTCCTGAATTACAATGCAAGTCAATGGGGACGGATCCGTTTGACGTTGACACAATATGGTGCCATTTCAAACGGATCCGTCCCCATTGACTTTCAATGTAAAGTCTGGAGTCCCTTTTATACCATCGGATCAGAGTTTTCTCCAATCCGATGGTATATTTTAACTTGAAGCTTCCCCATCACCATGGGAACGCCTCTATGTTAGAATATACTGTCGGATATGAGTTAGATCGTGAAACCTCATTTCCAACAGTATATTCTAACACAGAGGCGTTCCCATGGTGATGGGGACGCTTCTAGTTAGAATACACTACAAACTGTGTACAAGACTGCCCCCTGCTGCCTGGCAGCACCCGATCTCTTACAGGGGGCCGTGATCAGCACAATTAACCCCTCAAGTGCCGCACCTGAAGGGGTTAATTGTACTATCATATCCCCCTGTAAGAGATCAGGGCTGCCAGGCAGCAGGGGGCAGCCCCCCCCACCCCCCCAGTTTGAATATCATTGGTGGCCAGTGCGGCCCCCCCGCCTTCCTCCCTCTATTGTAATAATTCGTTGGTGGCACAGTGTGCGCCCCCCCCCGCCCCCCCTTCCTCCCTCTATTGTAATAAATCGTTGGTGGCACAGTGTGCGCCCCCCCCCCTTCCTCCCTCTATTGTAATAATTCGTTGGTGGCACAGTGTGCGCACCCCCCCCCCTTCCTCCCTCTATTGTAATAAATCGTTGGTGGCACAGTGTGCGCCCCCCATCAGCCCCCCCTCCCTCTATAGCATTAACAACATTGGTGGCCAGTGTGCGGCCTCCCATCCCCCCCCCCCCTTCCCCGATCATTGGTGGCAGCGGGTTACTAGCAATAGTACAATAGTAAAAGATTCATACTTACCTGGGAGCTGCGATGTTCGTGTCCGGCCGGGAGCTCCTCCTACTAGTAAGTGACAGTTCATTTAGCAATGCGCCACACAGACCTGAGGCTGTCACTTACCAGTAGGTGGAGCTCCCGGCCGGACACGAACATCGCAGCAGCAGGTAAGTATGAATCTTCTACTATTGTACTATTGCTAAGTAACCATGGCAACCAGGACTGTAGTAGCGTCCTGGTTGCCATGGTCACCGATCGGAGCCCCAGCGATTAAACTGGGACTCCGAGCGGAACTCCGCTGCCACCAATGATGGGGGGGGGGGAGATGGGAGGCCGCACACTGGCCACCAATGTTGTTAATGCTATAAAGGGAGGGGGGGCCGATGGGGGGCGCACACTGTGCCACCAACAAATTATTACAATAGAGGGAGGGAGGGGGGGGCGCACACTGTGCCACCAACGAATTATTACAATAGAGGGAGGGGGCCGCACTGGCCACCAACCTATTATTACAATAGAGGGGGGGGGGCGCACTGGCCATCAATGATATTCAAACTGGGGAGGGGGGGGGGGGTCTACCCCCTGCTGCCTGGCAGCCCTGATCTCTTACAGGGGGATAGGATAGTACAATTAACCCTTTCAGGTGCCGCACCTGAAGGGGTTAATTGTGCTGATCACGGCCCCCTGTAAGAGATCGGGTGCTGCCAGGCAGCAGGGGGCAGTCTTGTACACAGTTTGTAGTGTATTCTAACTAGAAGCGTCCCCATCACCATGGGAACGCTTCTGTGTTAGAATATACTGTCGGTTGAAAAAGCTTTATGCAGACGGATCTTCGGATCCGTCTGTATAAAAACTAACCTACGGCCACGGTTCACGGACACGGATGCCAATCTTGTGTGCATCCATGTTCTTTCACGGACCCATTGACTTGAATGGGTCCGTGAACCGTTGGCCGTGAAAAAAATAGGACAGGTCATATTTTTTTCACGGCCAGGAAACACGGCTCACGGATGCGGCTGCCAAACGGTGCATTTTCCGTTTTTTCCACGGACCCATTGAAAGTCAATGGGTCCGCGAAAAAAAAAAGGAAAACGGAACAACGGCCACGGATGCACACAACGGTCGTGTGCATGAGGCCTTAGCAGCGATCCCTGGGCCAGAGTGCAGTGAATGGAAGGACACAGGGCCGGTGCAAGGATTTTTGCCAACACAAGCAAAGCTACCTCGCAGCTCACCTGGCCCTGGTCCCGTCTGCAGCAGCTGGCTTCTCCTCTGTGTGGTCCTGGTATCTTCTCTCTGCTTCAGACAATCGCTGGTTTGAGGACCGTATTTTTCACCCTCTAAGACGCACCGGCCCATAAGACGCACCTAGGTTTTAGAGGAGGATAATAAGAAAAAAATATTTTCCATTACACCTCAGGTCAGACCAGCAATCAGACCCCTAATGTTAATCAGACCTCAGCTCACAGCCCCAATCAGACCCCTAATGGTAATCAGACCTCGGATCAGCCCCCCAATGCCTCAGATCAGCCCCCATGTCAGCCATCGGCCCCCCATGTCAGCCATCAGCCCCCCATGTCAGCCATCATGCCCCCCATGTCAGCCATCATGCCCCCCATGTCAGCCATCATGCTCCCATGTCAGCCATCATGCTCCCATGTCAGCCATCATGCTCCCATGTCAGCCGTCATGCTTCCCCATGTCAGCCGTCATGCTTCCCCATGTCAGCCATCAGCGCATATAAAATAAAATAACTTACCTCTCCTGCTACTGGACGCCGCCGCTCCTCACCACCAGCGCTCTCTCTCTCTTCATCCTGGGCCTGGAAGGACAGCACCAGTTCCTTCGGGGCACACTTTGTTGTCCAGGGACTCCCGCCAGAGGTTCCCTTGGTGGTGTAGGAGCTTTGGGTGCCTTGGAGGCAGGGTCCCTGGTGTTAGTGACACCAGCACAGTTAGGTGCATTGAAAGATGGTATGGAATAAGGAGAGAGTCAGGAGTTGAATCGACAAGAACTTTACTTGAAATATTTGCCTTCAGGTAAATAGCAACCATGCAAATAATGCCTTGGTACATAAAATGGAGGTAAGCTGCAACTCCAGGCAACAGGCACGTTGAGGCAGTGGTATGCAGGTTCCAACTCAATCTGATAGAGAGGGTGATACTTTCCTTATCTTGCTATACTTGCTCTGAAACTTCAGCCCTTTGGTACTTATGAACTAGAACTTGGCAACCAACGGGGCAGTCTCCCTAGCGGCAGACATTACTCTTCTGCTCCATATTTTGGACAGGCTGTTTCAATACAATCAATCCACTCAGTCTCTGACTCCAGGACAGGGGTACTACAAAAAGAAGGAATCCAGTAGTCCGTGGGCATGGTTTCTTATCTATCTTGCCCTTCTCCTGGGTGGTACCCAGGGGCACACAGCATGAGTTACATGCTCTCCTCTCCTAACGTCCTTTCAACTCCCATCAACTCTTCCTGATCCTGCCTCTTACTATACATATAATGTAACAGTGTGTAAATGCAGCTACCAGCCTGTTGTGAGGAATTTGCTACTTTTACAAGAGAAAATATACAATGGCATAAGATGACATACACAAAAGTTTGAAGTGTCCCCTTTTCACATGTGCTGGGACACTGCATTTGAACACTACAAATGTGCTAAAATAGGATGAGATCTAGGGGCGGTTAAATGGAGCAATAGGAGGAGGTTATATGGAGTAATAGGAGAAGATATAGTGAAGGCTATACAGAGTAATAGGAGGGGATATAGGGAGAAGTTATATGGAGTAATCGGAGGAGGTATAGGAGAGGTTATATGGAGTAATAGGAGGAGATGTAGGGAGAGGTTATATGGAGTAATAGGAGGACATATAAGGAGAAGTTATATGGAGTAATAGGAGGAGATATAGGGGAGGTTATATGGAGTAATAGGAGGAGATATAGAAAGAGGTTATATGGAGTAATAGGAGGAGATATATAGAGAGGTTATATAGAGTAATAAGAGGAGATATAGGGAAAGGTTATATGGAGTAATAGGAGGAGATATAGAGTGATGTTATATGGAGTAATAGGAGGCGATATAGGGTGATGTTATATGGAGTAATAGGAGAAGACATAGGGAGATGTTATATGGAGTAATAGGGAGAGATATAGGAAGAGGTTATATGGGGGACATATAGGGAGAGGTTATATGGCGTAAAAGGAGGAGATATAGGAAGAGGTTATATGGAGTAATAGGAGGAGATATAGAGAGAGGTTACCTGGAGTAATAGGAGGAGATATAGGGAGAGGTTACCTGGAGTAATAGAAGATAGAGGGAGAGGAGGAACTAGTAGTGTAACTCGTACTCTGGGAATTTCAGTGAAGTAGGTTCTGATGTTACTTTAGTCCTCCATTGTTCACTGCGGAGACCAACACATCATCCATATGTAAGGATATGCGTAAAGGTTACAATGTCTGCATAATGAGATCTGGAAGGAGCCTATAGTAATAAATATAGAAATCTATGGAAAAGCAGTAGAAAATGAAAGTCTATAAAAAAAATTAAAAAAAATTGTAGTTCTCTCTCTGTCACAGGCTACTTAAATGAAGTACACCTACCATATTTTTGTTTTGCCAGCAAAACTCTGAAAAGTTTTCTTCCACTAAGTTTTCCTGCCAGGACGCGCCTGTGATCCTGCAGCTGCTCGCACCATATATGACCTATATTTCACTAGGTCACCAGCGACCTGAGATGTGACTGAGCTGAACTCCCTAATTAGGGACTCTCATGAAACATTAACGAGCCCCTGCTCCATAGGACCTCAGCTGGTGTGAGGGGACCCCGCTCTCCTCAGTTAACACAAACTACAGGATTAAGAAGCCGTTAGATTCAATCAGACTCTTCTGAAACAGCAGAACCCATTCTCTGCTAGAGGCAGAATTAGACACTAGCACTTGCCGCACAGCCCTGAAAATCCTATTTGACGATAATACGCTGCAAAATAATATGCCGACTAAACAAGATCCATTGCCCTAAACAATGCTTCTCTGTTAAACTGCATGTTAACTCTTTCAGGTTGGAAACTTTCAAACACTGCCAAATTTTGGACTGTAGACGACGATTGGCGTTACATAGGCTAGTCTTAATGTAAAGTCTGTAGGCGAAAAATGTGCCAAATTTAAGAGGAACAGGCCTCGCTCTTAATAAATTTGGCATGTCTGTGCCCAGAAATTAAAATCTACAGCCCCTTCTGCTAAATCCCACCTACTTTTCTCACCACATCTGAAAAGTGGTGAGAACAGTGAAAAGTCACAAATTATGGCACAAATATGGAGTGCACCATAATATGTAAATGTATTATGCCACAGAAATGATGTAAATTGATATAAATAAATCAATCAATAAATGTGCCCCTTGTAGGTTAGTTACCTCTGATGAACAATTCTAATAAATGTGGTATATTACCATCATTTTTTCTACGTAGCTGTGAAATATTATAATAACTTCTCCATTGACATCAGTCCATGTCCCAATAGGGTTTATTTAATTAGAGTACATACATTACGTATTCAGATCATTCCTTTACTCTTTAGGGCTCATGATCCTTGTTTCATACTCCAGGCTCAACAGGGCCAATATAATAAGTAGCCAATTTCATTTTTATTTTTTTTCTGTTGCTTATAGAGTGCAAAAAAATTGTGGGACTTTTTACAGAAATTGTCATTACTCATATGTCCCTGTCCCCAGTAGGACTAACAATATAATATCCTTATCTGATATACACACACCTTAGGACCAATTATATAAAAAGCCAATTAACCTGTCAGTATGTTTTTGGAGTATCGGAGGAAATCAGAGAACCAGGGGGAATTCGACGCAAACACAGTGAGCACATACAAGCTCCATGCAGATGTTGCCTTGGTTGGATATGAACCCAGGACCCTAATGCTGCAAGACAACAGTTGTAACCACTATGCTATGTTTGGGTAAAAACCAAACACACATATGGAGAACATACATACCCTATGTACAAGTTGACCTGATTGGATTCTAATCCATAGCCTTAGTATACAATATAGAATAATAGTATATACCACCAGGGGAAATCTTATTATGAAAAAGCACTGATTGACCAGTTTGAGGATACCACTAGGGGAAAATATTATGAAAAAGCACTGATTAAACATTTTGAGGTTAGAATCAGGGGAATATCTGGTGGTAGCTTCAAATTGTTCAATCAGTGCTTTTTCATAATAACATTTTCCCCTCGTGGTAGCCACAAACTGTTCAATCAGTGCTTTTTCATAAAGGAAAGTTATTCAAATTAGCTTTTCTTCCAAAAAGAAAAGAACACTATGCCTATCTGATATCAGTAAAAAAAAAAAGATATGCTAATTTCCATATATTTTTCCTAAGAAATGCAGAGCAGCATTGGCTTTACTACAATACTCATCATGCATACTAGGTGGTCTCCCAAGTGAGAATGAGCACCCTCAAGACCCTACAAAGGCTACTCAGCTTACCAGGGACATTTTTCTTGTCCTTTTGGAAGGAGAACTGACTTGCACATCTCAATTAAAGAAGCGTAATATGGGGACATTCAGTACTCTTGTTCTTTTGGAAGGAGAGTTGACTTGCACATCTCTTTTCCAGTGGAGTATTATGCATGTCTCTCTTTCGCTCAGTACTTTGGATTCGGGTAGAATGGATTTGTACCGGAGTCAAATTTTGTCAAAAATTCACCAAACTGCACCTACAACAAACCTGTTCATCTCTAATCCATCTATCTCATATCTATATTGTCCTTTCTTGGTGCATTCATGGCAATAAAACACTGTTGCATGAACAGCACAGTGGCTTTTCATTGAAGCTTTTTGGCACAGAATCTGCACCAAAGTCATCCTGAAAAAAGGTTCATATTGATGGGCTCTTATAAGCACAGATCGTTTTAGTCATTTAAGACTAATTGGAGTGGTTGGGGGTGTTAAAAGATTTTAAAAAAAAACATTGGTAAGAAGGCTTTGTTAAAATAATGCTGTATTAATAGATGGATGGTGTTACGTCTATAGTATCTCAGCACACAGCACTTCTACTTTTTTATATAGGAGAAAAAGAACAAGCCTGTGCCTTTTTTTAAGGGGATAATTCTTTGTGTGTCAGATGTGAAAAGGCTTTATTTTCCAGCCAAATCCTTTCGATCTTGCAGCGGCTGTTCTGTAGAGATTTTAGAATTCACATCGTTGTAAGATAGAAGATCTTGGGCGAGTTTTTCAGCCCTAAATCCCAAAACATCTGTTGAGGTTTTTCACAGTAGCTGTGGATCCAACTCGACTAACACTGCGCATAAAAAAGATGTAACATGCACACACATCAACAAGGCATCTAAAGCTGATCTCTGCCCCCTTTTTTAACGGCCAGTTAGATATAGCTTATTTTGTACAGAAGGCTAAAAACTTTATGGGGCTAAAGGTATAAACATCATCCTTTGGGCTCATGCACACGAACATATTTTCTTTCCGTGTCCGTTCTGCTTAGTTACTCCGTGTGCATTCCGTTTCCCTATGTCCGTATTTCCATTCCGCAAAAAAAATATTTGCTATTAATATGTCCTATTATTGTCCGCATTACGGACAAGGATAGTACTGTTCTATTAGGGGCTGGCTGTTCCATTCCGCAAAATACAGAATGCACACGGACATCTGTATTTTTTGCGGATCCGTTTTTTGCAGACCACAAAATACATACAGTCGTGTGCATGAGCCCTTTCTCTGTACCTTCATGTTGCAGTTACATTATATGCTAAAACACCTTAGTTACAGGCTATACATTTCTATGAAATGAAAAAAAAAAAAAAATGTATCTGCCACGGCTAAAAACAGATTCTTCTTTAACTTTTCTCCTAACATGGCAATGTAAAATGTGGCATTGGCGTATACAAGAAACATGCCTTTGATTATAATAATACATACAAATGTGGCCATTAAATTGCCCAATTTGTGCCTAGATAAACTGTCATAGAGATGAAGGTGAGACCTATCTGTAGTACAAACCTCTTATCAGACAGGAGGCTAATTATCTGTCGGCAGTCATGTACTGTCCTCTGCACTAATTATGAATTTAGGTTTCTGAGTAATAATCTCAGGGTTATGGTAGTTTTATCACCGTTTGCAGAGATCAAGAGAGAATGTAATTATTTATAAGCCATTTGTTCCCAATGCAACTCTTTGCCAACCGTTATTAACCCCTTCTGTGATTGCCCATTAGGATCACATAGGAAATAAGCACAATCCTTAAAAATAGTATGTTTTATTTTTCATCTTCATCAAAAGGCAAAAAAAGACATTTACTGCAATAGAATTAACATTGACAGTACATACAAAAAAAGAAACATTCTCCATCATGCTTGGTATTCAATAAGTATAGTATAGTAAACAGGACTGCAGCCTTGGAAACATGCTTGAAAACGTGTCCACAAAATGAGTAGGAGCAAGGAACGGGATATCGGCATTTCTGAGGTAAGGAATTATATTTTAGGTTTTAAATCATGCAAATTATTAACCCCAAGAATAGAAAGGTACACAGGCTGTCTGCAACCCATCTGGTATAAAAATACAAGACCATTCATTACTTAAGTAGAGTTGCTGCAGTGCAGGGTAAGGACATTGCTGGGAGAGATAGCAGATTTGTAATATCTTCAATTTACATTCAGTCATGGTGGGGTTCTCATTTGGCACAGCTCATGCAAACCCCCAAACTCCATGCAATGCTATCCATCTTAACTGCTTCCACTTAGTCTATGGCATGGATTCCTATGATGTTGAAGGGTTTAGGAATGACCCTCTCATTCAGTAGAGACCCAGAATCACAGCGCCGACATCTTTTGATGGCCTTCTGTCCTTCACCAAGAAATTTATCATACTTTCAGACTTGATGAGCAAGTTGCAACCAAGGAAGAATATGCCAAATATGACTGTGAGGGACAGGACACACAGGACAGCTATCTGGACCACCCTGGTGATGAACATGCTTCTCTCATCTGGAGTTAGGACAAGAGAGCCCCCATCATTTGTGATGACTGCCCTGGTCCCATTGCAACATCCAATCAAAGATCCAAGTCCCTGGGATGAGTTGTTGTAAGACCCTTGATCCAGGACAGTCTGGTTAAAGAAAGTCCCATTCATCTTTATGGACCTTCCAGGCACTCAGAAAAGTGGAAACACAACTTCAGCAATGTCTTTAGGAAAATGTCCAAGATACCATCTTCGATGGGTAAGGGTGTAGTGTGGCTGAAGAAGACAGAGCTGGTGAAACCACCTCAGATATTCAATACATCCATTGCAGTGAAGTAGTGCTGGAGCATCTCATACACACCAATTCTTCTATCCTGACTATCTATGCTCTGAGGTGAGATGGTGCTCACAGATCTTATATATTGCTGGGAGAAACCATTACCCTGGCAGGCAAAGGGGGGTAGTGATGGACTGAAGTTGACACTTCAGTCTTAAAGCAAGCACTTTATGCTTCACAGTCCAGCAGGCTGGATGTGTCCTGTCTCCCTTAGCAGCAGTGTACGCAATCCGTATGATTATTTTAACTCATGGTCTGCTGGAAAGATATATACATTACAAAATCTATGCTACAAAGAAGATTTGAGGTAAGTATATGTTAATGCCAACATTCTGCATTTCTACTTGTTGTGTTCAAGGAAGAAAATAATTTTTGTAACATTTAACCAAGATCCACAGTTGACTTATAGTGAGATGTAGCTCCTTTTATAATTGTCCTAGTCCAGACTTTGCATAATACTGAAAACGCAGATAATTCTAAATTAATAGTGGGGGAGTTTATTGTCAGAGTGAAAATAGGTGAGAAAAAGTATCTGACAGTCTGGAGGAATGAAGATGACCACCATGCATTACATGGACAAGTTATTAATTTCAGTAGGCACTGTGTCATACCTTACTCCTCCTCCAGCAGTAGTGCTGCAGAAAAATTAAATACTTGCTGACAGTTTTTATCAAAGCTGACTGCTTGTGATCCCAGCAGTGGGATTTACTGCAATCAGCATATCATTGGAGACCCTTATAACAGAAAGTTAGACAACCCTATTATCCCCTTTACGAACTCCACCATACTTGTACAGCAGTGGTCATCACTTTAAAGCTGGCTCCTGCTCACGAGTGCAGTGGATGCCACAGCTGCCTGGTTTCTAGCGGTTAAACAGCAGAGGCCCAGGGCTAATGTCTGAGATCGGCCATGAAGCCAGTCGCAGACGTTTAACCCCTCAGATGTTGTGGTTAAATGTGACCACGGCATCTGAGCATTGAAAATGTGGGTGCCGTTCACTCCCACTCTGGCAACAGCCTCCCCCAGCTGAGATCGGGGAAGCTGTTACACTACAGTGATAGGCCAGAGCCTGCTTGCTGCTCTGATACTTATGACTGGTATATTCCAATACAGGCCTGCAGATTAATATACTGAATGCTGTATTCTGTAATGGATGAGATACTATTATAGCATACAACTGGCAATCTAATGATTGCGTGTTATAGTCATCTGTTTTTTTAAATTTTTTTATATATTTTTAAAAACTAAGTTCAAATCACCCTCTCTCCGTAGAACAAAACATCATGGGCATTGCTGTATCCAAAAACGTTTGTACTATTAAATATAATAATATTTGTGGTCATGGCTATGGCCAAGAGATGTCCGAAGAACCCTGGGGAGAGAAACAACGGGAACAACCTAACCCAGCTAGGCGTGTCTTAACTAACCTGACTAAATGGCTGTTGTGTGCCCTAAGCCATGATCGAGGGTAGGCCTATAAGTAGGCATACCCTGTGGAAGTGAGAAGATAAGGGAGGGAGGGTGGGGCACCTGAGAACGCACGCCTGTGAGTGAGGCTGTGCCTCGTATATGAAGGGCCTCCGCCCCTCCCACAAATGCAGGCTGACAAATCAGCCTTACCAACTTGTGGTCATGGCTACGGCCAAGAGATGTCCGAAGAACTCTGGGGAGAGAAACAACGGGAACAACCTAACCCAGCTAGGCGTTTCTTAACTAACCTGACTAAATGGCTGTTGTGTACCCTAAGCCATGATCGAGGGTAGGCCTATTAGTGGGCAAAAACCAAGCCAAGTAGGGTAGAAAAGAACTCGAATGGCATGTGCAAACTGATCCCCAAGCCAACTACAAGGCGTCAGGGATCTAGAGCGAAAATTCAGGGTGTGTGAGGCAAGGCCAGAAGGAGACCTACAACCCGTCTTGTGGATGACAAGGCCAGAGACATGATGCTCAATATTGCGGATACTGCCCCCGAAGCGGAATGGAGTACCGGGAATACGTTGAGAAATGGATTGTGAAAACCAACTGAACCTGAAAAGTTTTAGCTCTAGTGCGAGTACTGGCAATGCCCTAGCCTCAGGAGATCGTGGGACCGAAACCTAACTGCCTAGACTATGCAGGAATGAGGGCCAAAAAAACCATGTAGATAGGAAGAGAATCCTTGAATGTCCTCTCGTGGGTGAAGGAGTGCAAATTTGCTATTAATGCTCCAGGCGGTTTTGTAACTTGTAACCGTATTAACAGACCACAACTTTTGCACGAGGGACTTGGCTGAACAGATGTATGCCTTTTGACCGTGATCAGAGACTGAAATGCTGGAGAGTATAGCCCTACTTGTTCCTCCCCCCGCATGACCTGAAAGAAAGCATGGAGAAATTAAAACAAGACAAAGCAGCTGCGACAAAAAATATATATATTTTTTTTTTACTGCTTGGACCCTGGATGGAAGGGGCGACCGAGACTTGAGTTCTGAAACACTTGTAGCAGGGGAGCGACAGACATTATCGATAAAAAGTGAACCTGAAGAACGTGACAGGCAACAGACATTTGATAAACAAAAGTTTGAATAAACGTAACAGTCAATGGACATTCGGGATTAATAAAAGTAAGTTTGAATAATGTAAACAGGCCACAGACATTAGAAATTTAAAAAACTCAAGCCTAAGTAACGTAAACAGGCAACAGACCTTAGTAGTTAGTAAACGTAAACCTGAATAATGTAAACAGGCAACAGACATTAGTGGTTAGTAAACGTAAGCCTGAATAACGTAAAAAAGCAACAGTAACCAATTAACGTAAGCCTGAATAACGTGAACAGGTAGTAGACATTAGAAGTTAGTGAACGTAAGCCTGAATAACGTAAACAGGCAACAGACATTAGAAATAAACGTAAGCCTGAATAACGTAAACAGGCGACAGACATTAGAAGTTAGTGAACGTAAGCCTGAATAACGTAAACAGGCAACGGATATTGGTAGTTAGTAAACGTAAGCCTGAATAACGTAAACAGGCAACAGACATTATAAATAAACGAAAGCCTGAAAAACGTAAAGAGGCAACACACATTGGTAGTTAGCAAACGTAAGCCTGAATGAATTAAACAGGCAACAGACATTGGTAGTCAGTAAACGTAAGCCTGAATAACGTAAACAGGCAACAGACATTAGTAATTAATAAACGTAAGCCTGAACAACGTAAATAGGCAACAGACATTGGTAGTCAGTAAACGTAAGCCTGAATAATGTAAACAGGCGACAGATATCAATCAACGTGGGCCTGAATAAAAGACAGGCGACAGAACAATACTGATTAATAAATGTGAACCTGAAATGTAACAGGCAACAGACATGATGATTGATACCGTAGGCCAGAATAACGTAAACCGGCGACAGACATTGAATAATAAACGTAGACTTGAATAACATAAACAGGCGACAGACATTAGAAGTTAGTAAACTTAAGCCTGAATAACGTAAACAGGCAACAGACATTAGTAGTAAATGTAAGCCTGAATAACGTAAGCAGGCGACAGATATCAATGATCGATGAACGTAGGCCTGAATAACATAAATAGGCAACAGATATTGGTAGTTGGTAAACGTAAACCTGAATAATGTAAACAGGCAACAGACATTAGTAGTTAGCAAACGTAAGCCTGAATAACGTAAACAGGAAACAGACATTGGTAGTTAGTAAACGTAAGCCTGAATAGCGTAAACAGGCAACAGACATTGGTAGTTGGTAAGCGTAAGCCTGAATAACGTAAACAGGCAACGGTAATCAATTAACGTAAGCCTAAATAATGTAAATAGGCAACAGACATTAGACGTTAGTGAACGTAAGCCTAAATAATGCAAACAGACAACAGACATTAGTAATTAAATAAATGTAAGCCTGAATAACGTAAACAGGCAACGGACATTAAATAATAAACGTATGCCTGAATAGAGTAAACAGGCAGCAGATATCAATGACCAATGAACGCAGCCTGAAAGACGTAAACAGGTGACAGACATTAATGATCGATAAACGTAAACCTGAATAAACAACCGGGCAAGAGACATTGGACGGTGTGATGAGCTTGAGCCTAAAAAGGCGGCAACATTGATAATTTGAAAACATGAGCCGGATGAAACTACCAAGTGATGAGAACTGATCAACCGTGAGGGGAAAAAAGACGACCCTCGTCAGAAACCCCGAGTGTAAAAAAAAAAGGCCACTGTACTCACATTCACGGACTGCCAGACTAAAACAATGTTATTGAGCCCTAGCGCCTGCTCCAACTTGAGACCGACTGCAGACTAAAGTACCTGTCATTTCTGCTGTGCCGTGAGTGTGCCGCACGTGCAAGGAAGCCGATGGCGTGGTCGCGAGTGCAGGTAAGGAAAGCGCAAGGCGGGGAGGGAGATCAGAATGATCCGTGTGCTTGAGAGCTGCGGGAGCCCTACCCGACCTGCAAGCCCAGCGAGAAACAAACCCAGAGCGGCGGTTGTCCTTGAGCCCGAGTTGCGCTTACCGTAAGAAACTTTGGCTGGCTCAGGGCACCGTGGCCCATGCATACTTACGAGTCGAGCACACTTCAGCGTAGCTGCTGTTGGTGTGAGCTGCTTGGGGCAGGGATGAAAACACGCACCTGAGAACGCGCGCCTGTGAGTGAGGCTGTGGCTCGTATATGAAGGGCCTCCACACCTCCCACAATTCCAGGCTGACAAATCAGCCTTACCAACTAATATCATACGGCAAATGGTGTAACCGAAAAAAAAATCAAAATGGCCGATTCACCTTTTTTTTTTTTACTTCACTTACCAAGAAAATTTAATTAAAAGTGATCAAAAAGTCTTACACACCGCATAGTATTATTGAAAAGTACAGCTCACCCGCAAAATTGAGCCCTCACACAGCTCTACAGATGAAAATATAAAAAAGTCAGAATATGGCAATAAAAAGTTTTTATTTTTTTCAGTATTAAAACATAAGAAAAACTATACAAATGTGGTATCTCTGTAATCGTATTGACAGAAAGAATGAAAGTAAGGCCCCTTTCACACGAGCGAGTTTTCTGTGCGGGTGCAATGCGTGAGGTGAACGCATTGCACCCGCACTGAATCCGGACCCATTCATTTCTATGGGGCTGTGCACATGAGCTGTGATTTTCACGCATCACTTGTGCTTTGCGTGAAAATCGCAGCATGCTCTATATTGTGCGTTTTTCACGCAACGCAGGCCCCATAGAAGTGAATGGGGCTGCGTGAAAATCGCAAGCATCCGCAAGCAAGTGCGGATGCGGTGCGATTTTCACGCATGGTTTCTAGGTGACGATCGGGATGGAGACCCGATCATTATTATTTTCCCTTATAACATGGTTACAAGGGAAAATAATGGCATTCTTAATCCAGAATGCTAAGTAAATTAGGGATGGAGGGGTTAAAAAAAAATAATTAATTAAACTCACCTCATCCACTTGTTCGCGCTGCCCGGCTCGTCTTCTTTCTTCTTCTTTGACCTGGGAGGAAAAGGACCTTTGGTGACGTCGCTGCGCTCATCACATGGTCCTTTTCCTCCCAGGTCATCAAAGAAGAAGAAAGAAGACGAGCCGGGCAGTGCCAACAAGTGACCATGTGATGGACCATGTGATGAGCGCAGTGACATCACCAAAGGTCCTTTTCCTCCCAGGTCATCAAAGAAGAAGAAAGAAGACGAGCCGGGCAGCGCGAACAAGTGGATGAGGTGAGTTTAATTAATTATTTTTTTTTAACCCCTCCATCCCTAATTTACTTGTATTAAGAATGCTATTATTTCCCCTTATAACCATGTTTATAAGGGAAAATATTAATATCTACAGAATACCTAACCCAAACCCAAACTTCAGTGAAGAAGTCCGGGTTTGGGTCTTGGCAGTGGCGTAGCTAGAAATTACTGGGCCCCACAGCAAATTTTTGAATGGGGCCCCCCTCCCCCAGTAATTTTTTCGCAACCCCTTCCTTTCATGCCACCCCTATTCCTGTGGCTAGTAAAGATCGCTCTCGCAGACCAGGCCCAGCCGCTGTTCCATCAGTTTTATACACTGTCTATACTGTCACTGTATATAATTTCATTGTGCAATACTGTTGAGGGGGCCCTGACCAAATCCTTTAGTCCTCCTCCTCCTCCTGGATGGACCCCTTCTGGGTCAGGGCCCCAAAGCAGCCGCTTCCCCTATAGTTACGCCCTTGGGTTTGGTACCACATTCAATTGCACTCGCGCGAAAAAAACTGAAGAAAATTGCATACAAAACTCACCCCACTCGCAGGCAAAATCGCACGATTTTTCTGTGACGCACCCGCATCCTATCCGGCCCTCACACGCGACGCTCGTGTGAAAGAGGCCTAACAGGTCAGTTTTACCGTATAGGGAATACCATAAAAACAAAGCCCAGAAAACTGTGGCAGAATTGAGTTTTTTTCCCCAATTCCATCCCATTGAGAATTTTTATTCCATTCCAGCTTCCCACTATATTGTCCCGCAAAAAACAAGCCCTCATATGGCTATGTGAACGTAAAAATAAAAAAAAATGCTATGGCTCTGGGAAGGCAGAGAGAAAAAACGAAAATGCAAAAACGTAAGATTGTCTTTTCCTCTAAGGGATCTTTCACACGAGTGTGTCCCTTGCGGGAATCACGTTCCATGTGAGACAGTAATCATGCTTTCTGGACTTAGGAGGCGCAATCCATTATCATGAATGATAATGCTGTGTGCCTCTGCCTGACCTTTCTGTAACAGAATCATACTGACAGCTTTATGGTCAGGCAGAGGCACACAGCGTTATCAATCATGATAATGCCGTTCACTTCTGTAAGTCCAGACCGCACAATCCCTCTCTCACACTCATGTGAAAGAGCCCTAAGGGTTAAATACACATTTTATTTAAAGGGTTTCTGTCACTAGAATTAACCCTATTAAACTAGCTGACAATAGCGATGTGCTAATGTCAGCTAAACCTAACTAGTCTATTCCTACTTTTATCTATGCCCCCGTTACTTCAGAAATATAACTTTTATAATATGCTAATTGGCCTCTAAGAGCAGGGGGGGGGGGGGGGGTGTTGCCTCTGCTCCTAGAGGCACCGTTCTCCCACCTCTGGCCACAACGTGCTACACTAGATTGACAGGGCCAGGCAGCGTTGGTCTCCTACTGCCGGCCCTGTCTGCTGTGTAAATCTCTCACCTGCGCCGTCCCATTCAGTATTCAGCGCAGGCGCAGTGAGTGAAGGATGCTCGCCGGCTTCCTCACTGCGCGAGACTTCCCCAGCGCACAGGGCCGGCAGTTGGAGGTGAAGGCTGCCTGGCCCTGTCAATCTAGTGTAGCAGGGCGTGGCCAAGGGTGGGAGAACGGAGCCTCTATTTCTCCATTGCATTATACGCTGATCGTTTTCATGGTTACGACCACCCTGCAATCCATCAGCTGTGGTCGTACTTCCACACTATAGGAAAAGCCTATGGCCTTTCTGGTGGCCGGGACGAGGGAAGTATGCATAGGCTAGTCCTTTTTTCTATAGTGTGCAAGCACGACCACCGCTGATGGATTGCTGGGTGGTCGTTAATAATACATGGTAATAATATATTAGTAAGTGCCTTGTATTAACTTTCTCTACATGGTCAATGCTATTTGCTGAAGTGACACAGCCCCTTTAATGGTTAACATGCTCTGCAGACTTCTGTGTGCACTTACCTCCTGTTTCTGTTGTATACATGGCTTTTACCATGCTCAGGTTATGTGGCCATATATTTCTAGGAATCAGACTCACTTGTTGAAGGAATTCAGTGCCCCCTGTGACATTCATTTTGGGTCAGTCTGACAGGTTTCAGATTGTTATTCCTCTAGAAATCAATAGTAAATGACGCTGTGTTTTACCAATGACATTTACTTCATGGCATAGTTCAGTCAATTAATGTGACCCTGCCCAAGTTTCAGTATCTACATCTTGTTGTATTAGTCTCTTGATTAGTGCATTCACACGAACATATGACAACCATGCGGTGTTGCAGACTGCAAAACAAAGTCACCGGCCGTGTGCACCCCGCAAGATGCAGTGAAGGATAGGACATGTTCTATCTTTTGCGGTGCAGAGGAACAGACCCGGAAGCACACGGAAGGGCTTCTGTGTGTTTCCATGTGCTTCCAGGCCGTGCCTCCGCAAAAGACAGGACATGTCCTATCTTTTGCCACATTTTGCGGACCATTGGAGTCAACGAGTCCGCACCACCATGCGGAGTCTGCGGTTTGAAGTCTGCAACACAGTCGTGTGAATGTATCCTAAAACTACAATGATGGGGTATTCCCATCTCACACTTTTATGGCATTTCCACCTCTGGAACCCGCATCTATCATTAGAATGGAGTCCTACTTTGTATGGTAGGTGGCAGCACATGCACAGCTCTCATCATTCACTTCTATGAGAGCAGCCAAGTAAATGTACTCCTCAGAGCTCCCACATGCAGCATGCAGCAACCAAGGGCCTGTTCTCTAGGTGGATGTGTGTCCCAGATATATCATGAGTCAGAGATAGGAGTACCCCTTTAAATACACAGCTTACAATTTATAATGCTTGTGGTCATGGCTACAGCCAAGAGATATCCGAAGAACCCTAGGGAGAGAAACAACAGGAACAACCCAACCCAGCTAGGCGTGTCTTAGCTAACCTGACTAAATGGCTTGTTGTGTGCCCTAAGCCATGATCGTGGGTAGGCCTATAAGTGGGCATACCCTGTGGAAATGAGAAGATAAGGGAGGGAGGGTGGGGCATCTGAGAACCCACGCATGTGGGTGAGGCTGTGGCTCGTATATGAAGAGCCTCCGCCCCTCCCACAAATGCAGGCTGACTAATCAGCCTTACCAACTTGGGGTCATGGCTATGGCCAAGAGATATCCGAAGAACCCTAGGAAGAGAAACAACAGGAACAACCCAACCCAGCTAGGCGTGTCTTAGCTAACCTGACTAAATGGCTTGTTGTGTGCCCTAAGCCATGATCGTGGGTAGGCCTAAAAGTAGGCAAAAACCAAGCCAAATAGGGTAGAAAAGGAACTCGAATGGCATGTGCAAACTGATCCCCAAGCCAACTGCAAGGCATCAGGGATCTAGAGCAAAAAATTTGGGGTGTATGAGGCAAGACCAGAAGGAGACCTACAACCTACAACCCATCTTGTGGATGACAAGGCCAGAGACATGATGCTCAATATTGTGGATACTGCCCCAAAGCGGAATGGAGAACCGGGAATACGTTGTGAAATGGATCATGAAAACCAAATGAACCTTGTAAAGTTTTGGTTCTACGGAGTACTGCCAATGCCCTAGCCTCAGCAGATCGTGGGACCGAAACATAACTGCCTAGACTATGCAGGAATGAGGGCCAAAAAGAACTATGTAGATATGAAGAGGATCCTTGAATAGTTCCCCAGATCTCAGATATCTGCTAGCCATGGTCCACGCGTTGTTCTACTGTGTGCCCCTGAGAATTGTTTTAACGCTTGAGACGAGAAGACCGACCTACTATCTGAATCTTCTACCATGAGGAAATGCTGAACTTTGTCCAAAACCCGATTCAACGTGGTTGTAGGGAGCCTGAGGTTAGTGCGTAAAGAAGCTACGAAGCCATAATATACAAGATTCTGTCTATGCCCTCCCATGAGTGAGGGAATGCAATTGCAATGAAGCTACCGGCGAAAATCAATTCCTGGTCGTGGTAAAAAGGCAAAGACTTTGCGCGGGGACCTGGTTGACAAGATATGATCGACTACGATCAGAGACTGACATGCTAGAGGGAATTACCCTACTTGTTCCTCCTCTGGCAGGACCTGAACGAAAGCATGAACAATTAAAGCAAGACAAAATATCTGCGTAAGACATGACAATGATGTTGTAGGGCGAACCGGACCAGTTTGCGGTCAAAACATAAAGTGAGCGATCAACATGGATTATTAGGAAATTAGGGAAGCAGGTATGTATGTAATACATACGGGCCAAATCAGCCCAGATGCACAGATGGACAACCAACCAGGCAATCAGCCCAGCAGGACTGAAAACAGTCATCGGGCCCCCGAAGCCATGGGGCCGAGAATTCGTTATATATTTTATAGCTGGCTTGATAATTCCTGGCCGCGTTGGAGGAGAGGGAATGTTGTACCAGGTTCCTGGCGTGAGAAAGGATCCATCACCCGGGAATTGAAGGCTGGGAGAGGGGACCCCATGGGATCTGCTTCTGGCATCACTTGGAAAAAAAGGGGGTGACCCAGAAATACCGCACCACGTAGCCTGGTGAAGGACCGACCTGGCAGTGCCAGGAAAAAGTAAACCAGGAAGGGACAGGCATGGGTGAGACGAGTGTGAAAGAGTAGGTGGGCCTGTGTGGATTATGGGGAAGTATCATAATGGATAGGAGGCTAAGCCTGGACTGATCCGCCGACAGCGGGAGACCCTGGAAAAAACCCGGAATAGTAGACATGCAGGGAGACCAGACCTGAACGTACCAGGCAGAGAAGGAAGAACAGGGCCTGGACGGACCCGGGGTAATGATACATAAACAATAAATCGAACATACCCGTTCCCAGGAGAACAAAATCTAATCAAGTCAGAAGGAAGAATAACTGAGGAGATGACAGCCTGGGCAATCCAGCAGACAGAGGTAGGTATGAGCCTGGGCGATCCAGGAGACAGAGGTAGGTATGAGCCTGGGCGATCCAGGAGACAGAGGTAGGTATGAGCCTGGGCGATCCAGTGGGAAACAGGAAAAAACATAGCATATGAATAAATGAACATACACATACAGAACGGCCCTGCTACCACTACATATCAGTACAGATGACGGCAGGCAAATGGTCAGCGTGCAGTGACTGTGCATAGTGTCTAGGCTGAAGCTGTGTATTTCCAACCCAGGTGAGCCGTATTCAAGTAAAACACAGGCCAGCATGCGCTCCAACGTGAGGATTTTGCACTGTCTGACAAGCTCCTAGCAACCACAACAAGGAATAGAGGAGCTGGTTTAGCTGCAAGCCACTATCAAGAGCGATGTCAGGGTGTGTGAACCTGATCTGCAAATGTCGCTGTAGGAAGCATAGAGGAACCGGGAGGAGCGAGCACCGGTAAGTTTGGGCAGCAATGACACAGTACTAACCAGGACACCACCTGTAATTCAAAACACACAAGTCCGGCAGTGGTTCTCAACATGCGTTCCATGCTGGAACGCACTCCGACCCCGCTACCGGAAGCAGGGAAACACATGAGCGCTGATCGGAGGAGCCCTGTAGAGGGGATGGACTGAGGGAAGGAGCTTACCCGTCCCGGAGACGCGTACAGGCGGTGTACAAACGGCGGACGATTCGGACTGCAGTAGTGAAAGCGAGGTTTTTTTTTTTGTTTGTTTTTTTAAGGAGACCAGCCTGAGTGAATATGAACCAGGATTAAAGAAGACAAAAAAAAATTTAAAAAATTCTCCCTGAGGTGAACAGAAAAGTAGGCCTATGGAATGTAACAGACCACCGAGGAAAGGAACGTAAGCCTGAAAAGAACGCAGTTATGTTTGTCGGGAGAGAGGTACCAGACTGCCCCGGTGAGATTATTGAGTAAAACCATGACGTAGCAATGAACAGGAGAATGCAGCTTTGAGTGGAAGCAGAGTACAACACATGATGTAACAAATGGGGCTTTGGATGTGAGTGGTACCTAAAAAACATGGTATGGGCGCAGCTCTGAGTATGGGAATGGAGCATAGGACAAGATGTAAAAGCAGACATGCGGACGCAGCTTTGGATGTGAACGGAATATTAACTTGATGTGACAGCAGACATAGAAAGAACCTGTAGTAGCATAGGACATGTGAACGCAGCTCTGGGTGCGAGTAGAGTAAACCTAATATATAGATAGACGGATGAATGCAACTCTGGTCGAGGGTGGAGGTGAATGATTTGACAGCGTAGTGTGAATGCACCTCTGGGTGTGGCAGAGAATGAAATTGGTAGAACAGAAGCTCTAAATGTGAGTGGAGCATAAACATGATGTAACAGTGAAAGTGAATGCAGCTCTGAAACAAGCCTAGTATGAACATGTTGTGACAGCAGACGTGTAAACACAGCTCTCACAGTGAGCAGAGCAGACATGGTATATCAGTCGACGCATGAACGCAGCTCTGCTGGTGAGTGGAGCAAGGTGTGAACACCAGGGTGGTGCGTCCCGAGAATAAAAATGGAGTAACAGTAGCAGCTGTAAGCCGAGTACACAACATGTAATAACAGGCGTGTAATACGGATCCGGCTGTCGGCTGGGTACGGAATGAGATGTAACAGCCAACAGGTGACCGCAGCTTGAATGTGAGACCAATCTGAGTGAATACGAGCCAAGAGTAGGAAAGTGCTGGACAGTAAAGACGTGCAGATGCAGCATAAAGACATTAAATAAAAGCCGAAAGTGTAAATGCCGCTCAGGATAACAGCAGAGCATAAAAGTGCGGCAGGGTTTTTAAGTACATGGAGCAGTGAAATACGTGAAGTCTAAGGATGGTGGTAGCGGGGGGAGGGGGGAGACAGTGGCAAGGAACAGCTACAGCAAGATGCCTAAACAATAAACGCTGCGTCCGATCTCCAAACATGACGTCACAAGCAGCCCGGGTAACTCTTCCTTTACAGCAAACCGGCTGAAGTAACTTTTCATACGAGATGAACAAAGCGAAGTAAAACTTGTAAGATTTATAGGAACTAGCTCCTATTACCAACAAACAAAGTTGAAAAGAAATAGAAGTATTTAGCCCCAAAAAGCAAACCTGAGGTAGCAGATTCTGAGGCGAATGGCCTCCCGTTTGCTAGCAAAGTGGGTTCCGACCGGCCAGGAGAGACGGCCCCGGCCCAACCTACTTACATAGTATTGCGCGTGCATGATACAGTAGCAGAGAGCAAAATAACAAGCTCCATGCTGCAAAGAAAGACTCCTACCACCAGAGAAGCTAGTTTGCTAATGACACCCAGCAGCAGCTGTGCACCTGAGAACACACGCCTGTGGGTGAGGCTGTGGCTCGTATATGAAGAGCCTCCGCCCCTCCCACAAATGCAGGCTGACTAATCAGCCTTACCAACTTGTCTTTACTGAAGTCTATAGTCGGAGACTGCATAGAGGACAGCTGTGGTAATAAGAAATGCAGAATCTTTAGGCCTTGGCTACACTGCGACTTTTTGTAGCGTAACTGATTGATTTTAACTATTGAATGCATTCATTTGGACTGCAGCTGTAGTTCAATAGTTAAAATCAATCATTCACGCTACAAAAAGTAGTAGTGTAGCCTTAGCCTTAGGCCTCTTGCACACAAACGTTGTGTGCCCATGGCCGTATTGAGGCCCGCATACGGCAGGTCGGCAATACACGGGCACCGGCCCTTGTGCACTCCGCATCACTTGAACGGGTCCGCAATCACGGAGATGCGGAACGGAAGCACGGATCGGAACTTCGTAGTGCTTCCGTGGTGTTTCTGTCCGTGCCTCCGCACCGCAAAAAATAGAACTTGCTCTATTTTTTTGCAGTGCGGACGGATCATGGACCCATTCAAGTTGAATGGGTCTCGATCCGTCCCGGCCGCCGCACGGACATTGCCTGTGCATTGGGGACCACAAATTGCGGTCCCCAATGCACGGAACGGATGCACAGCGTTTGTGTGCAAAAGGCCTTAAAAGGGTTATGCAGGGCTTTTATAATGATGACCTATCCTCAGGATAGGTCATCAATATCTGATTGGCGGGGGTCTGACACCTGGCACCCCCGCCAATTAGCTGTTTAAAGAGGAGGCGGTACTCGATGCAAGCACTACTTCCTCTTCATGACACTGCCCGTCCTCTCAGTAGCGATTGTAATTACAAGTACTCGCTAGATTCACTTGAATGGAGAGAGTACTTGTAATTACACTACCCCACCCTACAGGGGAGCGATTGGAGCGCCACTTCCTCTTGAAACAGCTGATCGCCGGGGGTCCCGGGTGCTGGACCCCCACCAATAAGATCTTGATGACCTATCCTGAGGATAGGTGATCAATATAATACCCCTGCACAACCCCTTTAAAGAAACACTCCACCGAGGGTAATTTATCATTGCACCTTTCGGCCTAATTTTGAGTGTTTTTGTTATAGTTACTGTTTAGTATTCATTGCTTTATATTAAATAGTAGTATATACTACGGCTAGGTTCAAATGGAGCCTTTTAGGTGTGTATTCAGCGCCAAAAATGCATGCAAACAAAACTTTCCCATTGATTTCAATGGGAAATCTGCATGTTAATCCCTACGGAGCTGTTAGTTTCCACCTGCGGTTTTGGAAACCACATTATGGGAAAAAGAAGTGTCCTGTCCATTCTTGACCCATATTGCACACCCAGAATTCCATTGAAAATGGACAGGAATAAAAATCCTTGCCAGCGCTGAAAATACTTCATGTGAACCTAGCCTAATGCAGTTTTTTGCTTTCAAGTTGTCTGATGTCTGAACCTGCTGTGATAAGTCTCATGTGATGTGACTAGTTGAAGGTGGTACTATGTGAAGGGTTTAGCTTGGGGGGACAAATGGGGGCACAATCACCTTTATGTTAGGTAGTTTTTTGTCTCTCCCCCCCCCCCCCCTCTTCTTTCCCAAATTTTTTATTTTACAGGGATACCTGGATTAGTGGCGGAGGTGATGAGGTATCCAGTTTGATCCAGTTTATCTGTCGAATCTGGGCACAGTGAAGATCCATCCTGATTGGTTGCTGGGTGAGAAATCCAGCCCTCAGTGGATTTAGTTCCCATAAATTAGATATGGTTATGGGCTTTAATTAATTCTTTATTTAAGGTGGAATGAATTATTTTATTTAATTATTTATTAAATTTTATTGTGGCGTTTAAATTATTTAAGGTAACCCATAATAAAGCATTGCGGCCATTTTCATCCAAATCAGATTGTTGTGTCCTTATTTATTTTAATATAAGTAGGTTTAAGAGTAAGATGAGGTGAAATGTGCCTCCATGGAGTTTGCCAAACGGGCATTTATAGGAAGTAGTTATTATTATCAGTAGCCATGAGTAAGGACCCGGCTAGCGGCTGAAACAGGTAGGGTAATTCCCATGGGGCTGCTGATTCAATTGCTATATGCATGTTTATTTTATCAAGATGAATTGAAATAAAGAGAAAGTTTGCAATTTTGCCAAGTGCTGGATCATTTTACTACATTGTCCAAGTGAGTGTTGCAGATCTGGCGGGGTCTGTCACCTAAGGAAACCGGTGAGCTGGTGTTTGCTGTTTGTATGATGCGTAAATGAGTAGTATGCAAAGAGTTAAAAAGTCAATCACTTTTGTATAACCTTATTTTTTTATAATCTTCCATTTAACGTGGATCCCATCATATCTCGAACTTCAACGGCCTTGGTGAGATGTATCCATGGCACAGAATATCGGACAAAGCACCTTTTCACATCCACCTTTTTTTTTTTTTAATAAAAAATCCTTAAACAAGCATTTTTTTTGTAGCATTTTTGCCCATATAGGGTGGTTAGCACCTGGTGTTTTTTTAATGATGTCTGGGTTTTTTTGCATGAAAAAAAGAGCTAGAAAGAAAACTCCACTTACCCAAAAGATACATCTTAAGGGTACAAAAATGCTACTACAAGAAAATAAAAGTTTGTCCTGCATTTAATATGTCTCATAGGAAAATGCTGCACAAAATGCCATCAAACAAGAAAAAAAGTCACCAAAATTCTTGATACCTCAATGCCAGGAAAAAAAACTGTGACCCCCCCCCCCCCCCCAGCCTTAGGCCTCTTGCCCAGGACCGTATGACTTCCGAGACATACGGTCCGTGAGCGGGCCATATGTCCCGGAGCGGCATTGATCGTGCGCACAGCATCATAGGTTACTATGATGCTGTGCACATCGGGCCGCGTGCGGGACTATTGTCCCACACTCATATGATCATATGAGTGTGGGACAATAGTCCCGGGGGCGGCCCGACGTGCACAGCATCATTGTAATGTATGATGCTGTGTACTCCCGTGTGCACGATCAATGCCGCTCCGGGACATATGGCCCGCTCACGGACCGTGTATCTCAGAGGGCATACGGTCGTCTGCAAGAGGCCTTAGGCAGGTTCTAATCTTCCTTCACTGACCATGTGACTTTCACGTTCTGCTGTTAGTCCCCAAAAAATAGGTGTCAATACTTTTAAGCCAAAGTGCAAAAATGCAAAAATTCCAGCAATCAGGCCACTGTTAAAATTCCAGTGTTTATTGCATCATCTTAAAATCCATTAGCTGAACGGAGAGCAAAACAGTCTACGCGTTTTAACATAAAGTCTTAATCATGACCATCCAATACATTTAAGATCACATGCTCTCAGGGTATGCTGGGAGCAGTAGTTTCACAACAGCTCGGGAGCTACAGGTAAGGTTGCAAATCACTTCACTATACTATCCAGAGCAAGGAATCCACTCAACAAAAACTCTGAAAGTTGTAATGACATTGTTTGACCACTAGATGGAGCAGCTGATTGTCATTTAGTACATGTAATTGTACACTTACCAGTATTTTCCACATGATATTTGTCTAATAAAACGTTTAGCAGCTCTAATCTACTTTGTATTTCAATATCTACTCGTCAAGATCTCCGCTTGCTGTCAATGAATGGAACGTGTTTGTTTACATCTGATAATATCCAACTCACCTAAGGTTCAGGGCTTTTTACGACAGAGCTCTTTTGCACTGTAAAATATACCCATATGAGAATAACATTATCTCATTTGATTAAAAAAGAAAAACAGGAGAACTCGTTTACATCTTTTAAATACATTGTTGTATTGTGATTTTTCTAGTGACAGATAAAAGCCTATGCAAGTAACTGTAACTGTGTAATATACTGTGTATTAAAAGGTGCTGTCCGGGCTTTTAAATTGATGACCCATCCTCAGGATAGGTCATCAATATCAGATCGGCAAGGGTCCAACACCCAGCACCCCCGTCGATCAGCTGTATGAAGGGAAGGAGCGTGCAGTGTGAATGTGCCGTCTCCCATCTCTCTTCCTGCTCATTGCTGCTTTGCAACCACTTTTACTACTCCAACTTATATAAAATACAAGATGGACTCGCAAAACACTATGGTCATGTAAATGTAGCCTAAGGCCTAGTTCACACGAACGTATGGCTTTTATAGTTTTTTGCGGTCCGTTTTTCACTGATCCGTTGTTCCGTTTTTGAGTTCCGTTGTGTTTCCGTTTCCTTTCCGTTTTTCCATTCCGTTTTTCCGTATGGCATATACAGTATACAGTAATTACATAGAAAAAATTGGTCTGGGCATAACATTTTCAATAGATGGTTCAGAAAAAACTGAACGGATACGGAAGACATGCGGATGCAAACGTGATTTGCGGCCAAATATAGGACATGTTCTATCTTTCAACGGAACGGAAAAATGGAAATACGGAAACGGAATGCATACGGAACACATTCCGTTTTTTTTGCGGAACCATTGAAATGAATGGTACCGTATACGGAACACAAAAAAACGGCCCGTAAACCCGCAAAAAAAACGTTTGTGTGAACTAGGCCTAAGAGTGTATAGATTACAAACTGATATAGGTGCCTATTTCGCTAGGAAAACATAAAAAATGATCTATTCTTTTATCGGGGCCACGTAACGGAACTATGGATGCAGACAGCACATTGTGTGCTGTCCACATCTTTTGCAGCCCCATTGAAATGAATAGGTCCGCACCTGTTCCGCAAAATTGCGTAACGGATGCGGAGTCATTTATACGGTTGTGTGAATGTCAGTTTTACAGATTCCACTGAGGCTGCAGTGAACACTGTACTGGCAGGAGCATACATCGGTGCTCCTACCTTTACCGTCACTGCTATGCTACAGCCTGGCATAAATGTGCTATGTCAGACTTTAGCAGAGCTGGCACAGGCAGGAGCAGCACAGGCACCGAAGTGATATAGGTACGTGAACGTCAGATTCACAAGGAAAACAAGAAAAAAGTGTAATAGAAATATTATATTATTACCTATACATGTAAGTTCTAATAAAGTGAAGGTGAAAGTTTAGGTACGCTTCAAATATATGCACTGGAGAACAGAAATGGTTAGAGAGGTGGACATCTAACATCTTCTGGTATCGATGGAAGAATAGTGATGATGAGTACAGCAAAATATGGGTGACACAGTATAATAATAAGGTGCACTGTGTAACTCTGCCACTTATTTTTTTAATACAATTCTGCTGCCTTTATTCTGTAATAATGTGTTGTATTTGTGCTTTGGCTGAATCATCATAGATAATGATACAGTTTGAAACATTTTGTCCTCTTTGATTTGCACATCAATAATGCTATACAGTGTGTAACAAAATCCGAGATAGATAGATAGATAGATAGATAGATAGATTTTAGATTTTCCTAAACTTGCATTATCAATAGCTGAATGTATGTCAATGTCTTTGCTCTATTAACTTAGGCAGATTGTGCCTGTGGGTGCCAACCTGTCTGCAAAAGGTGAAGACACTCCACATTCTCAGAGGAAATTTAAAGAGGACCTTTCACCATAATAAAACCTCTAAACTAACTATACAGACGTGTAGAGCGGCGCCTCCGTTCTCCCGGTATAGCCTCCGGTATCTTCATAGTTAGGCTCCACCCAGGGGAACCTGACGCTGTCTCTTTCTCCTATGCTGCAGCGCTGGCCAATCGCAGCGCTCAGCTCATGGCCTGAGAGTTTTTTTTTTCTCTCAGGCTATGAGCTGAGCGTTGCGATTGGCCAGCGCTACAGCATGGAAGAATGAGACGCCGGCAGGTTCCCCTGGGTGGAGCCTAACTATGAAGATACCGGAGGCTATAACCGGAGAACGGAGCGGCGCCAGGGGATAACAGTAAGGGCAGGGGGATCCCTGGGCGCCGCTCTCCATGTCTGTATAGTTAGTTTAGAGGTTTTATTATGGTGAAAGGTCCTCTTTAATTTAACACTGGCCTGTGACTTCCAAGCCATATGGGCATACTAATGAAAACCTGGAAGGGGCCACTTAAAATGCAGAACAAACTCCAGACATGGTGACTGCTAACCCAGAAGGTGGTATAAGCCATTCAGTAGGTGGATTAAATAATATCAGAAGCCATAACTCCGACCTCATAACACCTACATCCCCAGAACCCTGGTAACTGTCAGCCATTTTGGGGATCCACATCGTTTGGAGTGACTGCCCGTATCCTCAGCTGTCCCCACAGCCGGAATATAACTGCTGCATCTCAGTAAGCCAATATTCTGTATTTTATCTGTTCACTGCATTGTTATTGTATGTATATTTTGTTTTTATCTTTTATCTGACACTTTCTTTTTGTATTGCACTGCACTATCGTGTATTAAATTTAAACATTAATAAGTCCCTTCCTTGTTGTCTTATAGAACTTGCTCTTTCAAAGGGAATAACGTTATCAGTAGTGTTTCCATATAGATAACTTGTGTTAGGCCTCATGCACACGACAGTGTTTTTTCACTGTCAGTGATTTGGCTTCAGTGGTCCGTGTCCGATTTTGCTTCAGTTGTGTTTCCTTGTGTCTTCCTTTTTTTTTGTCTGACAGTGGAAAAAAAAGGAAGGTTAATGAAAAGTGTAATTTTATTGCACCAAGGTCTTGTAGAAAAAAAACGGACACGGACGTGGACACGGATGACATACCAGTTGTGCATCTGTTTTTTTTGACGGTCCCATTGACTTGAATGGGTCCGTCCTCCGTTTTCCACTGACAAGAATAGGACAGGTTATATTTTTTTGACGGACTGGAATCACGGACGCAGAGAAAAAACTGAGGACTATCAGTTTTTTTTCACAGCTCCATAGAAATGAATGGGACCTCCGCTAAACTGTGAAAAATGACGGAACGGACGCGGATGCACACAACGGTCGTGTGCATGAGGCCTTACAGTGTTCATTTTGGGTTGATAGAATATCTGAGTATAGGCCCCTATTGCCTTATAGCATAAGTGGTGGCAGCGATTGTGATAGAAAATATTGGTGTGTTAGAATCTAGGAGAGTAAGTTAGCATAATTCCGTCATCTAGAATAGGTGGGTGGCAATTTATGTGGTAACTTGATGAGCTTACTAGTATAATTCACCCCCGTGACGTGACCTTAAAGTAGGGATCGTCACAGTGTGTGTGTGTGTGTGTGTGTGTGTGTTATATTATAGCTTGCTTTCTCCTTTTGTGGTTTGGAGTGGTTTTGACAGATAACCAGTGGCACAGTGCTCATTCCTCAGCAGAATATGGTTGATGAGTTTGGAAGGGTCAGTTATATCAACATGAATAACATAATAAATAAAATAGTATAACTTGAACCCCAGAAGCAAGAAAATGGTATATACCCATACGTATCCGTGGGCTAATTTGTCCATAGCCTAGTAGTCACTGAGGCTTCATAGAGCAGTATCGTGGTGTACTCAGGTGAAAGGGCCACTGATAGCATAGGATTTATAGCAGTGCACTGTGCAGGATAGATGCAAAACTACCAAAGAGTTTGAGACCCTTAAGTCAGGGACACGTGACGAAAAATACAGTGGGAAAATCCACTGCATTCTGCCACAAAAACTGCATAAAAAAAACACAAAACCACATGTTTTGCATGCAGCTTTTTTTTTTTTTTACGCAGTATGTGGATGAGAATTCAGAAATTCTCATGCACTTTGCTGGTACTGTACAATGCTGCAGATGTTCCGCACATAAATCCACAGCTAATAAGTCACGTGTGACTCCCGGCCTTATAGGGCTTGTCCACCTTTTTGTCCTTTTTCAATGTTCTCCTACAGCCTATTGTACCTGTTGAAAAAAAAATCATACTCGCCTGCTCTCTGCTGCTCCATTCTGGGTCCTGACTCCCTTCACCAGTCTTCCAGTCCTCATCCAGTAAACTTCCAGAGATGATGGGGTCATGTGTGCTGCAGTCGATGACTGCTCTCTGATATGTCTCCAAGCAGCACATCACTGCTGGGTCCTTTAAAATCCTAGGTTGTCATCCCCTGGTACACTTACTTGAGGGGGTAAAAGCCAGATCCTTAGTTGCCAACAGTGCCAAATTTGCCAGGATTGTCCCAAATTTCAGTGCCAATTCTGGCAAATTTGGCTTGCTCCAAGCTAAAATATGTGTGGAATTCCTGATGGGTTTGCCCATCTTGGGCCTTATATGCAACAAATTTACTAACAAAAATGTTTTCAGGTATGCAAATCTGTAGGACTGTGTGTCCAACCTAAAGCCGAATGTTTCCATTACTTCAATAGGGGATGTAAACCGTACAAAAATCTACAACAAAATCCACACCTTTGTAAAAATCCATAGCTGTGTAGTTTCTGGTGGATATTTCCGCCATGACTAAAAGCACCTTAAGTCTGACAGTGGAGAAGACAATTTCAGCTCCAATGTCATCCTCAAACTTTCCATGAGACGATGTGCTCCATGTGCTTCAATTACATCACCAAACCAACACAGTGAAATCACCAAACCAAGCCTGGTGCTAGATTAGATCTACACATTTACAACACTATATGGCAATATTATTTGGCAATAGGATTTGGATATGACTTGCCTTGCTCTAGGCATAAACAGTATATCAGTTTTGCCTGAAGTGATCCAAATATACAATTAATTGTCCTACCATTATTCCAGAAAATATGTAACACCCCAAAGAGGTGTTACCACTCCTGCACCCTGCTACTGTCTTTATTGGTCTAACCTCATGTCATCTTATACATTAATTTCCAGGTCCTCTACACTGTGCATTCCTAATTATGTTGTTATGTAACTGTTCATGTAATGTGCCTGGTTCACCAGCAGTTGGCATCAAATATGGCAGAGCTGTACTTAGACAGAATGGAACTTACCATTCCATTCTAACCCCCCTCTGGAGAGAAGTGGGCTTGTCAGAATTCCTGCAGGAATGGTGGGGACCAGTTAGTTCCAGTTTAGGTCTTCCCTGGACAGGGGAAGGGTGTGCAGGGGCACGTCTCTGCTGGACGTGCACACGCCAGCCAGAGCACCTTAAGCTCTGCTGGCCATGGAGATCAAATCTTAAAGCCTTTAGGAGCCAGGAGGACAGTTCCCTGGCATAACCTAGAGTCAGACTACAGAGAAGAAGTGCAGCATACAGAAGAAGCTGAGTTATACAGCCAGCCTGTCAGTACAGCAGAGTGAGAGAAACAAAGATATAGCAAAGTTGAGTTTGCCTGCCTGTTTAATGCTAAAGCCTGCTGGAACCAAGACAAAGCCTGAAACTGTTTGGAGAAACGTTTTTTCAAGTAAAGCTGCCATTGAACTTCATCTCAAGGTCTGGACTTAAGTTATTTCTTCAAATCCCTAAATTATTTCCTCTATTTATTGCTTCGGAGCCAAAGCCTGGGGTCCAGCGGTATCCATGTAGGAGCACCGTGACACACAATAAGACATTTTAGGCTGCAACATACCACTCGGCATTTCCTACACCTGGCACACGACAGAGAGGGCCCTGGGGGAGGCGTCCGTTGCAAATACAATAATTGCTTTTCCCGGTCTATGGCTCCAAAAGTGTGGTTAACTATTAAAGAAAGCATGAGTCAAATAACTGCCATGTCATGGTGAAAAGATCATTGTCAATTGTATTACCCAAAACAAGCTCTAAACAAAGAGACTTATTTTCTATAGCTGTCAGCTCTTAAAGACAAAATTACTCAAACACCTCCCCAAAACACACAACAGGTATAAGTATAACAACATACAATGCAGCCATGGGGGTACTGGCAACTGGGTGTTACCAGTTAATTCTTGGAGGACCAGTGCATTTTACATTTTTGTGTTTTAATTTTTTTTACTCCCTACCTTCCAGGGACTTTTTTATTTTTTCATTCAGATAGATGTATGAGGGCTTGTTTTTAGCATGACAAATTGCACTTTCTAGTGCGAAACTAACGTGTCATTATTATGTCGTAATAACTATGGAATGCTTTTACTTCTCCAAGCTATTGTTTTCTCGTGAGGCATTGTACTTCATGTTAGTGGGAAATTTGCATTGATATAAAAAAATATATAATAATAATTATATATATATATATATATATATATATATACACACATACAGTGGATATAAAAAAAAAGTTTACACACCCCTGTTAAAATGTCAGGTTTCTGTGATGTAAAAAAAATTAGACAAAGATAAATGATTTCAGAACTTTTTCCACCTTTAATGTGACCTATAAACTGTACCACTCAATTGAAAAACAAACTAAAATCTTTTAGGTGGAGGGAAAAAAAAAACCTAAAAACTAAAATAATGTGGTTGCATAAGTGTGCACACCCTCTTATAACTGGGGATGTAGCTGTGTTCAGAATTAAGCAATCACATTCAAAATCATGTTAAATAGGAGGCAGCATACACCTGCCATCATTTAAAGTGCCTCTGATTAACCCAAAATAAAGTTCAGCTGCTCTAGTTGGTGTTTCCTGAAATTTTCTTAGGTCGCATCCCTCAGCAAAAGCCATGGTCCACAGAGAGCTTCCAAAGCATCAGAGGGATCTCATTGTTAAAAGGTATCAGTCAGGAGAAGGGTACAAAAGAATTTCCAAGGCATTAGATATACCATGGAACACAGTGAAGACAGTCATCATCATGTGGAGAAAATATGGCACAACAGTGACATTACCAAGAACTGGACATCCCTCCAAAATTGATGAAAAGACGAGAAGAAAACTGGTCTGGGAGGCTACCAGGAGGCCTACAGCAACATTAAAGGAGCTGCAGGAATATCTGGCAAGTACTGGCTATGTGGTACATGTGACAACAATCTCCCGTATTCTTCATATGTCTGGGCTATGGGGTAGAGTGGCAAGACGAAAGCCTTTTCTTACGAAGAAAAACATCCAAGCCAGACTACATTTTGCAAAAACACATCTGAAGTCTCCCAAAAGCATGTGGGAAAAGGTGTTATGGTCTAATGAAACCAAGGTTCTACTTTTTGGCCATAATTCCAAAAGATATGTTTGCCGCAAAAACAACACTGCACATCACCAAAAGAACACCATACCCACAGTGAAGCATGGTGATGGCAGCATCATGCTTTGGGGCTGTTTTTCTTCAGCTGGAACTAGGGCCTTAGTTAAGCTAGAGGGAATTATGAAAAGTTCCAAATATTAGTCAATATTGGCACAAAACCTTCAGGCTTCTGCTAGAAAGCTGAACATGAAGAGGAACTTCACCTTTTTAGCATGACAACGACCCAAAGCATACATCTAAATCAACAAAGGAATGGCTTCACCAGAAGAAGATTAAAGTTTTGGAATGGCCCAGCCAGAGCCCAGACCTGAATCCGATTGAAAATCTGTGGGGTGATCTGAAGAGGGCTGTGCACAGGAGATGCCCTCGCAATCTGACAGATTTGGAGTGTTTTTGCCAAGAAGAGTGGGCAAATCTTGCCAAGTCAAAATGTGCCATGGTGATAGACTCAAAAAGACTGAGTGCTGTAATAAAATCAAAAGGTGCTTCAACAAAGTATTAGTTTAGGGTGTGCACACCTATGCAACCATATTATTTTATTTTTATATTTTTTCTTTCCTCTACCTAAAAGATTTCAGTTTGTTTTTCAATTGAGTTGTGCAGTTTATAGGTCACATTAAAGGTGGAAAAAGTTCTGAAATGATTTATTATATTCACTGTATATACACTCACCTAAAGAATTATTAGGAACACCTGTTCTATTTCTCATTAATGCAATTATCTAGTCAACCAATCACATGGCAGTTGCTTCAATGCATTTAGGGGTGTGGTCCTGGTCAAGACAATATCCTGAACTCCAAACTGAATGTCAGAATGGGAAAGAAAGGTGATTTAAGCAATTTTGAGCGTGGCATGGTTGTTGGTGCCAGACGGGCCGATCTGAGTATTTCACAATCTGCTCAGTTACTGGGATTTTCACGCACAACCATTTCTAGGGTTTACAAAGAATGGTGTGAAAACGGAAAAACATCCAGTATGCGTCAGTCTTTGGGATGTGGTGGAAAGGGAGCTTCGTGCCCTGGATGTGCATCCCTCAAATCTCCATCAACTGCAAGATGCTATCCTATCAATATGGGCCAACATTTCTAAAGAATGCTATCAGCACCTTGTGGAATCAATGCCACATAGAATTAAGGCAGTTCTGAAGGCAAAAGGGGGTCCAACACCGTATTAGTATGGTGTTCCTAATAATTCTTTAGGTGAGTGTATATATATATATATATTGTGGGCGTTAGCTCTTTTTCGGGGGTTGCAACCACACACTTCTTCACAGACACCAGAATTTAGGGGCCAAACTGTGCTTTATTGTGGCAAAAGCACAAACATAAACAGTACTCTATATAGGAAAGACAGAGAAGGCAAGAAAGGGGGAGGGTGGCCCTGTATGTGAAAGATAGCATAAAATCTAATTTAATACAAGTTAGCGAGACCAATTTAGAGTCAGTTTCGGTCACCTTGCAGCTTGATAATCATAAGGTAACTCGTGTAGGTGTGATATATAGACCACCTAGCCAAGTCAAAGAATTAGATGATCTACTAGTTGAGGAAATAGCTAAAATGATATTAAAAGGGGAAGTTATCATTATGGGAGACTTTAATCTTCCTGATGTAAACTGGAAAACCAAAATAGCTAGTTCTGCCAGGAATACAGATATTCTAAATTCCCTATTGGGATTATCTCTACAGCAAGTAGTTGAGGAGCCAACCCGGAAGGAGGCCATTTTAGATTTAGCATTCACAAATGGGAATTTGGTATCTGATATTACTGTAGGGGAAAGCTTGGGATCTAGTAATTACCAGTCAGTGTGGTTTACTATAAGTACAGTGACTGAGTCACACCACACAAAAACAAAAGTTTTAATTTTAGAAAAACTGACTTTTCTAAAATTAGATTAGTGGTATACGAGTCCCTATCAGATTGGAACAGTTTCAATGGAGTCCAGGAGAAATGGGACTACTTAAAAGTGGCACTATTGAAGGCAGCAGATAATTGCTTTAGGCTTGTCAGTAAAAGCAAAAAAAGGAAGAGACCACGGTGGTACTCAGCAGAAGTGGCCAAAATCATTAAAAACAAAAAGATAGCATTTAGTAATTATAAATAAAAAAAAAGAGGATGACAGGCAAATTTATAAGATTAGGCAGAGAGAGGCCAAACAAGTTATAAGAGCTTCTAAAGCACAGGCAGAAGAGAAATTAGCTCAGTCAGTGAAAAAAGGCGATAAGACATTCTTCAGATACATAAATGAAAAAAGTAAACTTAAACAAGGAATTAACAAATTATAAACAAAAGAAGGAAGGTATATGGAAGAAGATAAAAAACTAGCTGACTGCCTCAATGAATACTTCTGTTCAGTTTTTACAAAGGAAAATGAAGGAAAAGGACCTCAGTTAGGAAGGAAGACTAATGAATCTTTTGATGCATGTGTCTTTACAGAGGAAGAGGTTTTAAGTCAGCTGTCTAAAATTAATACAAATAAGTCACAGGGGCCTGATGGGATACACCCAAAGCTATTAAAAGAGCTTAACGGTGAACTAGCAAAACCATTAACAGATTTATTTAACCATTCACTGGTAACAGGAGTCGTCCCAGAAGATTGGAAATTAGCAAATGTTGTGCCCATTCACAAGAAAGGTAGTAGGGAGGAATTGGGCAATTATAGGCCAGTAAGCCTGACATCAATAGTGGGGAAATTAATGGAAACTTAAGGAGAGGATTGTGGAACATCTAAAATCCCATGGATTGAAAGATAAAAAACAGCATGGGCTTACTTCAGGGAGATCATGTCAAACTAATCTTATAGATTTTTTTGATTGGGTGACTAAAATAATAGATGGCGGAGGTGCAGTAGACATCGCTTATCTAGACTTTAGTAAGGTTTTTGATACCGTCCCACATAGAAGGCTTATCAATAAATTGCAGTCTTTGGGCTTGGACTCCCATATTGTTGAATGGATTAGGCAGTGGCTGAGGGACAGACAACAGAGGGTTGTAGTCAATGGAGTATATTCAGACCATGGTCTTGTTACCAGTGGGGTACCTCAGGGACCCATATTGTTTAATATCTTTATCAGCGAAATTGCAGAAGGCCTCGATGGTAAGGTGTATCTTTTTGCTGATGACACAAAGATTTGTAACAGGGTTGATGTTCCTGGAGGGATACACCAAATGGAAAAGGATTTAGGAAAACTAGAGGAATGGTCAAAAATCTGGCAACTAAAATTTAATGTTGATAAGTGCAAAATAATGCACCTGGGGTGTAAAAACCCAAGAGCAGAATATAAAATCAGTGATACAGTCCTAACCTCAGTATCTGAGGAAAGGGATTTAGGGGTCATTATTTCAGAAGACTTAAAGGTAGGCAGACAATGTCATAGAGCAGCAGGAAATGCTAGCAGAATGCTTGGGTGTATAGGGAGAGGCATTACCAGTAGAAAGAGGGAGGTGCTCATGCCGCTCTACAGAGCACTAGTGACACCTCATTTGGAGTATTGTGCGCAATACTGGAGACCATATCTCCAAAAGGATATTGATACTTTGGAGAGAGTTCAGTGAAGAGCTACTAAACTAGTACATGGATTGCAGGATAAAACTAAGGCTACTTTCACACTTGCGTTCGGAGCGGATCCGTCTGGTGTCTGCACAGACGGATCTGCTCCTATAATGCAAACGATGGTATCCGTTCAGAACGGATCCGTCTGCATTATATTTCAGAAAAAAAACTAAGTGTGAAAGTTAGTCAGACGGATCCGTCCAGACTTTGCATTGAAAGTCAATGGGGGACGGATCCGTTTGAAATTGCACCATATTGTGTCATCTTCAAACGGATCCGTCCCCATTGACTTACATTGTAAGTCTGGACGGATCCGTTTGGCTCCGCACGGCCAGGCGGACACCCGAACGCTGCAAGCTGCGTTCAGGTGTCCGCCTGCTGAGCGGAACAGAGGCCAAGCGGAGCCAGACTGAGGCATTCTGAGCGGATCTGCATCCACTCAGAATGCATTGGGGCTGTACGGATGCGTTTGGGGCCACTTGTGAGAGCCTTCAAACGGAACTCACAAGCGGAACCCCGAACGCAAGTGTGAAAGTAGCTTTAAAAGGAAAGATTAAAGGACCTTAACATGTATAGCTTGGAAGAAAGACGAGACAGAGGGGATATGATAGAAACTTTTAAATACATAAAGGGAATCAACAAGGTACAAGAGGAGAGAATATTAAAAGAAGAAAAACTGTTACAAGAGGACATAGTTTTAAATTAGAGGGGCAAAGGTTTAAAAGTAATATCAGGAAGTATTACTTTACTGAGAGAGTAGTGGATGCATGGAATAGCCTTCCTGCAGAAGTGGTAGCTGCAAATACAGTGAAGGAGTTCAAGCATGCATGGGATAGGCATAAGGCCATCCTTCATATAAGATAGGGCCAGGGGCTAGATGGGCAGTATATTGGGCAGACTAGATGGGCCAAATGGTTCTTATCTGCCGACACATTCTATGTACAAAATAAAAGCCTGCCCGTCTGGGTACTAACTAAAACATAAGACGTGTCTCTCTGACTCACCTACAGTATACATCACAGTTCACACACTGTTTCAGGTGCGGCTTTCTGAACCCAATAGTCCACCAATCCCCAGGCTGCAGCACGGTCAGAATATCTCCCAGCCACATGGTCTCAGCCTTGCCCAGCTGAGACCACACTCACAGAGCCTCACCAGGCCTCTGTTTGCACACTCCCCCCTTACTGACACCCTGGGAGGTGCTTTATGCCCGCCTGAGTACCTCCAGCTGGTCTCACCTGTGGTGGAATAGGGGTGTGGGCCGCACTATCCAACCCTTCCTTGCCTCTAACCTGTGTAAGATCTGTCACTGTCTCACAATATATATATTTAAAAAAAAATCCAAAATGTACTGATAGTTTGGAATTATGTACTATTTTCTAAATTTTAATTTCTCTGCTTTTAAGAAAGATAGTTACACCTCATAAAATAGTTATTAATTGACATTCACTATAGGTCTATTTTATGCTGGCATCATTTTGTACATGTCATTTTATTTTCTAAAACGTGCAAAAAATTTTATTACATGCAGTTACAAAAGTATTCAGATCCAGGTGCGGTTTTGAAAACTGTTGAATATTTTTCGTGGGACAACCCCTTTAAGGATATTCACAGAGTTGTCCCTAAGACACTCCTGTGTTGTCTTGGCTGTGTGCTTAGAGTCATTGGAGGAAATTTATCATAAGGGGAATATGAAATCAGTTTTGCTTGAGGCGTACTTTATGCCACATTTATGAAATGTTTCATGTTGTTTGATAAGCTTGTCGTATCCTTAAAACTAACACTTTTCTGTAGAAAAGGTAGTCCAGTTTTCCTACTCCACCCTCCTACTCGAGTGAGGCTTTAACCTTTTTTGTGATTTAAAAAAAAAGTCTCAGTGATAAATCTGGAACTAATTAAAATAAATAACCACGCCCACCTTTCCATCCACATAACAAAACTGGAGGAGTGGTGTAAAAATGCAAAATGTCGCAACATTTTTGTGCAAGTGAGTGCAAAAAGTAGCAAAAAGCCCTATTTTGGGACTTTTTGAAGTCAGAATTCTGGAGTGAGGGAATGATAAATCAGGGACATTGGGAAAGATTTATCAAAACTGGTGTAAAGGAAAATTGGCTTAGTTGCCCATAGCAACCAATCAGATTCAAACTTTCATTTTCCAGAGGATCTCAGAAAAATGAAAGGTAGAATCTGATTAGTTGCTATGGGCAACTAAGCCAGTTTTCCTTTACACTAATTTTGATAAATCCCTCCCATTGTCTTGTTAGAAGGTAAACATTCTGCCCAGTCTGAGGTCCAGAGCACTGTGGATCAGGTTTTCATTAAACATATCTCAGTACTTTCCTCCATTCAGCTTTTCTTCAACCCAGACCAGTCTCCCTGTCCCAGCCGCTGAAAAACTCCCACAGCATAAAAGCACTGCCACCACCATGCTTCATTGTAACGATGGTATTAGGCAGGTGGTGAGCATTGCCTGGTTTTCTCCAGACATGATGCTTAGAAATGATGCCAAAATGGTCAATATTGGTTTAATCAGACCAGAAAGAGAGTCCTTTACATACTTTTTTGCAAACTCCGAGTGGGTGCCATGTGTCTTTTACTAGGGAGAGGTTTCTTTCTGGCCACTCTGCCATAATGTGCAGATTGGTGTAGTGCTGCACTGATGGTTGACCTTCTGGAAGTTTTTTCCAATATATTTGTTCATCTACAGGCAGTTCTTTCCTCCTAATGGCTTGCTTTTTGCTCTGATATACATTGTCAGCTGTGAGGCCTTATGTACACAGGCCTGTGTCTTTCTGTAGTGTCCCACTAGGTAAAGGTGGGCACTACACAAGGGTCAATTGGGCCACGTTGTTCTCCACCTCCTGTGGAACATGGTCATTGTATTTTATATGTCATTTTAATGTAAATTTTTATGTTATTTATGTAATCTCCTGTGTACCAGGCCTGTAGGGGTGTAATTCATCCTCCTAGACTGTAGAGGGAGCTAGGAAACCCCTAGTATAAATAGCCAAGTCGAGACCAGGGAGAGTCAGCGAAAAGAGGAGTGGATTTTGAGAAGCCTAGTGTTGCACCCTAGCCTGAGGGTAGCTGGGATCCATCCTATGATATGCAGCTAGACAGCCCAGGCTTCTAGTTGCCCCACCAGGAGAAGAGCTTGCCTCCTGAGAAACCTTTAGTTCCTATAAGAGTCCAGAGCAGAGCTATTGTTCCAGCTAAACAGAGAGCTGAAGGGCAGAAGGATTTATATGCAAAGCAAGGATATATATACCTGAGGAAGTTTCCCTAACCAAGGATAAAGCCAGCAATAGGGAATACGGGCCTTGGGCTAAAGACAGACAGGATTCTGAGGAAAAGTGCAGCCTGATCTGTAAGTGTTTAACCCTCTGCGTATCTTGCAAGAACATTGTTACCTGCCAATTGATGTCCAGCCTGCATGTTACTGCCTCTTACTTGTGGAACTGAACAAAGGACTGTAAATAGTTAACTGTTTCAGTAAAAGGAAGTTTTGGTTCAGGGAAACTTGTGTTCCTCCATTATTACTGCAACAAATCGGTGTGCCACCATTACCGGCACTGGCGTCACGAACTTTAAGGGATCTTGCCACAGGCACATTAAACTTACAACACCTAGGGCACCTCACCTACCACCTGACCTGGTCCCTATATACAGAGAGTGCCCCAGAGGACTTCTGTGCCAGCCTCTCCATCACTGCTGTACGCCTGCCCAGGGTCTCCTATGAACTGTGAGTACCAAGAGCTACCCTCGTTTTGCCTATAATCCCGTGACCTCACCATCGCTCACCCTGCAGGGCTGCGTACTGCATTTCCACATCATGTCCAATTAACTGAATTTACCACAGGTGGACACCAATCAAGGTATAGAAACATCTCAAAGATGAAGAGAAATTGGAGGCCCCAGAGCTAAATTTCAAGCGTAGTAGCAAAGGGTCTGAATAATTATGTCCATGCAAAATTGTAGGTTTTCCTTTTTAATAAATTTGCAAACATTTCTAAAATGCTGTTTTCACTGTTCTCATTATGGGATATTGAGTGCAGATTTATGGCGAAACTTGATTTTTTATTTTATTTTAGCACAATGCCACAACATAACGTGAGAAAAGTGAAAGAGTCTGAAGATTTTCCGAATGCATTGCTAGGGCTCATGCACATGAATGTGTGCTCCCCGCGCCTGTGCTGCAGACCACAAATAGCTGTCCGCAATGCACAAGCACCAGCCGAGTGCCTGCCTTTTGCAGATGCGGGCCCATTCACTTGAATGGGTCTGTGATCCGCAAGATTCAGTCTGCGTCACAAAAAAATAGAACGTGTTCTATTTTTTTGCGGTGCAGAGGCACGGACCTAAACTCCACAGAAGGGCTCCGTACTTCTTCCGCTCCATGCCTCCGCTCCGTATCTTGCGGATTGCGGACCCATTCAAGTGAAGAAGACAATTTCTGCTCCAATGTCAGCCACAAACTTTTCATCAGACTGTGTGCTCCATGTCCTTGAATGACATCACTATACCAGCACAGTGACATCATCAAACCCAGCCTAGTGTTGAAACAAATGAGACATTAGATTGGATCTACACATTAACAACACTGTATGGCATCATTATTTGGTAATATGATTAGGGCATGACACCTCTAACAGTGTATCGGTTTTTGCCCACAGTAATCCAATTACACAATCAACTGTCCCACTGCTATTCCAAAAAATACAATTGCTTTTCTCGGTCTATGGTTCCAAAGTGTGGTTAACTATTAAAAGAAAGCATGAGAGAAATAAACATCATGTCATGTGAAAGGATCATTGTCACATCTATTACTCAACAGAAACTCTTAACAAAGACTTATTTTCTATAGCTGTCAGTTCTTCAAGATAAAATTGCTCAAGCAACCCCCGACCCCCCAAAAAATAAAAAACATGAGCGCAACAATACACAATGCAGCCTTTCAGACTTTCCACACGCATGGCAATGCACTGATGAAACTCTATATAATCTCTCCTCCACATGAACTAAAACTAAAATTAAAAGGGATTTCGAGACATAAATACTGATGACTTATCTTCTGGAAAGGTCATCAGTATCTGATCGGTAGTGGTCTGACACCCGGACCCCCGCTGATCAGCTGTTTGAGAAGGCAGCGGCACTCGCAGTAGCGCAGCAGACTTCTCAAAGCTTTCCCTAGAAGACACATTCATCAGTCACATGGCCTAGGTGCAGCTCAGCCCTATTGAAGTGAATGGGGCTGAGCTGTGATACCAAGCCCAGCCGTTATATAATGTATAGCACTGTGCTTAGTGAGCAGGGTGAAGGCCACAGTGTTGATGCTGCTTTTGGGAAATGTCGGATGTGCCTGATCATCGGGGAAATAGGTGAGTATTCAGTGGTTTTTAAATTATTAATGGATGTTTCATGATAGAAACGTACAATTGTGGGCATTACTGATGTGAGCTGCCCCAATGAAGGCATTACTGTGAGGGGGCACAATGTGGGCTAACTACAGTGAAAAGGGGCAAAATGTGGATGTAACTACTGGGAGGGGGGCACAATGTGGGCATTACCACTGTGACAGGGCACAATGTGAACGTAACTAGTATGAGGGGGGCACAATGTGGGCCTAACTACTGTGACGGGGTACAATGTAGACATAACTATGGTGATGGGGCACAATGTGGGCATAACTAGTGTGAGGGACACAATGTGGGCATTACTACTGCGAGGGGGTAAAATTAGGTCATTACTGCTGTGAGTGGGCAAAATGTGAACATAATTCCATTATATACTGTGAGGTGCTGGAGGTGTTACATTATATACTGTGAGGTGCTGGAGGTGTTACATGATATACTGTGAGGTGCTGGAGGTGTTACATTATATACTGTGAGGTGCTGGAGGTGTTACATGATATACTGTTAAGAGTTGACTGGGGATGTAACATTGTATACTGTTAAGAGTTGACTGGGGATGTAACATTGTATACTGTGAAGAGCTGGCTGGTGGTGTTACATTATATACTGTGAGGAGCTGGAGGTGCTACATTATATGCTGTGATGGGCAGGCTGGGGGTGTAACATATATTGTAAGGAGTTGGCTGGCGGTGTAACATTACATATACTTCCCAACTTTAGAAAATCGCAAAGAGGGACAATATGTGTACAGCACTCACAATAGTTATGCCCAGATATGTGCCCCCTCACACTAGTTATGCCAAGATATGTGCCCCCTTCACAGTAGTTATGCCTAGATGTGACCCCCTTCACAGGAAGTAAAAAATACAAAGAGTAAATACTCACCTAGTTCCTCCGATGATCACAGTACCCCCAAAGCAGCAGCAGCAGTATACTGTTACACACATCGCGCTGCTGTGTAGGAGGAGGAGATGCTGATTTCTGGGCGGGATGCTCCTCCTACACAGTCCAGCAGTGCAATGTGTGATAGATATGGCTCTGCTGCTGGGGAGCGCCAGCTGCTGAACTGAATGGTGAAGTGGGGATCGGGTAGCTCCCTGTTTATTCCATACAATCAGCTGAAAGCTGGACATACCTCAGCCGTTCCGGGACCGTGGAACAGCCACCAAAATCCAGGACTGTCCCACCGGCAGTGGCGGATTAACATAGGGGCGTTCGGGTCGGCAGCCTCAGGCCCAACATCGCTGGAGGGCCCAACGCTGTCTCGAACGCCCACATACTGCGGCGGGGCACAGGAGCGCATAGTTCCCTGCCCCGCCGCCGATCAATGCTAAAGGTTTCAGGCCTAGTAGGCCTGAGGCCTATGTGGTAGTATAATACCGGCGCAGGCATGTGTGATGACATCATCGCGTGCCTGAGCCGGGGTGCAGAACAATGAGGATTGCACACCTGCGGCCTGCCTCACCATCCCGGACACAGGTAAGTATTAGCTTTTAGTTGTTTATTTATATATTTTTTTTCTGTGTGTACCAACTTTGAGGGGCAGAGGAGGACATGGGGGCAGTGTGGGGAAAATCACTTCAGGGTGCGCAGTATGGGGGCAGATTATTACATGGGGCAAATCACTTCATTGGGGACATATTATTACATGAGGCAAATTATGCAGTGTGGGGCAAATTACTTCATGGGGGCAGTGTGGGGGCAAATAATTTTATGGGAGGGCAGTGTGGGGGCCAATTACTTCATGGGGGCAGTGTGGGGGAAATTACTATATGGAGCAGTGTGGGGGAAATTACTATATGGGGCAGTGTGGGGGAAATTATTATATGGGGCAGTATAGGGGAAATTACTATATGGGGCAGTGTGGGGGAAGTTACTATATAAGGGCAGTGTGGGGTAAATTATTATATGGGGGCAGTGTGAGGGAAATTATTATATGGGGCAGTGTGGGGGAAATTATTATGTGGGGGCAGTGTGTGGGGTATTATTATGTGGGGGCAGTGTGGGGGAAATTACTGTATGGGGGCAGTGTGGGGGCGTTGCTATTAGGGGACATTATTTTTGGGGACACTATACAGGTATTATTACATGGAGTGTTATTATTACTGGGGGCACAGAGTCTAGGGGACATTATAACTGCTGTAGACACTATAGGGACCTTTGCGATAATTTATTAAAGTAGTGTTAAGTAGAACTGGCTTAGTAGCCCAAAGCAACAGATTCCACCTTTCATTTTTCACAGCTCCTTTGGAAAATGAAAGGTGGAATCTGATTGGTTGCTATGGGCAACTAAGCCAGTTCTACTTTACACCAGTTTGATAAATGACCCCAATTATGAGAATCCTAATGTGTCTGTGTAACAAACTCTGTAGAGACGAGATGCGGCTGAAAGAATTTGTCATGGCGTTCTGGGTCAAACGGAGGAAAGAGAAGGTCTACATGACAGGAGATGTCACTGGATGTAACAGGTATGTGGTGCTGTATTCCCCTATATGTAGAGCTGGCTCACTACTGTGAACTGCGTCTCATCTTCTCCTCCAAGTCTTTTTTTATCATAATTATATGCATTTTAAATTTGGCAACTAAAATTTTAATTTGTCACCTGCAGTCCTATGTAACAGCCCAGATAACAGTGATAACTTTCTTTGTGCAGATAATGTAGTAGATGTTCCATGCAGTCCTATGTAACACCCCACATAACACAATAGTTCACTGTGTTATGTGGGGTGTTACATAGGACTGCAGATAACATCTATGACATCTGTACTCAGAGAGTTATGAGATGGTGGGGGTATGATTCCTGGCACCCCCGCCAATCCGCTGTTTGAGGAGACCGCGATGTCCCAGTGAGCGCTGCAGCCTCTTTGCTCCTTACTAAGCACAGCGCTGTCCATTTGATAGCACTGCGCTTGGTATTACAGCTCAGACCCAATCACTCAGATGGGACAGAGCTGCACCAAGACCATGTGAACGATGAATGTATAGGCCCCCAGAGCGCCTAGCTTGGGGGATACGTGGGGGCATATACACCTATAGGGTTTAGATATATTTTTGGGATATTTGTGTCTCTCTTGTCCCCCCCCCCTACTTTTTTGTCTTTTATCAGGTAAAATCTACCTCAGGAGGAATTTTACCTGAGTAAAGAAGACCGGTCGGATCTGGATTGAAGCGGTCCTAGGTGAAGTGTTCAGGTTCCTCCTGATTGGCTGTCATCGGTTGCTGGGGAGAAATCCAGGATCTTGATTTGTTGTGGCGTGTGGCGGCGGGAAACTGGTACCTTTATAATGCGGCAGTTGGCTGTGCTGAGGTGCCAGTTTGAAGAGGACCTTGATCTGCGCCCTCCCTCCCTTGAAATAATTTTTTTATTTCATGTCGCATGCTTTATTAGTGGGGTTGATCACTCAGCTACAGCTGAGTGGATTGTGGTTTTAATGGTTAATTATTTATTTATTCTAATTTATTGAGTGAGTAATGGATGTTATGGTAATTTAATGGGTAACTCATAATAAAGCATTGCAGCCTTTTCATTCCAAACTTGGAGTCTGTTGGTTTTTTATTTAATAATTTATTTATGTAATTTATTCTGTAGTTTGATGGGTGTAGTGTGCCTCCATGTGATGTCATATGGCCGAGGAAGAGACTGTGGCGCTCACGAAGCACTGAAGCCTCTTCATACAGAAAGAAAAAAAACTAAAATGGAGGGAGGGGCCCGAGTTGGGTAGACAGCCCCAGGCCTATCATGCACTTAATCCACCCCTGCCACCGGATCCGGAATGGTTGAGAGGTATGCATTATATGGTGTGAGGTGCTGGAGGTATTTCTTTATACACTGTGAGGAGCTGGCTGGGGGTATTACATGAGGTATGAAAATCAATATGGCATGAAGTACTACTTCTGAATAGAAAAGGGGACATGGAGGTCCTGAACCATCTAGTAAAGGAATTGAACAGAGAATGGTGTAGTTCTCAGGTTAGGAAGGTGCAGCTGTCAGGACCTGTGGTGACATCATCACAGCTCCTTTACTCCCTGACAGCATGGAGAAGAACTGCAAAAGAAGCTCTCCATTGAAAATAGAATGGGCTAAGTAAAGGGAGGTCCTTTTGTTTTCTCTCCATGCCCCTTTTCTGTTCAGAATTAGTACTTCATGCCTTATTGTTTCTCATACCTCATAAGTGCCATATTATATATTATAACTGAGAAGCAGCTTATACCTCACTCATATACAGTACAGACCAAAACTTTGGACACACCTTCTCATTCAAAGAGTTTTCTTTATCTTCATGACTATGAAGGCATCAAAACTATGAATTAACACATGTGGAATTATATACATAACAAACAAGTGTGACACAACTGAAAATATATGTCATATTCTAGGTTCTTCAAAGTAGCCACCTTTTGCTTTGATTAATGCTTTGCACACTCTTGGCATTCTCTTGATGAGCTTCAAGAGGCAGTCCCCTGAAATGGTCTTCCAACAGTCTTGAAAGAGTTCCCAGAGATGCTTAGCACTTGTTGGCCCTTTTGCCTTCACTCTGCGGTCCAGCTCACCCCAAACCATCTCGATTGGGTTCAGGTCCGGTGACTGTGGAGGCCAGGTCATCTGGCGCAGCACCCCATCACTCTCCTTCATGGTCAAATAGCCCTTACTTTCAAAGTTTTCCCAATTTTCCGGCTGACTGACTGACCTTCATTTCTTAAAGTAATGATAGCCACTCGTTTTTCTTTACTTAGCTGCTTTTTTCTTGCCATAATACCAATTCTAACAGTCTATTCAGTAGGACTATCAGCTGTGTATCCACCTGACTTCTCCTCAACGCAACTGATGGTCCCAACCCCATTTATAAGGCAATAAATCCCACTTATTAAACCTGACAGGGCACACCTGTGAAGTGAAAACCATTTCAGGGGTCTACCTCTTGAAGTTCATCAAGAGAATGCCAAGAGTGTGCAAAGCAGTAATCAAAGCAAAAGGTGGCTACTTTGAAGAACCTATAATATTACATATTTTCAGTTGTTTCACTCTTGTTTGTTATGTATATAATTCCACATGTGTTAATTCATAGTTTTGATGCCTTCAGTGTGAATCTACAATTTTCATAGTCATGAAAATAAAGAAAACTTTTTGAATGAGAAGGTGTGTCCAAACTTTTGGTCTGTACTGTATATATAGTACTGAAGACTGCTACAACCCCCAATACCTAACATACCTCACATATTGACCATAATGTATAACTGACCACTGATCTATGATGTCATGTACCTCAACTATCAGTACACTGCTGTATATAATATATATCTGTACACACTGCATATATTATACCTCGTACATTACAAATCAGTACACTGCTATATATATTATATGTCTGTACAGACTTCATGTATTTGCAGTGTGTACAAATATATAGTACGAGTGTGAAGTGCGAGGTATAATAGATGCAGTGTTTACAGATGTATAGTATATTCAGCAGTGTAGTGATATGTGAGGTACAAGGTATAATAGATGCAATGTATAGAGGTATATAGTATATAAAGCAGTGTATTGATATGCCATGAATGAGGTATAAATTACACCTCGTACCTCACATATCAGTACACTGCTATATATATTATACATCTGTACAGAGTGCATGTATTATGCGGAATAATAGATGCAGTGTGTACAAACATATAGTATATTCAGCAGTGTACTTACAGTACAGACCAAAAGTTTGGACACACCTTCTCATTCAAAGAGTTTTCTTTATTTTCATGACTATGAAGGCATCAAAACTATGAATTAACACATGTGGAATTATATACATAACAAACAAGTGTGAAACAACTGAAAATATGTCATATTCTAGGTTCTTCAAAGTAGCCACCTTTTGCTTTGATTACTGCTTTGCACACTCTTGGCATTCTCTTGATGAGCTTTAAGAGGTAGTCCCCTGAAATGGTCTTCGAAGAGTCTTGTAGGAGTTCCCAGAGATGCTTAGCACTTGTTGGCCCTTTTGCTTTCACTCTGCGGTCCAGCTCATCCCAAATCATCTCGATTGGGTTCAGGTCCGGTGACTGTGGAGGCCAGGTCATCTGGCGCAGCACCCCATCACTCTCCTTCATGGTCAAATAGCCCTTACTTTCAAAGTTTTCCCAATTTTTTGGCTGACTGACTGACCTTCATTTCTTAAAGTAATGATGGCCACTCGTTTTTCTTTACTTAGCTGCTTTTTTCTTGCCATAATACAAATTCTAACAGTCTATTCAGTAGGACTATCAGCTGTGTATCCACCTGACTTCTCCTCAACGCAACTGATGGTCCCAACCCCATTTATAAGGCAAGAAATCCCACTTATTAAACCTGACGGGGCACACCTGTGAAGTGAAAACCATTTCAGGGGACTACCTCTTGAAGCTCATCAAGAGAATGCCAAGAGTGTGCAAAGCAGTAATCAAAGCAAAAGGTGGCTACTTTGAAGAACCTATAATATTACATATTTTCAGTTGTTTCACTCTTGTTTGTTATGTATATAATTCCACATGTGTTAATTCATAGTTTTGATGCCTTCAGTGTGAATCTACAATTTTCATAGTCATGAAAATAAAGAAAACTTTTTGAATGAGAAGGTGTGTCCAAACTTTTGGTCTGTACTGTATATATAGTACTGAAGACTGCTACAACCCCCAATACCTAACATACCTCACATATTGACCATAATGTATAACTGACCACTGATCTATGATGTCATGTACCTCAACTATCAGTACACTGCTGTATATAATATATATCTGTACACACTGCATATATTATACCTCGTACATTACAAATCAGTACACTGCTATATATATTATATGTCTGTACAGACTTCATGTATTTGCAGTGTGTACAAATATATAGTACGAGTGTGAAGTGCGAGGTATAATAGATGCAGTGTTTACAGATGTATAGTATATTCAGCAGTGTAGTGATATGTGAGGTACAAGGTATAATAGATGCAATGTATAGAGGTATATAGTATATAAAGCAGTGTATTGATATGCCATGAATGAGGTATAAATTACACCTCGTACCTCACATATCAGTACACTGCTATATATATTATACATCTGTACAGAGTGCATGTATTATGCGGAATAATAGATGCAGTGTGTACAAACATATAGTATATTCAGCAGTGTACTTACAGTACAGACCAAAAGTTTGGACACACCTTCTCATTCAAAGAGTTTTCTTTATTTTCATGACTATGAAGGCATCAAAACTATGAATTAACACATGTGGAATTATATACATAACAAACAAGTGTGAAACAACTGAAAATATGTCATATTCTAGGTTCTTCAAAGTAGCCACCTTTTGCTTTGATTACTGCTTTGCACACTCTTGGCATTCTCTTGATGAGCTTCAAGAGGTAGTCCCCTGAAATGGTCTTCGAAGAGTCTTGTAGGAGTTCCCAGAGATGCTTAGCACTTGTTGGCCCTTTTGCTTTCACTCTGCGGTCCAGCTCATCCCAAATCATCTCGATTGGGTTCAGGTCCGGTGACTGTGGAGGCCAGGTCATCTGGCGCAGCACCCCATCACTCTCCTTCATGGTCAAATAGCCCTTACTTTCAAAGTTTTCCCAATTTTTTGGCTGACTGACTGACCTTCATTTCTTAAAGTAATGATGGCCACTCGTTTTTCTTTACTTAGCTGCTTTTTTCTTGCCATAATACAAATTCTAACAGTCTATTCAGTAGGACTATCAGCTGTGTATCCACCTGACTTCTCCTCAACGCAACTGATGGTCCCAACCCCATTTATAAGGCAAGAAATCCCACTTATTAAACCTGACGGGGCACACCTGTGAAGTGAAAACCATTTCAGGGGACTACCTCTTGAAGCTCATCAAGAGAATGCCAAGAGTGTGCAAAGCAGTAATCAAAGCAAAAGGTGGCTACTTTGAAGAACCTAGAATATGACATATTTTCAGTTGTTTCACACTTGTTTGTTATGTATATAATTCCACATGTGTTAATTCATAGTTTTGATGCCTTCAGTGTGAATCTACAATTTTCATAGTCATGAAAATAAAGAAAACTCTTTGAATGAGAAGGTGTGTCCAAACTTTTGGTCTGTACTGTATATGTGAAGTGCGAGGTATAATACTGTAGATGCAGTGTGTACTTATATATAGTATATACAGCAGGATACTAATATGTGAGGTATAGGGTATAATAGATGCAGTGTATACAAATATATTGTGTATTTAACAGTGCACTGATATGTGAAGTGCGAGGTATAATAGATACACTGGGTATAGAGATATACAGTATATTGTAACTGTAGTCTGTAGTTGTGAATATTCTGAATGATAAGTCACTTAGGTTCTGTTCAGATCTGCATCATGGTTTCCACCAGTGACACCCAACAGATCACATTGATTTATAATGGTTCATTGGTTTCCACAGAGATGTCTGCTGTTTTGCTGAGAAAAATAGCCTCCAACACAGATGTGTACAGATGGACGTTCCCGCGACAGGTGGCAGGAGATCAGTGAGACTGGCAAAACATGGTGTGATCTAACATGTTTTCCGTTTGGATCAAATTACATCTGTGTTGTTTCTGGTGCTTGCCTCACCTTCTTTCCCCAGGTATGGTTATTAGGGTCATTTAACCTTCTCTATTTATAGTTGCTTCTCCCACAATGCTGTGTCCACTGCCACCCTTACTTTATATCTAGCCTTGGAGCCACTATCTACATTCTTTGATCAAACTAATTGGTTAAAGGGAACCCGTCACCGGGATTTTGTGTATAGAGCTGAGGACATGGATTGCTAGATGGCCGCTAGCACATCCGCAATACCCAATCCTGATTTGATACATATGCAAATTGACTGGAGATGAGTCCTGTCCCTGACTCATCTGACATACAGGACTCATCTCAAGACTCATCTCATGTGTTGGTTCCATGTTCATATGTGTCTGCATTTCTGAGAAAAATAACGGTTTAATATATGCAAATGAGCCTCTAGGAGCAACGGGGGCGTTACCGTTGCATCTAGAGGCTCCATTTTCTCTGCAACTGTCAAGCCTTCTGCACTTTGATTAACAGGACCAGGTGTTATGATGTTTTTACTGCCTGGCCCTGTCAATCAAAGGGCAGAGGGCACGGCAAATACAGAGCTGAGCCGCTAGGTGTAACGGCAACGCTCCCTTTGTTCCTAGAGGCTCATTTGCATATATTAAAACATAATTTTTCTTAGCAACGTGGGCCCCTATGAACATGAGACTAGAGATGTCGCGAACATAAAATTTTCCGTTCGTGAACGGTGAACACGAATTTCCGCAAATGTTCGCGAACGGGCGAACCGCCATAGATTTCAATAGGCAGGCGAATTTTAAAACCCACAGGGACTCTTTGTTTCAAGGGGACTAAGTTGTTTCAAGGGGACTACCACCTGGACTGTGGCATGCCGGAGGGGGATCCATGGCAAAACTCCCATGTAAAATTACGTAGTTGACGCAGAGTCGGGTTTTAATCCATAAAGGGCATAAATCACCTAACATTCCTAAATTGTTTGGAATAACGTTCTTTGAAACATCCAGTGTGTGTATACGATCAGGTATGATGCTGTATCGATCAGGTAGTGTAAGGGTTACACCCGCTTCACAGTGACGGACCAAACTCTAACAGACCAAACTCCCCGGTTAACACACCGCAAACAGTCAATTTGCATAACCACAAACTCCCCATTTGCACAAGGTTGGATACCAAGCTAGCCATGTCCCGTTCCTTGTCCTCAGTGACGTCATTGAAGGTCTCTTCCTCCACCCAGCCACGTACAACACCAAGGGTCCCCGAAAGGTGACAACAAGCCCCCTGGGACGCCTGCTGTGGTTGGTCTTCCACCTCCTCAAAGCCACCTTTCTTCTCTGACTCCTCTTCTTCAGACTCCTCTCTGCGTTGCCGCAGGTCCAGCAATCGTCGACGACAAGGCTGCTTCTGGTGGTGATGGTGACTACAACTCTTCCTCTTCATGCTCATCTACGGCCCTATCCAGCACTCTTCGCAGGGCACGCTCCAGAAAAAACGCATATGGGATGAGGTTGATGATGTTGCCTTGGGTTTGACTGACCAGGTTTGTTACCTCTGCAAAAGGACGCATGAGCCTACAGCCATTGTGCATGAGCGTTCAGTAACGCGGCAAAAAAATACCCAGCTCCGCAGAGACTGTCCTCTTTTTTTTTTAATTAAAAAAATCAGTTTTTACCAGTTTAATCTCTGTTTTGTCCTCTATCAGGGGCCGGTGTGGTGTATGGAATAGATTTTAGGAACCGGGAGATGGAAAAAGATGCTTGGTCGGTCCTCTTACTTCCAATTTGGGGCACTGCGCGTGCGCCGTGCAATGTACTGTGCTACCCGATATGAGTGGTATGTTAAGTAGTACTATTCCTATCAGTTTAATCCCTGTTACGTCCCCTATCAGGGGACGTGTATGGAATAGATTTTAGGAACCGGGAGATGGAAAAAGATGCTTGGTCGGTCCTCTTACTGCCTCTTATCACCCCCATATCAGCCCCCATACCTCTCATTAGCCCCCATATCAGCCCTTATGCCTCATTAGCCCCCATTATAAGCCATTATGCCTTTTATTAGCCCCCATATGCCTCATTAGCCCCCATATGCCTAAATAGCCCCCATTATGCCTCATTAGCCCATCAAGCCTCTTATTAGCCCCCATATGCCTCACTAGCCCACATATGCCTCATTAGCCCCCATATGCCTCTAATAGTCTAATTAGCCCCCATTTTGTCTCTAATTAGCCCCATGATGCCTCTCATTAGCCCTCATATGCCTCATTAGCCCCCATTATGCATCATTAGCCCCATATGCCTCATTAGCCCCATATGCCTCATTAGCCCCCATATGCCTCTAATTAGCCCCCATATGCCTCCAATTAGCCCCCATATGCCTCCAATTAGCCCCATATGCCTCCAATTAGCCCCCATATGCCTCTCATGATTAGCCCCTATTATGCCCCCAGCAGCCACATTTTTTATCAAATAAAAAAAACACTTACCTCTCCTGCTCCTGGAAGCTGCCTGCAATTTTCTCTCTCCTCAGTCGACTGTGCTCTGAACTGACACGCACAGCGTGAGGTCACAGAGCGCAGCCCTGCACAGCCGACAGCCAAGGACCAGGAAGTGGTAAGTACAGAGCGTTTACCGCTTCCTGGTCCTTCGGTACTAATGAGCGCTTCCATAATGGAAGCGCTCATTAGTATTCACCGGCCTGCTTTGGGGGGAATTAGCGGGGGGGGGGGGGCACCTGGGGGGGCAAAGAATAACATAGGGGGGGCAATTGCCCCCCCTCACCCCCTGTAGAGATGCCACTACTCATGACATAAATTTTATTCCTCTATGCGTCAATCTTGGTGTAGTGATGACTGTGCTCGTGCGCATGTTTGGGAGATTGCAGGTGATGGCGGTTTTTCAAAGCCTATGGTCGTGCTGAGGTAGTTCAGTGACAGTTAAGTGACCCAGAAAACAATGATTCTGCAGTGTGGGAACATTGTTGGCCTAGTAGGCTTTAATGATCACCTTAGATGATCACAAAGAAAATTAATGTTTTTGGTCTGTTCACAATGAAGCAACGACCTTATCATCTGGGGTGTGCCAACATTGCCATTGCCAACACACTCATAGAGGTGATCGCTTCATTGTGATACGCAAGCCCCTTCACCACAACAAGGTAACGATCATGAAGGGGAATTGACACATGTATGTGCCTTTTTTTTTTTTTGCAGCCACAGTGCAGCACCAGAGGCCAGAAAAATTAGGCATGTGCACATGCCTGAAAAATTAGGTATTGTTGCAGCTGCTAAAAATTAGGTATTGTTGCAGCTGATGTTTTCCAGGCAGAAAGTGCACTAAAACATTGCGGCTTGAACCCTAGTTGGTGGCGGAGAAGTCACGCAAGTCACCCGGCATGCAGAGATTAAATACAGCAGCGTGTGGACCATTTTTAGCCCAAGGCATCTCATCAGGCCTTTTTTAGTCAAATGCATCCCCCACTGTCAGTCCCTTCGGGATCCATGCCTCATTCATCTTAATAAAGGTGAGGTAATCTAGACTTTTTTTACCTAGGCGACTTCTCCTCTCAGTGACAATACCTCCTGCTGCGCTGAAGGTCCTTTCTGACAGGACACTTGAAGCGGGGCAGGCCAGAAGTTCTATCGCAAATTGGGATAGCTCAGGCCACAGGTCAAGCCTGCACACCCAGTAGTCAAGGGGTTCATCGCTCCTCAGAGTGTCAATATCTGCAGTTAAGGCGAGGTAGTCTGCTACCTGTCGTTCTCTGAGGGTGGACCCCGAAGGGCTGTGGTGATGCGTAGGACTTAAAAAGCTCTGCATGTCCTCCATCAACAACACGTCTGTAAAGCGTCCTGTCCTTGCCGGCGTGGTCGTGGTAGGAGGAGGATTACTTTCACCTCTTCCCCTGTTAGATTCCAGTTGTGCTGTGACATCACCCTTATTCGCTGTGTAAAGCATACTTTTAAACTTTTTTTTGAACTGTTGCATCCTTTCCGACTTCCGGTAATTCGGTAACATTTCAGGCACTTTCTGCTTATACCGGGGGTCTAGTAGCGTGGCCACCCAGTACAGGTCGTTCTCCTTCAGCCTTTTTATACGAGGGTCCCTCAACAGCCATGACAGCATGAAAGACCCCATTTGCACAATGTTGGATGCCGAGCTACTCATGTCCCGTTCCTCGTCCTCACTGATCTCATTGAAGGTCTGTTCTTCCCCCCAGCCACGTACAACACCACGGGTACCAGATAGGTGACAACGAGCACCCTGGGATGCCTGCTGTGGTTGGTCTTCCTCCTCCTCAAAGCCACATTCCTCCTCTGACTCCTCTTCCTCAGACTCCTCTTCCAGGGTTGCCGCAGGTCCAGCAAGAGATGCTGATAAGGCTGTTTCTGGTGGTGATGGTGACCACAACTCTTCCTCTTCCTTTTCAAGCTCATCTACAGCTTGATCCAGCACTCTTCGCAGGGCACGCTCCAGGAAGAAAACAAATGGGATGAGGTCGCTGATGGTGCCTTTGGTGCGACTGACTAGGTTTGTCACCTCCTCAAAAGGACGCATAAGCCTACAGGCATTGCGCATGAGCATCCAGTAACGTGGCAAAAAAATACCCAGCTCTGCAGAGGCTGTCCTAGCACCCCGGTCATACAAATACTCGTTGACAGCTTTTTCTTGTTGGAGCAGGCGGTCGAACATTAGGAGTGTTGAATTCCAACGTGTCGGGCTGTCGCAAATCAAACGCCTCACTGGCATGTTGTTTCGCCGCTGAATATCGGAAAAGTGCGCCATGGCCGTGTAGGAACGCCTGAAATGGCCACACACCTTCCTGGCCTGCTTGAGGACGTCCTGTAAGCCTGGCTACTTATGCACAAAGCGTTGTACGATCAGATTCAACACATGTGCCATGCATGGCACATGTGTCAACTTGCCCAAATTCAATGCCGCCAACAAATTGCTTCCGTTGTCACACACCACTTTGCCGATCTCCAGTTTGTGCAGAGTCAGCCACTGATCCACCTGTGCGTTCAGTACGGACAGGAGTGCTGGTCCGGTGTGACTCTCTGCTTTCAGGCAAGTCAACCCCAAGACGGCGTGACACTGTCGTATCCGGGATGTGGAATAGCCCCTGGGGAGCTGGGGGGGTGCAATTGATGTGGAGCAAGACGCAGCAGCAGAAGAGGACTCAGCCGAGGAGGTTAGCGAAGAGGATGGAGTAGGAGGAGTAGAGGAGGTGGCAGCAGGCCTGCCTGCAAGTCGTGGCCGTGTCACCAACTCCTCTGCAGAGCCACGCATTCCATGCTTGGCAGCCATCAGCAGGTTTACCCAATGCGCAGTGTACGTGATATACCTGCCCTGACCGAGCTTTGCAGACCAGGTATCAGTGGTCAGATGGACCCTTGCCCCAACATTGTGTGCCAGACATGCCATGACTTCCTTTTCCACAATAGAGTACAGGTTGGGGATTACCTTTTGTGAAACAAAAATTCGGCCGGGTACCTTCCACTGCGGTGTCCCAATGGCTACGAATTTTTTAAGGCCTCAGACTCCACCAGCTTGTATGGTAAAAGCTGGCGGGCTAAGAGTTCCGACAAGCCAGCTGTCAGACGCTGGGCAAGGGGGTGACTTTGTGACATTGGCTTCTTACCCTCAAACATTTCCTTGACAGACACCTGACTGTGGGCAGATGAGCAGGAACTGCTGAAGGTGAGAGGCGGATGGTTGAGAGGGGGCAAGGAGGACAGCAGTGGTTGATGTGGCTGAAGATGCTGGACCAGGAGGAGGATGGTGGCTTTGAGTTTGTGTGCTGCTTGTACTCATCATGTGTTGATCCCATAGGCGTTTGTGATGTGAGATCATGTGCCTTCGCAAAGCAGTTGTACCTAGGTGGGTGTTGGACTTCCCACGACTCAGTTTCTTATGGCACAGGTTGCAAATGGCATCGCTGTTATCAGAGGCAGACACACAAAAAAAATGCCACACTGCTGAGCTTTGCAATGACGGCATTCTGGTGGTGGCAACAGCATGCGTTGATTGGCGTGCTGTCTGGCTGACCCCAGGTGCCGATACATGCTGTCTGACTGTGCCACTAGCTCCTTGTGACGACCTCCCCCTGCTTTCAACTCGTCTCCTCCTCCTGTCTGTCTCCCCATCTGAACTTTCCCCTTGTTCTTCTTCTCTTTGAGCGGGCACCCACGTGACATCCACGGACACATCGTCATCATCAACCGCTTCACTTGTATCTGACAACTTAGCAAAGGAAGCAGCAGCGGGTACAACATCATCATCATCACATCGTACATCCATGTGTGTAATGCTGCCTGACTGAGACATATCCCTGTTATCTACATCCTCTGGCAATAATGGTTGCGCATCACTCATTTCTTCAAACTGATGTGTAAATAACTCCTCTGACAGATCAAGTGAAGCAGCTGTTGTGCTAGTGTTGGTGGTTGCGGCAGGCGGGCGAGTGGTAACTTGAGAGGTGCCCGAAGCTGAGCTGGAGGAGGATGGTGCGTCAAGGTTCCGAGCGGAAGCTGTAGAAGATTGGGTGTCCTGTGTTAGCCAGTCAACTATGTCCTCAGAACTTTTCGAGTTCAGGGTACGTGGCCTCTGAACACTGGACATTATTCTAGGGCCAAAGGAAATAACAGCACCATGACCACGACGGTGGCCTGCCTCTGCCTGTCATTTTTTTTTCGATTAGTGGTACTATGCGTGCAAGCTACTGTGACACCAGATATGAGTGGTGGGCACTGGCAGTAGTGGGCACAGTACACGCTGTGGGCCTGACACACACGCTGGCAGGCAACTGCAATTATATTACAGTGAAAAATTGTTTTATTGTTTTAAATGCAAGCTACTGTGACACCAGATATGAGTGGTGGCACTGGCAGTAGTGGGCACAGTACACGCTGTGGGCCTGAAACACACGCTTGCAGGCAACTGCAATTATATTACAGTAAGAAAATTGTTTTATTGTTTTAAATGCAAGCTACTGTGACACCAGATATGAGTGGTGGCACTGGGCACTGGCAGTAGTGGGCACAGAACACGCTGTGGGCCTGAAACACACGCTTGCATGCAACTGCAATTATATTACAGTGAAAAAATTGTTTTATTGTTTTAAATGCAAGCTACTGTGACACCAGATATGAGTGGTGGCACTGGCAGTAGTGGGCACAGTACACGCTGTGGGCCTGAAACACACGCTTGCAGGCAACTGCAATTATATTACAGTGAGAAAATAGTTTTACTGTTTTAAATGCAAGCTACTGTGACACCAGATATGAGTGGTGGCACTGGCAGTAGTGGGCACAGTACACGCTGTGGGCCTGAAACACACGCTTGCAGGCAACTGCAATTATATTACAGTGAGAAAATAGTTTTACTGTTTTAAATGCAAGCTACTGTGACACCAGATATGAGTAGTGGGCACAGTACACGCTGTGGGCCTGACACACATGCTGGCAGGCAACTGCAATTATATGACAGTGAATTTTTTTTTTATTGTTTTAAATGCAAGCTACTGTGACACCAGATATGAGTGGTGGCACTGGCAGTAGTGGGCACCGTACACACTGTGGGCCTGAAACACATGCTTGCAGGCAACTGCAATTATATTACAGTGAATTTATTTTTAATTGTTTTAAATGCAAGCTACTGTGTAGTGGGCACAGTAGACGCTGTGGGCCTAACACACACGCTGGCAGGCAACTGCAATTATATTACAGTGAATTTTTTTTTTTATTGTTTTAAATGCAAGCTACTGTGACACCAGATATGAGTGGTGGCACTGGGCACTGGCAGTAGTGGGCACAGTACACGCTGAGGGCCTGAAACACACGCTTGCAGGCAACTGCAATTATATTACAGTGAGAAAATTGTTTTATTGTTTTAAATGCAAGCTACTGTGACACCAGATATGAGTGGTGGCACTGGGCACTGGCAGTAGTGGGCACAGTACACGCTGTGGGCCTGACACATGCTGGCAGGCAACTGCAATTATATTACAGAGAAAAAAAAAAGCAGACTGATGTACTAGCCCTAAAAAGGGCTTTTTGGGGTGCTGTCAGGACGCTCTTTGAGGACTCTTTGAGGACTGGAGTGGACACAGAACACTGGCCTAGCTAACGATTTCCCTATTAATTCAGCAGCAGCAGCAGCACTCTCCCTGCTCTCACTAACACTGCAGCTTCCGAATGAATCTAAGATGGATGCTGTCCTTGCTTTTTGATCGGAGGTGGGAGGGTCTGGGAGGGAGGTTATGCTGCTGATTGGCTGGAATGTCAGTCTGCTGACTGTGAGGTACAGGGTCAAAGTTTGCTCAATGATGACGTATAGGGGGCGGACCAAACATCGCATATGTTCGCCCGCCGCGGCGAACGCGAACAAGCTATGTTCGCTGGGAACTGTTCGTCGGCGAATAGTTCGGGACATCTCTACATGGGACCAAAACAAATGTCTTCAGCTGCCAAGTGCACATGCAAGGCCCAGTTCACAAATCAGTTATATGGTCAGTTGTTTCCATCAGTTTTTGTGAGCCAAAACCAGGAGTGGAGGCTACACAGAGATAAGGTATAATAAAAAGATTTCAACTGTTCTGTATTTTGGCTCTCAATAACTGATGGAAATAACTGATCAAATAACTGATGTGTGAACTAGGTCTGACAGGTCAGTTTCATAGGTACAAATCTGCTGACAGATGTCCTTTAAAAGCCAACTGGAAACAAAATGCTACAAATTGCATTATTTGCAGACGACCTACTGCTGTTAGTAGATGATAAGGAGAATCAAGCAGATAAGATTTTCTCGCTCTTAACTGATTTTGGATCCGTGATATTATCTTCTGAATGTGTGAAAATAGCCTAGGAGACCTAGCAGAATTAATATTTTTTGTATATTTTTTTTACAAGGAAATACTGATTGAAAAAATAGAAAAGTGTCTATATATATTCCCAAATTCATAATTTCTCAAATTTTTCTTATCCTGATCTCAGGGTAATGTAAGAGATCTGACAGATCCACTTCAGAGAGAATGGCAGCCACCCCTAGACAGAGCTTACTACCTATAGGTTATAAAGCTCTACCATTGACATCAATGAGGCTGTACAGGTGAAACTCGAAAAATTTGAATATCGTGCAAAAGTCCATTTATTTCAGTAATGCAAATTAAAAGGAATTGCATTAATGCAGCTTAAAATTTGAATTTTGTGAAAAGGTTCAATATTCTAGGTTCTAAGCGTCACACTCTAGTCAGCTAATTAATCCATACCCCCTGAGCAAAGGGTACCTCAAAATTGTGATTTTGGGGTTTCATAAGCTATAAGTCATAATCATCCAAATTATACCAAATAAAGGCTTGAAATATCTTGCTTTGCATGTAATGAGTCTATCTCATATGTTGATTTCACCTTTTAAGTTGCATTACTGAAATAAATGAACTTTGTACAATATTCAAATTTTTCGAGTTTCACCTGTATACATCTGGGCACAGACAGGCCAGTATCCATGGCATTCTTAGTGTCATGGTGCTTTTCAGGGTCATTTTGTCACCTTGGTGGCTGAGTGCAGCTTCGCTCTGTGATCACCCGAGCACCCGCCCCTGTGTTGCGTGTGGTCAGTCCTGGGTAAAAACGGATCGGATAGCTACATCAGATCTGGACTGGTAATCTTTCCTGCTGGGCAGAATACCAGTAGGCTGCACAACCAATGCCTGGAAATGTAGCCACTGGTGAATAAGGCCGGGTTCCGGGTAATTACCTGGTGGGCCGATGCCCCAGGGGAGTCCTCCTCTCTGCTACTGACCGGGTACATAAAGAGCTCTCAACAATAATTGATGCTATGGGAATCAGGTACTCATGTACCCAGCCAGCAATTGCACATGGCCCCCTGAATTCAACTGCAGTGGCCCACATATCACCTCATAAGCCCCCTGCTCCATATATTAATCAAAGACAACTGGAGAAGGACAGAAAATTGTAGCTATTGATGGCCACCACAGAGGGACATCTTTTGGGGCAATATATTGTGCTGCACTATGTTCTTTGGTTCTGCTGGGATGGTATTTTGCACTATGGTATTGTTGACCTCACCTACTTGTGTTGTCCCACCTTCTGTTAATTTGGACCTGCCTCCAAAATGGGGCCACTTTTAGTTTTTTTCCCAGGGCCTCTTTAAGTTCCCAGTCCGCCCCTGCCGGGTTCACATTTGCGCTGTGAACTCCGGCACTGTAATCTGGTCACTGTATCCGGTGTACATGCCGGCTTTTAGCCGGATCAAAAAATGTTATGTGCAATATTTTTTTGTCCAGGTGAAATTTGGCATATACGCTGTGGTGATACATTATGTTAAAGATGTGTGAATTTTATTCTATATTTTGTATATCTAGGACTGTAATGAGTTAACTTTTTCTTTTCCAAGTGCCTCTCCCCCCCCACCCCTCTCTTTGTTTCAAGGCTGGAGAGGAGAGAGAGGGGGGCAAAGTGCTGCGGGCAGTGTCTGATTTCTCATCTTTCTGCAGGTGTCCCATAGAGTGTGGTGGAGATGCGTAAGCCAATCATATGGCTTGATGATATATATATTATCCACTGCCTATAGAGAAGCACCTCTTTGAAGTGTCACATATGACGTATGCAGTATTATTGTTAGAATAGAAGCCATTACAAAATGGCGATGGTAACGAGATGTTTACATTAGTTCACATTCCAAAGTGGTATTCACTGCGCAGATGCAGGTGTATTATCTCCTCTCTCTTATCTCTTCTTCCTTTTTGACCAATGAAACAATGTTTAAGCCTGAGAGAGGACTGCCCTCTTTTGAAGATGTATAATACGGCTTACCCCATGTAATAAAAGTTAGAGATTGCTTTGACCAACTTCTGTGTCAGTGTTCAGTCTCTCAGCCACGCATGGATATTAACCCCTGGGGGGGTACATTGATCTGGAACACCAGAGTGTATCTAAAATGCCCTAATTTAGGGCGTCTTTATCAAAATGGCGACCACGAAGGGACTCTGAGCGAATGTAGCATCAAACAGCTGACAAGACGGGCCCCTGAGCTTGACGAACGGCAGAGGGGAGAGGATTGCAACCTCAAAGAAAGGTGAGAAAACTTTTTATCTCATCTGCCTTTCTGCTATTTACTTCGTCATGCTCAGATAGCTCAGTCCGCTGTGGGGTGGTACTAATGTAAGTATAGTAGTCGGCTGTAATGCTGAAAGCTTAGAGTCTATTGAACCAATAGTCTGAAATCATAGATCACTCTGGTGTGTATATGTTTTGTGTGTGTCTGATTTATGTGAGGAGTGAGTTGAGCACAGACGGTAAAACCACAGACAAAGGGAGGGGACAGTAACCTCCTGGTTTGGAAGGAGGCGCTGTAGCGCCGAGGTGTGGGACAAAGAAACTCCGGCTGACCTGACCAGGGAGATGCGTAGAGCCGTATGACCTTTTTATCTAATGGAAGACTGCGGAGACTACCTGACCTGACCCTAGGAAGATGGTAGAACCTCTCATAACCTTTTGATCTAGGGGAAGACTGCGGTGATATTCTCTACCTGACCTGACCCCAGGAAGACGCGACGGAGCCCGCCTGACCCCTGGTTTTGGGGAAGACGTGCGGGGAGTCCCGGCTGACTAGTCAGACGTGATAGTCAGATTTGAGCAAACCAGTGGGAGGGTGAATCCTTTGTCTGCGGAAGAAAGGGCTAAAGGTGCTGATCACTCCTCTGTTTTGTGTGTGTGTCAGTTTGAAATATTGTTGTTTTAAGAGGGGCCAGTCCCAGTATTAGAAAATACAGCCCCTAGCTAGTAGCGAGGAAAGAAGGAGAAATGAAAGTTAAAATGTGACAAAGAATGTTAGAGAAAGGGTGGCCCCGGACAGAAGGTCGCCCGGCTGGCAACAGGGATGAAAATCTGTAAGAAACTGTGAAGTTAGAGCTTACAGATTGAGGGCATCAGAACTCCGGTGATGTTGAAGGGGGAGTTTTAACGAGTGAGAAAACAGAGCAGTGTCAGGATGATAGGTGATGGCATTAGCAAGAAAGAAAGTGCCCCAGTGTCTGCAATCAGAAAGGCGCTTGTGTTAAATATTCAGAAATGAACTGGTTAAATAGGGAAGATCCAAAAAAAAAAAAAGATGGTCAGGAACTGTGAAATAGAGAAATTCCTCCCCCCCCACCTTCACACAGAAACATTCCTGAGATAAGAGGAGCAGAGAAAAATGGGGGCAGGGAATCATGCAGAGTAAGTGATGTTATATGTGTAATATTATTATAGAAGACAAAGAATTGTTCAATAATCTTCTTTCTTCTTTCCCAAGCAGTGTACTGTGGGAATCCGGCTTTTAACAAAATGACTGTATGATTATAACATGTATATTGTCTTACAGCGACAGACCATCAGCAATTCTGGGTGTGGTGTGGCTATCTGTTTCCAGGAAAGCTGTGTTTGTCTGTGCTGCAAGTTTTGGGATGAAACAATGTGGGTTGGAAGACATAAATGATTCAGTGGAATGTGAATGGGTGTGGCTTTGAGTTGTGATTGAGGAGAATATGTGTAAAGACTGATTATGAGCTGTTAATGAAAATGAGCACATGAAAATGTATATGAATGCGTATGGAGTACGGCATTTGTTTTTTAAATAATATGCGCATTGAGAATTTTATTTTATTTTTCTTGGAAGTTTTGGGGTTTTTATTGGTGCCAACAGCATTGATCAAGCTGTACATTTTTTTATATCGAAGTCAATGAAAAGTTTCTTATGGGCCCTTTGTGTGTTCATGTCTGTATTGTCAGATCTGTTTGTTTCAATGTTTGAAGTTACGTGTTACATGTTAAGTGTTGTGCTAAACATCAGAGCTCTGTTCTGATGGATAGCTGCCACATTACTGACAGACAAAAGGGGGACCACAGCGTCCGACTGAAGGGGGTGGACTTAGATGACTCAGAGCGGAGGGAGGAGGATAGGGGTGGACGTTACAGACAATGACAGCCCTTGTGCCCATCCCCTAGTTATAAGACACTCCCATGGAAGATGAGAAGTCCTGTTTTGTTTTCCAGTCTATTAATTCCATGATAGGGAAAGTTGGATACTTCTGTAATCCAAAATGCAGAGTAACATCAAGCGGCATTGGGTGGTTCAGTGGTGCCAACAATAGGTAGTGTTCCTTTGGCATTGCTTCAGCCCTGATGCCAAACGCCTCATTGAAGTGAGGAAAAAGTAAGTCTGCCACCCTGTTATGGGCCTGCAGAGTCTGTGGGACCCAGATCCCAGAAGACAGAGTGTTGTGCTGTGTGTGGTACTCCTCGTCCACACCACACGAGAGGATTGTATTCTATGTTGACCATGCCCGGATCACTGTCCGTCCCCACAGACACCCATGTTTTTTGTTATAAGGAGAACACAAAGACAGGGAGGGGGGGAGTTAGATCAAGATTAGGAAACAGGAAATCCAGTATCGGCTCTACTTTTAAACATTTTAAGCAGATTCAGTCTGGCCCAATGATATCCCTTACTCTGGGAGATAAAGAAGTAGTCCCGTTTTTGATTGATACTGGAGCAGCCAAGACAGTTGTGCACAGCAAACATGGTCTCCCCTGATTTACTCTCCAAGCACACCAGTCTTTGGGTAGAAGTGGATGGGAAAGTAGTACGCTCCCTTTTCAACATAAACCATCCATATTAGATTTGCCCCTAACCAAGATGCACTTGCCCATTTGCTGGTCAGTGGTAACGCCCCTTGTTGCCTCCTAGGTGCAGATTTGCTTGCAAAAGTACATGCTGGTATCTCATATCAGGAGGACGGCACTGTGAAGCTTACAGGTGCCCTCAACGACCAGGAACTTTGTTTGTTGGCCATTAGTGATAAAATTCACTGGTCCATGTTTGTATCAGTACTCCCAGAAGCTGAAAAAAGCAAAACCACTCACCATTGGATGGTACATGACCTACATGCCGTTAATGAAGCCACAGTTTCTAACACCCACAGCGTGCCCAATACAAACCCCTTGTTGGCTCAAGTTCCCATTACCCCTGCTCACTCCACTGTGATTGATTTGTCCTTTAGTCCCTACCGCCTCACAGATGAGGTGGTAGATGCTTTTTATGTCTAGAACTGGCAATTTTGTGTTCCCCCACACTGGGCCTATCAGATTATTACATTTAGATTGTATTGTTATGAAGTGAGTGGCCATGACTCAGCTGTCCTCACCCAACTGCATGGCCAGCAATAACGCCCCGTAGCATATGATTCAGTCAGACTTGATCCCGTGGCCAGAGGTGCCCATTTCTGCATCAGAGCTGTAGTAGTTGTATTAGCTATGTTTGATGAAAGCTCTGAGATAGTACTGAACCACAAAGTGATGGTGATATTACATCTATCCTCATGAACGTACAATCCAAATGATTGTTTTGTTGCCCGTTATTTGAGAATGCAGTGTTCCATTTTGTTGCCTGACAATGTTGCTCTCCAAAGGTGTAATACTTTGGACCCAGCCACCCTGTTGCCTCTGGACCAAGGGGGGAGGGAAGAGTTAGGGCACCGCACTTTAAACTTTTCTTCCAGATTCAAAGGAAGAGGCTCCTGACTGTTTGCAGATGATGTCACAAGAGGTAGTGGGATTTGGTAAATCAGCCATTAGGTAATCTAGATCATGTGCTCTTTGTGGATGGATCGAGGTATGGCCAGGATGGCAGGTACTACACAGGTTGGGCAGTGGTGATTAAACGTGAACTACCACACATGTCTGCTCAAGAAGTGGAGCTAAAAGACTCTGAAGATGGCTTGCAGATATGCAGATGGAAAAACAGGTGATTCCAGGTGTGCTTTTGGGATAGCCCATGACTATGGGCCCATATGGAAAGCCAGAGACTCCTTGATCGCTTCAGGTAAACCCATCGAAAATGGGGAAGCAGTGAGGTCTCTGATGGAAGCCCTCTTGTCACTAACATGAGAGGTGATGATAGCAACGAAAGGCCACTGTAAACAGATGCAGAGGAGGCAAAGGGGAAAGCCACGGCAGATCAGGCAGCAAAAATGGCTGCCAAATTACCTAAGCAGACCCCTGTCTTAAGTGGCCACAGTTCAGGTCCCTGAAATAACTCCTCCTGTCTCCTGAAAGTTCTTAAGACCTTACAGAACCAGATGGGGAAGGAGGAAAGGAACTGGTGGATGGAAAAGGGGGGACTACAAATAAGAAGGGAAACTTTGCCTTCCCAGGTCCCTCTAATCCACGATGGCACAGGCAACCCATGGAGTGACGCACCAGACAAAAACTGCCATGTGTGATTTAGTACGTAGCATATGGTACGCCCCAGGGTTCAGCACTGTAACAGTCAGACATACTCAAGGATAAATGGTTCGTGTCCAGAACAACGTGGGCAAGGTGGTTAAGTTACCCAAGAAACACGTCTTGCTTTTTGTATCTGTTTCAACATTTGCAGACTACCTTCAACTACACAAGGTGGGCATGTATGAGTATGTATTGATATGTGATGACTTGTTTTCAGGATGGCCAAAACCGTACCCAAAGAAGTAAAAAAGATTATGGCCGAAGTTGTGTGCAGGTATTGGGTACCTTAGATCATTGAAAGTGACACAGGTGTTCACTTCACAGGTGAAGTGATGCAGGAGATGATGAAGGTTTTGGGTGTAGGACAGGCCTTACATGCTTCGTACCATCCACAAAGCAGCAGTAGAGTAGGGAAAAGGAACTGAACGGGACACTAAGTTAAAGATTCAAAAGCCTTAGAGTGCCTGCTGGTTTCCCTCTTTTAGTAAGGTATACGCCTAACCGTGAGACAGGCCTTTGTCCCTATAAGGTCCTTTTTGGGTCAGCCACTAGGATAGGATTTATTTCGCACAGCAGCTTCAGATGCAACATGGTTGTCTGACAGATTATGTGATCAGTTTGTACAAGCATTTGACTAAAGTACATTTTCGAGTTTTTGCTTCACTTCCAGGTTTTGATAAAGTACCAGGAACCCACCCACTTGTGTCTGGAGATTGGGTGGTAATAAAAGACACGTTAGAGAAGTCCTAAAACCCTGGTTTGATGGTCCATTCCGAGTGTTGTTGACCACAAGCACAGTGAAGCTCAAAGAAAAGCATAATTGGATTGATTTCAAGGAAGTGTTGAAACTGGTTTTCCCTTGTGTGACTGTTGATCATGACTCAAAAGAATATGGAAAAATTGTATGAAAACATCGATCCAGAAAATCAGAAGCACTGATGACCTCCAGTCCCCCCCATATAATGTCAACGCCAGTTAGGGAAAGATCATCTGACTTCCCCGTGCTCAAATCCAGTGTCACGGGAGGCTGTTCGCTAGGTATGGCTTTTCGTGGAAGCTGGTGAAGAGGAGGCGGAGCATTGGGACAGATGGTTAGGTTTAGGGAGAGAATGAAATTCAAGGGGGGACTGTTAAAGATGTGTGAATTTTATTCTATATTTTGTATATCTAGGACTGTAATGAGTTAACTTTTTCTTTTCCAAGTGCCTCCCCCCCCCCCACCCCTCTCTTTGTTTCAAGGCTGGAGAGGAGAGAGAGGGGGGCAAAGTGCTGCGGGCAGTGTCTGATTTCTCACCTTTCTGCAGGTGTCCCATAGAGTGTGGTGGAGATGCGTAAGCCAATCATATGGCTTGATGATATATATATTATCCACTGCCTATAGAGAAGCACCTCTTTGAAGTGTCACATATGACGTATGCAGTATTATTGTTAGAATAGAAGCCATTACAAAATGGCGATGGTAACGAGATGTTTACATTAGTTCACATTCCAAAGTGGTATTCACTGCGCAGATGCAGGTGTATTATCTCCTCTCTCTTATCTCTTCTTCCTTTTTGACCAATGAAACAATGTTTAAGCCTCAGAGAGGACTGCCCTCTTTTGAAGATGTATAATACGGCTTACCCCATGTAATAAAAGTTAGAGATTGCTTTGACCAACTTCTGTGTCAGTGTTCAGTCTCTCAGCCACGCGTGGATATTAACCCCTGGGGGGGGTACATTGATCTGGAACACCAGAGTGTATCTAAAATGCCCTAATTTAGGGCGTCTTTATCATTATATAGTGTGAGGGAAAGTGGGTAAAATATAATCTGATGTGGCTGGGGAGTTTACATTATATACTCTTAGGAAACATAGAAACATAGAAACATAGAATGTGTCGGCAGATAAGAACCATTTGGCCCATCTAGTCTGCCCAATATACTGAATACTATGGATAGCCCCCGGCCCTATCTTATATGAAGGATGGCCTTATGCCTATCCCATGCATGCTTAAACCCCTTCACTGTATTTGCAGCTACCACTTCTGCAGGAAGGCTATTCCATGCATCCACTACTCTCTCAGTAAAGTAATACTTCCTTATAATGTAACAGGAGCTGGAGGGTTTATATTATCTACTGACAGACTTGGGGTGTTACATTATAAACTATGAGGGGGTGGGGTTGCTACAATATGTATTAAGAGGGGCTGGGGGTGATACATTATATACCATATGGGGCTGGAGTTTCACATTATATCCACTGAAGGGTTAGGCTTGTTACCATACATTATTTACTGAGGGGCTGGGGGTGATACATTATATTCGCTGAGGAGCTAGATGGGGGTGTCACATTATATACTGTGAGGAGCTGGAGGTGTTACATTATATACTGTGAAGATCTGGCTGGGGGTGTTACATTATATACTGTGAGAGGCTGGATGTGTTACATTATATACTGCGAGAAGCTGGAGGTGTTACATTATATACTGTGAGGTGCTAGAGATGTTACACTATATACTGTGAGGGGCTGAAGGTGTTACATTATATATTGCGAGGGGCTGGAGGTGTTACATTATATATTGTGAGGGGCTGAAGGTGTTACATTATATACTGCGAGGAGCTGGAGGTGTTACATTATATACTGTGAGGAGCTGGAGGTGTTACATTATATACTGTGAGGGGCTGGAGGTGTTACATTATATACTGTGAAGGGCTGGAGATGTTACAATATGTACTGTAAGGGGTTTGAGGTGTTACATTATATACTGTGAAGGGCTGGAGGTGTTACATTATATACTGTGAGGATCTGGCTGGGGATGTTACATTATATACTGTGAGAGGCTGGATGTGTTACATTATATATTGCGAGGTGCTGGAGGTGTTACATTTTATACTGTGAGGTGCTAGAGATGTTACACTATATACTGTAAGGGGCTGAAGGTGTTACATTATATATTGCGAGAGGCTGGAGGTGTTACATTATATACTGTGGGGGACTGAAGGTGTTACATTATATACTGCGAGGAGCTGGAGGTGTTACATTATATACTGTGAGGAGCTGGAGGTGTTACATTATATACTGTGAGGGGCTGGAGGTGTTACATTATATACTGTGAAGGGCTGGAGGTATTACAATATGTACTGTAAGGGGTTTGAGGTGTTACATTATATACTGTGAAGGGCTGGAGGTGTTACAATATGTACTGTAAGGGGCTTGAGGTGTTACATTATATACTGTGAAGGGCTGGAGGTGTTACATTATATACTGTGAGGGGCTGGAGGTATTACATTATATACTGTGAGGGGCTGGAGGTGTTACATTATATACTGTGAAGGGCTGGAGATGTTACATTATATACTGTGAAGGGCTGGAGGTGTTACATTATATACTGTGAAGGGCTGGAGGTGTTACATTATATACTGTGAAGGGCTGGTGATGTTACAATGTGTACTGTGAGGGGCTTGAGGTGTTACATTATATACTGTGAAGGGCTGGAGGTGTTACATTATATACTGTGAGGGGCTGGAGGTGTTACATTATATACTGTGAAGGGCTGGAGATGTTACAATATGTACTGTGAGGGGCTTGAGGTGTTACATTATATACTGTGAAGGGCTGGAGGTGTTACATTATATACTGTGAAGGGCTGGAGGTGTTACATTATATACTGCGAGGAGCTGGAGGTGTTACATTATATACTGCGAGGAGCTGGAGGTGTTAAATTATATACTGTAAGGGGCTGGAGGTGTTACATTATATACTGTGAGGGGCTGGAGGTGTTACATTATATACTGTGAGGGGCTGGAGGTGTTACATTATATACTGTGAAGGGCTGGAGATGTTACATTATATACTGTGAAGGGCTGGAGGTGTTACATTATATACTGTGAGGGGCTGGAGGTGTTACATTATATACTGTGAGAGGCTGGAGGTGTTACATGATATACTGTGAAGGGCTGGAGGTGTTACATTATATACTGTGAAGGGCTGGAGGTGTTACATTATATACTGTGAAGGGCTGGAGGTGTTACATTATATACTGTGAAGGGCTGGAGGTGTTACATTATATACTGCGAGGATCTGGCTGGGGTTGTTACATTTTATACTGCGAGGATCTGGCTGGAGGTGTTATATTATATACTGTGAGGTGCTAGAGATGTTACACTATATACTGTGAGGGTTGGAGTGTTTTATTATATAATGAGAAAGGCTGGGTTGTTACATTATATACTGTGAGGAGCTGGGATGTAACATTATATACTGTGAAGGGCTGGAGATGTTACAATGTGTACTGTGAGGGGCTTGAGGTGTTACATTATATACTGTGAGGAGCTGGGATGTAACATTATATACTGTGAGGTGCTGGAGGTGTTACATTATATACTGTGAGGGGCTGGAGGTGTTACATTATATACTGTGAGGTGCTGGAGGTGTTACATTATATACTGTGAGGTGCTGGAGGTGTTACATTATATACTGTGAGGGGCTGGAGGTGTTACATTATATACTGTGAGGAGCTGGGATGTAATATTATATACTGTGAGGTGCTGGGGGTGTTACATTATATACTGTGAGGTGATGGAGGTGTTACATTATATACTGTGAGGTGCTGGAGGTGTTACATTATATACTGTGAGGGGCTGGAGGTGTTACATTATATACTGTGAGGTGCTGGAGGTGTTACATTATATACTGTGAGGAGCTGGGATGTAACATTATATACTGTGAGGGGCTGGAGGTGTTACATTATATACTGTGAGGTGCTGGAGGTGTTACATTATATACTGTGAGGTGCTGGAGGTGTTACATTATATACTGTGAGGGGCTGGAGGTGTTACATTATATACTGTGAGGAGCTGGGATGTAATATTATATACTGTGAGGTGCTGGGGGTGTTACATTATATACTGTGAGGTGCTGGAGGTGTTACATTATATACTGTGAGGGGCTGGAGGTGTTACATTATATACTGTGAGGTGCTGGGGGTGTTACATTATATACTGTGAGGTGCTGGAGGTGTTACATTATATACTGTGAGGTGCTGGAGGTGTTACATTATATACTGTGAGGTGCTGGAGGTGTTACATTATATACTGTGAGGGGCTGTTACCCTATAGACTGTGAGGTGCTGGAGGTGTTACATTATATACTGTAAGGTGCTGGAGGTGTTACATTATATACTGTGAGGGCTGCGGCCGTCTCCGTGCTTACCAAGCACACCGCTGAACATTGTATAGCAGCTGTGCTTGGTATCACATTCAGCCCCATTCACTTCTATGGGGCTGAGGACGATGCCAAGCACTGCTGCTATACAATGTATGGCATAGAGAAGCCCGCGGCACTCACAAGAGCGTCGGTGTCTTCTCAAACAGCAGATTGTTGGGGGTCCCAGGTGTTGAATGCCCGACCGATCAGATACTGATGACTTATCCAAAGGATAGGTCATCGGTAGTAAAATCCTGGGAAACCCCTTTAACACCAGCTGCAGCCTGTGTCCATTTCTTCCCATGTCCTTCTGATGACATATGCTGTCTGCCACTGTCATGTCTCCAGAGTTTTACTTTGCGGGTCTGGTCTGGGGTCTGGTGGACTTAGGGGTCAAATTTAGGGTCTAGGTTTATTTAGGGTCCTGGGGTCTGAATTGATTTGTGCTTCTATAAAGGGTCTTAAGATGTCTCAGCAGCAAACTCTGCAGTCGGGAAAATCCGTCATGGCGGTTCCGTTCTGATGGACAAGCAAAGGAAAGTCAAAATCAGAGGAGAAGTCACTGGATTTATAGATGCCCTGTTACATCTTGTGATTTTTTTCTCATACTAAATCTTTATATTACTCGTGACATACCAATTCTAGATCATCTTTACTTAGAATTCTTTTTTGGGATGTTCCTGTGTTATTCTTCCTGGAAATGTTAAATAAGGCTTGGCCTACATGGATAATTTTTGTGACTGAACTATTATAACTATGGAGCTACAGCTGCAGTCCACAGTAATACTTTGATTCACATACAGTCTTGTGACCCACCGCTGTCACTCAATGGTTAAAATGCTATAGAAAGTCTCCGTGTATCCCAGGCCTAAGTGACAACTGGCTGATACTATTCCCCTTGTCAATTTGAGGTGTCCCTACACTGGGTCAAGGCCAGCCTTAGGGGTGAGGGACCTGCGCATTCTGTTTGCCTTCTCTAGGGGGCACCAGAATCCCTACAGTTCCTCACACAGAGTACTTTTAATGAGGACATGCACTCCATTCTTTCCTCAGCACTGAAGACCAATCCTTAAATGCAGGTTGGGTGAGTACTGAGCCCCTTTTAGCAATAAGGAGATAGAGCACTGCACCCATATATGCTGATAGGGACTGGTGGATACTTCATGGGAATAGAGCTGGCCTCGCGGTTCGCCCGGCGGTCGTTTCGCGGCGAACTTTGCGTGTTCGCGATTCGCTGAACATGCGAACATATGGAGATATTCGCGCCCGTCATATTCTTTTACATTGTGAAGAACTTTGACCCATGACACATCCATACTTTGCGTGTTCGCGATTCGCTGAACATGCGAACATATGGAGATATTCGCGCCCGTCATATTCTTTTACATTGTGAAGAACTTTGACCCATGACACATCCATCAGGTGGTACAGGACAGCCAATTGAGAAGTTTCAGCACATGGACATACCCCCTACCTTATAAATAAACCTGATCTGGCCGCCATTTTACATTCAGTGTTTTGCCAGTGTAGGGAGAGGTTGCTGTGTGGAGCAGGGACAGGCTGTTAGGGACACCAAACGCTAGCTAATAGGGCCACAAAAGTCCTTTTAAGGACTGGTATAGGTGTGCTATCGATAGGTGTGATACACAGAGGGGTGCGATATACTTATAATATACTTTTATAATGAGTCAAAAACCCATAGATCTATATAGTGATCACCTGGAAGTCAGGGGCCTAGGGGCTAGGGGCTTACTAGGGCCATTTTTATATAGGGTAAGGTTCCGGGCTGGGGTTGCTCTTATCAGGGCGGGTGGTCTGTGGTTAGGCTATCAGGGCCAGAATAGCACCCCCCTGTAGGGCAATATCAGGGACAGTTCTTTGCCCACCCTGTCCTTCAATACCACATCATCATCTAGCCCAGGAATAGATGTTTTTTTGCTTTCCCTCCGGGATTCATGGATGTGCACTGGAACCACCCGGATTGTGGTAGGACATCTGGTTTCTGATTTAGTGCCACTGAGCACTTGTTATTGCCTACCACATCTATGCTTTTTGCTTAACTTTAATAATTCAGTTTATTTTCATTTTGAGGGATATCTTTTCCATTCACACGTCCACAAAATGGGTCCGCATCCGTTCTGCAATTTTGCGGAACCGGTGCAGACCCATTCATTTTCAATGGGGCCGGAATGTGCTGTCCGCATCCGCATTTGCGGATCCAAATCCGCATTTGCGGATCCGCACTTCCGCATCCGTGCTTCCGTTTCCGCAAAAAAATAGAACATGTCCTATTCTTGTCCGCAATTGCAGACAAGATTAGGCATTTTCTATTATAGTGCCGGCGATGTGCCGTCCGCAAATTGCGGAATGCACATTGCCGGTGTCCGTGTTTTGCGGATCCGCAAAACACTTACGGACGTGTGAATGGACCCTCATAGTAACATTATTAAAGGCTACGTTTTATCTTTATGTATATTCTAATAGATTGCCTTCCTTGTACAATGTTATAATATACTTTCTATGTTAGAAAGTATATTATAGTGCATTTGTATTGTGCGGCAGTTGTGTGCGGTTCTGCTGCGATACTGCAGGTATATAGAGGGACAAGCGTTATTGGAACAAATTATTTCTACTGGTGTGATATACCAGTCCCCCCCCAAAAAACAGATTGAAGCGGGGTGTTATATAGCAATATACTTTCTTTATAGTGCATTTGGGTACTGTATAGTGCATTTGCGCATGCGCGTACGCGAAAATTATATTGCCGATATTTCGCATTGAAAAAAATAATGAATGGAGATCGCAAATTTGAATAATACATCTGGTATGTCACTGTCCATGTTGTGGGACTATTTGTGCACTTCTAGTAATTATTTCTTGGCTGCAAATATGAGCCGAAGGTTTTTCAGGTTCGCTGCCATTAAAATGAATGGGACCCGCCGCAAACTTGCGTTTCGCGAACATTTGATCACGTCGCGCGATCGCATTCGCGAACTGTCCCGGCAGATGTTCGTCCATCACTACATGGGAATATATAGGAATTATATGGCATCATAGATACTGTAGGAGTATATAAAGGAAATGCATAGCATCATGAATACTGTATGGGAATATATAGGAATTGAATTGGTTATGCCAGTATATTATCTCTGCAGACATGCAAACAAAACCCGGTTGGGAGGATCGAATCACAGTTGTGGAAGCAGCTGGTAAGTAAACTGGTAAGTATAGCTAATTTTGTTTTTTTTAGCACAATTTCTTAAAGGGAACCTGTCACTGGGATTTGATGTATAGAGCTGAGGATATGGGTTGCTAGATGGTCGCTAGCACATCCGCAATACCCAGTCCCCATAGCTCTGTGTGCTTTAATTGTGGAAAAAAAACGATTTGATCCATATGCAAATTACCCCGAGATGTGTCCTGTACGTGAGATGAGTCCAGCGTGAAGGAGCGCAGCACCGCCCCGCATCCTCAGAATCTCCTCCTTGCTCCCCTGATGTCAGACAGCCAGAGCGCCGTAATCTCGTGATGTGCGAGCTAGCGCATGCGCTGTTCCTTCCCTGAGGCTGATGCCAGCACAGGGAAGGAACACTATGAGGACACTGCGCATTGCGAGATTACGGCGCTCTGGCTGTCTGACGTCGGGGAGCAAGGAGGAGATTCTGAGGATGCGGGGCGGTGCTGCGCTCCTTCACGCTGGACTCATCTCACGTACAGGACACATCTCAGGGTAATTTGCATATGGATCAAATCGTTTTTTCCCCACAATTAAAGCACACAGAGCTATGGGGACTGGGTATTGCGGATGTGCTAGAGACCATCTAGCAGCCCATGTCCTCAGCTCTATACATCAAATCCCGTTGACAGGTTCCCTTTAAATAACTTGGAAACCCCTTTTTAATCTTCAGAAAATAAATATGCATTTATGTCTTATTCAGCTCATAAGACGAGGAGTCTGTATAATGGACTCTGTATAATAACTTCCTCCCTTGTGTGCCAGCCTTTTGGCTTGAGCCACACTGCCATGTTATGTCTCATGGGGATGAATCACGGAGCAGAGAAGGAAAAGCTCATACAAAGCGACATAATATATAATTTCCTCCAGACAACAGACTCATTCCTTCCACCTCAGACAACACGTCTGGGTTGACTACTAATTCCTTCTTTAGAACTGAGCTCTGTCTACCGGACCTCTAAGCTATATCAGTAGTGTAATCTCACAACCTCTACCATGCTGTAGTAGACAGGGAATATGCTTCTCTTTAGCTTCTCTGGGCTCAGGGGGGTGCACAGATCCCAACGGACCCCATAGTATGAGCCCCCCTTCCTTACCCAATTTCCCAATATGTGTACATCAAACACTCCCAGACAAAGTGGAATCTAAAGCATGGCTTGTAACAAACATATTTTTATTTTTACTGTGAAGAAGAAATTTTTAATTACAACATGAAATAAAAAAGTCACACTCTGCCGGACCCGCTTTTTCCAACTTCTATGAAATAGGTGCCTAATAAATATGGTGCTCATTCTGAACAGCATATTTCTCAATGCATTTTACACCAGACAACTGGCATAAATACATTGGTAAATCTCCTGCTTCCCTTCACAGGGTATATTATAAAACTGGCTGCCTGTGGGGACGTTCGGGTCGGCAGCCCCGGGCCCAGCATCGCTGGGGGGCCCAACACTGACCCGAACGCCCACATACTGCGGCGGGGCACGGAAGCACATAGTTCCCTGCCCCGCCGCCTATCATCGCCATAGGCTTCATGCCTAGTAGGCCTGAGGCCTATGTGGTAGTAAAAACCCAGCGTAGTCGTGCGTGAGGACGTCATCACGTGCAATGACATCATCGCACGCCTATTTCGGGGAGCAGGGCTTTGATGTATGCGCACCTACCTCACCATCACGGACACAGGTAAGTATTAGCCTTTAGTTTTTTTGGTTTGTTTTGTTTTAGGTTTTTCTTTGTGTGTGTACAAACTTTGGGGGGCAGAGGAAGTCATATTACTGCAGGGACAGTGGGGGCAAGTGATTACATGGGGCAAATTACTTAATGGGGGGCAGTGTGGGGGCAAATTACTTAATTGGGGCAGTGTGGGGGCAAATTACTTAATTGGGGCAGTGTGGGGGCAAATTACTTAATTGGGGCAGTGTGGGGGCAAACTACTACATGGGGGGCAGTGTGGGGGAAATTACTATATGGGGCAGTGTGGGGGAAATTGCTATGTGGGGTAAGTTTTAGAGAAATTACTATATGGGGGCAGTGTGGGGGTAATTATTACTATATGAAGGCAGTGTGGAGGAAATTACTATATGGGGCAGTGTGGTGGAAATTACTATGTGGGGGCAGTGTGAAAGAAATTACTATATGGGGGCAGTGTGGGGGTAATTATTACTACATCGGGGCAGTGTGAGAGAAATTACTATATGGGGGCAGTGTGGTGGAAATTACTATGTGGGGGCAGTGTGAAAGAAATTACTATATGGGGGCAGTGTGGGGGTAATTATTACTACATCGGGGCAGTGTGAGAGAAATTACAATATGGGGGCAGTGTGAGGGAAATTACTATATGGGGTAGTGTGGGGGCAAACTACTATATGGGGGGCAATGTGGGGGAAATTACTATATGGGGCAGTGTGGGGGAAATTACTATATGGGGCAGTGTGGGGGAAATTACTATGTGGGGTAAGTTTTAGAGAAATTACTATATGGGGGCAGTGTGGGGGTAATTATTACTATATGAAGGCAGTGTGGAGGAAATTACTATATGGGGCAGTGTGGTGGAAATTACTATGTGGGGGCAGTGTGAAAGAAATTACTATATGGGGGCAGTGTGGGGGTAATTATTACTACATCGGGGCAGTGTGAGAGAAATTACTATATGGGGGCAGTGTGGTGGAAATTACTATGTGGGGGCAGTGTGAAAGAAATTACTATATGGGGGCAGTGTGGGGGTAATTAATACTACATCGGGGCAGTGTGAGAGAAATTACTATATGGGGGCAGTGTGAGGGAAATTACTATATGGGGGTAGTGTGGGGGCAAACTACTATATGGGGGGCAATGTGGGGGAAATTACTATATGGGGGCAGTGTGGGGGAAATTACTATATGGGGTAGAGTGGTGGCAATTACTATGTGGGGGCAGTGTGAGAGAAATTACTATATGGGGGCAGTGTGGGGGAAATTACTATATGGGGCAGTGTGGGGGAAATTACTATATGGGGCAGTGTGGGGGAAATTACTATATGGGGTAGAGTGGTTGCAATTACTATGTGGGGCCAGTGTGAGAGAAATTACTATATGGGGCAATGTGGGGGAAATTACTATATGGGGGCAATGTGGGGGAAATTACTATATGGGGGCAATGTGGGGGAAATTACTATGTGATGTGGGGGATGTTGCTATTGGGGAGGCACTGTAGGGGCCTTTCTATTACAGGACATATTAGGGGACATTATTTTTGGGGACACTATTCAGGCATTACCTGGAGCACAATATAGGATGTTATTATTACTGGGGGCACTCTAGGGGACATTATAATTGTTGTAGACACTATAGGGATCTTTGGGATAGTTTATCAAACTGGTGTAAAATAGAACTGGCTTAGTTGCCCATAGCAACCAATCAGATCTCACCTTTCATTTTTGACAGCTCCTTTGGAAAATGAAAGGTGGAATCTGATTGGCTGCTATGGGTAACTAAGCCAGTTCTACTTTACACCAGTTTCATAAATTACCCAATTATGTATACTGGGGGTCACTATTTTTTCAGCAGTATAGTACCTAGGACATTGGGGAGCACAGTGGGCACAGTATTGGGAGTGGCAGCAGGATGACACTGTTTGGACACCAGGATGGGGAGGTTGATGGAAAAATTGAGAAATCTAAAGTGTCTGTGTAAGGCTACTTTCACACTAGCGACAGGACGGATCCGACATGCTGTTCACCCTGTCGGATCCGTCCTGCCGCTATTTCGCCGTGCCACCGGTCTGCCGATCAATCCCCATTAACTATAATGGGGACGGGGGCGGAGCTCCGGTGCAGCACGGCAGTGCACGGCGAGAGGCCGCTGGACTAAAAGTGCTGCATGTCCGACTTTTTTGTCCGGCGGCCTCTCGCCGCGCACTGTCGTGCTGCGCCGGAGCTCCGCCCCCATCCCCATTATAGTCAATGTGGACGGAGCGGCAGTCCGGTGGCACAGCGAAATAGCGGCAGGACAGATGCGACAGGGTGAACAGCCTGTCGGATCCGTCCTGCCGCTAGTGTGCAAGTACCCTAATAAACTCTGTAAGGACGAGATGCGGCTGAAAGAATTTGTCATAGTGGTCTGGGTCAGACGCAGGAGAAGAGGAAAGAGAAGGTATACATGGCAGGAGATGTCACTGGATGTAAGAGGCATGTGGTGCTGTATTCCCCTATATGTAGAGCTGGCTCACTACTGTGACCTGCATCTCATCTTCTCCTCCAAGTCTTTTATTATAATCATATGTATTTTAAATTTGGCAAACAGCCCAGATAACAGTGATAACTTTCTGTGTATAGATAACGTAGTAGATGTTTCCTGCAGTCCTATGTAACAGCCCAGATAACAGTGATAACTTTCTGTGTATAAATAATGTAGTAGATGTTCCCTGCAGTCCTATGTAACACCCCACATAACACAATAATTCATTGTGTTATGTGGGGTGTTATATAGGACTGCAGGTAACATCTGTACTCAGAGAGTTATGAGATTGGTGGGGGTCAGACTCCTGGCACCCCCGCCAATCCGCTGTTTGAGGAGACCGCGATATTCCAGTGAGCGCCGCAGCCTCTTTGCTCCTTACTAAGCACAGCTCTGTCCATTTGATAGCACTGCGCTTGGTATTACAGCTCAGACCCAATCACTCAGAGCTGCACCTAGGCCATGTGAACGATGAATGTGATGTCATATGGACTAGGAACAACACAAAGCGCTCACAAAGTACTGCAGCCTCTTCATACAGAATTATTTTTTTTACTAAAATAGAGGGAGGGGCCCGAGTTGGGTAGACAGCCCCGGGCCTATCATGCACTTGATCCGCCCCTGGCTTGCGGCTACCACTAGGGGGAGCTCAGTGCACAAGAATTTATATAGTTATATTGAAATCAATGATAGCTGTAGAATCTCTATGCACTGAGCTTCTCCTACCGGTGGCTGGTGTAAAATGCAATGAACCTTCAGCATGTCAGAATGGGAGAAGCATTTCAGTGACAGGGCAGCAGCATAACTATTTTTACTTAAGTAGCAACCTATGGATGTGTTGTAGTCTCCTATATGAGATCTACACAAAGGGCAATCAGGGGTGGACTTAGCATTTCAAAGTTATGCTTGGGGGCCCTAATCAAATACAATTTTGTATAGTAAAATACAACAATCCTCGCTGCCTCTACGAGTTTGTTATTGGCCAGGCCCCCACACACTGGTATATCATTATCACTCTGCCCCAAATGTCACCACTCTGCTACTCTGATGCCACTATTCCCCCCACCCCTCCAAGTGATACCACTATGCCCCAAATGCCCCTCTGCTCCTCAATGTGGCACCACTCTGTCCCAAATGCTGCCTGGCTCCCACTAGTCTGGCCCAAATGCCACTTTGCACCCATTGTGCCACCACTCTTTCCCCAATGTGCTACTTCTCCCAATATCCCGCTCTTGTCACAGAGCGGGATATAACTCTAGTGACTGACTGAGTGTGAGAGCCTCAGTCAGCGCTGTGGATGCAGCGCACACTCAGACAGCACAATGCCACTGGATGAAGCTACTAGAAGCCACTAGGGGACAGCTGGCACGGCTTCAATCAGCGGCTGCACACACATCGCTCCAAAAAGTCACACATGCCTTTTTGGCGTTGTCCAGGGGTTTCCAAGTGTTTTTAACTGCTGAACTATTATCTGGATAGGTCCTCAGTATCTGATCATGGAGGCCCAACATCCAGGACCCCCACCGATCAGCTGTTTGAGAATGCAGCGGCGTTCGTAGTAGTGCAGCAGGCGTCTCTCTGCTTACCAAACACAGCGCTGTACATTATATAACGACTGTGCTTGGTATCGCAGACCAGCCCTAATCACTTCAATGGGGCTGAGCTGCGCCTAGGCCATTTGACCGATGAACGAGACGTCACATGGCCTAGGAAGGGGACAAAGGAGCCATCCCATTAAAGGGAATGGGACGTCTGAGTTGTAATTACATCTGCTCGCCTTGTAGTGTCGCTGACAAGCAGGTGATCGACGAGGAGTGCCAGCAGTCAGCACCCCGCTGATCTTGTATTGTTGACCTATCCTGAGGGTGGGTCATCAATATAAAAAAGCGGATGATATAGATAGGTACATGTAAATTTTAAAAAAAATGTCATTCCTTTTAAGAATCTTCTGTATTGATCAGAGCGTCTTTACTCTGTGCAGACTGACTGTCCACATTTACCTCTGCATAGCATTCTGGGGCTTGCAGTTAACACTTCCACTTTACTAGATCTGCCTTTCTCCCCAAATAGCACTATTGTAGGACTGATTTATAGCTGTTTTAACTGGCTCCAGAAGCGCATATCCATTTTAGTTTCCACAGTGTGTATTGTTTTTGGAGTTTTGTCGTGTTCTCTGACTCTGAAAAGCCAGCTATTTTTGTGATCTTGTTAAATTGAAAAATTCTGGGAAGCATATAGGGAGGGAAAAACATCAATTATCGTGCATGTGAAGACATGAAAGTGTTGTCCACAATTATTTCTTTTCCAGAAATAGCACCACTTTTGTCCAGAGGCTGTGTCCAGTACTACAGTTTGGTCCCATTCCCACAAAAAGTATTCCTATGCAATTTCAAATTAAGTATTATTATTATTACAATATACTGTATAAGAAATTAAGATATTGTAAGGCTTTTTTATGTTGATTACATTTTCCTCTCTGGTACGCCCCCTGCTGTTTATCCTTCTAGTCCACCTTCTGCATTCATTGGTGGACTAAACGCTCAGTAACTTCTCAGCTCTCTTGCTCCTCTCAGTGCAGGGTATGGACCACATAGTGAACAGTCTAGACACCTTCCATTCATTCTTCTTGTCCAGCCGAAACCCAACAACTATGCCGGTAGTGAACTATTGCATCCAGATCCAGTGAAATCCGGCAGGCTGCTCTCTGCCGGAACAGCCTGCTGGATCTGCGTTGCAGAAGTGAATGCAGCCAAAAGCGTTATTAAGCATAAATTCATAGAAATATAAGCTATACCTCTTAGGCCTCTTTCACACGAACGTGTGTGCTCCGTGGCTGTATTGCGGACCGCATTTGCGGATTCGCAATACATAGGGGCCGTTCCGTGGGCATTCCGCATGGGACCAATGGGTCTGCAAATTCGGAGATGCGGAACGGAACCCTACGGGAGCACTACGGAGTGCTTCCGTGGGGTTTCGTCCCGTACTTCAGTTCCGCAAAAAGATAGAACATGTCCTATCTTTTTGCAGAACGGCCGGATCGCGGACCCAATTAAAGTGAATGGGTCCCCGATACACTGCCCCACGGACGGTGTTCATGCATTGCAGCCCGCATTTTGCGGGCCGCAGCATGACCACGGGGCGCACACGTTCGTGTGCAAGAGGCCTTAAGAGAAAGAAACTGGGTAGTGGGCATTACATACCACAGTGCCACTTTTTGGTCTAAATGTTGGGGTTCTTTGTGCAGGAATGGAAGACAAGAGAAGAGGTTAGCAAGAGCTGACTGCAATGCGCCCCTGGGAGATGCAGATGCTTGATGTTCACATGGGATGAGCTGCTTCCCACCTAGAGAAAGCGAAGATACTAGACTTGCAGAGAGCTATAAGCTAAGGCCTCTTGCACACGACCATATGTATTTTGCGGTCTGCAACAAACGGATCCGCAAAAAATACGTATGACATCCATGTGCATTTCGTATTTTACGGAACAGCTGGCCCTTCATAGAACAGAACTATCCTTGTCCATAATGCGGACAATGATAGGACATGTTCTGTTTTTTTGGCGGAACAGAAATACGGACATACGGAAACGGAATGCACTTGGAGTAACTTCCGTTTTTTTTGTGGACCCATTAAAGTGAATGGTTCCGCATACGGTCCGCAAAAAAAAACGGAACGGACACGGAAATAAAATACGTTCGTGTGCAAGAGGCCTAAAAAGAATGACAGGACAGCAGTGTTTTTTTCCCCATTTATATAGTGAAAATAATAGTGTGCATCACTCCAGATATTTTTTACAATTTGTTGGATAACCCCTCTAAGGCCTCATTCAGATGACCATGTCTATTATTGCGGTCCGCATACAACAGATCTGCAAAATACGGATACCTTCCGTGTGCATTCTGCATTTTTTTCACTCCCATCATTAGAAATGACTATTTCTGTCCACAATACCGACAAGAATAGGACATGTTCTTTAATTTGCAGACATTTGTGGGATGCATGAGCCCTGAATAGGCATGGGCAACAAATCCAAGTAGGTTCTCCAGAAAGTGACTACATTAGGAAGACATTAAAAACAGTCATTTTGGAGTCCATGGAGAGACAACTTTGGTCAAAAATATAGTGCAGTAATAGTTCTCCCTGAGCAATGCTCCTGCAGCTCTGCTTTTTCAGATTGGCTCCTGCCTACCATGACAGGCTCACCAGAGCGCACAGAGAGCTAATTTGTACTGTGTAACACCAAGGACAGAATGGTTAAAAAGAGCAAATTACTAACTTAGGGGAGGCATTGTCCTGAAGATTTCCCTTCGTAGGAGCCATTATGACTCCCTAGCACATCCTGGCATGCTGTCTCAGTTGTAACCTGGACGATACTGAAAATGACCTCTAGAATTTCTCCTTTTTCCTTCTCTTTTCCGCAGAATTATATGTAGCTTTTCTTAAGTTATCAGACCCTCTCCAAACTTCCTGCACGTCATGTTCATGTCACAATGTGGCCACAGCATGAACAGAGTTTTGCCCACCACATGATCGTGTAATAATCTCTCCAGGCAGAACGTATTTTGGTATACCCATTTATAGTTTTTTTCGTGAATCAGCAAAGTACTACCCGAGGCTGGCCGACATCTTATGCAATTGCCCTAAGGGTACAGCCACACGTTCAGGTTTCTGCATGCAGTTCTGGAAGCCAAAACCAGGAGTGGATGGTAATGAGAGGAGAAGTGGTATCTGTCCTTTATACTTTGCCTCCCTTTTTATGATCCTCTCCTGATTCTGGCTTCCAAAACTGAATCAGGAAACCTGACCGTGTGGCCGTACCCTAAGGGTAGATTTATAATTTAAAAAAATGTAAAAAAAAAATGCCAGGTTCTGATTAATAAAAATGGTGAATTTCAGTGGCCTACATAAAGTTCCCCCACTCCATAGCAAACATCAAGATGGGCCCACATGATGGTGCTGGATTTTACCACCATGGACAGAGGTTCCTCCTCACCACCCTTGGGCCAATTCTTCACTTTTTACTAAGAAACAAAATGCCTCCTTCTCTTGGAAGGGGAGTCTTAAACAGCATCTATCCACTTTGTCTCAAGAGGATGTTACAGACCATGTCTGGGCCCCTTTTCTCCAAAGGGCCCCACTGAAGCTTCATGATTTTCCTCTGTTGTGTGTATGCCCTCAATGCAATGTATATGAGATGGGGAGCCCTGTATGGTTTGTGCAGCAGTCTGCACATACCATATTCTGACCTTAACATTACCTACTGGTAGGCAGTGATGGCCAGTCCGCAGTGTTCACCAGCGAAGTATGGTTAGACTCACCCATCCGGCGATGCACAGGTAAGCCCTTACCTGTGCCTGTGCCGCGAGCCGGTCTGAAATCAAATGCGGTCACCGGGAGCAGGCAGTTCCGAGAACAGCCCGATGAAGGCCCCCGGCGACTGTTCTCGGAACTGCCTGCTCCCGGTGAGCGCATTTGATTTCAGACCGGCTCGCGGCACAGGCACAGGTAAGGGCTTACCTGTGCATCTCCGGACGGGTGAGTCTAACCTTACTAAAGATGGCAGCACGCATGTGTTTGCTGGTGAACACTGCGAACTGGCCATCACTGCTGGTAGGGTCCATGTACTTTCTCTGTTCTCCATGAACAGTACACGGATCCATTGAATTCCATATGTGTATTCAGACGTCCGTTTTTTTCCCCCGTAGCCCATTGATCTGCAGGGATAAAGCTGTAGCATGCACTGCTTTGGTCCGTTCTGCAGACAGGACACACCCATTCTATTCAGTGGAATCCACGTGTGGCCTGCATTTCATTGATCCATTGCATACAAAATGATAAAACTTTATAAAAATAAAAAAAAGTTTGCTGTCTTTGGGCAGGTTTACACTTTGGTCAGTTATTTCCATCCGTTATTGTGAGCCAGTAGTGAAGCCTACTCAGAGATAAGGTATAATGGAAACATTTGCCCTTGTTCTGTGTTTTTGACCTGAACCTGGTTTTGGCTCACAATAACTGATGGAAATAACTGACCAAATAACTGAAGTGTGATTCAAAAAAACGGATCAACCACAGAGAAATACGATTGAGACATGTCTTGAACTTGAGGCTGTGAAGATAGAAAACCCGGATGCAAAACAGTATTTTGCAAGAAAAAATAATTTTACATTCACAGCATGTGCTACAAAACAGGGGTTGTATGACTGTTCAATTTCAAGAGAGGAATATAAACAGCTCATATGCAATAATGTAGCAAATGAACTTATTACCTGAACTTCATAAATTAGCCAGAGGGAGGCAGCAGTGAGCAGATGAAGTGACTAAGTATAGGGGGTCTATTAAGATTGAGAAAAGGAGTTGCAGGGTGTGAACTAGGGACAAGGGAGGAGTTGTGATGACTATCTTTGGTACTTACACTCCGCTGCTCAGCTGAATGTCAGCATACAAGCTAGTGGGGGATTCTAGGAGGCTGTTTAGAGCTCTCCCCTAAATTCTGGCTGATCATGACGACTTTTATGTACAGAAGTCTGATCCTTGTATTTCTGGTCTCTTCTACAAGCTGTGGTAAGTGGACAGAGAATTGTATCACATATAGTTCCTGTAACTTGAATTTATATTCATAAAAATCTATGTATGTCCACGCATCTGGTTAATGCACAGATGTAGATTGTAAGCTCTTGAGAACAGGGAGTATGTTTATTGCTTCCTCTGCTTGTAAAGTCCTGCAGAATATGTTCCCGCCGTACAAATAAAGTTTGTTATTCCTATCTTGTAGAGCAGTTACCTATGAGTCTCCAGCTTTTGGGGAAATACAGCTCCCAGCATTGCATTGGCATGCTGAGAGTTGTAGTTCCACAACTGCTAGAGGTGTCAGGGTATACTGGGAGCTGTATGTCCATGATAACGAGAGATGGAGGCTAGAGGCTGTTGCTTCATAACATCTGGATATGTCAGGGCATACTGAGAGTTGTAGTTCTACTACCCCTAGAAGTGGCAGGGCATGCTGGGAGTTGTAGATCCACAACAGCTGAAGATTTATAGTTAGTGCCCAGTGCTGAGGAACTGCATGAAATGTATAGATATCTGTGTGTACATGTCTCCTTCTTGTTTGTGACGAAATATTTAGTATGCAATAGGCGATACCCTGTAAAAAAGTCCAAAATGTCAGAGCAACATGAAAGTGCCTCAGACTGCTTTATAACATATGATGTAGGGATAGGACTGAATCACTTTTCCCACTGTCCATACGTTTCACACAGGATCTGAAGCATTATATCTAGATAGATAGATATTAGATAAAGATGATAGATATGAGATAGATAGATAGATAGATAGATATTAGATAAAGAAAGATGATAGATATGAGATAGATAGATAGATATTAGATAAAGATGATAGATATGAGATAGATAGATAGATAGATAGATAGATAGATATTAGATATAGATGATAGATATGAGATAGATAGATATTAGATAAAGATGATAGATATGAGATAGATAGATAGATAGATAGATAGATAGGTAGATAGATATTAGATATAGATGATAGATATGAGATAGATGATAGATATGAGATAGATGATAGATATGAGACAGATGATATAAGATGGATAATTACAGTAGATAGATAGATAGATAGATAGATATGAAAAAGATATGAGATAAACAGATGACAATTTCTATACAGTGCTGCAGTAAATGTGCCATATAAAAAAATGACCGTATGGATTTTTCAGTATTTTGCAGTCCACAAAAAATACGGATGACGTCCGTGTGCATTCCGTTTTTTGCAGAATGGAACATCTGGCCCCTGATAGAACAGTACTATCCTTGTCCGTTATGCGGACAATAATAGGACATGTTCTATCTTTGAACGGAAATACGGAAACGGAAGACATATGGAGTACCTTCCGTTTTTTTGCGGAACCCAAATAACGGAACGGAAAAAAAATGTTCGTATGCAAGAGGCCTAAAACAGATCTTAGATAAATAGATATATACTGTGTGTGTCATTGTTTGGCAAGGTGCCATGTCTGCCTGAGAATTTGCTTTAGTTTGGAGAACATTTCGACTTATATGAGGTAATGTCAAGTAAAGAACACATGCCCTGTCTTGGTAATATATTCCTTTTGCCTTTAATATATAGTGACATGTATGGGGTGACCCAAGAAAATAAGAAACGTCTTAAGATAAAGAACATTCTAATACTATGTAGCATTCACCACCTCTACTTTGTAGGTCATATATCAGACATCCCAACCTGCAAAAACTCATTTCAGGGAGGTGCACTTCTCATTTCAGGGAGGTGCACTTCTCATTTCAGGGAGGTGCACTTCTCATTTCAGGGAGGTTTTCTTTTTTTTTTCTTTCATGAACTTTTTATTACATTTTCCAAACATATGCAGTATCTGCACACTTTGCTCTATGGTGTGGAGGACTGGGCTCATTACCCTGCCCCAAATTATCATATTTATGTATATGATTAAAGGGGTTCTGTCACCACCTATAAGCCCTGTGAGCTAAACATCTGCTCATGTCCAGGGCAGCATTCTGATTTCTAAGGTGGCCTTATAAAAGCTATTTGTGGCTTTATTCTGCGGAAAAACTGGTTTTACTAACCTGTCAATCACTGAATTAAGGTGCCCAAGCAGGGGAGGTCTGTGGATGCATGGTGCCCGGCCGCACGCATCGCCATTCGTGCCCAGCGCTGCCTTCTACTCCTCAGTGCCGCCTCTCCCTCCCTCCCCCCGCTTTGAGATCCCGCGCGTGCGCACAGGCTCAGCCTGATGCGCCGTTGCGGACTGCTGGCATCGGCTTCTTCTTGCACTGTGCGCACGCGCCGAGAAGGGGACACTGCTACAGGTTGCCGGAAAGGTTTACTGCGAGTAAAAGTAAACCTTTCCGGGATATATTGTTTCACATGCGGGTGTCAGGGAGCCGCTATCTAATAGCGGGAGACTCCCTGAACCTCCGGGAGACTTGAGATCCCTGATATATGAAAAATCTGTGCTTCAGAAAGCCTCAAAGTGTCTGATCATGGCTAAAGCTTTCTTACTGTGGCACCATGACTTGGGTTGTCAATGGCCAACACATCTGGACCGTCACATGAAACACATCTATCATGGGAAATTAGGTTTATGTGAAGCGCAATATAACACCATTTATTTAAAGGGGTTGTCTCACCTCAGTAAGTGGCATTTATCATGTAGAGAAAGTTAATACAAGGCACTTACTAATGTATTGTGATTGTCCATATTGCCTCCTTTGCTGGAGTCATTTTTCTATCACATTATACACTGCTCGTTTCCATGGTTACAGACCACCCTGTAATCTATCAGTGGTGGTTGTGCTTGAACAATATAGGAAAAAGCACCAGCCTATGTGCGCTCCCATCGTCCCGGCCACCAGAGAGGCTGATGCTTTTTCCTATAGTGTGCAAGCACGACCACCACTGATGGATTGCAGGGTGGTTGTAACCATGGAAACGAGCAGTGTATAATGTGATGGAAAAATGAATCTAGCCAGCAAAGGAAGCAATATGGACAATCACAATACATTAGTAAGTGCCTTGTATTAACTTCTTCTACATGATAAATGCCATTGACTGAAGTGACACGACCCCTTTAATGCCTACTGTTATTCATTAACTCCTTAGGCCAGATTCAGACAAGTGATCCGAAACTTGTCCTCATTTCCAGCCGAAAAGTCTCCAGTGTGAGTTGGCTCATTCACTGGGTTAATGTTCAGACCAGGTATTTTCTGGTATTGTCCATTCTAAATTTGTTAGAATAAGCCCTTTAGGGCCCCAGGAGGTGTCATGGAATACACTGTACATAAACAGGGTTATAAGTGGTAAATTCAGGCTTTGAACATTAGGTGTACATGATATACACTATACGGCACATATACTGTGCATTTTACATATATACTCTATACTACGCATAGGTTTCTCAACCTTTTCACGCCAAGTACCCCCTAGTGACATGAGTTCCAACAGGGTACCGCCAAATAAGGCTATGGTCACACTGCTGTGAGAGATTTCCTTAGATTGGACTGGAAGGATAGTGCAGCAAAATGCAAACACTGCGTTTGGTGCTATTGGTGCCAACAGTCAGAAATTCCTGGACAGTCCACAAAAGTCCATTTTTTTTTTAGACTGGTGGTACTTGATCAGGTCACAGTAAATATGTTCACTATTGGTTCCTGACCTATAACCGCGTATCGCTTATAATCTTTACAGTTCTTTATAGTTTTTGAATTTGTTGGTTGTCCGTGATTTTTTGATAAATTGTCCAGAAAAAAAATAAAAATTTAGGTTGGCAACCCTGTATTGGTGTTGGTAGTGTGGTGGATCCGGCAGTGTGTCATGGCCTCCATTTAGAAGAGGACCCTGCTCATTTATATAGGTCATGCTCCCTTCCAATGGAATTTGAATTGGAAATAGTACATATGATCTTCAATATAGTTACAGACCACATATCAGACCTCAAAATAAAGATATAGATATATTTACCAATCCTGTCTAATATTTAGAGAGTGTAAACTGAGACTAAGCAGTCTAATGAGGCAACAGTCACTCGTGCTGGATGATGAATTTTGCTGCACTTTTGTCAAACTTTACAAAATGTATTGGTTTGTTTCACTGGTTTGTATTTAGCTTAGTAAATCCTCTGCATAGATCCAGTTTTGGACTGGGGTGCCTTGGGCCCACCAGTAAAATTAATTCTGGGGGCCCACTGCAAAGCTATATGCAAATATTATCTGCTCACGTAGCAACAGGCAGCAGCAAGACAAGATTATTGATTATGGGGTCTCTGCAGCAACTTTGAAAAGGCAAGTCGCTGATGAAAGAGGATATAGGTTGGCTTGCCTTTGTACCTACAAGTCATGTGCCACCTGTGCAGGGAGTGAGGGACTAAGGGTACACCTTGCTCAGCAGCCCACTGGGGGATTCACCTGTTACCCTGTGAGCCAGTCAAAGCCTGTATAGACCCCAAACATGTATCAAGACCCCAGGTCACAACTTCCAGTATACAGGTCCTATAACATACCCCCATTTACAGACCACTAATCAGAACCCCCTGTTTACAGACCCAAGTCCAGACACCTTCCTGCTCAGACCCCCCATAACATTGTGACTGAGCCTTAACAGACAACTGTCTTTCACACACAGAAGCAGGCAGAAATTTCAGCAGTGCAGATTCAATGTAAGGCCTCATGCAGGGCCGGTGCAAGGATTTTTGCCGCCCTAGGCAAGATAAAAATTGCCGCCCCCCCCTTATCAGATGATCTGCCCATATCATGACATCACATATGTTCCACCCCTTTCTCAGCATTTAAATTAAAAGAACTGCTATGTTTCCCTTAGGGTTAATCCAGCTTCTTGTAGCTGTCTCCCTGACAGCCGCTAGAGGTGCTTCCGCGATTCTCACTGTGAAAATTACAGTGGGAAGACGCGGAACATAGTTTTGAATGCGTGCGCATGCGCATTCGCAGCAGAGAGGAGGATAGGGGAGAAGAGTTTCCAGTGCTGGCGCTGGAGAAAGGTAAGTGGCTGAAGGGGTTTTAACCCCTTCAGCCCAGTGGGAGGGGGACACGAGGGTGCCCCACTCCTAACAACTATATAGTGCCAGGAAAATGAGTTTGTTTTCCCGGCACTATAGTGCTCCTTTACCACCAGTACTGCACAGTGTCTTTTCTCTGCAGGAACAGGCTATAGACACCAGTACCACTACATTAAACTGTAGTGGTTCTGGGACTATAGTGTCCTTTTAATGTGGGGTAAATTAGTTTCCAATGTAGTATTAATAACTAAACAACTAAATAATAAACATATTGCATTGTCTACTTACCACCAGGACAATAAGATGATCTGGTCTCTGGCTGCAGTCTGGCTCTTGGTCTGGCTCTGGGGACTCTGGGGACTGGAGACAAACACCAATGTCGCCCTGGGGAAGAAGAAAGCAGCTGCACTCCAATCCAGGAGCCCACTTCTGTCCCAGAAGGCACTGGGAGGCAGGAAATTGCTGATGGCTGGCTGCTCAGTGGCCTTCCCTTCCTTCTTCACTCCACCCCCTCTCTGCTCTGCGTGCTCATGGGTGGGAGGGGTCAGGGGGGTAAACGTAGAGATCAGGGCGCACTGTGCGCGGCTGTGCGCCCTTGAGCTACCCAGCCTTCCATCCAAGTCGGCAGAGCTCCGCCTCCACCCTGAGCCTGAAGGTAAGCTTAGTCAGACCAGAGAGACAGCGGTGTCAGTCTCTCTGGTCTGCTGCGCCCCCACGGCTTCACTAAGGCTCTGGACTGTCTGTACATCATATCCGGACGCTGGCTCAGTGCTGTGCCGCCTGAGGGATTCTTACTAGAGCGTTTTTTTTAAACCGCACGGTTCCGGCGCCCCGTGCTAAATTGCGCCCTTACAGGTGGCGCCGGCCCTGGCCTCATGCACACGGCCGTTGGGCCCGCCGGCTGTGTGCACCACGCATCACGGATGCGGACCCATTCATTTGAATAAGTCCACAATTCCGGAGATGCGGAACGGAACACCGGAAGCACTACAGAGTGGTGTTTCTTTCCGTTGTTCCGCACCGCAAATAAATATGACATGTCATATTTTTTTCGGTGCGGACAGACCACGGACCCATTCAAGTTGAATGGGTGCGGCCCGCTGCACGGATGTTGCCCGTGCATTGGGGAATGCAATTGCGGTCCACAATGCGCTGAACGGCCGCACAACGGCCGTGTGCATGAGGCCTAATAGTGTAGTCAGTAACTGGTATTTATGACCCTGGCCCTAGGAGTACCTCTCTTCATCTGCTCCATTTCTTCTTTGTTCCATAGTCCTCAGGGTGTCTGGGCATCAGCAGATAAGCAGGGTCACCCAGGTGTAGCTGCTAGTGTGTTCAGGTAGCTTTATGGTCATTTCTGATCTATAGTGATGCAGGTCTTGCATTACTGCATAGGACTCCTTCAGCTTCTCCTGCTAGTATGTGTATTTTGGTTTATTAATTAGCATATCTCCCATGTAAGTCTTTGAGCCATTTTTTTATTTTCTGCTTATTTTAGCATTGCACCTCTGGTGCTACAATGATTATATAGGATAACTTATATATGCTTTTGAATATTTGGGCAAACTGACTGAATATGGTATCAGCCACTGTATGGTGGTCTTATCCATTCACTCTATGGTGGTATTATCCAGTCACTGTATGATGGTGTTATCCAGTCACTGTATGGTGGTGTTATCCAGTCACTGTATGGTGGTGCTATCCAGTCACTGTATGATGGTGTTATCCAGTCACTGTATGATGGTGCTATCCAGTCACTGTATGATGGTGTTATCCAGTCACTGTATGATGGTGTTATCCAGTCACTGTATGATGGTGCTATCCAGTCACTGTATGATGGTGTTATCCAGTCACTGTATGATGGTGTTATCCAGTCACTGTATGATGGTGTTATCCAGTCACTGTATGGTGGTGTTATCCAGTCACTGTATGGTGGTGTTATCCAGTCACTGTATGGTGGTGTTATCCAGTCACTGTATGGTGGTGCTATCCAGTCACTGTATGATGGTGTTATCCAGTCACTGTATGATGGTGTTATCCAGTCACTGTATGATGGTGTTATCCAGTCACTGTATGATGGTGTTATCCAGTCACTGTATGATGGTGTTATCCAGTCACTGTATGATGGTGTTATCCAGTCACTGTATGATGGTGTTATCCAGTCACTGTATGATGGTGCTATCCAGTCACTGTATGATGGTGTTATTCAGTCACTGTATGATGGTGTTATCCAGTCACTGTATGATGGTGTTATCCAGTCACTGTATGATGGTGCTATCCAGTCACTGTATGATGGTGCTATCCAGTCACTGTATGATGGTGCTATCCAGTCACTGTATGATGGTGTTATCCAGTCACTGTATGATGGTGTTATCCAGTCACTGTATGATGGTGTTATCCAGTCACTGTATGATGGTGCTATCCAGTCACTGTATGATGGTGTTATTCAGTCACTGTATGATGGTGTTATCCAGTCACTGTATGATGGTGTTATCCAGTCACTGTATGATGGTGCTATCCAGTCACTGTATGATGGTGTTATTCAGTCACTGTATGATGGTGTTATCCAGTCACTGTATGATGGTGTTATCCAGTCACTGTATGATGGTCTTATCCAGTCACTGTATGGTGGTGTTATCCAGTCACTGTATGGGGTGTTATCCAGTCACTGTATGATGGTGTTATCCAGTCACTGTATGATGGTGTTATCCAGTCACTGTATGATGGTGTTATCCAGTCACTGTATGATGGTGTTATCCAGTCACTGTATGATGGTGTTATCCAGTCACTGTATGATGGTGTTATCCAGTCACTGTATGGGGTGTTATCCAGTCACTGTATGATGGTGTTATCCAGTCACTGTATGGGGTGTTATCCAGTCACTGTATGATGGTGTTATCCAGTCGCTATATGGTGGTGTTATCCAGTCACTGTATGGGGTGTTAGCCAGTCACTGTATGATGGTGTTATCCAGTCACTGTATGATGGTCTTATCCAGTCACTGTATGGGGTGTTAACCAGTTAATGTATCGTTTTTATCACGTTTTAATCATTAATCACGTTTTTCCCATCCGTTTAGCATATACAAAAAACGTATACCTTAAACGGATACCTAAGACTTATGCCATACCGTGGCATCCGTTCACCATGGAGTTTCATTGTAAAAAAAAGTATACTTTTTTGTTACCGGACTCTGCAGGATACAAGAACGTGGTGTGCTCCGTTTTTGTATCCTCTTTTTTTCTAACGTATATGTCAAACTGAGGCGTAAAACGTGATGTGAACCAAAATTGTTGTTTTCCTTTGGTAAGACTGTCCATGACCAAATATCGTTGGTCAATTATCATGACGATAGTTGTTGAGGGAAATAGGACTTTAACATTGGCTCAGTGCCTAGGGAGGCATGGTCTACAGGCTAACATACAAAAGCCATATTCTGTCCAATTAAAAAAATTGCTATTCCCTATATCTTTGCATGCGGTGTTCCCTCTAAGCTGAGTGCAAGAGAACAACATGATGAAAAGCATTAATTGGTAGAAACTGCCCATAGCAACCAGTCACAGCGCAGCTTTCATTTTCCAAGAGCACTATAAGAAATGGAAGCTGTGATTGGTTGTTATGGGCAACAGACTTTTCCTTTTTTAGGCTGGTTATAAATCTGCCCACCTAGGTCTGAAAACGATTCTACCGGTCTGCAGCTTTTGAAATGTTTAGGGCACGACCAAATGTACTGGTTCAGCAGCGGAAAATCTGCAGCGTATCTGTGGAAATGCACAGATTTCACATTTTGCATTGCAAAAGGAAAAAAAATCTGTGGCAGAAATCCACGACATAAACAGACATGCTGTGAATTAAAAATCAGCACCGCATGTCAAGGTATGTCTGCAGCACGTAGATGAGATTTGTCGAAATGCTGTGGATTTTCTGCATGCAAATCCACTGCAGAAAGTCCTCGGTCTATACCCCACCAGTGGCTGTACCCAGAACGTTATCATTTCCAGTTTCCGAATTCTGCAATTTATTGGCGCCTCCTTTCACTGTATGTAAGAAAATGATGGCAGTATTCTTCGTCTGCATATACTTCTGTAGGTAACAATATCTTTATATTTCAGCCTCCATCTGCTCTTCACGAGGAGTGAGCTCCTGTAAGCAGTGCCTAGCTGTCAGTCCCATATGTGCCTGGTGTTCACAAACGGTAAGGCCCTGTAGATTGTCAGCTGCTTGGACAAGAATTTGTTTGATGTCCATCTGCCCAAACCACAATATTGGCTCTGCTAGGATGAGACTGATTCATTATAAATATCATTGCTGCATAGTCCTAGGATTCTTGCATGTTGTCTGATTGTTTGGTTGAATTTGTGCAGCGTTCCCTCCCTGATGCCGTCAGTGGTCTGCAGATCCTTCCCGCTTTCCTTCAGCCTCCTAATAAGGCAATGTTTCCCTGGGCTCACACTCCACGTGGGGCTGTGTCTCTCAGACAGATGTAACAGTGAAAAGTCTGACAGAGGGCCAGGTCTCCACCCTCGGCTCCCCCAGCACATCTCACATCTGGGAATCCTTGTACTTGCAGCTGAGGCGTCTACTGAACAAGCTTTTGGTTTATATGTTTAAGTCATTCCATAGATATTCTATGACTGCGGGGGGAGTAGCAGAAGAACCAGTTGGACAGAAAAGATTTCCATACCAAAAACATTTAGATGTTTTCTACAGTCCTTGTCCAAATACCTTTTAGGCCAGGAACCACTAACTCAGGAACCACCTTTTGCGCTTAGACTTGGTACCTTAACTAGTCCAACACACAGCACTTTTTTATAGGTCTAAGGGCTCATGCACACAAACGTATTTTTTGCCAGTGTCCGTTTTTTTGCGGCTTGTATGCAGAAGCATTCACTTCAATGGCGCCGCGAAAAAAACAGAAATTACTCCATGTGTATTCTGTGTCCGTTTGTCTGCATGGCCGTTCCACAAAAAAATAGAACATGTCCTATTATTGTCCAGATAAAGGACAAGAATAGGACTGTTCTATTAGGGGCTGGCCATTCCATTCCGCAAAATGGGTGTTTTGGGGATCCGCAGTTTGCGGACCGCAAAACATCCAACGGTCGCGTGCATGAGGCCTAAAGCTGCCTCCCTTACCAACCTGTCAGTAGACAGCTATGCCAAGGTCAGATCTATGCTCAGGTGGACCATCGGTGCCTGCACTGATATCAGTTGGCACTGTGTATGGTAGAGATTGTTAACTTACGACTCTCCTGCTGCAAAACTACATCTCTCTGCGTATCAGCAGACAGATAGCTGCGAAAACCAAGCTCAGTTACATATCAAACATTGTATATATAGTGAAGTACAGGTTGTACAATACCAGAACAGGTTGCACTATATACTACCCACATGTAACATACACCTGGGGTGGACTGAGATCTTAAAGTGGCCCCTGGAAAAAAAATCCTAAAAGTGGCCCCATGTTGTAGCCAAATTGACAGAAACAGGGCAACACAAATAGGCAGGGTCAGCAATACCATAGTGCAAAATACTGTCCCTTCAGAACCATGTACCCAGGGGTGCACCTAGTCTTTCTGCTGCTCTGAGGCGAAAACTGAAACTGCGCCCCCCCATGCCAATTTCTTAACCTAACCCCTTTGCCACAATGAAAGCGCTCAAGGCCCATGGGCCTTTTGCTGCCCCCCCCCCTTGCCCCTTCCTGGTGCTGCCTGAGGTGATCGCCTCACCTGGCCTCATTGGTGGTGCACCCCTGCATGTACCACACAGCAGCACAATATATTACCCCAAAAGCTTTCCCTCTGTGGTGGCCATTAGTTGCTGCAATTGTCTGCCCTCCTCCAGTTCTCTCTGATTAGGATATGGAGCAGGAGCTTATGAGGTGAGATGTTGAGCAGAGCAGTTGAATTTAGGAGGGCATGTGGGTCGCTGTACAGAGTTAATAATACTGTAAGTTCATTATGTACCTGGCCAGCATCAGAGAGGACTTTCTAGTTATAGGAAATGCGGCAGGTGATGCAAAGCCCCACCCCTTCCGCTAAGCCCACCCCTTTTTCTCATCACTTCGGAAAAGTGTCGAGAAGCCTAAAAAGGAGTTTCGGAGGGTTGCCTAATTTATGATCCCTTCCCCAGAAACTGGTAAAATAGTCTCAGACCTACGGTTTTTGACAATTTGAATGCCTTTGTGACCGTTTGTGACTATTTGAATGTCTTGTCACAAATTAAGTACATCCTCTAACGTAAAACTCCGATCTTTGTTAAATGGCCCCCAATGAGTCCCCTCCAGTCTATTGTGTCTATGGCCCATGGCGGCTGATGTGAAGCATATCTATAAATGCCGTTAAAGGAGACCTGTCACCTCTCCTCTCATGTCTGCTTTAGTAACTACTTGCATTCCGCATGTAATACCAATGCTGGAACATCTTCTTATATAATTCCACCTTGTGCCATTCTTCTACTATTCCTGTTTGAAGTTTACAAATGATTTGCCACCAGTAAAGGTCCATCTGAGTGTGACCAGGTGAAGGCGTGTCCTTCTATACACTGCGTGCAGAATTATTAGGCAAATGAGTATTTTGACCACATCATCCTCTTTATGCATGTTGTCTTACTCCAAGCTGTATATGCTCGAAAGCCTACTACCAATTAAGCCTATTAGGTGATGTGCATCTCTGTAATGAGAAGGGGTGTGGTCTAATGACATCAACACCATATATTAGGTGTGCATAATTATTAGGCAACTTCCTTTCCTTTGGCAAAATGGGTCAAAAGAAGGACTTGACAAGCTCAGAAAAGTCAAAAATAGTGAGATATCTTGCAGAGGGATGCAGCACTCTTAAAATTGCAAAGCTTCTGAAGCGTGATCATCGAACAATCAAGCGTTTCATTCAAAATAGTCAACAGGGTCGCAAGAAGCGTGTGGAAAAACCAAGGCGCAAAATAACTGCCCATGAACTGAGAAAAGTCAAGCGTGCAGCTGCCAAGATGCCACTTGCCACCAGTTTGGCCATATTTCAGAGCTGCAACATCACTGGAGTGCCCAAAAGCACAAGGTGTGCAATACTCAGAGACATGGCCAAGGTAAGAAAGGCTGAAAGACGACCACCACTGAACAAGACACACAAGCTGAAACGTCAAGACTGATTTTTCTAAGGTTTTATGGACTGATGAAATGAGAGTGAGTCTTGATGGGCCAGATGGATGGGCCCGTGGCTGGATTGGTAAAGGGCAGAGAGCTCCAGTCCGACTCAGACGCCAGCAAGGTGGAGGTGGAGTACTGGTTTGGGCTGGTATCATCAAAGATGAGCTTGTGGGCCCTTTTCGGGTTGAGGATGGAGTCAAGCTCAACTCCCAGTCCTACTGCCAGTTTCTGGAAGACACCTTCTTCAAGCAGTGGTACAGGAAGAAGTCTGCATCCTTCAAGAAAAACATGATTTTCATGCAGGACAATGCTCCATCACACGCGTCCAAGTACTCCACAGCGTGGCTGGCAAGAAAGGGTATAAAAGAAGAAAATCTAATGACATGGCCTCCTTGTTCACCTGATCTGAACCCCATTGAGAACCTGTGGTCCATCATCAAATGTGAGATTTACAAGGAGGGAAAACAGTACACCTCTCTGAACAGTGTCTGGGAGGCTGTGGTTGCTTCTGCATGCAATGTTGATGGTGAACAGATCAAAACACTGACAGAATCCATGGATGGCAGGCTTTTGAGTGTCCTTGCAAAGAAAGGTGGCTATATTGGTCACTGATTTGTTTTTGTTTTGTTTTTGAATGTCAGAAATGTATATTTGTGAATGTTGAGATGTTATATTGGTTTCACTGGTAAAAATAAATAATTGAAATGGGTATATATTTGTTTTTTGTTAAGTTGCCTAATAATTATGCACAGTAATAGTCACCTGCACACACAGATATCCCCCTAAAATAGCTAAAACTAAAAACAAACTAAAAACTACTTCCAAAAATATTCAGCTTTGATATTAATGAGTTTTTTGGGTTCATTGAGAACATGGTTGTTGTTAAATAATAAAATTAATCCTCAATAATACAACTTGCCTAATAATTCTGCACTCCCTGTAGTCTGACACTAGCAGCACTGTTTGAATAGTGTAAGACTGTGCAGGGACACACCAGGAAATGGGTGATAGACCTTTATTGCAGACTGCTGGGATTTCATTCCTAAAATTCTTGTAAGTATAGTAGAGGAATGGCACAACATAAAGTTATAGGAAAAGATGCTGCAGAAGCGTTACTACTACTATAGGACCTATAGGCAACATGGTTGCCCCCCATAATCATGTTTAGGAAATAGAATTAAAACAATATACAAACAGAAAATAAAAGCAGATAGGGTCCATTCACACGTCCGTTGTTTCTTTCCTGATCTGTTCCGTTTTTTGCTGAACAGATCTGGACCAGATCTGGACCCATTCATTTTCAATGGGTCCTGAAAAAAAAATCAGACATTGAGCTGTCCGTTTTTTTCCAGGACCTATTGAAAATGAATGGGTCCAGATCTGGTCCAAATCTGTTCAGCAAAAAACGGAACAGATCAGGAAAGAAAAAACGGACGTGTGAATGGAGCCTAAAAAAGAGATATGTCACTATCCAGTTTATACTGACAGTAAAAATCATATGTTCCCTTTAATGAGGCCATACCTTTTGTGTATACTGAACCACTGCGCAGTTCCAGAAACCTTCATTGTTGGCATATTCTTCTCTGACACTGGAGCTGCTGATGGTTGGCAGTAGTTGTTCTCACAGTGCTAGTGGTCTGTAACCAACATGTTCTGAACAATGATAAATATGGCAGATCCACCATCCATATTCTTTGGACTGCCTTGCAAAATAGATCCAAGATGTTTAGGATGGCAACTCTGCGCACTGCCAGCAGCACGCCTGGAGTCACCCAGTAGTAGCCTGTCATAAATGGGCTGACCTGTTGCATATGCGCTTGGCTTGTGAGTAACTCTGGAAATCTGGGGGAGACATCAGCCTTCTCAAAAACTGTTTAAGGCTTCTTTCACATTAGCGTTAGAATTGTCCAGCAGGGGAACAGCCTGCCGGATCCGTACTAACGCTAATGTGAAAGAAGCCTTAAGGGAATGCACTTCAGTCCCAAAGTAAATTGGTCACACAGCAGTTCATTAACAGTCCCAAGACTTAACTCCTTCTATGCCACTGTAAATTGCAGCAGTGTTTCCCTTACATGCTAACATGAAGAATTTCCTCCTCAGTAAGGGGGCTGATGAAGTGTCTACATATAAACAGCCTAAGGCCTCTTTCCCACTACCGTATGGCTATTTCAGTGTTTTGCAGTCCGTTTTTCACGGATCCGTTCCGTTTTTTGTTTCCGTTGTGTTTCCGTTTCGGTTCCGTTTTTCCGTATGGCATATACAGTATACAGTAATTACATAGAACAAATTGAGCTGGGCATAACATTTTCAATAGATGCTTCCGCAAACAACGGAACGGATACGGAAGACATACGGATACATTTCCGTATGCATTCAGGTTTTTTTGTGGACCCATTGACTTTAATGGAGCCACGGAACGTGATTTGCGGCCAAATATAGGACATGTTCTATCTTTGCACGGAACGGAGATACGGAAACACGGAAACGGAATGCATACGGAGTACATTCCTTTTTTTTTGTGGACCCATTGAAATGAATGGTTCCGTATACGGAACGCAAAAAACGGCCCGCAAAACGGAAAAAATAAAAGGTAGTGTGAAAGAGGCCTAAGAGTGTGTTCACATGGCAGATTTTGACACATCAAAATAGGCAGTGTACTCCACGGCAGACACTGCGAGGTTTCTGTCCCAGTTGTTCACTTTGCATGTAGTTCCATTGAAAGTAGCTAAACCGCTAATGGACACCCACTGGAGCTTCAAAAGACATCCACCTGGACACTGAGCCAAGAAGGGCAATGTCCCTTCTTGGCGAGGTCATAGCTTTAAAATGCCAGCCCACAAACTGCAGTGCTATCTCCAATTGAAAGCAGTCGGACACTATGTGGCCGCCACCAAAATTATGGAGTGGTCTCTGTCGTGTGAACGAGCCCTAAAATATTCCACAACATCACTTTTCCTCTTTGCTTCAGGAGCAGCACAGGTCTCCGGACCTCTTCTTCTAGCAGTAAAATGGCCAGATCCACTTCATTAATCCAGGGACTCCATGTAGGCGAGCTGCCTTTTAGTACTACTGTCCACTCTTTTAGTGACATGTTAGAGCCATTGTATTTAGGTAGACTTCCTGTACTTGCCATCATAGGGAATAACATTTCAGGTATACACAGGTTTGCCACCATATTCACATGGAAGTGTGTCCTGTTTGTGATGCCAAAATGTAAGGGTGGCACAACCAGGGTATTATACAAGCACAGAGACCAAGCAGGCAGCAGATTTTACTAAACTTTACTTCAGCAATGAATTGGATAACTCCGGGTTATCTACAGATCTCCACAAACTGTTGACAAAAGTCTATTGTCAGCTCCTGATTGCCACATATCAGTGGGTCACATGACACATGGAGGCCAGGTCACTACTGTGGCCAGAAATTCCAAACAAGACAGCTCACGACCTTTTCAATGTCTGCACGGGAAAGGAGCAATCCCCATAAGATGCATAAGAAATAATCCCAACTGCATGAGGAAGGCTGACATGCCGCAACGCGTTCTGCTGTGAACGGTTAATAAAGCACATTCTGAAGAGCAAGTACGTCGGGGGGGGGGGGGGGAAGGGGTTAGGGGGGTAGCCAGAACCTAGTGACGGGGTCCGCTAACATGGGAGGGTCTGGGAGAAAGGCCCCCAAAAAGTAAACAACTCTTTTATCTCTGGTCTAAATCTCAGTAGCTCTTTCTAGATGCTGCCCTCCGCTCTGTCGGCACTGAGCTCTGCCCCTCCTTTTTAGCGCTTTCTGTCTGATGCGTGGCATTCTGAGCATGCTCAGTCAGTCCTACACATATATTAGTAATATATTCATTCTACATATACAGTATAAGAAGACAAGTAACTGTGGAGTAGAGGTTTAGAACAGACAGCAATCCATACTACAGGCATGTTTACGCCTCTTACATGCCTTGACAGTCTCCAGCTGGCAGAGCATGCTGAGAGTTAAAGTTTTGAAGTGCAGAAAAGACACAGACGGGTGAACACTGGTGTAATTGTAATGCATTATTTTCTCAGAACAAGTATACTACCCAATTGATTGGTTTTGACATGGTGATCCGTATGGATATCCCACCACAGCAGGCAATGGCAATGCCCTCACATAGCTCAGCTGATGGTATTTGTGTCACAGTTTACTTTGGGTGAAACACCAGCCAAATATGTCAGCTGTAAAACTTAAGGCTCATTCACATGACCATGTGCACCCCATGTCCGTGCTGCAGACCTCAAATTGCAGTCTGCAATGCACGGCCCCGGCCGTGTGAATCCTGTATTGCAGCGAGGACTCATTGACCTGAATATATAGCAAAAGATAGGCCTAAAATTCTCTCCATCAGTGATGCTCCTAGTGCTGCATCCATTTTGCCTAATAATTATTATTTCCTGTATTAGAGAAAATTGTATATTAATTGCGACAGTTTTTCAAAAATGTGAAACCACAAATTCCAGTAGTATGTTATAAGCCAAAATTATTAGCACAGACTTCCTTCCACATTTCACATTTAGCTGGATACGCATGGAAGACTTGTGTCACATCATCATTTTTTTAATCGGATCTTCACATGAATCACTTGTGGTCAAAACAACCAAATAAGCACACCAAGTTAAAAGTAGACACGTCATTACCATATCCTATGTGAATCAGTTGTTTTTTTCTTGAGGGTCGTTGACAGCAGGGTTCACATAGGGGCATTGGGTGCATCTAAAAGTACTATTTTTTTTCAAGAGACGAAAAGCAGTGGAGCGGGGCGTAGCCGTAGCCAAATGCGGCTTGACTTTGGTGGAAGGTAGTGGCAGATGGGGTTAATTTTAGGTTGTATGGAGTTATGGCAGGGGAGGAGTGAGGGGTGGAGCGGCAATTTCGTGCCAGGGATTTAAGGCAGTGAGGGCAGGGGCTTAGAGAGTGTGAGGAACGTGGGCTGAAGTTACCCACCCACCCGTGTTTGTTAAGCCATTGTCGTAGCGGGCAGGTAAAAGGGGGATCCTGGGAGGCAAAACTTGGAATAGGTGCATGGCTCTTTCGGCGTGCATCTATGAGGTTTGTGGTGAATGGAAAGCTGGGGGATCCTGTTTGGGCTAATAGCCTTGCAGGGTTATAACTTCTAGGAGTTGGTGCCCTTGGGTCAGAGAGTGCGGCCGAGGGTAAAGTTGGATTAAAAATCTGGATCATAAGTGGAGGTTCACGAGTGGTGTATATGGTTTACTAGGATTGCCTTCTAGGATCTCTTCACGTCATATAGGAATTTCCTGGGACAGAAACGGACGGAAAAGTTACATGTTGGATTAATGTTACTATGGTTACAACAAGGTATCTGTACAATGCATGGTAATTATTGTGTTGTTAATAAATTGCTGCGGCTTTTTACACCAAGTCAGGCTGATGAATCTTTCTTCGGGTTATGGGGATACGAGCCAGAGAATCTTCCATCCCAGGAAGTCAATGAAATTTAAAGAATTTCCTTGAAATAGTTTCCTATCGATTACCACTAGAATTAATAAGTGCAAACTGCTTAAAAAAACTGGTGTCTAAGTGGTGTCTGGTGTGACGCCGAGTCTGAGATATCATTTTTATTTATCTTCATACTCACTTGCAATCCAATGTTGTGCTCCAACAAAGTTAGAGTCCTCTCCATAAGGGCCCATGCACACGACTGTATCCATTTTGAGATCCGCAAAACATGGATACCAGTCGTGTATGTCCTGCCCTATGTTAAAATGCCTATTCTTGTACGCAAAACTGACAAGAATAGGATATGTTCTATCTTTTTTTGCCGGGATGGAACAGACATACGGATGCGGACAGCAAATGGTGTGCTGTCAACATTTTATGCTGCCCCATTGAAATTAATGCATCGGATGAAGGTCGAAATGCAGGGATGTGGTCTGGAGTCCTCTCAATGCATTTGACAGCTGGTTTGTGGTAGCATAGCATTGGAATGCAAGCGAGTATGAGGATAAAACTTACATAATCGGACACAGCGTCACACTATACACCGCTTACTCTAGTTTGAGGGTGTTTTGGAGATGAAAGCAAAATGCTTGTTCATCAGGTGAAATAATCTTTCCTGCAGCACTTTAAATTATCGTTTCACTCTGTGTGATCAGCGATCTGCTGCCTATTAATAATGACTCTGTATGAGGACTAGTGATGACAGTAGCCATCACTTTGTCCCCATACAGTGGAGGTGATCGCTTTCCTCCACTGACAAGCAGAGAGTTATCGGGAAGGAACAGTCCGTTCCAGATAATTGCCTGCTCTGTTGGGCAATCTAAATGCACAATTACTACCTTATCTATGCCTTTAGCAGTACAAGAGCCGTCTATAAATCCCCAACATTTTAATAATCATGAGACAACTCTGCTCATTTTGACAAAGCCTACACAGCAAATCTCACAAGTAAGCTGCAGAAAATACAAATGAAACAAAAAATGTTTATACTGAAAACCTTATTTAAACATTGACATTTTTATGATATATTCCTTTTTACATGAAGAATTGGACATGCTGTCTGTTTAAAAAATAAATGCAACTGCATTAAATACAACCTGAATGGACTTCTCCTTGAGGTAACTGAAGTGTGGTTGTCAACTTGAATAGAACCACTAATGTTCTAGAAACAGCTCTCAAACTAATCTTATTACTATGTAATACCATGCCACCTAAAGGATGCAGTTACAAGGTGGTCCTAGTGTCTGAGGGGTTCTGGGAGTATAAATGGCAGATAAGGGGCCTGTAACAGGTTTTGCACTGGAGCCCAGGAACATAAGTTTATGTCTTTGGGTCATGGTTTGGGTGAGCACAAACATAGTTCTGTATTTATGTCAATCTGTGCCAATCTGTTTATCTATATTAACAACATTGCCAATCTCTCAGAATTGGATTTATTAGTTGGAAACCAATAGAGATGTTTTCTATCAGTTGCACAAATATAAAACTGGCATCAAATTATTAGTTTTTTTTATGGTTACTGGCAGATCAGATGAGGAAACCCATACATGCAGCAACACATATAAACTATATACAGTATGTATCATTCCCAATAGATGGTGCCCCTTTACTGACGAGAGTGTTATAGTGGTGGAGCTCCACACACTAGGTTTGCTGGTGCCAGCAAGGACTTGGTAGTCGTAATCAGAGAAGAGAAGATTGCGGCACACGTTGTTTTTTTTTGTTGCAATTTATACCATTTATTAGTTTAACATCATTATATATGAATCATGATCCAGTTACATCATGCAATATTGTAGCCACTTTTGATAATCGCGCTGACCGGTCAGCGCGATTATCAAAAGTGGCTACAATATTGCATGATGTAACTGGATCATGATTCATATATGATGATGTCAAACTAATAAATTGTATAAATTGCAAAAGAAGAACCTGTGTGCCGCAACCTTTACTGACGAGAGTCATGATAGTAAAGGGATCAGCTTGGTGGTTGGATATTAAAGTCTGAAGCCAATGTTATTTTATTGTTTTACAACCAGAATGAAATTCAGGTGTTGTTTGTGGGCCCATCCCAATGTCGTGACTCTTTCCTTCCGTCTCACCTACATAGCTGCAGGTTATCTAGTTTACAAGCCTGTAACTGCCCACAGATAGTTGGTGGACAGGGATTTCTGAGCCAGAACATGAGAGGATGGGTAACAGCTGGCTGCAGGAGATATACAGTAGTTATGTCATGCATATACTCCTTATTCGTAGCCAGATCATGTCTATAGTTACCTATGTGGGAACAGTAGCAAAATGAATAGTACATGGCGAGGAATGAATCATGAGGCATCCATGCGAAGAGTAATGGACTAGTAGGACATTAGCTCAGACGGTGAATGACGTTATGTGTTACTTGGCCTGCAACGGAGGAACTTCCTGTCTCATAATACAGACAAGTCTAAATACACACTTGATTCACAGACATACATGCATGAATACTACATGATGTATGAAATATATACAGAGACAAATCCATCACCTACAGCCTCCTTGTCTGTAGTCATAATTTAATTGCCATCTTTACCTACAGTAAAGTGTTGCAAAAAACTAGGAAAAAGCTGAGTGATAACTCTAGGAGGCACCACTACAAGTCCTGCTATGGTCACCACAGAGTTGTTAAACTGTCCTAAATGACATATACAGTACAGACCAGAAGTTTGGACACACCTTCTCATTCAAAGAGTTTTCTTTATTTTCATGACTATGAAAATTGTAGATTCACACTGAAGGCATCAAAACTATGAATTAACACATGTGGAATTATATACATAACAAACAAGTGTGAAACAACTGAAAATATGTCATATTCTAGGTTCTTCAAAGAAGCCACCTTTTGCTTTGATTACTGCTTTGCACACTCTTGGCATTCTCTTGATGAGCTTCAAGAGGTAGTCTCCTGAAATGGTTTTCACTTCACAGGTGTGCCCTGTCAGGTTTAATAAGTAGGATTTCTTGCCTTATAAATTGGGTTGGGACCATCAGTTGCGTTGAGGAGAAGTCAGGTGGATACACAGCTGATAGTCTTATTGAATAGACTGTTAGAATTTGTATTATGGCAAGAAAAAAGCAGCTAAGTAAAGAAAAACGAGTGGCCATCATTACTTTAAGAGATGAAGGTCAGTCAGTCAGCCGAAAAATTGGGAAAACTTTGAAAGTAAGGGCTATTTGACCATGAAGGAGAGTGATGGGGTGCTGCGCCAGATGACCTGGCCTCTACAGTCACCGGACCTGAACCCAATCGAGATGGTTTGGTGTGAGCTGGACCGCAGAGTGAAGGCAAAAGGGCCAACAAGTGCTAAGCATCTCTGGGAACTCCTTCAAGACTGTTGGAAGACCATTACAGGGGACTACCTCTTGAAGCTCATCAAGAGAATGCCAAGAGTGTACAAAGCAGTAATCAAAGCAAAAGGTGGCTACTTTGAAGAACCTAGAATATGACATATTTTCAGTTGTTTCACACTTGTTTGTTATGTATATAATTCCACATGTGTTAATTCATAGTTTTGATGCCTTCATAGTCATGAAAATAAAGAAAACTCTTTGAATGAGAAGGTGTGTCCAAACTTTTGGTCTGTACTGTATGTTAAGGACTCTTTAAAGATAAGACTGGGTACTGGGAGGAATGACTGGTCAGCAATACATAGTAATTGCAAAATATATTATGCATTAAAATTGACTTTAAAGGACAATCCCTTTTACTCAGAAGGGTCTCCTGACAGTAAGCTGATCACAGGGTGTCTTGTAACGGAGGTCTCTAGTGATCACCTGTAGTCTATGGAGGAACCTGACAGCCAGTGTTCAATTCTTATCCAGTGCTATCACAAGGGCAATAAGACCTAGCACAATGAATGGACTTACTGGGGCCTGCAGAGAGAGATGTTCTTGTGTGTAATTCCTCCTCTGACTAATAGAAGAGGATCCTGATCAGCAGACCCAATTCTAATAATGGAGTGGTCTAGTTTAGAAAACCCATTTTCATATACGCTTTTTACTGTTAATAGAGGGGTATCCTTTGTTCAGGTTTTAGACACAACACCTCTCTCTTGCTCTGCCCAGCATTACATAGACAGTCCATTAATTTTACAGGTCACTTTGTAATTTTTATTTTCCCCAGTAGTGGTGCTGCAGGGAATTAGAACTTTTAAAGGAGTTGTCCAGGCTATAGATATTGATGACCTATTCCCACCAATAAGCTGTTTTGATCTGCCGATGTGCCATAAAGAAACAGTGTTACAGACAGTGGATATAGACCCACTGTGCCAACCAACCAGTTTGACTTTTGGCTTATCCTGAGGGTGTTATCCTAGCTGTCCAAAAGGATCTAGCCTTCAATGCAGGGGAACCTCCAGGCCAGTACCTCTTGAAATAGCCCCAGTGTGGTTGGCTGCTGACCCACTGGAATCAGAGATGCAGGAAACAGGCAGAGATCAGGACAGACAGTTTGTGCAAATCCATAAACTAATCTGAGTTCAATGCAGCCAGAAAAAGGTCAGTACGGTAAACGAGCACTGGTTGGGTCAGGCAGCAAAGGATCAAAGTCAATAGAGAGGCAGGGTTCGGTACACAGGCAGACAAACAGGACCAGCACACCTTCACTTGAATCTAGCAAGCTAGACAACCTAAAGCTCAGGCACCCTACCACTGGGGAAAGTGACATATACTCTGAGAAAGCTAGCCATAGTCTGGGGAATATTTGTACATGTGCTGGCCCTTTAAGAGCCAGGAACCACCTAATGCCCTAGGGGCGGGCAGCAAAGCGCTGGCTACATCTTGTAGGAGGTTGATGAGACTCCAGTGGCTGGGCCTGCTGTGGGTGAATAAGAGGAGGGGCAGTGGGTCCGGGCTGATGTATAGGACGGAAGGGGTAAGTAAGGCAGCGCCTGTTGTGGGAAAGCAGCGGGCACAGACCACCGCACTAACAAGTGGAAGCAGAAGGCTCTGTAGACTGTGTAGTTTCCAGCGCCGGTGTATTTTAGCTCAGTTCACCCTCACTTGAGTGGGCCTACACAGCCTCCAGCTCTGTACACTGTATAGTTTCCAGCGCAATGGCAGCCCGAAATAACTGATCAGTGGAGCTTCCAGGTGTTGGAACCTGACCCTTCAGATATTGATGACCTATCCTGAGCATAGGTCATCAATATCTGTAGCCCAGAGAACTCCTTTATTTTCATTTGCACAAGCCGATGATTTGGCAGACTTGCTGTATCGTTACTGGCAGAAAATCTGCCAGTGTAAATGGGCCTTTTCGAGTTCGCCTACAAATCGCAACCGATTACTGTGGGTTCCAGCATATGCATACTTTGTCATCAACTTATTGTCAGTGAATCATCTAAAAATTAGGCATTGCCAAAAGTGGGCAACCCTTTTATCTCAGAAAACCCTAACAGGGTTATGAAAAATGGGGTTTCTAACTATGACAGCCTTTTCAACTACCTGACAGAAGCAGACAACTTAATGATGTATATTCACTGGTGATCTGTGTATTTTAGGAAATTACATTGACATGTCTCTGTTGAAAAATACAATGGAAACTACCGTAATTATGCATCTGAAGAAAATGACGACAATCATCTTGGTCTTGCAAACAGCACCCAGTGGTGCCATCACCTCCTAATATAACTGGTGTGTCTTATATATCTACTTCTTTCAGGACTATGGAAAAGGGGCTTCCCGTTGTGATACAAAATCAGAACTGGAAAAAAAACGGTTGTCTTCGAGACTACATTGAGTACCCCGTCAGTGATATAAGCTTTTCAGCCGACCAGCCACTGAGTGACAAGGGTTCAGGTGGGGAAACTGAAAAGATCACCCAAATAACGCCACAGAAGATAGAACTCTATCTAAGACCAGGTAAAGTAGCATTAAGACATCTGCTATCGTGTAGCAACCCGTAGCCCAACCATAGTATTGCATGGTCTTCAGTTATCATGCAATGTAACCTTCATACAATGGAATGTATCTGGCTTAGAAAATACAGAGAATTCTGAACTAGTTAGTGGAAAGTGGCTACAAAAAGCAACTACCACTCTGGAGGATCCTGCATGACCATGTATTACACTGACAGCATGTTGATTTTAATGGAAACTGTGTAATTCTATGTTTGCCCTGTGGTGGCGCTGCAGGCAAATATAATACTTGCTAAAGGTCTTCAGCTGATCGTGTGGGGTCTGAAAACTGAGACATAATGTAATCAACTTATCATGAGGTGCCCTTCCAAAAAAAAAAGTTTTTTGAAGCGGTCCACCTTTTTATTCCTCTATTGATATTCTTCCAGGATATTGAAAGAACGATATCCCATAAGAGGAAATATTGATGATACTGGAGCCATTACAACTTATATAGACGTTTACAATCTGGAATTTTTTGTTCTATTTTTCTTTTGCAGATGATTCTAAGGTCTTCACAATACAAGTGCGGCAGGTGGAGGACTACCCTGTTGACATCTACTACCTTATGGACTTGTCTTACTCTATGAAGGATGACTTGGAGACTATCCAGACACTAGGCACTAAGCTGGCAGAGAGGATGCGTAAAGTGACCAGTAATTTACGGATTGGATTTGGAGCTTTTGTTGACAAGCCCATGTCACCTTACATGTACATCTCTCCTCCAGAGGTTATTGCAAACCCATGTAAAGAGTGAGTACTAGGAAGTCCTCCCATTTCTTAAGTGAAAACTTCAGCCGAAAAATAGGCAACCTATAAAAGATTTGTGCTTTTCAATGTTACAGTATGGTTTCTATACTGCAGCAGTTTCCAATGGTTATCTGTAGGACAGTTTTATTGCCTGCAGCAGGAAATGTGTCAGCTATAAGTAAAATTTTGTGGATCATAGAATCATGATCCACAGCTAGTGATGAGCGAACTTGTGTTTTCAAGCTCGGCGTACAAGGTTCGGGTTATCAAAGAATTCAGTTATGGATTCTGCTACCACGGACCATAAATTATGGCCCGTGGTAGCATAATCCATAATGGAATTCTTAGATAACCCGAACCTTGCATGCCAAACATAAAAACACAGCCACTGAGACATTTAGGATGTGGTCATTGATATGGATGGTGACTTCAGTGCATTGCTATTGTAAGGGACAGGAATTGTTGTCTTGGGGACAACGGAACAGAGATAGATCAAACACATAAAACCTGTAACTTTATAGAAAATTTGTTTCCAGTGATGTCCAACCTCTTGGTCCCAAGATCCTGCAAAACCATATATCCCAGCATGCTAGGACAGCCTTCAGCTGTCAGAACATGCTGGGAGTTGTAGTTTTGCAACAGCCTAAGGTTAGAAACAAAAAATGTCCTTGTTTAATAAAGCCACCTCTTTTTGCCCTTAAAATGGGAATGTAACAGCAGTGGCGTAGCGTGGGTTGCCCCCCCAACCTGTGGCCACGCCCCTTTTTTTTAACAGATAATGTAGTAGATGTCACCTGCAGTCCTATGTAACACCACAGATAACACGGTGATAACTCTCTGTGTACAGATAATGTAGTAGATGGGTGTGAGGCCCCAGATTTCAGAACATGCACAGTGTGACCTGAAGTCTGGGGCCAGGCTGCTACAGTGTGGGCCAAATTCTATATCCACCCTCCCATCACTACAGAACATACAGTACAGGGTAATACAGCGCACATACCTCTTACATCCAGTGACGTCTCTTTGATGTAGATGTTCTCTTTCCTCATCTTCTCCTTTCGGACCTTCAGACCAGACCACCATTTTTCAGACATTTCTCGTCTCATCCTATCATCCTACCACCCCCAATACTGTGCCGCTGTGCTCCTTAATATTATACTGCAGAAACAGATAAACCCCCTGATAATAGTAGGACTATGGAGATAGTGCCCTTTAATAATTATTGGCACACAGTGCCCTAAAATGACTTTGCCCAGCAAATTGTGCCCCTTACACTAATAGTGTAAACATAACAACCCCCAAAAATAATTGTGGTAAGCTGATACTGTGCCAAGATGCCCCCACAGTAATAGTGCTCCACCAATAGGAATAATTCTCTGCTAGAGCACACATGGTAGTAATAGTGCTCCTACAGAGCCCTCAACATGTCCCCACTGTGCCCCAGAAGTAATAATGCTCCTATAGTGCCCAAACTAGTAATGATGTTCCCCCTAGACCCCCAGTAGTAATAAAGCCCATCATAATGCCCCCAGTAGTAATAATTCTCCTTATAATGTGACAGTACAAAAAATGACCCCTTTTAATGCCCCCAGTTGAGCTAATGTCCCCTTAGTTCCCCCCATAATGTGCCAGTATAAAATACCCCTATATTGTCCCCAGTAAATGCCCCCATAGTGCTCCTCTCTTCCCTTCCTCTTAGTGACCCCCATAATGTACCAGTATAAAATGCCCCACATATAGTGCCCCAGTAGATGCCCTCAGTTTCCCCCATAATTTGCAAGTATAAAATACCCCTTCTTAGTGCCCCCGTAGATGACCCCATAGTACTCCTCTCTCCCCTTCCCTATAGTACCCACCATAATGTGTCCCAGTATAAAATGCCCCTATACAGAGCCCCCCATATAAAATACTCCTTCTTTGTGGCCTCAGTAGATCCCCCAATAATGTGCCAGTAAGAAGTGCCCCCATAGTGCCACCCAATAATGTGCCAGTAAAAAAGTGCTTCCAATAATGTGTCAGTAAGAAGTTCCCCCATAGATGCCCCCACAGTGCCCCCTAATAATGTGCCAGTAAGATGTGCCCCATAGATGCCCCCCAATCATGTGACTGTGAGAAGTGCCTCCCATAGATGACCCCCCAATCATGTGCCAGTGAGAAGTGCCCCCCAATCATGTGCCAGTGAGAAGTGCCTCCCATAGATGGCCACCCAATCATATGCCAGTAACAAGTGCCCCCCATAGATGGCCCCTCAATCATGTGCCAGTAGCCAGTATTGTACCATATAAAAAAATAAACACTTCTACTTACCTCCATGGCAGCGATGCGATGCAGGCCTCTTCCGACCTGTGTCCCGCGCTGTAAGGCTCAGGCAGTGCGATGACGTCAGTGTGTCGCCTGCACCGGCCTCTGATAGGCTGCAGGCCTAGTGCCTGCAGCCTATCAGAGGAACAGGGAAGGGAGATGCCTCTCCCTGCCCCGCTGCAACACAGCCATCTGTATCGCTGTCCTGAGGACGGCGATACAGATAACTATGGGGATGAGCGCTTCCACAATGGAAGCGCTCATCTCACTTTGCCTAATTGGCGGTGCGGCCCTGATGGTGCCCCCTAAGACTTTGCGCCCGGGGCAATGGCCACACCGCGACCCCTGCCCTGCTACGCCACTGCGTAAAACAGAGAGATCAAGACTGTAAAAGAGAACAATAGGGTTTACAAGGGAAACCTTTTTAAAACATTCATTCAGACATTCCAGAGATTGAAAACTTTGTCCTTTCAATGTGGGATAAGTAGCATTGTTGCCTGCCAAGATATTTATTGCCTAGCTGAAATAGTAGCACCACTCCCCCATCCCCCACATTTGTGTTCACACTTTTTCAGAGCAAATCTCCTTTAGATAATCTCAAATTCTAAAAAGTAGGGAGTCATTGTAAATAGTTTAAGGCACGCACTGGCTCGCTGCCCATAAATCCCCTAAGACATGCAGACTGCGAACATACTGACCGCACAGAGTGGATAACCTAGATGCTAAGTAATTATTCATATGCTTTTAGGTCCAGGGGGCACTAAGTTGTATAGGTGAGACCATGTATCTTATTTGGGCATCTTTTTATAAAACTGACAACAGGATTCTGGATTCAACAGGATTCATTTTGTCAGCATGTCTAGCAAGCTTAGCACGCTCTGTTAATTAGGGCTCATGAACACAAACTTATTTTTTGTCTGTGTCCGTTCTGTTTTTTTTTTGTGGCCCATATGAGGAACCATTCATTTAAATAGGACCACAAAAAACGGAAATGACTCTGTGTGCATTCCATATCCTTAGGTCCGCAAGTCCGTTCCGCAAAAAAATAGAACATGTCCTATTCTTGTCCATTTTGCAGACAAGGACAGGCATTTTTCCAGAGTCTGCAAAAAAAACAAAAAACCCTAGATGTAACACTGACATCATCAGTTTTTTTGTTTGTTTTTTTTGTTGTGGATCCGTGTTTTGCGGACTGCAAAATACATACTGTCGTGTGCATGAGCCCTTAAAGGGAGTCTGTCACCTCGCTTTAAAAGTAAGCATACCACCATTGAGGGTAGGGATGCAGTCACATGCTGCAGATTTTGTTGCAGAAATTTCTGAAGCTAAAAATCAGTTTCCTTTATTTGAATGGAGTTGCAAGAACATGGATTTCTGCAAGCCCTATTCAGGTGAATAGAACAGATTTTCAGTTGCAGAAATTTCTGCAACTAAAATCTGCAGCATGTGAAAGTGCCCTAGGTGCTCTAAAACATAACCATACCTTCCGTAAGAAAATCTGGTCCTCTAATCCTAAGAAATGCTACTTATTTTTGCGAAAATTTGGTTTTTGACTATAGATGCCGACTGCGCATGTGCCGCTCACGTGTAGACACACCCAGAAGTTTAGCAGTGCATGCACAGTCGGCATTTGCGCTGCTGGGGTAGAAGAAGCAAAGCCTTTGCACTTGCCTCTCTCTATTTGGAGCAACAGCGCAGGCGCGAAATTGACAGAGCCAGTCAAGATGTCTGACCCTGTCAATCAAGACGGAGGGGAAGTCTGAGCAGTGGGACCTGCCCTCACTGCTCAAGCAGGCTTATTTATGATCTAATTCGATTCATATGAGCTGATTCTCTTATCTCTGCTATGGAGCATAGATCCTCCGTTACCCCACAACTGCATGTGGATCAAACTGTGGGTGTAGCTTGGGGGGCCACAGATGACCTGGAACCTGAGACTTGTGGCCACCATGAATCTTCATATAAACTGTATAGCAGTTGTTTTTAAAGGAAGATGCTGTCATCATTGCAGGACGTGAGTGCAGCGCTGGAAGCAGCAGGGGATAAAAGGGATAAGTATTGCTTCTTTTGTTATTTTATAACATTTACTGCTGCTGCCCGAGTTTTATTTAACTCAGAAAACCCCTTTAAACATTGTACTGCACTGCTACTCTATTACTTTATATTTGTAGCTGTGCGTTGGCTTTATTTGAGAACTATAGTACCATATTTGTGTGGCACGGCTACTGAGAACTGTATGGAAATGTCATTTAGCCAATATATGACGCTATTATTTGGGCATGCACCACTGTCTGGCATGTAGAGATCAGCGCCTTGATGCATCTGCAACCAATTGACCCCCTATAGCAACTGTACTCAATCAGGAAGACCTTTAAAGTTTTATCGCCCAAAAATCATTGGTTTTCTAGATGTCTCTGCATTTTATTTTGCTTTGGACCACAAGTTCTGCCAAACAGTAATGAACTTCTTTGAAACATGAAGACTAATCTAGGCCTCTGCAGTGTGACTCATGTTCCCAAGTTTATATACAGTAGATTACCGAACATCTGTACATTTTACAGCAGAACTCGCCTCTTTGTACCTGAAGTTGTATCTCACCCAGAGAAAAGAACGTCAGAAAATCTAAATAACATTACCCTAGATGGGTACATTGCTTTTAATCAATCTGAAACCAAAAAAGCAATGCAAAGTGTGCCAAAATTACATGTAAACTAAACTGCGCCAAATGTATCACATTCCTGTGTCAGTATTCACCCAAAAAGGATTCACACCAAAATAGAAATCTGCCAAAAAAAGGTTAAGAAGGTGGCGTTAGGACCGTCACATTTATGAATGTGTTCTCAGAGAAAAGGCTCAAATATAGGCAATGTTGTAAGCAAACCCCAGACAAGTGTAAATTCAGGAAAAGTTGCACACTGTAAGCTAAATTGTGACTTTTTGGTATGGAAAAGCTGGCCATAATCAGTCCTTCCTGCTCTTGTCCTCCAACTGGTGTCGAAATGTCGCAATTGCCGTGAAAATGTTGCAAATCTGCAATATGTCTCATTTTTTATGCCCTGCGTGACATTTGCTAAATTTAATAGTTACAAAATAGAGGACCAGTCAGCATCGTGTATGACATTTATAACATTGTTAATTTAGTTTCACTTAGGGTGGGTTCACACTAGCGTTAGGGATTCCGTTATGGCTTTCCATTATAACATGGTTATAATGAAAAATAAACGGAATCCATAAGACAGAAGGACGGATCCGTTCTTCTGCCCATAGACTTGTATTATGACGGAATGCAAAATAGAAGCCTTTAAAAGCCATTCCGTTTGCTTTCCGTCCTAATAGAAGTCTATGGGAATCAAAACGGATCCGTCTGGGTCCCGTTATGCAAGATGGAAAACAAAGTCCTGTCGACAGGACTTTGTTTTCCGTCTTGCATAACGGGACCTAAACTGATCCGTTATGCTTTCCCATAGACTTCTTTTAGGACGGAAAGCAAACGGAATGGCTTTTAAAGGCTTCCATTTTGCATTCTGTCTGGACATTCCGTTATTTTCTGTTATTTTCCGTTATAACTATGTTATAACGGAAAGCCATAACGGAATCCCTAACGCTAGTGTGCACCCACCCTTAGTCTTTTGACTATAGAACGTCTATTTACACGTGCTCTAGTGACATAACTTTTATTTTAAATAGATTTTAAAACTATAACTCCAAAGTGAGACTAATTAAAAATCTCAGTAGTTTGCAGACTTTTGCCCCATATTTCATCCAGTGACTGAGAGGTTGATTCAGCTGCTGTTTGTTTCTCTCAGGCAGCTTATTAAACGAGGCAGCAAACCTGTTTGTGTGTTTTAAGCACAGATACAGACAGCCCGTATCAAGACCTAACCATATAGGGAAAGAGTAGGAAACAAGATAGTTATGTAGCCAGTGAAGGTGCGCAACTAGCTGGCTACAGTGTTTCTCATTTGAAAAGCTGCCTGAGAGAAACAGCAGCTAAATCAACCTCTCAGTCACTGGATGAAATATGGAGCAAAAGTCTGCCAAATACTGAGATTTTGTATTAGGCCTCATGCACACGACCGTTCCGTTTTTTGCTGTCCACAAATTGCAGATCCGCAAAACACGGAAGCTGCCCATGTGCCTTCCGCAATTTGCGGAATGGAACAGGCGGCCCATTGTAGAAATGCCTATTCTTGTCTGCAAAACGGACAAGAATAGGACATGTTATATTTTTTTTTTAACGGGGCCACGGAACGGAGCAATGGATGCGGACAGCACACGGAGTGCTGTCTGCATCTTTTATGGCCCCATTGAAGTGAATGGGTCCACATCCGAGCCGCCAAAACTGCGGCTCGGATGCGGACCAAAACAACGGCCGTGTGCATGAGGCCTTAGTCTCACTTTGTGTGTTGAGTTATAGTTTTAAAAGATATTTTAAATAAAAGTTATGTCTTAGTTACTAGAGCACATGTAAATGGACGTTCTATAGTCAAAAGACTAAGTGAAACTAAATTTAGTCTCAACTTTCACCACTTTCATCACCTGTTTTAAAAATCAGTAATGACGTAAATTGCGCCAACATTGATAAATCTCCCCCATTGGGTTCAGAGACATCCAGGGCAACAGTTGCAGTCTGCATCATGAAATGAGTAGTCCCATGTTGATATGTCCTATTAAGGCCTCATGCACGTGGCAGCCGGGACGGATCGAGACCCATTCAACTTGAATGGGTCAGTGATCCGTCCGCACCGTAAAAAAATAGAACATGTTCTATTTTTTGCGGTGAAGAGGCACGGACAGAAACACCACAGAAGCACTCCGTAGTGATTCCGTGGGGTTCTGTGCCTCCGTTCCGCACGCCAGCTCCGGATTGCGGACCCATTCAATATTATGGCAGGCCTGCCGTGGCCATATTGCGGCCCGTATACAGTGAGTCCACAATACACGGGCAACGGCCATGTGCTCCCTGCATCATGGATGCGGACCCATTCAAGTGAATGCAATCCGGGAGATGCGGTGCGATGTGGAACGGAAGCACGGATCGTAAGCCCGCGGAAGCACTACAAAGTGCCTCCGTGGTGTTTCTGTCCGTGCCTCCGCACCGCAAAAGAATAGAACATGTTCTATTTTTTTACGGTGCGGGCGGATCACCCACCCATTGGGTTGAATGGCCGCCGCACTGATGTTGCCCATGCATTGGGGACCGCAAATTGCGATCCCCAATGCACGGAACGGCAGCACAACGGCCGTGTGCATGAGGCCTAAGGCGTATGGAAGTCATAAAAGAGTCTTCTCTTCCAGTTCCATCTGTATTAGCCACTAAGGTGGACTTGACAAATCCATGTATAACAGAGTTGCCAATTGATCTAAATGCTGATTGCTGAGAGCTTCTGAAGCCTGAAACTGGCTGACAACCAGGGTGGCTTTTTTTCTGAGACGGGGTCATCTTGTTGACTCTTTGTTTGTTTTTGTTTGGTCTAACTATGTGCTTCAGTATCCATCACCTCCAGTCCACAGAGGTATAACCTGAAGCTTCTGGGCCCCAGCACAAAATCTGTAACAGATGTCCATACTGATGTCTTCCATATGGCATAGAAGACACCAGGGTCTGCCAATAACTATACACCATATGGATACACCCCTGCCATTCCATATAAGTTAATGTCAACTTTTTGTTCCCTCCCCCCCCAAAAAATGCATTGTGACTGACCACAACCTTATTTTATTGCACAGCATTTTTACTACGTGCTTGCCAACTTTTGGCTATAAACACGTCCTAGCCTTAACAGACGAGGTAGAACGTTTTAATGAGGAGGTTGGAAAGCAGCTTGTATCCCGGAATCGTGATGCCCCCGAGGGTGGATTTGATGCAGTTATGCAGGCTGCAGTATGTGACGTGAGTATGTATAGCCAACAGGGGCATTAGAATTGGGGGTCAGAGAATGAGTGTAACACCTCAGTTTCCTCTTTTTTTATCTGACAGGAAAGAATTGGCTGGAGGAACGAATCTTCCCACCTACTGGTTTTTACCACAGATGCCAGGACACACATAGCTTTGGATGGAAGACTTGCTGGAATTGTCCAGCCCAATGATGGGCACTGTCATTTAGGAGAAGACAATCATTACACCTTATCTACCACCTTGGTAAAGGAAGAAAAGTTGGATGAATGCAAAATTACATTCCTAAAGATAACTCCATCCATTACTCAACATACAATATAGTGTCATATAATCTTTCCTTCCTCCCTTAGGATTACCCATCTATTGGTCTCATTACAGAGAAACTCTCACAGAAAAACATTAATCTTGTTTTTGCTGTCACAAACGAAGTCCAGGACCTCTACACGGTAAAACCTACAAAAAACCTCCATATTTTATACAAAATGAATCAAGCCCATGGATATCATACATCTAAGCTCAACCACCAAACAAGAAAAAACAATGGGACATATACTCTATAAAAAATTATATAACAATCTTTATTGTACAAAAATATAAATACTAGGTCAGTTGGAAGAGAAAGAATTGATGAAATTAGATACAGAGAACATAGCAAAGGGCAGGTACACGAGGGTGATCAATATCTCAGGCGATAAATCACAAATACACAAAATAATATACTTCCTATAGATATAAGCCCCCACATGCATGTGGATATATAAGATAGTAAAACACTTCATATAGATGTATACCTCCACAACCATATAGAGTATACTCTAAGGATGTGTGTTATATCATATTAACAAAATCACTGAGAAGATGAAGTGTGAAAAGGCCACTAAATATACGTGGCTATAATTGAACTCTACAAGTAAATCATCACCTCCATGTCAGAGGACCAAATTAGATCATAAACAAACATACCAGAACAATATTCCTGTAAACAAAAGAAGCATACCCTGTGACATGATACACCACAAGTGAAGTCCTGCCCCGAGCGCAGACACCTTGATGCGCGTTTCACCTCTCAATTGGCTTCGAAGCCTCAATCTCAAAATTTAACATGATAGCTGAACCAGTATTCAGCCAACGTCTTGTTCACATTTCTGTGTTCTTTGACGTCCATGTTTCATCCATGAAGATATCCGTGAACAAGCCATGTTTGGTCCTGGTGTCTGTTTTTTGCCCTCCATGGACACTGCTAAGATCTCCTATCAGTGGTCAATGAAAAACGGACCAAACACAGTAAGTGATTTTTTACGGACCCATAGCCTTTAATGGGTGTGTTTGGTCCACATCACAGACCAGAGTAGTGCAGTGACCATGATTTTTTTCACTGATTCACAGTCAGTAAAAAAACTACTGATATGGGAACAGACACATTATAATCAATGGGTACATGTGCTGTCCGCAGAAAATGTGGACAGCACACGTCAGTGAAGAATGGAAATGTGAACTGGACCTAACAGCTGCTGGCCCTCATCCACCCAGTACTAGTCTCACATTATCTGATGGACTACTGAAAAGTCTAATTTTCACCCTCTTTTCAGTAGTTCTCTAGGCAATTGTCTACTCATGGAATCATAGAATAGCAGAAAAAGTGTACGTGGTCAATCAACCCTGTCCTTATATTTTTCCTTTTTCTTTGTATCTTTTTTTGTATCCCATTCAAGAGCTAAGCTTCAGTACACTGGAAACTACACAGTTTATGGAGCCTTCTGCTTCCCTCCATATACTGTGCCACGGCTTTCCAAAACAGTTGATTGGTCTGGGTGCTGGGTGTCAGACCACCAGTGATCTGATATTGATGATCAGTCCTGTGGATTATCAATGGCTGTAGCCCAGTGTACCATTTTTAAGTCACTTATTGTTGATTTTTCAACCACATCTGTTGGAACTACATCTACTACTCTTTCAGTAAAATTATATTTTCTGACACTGCTTCTGATGGATTCCCCCAACTATTTTCAGATTGTGTCCACCCATTCCTAAGACAGGCAAAGAAAATGCTTTTGACATTGTATGCATCATACTAATATAATAACTTTGCCGTATATGCACTCTTTTTAAAATCTTTATGTGTGTTTCTTAGAAATACAGTGCCTTGATTCCAGGGGCCACAGTAGGCACATTATCTGGAGATTCCAGCAATGTTATTCAGCTCATTGTGGATTCCTATGAGGTAAGACTCTGCACCAACCTTCCAAGTTCTCAGAACATTTATATCACTGGTCTCCAACCTGTGGCTAACCAAAACTAAGATTTCCTGCATGCCCTGGCAGCACGGCATGGTAGAGTTGCAGTTGTGAAACACCTAGAAAGCCACTTCGACTTCGAATCTATATTATGGTCCCCTTAACATTAACAGCCGAGTGTTGTCCAAGCACAATAATACTTTAACAAAATGTGAATTAAATAATGTAAACATTGAAATGTGTTTTGTCTCCATTTTTATGGCGAGAACAGAAGATTCGCTCCAAAGTAGAACTGGAAGTCCGTGATCTACCAGAAGAGCTGTCACTCTCATTTAATGCAACCTGCACCAACAATGAGGTCACACCAGGCCTGAAGTCCTGCTCAGGTCTAAAGATTGGGGACACGGTGAGTTATGGTCTGTGCAACAATGATAACATGTTCTTCTAAATAATTGAAACTTCCAAATTAACATTATTATTCCAATGCAATACAATGTCACCAGGGACTTAGTTAGACTGGGTTCACATTGCTGCAAACCCGCGCGAGTAGGTATGCAATTGCAGTCAGTTTTGACTGCGATTGCATTCCGTTGTTCAGTTTTTATCGTGCGGGTGCAATGCGTTTTGCACGCGAGTGATAAAAAACTGATTGTGGTACCGAGACCCGGGTTTGGGTTCGGTGTTGTGTAGATGTAATTATTTGTGTTCGGTGTTGTATAGATGTAATTATTAGCAACCAAGCATCCGCACTTGCTTGCGATTTTCACGCAACCCCATTCACTTCTATGGGGCCTGCGCTGCGTGAAAAAACGCATAATATAGAGCATGCTGCGATTTTCATGCAACGCACAAGTGATGCGTGAAAATCACCGCTCATCTGCACAGCCCCATAGAAGTGAATGGGTCCGGATTCAGTGTGGGTGCACGCATTGCACCCGCGCAGAAATCTCGCCCGTGTGAACCCAGCCTTATAGGGGGTGCAGAGGTAGCAGTCATACCCAGGCCCTGACTGGGTCACTTAAAGGGGTTGTCCAAGTTATATTTATTGATGACCTATCCGCAGGATAGGTCATCAATATCAGATCGGCTGGGGTCCGACACCCTGCACCCCCCGCCGATCAGCTGTTTGAAGAGAAGGCGTGTGCCATGCCAGCGCCTCCTCCTCTTCACTGTTTACCTTCTCGCCGTCGCCTCTGCAGCGGTGAGCAGGTGTAATTACACCTAACCGTCCCATTCATTTCAATTTGACAGATCGTTCCCATACACTTGTATAGGAGCGATCCGTCCCATTGAAAGGAATGGGATGGATTGGGTGTAATTACACCTGCTCACCACTGCAGATGCAACGGCGAGAAGGTAAACAGTGAAGAGGAGGAGTCTCTGGCATGGCACGCGCCTTCTCTTCAAACAGCTGATCGACGGGGGTGCCGGGTGTCGGACCCCAGCCGATCTGATATTGATGACCTATCCTGCGGATAGGTCATCAATAAATATAACTTGGACAACCCCTTTAAGGGGGTTGTCTGCTTTTTTCTATAGATGACCCAATGGGAGCCATCCCAGTGAAGTGGTGAAAAGTGGACAACCCCTTTAAGAAGTCACCAATACTATTAAAGGAGTATAATCCACCTGGACATACCCACAGGATATATACCATACAGATCAGATTGGTGCAAGTTAAACCTCTTGGACCCGCTCCTACCTCAAGAATGGGGCCCCAACACACTCCTCTGAGAATTAAGAGGTGACTTTGCTTGCACACCTCTCTCCACTTCACTTCTATATGATTTTAAAAAATCGAGCCCATTTTTTAAAATAGGTTAAGATCTCACATCTGGGATCCACTGCTATCAGACATTTATGTTCAGAAGGGAATATCCCTTTAATGATAGATGCAAGGTGGGGTCGCTGTTGCAGAAATTGGGGGCCAGAAGCTTCAACCTACCCATCTACATGTGACTACAAGAGAAATGTAGTCATTTATGGAAATAAATGGCTGCCTATATAATACATGGGCGGTGGGAGTTCATTAGAGCTGCTGCTTGTAAGCAACGCTGTCCTGTGGCTTCTATAATTCATCCACTGCTCTAATACATCTGATACATCTAAGCTATTCAAATCATATACAGTGCAATACGTCTTTCATAAACCTTACGGTTTTCGGCCATATCAGATTCCTATATGACCTTGCATTCCTACATATGTGGCTTCTTACATTGTGTAGTAGTTTCGCACGTGACTGCAGTAGACACTCATGTACACATGTTTCTTGTTAACTACCTCTTCCTGATGAGAGGCCAGCCACATCTCTGAATAGAAACAAAAGAGCCATTTCATTCATCTCTAACAAGAATCACATTTTCTGCACAGTGGTGTACATAGAGATGTAAGGGCCCCATAGCAAGGATCAAACCAGGCCCCCCACACAGGACAGAAGGGTTTCTGCCTAAACCCTTTTCAATGACCCTTGGGCCATTTATTCCACTGCCTCATTTGCTAAAAGTTGTTCCTTTAGAGGGTAAAGTCTTGACCAAGTTTTCACCCCCAGTAGAAGAGGAGATAATCCCAACTAAGATTGGGCCCCCTCTTGCCCTGGGCCCCATAGCAGTCGCATGGTCTGCCGCTATGGTAGTTATGCCCCTGATTCTGTATATTCACTATGTTCATCTTACTAGGCCTCATAACCATGTCCATATTTCAGCCACCTAAAAAGGAATCTGAAATATGGATACCTTCCGGATTTTTCTCACAATTAACAAACAAATAAAAAAAAATAAAAAGTGGAAAACCCCTTTAAATTTGTTGTTGCTGCAGGACAAGTTCTTCTGTATGATTATAGCAGTTGTCCTTGTAATTATATCTGTTTCATAGGTGAGTTTCTCCATTGAAGCCAAAGTGCGGGGTTGTCCTGAGGAAAGAGTGAAGACTTTCACCATCAAACCAGTTGGATTTAAGGACTCCCTTACTGTGACTGTGCACTTTCAGTGTGACTGCAAATGTCAGGAGAAAGATGAACCCAATAGTGACTCATGTAATATGGGCAATGGGACCCTGAGTTGTGGAATTTGCCAGTGTTATACTGGATGGCTGGGACCCCACTGTGAGTGCTCGGAAGAAGAATACGATCGCACCCAGCAGGACCGCTGTGCCCAAAGTGAGAAGGATAGCGTGTGTTCTGGAAGAGGGGAGTGCATTTGTGGCCAGTGTGTGTGTCACAACAACGACTTGGGCAAAGTGTGGGGGAAATACTGTGAATGCGATGACTTCTCCTGCCACCGGTTCAAGGGCGAGATGTGCTCAGGTAAGAAATGCATATTTACTCAAGCATATTTTACAATTGATGAGTAACCAAAAGATGTGTAGGAAGAAAGGGGTAGAAACAGCTGTCTGCAGTGACTAACACAGCTTTAACCTATGTGGTTTTCTAAAAAATCCCTTACACATTATGGCCCATTTAAATGGCCAATATGCAAGGCAGAACAAACCGTTCACTCTCTGTCATTACATGTAGTATTCATTCTGTATGGGGATGAATGATCGTTACTACGATTGTTTTCCCCTATTCAGTTTCCTTGCTTGTCAGCAGCACACCCGATTTTACACAGGATGATGTGCTACTGACAAACCATGATTTTTAACGCATAAACCTTTCTCGAGTGATCAGCGGCACATTTACAGTAATCGGGGACGAGTGTTCGTACAAACATTCGCACCTGATAATTGTCCCGATAATGAGCCCTTAGACCAGTGTTTCCCAACCAGTGTGCCTCCAGCTGTTGCAGTTTGGCTGTGCGGGCATGCTGGGAGTTGTAGTTTTGCAACAGCTGGAGGCACACTGGTTGGGAAACACTGCCTTAGACTACTGTTGGCCAAACCCATGGACTGGCAAACAATGTAAAGTGTATAGAATGCTCCCCATTGTTTGGCTGACATTGAAAGTGTATGGGCACCTTAAAGGAAATGTGTCACCAAATATTTTTTCTGCCAGATAGCAACACATATCCTTTTTTTAACAATCTGTATTCATTTCTGGATTGTAGATATTTTTAATTCTATTTTCTGAACATGAATATGGGGGCGGCCATCTTGCCTGAGCTGTTCTTAACAGCATTTAGAGAGCATTTCAAAAATAGCGTTACGGCATCCACATGAGCCCTAGACACAATGAAAAAAAGGGACCCCATTGACTAGTATAAAAGAGTTTTCTAGGCATGCTGTGTGACCTGTGCAGAGGTCAGGAGGGAGTAGATAAGCTGTAATATCACCTACTGTGAATGGTGAATCCTGTGATATCTATACACAGAGGTGCTATCAGTCAATCTAATCCTGCCTGTAATGATATAAACTCTGTCTATGAATAAGCAGGTAACAGTATTAAAGTGATCTGTACAGACGTGGCGCCTATTATTAAGCTTAGTGGCCAGTGCGAAAACTGCAGGATTTTATGGGTTTTGTTTACATATAGATATTGACATGGAAAATTAAAATATAATATCACCAAAAATTCTTTAAAAATATGGTTTACATAAAAACGTGATTTAAACAATAGGTCATTTTCTGATGACACATTCCCTTTAAAGGGGTTGTCTCATCTGAGACTTTGGTTGCATATCGCTAGGGTATGCCAAAAAATGTCAGATAAGTGGAATATCCTCTGTAACCCACAACTATCTCTAGAAGGGGCACCCGAAATTGTTCTTGTGCTGTCCATTTATGTCTATTGGAGTTCCGAAGATATCCAAGTGAGTGCGCTCAGCTATTTTTGCAGTCTCCTAGAAATAAATGGAGGGTGGCTGCTCTCTGCTCACTTTGGGGTTAACATTCTGTAGATAGGTGTGAGTCAGAGGTGGGACCCGCATCTATCTGACATTGGTGGCTTATCCTACCAATAGGCCACCAATGTCTCAGATGCGAACTGAACAGTGGTCGCAATAAGGCCTGTACAAGTGTCATAGACGCCTGTTCAGGCCATTTTACTACCTGGAAAAAGTCTAAGGCGTACCAATACACCTCAGATTCCTTTCCCCCCCATTCATCAGTGCAGGACGTGCTGTGAATGGCACGAGCAGCGCAGCAATGCTGCTGGTGCCTGAAATAACCAAATGCAGCAAGGAGCTTTGTTATTGGTCGTTTGGGCAGGCTGCCAGAGCGGTATCCCAGGAGTTGCTGGACTCAGGAGAGTAGTGATCATCCCACACTGCGCGACGTACATCCCACACTGCGCGACGTACATCCCACACTGCGCGACGTACATCCCACACTGCGCGACGTACATCCCACACTGCGCGACGTACATCCCACACTGCGCGACGTACATCCCACACTGCGCGACGTACATCCCACACTGCGCGACGTACATCCCACACTGCGCGACGTACATCCCACACTGCGCGACGTACATCCCACACTGCGCGACGTACATCCCACACTGCGCGACGTACATCCCACACTGCGCGACGTACATCCCACACCGCATACACATACCTCCAAAGTGTCCATCTTTTGGAGGGACATACCCTCTCTTTGACCCAAGTCCCTCTGTCCCTCTTTGCTCCTTAAATGTCCCTCCTTTTGACCTGGGCAATTAATGCATAAATGTCCATTAATAAATTTACTAAATTGTTCCTTACTAAAGTGTCTGTATGGTTTCTACTTGTATATTAGACCATAAATTCATTATTTTGTGCAATTTATACCTTAAAAAAAATCTATAATTTGATGATTTATGTGCTAATATTTAAATGGATATTAAGGCTACTTTCACACTTGCGGCAGTGTGATCCGGCAAGCAGTTCCGTCGCTAAATCGCGCAGGGCAAAGACATTTTTTGGAGATCTGGTGACGTACTGGGGCTCTCCATGGTGCTGCCAGGAAGCCCGGTGACGTCACCAGCACTGATTTAGCGCTTCTCTAGCCAGTAAAACGGCAAGGGCAGCGGTAAAGCCCGCCCATCAGAGCCGGTGACGTCACTGAACACACTGCCGGGCGGAAGCTTCCGCCCGGCAGTGTGTTATGATAAACAAAAGAGCCCAAGCCCTGCATGATTTAGCACAGGGCAAGGGAGCGCATCGGAGCATAAGATGCTCCTATGCCTAGCCTCAGGTGGGCTGCCTGGGTGAAAATAAGGGTATGTCCGGGTTCAGCTCTGAACCCGGACAACCCTTTCAAGGCTAGGTCTACACAACGACATTTTGTCGCACCAATATCGCGCAACAATTTTTATAATGATAGTCTATGGTGTCGCACTGCGACACGACAGTCGCTAAAAATCCATTCGCATTGCGACACCATAGAATGTCATTATAAAAATTGGCGCGCAACAAATGTCATCGTGTAGACCTAGCCTAAAGCTGGACATAGATATAAGGTAGAGACATCTCTCATGGCCTTTCTAGATGTATATTTGGCTCAGCCTATTACACGCATACATGGGCAAGGGGAAAATATGCACTGTTCTTCTAGTCATGAGTTTTTCTGTAGACACCTCAGAAATTTCTGCTTGCAGGGTTTTCCGGTTTTAGGTTAATAGGGTAATATTTTTTTTTATTGCTTACCAATTTCAGCTTCATTCTTTGCTGTCAGTGAATGAGAACACTCATGATATTGCATTCAGAGGCGGTAAACCTGTTTATAGACGTGGATGTGGGATGTACCAGTATATAGACGCAGTGTGGGATGTACCAAGGGTAGGAAAATGGCCATACTTAGCTAGGTGAACAGCTGTGCACCAGATTTATCAAATGCAACTTTCTGCAGGGGTTCTAGTCCCTGGTGAGTGCACAGCAGGATATTGGTTGGCTAGGTGAGAGGTCACTGATATCTGTCTAGGAGGAGACATTTCTTCTTCCTAGATGACCGCCAAATTACATACTCTTTCCCAGAGAGCATTGTGTGGCCTACAAGACTCTCTACGCTAACTGGCAGACTCCACAAGGAGATAGGGTACCCCCTTTGACTTACTTCAAAAAAGTCAAAAGGACTATGTGATAAAATAAATATGTACACACAAGTACATGAATAATTATACATTCTACTGAACAGAACCGCACATAAAATCTAATGCACCTTTGAGTTTGGTTGAGCGGTACCATAAATAGCCATCTTGGGTACCCTTCGAAAGTTGGCTACACTCATTTCCTTTTTGGGCAGACTAGATGGGCCAAATGGTTCTTATCTGCCGACACATTCTATGTTTCTATGATATAGTAATATCCAATAGGATACCATAGGATACAATAGTATCCAGTGTAGGCATGCTCTGTGAGCAACAGCTGCAGTAGTTTGTTACAATGTATCAGTGTGGAGGTCAGGCTGTTAAGCCTCATGTTGTGGTATGGACTGTGATTTTTATTTTTATTGTTTATGAACACAGGTAGGAAGTGGTGATGCGGTCATATTGTGTGAGTGGGTGCTATGAGTCTGAACATTAGTAAATATCATAATCACATTGTCTGGAAATGTCTATCAGACAACACAGTGAGTCGGCTCCTGATTCACCACCTCTGCCATTACTGTTACCACCCACATTTTCCTAATCATTGCAGTTGTGACAGGTATTTACTGCTGCGGGGTTTGGATTCTTGCCGCTTGGTTCACAGCTCACCTTCCCGTATTACAAGTGCTAATCTGCAATCGTCACTAAAACAGTAGATGACAGATTAACCAGTGACCATAGCTAATCCTCCGCTTCTGATTTCAGTATAAGGCCTCTTTCACACGAACGTATTGGTTCCGTTCCGTGCATTGGGGACCTCAATTTGCTGCAACGTCGGTGCGGCAGCCGGAACGGATCCAGACCCATTCAACTTGAATGGGTCCATGATCCGTCCGTTCCACAAAAAGATAGAGCAAGCTTTTGCGGAATGGAAGCACGGATCAGAACCCCACGGAAGCATTCCGTAGTGCTTCCATGGGGTTCCGTTACGTGCTTCTGTTCCACACCGCATCTCCGGATTTGCTGACCCATTCAAGTGAATGGGTCCGCATCCGTGATGCGGAATGCACACGGCCGGTGCCCCGTGTATTGCGGAACCACCGTATGCTGCCCGCAATATGGCCACGGGAGCACCAGGGCCGTGTAAAAGAGGCCTAACAGTGACATACACTAGTCAAGAAAAGGATGTGTAGTCTAAGTTTTCATGATTAACTGGATGGTGATAAGCGTACCGTAAATACCTGCCCAACAATAAAAAAAATAAAAAAAACTTACATATAATGAAGATAGAATCATACTGCCAGAGTTGAGAGCCGTCAAGTAGGAGCCTTTACATGGCCGTTTTGAGATTCTACAAGTCCCTTACAGCAGCCTTGATGATGGTCGGGGTTGTGCATTCATGGCAATTGTTAAGGAAATTCATTGGCCCAGGATGATAAGTCATTACCTGGTCACAGGACAGATGACAATTGTCTGATCGGGGAATGGGGGGGGGGGTTCTGGCCAATAGGACACCCACTGATCACAAGAACAGGGGTCCCACGTTTCCCGTTTAATGGAGCAGCAGTGGAGCATGAACCCTGTTGCTGCGTTCAATCTTTATAAGACTGCCGGAGATGGTGTAATGCCACATACCTCTTACATCCAGTGAGGTCTCCTTTTATGTAGATGTTCTCTTTCTTCATCTTCTCCATTCAGACCAGACCACCATGATTTTTATTTTTTTGCCATCTCACGTCTCTGCAGAGTTTGACAGACATCTTAGTTTCCTACTTTTCCATCATCCTCCCACCTTCTCAACATCCCATCATGCACCCCCAATACTGTGCTGCTGTGCTCCCCAAAACTATACTGCAGAAACAGATAAACCCCCTGAAAATACTAGTTACACACAGATAGCGCCCCCTTTAATAATTATTGGAACACAAGGCTCTAAAAAATAACTGCACCCAACAAATAGTGCCCCTGACACTAATAGTGTAACCATAATGTCCCCCAAAAATAACTGTGCTAAGCTGATACTGTGCCAGGGCACCTCCACAGTAATAGTACTCCCAAAGTCCCAACAATAGTAATAATTCTGTGCCAGAGTGCATTTAGTAGTAATAGTGCTCCTACAGTGCCCCCAACAGTAATTGTGGCCCACAAATAATAATGCTCCCAAAGTCCCCCAGTTGTAATAAAGCAGACCATAATGCCCTGATAGTAATAATTCTCTTTATAATGTGTGACAGTAGAAAAACGCCCCCTTATAGTGTGCGCCAGTACAAAAAAATGCCCCGTTGTGTGGCAGAAAAAAAAGTAGAGCCAATGTCCCCAGTTCCCTTATGTGTTCCAGTGACCCGTACTGTTTGCCACTACAAAACATACTTGGTGTCACTAGTTGAGCTTAGGTGCCCATAGTTCCCTTATAATTTGTGCCAGTATAAAATACTCCTATATAGTGCCCCCATAGTGATCCTTCCCTGTCCCCATAGTGCCCTCCATAATATGCCAGTATAAAATGCCCCTATAGACTGCCCCACATAAATGCCCCCATAATGCTCCTCTCCCCATAGTGGCACCAAAATGGGTGCCAGTATTAAATGCCCCTATATAATGCCCCCATAGTGCTCTTCTCCCCCACTTCTCCATAGTGCCCCCCATAATCAGTACCACATATACTTACCTTATGCTGCTGTCAGTGATGAGATGCAGGCCTCTTCCGTCCTGTGTCCTGCACTGCACGGCTCAGGCAGCGCGATAGCGTCATCGCGCCGCCTGCACCGGCCTCTGATAGGCTGCAGGCACTAGGCCTGCAGCCTATCAGGGGAACGGGCAAGGAAGGCGCCTCTCCCCTGCCCCGCCGCAGCATTAATCTGTATCGCTGCCCTGAGGACGGCGATACAGATGAATATAGAGATGAGCGCTTCCACAATGGAAGCGCTCATGATCACTTCTGCTGCCCTGCCGCTGGTCAGAAATGGCCCCACACTGGGCACCTGTGCAGCCGAACCGGTGCTATGCCAAGAATTAGTAATCGTCCAGGGAACACAGGCAGGAGCAGCAATATGCGCTCCTGCCTGTACTCACTGCGCTGCTGCGGCCCCATTAATAAAATGTCCTCCGTACACCGCTGAGCTGTCAGCGGTGTACAGAGAACAGAGTTTTAAGAGCACATGGAATGGTGCACTTTAGGTAGGAAAAGTTTAGTAAAAATAGAAAATTTATAAATAAAGTATATTAGAGATAGTTTTATTAGGGCATTAGGGAGAACATATTAAAAGTTTATGTAAAGGTTTAATTACTATTTAAACAACCCAAAAGAACTAAGGATAGGAGCAGGAGTAGAAGGAATGTGCCCATGTGTTCCTGGATGGATGGTATCTACTGTTTTGGGTGGATACTTATGTTATCTTTGCTGTTTTTGTCTGCCTAAGGCCTCATGCACACAGCCGTTGTTTTGGTCCGCATCCGAGCCGCCAATTTGGCGGCTCGGATTCGGACTAATTCACTTCAATGGGGCCGCAAAAGATGTGGACAGCACTCCGTGTGCTGTCCGCATCCGTTGCTCCGTTCCGTGGCCCCGCCAAAAAAATATAACATGTCCTATTCTTGTCCGCGCTTTGCGGACAAGAATAGGCAGTTATATGTAAAGGCTGTCCATGCCGTTCTGCAAATTGCGCAATGCACACGGACGCCATCCGTGTTTTGCAGATCCGCGATTTGCGGACCGCAAAACACACCACGGTCATGTGCATGCAGCCTAATAGACACTGAATGAAGCAGTAGTGCACATGTGTGACCACCGCTGCATTGAAACTCACAACCACAGTAAGCAGAACAGGTGGCTGGGGAACCCCATTCTGTTGATCAGTGGAGGCCCCAGTGGTGGAGTGCCCAGCGCTCATACAGTTACCACCTATCCTGCAGATGACAACTTTAAATGTTTCAAATATGTTGTAATTATCTGAAAAAGTATCGGATATATGATCTACGGTAATTCACTCTGTATTTAAAGAGGTTTTCTAGGAGTATTGCGGTATATTGATGACCAATCCTCAGTATAGGTCATCAATATCTGATCGTTGGTGGCCCTACTCCCAGAACTCCAGCAGATCATCTGTATGAAGAGGATGTGCTGAGGCCTCATGCACACGACCGTTGTTTTGGTCCGCATCCGTTGCTCCGTTCCGTCGATCTAGTCCGTTTTGCGGACAAGAATAGGTAGTTATATCAATGGCTGTCCGTGTCGTTCCGCAAATTGCGGAACGCACACGGACGCCATCCGTGTTTTGCGGATCCGCAATTTGCGGATCGCAAAACACACAACGGTCATATGCATGAGGCCTTAGGGTCACGTTCATCAGTCAAATCATCTAGGTGCAGCTCAGTTCCATTCAAGGGAATGGGCCTGAGCTGCAATACCAACCACAGCCACTACACAATGAAAGGTGCTGTGCTTGGAATGCTTTGAGAAGGCCACATCGCTCACCGAAGCGCCACAATGTCTTCAAACAACTGATCGGTGCTGCTGCCGGGTGTCTCAGACCCCACCAATTGGATACTGATGACCTAAGGATGGCTCATCAATATTATACTCTCAAAAATGCCTTCAATGGGCAAAAATGTCTATTATTGTAAAATAGTAAAGTTTGTACATTGCATTATGGAGCTGTATCTTTTAAACTAATATTGTTTCTTCTGATCACAGTAAAACTGCCTACATTTTTTGAAAATTCTATAGTGTTTTTTTTATTTTATTTTTGTAGTATGAATGTGTTATGTGAAGGGGGTTGTAGGTAATATATAAGTATATATAATACTGTAAGAATCCGTAGTCTGCTCAAGCAGAGTAATATCAACGATAATAAACTAAATATTCACTTTAACTAGGTGTGTCCGCAGCCTATCAATCAACTACATCTCTCGGCTATTTGAAGAATTTAGAACTTGCACTGACTTGTATGTATACTGATAATGAAACACAATACTGCAGCCTTTCTACTACGGCCTTTCAGACCTTTAAAGGGGTTGTCCGGGTTCAGAGCTGAACCCGGACATACCTCTATTTTCACCCAGGAAGCCCCCCTAACTTGAGCATCGGAGCAGTTCATGCTCCGATGCTCTCCTTTGCCCTGCGCTAAATCGCGCAGGGCAAAGGCATTTTTTGGAGTTCCGGTTACGTGCCGAGGCTCTCCATGGGGCTGCCAGGAACCCCGGTGACGTCACTGGCACTGATGGGCGGGATTTAGCGTTGCCCTAGTCAGTAAAATGATCTAGAACAGGGCAAAGTAGAGCATCGGAGCATGAACTGCTCCGATGCTCAAGTCAGGGGGGCTGCCGGGGTGAAATTATGGGTATGTCCGGGTTCAGCTCTGAACCCGGACTACCCCTTTAACCCCATAAAGCCTCATTTATACGTCAGTGTTTCACGGACATGTGCTGTGCGTGTTTTCCATTCATTTTAATGTGTGTATTCAGACACCAGTGTCCGTGGGTCAGTGTTTTTAGCACAGATGCTCTATTTTGTCCGTGTTCACGGATCCATCACATCCATTATAGTCTATGGGTCAGTGAAAACCACTGATGCAACACCGATACCATCCGTGTTGTATCCGTGTTTCACAGATCATTAAGAAGAGATGCTTTAAAAATTATTTTTCAGCTGTTCAGTGTCAGTGAAACACAGATGCAACGCAGACAGCACACGAATCCTTCACGGACAGCTTCACGGATGCTTTACTGACCACCTGCTCACGGATTTGAGCATAGACACGGACGTGTGCATGAGGCTTAAAGCCTCATACAGACGTCCGTGGAACATGGTCCGTGAGATACCAGACTGGCATTGCAGGAGCGCACTGCGTCATTGGTTGCTATGACGCCGCGCGCTCCTGCAATGCCAGTCCGGTATCTCACAGACCGTGTTCCACGGACGTCTGTATGAGGCTTAATTCTGAACACAAAAAATATGAGGGAGAATTTATCACACCCTGCACTCCAGAATTCTGGCCTTAAAAAGTCACAAAATAGGGCTTTTGCAACATTTTGTACTTATTTGTGCAAAAGTTGCATCTTTCTACATTTTTACATACCCACTCCAGTTCTGGAAAGTGGGTGTGGTTAACCCTTTCAAGACCAGACCAATATTTTATTTATATACCTACAATGTTGTTTACAAACAAACTGCCCAAAATAATCATAACTATAGTTCATTTTATTACAACAAATTCATAACATATAATGTACACAATAAAATAAAAATAGCAGGGAACACCAGCAGAAAGGCAATGCCAAAATCCACTGGCCTATGCCGCTATCACCCACCAATAGTTGTTAAACATGTCCAGCACAACTAAGTTATGAATGCAAAAAATCAAAAAAGTAATATCAATAATTGTTTAGCCCAATATAATAAGAAGCTAAAAATGTAGCTTATAAGAATATCACACTAAACGTGTACAAATCCCTAAAAAGAACAAAACTCTAAGGTGAAACCTATCACTCAACAGAGCCAATAGCCAAAGACAGAGGTACAGCAAAGGCTAAATATAAGAGCAGGAGAAAAAGTAAATCCCCCAAAAAATAAAAGTGAAAGACCCTATAGTGAAAGGGTGAAATGAGCCAAGAAAATAGTTGTAATCAAATCAATGTATACCGCAGGACATGATGGGGGGTGAGAAGAGCAGCGCAGGTCAAGATAGCGCAGCAGCAGATTCCACCCTTTGCAGTGCAGATCCACAGATCCTGTAAGAAGCTGACTCATAGCCAGTTTAGGAATGTTGTGGACTGTCAGCTTAACATTGTTGGCACCTCTTCTATTACGGCTTATAGTGTTTGTGAAATAACAGGAGAAGCACTTTCCTAGTGGAATTTCCTCTAATAATAGGAAAGGTTTACAATGCAAACAGAGGGAGAGGTGGTGTCCTACTGGAATGACCAAACTGACCTTGTTCTAGCAATTGGGCAAGGCCTGTAGAGCAGCTCCCCCATTCCAACATTCCATGTTGACATACGAAAACCTCTCCAGCTACCCTCAGCTTAGAGTACCCAGCATCCAAATACATTGTTTTAGTGCTGCTCAGATGTGCATCAGAGACTCAATCACAGATGATGTCCTATTTAAGGGGACACTACTATCAGGTTGCTTTTATCACATATTAAGAGCCAATATGTGTAAATTATAAAAAAAAAATTCACACAAAAAACAGGTGGATGATTTTCTAGATATAGGTTTTTGAATTCACTCAATGTATTTTATATCCTGTCCTGGCTGTATAACTTCATCCTTTATTTGCACTTTTAGGACAGCCAACAGCCCCACTTGACCTACTCAGTCAGACCGTTCACTGCCGCCAGAGAGGGAAGGGGATGCGAGACTCAATTAGAGCATCACACATCACACTGATAAGTGCAAGGACTTTCGGTGGTCATCTTTATCTAGGCATATCAAGAGAACAATACAGCTGTCACAGTGTTATCCCAGTTCTACTAATCTACTATTATGCTAACAGAACCTTTTTCTCTAGCAGCAGCAGCAAGTTAACAAAGGCTTAAGTCTGTAGTACAATGGCTGATTTTCTGGCTGATAATCATTAACGAACGTTCGCATGAACGCCTGTTAGCGATCATCTTGCAGTGTAATACTGCTGCTGATTCCATGCTTGAAAATCACCGCTTGCCGGTGGCAGATTGTGCTGTCTAATAGTGATCTGCCACCAGCAAACCACTAAGCAGCGGTCTCCTCCGCTAGCTTGCAAGCAATTACCGGGAGGGAACTTCTTCAATTTGTGGCTAGATTCTTGTGTAAATGAGTGGGGTATGACTATCACTTATCATAAAAACATACCTGTCACGGCTGTATGTGAGCAACAATAGTATACACAGTAAAAGAGCTACTGACCGGACCCAAACTAGGGAGGATAAAGGGTGACCCCTGTCCGACCCTCAGAGCTCTCCCTATGCTGCTAAAGCACATGCCCGGATCCAAATGGCGGAACGAGGCATGCCCACGTGCCTAAGACTGATGACCACTGTAACCCCTACAATAGTGGAAGGGGCACGGCCACCGGTGCCCTACTCAGTATATGGAGGGAACCGTGGCCACCTCAGATCCAGTCAGAAAATAATCAGGTACACAACAATGTCTGTACACTTAGCTGAAGGTGTTGCAGCCGCAGAGAAGACGGATCCAAGGACAGCTGGCAATATCCGGAGTGCTTGCTGCAGCAGAACACAGGTCCAGTGAACTGATAGCTACAAGTGAAGATACTAAAGCAAGAGCTACAACTGAAATGAGAACTATAATCCACGCCCTACAATAGGAGGAGGGGTGATATAAAGAGAGGGAAATCAAACGCATGAGGAACAGCTGGGAGGAAGGAAACCAAAAGTAAACAGAGCAGTGAGAACTCCTCCCAGCTCTAGTAGTGACATCATCACAGGAGTGGAGAAACAGAGCTGTGAGAACGTCCCAAAGCTCTGGTAGTGACAGTACCCCCCCCCCTCTACGGGTGGACTCCGGACACCCAGGACCCACCTTCTCAGGATGAGCCCTATGAAATGCCCTGATGAGGCGAGTGGCTTTAATGTCCGACACCGGAACCCACATCCTCTCCTCAGGACCATAACCCTTCCAATGAACGAGGTACTGAAGAGAACCGCGGACAATGCGAGAGTCCACAATTCTGGAAACCTCAAACTCCAGATTGCCATCAACCAAAATCGGAGGAGGAGGCAAAGAGGAGGGTACCGTGGGCTGGACATATGGTTTTAAGAGAGATCTGTGAAATACATTATGTATCTTCCAAACCCGTGGAAGATCAAGACGGAAGGCAACAGGATTGATGACTGACAAGATTTTATAAGGCCCAATAAACTTGGGACCCAATTTCCAGGAGGGAACCTTCAGTTTAATGTTTCTTGTAGACAACCACACCAGATCACCCACATTCAGGTCCGGACCAGGCACACGTCTCTTATCAGCCACACGCCTATACCTCTCACTCATCTTTTTAAGATTACTCTGAATCTTTTGCCAAATGGTAGACAAAGACGAGGAAAATCTCTCCTCCTCAGGTAAACCAGAAAGAGCCCCTCCCGAGAATGTCCCAAACTGCGGATGGAACCCATATGCACCAAAGAATGGTGACTTATCAGAAGATTCCTGACGACGGTTGTTCAGAGCAAACTCGGCAAGAGGGAGAAATGAACACCAATCCTCCTGGTTCTCTGCCACAAAACAGCGCAAATATGTCTCCAGATTCTGATTGAGGCGCTCAGTCTGACCATTCGACTGCGGGTGAAAGCAGAAGAGAAGGACAGCCGAACCCCCAGGCGAGAACAGAAAGCCTTCCAGAACCTGGACACAAACTGCGTGCCTCTATCGGAAACAATATCAGAGGGAATGCCGTGCAATTTAACAATATGGTCGACAAAAGCTTGCGCCAACGTTTTAGCATTGGGTAAACCAGGGAAAGGTACGAAATGAGCCATCTTGCTAAAACGGTCCACCACCACTAGGATCACCGACTTCCCCGAGGAACGAGGAAGATCCGTGATAAAGTCCATGGACAGGTGTGTCCAAGGACGGGAAGGTATGGGTAACGGGAGAAGGGAACCTGAAGGCCGTGAACGAGGGACCTTAGCGCGAGCGCACGTCTCACAAGCAGCCACAAAACCCTCCACCGACTTACGAAGAGCCGGCCACCAAAATCTCCGAGCAATGAGATCTACCGTGGCTCTACTCCCGGGGTGACCAGCAAGAACCGTATCATGATGCTCCTTAAAGAGTTTGTGACGTAGCTCAGGAGGCACGAACAACTTCCCAGAAGGACAACGGGCAGGTGCCTCAGTCTGGGCAGCCTGGACCTCGGCCTCCAAATCGGAATATAGAGCAGAAACAACTACCCCCTCCGCCAAAATGGGACCCGGGTCCTCGGAGTTTCCTCCTCCCGGAAAACAGCGAGAGAGAGCATCAGCCTTCACATTTTTTATCCCAGGTCGGAATGTAACAACAAAATTGAATCTGGAGAAGAACAGAGACCATCTGGCCTGTCTCGGATTCATACGCCTGGCCGACTCCAAGTATGCCAGATTCTTATGGTCGGTAAAAACGGTGATAGGGTGCCTGGCCCCCTCCAACCAATGGCGCCATTCCTCAAAAGCCAACTTGATGGCCAACAACTCCCTATCTCCCACATCATAGTTTCTCTCTGCCGGGGAGAGTTTTTTAGAGAAAAAGGCACAGGGTCGCCATTTGGCAGGAGAAGGGCCCTGGGACAAAACCGCACCCACACCCACCTCGGAAGCATCCACCTCAACAATAAAAGGTAAGGAAACATCGGGATGCACCAAGACGGGAGCAGACGCAAAACTCTCTTTAATCTTAGAAAAGGCTGCAAGCGCCTCCTCCGACCAAGAGGAAAAATCCGCCCCCTTTTTTGTCATGTCAGTGAGGGGTTTGACAACAGAGGAATAATTCAAAATGAACTTTCTGTAATAGTTCGCAAAACCCAGAAAGCGCATCAATGCCTTCTGATTCTCAGGAAGCTCCCACTCAAGTACAGCACGGACCTTCTCCGGATCCATGCGAAAACCAGAAGCAGAGAGGAGAAAACCCAGAAATTGAATCTCCGATACCATAAAAAGACATTTCTCCAGCTTGGCGTACAATTTATTTTCCCGCAGAATCTGCAGAACCTGAAAAAGATGATCCTGATGGGTCTGAACATCAGGGGAAAAAATCTAAATATCATCAAGATACACCAATACAAATTTCCCCATTAAATGGTAGAAAATACTATTAACAAAATGCTGAAAGACGGCCGGAGCATTCATCAGGCCGAAAGGCATAACGAGATGCTCGAAATGCCCGTTAGGGGTATTAAAGGCCGTTTTCCATTCATCCCCCTCTCTGACCCTGACCAGGTTGTACGCGCCTCTCAAATCCAATTTGGAAAACACCTTGGCCCCAACAATTTGGTTGAAGAGGTCCGGGATCAGAGGAAGGGGATAGGGATCGCGAATCGTGATACGGTTCAGCTCCCTAAAATCTAGGCAAGGTCTCAGAGAGCCATCTTTTTTTTTAACAAAAAAAAACCCTGCGGCCACAGGTGACTTTGAGGGACGAATATGCCCCTTCTCGAGACTCTCAGAGATATAAGTTCGCATTGCGATTCTTTCCGGTTGTGAGAGATTGTAGAGGCGTGCTTTTGGCAGCTTGGCGCCGGGAATGAGGTTAATGGGACAGTCAAACTCCCGGTGAGGAGGTAGCTCCTGAACACCGCTCTCGGAAAACACGTCCGAGAAATCAGAGAGAAATTATGGCACAGTTTTAGTAGACACCTCTGCAAAAGTCGCTGTGAGACAATTCTCTCTATAAAAGTCACTCCACTCATTTATTTGCCTTCCTTGCCAATCAATAGTGGGGTTATGTCTAGTGAGCCAGGGTAACCCCAAAACTAGAGGAGAAGGCAATCCGTTAAGGACAAAACAAGATATATCCTCCACATGAGTGTCACCTACAGCTAGCCGGATATTGTGAACAATGCCCTTCAGAGATCTCTGTGAGAGTGGAGCAGAGTCAATAGCAAAAATAGGTATATCCTTTTCTAATGTGCAAACCTGAAAACCATGCATGGCTACAAATTGAGTGTCAATAAGATTGACGGCCGCTCCACTATCGACAAAAATCTCACAAGAAATGACTTTGCTCTCTAGCACCACCCTGGCAGACAGGAGAAAACGGGAACTGCAGGTCAGAGGAAAAGCATCAATTCCTACATCAACTTTGCCCAAAGTAGCAGATGAAGCAGAGTTTGATGATTTACCTTTTGAGGTTTTTCTCTTATTATCACTCTTAGTACAGTTCAAGAATCTCCTAGACGGACAAACATTTGCCAAATGACCTATGCCCCCACAACAAAAACACACCATACTCTGAGGACTAAATCCTCTTTTATCAGGGGCAAGTCGACCTAGCTGCATGGGCTCCTCCTTAGAGGGGAGCGAGACAGGATGAGGCCCCTGCACACTGAATGAGTCCGCACCACTGCCCCTAGACTGACAATGGATGGACAGAGAGGTCTCGTTTCTTTCTCTTAGACGCCTGTCAAGGCGTACCGCCAATGACATGGCAGACTCTAAGGACGTTGGTCTCTCATGGAAAGCAAACGCATCTTTCAATCTCTCTGAGAGACCATGACAGAACTGACTCCGGAGTGCAGCATCATTCCAACCCGAATCAGCTGCCCATCTCCGAAATTCAGAACAATAAAGCTCCGCAGACAGTTTGTTCTCGCATAAAACACGTAAGTTAGATTCGGCCAGAGCAACACGATCCGGGTCATCATAAATCTGCCCCAGGGCCACAAAAAATCTTTCCACGGATCGAAGGGAGGGATCCCCTGATGGCAGCGAAAAAGCCCAAGTCTGAGCATTACCCCTGAGCAGGGAGATGACAATCCTCACCCTCTGCTCCTGATTACCAGAGGAGTGGGGACACAAGCAAAAATGGAGTTTGCATGCCTCTCTGAAGCGAACAAAATTCTCACTGCCCCCGGAGAACGTTTCCGGAAGTGAGACCTTTGGCTCGCAACAGACTCCATGAGCCGGAGCAGAGCCCAATGCTTGAAGCTGAGTCATAGATTGACGGAGATCCGCTACTTCCAAAGAAAGACCCTGCATGCGGTCAACCAGGCCAGAAAGCGGATCCATGTCAAAAAAGGACGGTTTTGGTGGATTATAATGTCACGGCTGTATGTGAGCAACAATAGTATACACAGTAAAAGAGCTACTGACCGGACCCAAACTAGGGAGGATAAAGGGTGACCCCTGTCCGACCCTCAGAGCTCTCCCTATGCTGCTAAAGCACATGCCCGGATCCAAATGGCGGAACGAGGCATGCCCACGTGCCTAAGACTGATGACCACTGTAACCCCTACAATAGTGGAAGGGGCACGGCCACCGGTGCCCTACTCAGTATATGGAGGGAACCGTGGCCACCTCAGATCCAGTCAGAAAATAATCAGGTACACAACAATGTCTGTACACTTAGCTGAAGGTGTTGCAGCCGCAAAGAAGACGGATCCAAGGACAGCTGGCAATATCCGGAGTGCTTGCTGCAGCAGAACACAGGTCCAGTGAACTGATAGCTACAAGTGAAGATACTAAAGCAAGAGCTACAAGTGAAATGAGAACTATAATCCACGCCCTACAATAGGAGGAGGGGTGATATAAAGAGAGGGAAATCAAACGCATGAGGAACAGCTGGGAGGAAGGAAACCAAAAGTAAACAGAGCAGTGAGAACTCCTCCCAGCTCTAGTAGTGACATCATCACAGGGGTGGAGAAACAGAGCCGTGAGAACGTCCCAAAGCTCTGGTAGTGACAATCCCACATAGCATAAGGGTCCTTTTACACAGACCGATGATCTGTCAGATTATTGGGAACGAAGTAGATGCTCCTGATCATTGTCAGATTATCAGTGGAGATGAGGGCTGCATTTACCGCTGTATGGGGACAAGCAATGTTGTTCCAGCTCAGCAGATCATTGTTTATACACCACCATCTGCTGTACAGGAAGAAGGTTTTTCTATACCGCCCGAACAACACGATCACCTGATGAACAAGTGCTTGTTCATTGGATGATTGCCATCACCTTTACACTTACAGATAATCGAAAATAAGCGTTTTTGCAAACATTCATCCATAAAAGTCTGCCAGATCTTTCATTTGTGTAAAATGATCCTAACATCTAAGAAATGTTTATAGATGGTGGAGCAGCCCAAACCTCCTGATAACATCAAGAGTAAAGTTCACAGCTTTGTTTTTTCACATTTTACTAGCACTAGCAGTATTCCTATAGAGTCCAGCCAGTTATTTCCTATGAACTGAGAAAGTAGTAGGAAGTGCCACAATTGTGTGGAGTAATAGGAGGAGTTATAGAAGAGGTTATAAGGAGTAATAGTAAGAGATATAGGGAGAGATTATATGGAATAACAGGAAGAGATATAGGGAAAAGTTATATGGAGTAATAAGAGGTATAGGCAGTGGTTATATAAAATATTAGGAAGAGGTATACTGTAGGAGAGGGTATGTGGAGTAATAGGATGAGATATAGAGAGAGGTTATATGGAGTAATAGGAGGAGATATAGTGAGAGGTTATATGGAGTAATAGAAGGAGATATCAGGAGAGGTTATATGGAGTAATAGGGGGAAATATAGGGAGAGGTTATATGGGGGACATATAGGGAAAGGATGTATGGAGTAATAGGAGGAAATATAGGGAAGGTTATATGTAGTAATGGGGGAGATATAGGGAGAGGTTATATGGAGTAATGGGAGGAGATATAGGAGGAGGTTATATGGAGTAATAGAAGGAGATATAAGAAGAGGTTATATGGAGTAATAGAATGAGATATAAGGAGAGGTTATATGGAGTAATAGTAAGAGATATAGGGAGAGGCTATATGGGGGACATATAGGGAGAGGTTATATGGAGTAATAGGAGGAAATATAGGGAAAGGTTATATTTAGTAATAGGAGAAGATATAGGCAGAGGTTATATGGAGTAATAGGAAAAGATATATGGAGAGGTTATATGGAGTAATAGGAGATATAGGGAGAGCTATATATGGAGTAATAGGATTAGATATAGGGAGAGGTTATATGGAGTAATAGAAGGAGATATAAGGAGAGGTTATATGGAGTAATAGGAGGAGATATAGGGAGAGCTATATATGGAGTAATAGGATGAGATATAGGGATAGGTTATATGGAGTAATAGGAGAAGATATAGGGAGAGGTTATTTGGAATATTAGGAGATAGAGGGAGAGGTTATATGGAGTAATAAGAGGTGATAGAAGGAGAGGTTATATGGAATAATAGGAGGAGCTATAGGGGAAGTTATATGGAGTAATAGGAGGCGATATAGGGAGAGGTTATATGGGGGACATATAGGGAGAGGTTATATGGAGTAATAGGAGGAAATATAGGTAGAGTTTATATGGAGTAATAGTAAGATATATAGGGAGCGGTAATATGGGGTAATAGGAGGAGATATAGGGAGAGTTTATATGGAGTAATATCAAGAGATATAGGGAGTGTTTATATGGAGTAGTAGGACGAGATATATGGAGAGGTTATATGGAGTAATAGGAGGAGATATAGGGAAAGGTTATATGGAGTTATAGTAGAAGATATAGGGAGAGGTTATATGGGGTAATAGGAGGAGATATAGAGAGATTTTATATGGAGTAATAGGCGGAGATATAGGGATAGTTTATATGGAGTAATATCAAGAGATATAGGGAGTGGTTATATGGAATAGTAGGACGAGATATATGGAGAGGTTATATGGAGTAATAGGAGGAGATATAGGGAGAGGTTATATGGAGTAATAGGAGGAAACTAAATGGATAGTTTAGATGTTAGGGGAATTTTCTTTGCTGAAATTTAGAAAGTAATAGAATGTGTAAGAGTATATCATTTTGGTTTCACAACAGGATATAGTAGGCTGACTATGTGGGATAATTGGTCAGGCTAAGCCACTTTAAATGGGATTTTTATTATTTTTTTGTAAACATCACATTTTGGCTAAATTTATTTCGTCATACAACAATGTTCACAGTACAAAGATTGAGACAAAACATGTTCCCCTTCATATACGTAGTTCTTACTATTTTTACTTTGGTAAACCAAAGTCATCATCTAATGTGTAAACTTCTTTGACTTCTGTGATTCCAACTTTTACTGTGCAGAGGGCAAAATGTCTGTTTTTACCATCAAAATTACTCATCAAAGAGGCAAACACATGAAACTAGATAACATCCTCGCCTCAGAAATCTTACATTCCTTTGGTGGGGGATCTGAAATTTCCCACAGTCCTACATGTGTAGTAATAGAACACTAGGGATGGAGTTGCCATTTAAGAAATTCCATAGGTTTTTCACTTAACATTGTCAGAAGGTCAAAGATCGCTGTGTAGCTCTGTCTGCCTTGCAACTACGGTAATGAAAGTGAACAAAATCGTATGGTGACCTGAAACTTACCATGACCAAAATACAACAGTCACAATGTCACAGCTAAATTTGCCATGTAGCCCTAGCCTAAATGTGATACTTATCACATGTATGGCAAACAATATACCCAGAAAATAGCACCTATAGGCCCCTTTACAAAGGCCAACTCAGCAGGGACTTATCCACAACGAATTATTCATTCCCAATAATTGGCAGATCATCAGCAGAGGTAAGAACTGCATTCACATATAGCAGTGACTTCTGCTATATGAGGACAAGCAATTGCAGCCAGTGGCAGTCATTTTTTATGAACATCAGATTACAGTTAAGTCAGGACAATCTGCTACCCAAAAACAATGATTTTCACCTTTAAACAGGGCAATTATCGGGAATGCGCATTCCTAGGAACACTGCTTTCCCATAATTACCAAAGTCGTCAGCCCATATAAAAGGGCCTTAAGTTCTAGAAGTCATTGTTTATATAGGGATATGATGCTATCATCTCTCACCCTTGGTCCTTGTAGCCTGGCTTGCCATACAATTATGTCTAAAGGACTCTTTACAAGGGGCCAATGATTGGGATAATTATGGGGGCGTTCCTATAAACACTTGTTCCTGATAACTGCCCTGTGCCAACGATCACTCGATGAATGAGTAAACGTTCCCCCCTTTGATGAAAGCATCGTTGATGCGGACACCAAACTTATTACTTCAGGGCAGCAGAAACAATGACTCTGTATGGAGGTGCAGCTTTCACCTCTGCTAAGATCAGGCAATTATCGGGAACAAACGGTTCATCCACACTAATTGTAAATGGGCCTTTACATAAGCTTGTGTGTCATATTTTCTGTCTTTCAGGACATGGACAGTGTAACTGCGGGGATTGTATTTGTGACTCTGACTGGACAGGAGATTACTGTAACTGCACCACCCGCACAGACATGTGCATGTCCAGCAGCGGTCTCCTTTGCAGTGGAAGGGGACAGTGTGTCTGCGGAAAGTGTGACTGTACCCAACCTGGTTCATATGGAGACACCTGTGAAAAATGTCCAACTTGTCCAGATGCCTGTACCTTTAAGAAGTAAGTGTTTTCCAGTAGACCCTCTTGTTATGCAGATTGCATAACTTTGCCCTATAACATCCTTCTTCTTATCAGTTTGTAGATCCTTCTGTTATACACATATAAATCCCATATAATCTCCTCCTGGAGAGAGAGAGGAGTATTGCTCATGGCAAGTGTCAAGTCACTGCTTTGCTCCTATGCATTACACTTATTCATTACTGTGCTAATGTGCACCCTTAAACCCATTTGTTCTTACAGTAGGTCCAAAAATCTGTGGTTATAAATTTCCTAATATATTTTTATAGAGTCAAGAGCTTGATTTTTCTGATACAGATCTCTAAATTTCATGTATAGCCATAGCATTAAAAGATACAATTCTGGCTGCCTGCAATCGCCACTAGGAGAAGCTGTAGAGCTTACCCACACTGTTTAAATGGTTATTCCAATAATTTCAAGTTATCCCCTATCCACAGGATAGGAAATAAATATTACATTGTGGAGGGTCCTACTACTGGGACCCCCACTGTACTCTGCAGGGCCTCCCAAAATAGGCAAAGTGGCAGGTCAATCATGTGCATTGTCATTGGTTCTGTACTCTGCTATGTCTGTCAGTCCCATAGAGATGAATGCAGCAGCAGTAGACGTACTCGACCTGACGGTCCTCTAATTTTGGGTTGCCCTCAATATCAAAGAAGTATGCCATACGCTTCCTCTAGTGTCAGTTATTGGCAGCCAGCGACCTCCCTATCCAACTGTCTGCATAGACACATAGATGTGGTTCTCCTGATTAAACACAGTTTTTTTCTTTTGTTGATCTGAGTTTTTGTTGCTGCGCTATGAAACTTTTTCTTAATATGCAAATTAGGCATTTAGCGCAACAGAGGCATCAACATTGCTCTCTTTTGACCCAAGCTCCACTCATTTCTGTGGCCATTCTCTCCCTGGATGCTTTGATTGACAGGGCTAGGTATTAGCAAACAGCAAGGGAGAAGCTTACCACAGAAATAAGTAGAGCTTGGGGGCAATGGTGACGCCCTTATTGCACCAAAGTCCTAATTTGCCTATTAAGAAAAAGCATCATAACCCGGGAAAGGAGCCTCGGATTGACAAAAGAAAAACAGAATTTTAATCAGCTATGAGTCTTGTTACGTACGGGAACTGCCCTGTCACGTGACCCGGGTGCGACTGCTAAGGGTCGATCTATCTCCCACGCCCCTACACACAGGCCTCAGATTGTGCCTCGATCACACCCCGACACATCCTTTTCATGCACCATCTATGACATTTAAATCAATACACTGATTAATTAAGGGCTCATAGAAAACCCCACAGCGCCCCACTCGCAAGCAGGCTCACAGTGGCAGAGTGCCTTTGCGCCCTAGATATTGTTCCATTGTTGCAATACATTAAATGTCAGACGGCACTTCATTCCTGAATCTCTTTATTCGGGGATTTATGCAGGTGAGTGGTGTACAGACTGACACTAGGCAAGTCTGAATGGGTTCATTGTCCCCCAGTACTTACAGTAACCCAAGTAAGCAAATATCACAGTATCAAATACTTTCCCTGACGCCGATAGCAAAGGAAGATTGACAGGAGGAGGTGCGGAAGCTACAATACTCGTACCTCATTGGCTCCTATCTTGGAGGCTTGGCAAGTCAGTGGGTGGAGTGTTCTCCATTTAAACAATGCGGGAATCGCCCGCGCTATGGCCCTCATAGTGCCGGAGGCTCTACTCTGCTGCACGCACGCCATCAGAGGCGTGCAGCGTTTGCTATACTAGATTTATCAAGTCTGCTTGCACGATATCAGAGACAGACGGGCATGGTATATGTTTCTATCACTACACACTCACCATCAGAGTGATGTAACAATAGTAACAATATGTCTGTGTTTGGTTGCTGTATGCTCCTGAGGAAATACCGTTTAATATTGGCAGGGAAACGCGTTGAGCAAATAAATGCGCCTTCCTAAGTTCAATTATTGTAGATTATTATCAGTGCAGAGCCGCTCATATAGTGTAGTGGTGACCCAGTGGTTGGTCCATCTAAATAATACCAGGGGTCTAATCCTTCACTCCAGGAGATATACTGGGGATAGAAGGTTAGAAGGATAGACCGGACATTATCTGGTTTGGACCTAGTCGCCCACTACCCTTGGGGGCTTTATGTAGCTCCCACATAATAAAAGGGAGACGTTTTATGGCGGTGGGAGTTGAGGAGATAGTATATACATACATTTTCTATACTCCGACTCTGCCCACCAGCCTGATTGTTATATTTGGTGGAGAACCAATTTTTAATTGTTGTTCAATAAAATGTTCTTAACGTACTTTATTCAGGCAGTTGATATTTAGTACATTTAGTACGTCAATTTCTCACTAAGGAAGTACCGTAGTCAGAGTCCATTCTGGTTTTTCCGCAGACAGGAGGAAAGTGGAACACAAACCAATGTTGATCGGATCCCCAAATTGTGTCAAAGAAATGTTCCCAATAGTTCATTTTTGTCCCCATTAGGCAAATGGTGGAGCTGAGAGGAGTCTCCCTCCTATTCTGTCCCACCCTTCTGGGAAGGCCCTCATTACCTGTGCATGCTCTACCTCTTTTACTCAGCTGGCAGACCTGAAATATTAATAAAACATGGCTTCCAGTCCACACCAATGGATATTCAGGCCACAACATGTTTTAATAATGTATATATTATCAGGCTGATCATTTTGATACCACACATAACCAGTGTGGTTGTCCGCGAAGGTGAGATACTGGTTATGTGGGAACGCTAGCTGTCAGGGATGGGATGTTTAGACCCCCTACGATGCCCACATCAATTTATTAATACATGAGTAGTACCAGAGATTAGATATTTTCTTCAACCTCTGACAGTGTATATGAAAAGCTGCTGGACCCCGCTGGGGAGGTTCCATTGGGTCTGAGTGTCTGCATTTCCAGGAACCATCTTCATTACCACTTGCAAAGGGCCAGTTTTTTAACATTCAGGTGATAAACTGATTTCCTCCAAGGGCAGTGCGTATTCCAACTGCAGGCCCAGACACAGAATGGTATGAACATATATTGGGATCATACGACAGGTATAACACATACACAGATAATAAAAGTTATGAGAATTGTTGTCCATTTCTCACAAGTCTATGCAAACAGATGGACAGGGAGGTTGCTGTTGACAGATGGACCTGTCATGACCTCAAATAGTGGCAGGTCCCTTTACCTGTAGCCATTGTATTTAAAAACCACCATTAATCCACACAGGACAGCATACACATACACATCCGATGGATTCTATGTATTATATGTCCTGTTATCTCTACCATTGTAACACAGGGATTGTGTGGAATGCAAGAAGTTTGAGCGCGGAGCCTGGTTTGAAGATGCATCTTTGTGTAAGAGAATTTGTCGGGACGAGATTGCGTCTGTGACAGAACTACGTAAGTAATGCATGCTTTAAAATTTCAAATCACATGTTGAAGTTCTCTCTACCTAAGTACAATCTGGCTTCAATCTATCCAGCCCGGTGACAAGCCTCAGTATTAGTCAGTTATGTGTCACTTCAGAGAGGTTCAAAGGAACATTCAAAATTAGGATTAGGATTTTTTACAGAAACAGCGCCACTTTTGTCAATGGGATGTATCCATTACTTGAATGGAGCTGAGCTGCCATACTAGGCGTTGCCCATGTACAACAGTGACTCTCTTCCAGGAAAAAGCTGACCCTTAGGCCCCTTTCACACGGGCGAGTATTCCGCGCGGATGCGATGCGTGAGGTGAACGCATTGCACCCGCACTGAATACCGACCCATTCATTTCTATGGGGCTGTTCACATGAGCGGTGATTTTCACGCATCACTTGTGCGTTGCGTGAAAATCGTAGCATGCTCTATATTCTGCGTTTTTCACGCAACGCAGGCCCCATAGAAGTGAAAGGGGTTGCGTGAAAATCGCAAGTATCCGCAAGCAAGTGCGGATGCGGTGCGATTTTCACGCATGGTTGCTAGGAGATGATCGGGATGGAGACCCGATCATTATTATTTTCCCTTATAACATGGTTATAAGGGAAAATAATAGCATTCTGAATACAGAATGCATAGTAAAACAGCGCTGGAGGGGTTAAAAAAAAATATAACTTACCTTAGTCCACTTGATCGCGTAGCCCGACATCTCCTTCTGTCTCTTTTGTTGAACAGGACCTGTGGTGAGCATTCTTTACAGGTCATGGACCTGTGGTGACGTCACTTCGGTCATCACATGATCCATCACATGATCTTTTACCATGGTGATGGATCATGTGATGACCGGAGGGACGTCATCAAAGGTCCTTGACCTGTAATGGACAATCACCACAGGTCCTGTTCAGCAAAGGAGACAGAAGGAGATGCCGGGCATCGCGATCAAGTGGACTAAGGTGAGTTAAATTATTTATTTATTTTAACCCCTCCAGCGCTATTTTACGCTTTATTTTCTTTATTCAGAATGCTATTATTTTCCCTTATAACCATGTTATAAGGGGAAATAATACAATCTACAGAACACCGATCCCAAGCCCGAACTTCTGTGAAGAAGTTCGGGTTTGGGTACAAAACATGCGTGATTTTTCTCATGCGCGTGCAAAACGCATTACAATGTTTTGCACTCGCGCGGAAAAATCGCGGGTGTTCCCGCACATTTTCCCGCAACGCCCATGTGAACTCAGCCTTAGGCCTAGTTCACACGACCGTATGGCTTTTATTGTTTTTTGCGGTCCGTTTTTCACGGATCCGTTTTTCACGGATCCGTTTTTCACGGATCCATTGTTCCGTTTTTTAGTTCCGTTGTGTTTCCGTTTCCTTTCCATTTTTCCGTTCCGTTTTTACGTATGCCATGTACAGTATACAGTAATTACATAGAAAAAATTTGGCTGGGCATAACAATTTCAATAGATGGTTCAGAAAAAACGGAACGGAAACGGAAGACATACGGATGCATTTCCGTATGTGTTCCGTTTTTTTTGCAGACCCATTGACTTGAATGGAGCCACGACCCGTGATTTACGGCCAAATATAGGACAAGCTCTATCTTTCAACGGAACGAAAAAACGGAAATACGGAAACGGAATGCATACGGAACACATTCCGCTTTTTTTGCGGAACCATTGAAATGAATGGTTCCGTATACGGACCGTATACGGAACACAAAAAAACGGCCCGTACACTCGCAAAAAAAAACGTTCGTGTGAACTAGGCCTTAGGCCTCTTTCACACTACCGTTTTTTTTGTTTTTGTTTTGCGGGCCGTTTTTTGCGTTTCCATATACGGAAATACGGAACCATTCATTTCAATGGTTCCGCAAAAAAAACGGAATGTGTTCCGTATGCATTCCGTTTCCGTATTTCCGTTTTTCCGTTCCGTTGAAAGATAGAACATGTCCTATATTTGGCCGTAAATCACGTACGGAACGTGATTTACGGCTCCATTCAAGACAATGGGTCCGCAAAAAAAACGGAACACATACGGAAATGCATCCGTATGTCTTCCGTATCCGTTCCGTTTTTTTCTGAACCATCTATTGAAAATGTTATGGCCAGCACAATTTTTTCTATGTAATTACTGTATACTGTATATGCCATACGGAAAAACGGAAACGGAAACACAACGGAAACAAAAAAACGGAACAACGGATCCGTGAAAAACGGAACGCAAAACACTGAAATCGACATACTGTAGTGTGAAAGAGGCCTTACAGTATGGGTCTATGACTGTGGCTTTATGAAGACCCTAGAAGAGCAATGCCAGCATTGACCTGGGTACTGACCTTTATACAACTGTGAGACACTAATGGGGGTTATGCCCAGCTCATATGTGTTTTCATCTTTTGTGTTCAGCTGACAATGGGAAGGATGCTGTGAATTGCACCTATAAGGACGAGAATGACTGTGTGGTCAGGTTCCAGTACCATGAGGACTCCAGTGGGAAGTCAGTATTGTACGTCATAAATGAAGCAGGTAAGAATGTGACAGATAATTGACATTTCTTCACATATGTTCTTCAGAAACATGTCATCATATAAGTGACTAAAGAGTGGGATCAAGTACTTAGGGGTTTTCCAAGATTTTTTACCTGATGACCTATCTCTTCAATGGGGCTCAGTCTAAGTCCTCATGCACACGACAGTATTTTTTCACGGTCCGCAAAACGGGGTTCCGTTGGTCCGTGATCCGTGACCGTTTTTTCATCCGTGGGTCTTCCTTGATTTTTGGATGATCCACGGACATGAAAAAAAAGTCGTTTTGGTGTCCGCCTGTCCGTGCGGAGCCAAACGGATCCGTCTTGACTTACAATGCAAGTCAACGTGGACGGATCCGTTTGATGTTGACACAATATGGTGCAATTGCAAACGGATCCATCCCCCATTGACTTTCAATGTAAAGTCAGGAGTTAATATACCATAGGATCAGAGTTTTCTCCAATCCGATGGTATATTTTAACTTGAAGAGTCCCCATCACCATGGGAACGCCTCTATGTTAGAATATACCATCGGATTTGAGTTAGATCGTGAAACTCATATCCGACAGTATATTCTACCACAGAGGCGTTCCCATAGTGATGGGGACGCTTCAAGTTAGAATATCCTACGAACTGTGTACATGACTGCCCCCTGCTGCCTGGCAGCACCCGATCTTTTACAGGGGGCTGTGATCCGCACAATTAACCCCTCAGGTGCGGCACCTGAGGGGTTAATTGTGCGTATCATAGCCCCCTGTAAGAGATCAGGTGCTGCCAGGCAGGAGGGGGCAGACCCCCCTCCCTCCCCTGTATTACATTCATTGGTGGCCAGTGCGGCCTCCCCTCTCCCCCCCCCCCTAGTTAAAATCACGTTCCAATTCCCCATCATTGGTGGCCAGTGCGGCCTCACCTCTCCCCCCCCCTTGTTAAAATCACGTTCCGAATCCCCCATCATTGGTGGCCAGTGCAGCCTCACATCTCCCCCCCCCTAGTTAAAATCATGTTCCGAATCCCCCATCATTGGTGGCCAGTGCGGCTTCACCTCTCCCCCCCCCCCTAGTTAAAATCACGTTCCCCCATCATTGGTGGCAGTGGAGAGTTCCGATTGGAGTCCCAGTTTAATCGCTGGGGCTCCAATCGGTAACCAGGGCAACCAGGACGCTACTGCAGTCCTGGTTGCCATGGTTACTTAGCAATTTTTAGAAGCATTATACTTACCTGTGCTGTCTGTGTCCGGCCGGGCGCTCCTCCTACTGGTAAGTGAAAGGTCTGTGCGGCGCATTGCTTATAGCACAGACCTGTCACTTACCAGTAGGAGGAGCGCCCGGCCGGTCACAGACATCGCAGCTCGCAGGTAAGCATAATGCTTCTAAAAATTGCTAAGTAACCATTTCAACCAGGACTGCAGTAGCGTCCTGGTTGCCATGGTTACCGATTGGAGCCCCAGCGATTAAACTGGGACTCCGATCGGAACTCTCCACTGCCACCAATGATGGGGGAACGGGATTTTAACTAGGGGGGGGAGATGTGAGGCCGCACTGGCCACCAATGATGGGGGATTCGGAACGTGATTTTAACTGGGGGGGGGAGATGTGAGGCCGCACTGGCCACCAATGATGGGGGATTCGGAACGTGATTTTAACTAGGGGGGGGAGGGGAGGCGGTACAGGTCTGCCCCCTCCTGCCTGGCAGCACCTGATCTCTTACAGGGGGCTATGATACGCACAATTAACCCTTTAGGTGCGGCACCTGAGGGGTTAATTGTGCGGATCACAGCCCCCTGTAAAAGATCGGGTGCTGCCAGGCAGCAGGGGGCAGTCATGTACACAGTTCGTAGTATATTCTAACTTGAAGCGTCCCCATCACTATGGAAACGCCTCTGTGTTAGAATATACTGTCGGATATGAGTTTTCACGAAGTGAAAACTCATATCTGAAAAAGCTTTTATGCAGACGGATCTGCGATCAGTCTGTGTGAAAGTTCCCAACTGCCACGGATCACGGACGCGGATGCCAATGTTGTGTGCATCCGCGTTTTTTCACAGACCCATTGACTTGAATGGGTCCGTGAACCGTTGTCCGTCCAAAAAATAGGACAGGTCATATTTTTTTGACGGACAGGAAACACGGATCACGGCCGCGGATGAACAACGGTGCATTTTCCGAGTTTTCAACGGACCCATTGAAAGTGAATGGGTCCGCAGAAAATCACGGAAAACGGAACAACGGCCACGAATGCACACAACGGTCGTGTGCATGAGGCCTAAGGGTCCATTCACACGTCCGCAATTCTGTTCCGCATTTTTCGGAACGGAATTGCGGACCCATTCATTTCTATGGGGTCGCACGATGTGCTGCCTGGATCCGGAATTGCGGATCCGCACTTCCAGGTCCGCAATTCCGTTCCTGAAAAAAATAGAACATGTCCTATTCTTGTCCGCAATTGTGGACAAGATTAGGCATTTTGTATTAAGTGCTGGTGATGTGCGGATCCGCAAAACACACACGGACGTGTGAATGGACCCTAAGGCACACCTGTGCAATATTCATGCTGTCTAATCAGCACCTTGATATGCCACACCTGTGAGGTGGGATGGATTATCTTGGCAAAGGAGAAGTGCTCACTAACACAGATTTAGACAGATCTCTATTGTGACAACTCGGGGTCACTTAGCTCTCCAGGATTGCCGCCGTCTTCTCACCTTAGACGGTTGGCACACCTCAAGAAGCCAATCCAACACTGCAGATTTGGGTGCAAACTGGCCACGACCAGCTTTATTTTCACTTTTACAGCAGACCATACATAAATCATAAACATAAATCCTAGGCCGTCTGGCCACTGACTACACAGTATTTCTCCCTCTCTATCGGGATCTGGGTCTACCACCCAGCTCCCCAAAACACCAGGGTTAGGCCTCCTGCACACGACCGTTGTTGGGTTCCGTGTCCGTTGTTCCGTTTTCCGTGATTTTCTGCGGACCCATTGACTTTCAATGGGTCCGTTGAAAACTCGGAAAATGCACTGTTTGTCATCCGCGTCCGTGATCCGTTTTGCCAGTCCGTGAAAAAAATATGACCTGTCCTATTTTTTTCACGGACAACGGTTCGCGGACCCATTCAAGTCAATGGGTCCGTGAAAAAACACGGAGGCACACAAGATTGTCATCCGCGTCCTTGATCCGTCGCTGTTTTTTTCCTATCATTTTCAAGGCAAACTTGACTTAGATTTTTTTTTCACTTTTCATGTCTGGTGATCCTCCAAAAATCAAGGAAAACACATGGAAAAAAAACCAGACACGGATCACGGAACAACGGAACCCCGTTTTGCGGACCGTGAAAAATACTGTCGTGTGCATGAGGCCTTAGAGGGTCCTGGTTCCCATAGGCCTTGACGCAGCCTTCTCCTTCCCCAGACTGGGAGCCCTGATTGAGGAGCTCAGCCCACATTTACTTGAGCTCCTTAGCTGGCTGCTAATTACCAGCCTAGCTGCTGCATACAGTGGGAAAAAACTATTTTCCCAGCCTTTCTTGTTCTCACCCAGCTTCCTCTGGGTGAGATGCACCATTTTAATGGCCCTCATATGGCCCTCTGGCAGCTCCACTGCCACACTGTGTGTGTGTGTATATATATATATATATATATATATATATATATACAGCAACTGAGAATTATACAATAAATTTATACTCCCAGTATACAGGACTAGCAAGTGATACTGCTATGCATTGTGTGTATGTGTGTATGTGTGTGTGTGTGTATATATGTATGTGTGTGTGTGTGTGTGTGTGTGTGTGTGTGTGTATATATGTGTGTGTATGTATGTATGTATATATATATATATATATATATATATATATACACACAGTATATACCATATTTTTCACCCCATAAGATGCATTTTTTCCCCCAAAAGTGGAGGAAAAATGCCCCTGAGTCTTATGAGGCGAATACTAATGAGTTAGTACCGTAGCACCGGGAAGCGGTGAAGGCTCTGTAGTCACCGCTTCCTGATCCTCCACTGTCGTCTGTCCAGTGGCTATGCACAGCGTGAGGGCGCTCTGTGACCTCACGCTGTGCGCGCCAGTTTACAGCACAGCCGACAGCAGGAGGAAGAAGATCACGGGCGGTGAGAAGCGGCGGTGTCCAGGAGCAGGAGAGGTAAGTGTTTTTTTATTTTATAAAACTTGGGGCTGATCTGAGGCCATGATGGGGGTGATGAGAGGCATAATGGATGATAATGTGGATGATGAGAGGCATAATGGATGATAATGGGGTGACAAGAGGCATAATGGATGATAATGGGGGTGATGAGAGGCATCATGGATGATAATGGGGATGATGAGAGGCATAATGGATGATAACGGCGGTGATGAGAGGCATCATGGATGATAATGGGGTGATGAGAGGCATAATGAATGATAATGGGGGCTGATAAGAGGCATAAGGGCTGATATGGGGGCTGATGAGAGGCATGGGGGCTGATGAGAGGCATGGGGCTCTTATCAGAGGTCTGATTTGGGGTCATTTACATTGGGGGTCTGATTGGTGGTCTGACCTGAGGTGTAATGAAAAATATATTTTTCTTATTATCCTCATCTAAAACCTAGGTGTGTCTTTTGGGGCGGTGCGTCATATAGGGCGAAAAATACGGTACATAGATATATACCTGCTCTCCTTGCATCATGTCAGTTAGTCACATGACACAAGGGAGAAAGGTCACCACTGCAGCAAGAGCTAAGCTGCAGTGGAATCAAAATGGAGGTTTACATCCTGGGAGCTGAGCCAAAAAGCCAAGGCCGGGAAGAAAGGGAGCTGGGAAGCAGGTAAGTATGCTTCCCTTTACAGGTCTGCCAAAGGCTGGGGGATTTACCAACTGAATACAGTTATGTGGTATAACCGTAATCAGGGCTGCACAGAAATGTAGGGCTTGAGGCTAAATTGTCACTCCCTGTAGTCCACCTGAGGCCACCGTCTCACTAGGCCTCATGAGCAGTGCACCCCTGACAATGATACCAAAGTAAAAGTATGCAAATGAGCTCTCTTGCAGAAGAAAGCAAATTGTCCTTTTAGTGTCCTGTAAGTCAATGTCCAAGCCAATAAAGAGCTTTGACACATGAGCGCCCATATATAAATATCACGGTTTCAGAGTTTTTGCTCTTCATCAGTAGAGAGTAGGGTTCAGGTTGACTAGTTGACATGGCTAATTCAGGAGATGAGGAATGAGGCTGAGCTGCCAGGCACAACCTGGACAAGGATGGTGCTGTGTCTAAAAGAAAAGCTGCCATGTTTTTCTGATCTAATTCAAACTAGAGCTGCAGTAAACAAATATTTTAGTGATCGAGTATTCTATTGATTATTTTTTACGATTAATCGAGTAATCTAATGAGAAAAACCTTCTTAAAATAACGTATTACTTTATAAAAACAATATTTTTATTTATTACATCTGATTTTTATCAGAACACAGATCATCAGATCAAACTACACCCCCCCAAATCAGACTATCACAGATCTCAGCCACAGATAAGCCCCCCCAAGTCAGTCAGCCTTGCCCTCAAATCAGTTCCCCCATGCCGCCACCCTACAATCAGACCCCCATGCCACCATGATCAGACCGCCTGCCACCATGATCACACCCTCCCTTGCTGCAGTGCAATCAGAGCCAGACCCCCATGCCATCCATTGCCATGTCCCCCACTCCCCCAGTGCCATCAGATTAGCAGCCCCTCCATGCCATCTCCCCCAGTGCCCCCATGATGGCACTGCCATTAGCCCCTCCATGCCATCCAGATTTCCATTATGTCCCCCTTCCCCTGTGCCTCCATGCCATTCACAATGTCCCCCACTCCCCCAGATCAGCTCCTTCATGCCAAATCACAGGTGCCCTCATTAACCCCCCCAATAATTTTATACATGCCAAATCACAGGTGTCCCAATTAACCCCTCTCTGAACCAATAACTTTACACATGCCAAATCACAGTTGCCCTCATTAACCCCTCTCCATCCCCCCACCAATAACTTTATACATGCCATTGCCAAATCACAGGTTCCCCCATTATACCCTCTCCAACCCCCACCTCCCTCTCATATATCTTTATACATGCCAAATCACAGCCTGGTGCCCAAATTAACCCGTCTCCCCCCCATCCCCCGTCACCAATAACATGCAATTCACAGGTGCCCCCCTTTCCCCCTAGGCCCGCCGCTGCTGCTTACTTTATACTTACTTTGAATGGCAGTGCGGCGTATGCTGGCACATGGAGTCCGCAGGAGACGCGTCTTCATCCCAGCATGCACTGGGACCTGACGTCACACACATCGTCAGCCAACGTGCTGATGTGTGTACGCAAGGCCCTGCAGTGTGGTGCCGAGTCGGGACACGGGAGGCCACGGAGCAGTGAGTGAGACGCTTCATTTCACTCCCGCTCCGTGGTCATGTGATTCAAACGATTCCCTGCATCGAGGGTTTTTTTACCTCGATTTAATCGATTTAATCGATGAATCGTTTCAGCCCTAATTCAAACCATTTAAGATGTATTGCTCAGTACTTATGTACATTTCTATTCATGAATCTAGGAAATCTGTTTCCGAACTTGATAGGTCATAATAACACCCAAAACTAAGAACTGTGGGCAAATTTACTAATCAAAATGAGACACAACAGAATTCTGGTGCAATTTACGCCAAAAAGTTGGCACATTTATTTTTTACTACTTACCTGACAAGGGGAGTGGCTTAGTGTAAAAAGTTATGACCTGTCAGAAAGGGTTACAGCTTAACCACTTAAGGACCACAGGTTTATACCCCCCTTGTGACCAGGCCCTTTTTTTACAAATAGTCACTTCACAACTTTAACGGTTTATTGCTCGGTCATGCAACTTGGCACCCAAATGAATTTTACCTCCTTTTCTTCTCACAAATACAGCTTTCTTTTGGTGGTATTTGATTGCTGCTGAGATTTTTCATTTTTCTGATAATCCAAAAAAGACCGCAATTTTCTCGAAAAAAGTGTATTTTTAACTTTTTCTGGTAAAATTGTTCAAATATAATTACATTTTTATACAAGTTTGTGTCAGAATTTATTGTGCTACATGTCTGATAAAAAAAAACGTTTACAAACTATGGTACAAAAATGTGAATTTCTGCATTTTGAAGCAGCTCTGACTTTCTGAGCACCTGTCATGTTTCTTGAGTGCTAGAATGCCAGGATAGTATAAATACCCCCCAAATGACCCCATTTTAGAAAGAAGACACCCCAAAGTATTCGCGGAGGGGCATGGTGAGTTCATGTATGATTTAATTTTTTTTCACAAGTTAGCGGAAAATGACACTTTCTGAGGAAAATAAAATAATAATAATAATAATAATAATAATAATAAAGTTTCCATTTCTGCTAACTTCTGGCAAAAAAAAAAAAAATCTCCCACGGACTCACTATGCCCCTCAGTGAATACCTTGAGGTGTCTACTTTCCGAAATGGGGTCATTTGTGGGGTGTGTTTACTGTTCTGGCATTTTGGGTGGGGCTAAATTGTGAGCAACCCTGTAAAGCCTAAGGCTGGGTTCACACTTGAGCGTTTTACAGCGCGTTCAAACGCGCTGTAAAACGCTCAACACATGAAAACCAATGCTTCCCTATGGCCCTGGTTCTCACTTGAGCGTTTTACAGCGCTGAAAAACGCGCTGTAAAACGCCCTACGCTCAAACAAGTACTTGAGCTTCTTTGGGGCGTTTTGACGCGCGTTTGTGGCCATAGGACATTGCAGTCAATCACACAAACGCGCGTCAAACGCGCGTTTACTATTGCAAAAAACGTGCATAAAAAACGCGCGTCAAACTCGCATATCAAAGACGCTCAGGTCTGAACCCAGCCTAAAGGTACTCGTTGGACTTTCTGCCCCTTTACACACCTAGGCTGCAAAAAAGTGTCACACATGTGGTATCGCCGTACTCAGGAGAAGTAGGGCAATGAGTTTTGGGGTGTATTTTTACATATACCCATGCTGGGTGAGAGAAATATCTCTGTAAATTGACAACTTTGTATAAAAAATTTTTAAAAGTTGTCATTTACAGAGATATTTCTCACGCACAGTATGGGTATATGTAAAAATACACCCCAAAACACATTGCCCTACTTCTTCTGAGTACGGCCCCTTTGCGCAGCCTAGGTGCGCAAAGGGGCCCAAATTCCAATGAGTACCTTTAGAATTTCACAGGGCATTTTTACGCATTTGGATTCCAAACTACTTCTCACGCTTTAGGGCCCCTAAAATGCCAGGGCAGTATAAATACCCCACAAGTGACCCCATTTTGGAAAGAAGACACCCCAAAGTATTCCGTGAGGGGTATGGTGAGTTCATGTAAGATTTTATTTTTTGTCACAAGTTAGTGGAATATGAGACTTTGTAAGAAAAAAAAAAAAAAACAATTTCCGCTAACTTGAGCCAAAAATAAAAAATTTCCGTTCAGGATCTTGTCTTTTTACCAGTCAAAAAAGTCCTGCATGCAAGACTTTTTTGACTGATCTTTTTGACAAAATCTGCAGAGCCTTCAACGCAGATGTGAATAAGCCCTTAACATTATGCAGGGATACACTTTATGTATTTGTATTACTTCAACTTTCATACTCCTCCTCAGCTAAAAATACTCTTTAAAAATGGTAAGAGGAGTATTTTTACTCTTCCAGAAAAAATGTAGTGCATTTGATACAACCCCTTTAAAGGGGTTGTCCGGGTTCAGAGCTGAACCCGGACATGCCTCCATTTTCACCCCGGCAGCCCCCCTGACTTGAGCATTTTTTGGAGATCCAGTGACGTACCGGGGCTCTCCATGGGGCTGCCAGGAACCCCGGTAACATTTAGCGCTACCCTAGCCAGTTAAACGGCAAGGGCATCGCTAAAGCCCGCCCATCAGAGCCGGTGACGTCACCGAACATACTGCCGGGCGGAAGTTTCCGCCCGGCAGTGTGTTATGATAAACAAATAAGCCTGTGTCCTGCGTGATTTAGCGCAGGGCAAGGGAGCGCTATGAACTCGCCATGCCCCTCACGGAATACCTTGGGGTGTCTTCTTTCCAAAATGGGGTCATATGTGGGGTGTGTTTACTGTTCTGGCATTTTGGGTGGGGCTAAATTGTGAGCAACCCTGTAAAGCCTAAAGGTACTCGTTGGACTTTCGGCCCCTTTACGCACCTAGGCTGCAAAAAAGTGTCACATGTGGTATCGCCGTACTCAGAAGAAGTAGGGCAATGTGTTTTGGGGTCTATTTTTACATATACCCATACTGTGTGTGAGAAATATCTCTGTAAATTACAACTTTTTCAATTTTTTTATACAAAGTTGTCAATTTACAGATATATTTCTCTCACCCAGCATGGGTATATGTAAAAATACACCCCAAAACACATTGCCCTACTTCTCCTGAGTACGGTGATACCACATGAGTGACACTTTTTTGCAGCCAAGATGCGCAAAGGGGCCCAAATTCCAATGAGTACCTTTAGGATTTCACAGGGCATTTTTACGCATTTGAATTCCAAACTACTTCTCACGCTTTAGGGCCCCTAAAATGCCAGGGCAGTACCCCTTTTTTGACATTTTGGGCTAACTAAATTTAGGGGGTATTCCTCTGAGACTATCCAGGAAAAAGAGCACACCTGCCTAGTAAAAAGGATTGCTTGCGAAGTAAAGCTGCGATCGCTAATAAAGATCCAAAAAGCTCAAAAGTGATCTTTATAGCGCCGCAGCGATTTTACAGTGTTTTTGCAGTGATCAGAAAAAAAAAAATTCTGTCACTGCGATGGGGCGGACTGAACGCAAGTGTGGGCACAAGATTAGGCCTGATCGGGCGAACACTGCGGTTTTTTGTAGAGCCTAAGGTGACCCTAATGTACTGATATAGATCTGATTGCGATCAGTCTTGATCACTTACAGATACTATATAGTACTAGTGCTGATTAGCGACAGCAATGACACTAATCAGCTACTAATCAGTGACTGCGGTGCAGTGGGCTGGGCGCTAACTACCTAACAAGTAGCTAACTACCTGGCGGTGATGAGGGACCCTTACAGGGGGGTGATCAGGGAGTCTATATGGGGTGATCAGGGGTTAATAAGACGTTAATAAGTGACAGGGGGGGGTGTAATGTGTGTGTGGTGCTTGGTGCTACTTACAGAGCTGCCTGTGTCCTCTGGTGGTCGATCCAAGCAAAAGGGACCACCAGAGGAGCAGGTAGCAGGTATATCAGACGCTATTTACAAAATAGCGTCTGATATACCTATTTGATTGGTTCTTTTAAAAATCTACAGCCTGCCAGCCAATGATCAGCGCTGGCAGGCTGTAGTTAAACTTGAATACTGCGCGCTCCTGTGAACGCGCGTTCACAGGAAATCTCAGGTCTGACGAGATTACGCCAATAGGCGTCACTGAGACCTGAGAGCGCTGCCGTCCGGACGCCTATCGGCGTTACCGTGACGGCAACTGGTTAAAGTGCGACGGCGTGCACCAAAAATGATGGTGAAAAGCAAGCCAACTGATAGTTGGTGTAAACCTAGATGAGACAATGTAAGGGTACATGCACACGACAGTCGTTTTTTGTGTCCGACCGCAAATTGTGCGTCAGCCAAAAAAACCGGATGCGGCATCCGTTTTTTTTTTGAGAGGATCAGTTTTTTTCCACAGATCCCTTGTAATAAATGCCTATCCTTGTCCGCAAATGTAAAAAAAGTAGGACATGCACTATTTTTTTTGCTGAAGGGAAACATGGACAACGGACGTGGAATACAAACGGATGAACTATCAGCATTTTTTTGCTGACCCATTGAAATGAATGGGTCCCCATCCTATCCGCAAAAAAAAAACGGAAAGGAGGCCGAGAAAAACAACTGTCATGTGCATGAGGCCTAAAGGTGCAAATTTCTCATCCAGTATTTCACTAAACTCTACGCATGTTTAGACTGTCTAGTGAAAGCTGTAACTAAATGTTGACTGCATTCTTAGAAAAGGGTTATTTTCAAGATGAAGTACAGATTTCATACCATATCTTTAGAAAAGCAGTGCGCGATACTGTACATGTGAACTACTGCCAATGTACACGGACTGCCGGTGACATTTAATATCCAGCTTGTAAGTGACTCTGGCGATTGTAAGAATTGACTGCCTAGAAGTTAATTGGGAAATGAATACAAGTTCCCACCCAATGCCGCATTCTGTAACATGTCCCACATGAAGGGAGGGAGGTACGTGAGAAAAACCTAAACTTTATAGGAATTTTCCCAGCCCCCTCTAATGTGCTGCAATATATTACCTCAGCAAAAAAGTCCAGATGCCGAGATCTTAACTCTTTAGCAGCTGGTACAGATTGCCTCTTAAGTGAGATCTGGTTTATATACAGTATGAACGTTAGTATGGCTGGAGCTGTAACATGGCAGGACAACTCTGGACAAGCTGCCCATTCTTCCTTTCCTTTCCAATGACCATGAATGAGATGCTAGGTGCTACTAAGGAAGCTATGAAATAGATGAAAGGGTGGAATTCTAGGATAGTTAAAAGGGTCCTCCAGGACATTAACCATTTCAAGGCCAAGCTGTTTTTCACTTTTATGACCAGGCTTAGTTTTGCAAATCTGACATGTGTCACTTTATGTGCTAATAACTTTGGAATGCTTCTATTTATCCAAGCCATTCTGAGATTGTTTTCTTGTGACATCTCGTACTTGATGTTAGGGGTAAATTTGGGACGATAACTTTTACCTTTATATTATAAAAAATCCCAAATTTACAGAAAAATTGTAAAAAAAATTTTTTTTCTAAATTTTAATTTCTACGCATTAAAGCCAGCTAGTGATACCTCATTAGAGAGTTTTTACTTAACCGCTTCACGTCCGCCCATAGGATATAAACGTCCTATGGGTGGATGTCTATTTCTGAACGGACGTTCCAGAACGTCCGTTCAGAAAGTGCAGCTGCACGCTAATCGTGCAGCTGCTGATCGGGTTGCCCGCTGTCAGTGACAGCAGGGCAACCCTAAGACAAGGCAGGGACAGTGCCCAGGTGTCCCTGCCTTCTAGATCGCTGCAGACACAGCGCTCACCGAGCGCTGTGTCTGCAGAGAAGGAAGCGCTGTGCGACCGCCGTGACCGGAGTGTGCAGGAGCTGTGTGAGGTCTCTCAGAGACCTCGATCAGCCCTGCTGTGAGGCTGTACAGCGCTGGATTGCTGCTGTACAGCCTCTCTAGGGGTGTATTTGTCCTGTAACTGGGGCTACTATGTCAGCCCCAGTTACAGGAGAAATCAACAGTGAAAAAAAAAAAAAAAAAAAAGTCAAGCAAATGTCCCCCAGAGGTCTTGTATGACTTTATGGGGGACAAAAAGTGTAAAATAAAAAAAATAAAAATAAAAGGTTGAAAATAAAAAAATTAAAAAAAGTTTCACATGTAAAAAAAAAAAAGTCCCCAAGTAAGGAATGAAAAAAAAAAGTTAAAAATAGAAAAAATAAAAAAAAAGTATACATATTAGGTATTGCCGCGTCCGTAAAAACCAGCTCTATAAAAATATCACATGACCTAACCCCTCGGGTGAACACCGTAAAAAAAAAAAAAAAAAAAAAAACTGTGTCAAAACAAGCAATTTTTGTCACCTTGCATCACAAAAGGTGCAACACCAAGTGATCAAAAACGCGTATGTCCCACAAAATAGTACCAATAAAACCGTCACCTCATCCCGCAAAAAATGAGCCCCTACATAAGAAAATCTCTCAAAAAATAAAAAAACTATAGCTCTTAGAACATGGAGACATTAAAACATAATTTTTTTGGTTTCAAAAATGCTATTATTGTGTTAAAGTGAAACAAATAAAAAAAAGTATACATATTAGGTATTGCCGCGTCCGTAAAAACCAGCTCTATAAAAATATCACATGACCTAACCCCTCGGGTGAACACCGTAAAAAAAAAAAAAAAAAAACTGTGTCAAAACAAGCAATTTTTGTTACCTTGCATCACAAAAGGTGCAACACCAAGTGTTCAAAAATGCGTATGTCCCACAAAATAGTACCAATAAAACCGTCACCTCATCCCGCAAAAAATGAGCCCCTACATAAGAAAATCTCTCAAAAAATAAAAAAACTATAGCTCTCAGAACATGGACACATTAAAACATAATTTTTTTGTTTCAAAAATGCTATTATTGTGTAAAACTTTAATAAATGAGAAAAAGTATACATATTAGGTATCGCCACGTTCGTAAAGATCTGCTCTATAAAAATGTCACTTGATTGAACCCCTCAGGTGAACGCTGTAAAAATAAATAAATAGAAACTGTGCTAAAACAACCAATTTTTTGGTCACCTTGCCCCATAAAGTGTTATAATGAATGATCAAAAAAATCATATGTACCCAAAAATAGTACTAATAAAACTGGCACCTTATCCCCTAGTTTCCAAAATGGGGTCACTTCTTGGGAGTTTCTACTGTAAGGGTGCATCAGGGGGCTTCAAATGGGACATGGCATCTAAAAACCATGTGGAGTTCCTTTTCTTCTGCGCCCTGCCGTGTGTCCATACAGCAGTTTATGACCACATGTGGGGTGTTTCTGTAAACCGCAGAATCTGGGTAATAAATATTGAGTTTTGTTTGGCTGTTAACCATCGATGTGTTAAAGAAAAAAATTTATTAAAATGGAAAATCTGCCAAAAAAGTGAAATTTAAAAATTTGATCTCCATTTTCCTTTAATTCTTGTGGAACGCCTAAAGGGTTAACAAAGTTTGTAAAATCGGTTTTGAATACCTTGAGGGGTGTAGTTTCTACAATGGGGTCATTTATGGGGGTATCCACTATGTAGGCCCCACAAAGTGACTTCAGACCTGAACTGGTCCTTATAAAGTGGGTTTTGGCAATTTTTTTATAAATTTGAAGAATTGCTTCTAAACTTCTAAGCCTTCTAACGTCCTAAAAAAATAAAATGACATTTCCAAAATGATGCCAACATAAAGTAGACATATGGGGAATGTTAAATAATAAATATTTTATGAGGTATCACTTTCTGTTTTAAAAGCAGAGAAATTGAAATTTAGAAAATTGCGAATTTTTCAAATTTTTGGGTAAATTTGGGATTTTTTTATAAATAAAGGTGAAATATTTTGACTCAAATTTATGACTATCATGAAGTACAATGTGTCACGAGAAAACAATCTCTGAATGACTTGGATAAATAAAGGCGTTCCAAAGTTATTACCACATAAAGTGAGATATGTCAGTTTTGCAAAATTTGGCCTGGTCAGGAAGGGGGCAAATGGCCCAGATGGGAAGTGGTTAAGATTCCCTATATGTTTAATTTATGTTGGCATCATTAAAAAAATTACATTTAATTTTTTTAGGACGTTAGAAGGCATAAAATTTAAGAAGCAATTTTTCAAATTTTCTATAACATTTTCAAAACTGACTTTTTCAAAGACCGGTTCAGTTCTGAAGTCACTTTATGGTCCTTACATAATAGAAATCACCCATAAATTACCCCATTTTAGAAACTACGCCCCTTAAATTACTCAAAACTGGTTTCACAAACTATGTTAACCCTTTAGGTGTTCCACAAGAATTAGAGGAAAATGGAGGTAAAATTTACAATTTTCAGTTTTTGTGCAGATATTTAATTTTAATCAAATTTTTCCTATAACACAGCAAGGGTTAACAGCAAAACAAACCTCAATATTTATTACCTTGATTCTGCAGTTTACAAAAACACCCCATTTATATTCGGAAACAGCTGTATGGGCGCACGGCAGGCCTCAGAAGGAAAGAAGCAACATATGGTTTTTGGAGAGCAGATTTTGCTGGAATGGCTTTTGGGTGTCGTGTCATATTTGAAGGCACACTAAGGCCCCCCAACAGAAGAAACCCCCCAAAAGTAACTCCATTTTGGAAACTACACCCCTCAAAGAATTTATTTAGGGGTTTACTGACCACTTTTACCTCAGGTGTTTCATAATATTTAGAAACGCTTGGATGTGAAAATGAAAAATTCTATTTTTTTACAAGAAAAAGTCGCTTTAACAAGGGATAACTATAGAAAAAGCACCCCATAATTTGTTACCCATTTTCTCCTAAATACGACAACACCCCATATGTGGTCGTAAACTGCTGTATGAGCTGACAGCAGAATTCAAAAGGAAAGGAGTAGCATGTGCATTTTCTAATGTGAAATTTGCTGAAATAGATTTTAAGGGCCATAGCTTTTTTTATTTTTTTGTTGATTGAGATTTGTAGGGGCTCATTTTTTGCGGGATAGGCTGTAGTTTTTAATGGTACTATTTTTGGGTACATATGACTTTTTGGATTGCTTTTTATAAAAAAAAAATTCTGGAGGTGAAGTCGGCTAATATTGTAATTCTGCCAGTGATTTGAATTTTTTATGGGGTTCTCCATGTGGTATATTTGATAAGATAATTTTATTCTGTGTGTTGATACGGTTATGGCGATACCAAATTTATATTGTTTTATTTATGTTCTACCACTTTTATATCATAAAACATCTTTTTATTAAACTTTTTTTTTTTGCATCACCAAATCGAAGACCCATAACTTTTTTTGCAGGACAGGCTGTAATTTTTACTGGTACAATTTTGTCTATATGACTTTATGAGCGCTTTTTATTCCATTTTTTAGGAGGTGAAGCAGGCAAAAATTGCATTTCTGTCAGCGTTTATTTTTTTTATGGGGTTCTCCATGTGGTACAGTTGATATGAAAATTTTATTCTGCGTGTTGATACGGTTATGGCAACACCAAATTTGTGTTGTTTTTTTTATGTTCTATGACTTCTATATCATAAAATCACTTTTTATTAAACTTTTTTTTGCATCACCAAAATCTAAGACCCATAATTTTTTTTATTTTTCCACCAACATAGTTATATGAGGCCTTATTTTTTGCAGGATGGGCTGTAGTTTTTGGTATGCTTATGACTTTTTGTTCACTTTTTATTCATTTTTCTGCAATTCCACCATAGTTTTTTTTCATTTTTACAGCGTTTACCATGTGGGATTAGTACCATAATCATTTTATAGATCAGGTCATTACGGACGCGGCGATACCAATTATGTGTAGTTTATTTTATTTTATTTTTTAATGTCTTATAAATGAGCGGATATGTGAAAGGGCTGTTTATTTTCTTTTTCTTACAATTTTTTTTAACTTTTTTTTTATTTATTAAGTCCCACTTAGATCTTGAAGATCCAATGGGGCTGATGGTTGTACTATACTTGGCAATGCTCTTGCATTGTAAAGTATAGTACTATCAGGTTTCCTGATGGCAACACTGGACGCCTTTAGAAGGCGTCCGGTTGCCATGGCAACCATTGGGCTGCTGCTATTGCAGCGCGGCAGCCCGATGGTTGAGAGAGGGAGCCCCCTCCCTCTATTAACCCCATGGATGACACTGCCGCAGCATCTAAGGGGTTATAGCAGAGTGTCAGCATACAGCTGATACTCGCTGCTGATGGCAGGACCGCAACAGGGGGCAGAGATAGGGGCAGGAGGATCAGATGGGGGCAGTGAACAGTTAAAGCCAGGGGGCACAGATGGGCAGCTGGTGCTGATCAGGCAGAGAGCACGGAAGGGGCTGGCAGGACACATTACAGTGCACAGATGGGGGCTCAGATCGGGACAGGGGGCAGATGAGGGGCACAGATTGGGGGCAAAGATCAGCTAATGCATGATTTCAGGCTTTGATCTGAAGAGTGCAGATCAGAGCCTGAAACCGGCATTTTTACACTGCTGCGCTCCAATTGGTTAGTCTGCATAGACTAACTAATTGGAGCGATCGCTGACAAGGAACCACTCTGGACCCTTGCCGGCATTACTTGACTCTGCACTGCCCCTGGCAGTGCAGGGGCAGAAGCTTTAATCCAAGCGCTTTGCAGCGCTTGGATTAAAGAGCTCTCAGGACGTTTATATACGTGCTATCTGAACAGGGTATGTGCAGATAGCGCGTATATAGACCTATGGCAGTTGTGAGGGGGTTAATGGTAGCCTATCAGTGGAGGTCCACCCTCTTGGACTTCTGCTGGTCAGTACAGTGAAGGGGCTGCAGCACTCATGATGACCACTTAAATGGGATAAGTTGCGGTAAAGGTCAGAGCTACCCGTACGGAGGAGTGGCTGTGTTTATGTAAACCACAAAGGGTGTGTGGCTTCCACGTGACCAGCAGGGGCCCTGGACCAAACATGGCTGTGTTCACAATTCAGCTGGTTGTTATAGGATTCAGACGACAAGCCTGCTGTCAGACACACCTCTAACAGTCTGTCTGGCCTTCTGTAATGCAATGCCCAGTGTTTGACTGGCCCAGCAGAGTACCAGAGGATCCTATGGTGGGCCATGCTCTGATTCCATCGTGGGACCCAAAGGTCCAGGAGAAAAAATAACATTTGGAGCATATGACTTGCCACTAGGGTCTATTTCTTTGAATCAATATCTATTAAACTTTTATTGATGATAATTTCCTCAGGTGGGCCCAAAGAACCCCAGTCCGACCCTGGCAATGCCCCATTCTTAAAGGGGTTGTCCAAGTTATATTTATTGATGACCTATATTCAGGACAGGTCATCAATATCAGATAGGCGGGGGTCCGACACCCGGCACCCCCGCCGATCAGCTGTTTGAAGAGAAGGCGCGTGCCGTGCCAGCGCTGCCTCCTCTTCACTGTTAACCTTCTAGCCGTTGCATCTGCAGCAGTGAGCAGGTGTAATTACACCCAAGCCGTCCCATTAATTTCAATGGTACGGATCGCTGTATAGGAGCGATCCGTACCATTGAAATGAATAGTACGGATTGGGTGTAATTACACCTGCTCACTGCTGCAGATGCAACAGCGAGAAGGTAAACAGTGAAGAGGAGGCAGCGCTGGCACGGCGCCCACCTTCTCTTCAAACAGCTGATCGGCGGGGGTGTCGGACAGCAAGGGAGCTGGTGTAGATTTTGGGTATAATCTATGTCAGTTTCCTGGAATACATTACAATAAATGTGCCTTATCCTTCAACGGCCACTCCCTGCCAACCCCACTTTTTTGAAAACCCTCCAAAAGTGGGTTATGCTCCAAACTTTGCAACACCAGTTTTCTGGTGTACAGGGGTTGATAAATGTCCCCCACAGTGCCTGAACACCAGAACAAGCTATTGCAGGATTTCTGGAAGATTTGAGCCAAGCTACTGTAGTAGCAGATTTAAGAATACCGCTCTGGAGCATAATACAAGCTGTTAAAGGCGTTATCCCACAAATTTAAAACTCTTTTTAAGACTCTTTTTCTTATCTAGAAGACATTATTTCCTTTCTGTGGGTAGGCAGGCAGCAGCTCCTCACATTAGACAATCAATCACCTGCAGGGTGCATTGCAATTGGCTCTTATTAACCATTTTCTGTACAGAAAATTGTCCCTCACAGACATACACATGGTATGTAATGCCCTCACAATTTCCTTCTCCACTGTCTAGACAGAGAGCATGTTAGTCCACCTTTGAATGCGGGAGAAGGTGAACCAGAAGGATAAACAGCAGGGGGCGCTATGAGGGAGGAAAATGTAAATGTACATAAAAAAGGAACAGTATTTTATTGCATATACAGTATATTGCAATAATGCTTTATTTCATATGCCCTATTCATTGCATAGGAATATTTTTCATGGGATAATCCTTTTAAATATGTGTAGAGCAATTTATACACATATTTATTATCCTAGAATTAATCTGTATAATCTAAAAAAAAAGGTGGACATAAACTTGGAAAATATTTCCTTGGGATGTCTGTGCAGCAATGGTGGGCTTGGAAACAGCTTGGTAATATGTTTTATATCTAGCATTTTTACTCTTCACCTCTATAGCTAATATTCCTTTTATTCCCCACAGAATGTCCTCAGGGTCCTGACATCCTTGTCGTCTTACTGTCGGTCATGGGAGCCATTTTGCTTGTGGGACTGGTGGCTCTGCTCATTTGGAAGTTGCTCATTACTATCCAAGACAGGCGAGATTTTGCCAAGTTTGAAGAGGAGAGGGCGAAGGCGAAGTGGGACACGGTAAGAATGGGAGAGTGATATTGATATCAACTATAATAGATGCAACTATTGCAAAACTACAACTCCCAAAATGGCAGCTTTGTAACAAGGAATCTGAACAAAACTAGATTTACATAGTAATGTAAGATGTGATTAACTTCTGCTAAGGGCCTTGGGAGTGGCAAATGCACATTTTCTACTGAGAGTCAATTCCCATCAATGGGTGAAGCATAAGGTCAGGACACAGCCCTTGGGGTATACAGACTTCCTGCCATTGCATCTCCATAATAGTTCAATTATACTGCTAGTTCTCAAGAAGGTTAGGCTCATAATGAGCTACTGAGTTTCAGAAATGTGAGATTTCACACATCTGAGCTGATCTACTACCTATATTTAGAAGGGTAATTGGATTGTCAGTTTACACTATATTAATACTAAGCCCTTCCTTACGTTCCTGGAGGTGCCATATGAACCCAGATATAGCCCCATTTTCACCTAGGCATCCCCCCCTGATATGAGCATCCCTTGCCCTGTGCTGTATTACGCAGGGCAAGGGCTGTTTGTATGTTTTTTACACTGCTAGGCGGAAGCTTCCACCTAGCAGTGTTCCCGCTGACGTCACTGGCACTGATGGGTGGGTTTAGCGCTGCCCGAGCCGTTTTAGCCTCCGCCTAGGTTACCCATGATGAGACTGTTTATCACCAGATCTCCAGAAAAGGCGTTTGTCCTGCGTGATTCAGCGCAGGGCAAAGGAGAGCATCGGAGCATGAAATTAATACAAATAAGTCACAGGGGCCTGATGGGATACACCCAAAGCTATTAAAAGAGCTTAGCGGTGAACTAGCAAAACCATTAACAGATTTATTTAACCAATCACTGGTAACAGGAGTCGTCCCAGAAGATTGGAAATTAGCAAATGTTGTGCCCATTTACAAGAAAGGTAGTAGGGAGGAATCGGGCAACTATAGGCCAGTAAGCCTGACATCAATAGTGGGGAAATTAATGGAAACCATACTTAAGGAGAGGATTGTGGAACATCTAAAATCCCATGGATTGAAAGACGACAAACAGCATGGGTTTCCTTTAGGGAGATCATGTCAAACTAATCTTATTGATTTTTTTTTGATTGGGTGACTAAAATAATAGATGGCGGAGATGCAGTAGACATCGCTTATCTAGACTTTAGTAAGGCTTTTGATACTGTCCCAATAAATTGCAGTCTTTGTGCTTGGACTCCCATATTGTTGAATGGATTAGGCAGTGGCTGAGGGACAGACAACAGAGGGTTGTAGTCAATGGAGTATATTCAGACCATGGTCTTGTTACCAGTGGGGTACCTCAGGGATCTGTTCTGGGACCCATATTGTTTAATATCTTCATCAGCGAAATTGCAGAAGGCCTCGATGGTAAGGTGTGTCTTTTTGCTGATGACACAAAGATTTGTAACAGGGTTGATGTTCCTGGAGGGATACACCAAATGGAAAAGGAGTTATGAAAACTTGAGGAATGGTCAAAAATCTGGCAACTAAAATTTAATGTTGATATGTGCAAGATAATGCACCTGGGGCGTGAAAAACCCAAGAGCAGAATATAAAATCAGTGATACAGTCCTAACCTCAGTATCTGAGGAAAGGGATTTAGGGGTCATTATTTCAGAAGACTTAAAGGTAGGCAGACAATGTCATAGAGCAGCAGGAAATGCTAGCAGAATGCTTGGGTGTATAGGGAGAGGCATTACCAGTAGAAAGAGGGAGGTGCTCATGCCGCTCTACAGAGCACTAGTGAGACCTCATTTAGAGTATTGTGCTCAGTACTGGCGACCATATCTCCAGAAGGATATTGATACTTTGGAGACAGTTCAGAGAAGAGCTACTAAACTAGTACATGGATTGCAGGATAAAACTTACCAGGAAAGATTAAAGGACCTTAACATGTATAGCTTGGAAGAAAGACGAGACAGAGAGGATATGATAGAAATTTTTAAATACATAAAGGGAATCAACAAGGTAAAAGAGGAGAGAATATTTAAAAGAAGAAAAACTGCTACAAGAGGACATAGTTTTAACCCCTTAAGGACACATGACGTATCGGTACGGCATGTTTCCCGAGTCCTTAAGGACACATGACGTACCGGTACGTCATGTGTTGTTCCGATCACTGCCGCCTGGCCGGCTGTGATCGGAACAAGGTGCCTGCTCAAATCATTGAGCAGGCACCTCGGCTAAATGCACGGGGGGGTCCCGTGACCCCCCCATGTCGGTGATCGCAACAAACCGCAGGTCAATTCAGACCTGCGGTTTGTTGCGCTTTCTGCAGTTTCTGATCCCGCGGGAATCAGAAACTTTAGTATTCCTAAAATATATATGTTTCACTCCTAAATGATTTTATCCCGGTGGGAGGTGCAGGGGGGGTGTTGCAGGAGGCGGGTGGTGCGGCAGGCGGGATCGCGATCCCCCGCCCGCCTCCCCTTGAATAATCGTTGGTGTACAGTGGGTATACCAGGGTGTCAGCACATTGCTGACACCCTGGTATAAACGGCTGACATCTGTGATGCGATGTCAGCCGTTTAAACCTTTCCATACCGCGGTCCGTACGGACTGCTGTATGGAAAAGGTTAACAGCTCAGGGAGCTCCCTCCCTCTCCCATTGGGGGGCTGCTGTGCCTTTGCAGCCCCCCGATGGAGAGGGAGAGAGCCCCCAGACAGCCCCCCTCCTTACCCTTCCCCGTCTGCGCAGTTCTGGCCACTACTGAGCAGACGGGGAAGGTTCCATTGGCAACAGGACGCCGTCTCAGGCATCCTGCTGTCCATGGTGCTGAACAGATCTGTGCTAAAGGCATAGATCTGTTCAGACAAAGTGTAAGTAAAATACAGTACAAAACACTATATGGTGTACTGTACTGTATTATACAGACATCAGACCCACTGGATCTTCAAGAACCAAGTGGGTCTGGGTCAAACAAAAAGTGAAAAAAGGTGAAAAAAAAGTAAAAATCAATAAACACATTTATCACTGATTAAAAATGAAAAAAATAAAATTCCCTACACATGTTTGGTATCTCCGCATCCATAACGACCTGATCTATAAAACGGTAATGTTACTTTACCGGAACGGTGAACGCCATAAAAAAAAAATAAAAAAAAATATGATGAAATTGAAATTTTGCCTACCTTACTTCCCAAAAAAGGTAATAAAAGTGATTAAAAAGTCGCATGTACGCCAAAATTGTAACAATCAAACCGTCATCTCATCCCGCAAAAATCATACCCTACCCAAGATAATCGCCCAAAAACTGAAAAAACTATGGCTCTTAGACTATGGAAACACTAAAACATTATTTGTTTTGTTTCAAAAATGAAATCATTGTGTAAAACTTACATAAATAAAAAAAAGGTATACATATTAGGTATCGCCGCATCCATATCGACTGTCTCTATAAAAATATCACATGACTGAACCCCTCAGATGACCACCGTAAAAAATAAAAACGGTGTAAAAAAAGCTATTTTTTGTCATCTTACGTCACAAAAAGTGTAATAGCAAGCGATCAAAAAATCATATGCACCCCAAAATAGTGGCAATCAAACCATCATCTCATCCCGCAAAAAATGAGACCCTACTTAAGATAATCGCCCAAAAATTGAAAAAACTATGGCTCTTAGATTATGGAGACACTAAAACTTTTTTTTTGTTTTAAAAATGAAATCATTGTGTAAAACTTACATAAATAAAAAAAATTGTATACATATTAGGTATCGCCGTGTCCGTGACAACCTGCTCTATAAAATTGCCACATGATCTAACCTGTCAGATGAATTTTGTAAATACCAAAAAAAAAAAAACTGTGCCAAAAAAGTAATTTCTTGTTACCTTGCCGCACAAAAAGTGTAATATAGAGCAACCAAAAATCATATGTACCCTAAACTAGTACCAAAAAAACTGCCACCCTATCCCGTAGTTTCTAAAATGGGGTCACTTTTTTGGAGTTTCTACTCTAGAGGTGCATCAGGGGGGCTTCAAATGGGACATGGTGTCAAAAAAACAGTCCAGCAAAATCTGGCTTCCAAAAACCATACGGCGCAACTTTCCCCTACGCATATGGGGTGTTTCTGTAAACGGCAGAGTCAGGGCAATAAAGATACAGTCTTGTTTGGCTGTTAACCCTTGCTTTGTTAGTGGAAAAAATGGGTTAAAATGGAAAATTAGGCAAAAAAAAGAAATTCTCAAATTTCATCCCCATTTGCCAATAACTCTTGTGCAACACCTAAAGGGTTAATGAAGTTTGTAAAATCAGTTTTGAATACCTTGAGGGGTTTAGTTTCTTAGATGGGGTCACTTTTATGGAGTTTCTACTCTAGGGGTGCATCAGGGGGGCTTCAAATGGGACATGGTGTCAAAAAAACAGTCCAGCAAAATCTGGCTTCCAAAAACCATACGGCGCACCTTTCCCTCTACGCCCTACTGTGTGCCCGTACAGTAGTTTACGGCCACATATGGGGTGTTTCTGTAAATGGCAGAGTCAGGGCAATAAAGATACAGTCTTGTTTGGCTGTTAACCCTTGCTTTGTTAGTGGAAAAAATGGGTTAAAATGGAAAATTAGGCAAAAAAATGAAATTCTCAAATTTCATCCCCATTTGCCAATAACTCTTGTTCAACACCTAAAGGGTTAACAAAGTTTGTAAAATTAGTTTTGAATACCTTGAGGGGTGTAGTTTATAGAATGGGGTCATTTTTGGGCGGTTTCTATCATGTAAGCCTCACAAAGTGACTTCAGACCTGTAGTGGTCCCTAAAAATTGGGTTTTTGTACATTTCTGAAAAATTTTAAGATTTGCTTCTAAACTTCTAAGCCTTGTAACATCCCCCCCAAAAAAATATCATTCCCAAAATAATTCAAACATGAAGTAGACATATGGGGAATGTAAAGTCATCGCAATTTTTGGGGGTAGTACTATGTATTACAGAAGTAAAGAAACTGAAACTTTGAAATTTGCAAATCTTTCAAAATTTTTGGTAAATTTGGTTTTTTTTTATGCAAAAAAAATATATTTTTTTTACTTCATTTTACCAGTGTCATGAAGTACAATATGTGACGAAAAAACAATCTCAGAATGGCCTGGATAAGTCAAAGTGTTTTAAAGTTATCAGCACTTAAAGGGACACTGGTCAGATTTGCAAAAAATGGCCAAGTCCTTAAGGTGAAATAGGGCTGAGTCCTTAAGGGGTTAAGTTGCATTACTGAAATAAATGAACTTTGCACGATATTCTAATTTTTCGAGTTTCACCTGTAGTTATTTTATAGGGAATGAAAGTATTTTAGAAAAACACACATGAATGGTATAACTAGTTACCGCCTAATAACACTTTTCTTATTTCAGGCGCACAACCCCCTCTACAAAGGTGCCACTTCAACCTTCACCAACATAACATACCGTGGGAACTCGGAGTGATCTAAGTCAATGAAGAATCAATGGACTATTCTGAGAAAAGACCACTGCCAAAGAGCCACCGCTGTCAAGCCTCATACATGCCTCTGCTGCTTTGGGGCAAGTGAAACCACCATGTGCTTCTCAGCACCATTTCTTAAAAAAAATAAAAAATTAAACGTAAGATTTACAAGGGACTCTTACACTCCTGAACAGATTTGACTGTGACCATAGATCAGAGGCCTTGCCTAGCTGACGCATTGCAGCTCTGAGCACTGAAACCTTGATGGACAATTATTTGCTCCAACATGATCAGAAGGATCAGAAGATTATTATATTTTTTTTTACAAAAATTCTACAGGTATCTCAGGAATGTGCATCACATGGCAGATCCCCTCCCCAAACAGGACCAAACCTGTTTATTTCTCCACCCATAGGACATATCAGTACCTATGAAGATGGGAAGAGTCTTTCATATCGTAGCTAAAAAAAATACTTGTACCAGGATCTATTTAGATTGGAACCTAGAATTTATTATTGAAAAGCTTCCTTTAAATTTACCATTGTATGGAATCTTCCCTATTATTTTAGGTGGTTTATGTGTAGGTAAAGAGTTTCCACATTTTACCTCTTTTAGGTGGACATACCTTGAGATGCTTACTTGCTATGCAACAATACAGAGAGTTAAGAGGGGGGAAATTCCATCTGACTGCTTGAAGAGGCCACAGATGCCCATTTTGTCAGTGTTATAAGGTCTAGAGTTCTACCGTGGCTAAAGTACTCGCCCAACAGCCATTTTGCCGTATTTACAAACTTAACATATAGCGATAAGCTGAAAGTGGACATCCGCTTAAAGGGGTTTCCCGCTTTCTATATATTGATGACCTTTCCTCAGGGTAGGTGATCGATATCAGATTTGTGGGGGTCCAACACCTGGAAACACCACAGCGTGTCAGCCACCGCTGCTTTAAACAACACAGTGGATGGTCAGATGCAGAATGCAACATCCACTATGCGGTGGCCACTTCAGCATACTGCAGCTCAGCTTCTAGGTTCCTTAGAGATTAATAGGTTTAAAACAAATTTAAAAAAATAATTCTGTGAAAAGTGTCTCAGGTTTTTTTCATGCATATCAAGACTGTGTTCTTTGCTGTAAGTTAATACCTCCTTCCTAATGGTTTCTGCAAGGTAATAATGAACAGGAAGCTGTACTCCTGACTGTATTTCCTGTCTTTGATTATGATGCCACCCAGTGGACAACTTGTAAAATTGCAGATGTGCTAATAAGTTTTCTTCATCTTGGAGTACTTGTGACCTCAGAATACGCAATAGTAGAGTTGTACAGTCCTATATGGAGCTCAAGCACACATCAGTATGTCTAGTTTGCAATGCAGTGGATGAAAGTTATTAAAGGGGGTTTTCTTGAACCCAGTGGGCCCCTCAAGCCCACCTTAAAGGGGATATCCAATACCATAAACTGCACCCCCATGTGCTGAACCCCTCACAGGGAATATACTTACCCCGCTCCCTGCGCCGCTCCTGGTCCCCGCACCGCCGCTGAAAAAAACATCCGGTGTCAGGCGGAGCAGCCAATGGCCGGCTGAGACGGGGATGACCCTCCCTAGCATCGCGGTTAGTCTAGCCCACTCATACTCGCACACAATCCTAATTATGTATGTAATAGGAGTGTATATAGACAGAGGCGTAGCTCCTGAGCACTGACCAGCCCCCCACAACCGCCACATCCAATTTACAATCCTACTGTCTTATGTGGCAGCGACACCATGCACTGGTTCCCAATTATGCCACCTCGTATAGCCACACCTGGCCAACACCTACTCTCATCATTGTACTTACAGGAGGCAGAAATGTGAACCTTGCAATTTGTAGAAATGCAAACTCTAACAATAAAATCACAACTTCACAATGCCAAATTACATTGCGGTAAATTAAATCTATTTGCCTTGAGGCTATGAAGAAGAAATGTTCAGTGGTCATTATTGGTACATTTCTTCATATGGTTATACGTATATTAGTGGATAAATTGGTAAGACATGAAGAGATGCTAGGTACACCTATAGTCTGGCCTAGCCTGATCTAATCTAGTAGCAGGATCTCATGTACTTGTGTTAATCCAGACAAGCGCTTCAAGGGGAAAGCATTAGCTCATTTATTCAATTTTTATAGGGTTTTTTTATAAAGTCTCTTTTCCAGGTTATAATGAGAAAAGTCAAAAGGCTAAAGCTTTACCTAGCACCACATACAATGACATCATCACTCTACTGTATATTCATTATGAACATTAAAGAGGTATAATGGATTTATTTAAATAAAACATCAAAGGTATAATGAAACGTCCTGCAATTTTCTAATATACTCTGGGGGACATTTATTAAGATTGGCGTTTCGAAGGCCGGTCATAACCTCTGCTACGCAGGTGTGAGATGCACCACCATTAGTAAGAGGTGCAAGCCTCTTAATATTTGTGACAGATCTCTGCAGGTCCATACATTTAGGTATAATTTGTGCCCGCTTCCTGGCATAAAATATAATAAACATGACAAACCAGCTAGACCAGGCCCTGCATTGGGCGGCACGATTAGGGTGGCCACTTGCTTCACCCCAAAAAGCCAGACATTATAAGCCACGCCTATGCCCACTAAACCACACCCCCAGATTCAGAGGGTGATTTCCGTGCACCAGAAAAATAAATCTATGACAGCAAGGTACCTGGCATAGATTTCTGGTCCTCTAATATGTGCCCGTTTTCTAGTACATATACTGTTAAATTAGTTGGGCTGCAGAGGTCCTGCCTATGGCCCACGTCCAACCAAAACCACCCAGCCACTTTTTGTAAAAGTGGGGAGGGTGGCGGCAAAGTGCAATAAGTCACAATTTTTGGTGCAAAACAGCTCTTACACTCATATTTGTGACTTTTGTATACCAGAAAAGTGTTCGAAATTATACAGTCCCAAAGTATATTAGAATTTTGTAGACTCTTTCACTACGCAAAATTGGAAGAGCTATTTAAAGGGACTGTAAAAATTTTCAAGCATTCACACATTCTTTGGTGTTCCTTTGAGAGCCAAGTTTTAATATTATCCCCCCATTTACTGCACCAGTGAGTGGTGAGAGCCATACATGCGTGGCTTCCTCTCCATTCCTGGGAGCTCATGAAGTGGCCCATTCTTGAGATAATTTGGGACCTGCACATATCAGGCATTAATGGCATATCCTGTGAATCTGCCATAAATGTCCAGATGGGACAACCCTCAAAGGATTCATTTTTATAATGAGCAAAAGTACATCAGTATTATGTCAGTGCACCTCCACGCCATCCATAGTTCTTTTATGTGACAATATGATCTATGGGAAAAGAGGATAGTTGCAGCTGCACCCTCTGCATCCCCTTTCAGCCATGCCACTTGCTGGGAGTTACTCACCTACACCGTGCAATGCTTTATCGCATCATAACGTGGTTACTACTGAAGATGGTCAAAAATTGTACTGTGGATTTAAAAAACAGATAGCATTCATTAGGATAAAGATAGTCAAGATATTTCCATCAATAAGGAAAGACAAAAGTATAAAGAATAAGGGTATCCAACTGATAAAAAAAGGCAATAAACTGGTACTGTGCTGTGTCCTGTGCAGTGCAGCGCAGCGCAATGAGGGCAACCAGTCTTCCGTGAGATACTTCATACAAACGATCCCACCCGGAACATGCCAGAGTAACCTGTCCAATCAGAGTCAAATTTGGCCAGTCATGCTATATATTTGTATTTTCAATCGACCATGTCCGAAAAAAATCTAACCTGACATATCAATATGATGATGAATATCAAATAATGGGCGTTAAAACTGCCAAAATCAACAGTAATATGTAGAAAAATAGAGAGAAGGAAGATTTCTAAAGATTTGTGCTATTACCAACGCAGGAGATCATCAGGATTGTATCCAAGTCTTGTTCTTTTATTAATACACTTAAAGACAACGCGTTTCAGCGGCAAATAGCCTCCTTTATCAGGTCACTGTAACAGCGTCCTCCTTCTTTCCATATTTTTTTACATATCACTGTGAATACCCCGGACACCGATTCAAGCGCAAACCGGGTGAGGACAATGGCAGCAGTACAGCTGAGGAGACCTATTTGCGGCAAAGTTCCTCAAGCAACAGGCCTATATAGTGGTGGAGACTATTCACAACGAAGCAGGGGCAGTAACTCCAACAGCTTATTGAGCACCCCTGAAGCTTAGCGGTACTACACGAGAGACACTGCCTCCGTTTCTTTTTCCACCTTTCATTTTGAAAAATAAAGGGAATCTGATTGGTTGTTGGCAACTAAGCCACTTTCCTTTACACCAGTTTTGATAAATTTACCCCAGTTTATCAGTTCCGCCTGGAAAGTTTCTTTAAATGGAAAGCCAGAGAAGCAAACTCAATACAAGAAGTAATTCCCACATTGATTCGGGCGTGGACTAATGTCTTTGCCCGGTAGCATCCAAAAGTAAACCTTTTGGTTTCCAAACCCCATTAGCCTTATTAGTTGAAACAGATAATTACATTAAGGGCTCATGCACAAGACCGTAGCCTGTTTTGCGGTCCACAAATTGTGAATCCGCAAAACACGGATACCGGCCACGCGGAACGGAATGTCCAGCCCATAATACAACAGTCCTATCCTTGCCTGTAATGTGGACAAGAATAGGAAATGTTCTTAATTTTTGCAGATCCCTCAGAATGGACAAACAGATGTGGACAGCACACAGAGTGCTGTCCGCATCTTTTGTGGCACCATTGAAGTAAACAGGTCTGCATCCGATGTGGAAAAAAATAAGTTAGTTTGCATGAGCCCTAATTCTCAGTTCACAGTGTTATAGTTTATAATCACATGCCAACCATTTCAGATCTTCAGACATGGATAATGGGTCTGTCGTATAGAAAAAAAAACCCTACCGGATCACTGATTTTCATCTATGTGTAAGTGACATATGGGTGTAGCAGAGTGAAAATGGTTATTTAAAGGGGTCGTCAGAAATGTAAAAAAAAAAAAAAAAATTGTTTTTCTTTTTTTCGGATAAACAGCACCCCTCTTGTGTAAGGCAGTGCTTGGTATTGCATCTAGCCCCCATCCAGTTAAATAGAGCTGAGCTACAATATTAAACACAGCCCATAGACAAGAGTGGCTCTGCTTCTGGGGTTAGAGAACCCTCTTTTTTAATAGTGAACTGTCAGACAATTAGATTGTTGTAATGTTAAATATGGTTTGTAAGATGTTATTTTTTTTCACACAATGGCACTGTTGCAAATTAAAACAATTCACATTAAAGAACAACTGTCTTTGTCTTATTTTACAACTATTCATCTGTATTTATGGGAATGAAATGTTGGGAGGTTACATTGTCATTTAATGATGACCATCACATTTACTTTCTCTTGCTCATCCAAAATGATAAAAAATCTACTTGTGTGATATTGAGTGCTGTTCACACTTGTTTTACACAGCCACAATATGCTTACCATACTCAAATACCCCCTGGGCAATTCTACTGAAAGATGACTGGCTCTATAGTTACCACTGGGGGCCAGGTCCTGAGTCTTTTGCATGGTTCCTATGAATTGGAATAGCATGCAACATGCATGAGACTAAGGCTCAATTCACACGTCCGCAATTTCGTTCCGCATTTTGCGGAACGGAATTGCGGACTTATTCATTTCTATGGGTCAGCACATCGTGCTGCCCAGACACTGAATTGCAGACCCGCACTTCCGGGTCCGCACTTCCGTTCCGCAGAAAAATAGAACATATCCTATTCTTGTCCGCAATTGCGGACAAGAACAGGGATATTCTATTAGTACCGGCAATGTGCGGTCCGCAAAATGCGGAACGCACATTGCCGCTTTCCGTGTTTTGCGGACCCGCGGCCCCGTGTATCCGCAAAACAGGTTGCGGACGTGTGAATGGAGCTTTAGTATGCCCGATGCTATAAAATGCTGGACTGCCCTCTCACCCCTTGCCTGAAATTAGATTCCTAGTTTACCAGTGAAAGTGTGCTGTTCTGACTGTGCAACGGGCTGCCCTCCAGGGTCGATCGGGTCCCAGTGTTTAGGAATGCAGAGTGGTGATGCGGCCTTAATAATTTGTGTCACGGTGCTCCTACCTGTATACTGTCGCTCCCTGGGGTTAGGCTTCGTAGCAACAAAGTAGCTGTAGTTGGTGGAGTAAACAGAGTCCAGACTTGGTAAAGAATGAGGCCCTGAATGGGCTCTGTTTAACATCTCAGAGGTATTAAGTCCTTTTATATATCAGGAATGGGCTGCTCTCTGAGCTACTTTCCCAAAGCTCCTGCAGTAGTGAGGGGAAAACGCTCCCTCACCACACCATGCTGCCTCATAGGGATGAGTGAACTTGTGTTTTCAAGTTCGGCGTACAAGGTTCAGGTTCGGATTATCTAAGAATTTCATAATGGATTCCACTACCATGGACAATAAGTTATCCATAACGGAATTCTTAGATAACCCAAACCTTGTTCGCCGAACTTGAAAACACAAGTTCGCTCAACACTACTGACTCACTCTCTCTCTCCAACCAACTATAGCTTACTGCAACCTTTACCTTGGTAAGAAGTGGTACTAGCCCACTACTGCCCAAAAAGGAGAGAATGGAATGGTAAGTTCCATTCTATCTAAAGGTACTCTCTGCCAGTTACACTGCCACCTGCTGGACAACCAGGCACAGGCACAGTACATGAAATACAATACATAACAGTTACATAGCACCTAATCAACAGACATGGAAAGGCATGGTAATGTCACACATTGGTTAGGCATTTAAGATAGTAGCAGGTTGTAGGAATGGTAGTGCCCGCTCTGGGGTACTACTACTGCCCATGTCCGATCTTCTGCCAGTTAAACCTACTCTGATTATCCGCTGCCTGCCCTTGCCTTAGCCTGTCTATTGTACTGACCCTTTGCTGTCTGCATTGACCTCTGGTTGTTTTACGGAACTGCACCAACTCTGCCTGCCCTGACCTCGGCATGGTTACCGACTATGACTATTGCCTGACCCCCTCATGCTTTGCACCAGTGTCCCTGACCTCTATGGATCAGCTGCCAACTACACTGGGACTACTCCAAGAGGTAGCAGCTTGATGGGTCCCCAGCAGCACCAGTCAGATCCCTGTATAAGGGTTAAATGGTGAAAACTAGATCGCAAGGATAACGCCCTTAGGACAAATCCAAAGTCAAACCGGTTAGTTGGAACGGTGGGTCCACACTCTGCCCATTCTAGCTCCAGTTTTGGGATATTCTGATTGCTCCATTTTAATGGCCTGGTATTTAATCTGTATAGTAATGTGCATGTCCACCTACTGAGGTGGTCGCACATGCTCAGTTCCTTCCTTCAACTACCACCAGCTAGATTTACTGTGACAGTTACAGGGAGAGAGCAGCAGCAAATAGAACACTAGCATAGCAACTGGAGCAAATAAAGGAACATCTCTGGATTCATGCGAGGTACGGGGCTAGTTCTAGCTTTGTTACATTGTCATGTTCTATATTGTTTCTGATTTTAAATCGAACATGGCATAGCCCCTTTAAATTTGCTGGACCTGGAGATCTGTGTACCACTTTATCTGCCAGCATCCACCTCCTCTCTTTCTTCAAATCTGCAGGAGGTTTTAAATAAATCTGTTAATGCAGAAAGCGCAGGGTTCCATGGAAACGCTGAAATCTGTAAATAACGTGTGTGGGCATCATGTGTGCCAGTGTGGGTACAACTCAGACTATGCCAGTCCTTTAGGTGTGCTTCTGTCATATTAACAGCTCCATGTGCCATGTTTTGCTATTTAACTTGTGTGTATCAGGGCTAGGTTTACATGATTTAAATTCCCAGACTTTTATGATGATTATGATCTCCAACCTGTGGGTCTCCAGCTGTTGCAAAACTACAACTCCGAGCATGCCTTGACAACTGCAGGCTGTGGAGAGCCATATGTTGGAGATCAACGAATATAGCAATGTTAAAGGAAACGTGTCCCCAAAATTTTATCTGGCTTTTAAAACTAGATAGTGACACGTCCTTTTTTCTAATCTGTTTTTATTTTGTTATTGCAGATTTCCTGAACATGATTATTGGGGCGGTCATCTTGCCTGAGCCTGAGTTCTGATGACAAATGCACTTTAAATTGATGTGATTGGAAATGGTTCCCTAGAAAAAAAATTGTACCATGTAAGGCTACTTTCACACTTGCGCTTGATCGGATCCGTTCTGAACGGATCCGATCATATTAATGCAGACGGAGGCTCCGTTCAGTACGGATCCGTCTGCATTAATAACTTAGAAAAATTTCTAAGTGAGAAATTAGCCTGAGCGGATCCGTTCAGACTTTCAATGTAAAGTCAATGGGGGACGGATCCGCTTGAAGATTGAGCCATATGGTGTCATCTTCAAGCGGATCCGTTCCCATTGACTTACATTGTAAGTCTGGACGGATCCGCACGCCTCCGCACGGCCAGGCGGACACCCGAACGCTGCAAGCAGCGTTCAGCTGTCCGCCTGGCCGTGCGGAGGCGAGCGGAGCGGAGGCTGAACGCCGCCAGACTGATGCAGTCTGAGCGGATCCGCATCCATTCAGACTGCATCAGGGCTGGACGGAAGCGTTCTGCTCCGCTCGTGAGCCCCTTCAAACGGAACTCACGAGCGGACAGCAGAACGCTAGTGTGAAAGTAGCCTAAGAAGGTTAAGGGGGTATTCCACCCACACATATTTGTGGTAAATGATATAGGCATGGACTCCAGTCTGTCAGCTTCTGCCTACACTGATCAATTGTAGCAAGAGCTCAGAACAGTCACGTATATGGACTAGCTGCTGTAATGCAGGTGCCACAGTTCTGACCCCCACCAAACCCTGGTTGTCTTTGGTAGGAAAAGGCCATCCATTTCAAAGTCCTGGAGAAACCCTTTAGGGTACATTCACAGGTCCGTAAGTGTTTTGCGGATCCGCAAAACACGGATACCAGCCGTGTGTGTTCTGCATTTTGCAGACTTCACATAGATGGCGCTATATAGAGAATGCCTATTTTTGTCCACTTGCTCTTGTTGCGGACAAGAATAGGACATGTTCTATATTTTTTGCAGGGCCGCAGAACGGTGTGCCGTCCACATCTTTTGCGGCCCCATTGAAATGAATGGGTCCGCACTTACAGTGACAGTCTGGTGGGATTATTTTCAGTCCTGCCATTAAAGAGTAGAGGTTTCAACAGGATCGTACTAACCACTTTCAGTTACTGAATTATGACATTTTGGTGATGGTCATGATGGCGGTTGTTGCTGAGACTTTCAGAGTGCCACATTTCTCTACCTCAAACTGTGCTTACACCTGTAATTAAATGTCAGGACAGGTCTAGTGAAAGGAGAGGGTGGGCACAGTTGGTGACTCCTTGGAGGGATCCAGGCACTAAGAATTCCACCAAACTCTAAATCAGAAGGGCTGCACCCCTATAAAATTCTAGAAACGTTAAGATAGGCCATAGAAAGAAACTCAGGCCAATGTATCCACCTACAGTCAGGTCCATAAATATTGGGACATCAACGCAATTCTAACATTTTGGGCTCTATACACCACCACAATGGATTTGAAATGAAACAAACAAGATGTGCTTTAACTGCAGACTGTCAGCTTTAATTTGAGGGTATTTACATCCAAATCAGGTGAACGGTGTAGGAATTACAACAGTTTGCATATGTGCCTCCCTCTTGTTAAGGGACCAAAAGTAATGGGACAATTGGCTTCTCAGCTGTTCTATGGCCAGGTGTCTGTTATTCCCTCATTATCCCAATTACAATGAGCAGATAAAAGGTCCAGAGTTCATTTCAAGTGTGCTATTTGCATTTGGAATCTGTTGCTGTCAACTCTCAAGATGAGATCCAAAGAGCTGTCACTATCAGTGAAGCAAGCCATCATTAGGCTGAAAAAAACAAAACAAACCCATCAGAGAGATAGCAAAAACATTAGGCGTGGCCAAAACAACTGCTTGGAACATTCTTAAAAAGAAATTAATGGGGGGGGCACCTGGTCCCTGCTCACTTTGGGGTTCCCGTTCTGGAGATAGGTGCAGGTACCAGAGGTGAGACCCCCACCTATCTGACACTGGTGGCATATCGTAGCAATTCGCTTTTAGGCCCCTTTCATGGTTGCCCAAGTCACATAGTCATTAACCAACATTAAATAAATAAATACACAGACACTTTTCAATGTGGAATTATATGGCCGCAATGTTTATTAAGGATAATCTATAATAAAAACATTGGCATAAAAAAATAAATTAGCATAAATGAATTAAAATTAATCTAATAATAAAATCAACTATTAAACTCCAGAAAACATAACCACCAGTCCACCCAGCATTAGCTGGGCGACAAACTCCCACTAAAAAACATTGTGACAAAAATTAAGAGAGGGCGGGTGGGGCGCTGATCCACGGTCTGCTTTCTTCTTACAGGCACGGACCCCAGCGGAGCACTCCAATATAAAGGGAAATCTTCTAGGTCTAGGTGACATCGTACGGTGAAGTGGCCACTGCTATATCTAACCCTTCCCCGAATTATGCAGTATCCCCCAGGTTTATAGTTATTGTTTAATTTTAGCATTGATCCTTGGTACATACATTGGTATGGTAGCCGTCCCCTCTAATCTTCATTTCGGGTACAGTAACAGCTTGACGTTACATTGATTTGGGCTTAGAACCAGTGGTGCGGCCATTTCTCTGAAGTATCCCAAGAGCTGTTTTTTAACAAGATGCCAGGCCGCATGTTGCTTGTGTGTGCAGCCTGAGTAGCGTAAACGTGCTACCATTGCCTGCTGCGTGTCCAGCACATTTGGGACGTCATTCTTTGGCAATTGCAGAGGGAGCTGCCAGCAGCGGCTCTTGATGATTTGCGTACCCAAGTGCATTAACCTCTTGGGAACATAGGGCGCCCTGATGTCCCGGTACTTAAGGACACAGGGCATACCTGCACGCCCTGTGTATTTCCGATCACCGCCGCGTGGCGGGCGGTGATCGGAACTTGCGCGGGCGGTGATCGGAACTTGGTGCCTGCTGAAATCAATCAGCAGGCACCCTGGGTCAATGCCGGGGGGGGATCCTGTGACCCCCCGTATCGGCGATCGCTGCGCATTAACCCCTTCTATGCCGCTGACCGCAGCATAGAAGGGGTTTGTGTTTGAGTGATCGCATCGAGTCCCCAGCTGCTGTGGCGGGGACTCAATGTCTCAGAAGGCAGCCCGATGCCGTGCAGAGGCTGCCCAATGCCTTGCACGGCATCGGGACCTGCCTTCTACGGGAGCCGAGGAGATCCAGCCTCAGGCTGGGTCTCCTAGGCAACCTGTTTGTGTACTACTCACTGTAGTACACGAACAGGCAATGCATTACAATAAAAATGTATTGTAATGCATTGCAGAGTGGATCAGACCCCCAAAAGTGAACATCAGAAATAAAGTAAAGAAAAAAAAGTGTTTTTAATAAAATTAATATTATAAAGTAAAAGTAATAAAAATATGCCCCCCAAAAGTATGCCCCCCAAAATAGAACCAATCTAACCGTCACCTCATCCCGCAAAAAATGAGCCCCTACCTAAGCCAAAAAAATTAAAAAAACTATGGCTCAGAATACGGACACACTAAAACATCATTCTTTTTGTTTAAAAAATGCTGTTATTGTGTAAATCTTAAGTAAATGAAAAAAGTAGATATATAAGGTATCGCCGCGTCCGTAAGAACCTGCTCTATAAAAATATTACATGACCTAACCCCTCAGGTGAACACCCTAAAAAATTTTTTTTAATATGAACTGTGTAAAAAAAAAGCAATTTTTTGTCACCTTACATCACAAAAAGTGTAATAGCAAGCGATCAAACAGTCATACGCACCCCAAAATAGTGCCAATCAAACGGTAATCTCATCCCGCAAAAATCATACCCTACCTAAGATAATCGCCCAAAAACTGAAAAATCTATGGCTCTCAGACTATAGAGACACTAAAACATGATTTTTTTTTGTTTCAAAAAAGAAATCATTGTGTAAAACTTACATAAATAAATAAAAAAGTAGACATATTAGGTATCGCCGCATCCGTAAGAACCTGCTCTATAAAAATATCACATGACCTAACCTCTCAGGTGAACACTGTAAAAAAAAAAAAAAAAACTGTGTAAAAAAAGCCATTTTTTGTCACCTTACATCACAAAAAGTGTAATAGCAAGCAATCAAAATGTCATACGCACCACAAAATAGTACCAATCAAACAGTCATATCATCCCGAAAAAAATGAGCCCCTACACAAGACATTCGCCCAAAAAATAAATAAAACTATGGCTTTCAGAATGTGGAGACACTAAAAAATCATTTTTTTTTTTCTGTCTGTGCGGCGCATTGCTAATGCTTATAGCATTAGCAATGCGCCGCACAGACCTATGAGAAGAAGGAGCGCCCGGCGGCCACGGCGCACGTGAGTATAATGCTGCTCACTAACATACCATGGCAGCCAGGACTTCAGTAGCGTCCAGGCTGCCATGGTAACCGATCGGAGCCCCAGCATACACTGCTGGGACTCCGATCGGAACTGCCCACTGCCACCAATGATGGGGGGGGGGAGGGGGACCCTGTGGCCACTGCCACCAATGATTAATACAGGGGAGGGAGGGGGGGGGTGCTTTTGAGTTACCAGAGGGGGCTGATAAGAGGGAGAGGCTGGGGGGCACATGAGAGGCTGGGTGGCTGATCAGAGGCTGGGGGCGGATCAGGGGATGGGGGGCACATGAGAGGCTGGGGGGAGGATCAGAGGCTGGGGGGCGGATCAGAGGCTGGCTGCCATGGTCAGCTCCCTGCTTGTGTGCACAAAGCACAGGGCAGCAGGGAGAGTGTAAAGTCCTATTCACCCTAATAGAACTATTAGGGTGAAAATGACAAGGGTTCTAGCCCTTAAAGAGGCTAATAGTTATTAAATAAAAAGTATATAAAAAAACAAAGTTTAAACACCCCCCCAAATATAGAAAACAATATATCGCGATATATATCGCATATGCTTAAAATTATATCGCAATATAGATTTTAGGCCATATCGCCCACCCCTAGGCAACCAAAAATCATATGCACCCTAAAATAGTACCAACAAAACTGCCACCTTATCCCGTAGTTTCCAAAATGGGGTCACTTTTTTGGAGTTTCTACTCTAGGGGTGCATCAGGGGGGCTTCGAATGGGACATGGTGTCAAAAAACCAGTCCAGCAAAATCTGCCTTCCAAAAACCGTATGGCGTTCCTTTCCTTTTGCGCCCTGCCGTGTGCCCGTACAGTAGTTTACGACCACATATGGGGTGTTTCTGTAAACTGCAGAATCAGGGCCATAAATATTGAGTTTTGTTTGGCTGTTAACCCTTGCTTTGTAACTGGAAAAAATGGATTCAAATGGAAAATCTGCCAAAAAAGTGAAATTTTGAAATGTTATCTCTATTTTCCATTAATTCTTGTGGAACACCTAAAGGGTTAACAAAGTTTGTAAAATCAGTTTTGTCTACCTTGAGGGGTGTAGTTTCTAAAATGGGGTAATTTTGGGGTGGTTTCTGAAAGGATTTGGACCTTCCTGGACCTCTAGAACACCTTGGTTTGACCCTACTGACATCAGGAGAATATTTCTCAGCAGCAAAGGAATGACACGCACATAGGTATCACTGAGAAATACTCTAACTTTATTGTCTTACAGTTCAGCTCACTGTAAGTCAGTGGGAGAAAGGGGTGTTGGACGCCCACCAATCTGATTTTGATGACCTATTCTGAGGACAGGCCATCAATGTCTAAGTACCAGAAGCCATGTGAACCTAGCCTTAGAGGGAATGGTCAGCAGACGAAAGTAAGCTGAGTATAGCTATCTCTAGCAGTCCTAAAAAAGATGCTCAACTGCCACTCCATTTATGAAGGGTTACATAGGACCCCATTCTCACAATGACTGGGGGTCCCAGCGGCCACTTTCAAACAGTAAAGGTGATCATAAATAGGTTACACATCAAAAAATACAAATCTGAGCATAAAGATGTAATGAAAAAAGTATCCAAACCCCTACAACTACCTACAAAAAATGGCCGAGTCTCTACCAGTGATAGTCAGTTCGCAGTGTTCGGCAGCGAACACATGCGTGCTGCCATCTTTAGTAAGGTTAGACTCACCCATCTGGCGATGCACAGGTAAGTCCTTACCTGTGCCGCGAGCCGGTCTGAAATCAAATGCGGTAACTGGGAGCAGGCAGTTCCGAGAACAGCCCGATGAAGGCCCCCGGTGGCTGTTCTCGGAATTGCCTGCTCCCGGTGAGTGCATTTGATTTCAGACCGGCTCGCGGCACAGGCACACCTGTGCATCGCCGGACGGGTGAGTCTAACCTTACTAAAGATGGCAGCCCACATGTGTTCGCTGGCGAACACTGCGAACTGGCCATCACTGGTCTCTACAGCTCAAAAATGAACAATCTTTATTAAATAAATATATGTGACATTAACGTGATTAAGGCTACATGCACACGACTGTGGTGTGTTTTGTGGTCCGCACATCGCGGATCCACAAAACACGGATGGTGTCCGTGCGCGTTCCGCAATTTGCGGAACAGCACGGACAGCCTTTAATATAACTGCCTATTCTTGTCCGCAAAGCGTGGACAAGAATAGGATATGTTATATTTTTTTGTGGGGCCACGGAACGGAGCAACGGATACTTTTGAAGTGATTGGGTCCGCATCCGAGCCGCCAAAACTGCGGCTTGGATGCGGACCAAAACAACAGCCGTGTGCATGAGGCCTAAAAGAGATGAAAAAAACCCCACAAAAAATGATGAAGTGCGGTTCCCCTGAGGGGTGGTATGACAATATGATAATACCATATACATATAATTGCCTATAGATATTAGAAGCAATTTTGTGCAAAGTAACTAAGCAAAAAGTTGCCCGATTCAGAGCAAATGCCAGGACAAACTTCTACAAAACTGACTCCTGCACAAATAAGCAACCAGTGAACAAAGTGTAATAATTACATACCCATCAGAGTTTGATACCCTCCGGAGAACGGCACACCCCAACGCATGTTTTGGCAAAGCCTTCCTCTGGGGGTAGTATTCTGATCAGTATTTATAAGCCATACGCGGGTACAAAACACAGAGGTGCCAGCAGGGGTGTAGCTAAAGGCTCATGGGCCCTGGTGCAAGAGTTCAGCTTGGGCCCCCCTTCCCTCAGTGCTTTGTGGCCAGGGGCAGGGAAGCACAAACCTTTGTGCCGTCCATGGCAAAAATTTAAAACGGTACCCCCCCCCATGGCAAATTCTTGACCTAACCCCTTCCCTCCAGCCAGGGTGTAACTTGACCAGCAAGCACTTTCTATAATACCGGTGTCTTCTTATGCAGCACAAGGGTCTTTGGCCCCCTCAGGCTCCTGGTCCCGGTAGCGACTGCTACCTCTGCACCCCCTATAGCTACGCCCCTGGGTGCAAGTCTTTCCACTGTATCAGGGATGGCCAACCTGCGGCTCTCCAGCTGTTGCAAAACTACAACTCCCAGCATGCCCAGGCTTCAACAGCAGGGATACTCAACCTGTGGCTCTCCAGCTGTTGTAAAACTACAACTCCCACCATGCTCTGCTGTAGGCTGTCCAGGCATGCTGGGAGTTGTAGTTTTGCAACAGCTGGAGGGCACCAGGTTGGGCATCCCTGGCCTACAGCTGGGCATGCTGGAAGTTGTAGTTTTACAACAGCTGGAGGGCCATCCCTGCTAGGGATCGACCGATTATCGGTTTGGCCGATATTATCGGCCGATATTGAGGATTTTGACCGTTATCGGTATCGGCATTTATTTTGCCGATATACCGATAACGTATTGGGAACACAGAACGCGCTGCTCTCAGTGCTCTCTGTGTTCCCTCCGCAGCACAGGGGAGAAGGAAGCAGTGTCCTCCCCCTGTGATGCTGCTGCCGCTGCCGCCAATGACAGGACGGAAGACAAGAGGAGGGGAGGGGCTGTGGCCGCTGCGCCACCAATGAAGATAAGCCTTTCATTCATTCATATACAGGAGGCGGGAGCTGGCTGCAGAATCACATAGCCGGCTCCCGACCTCTATGAGCGATAGCTGCGATCCGCGGTAGTTAACTCCTCAGGTGCCGCGGATCGCAGCTACCGCTCATAGAGGTCAGGAGCCGGCTATGTGATTCTGCAGCCAGCTCCCGCCTCCTGTATATGAATGAATGAAAGGCTTATCTTCATTGGTGGCGCAGTGCGCCCCCCCCAAGCCCCCCAGTATTAATCATTGGTGGCGCAGTGCGCCCCCCCCCCACCCAGTATTACTCATTGGTGGCAGTGGCCACAGGATCCCCTCTCCCCTGCTCCTCCGATCGGAGCCCCAGCTGTGTAATCCTGGGGCTCCGATCAGTTACCATGGCAGCCAGGACGCTATTGAAGCCCTGGCTGCCATGGTAAGCTCCATGCTGCTGTGTGCACAAAGCACAGAGGAGCAGGGACAGTGTGAGCTCCTATTCACCCTGATAGAGATCTATCAGGGGGAATAGGACAAGGGTTCTAGTCCCTAAGGGGGCTAAAAGTTAGTAAAAAAACCCCACAAAAATATTAAGTATAAATGAAAAAGACTTATAAAAAAAATACACATTAACAATAAACAAAAAAATACACATTAACAATAAACATTAATTTTCAGCAGATTTGTGTAGGAATTTTTTTTTTTTCTCAAAAATGAAAATTCCCAGAATATCAGTATAAATTATCGGCTATCGGCCTGAAAGTTCACAAATTATCGGTATCGGCCCTAAAAAATCAATATCGGTCGATCCCTAATCCCTGCACTATATTTTTTCTCTGCCGGTTGTTCCATTCCATGGTTTTGCTTACAAATGATACAGAATACTACAAAGTATATCCTGCTGCCACCCTCTAGTGCAGGGATCAGCAACTTCCGGCACCGCAGCTGTTCTGAAACTACAACTCCCATCATGTCCCATTCACTTCTATGGGAGTTAGAACAGCCGAGCATGTTGCATGCTGGGGGTTGTGGTTTCTCAGCAGCTGGAGTGCTGGTGCTCTCGTGAACAGCTGAGACGTCCTTCTTCTCTCCACCCCTCCCCCATCTCCTCCTGTTCTGTCAGCCCATACTTCTGCAGAAGGTCGATGAGGAGTCTGATGATGCGCAGCGCGCCCTATGTATTGTACAAGGTACTGTCATTACATGAAGCATTGTCTAGGCTGCTGTGGGATTTCACATATGTAATAAATGCTCAGAGTGGATTAGTACTATATAGCAGGCGTTTAAAGGGATCATCCATTAAAAACGAAATCATTATTACCAATCTGCTGAAGCTTTTGCAGCTGACAGCTCCCAGCATGCTCTGAACACTGATCCAACCTATGTTTCCAGAGGGGCTAGGAAACTACAACCCCCAACAGACTATAGTCCCAGGGCATATCGGGAATTGTAGTCCCCCCTCATTAGCTAGACTACTGATCTTTCACTCTACAATTGATCGCTCATCCTTACACCTTCAGTCAATTTCAAAATACGTTAGCATTTATTTCTGAAAGTATTTTCGCGATAATTGTGCGTTAACGTGCGGTTCTGTCACAACCTGCAGGTCGCCGTTGAGACGTCGCGAGCTCCTCTAAACTAAACCGCGTTCATGCTCCCATTGGTCACACGTGTGCGCGGCCAGCACTTCCGCTTCCTGTGGGGGCGTGGCTTGACCTACGATTGGCTTGCACTTTATTGGTCCCGCCTTTTGCCTGCAGCTGATTGGTCTTTCACTAGAGCGTTCCTCGTCTCCGCGGCAACAGCTGCCACTACCGGTTCCGTCATGGACGGGAAAAGGCCGCAGTTCGGTAACCGGCACCTGAAGGATCCGAGTCAGGTTTTCCAACATAATGCCTGGTAAGAGCCAGTAATGAGGGGCACAGATATTGCGAGCGGTGGTCAGACTGGGCATTGTCAGCAGTGACATTTGTAAATTAAGAGTACAGTCATGGTGACATTTTCTTCTAATCTCCTCTAAAAAGTGTTTTAGGGTACTTTCACACTAGTGTTGTTAGAATCCGGCAGGCAGTTCCGTTGCCGTATCCGGAAATCCGTATGCAAACGGATGTTGTTTTTTTCTGGATCCGGTTACAGATCCATTGTACTTATTCATTGGAATACTGGATACGTCTTTCCGGCATCATCTGGAATAACAGATCTGGTATTAAAAATTTTTTTAAAGCTAGAAAGAACTGCGCATGCGAGACCGGAAAGCCGGATCTGGTGATGTGGCAATTTCCGGAACACTAGGTACCGGATCTGGCATTAATACATTTCAATGGAAATTAATGCAGGACCTGGCAAGTGCGGTAGTGTTCCTGGAATTTTGGCCAGAAAAAATACTGCATCAAGCTGCAGTATTTTGTCTGGACAAATACCGTACAAGGGACGGAACGCTTTCCATTCAGAATGCATTGGGATAAAATGGAAGCGTTTTTTCCGGTATTAGGACCCTTTACCGGAAAAGAATAACGCTAGTGTGAAAGCAGCCTTATCTACTGAGCACATCCCTTATGTTTAGCGCCCCCTGTAAAGAGCATTGCTTGATCTGGGATTCTACTCAACCATTGGGGTCATATATCAAACTGGTGTAAAGTAGAACTGGTTTAGTGGCCCAATCAAATTCTTCCTTTCATTTTTGAAAGTTGGAATCTGAATGCTACGGGCAACTAAGCCAGCTCTTCTTTACACCAGTTTGATAAATGACCCCACATTTCCCATTCATTTGTGTGCACTGCAGGTGCGGCTATCTTTCCCCAGTGATGCCACTGGATAGCCGGGGAGCTATATCTAGAATTCTGGGTGTCCTTATTACCTGATCCCTGAGTAGAGGGGAATACTGGAATCATCTTCTCTCTATGTGGATGAACGATTACTACAGTGATCACTTGTGTCCATACAGATTCTTTGGTTGTGGGCAGCAGATCCCTGTTTACACTGAAGGCTCTGCTGCCCATTTTAGGTGCCCACTGAAACATGCAATCACCCGCTGGAAAAGGTTTGCTCATTTGTTGGATGATTGGCAGCACATTCCTACAAACGCTCATTCCCCAATTGTTGTCTTGATGATCGGCCCGTGTAATTGGACCTTTAGGCCCCTTTCACACGAGAATGTTTCCCACTTGGGTGCGATGCGTGATGTGAACGCTTAGCACCCACACTGAATCCTGACCCATTCATTTCAATGGGTCCGTGTACATGAGCGTTTATTTTTTTTTTAACATGCATCAGTTCTGCGTTGCATGAGAATAGCAGCATGTTCTATATTTCGCGTTTTTCACGCAGCCCTGGCCCTGTAGAAGTGAATGGGGCTTCAGTGAAAAACACATTGCATCCGGATGTAGCCTAGCTCACTAAGGTGTTACATTTGTTGCTGTGGGAGGAGTTTGGGAAGGAGTGTGTGTATATATAGAGACAGACTCATTAGCTGGCCTAGTTCATTAGCTGCAAGTACTAGCTTCAAGTACTACATTAAGTACTAGTAAAGAGATATTGCAGGAGATAGTCAGGAGGTAGGCTGGAAGGTGGAAACAATACAAAAAAAAAAAAGGTAAGATTTGTTTGATTTGTTTGATTTAAAGTTACAAATTTTTTATTTATTTTTTTCTCCTCTTTAAAATGGCAGACTTGGTTCAGTGCAGGAATTGTTGTGCATTTATTTCATGTTCCACTCTTTGGAGATTCGGATGCTGTCAGATCTGTAGACAGTTCTCCTTACTGCAGCAGGAAATTGCATTTTTGAAAGCTGAAATATTTAAATTATCTGATAAACAAACTCCAGCTAGGACTGCTGCAATGCCACTGCCACAGAGGACCCCCAGAAATGGCAGATGGGTTAATGTAGGTTCTGGAAGTCTTAGAGTGGTGGATAGAAGACATGTCCCACAGTCGGTGGTTCTCCATAATTCATTTGCAGCACTCTCAGAATGTAAGGACAACATGGATATGGACTCAAGCACAGAGGGTGAGAAACCATCGACTCCTATGTCTAATGTATGCAACAAAAAAGATAAAGTGAAGTCTCAAAGGAAGCAGCTGTTGCTGGGTGATTCAATCATAAGAAGTGTGGAGCTTAAAGAAAATGGTTTTGTGAGATGTCTCCCTGGGGCTACTGCTAGAAGAGATAGAAGACGTATTATTAATATTGTTAAGCAAGCAAAGCAGGAAGGGGACGTGGATGTTCTTGTCCATCTAGGGACAAATGACCTGGCTTGCAATGAAGTGTCAGAGGTGAAAAAATCTTTTATCACACTTGGTAATGACGTACAGGATTTTGCATCCACCATTTCATTTTCTGAAGTTCTGCCTGTGCATAATGTTCAGAATGATAGGCAGAGGCGCATAAAGGAGTTCAACATATGGCTTGGTAAATGGTGTCAAGAGCAAGGATTTGGCTTTGTTTCTCATGATAGCTCTACTTGGAATAGAAAGGAACTGTACAAAAAAGATGGTTTGCATCTTTCTCTCAAAGGAACAAATGTACTTAGTGAACAACTCCAAGAATTTGCGAAAGAGTATTTAAACTAGGAAGGGGGGGCAAAAGAGTGAAAATAAAAGAGTCCAATTGCCCCCCGAAACAATGCCAGAACAGGTCAGAAGCACAGAGGTTAAGAAATGATAAGCTCAGAGTCCTGTCTACAAATGCTCGCAGTTTAGGTAAAAAAATCAATGAACTTGCGTCAATAATGGCATCTGAGAATGTAGATTTAGTGGCTGTTACGGAGACATGGTTTAATGAAAGAAATGACTGGGACATAACCATACCAGGGTACTCTTTATACAGAAGAGACAGAGAAGGCAAGAAAGGAGGAGGAGTGGCCCTGTATGTGAAAGATAGCATTAAATCTAACCTAATACAAGTTGGTGAGGCCAACATAGAGTCAGTTTGGGTTACGTTGCAGTTTGCTAACCATGCAGTAACTCGTGTAGGTGTGATATATAGACCACCTGGTCAAGTTAAAGAACTAGATGATCTACTAGTTGAAGAAATAGCTAAAATGACAATGAAAGGAGAAGTTATCATTATGGGAGATTTCAATCTTCCAGATATAAACTGGAAAACCAAAATAGCAAGTTCTACCAGGAGTACAGATATTCTAAATTCCCTACTGGGGTTATCTCTACAACAAGTGGTTGAGGAGCCAACCCGGAGGGAGGCCATTTTGGATTTGGTATTCACAAACGGGGATTCGGTATATGATGTCATTGTAGGCGAAACCTTGGGATCTAGTGATCACCAGTCAGTGTGGTTTAATATAAGAACTGTGAAAGAGTCCCACCACACAAAAACAAAAGTTTTAGATTTTAGAAAAACAGACTTTTCAAAAATGAAATTAGTCATAAATGAGTCCTTATCAGACTGGAACGGATTACATGGAGTCCAGGAGAAATGGGACTACTTAAAAGGTGCATTATTGAAGGCAACAGAAAATTGCATTAGACTTGTCAGTAAAAGCAAAAAAAGGAGGAGACCACTGTGGTACTCAGCAGAAGTGGCCCAAATCATTAAAAATAAAAAGCTAGCATTTTGTAATTATAAAAAAACCCAGAGCAATGAAGATAAGGAAATCTACAAGATTAGGCAGAGAGAGGCCAAGCAAGTTATAAGAACTTCTAAAGCGCAGGCAGAAGAAAAACTAGCTCAGTCTATGAAAAAAGGGGATAAGACATTCTTCAGATATATAAATGAAAAAAGGAAATTAAAACAAGGAATAACTAAATTAAAAACAAAGGACGGAAGGTATGTAGAAGAGAATAAAGGGCTAGCCGACTGCCTTAATGAATACTTCTGTTCAGTTTTTACAAAAGAAAAAGGAGAAGGACCTCCACTAGAAAGAATGACTAATAAATCGTTTGATGCATGTATCTTTACAGAGGAAGATGTTCTAAGTTTGCTGTCTAAGGTGAAGACAAATAAGTCACAGGGGCCTGATGAGATACACCCAAAATTATTAAAAGAGCTTAGTGGTGAGCTGGCAAAACCGCTAACAGATTTATTTAACCAATCATTAGTAACAGGAGTCGTCCCGGAAGATTGGAAATTGGCAAATGTCGTGCCCATTCACAAGAAAGGTAGTAGGGAGGAATCGAGCAACTATAGACCAGTGAGTCTGACATCAATAGTAGGCAAATTAATGGAAACCCTATTAAAGGATAGGATTGTGGAACATCTAAAATCCCATGGATTGCAAGATGAAAAACAACATGGGTTTACTTCAGGGAGATCATGTCAAACAAATCTTATAGATTTTTTTGACTGGGTGACTAAAATAATAGACGGTGGAGGTGCAGTAGACATCGCATATCTAGATTTTAGTAAGGCTTTTGACACTGTCCCACATAGAAGACTTATCAATAAACTGCAGTCATTGAGCATGGACTCCCATATTGTTGAGTGAATTAGGCAGTGGCTGAGTGACAGACAACAGAGGGTTGTAGTCAATGGAGAACATTCAAAACAAGGTCATGTTACCAGTGGGGTTCCACAGGGATCTGTACTGGGACCAATTTTGTTTAATATCTTCATAAGTGATATTGCAAAAGGCCTCGCTGGTAAGGTTTGTCTTTTTGCTGATGACACAAAGATATGTAACAGGGTTGATGTTCCTGGAGGGAAACGCCAAATGGAAAAGGATTTAGGAAAACTAGAAGAATGGTCAGAACTCTGGAAACTGAAATTTAATGTGGATAAGTGCAAGATAATGCACCTGGGGCGTAAAAACCCAAGGGCAGAATATAGAATATTTGACACAGTCCTGACCTCAGTATCTGGGGAAAGGGATTTAGGAGTAATTATTTCAGAAGACTTAAAGGTGGGAAGACAATGTAATAGAGCAGCACGAAATGCCAGCAGAATGCTTGGATGTATAGGGAGAGGTATAAGCAGTAGAAAGAGTGAAGTGCTTATGCCGCTGTACAGAACACTGGTGAGACCTCACTTGGAGTATTGTGCGCAGTACTGGAGGCCATATCTCCAGAAGGATATAGATACTCTAGAGAGAGTTCAGAGAAGAGCTACTAAACTAGTACATGGATTGCAGGATAAAACTTACCAGGAAAGGTAAAGGACCTTAATATGTATAGCTTGGAAGAAAGAAGAGACAGAGGGGATATGATAGAAACTTTTAAATACATAAAGGGAATCAACTCGGTAAAGGAAGAGAGCATATTTAAAAGAAGAAAAACTACCACAAGAGGACACAGTTTTAAATTAGAGGGGCAAAGGTTTAAAAGTAATATAAGGAAGTATTACTTTACTGAGAGAGTAGTGGATGCATGGAATAGCCTTCCTGCAGAAGTGGTAGCTGCAAATACAGTGAAGGGGTTTAAGCATGCATGGGATAGGCATAAGGCCATCCTTCATATAAGATAGGGCCAGGGGCTATCCATAGTATTCAGTATATTGGGCAGACTAGATGGGCCAAATGGTTCTTATCTGCCGACACATTCTATGTTTCTATGTAATCTGGATTCATTCCGAGTGCAATGTCTTTTCACTGATGGTTGCTAGGAGACATTGTTTGTAAACCTTCATTTTATTTTAATTTTTTTTCACGCGCGCGAAAAACTTATCAAAACTGATTGCACCCGCGCGGAAAAACTGAAACCCTGAATGCAAATGCAGACAAAACTGACCGAACCTGATTGTGAAATGGTGCGAGAACGCATCCTGACACAATCCGTATCGCTAGTCTTAGCATAATAAGGAAATGCCCATGGCGGTGACATCCTGCAAAAATGACAAACCTGAGGTATTCACCGAAAAGCATCTGTTATATCTCCTGGTTACGAAGGATGCAGCCGGCCTTGTAATGCACGACCTTTATGTATTTCTCATCATTTTCTATCTTATAGGGACAATGTGCAGTGGTCTGAGGAGCAAGAAACTGCCGCTCAAAAGAAAGTGCTAGAAAACAGTTCCCAGCCGCTTCCACCTGAGCAGCAAGGTAAGATAGCGGGTGCTGGGCTGCAATCGGCTGAGTTGGCGTCAGGATGTGTTTTATAATGGTGGGCTCCATGTCCAGAGGCCTCAGCTATATGCATTCCTGTGAACGTTAGTCATATAGCCAAGACCGGGAGCCTCTTTTAATGTTGCTAGAAAGGGGGAACGGAATAAAACGTCTTTAAAAACTCATCGCCGGCGCTCTGGTCCAGCAGGAGCAGAAACAGAGAAGGACGTAGGACGCTGGAACTGGAGCGCCGGCGACGAGTTTTTAAAGACGTTTTATTTCGTTCCCCCTTTCTAGCAATATTAAAAGTGGCTCCCGGTCTCGGCTGTATGACTAACGCCCACCATTAAAAAACACATCCTGACGCCAAGGTCTGCTACAGTGGAGGAAATAATTATTTGACCCCTCACTGATTTTGTAAGTTTGTCCAATGACAAAGAAATGATAAGTCTCAGAACAGTATCATTTCAATGGTAGGTTTATTGTAACAGTGGCAGATAGCACATCAAAAGGAAAATCGAAAAAATAACTTTAAATAAAAGATAGCAACTGATTTGCATTTCATTGAGTGAAATAAGTATTTGAACCCCTACCAACCATTAAGAGTTCTGGCTCCCACAGAGTGGTTAGACACTTCTACTCAATTAGTCACCCTCATTAAGGACACCTGTCTTAACTAGTCACCTGTATAAAAGACACCTGTCCACAGAATCAATCAATCAAGCAGACTCCAAACTCTCCAACATGGGAAAGACCAAAGAGCTGTCCAAGGATGTCAGAGACAAAATTGTAGACCTGCACAAGGCTGGAATGGGCTACAAAACCATTAGCAAGAAGCTGGGAGAGAAGGTGACAACTGTTGGTGCGATTGTTCGAAAATGGAAGGAGCACAAAATGACCATCAATCGACCTCGCTCTGGGGCTCCACGCAAGATCTCACCTCGTGGGGTGTCAATGGTTCTGAGAAAGGTGAAAAAGCATCCTAGAACTACACGGGAGGAGTTAGTTAATGACCTCAAATTAGCAGGGACCACAGTCACCAAGAAAACCATTGGAAACACATTACACCGCAATGGATTAAAATCCTGCAGGGCTCGCAAGGTCCCCCTGCTCAGGAAGGCACATGTGCAGGCCCGTCTGAAGTTTGCCAATGAACACCTGAATGATTCAGAGAGTGACTGGGAGAAGGTGCTGTGGTCTGATGAGACCAAAATAGAGCTCTTTGGCATTAACTCAACTCGCTGTGTTTGGAGGAAGAAAAATGCTGCCTATGACCCCCAAAACACCGTCCCCACCGTCAAGCATGGGGGTGGAAACATTTTGCTTTGGGGGTGTTTTTCTGCTAAGGGCACAGGACAACTTATTCGCATAAACGGGAAAATGGACGGAGCCATGTATCGTGAAATCCTGAGCGACAACCTCCTTCCCTCTGCCAGGAAACTGAAAATGGGTCGTGGATGGGTGTTCCAGCACGACAATGACCCAAAACATACAGCAAAGGCAACAAAGGAGTGGCTCAAGAAGAAGCACATTAAGGTCATGGAGTGGCCTAGTCAGTCTCCGGACCTTAATCCAATCGAAAACCTATGGAGGGAGCTCAAGCTCAGAGTTGCACAGAGACAGCCTCGAAACCTTAGGGATTTAGAGATGATCTGCAAAGAGGAGTGGACCAACATTCCTCCTAAAATGTGCGCAAACTTGGTCATCAATTACAAGAAACGTTTGACCTCTGTGCTTGCAAACAAGGGTTTTTCCACCAAGTATTAAGTCTTTTTTTGTTAGAGGGTTCAAATACTTATTTCACTCAATGAAATGCAAATCAGTTGCTATCTTTTATTTAAAGTTATTTTTTCGATTTTCCTTTTGATGTGCTATCTGCCACTGTTACAATAAACCTACCATTGAAATGATACTGTTCTGAGACTTTTCATTTCTTTGTCATTGGACAAACTTACAAAATCAGTGAGGGGTCAAATAATTATTTCCTCCACTGTATACATCTACACAGTCAGTGGCCTCAGTGTCGGTAGTGACTCTGTGCCTGCACCTGCCAACAATGAGGCCACTGATTGGCCGGAAGCAGTGATGTGTGTAAACAGCATGTCACTTCTAGTCCGGAGGCTGAGGAGAATGTAGCACAGCAGCGAGACGTTTTCTTTTCCCCCTGGTCTCATAAAACCCCTTTAAAAGATATTTTTAAAATTAAAGGGAACCTGTCACCTCAAAAATGCATCTACACCCCCCAGCAGTCCCTCATAGTAGCCCGCAGCCTGTTAATAATCATATGTTTCATGCTGTTGTCCGATTCTGCGTGAGTAAAAAACTGTTTTATTCTCCATCAGCGCTATAGTGCTGGCCAGCTTTTAGCATTCGGCTTCACAACGACATTTCGTGCAATGCATTTCAGTGGTGTCGCTATGCGGCATGCTGCGACTTTGATGCGACAGTCACAAAAAAGTCAGATGATTTTTTTATTTTATTTTTTCTGTGACTGTCGCGTCACAGTCGCAACCTGTTGTGTGCCACATTGCAACACCATAGAAATACATGATATCAAATGTCTTCTAGTCCTTTCCTTCGCTGTAAATATATGGCTGCTGCGAACATTTGGTAAAAGAAAAATATATACGGTGATGCAGTCTCGATAATGGTAAGAAGTCAACTTAAAGGGCTTGTGCAGAATTCCAAAAACCATTTTTTCCCCCCGAACGACACCCCACCTGTACATCAGCTGCGTTGAAGTGAATTGGGCTTAGCTGCAGTACCACACTTAGCCTGTGGACTCATGGGGCGCTGTTATTGGAAGAAAGCCGCCATGTTTTTCTAATCCAGCACAGCCCCTTTAACAGCACCTTTCACCAATGTTGTCTCTGCCTGGTTCCAGAGGAATATGAGAATAAAGCCAGCAACTACTGGGACGACTTCTACACCATACATGAGAACAGATTCTTCAAGGACAGGCAGTGGCTTTTTGCAGAGTTCCCTGAGCTGTCTCCCAGCCACAAGAGTCGGTCGGATATAGATGGAGAACAGAAACAGGACCTCAAGCTGGACACGGCTGGTGAGAGTAAGGACTATCCAGGATCTTCAGCCAATTACCGCATATTAGAGGTAATGACCAGAACTCGCCTTATGGCTACAAGTCTCTGTCATATATAGATATAGAGCAAGCTGCTTTCTTAAAGGGGTATCGCCATCTGGGAGATTTGTGGCATACTGCTATGCTATGCTATAAAACAATTGTATGATCGGTGTGATGCTGCGTATGTGTGGCCACCTGCCATTCACAGCTATAGAACGTCTGAAAATAGCAAAGCACTGGCTTGGGTATTTCCAGCACTCCCTTAGTGGTGAACAGGAGGGTGGCTGCGCTTGTGCAGTTTGCCCTTCAGTCACTGCTATGGGACTTCCGAAAATGGCCGAGCATGCTCGCTCTCCTATTTTTTGGGGAAGTCCTGTAGCAGTGATTGAAGAGGACACCATGCGTGTGAGGTGTGTTCTTCCATCCCTTCGAGCTTTGTTTTTCAGATAGGACCAGTTTCAGAGGTGGGACCTACACCTTTCTGACATTTATAGCATATCCTAGCATGATGCAATAAATGTCTGAGATGGGGCAAGCACTTTAATGTTGTCTTCATGGGGTTAATAAACCTCATGTCTCTGTCCTTGTCAGAGTGAAGAGGGCCATACCATGCCTTCAGCAGGGACACTACACAGGTCACTTACTGTTCCCGCTGCTCTGGCACACTCCAGTGAGCAGTATCCGTCTGCCGCTGCTAATAGCCAGTTGCCCTCTGGGGCGCTGATGCTGCATCATTTCTATTACGGCACTATTCGTTCCATCATCATAACCTGTTAATTTATTTCTGCTTCTTTCCCCTGGTCTTAGGTGGGCTGCGGTGTCGGAAACACAGTCTTTCCAATTTTGCAGACTAATAAGTAAGTAGCTTATTACTATAACTTATTTATTTTTTTAAGGTGTAGTTTGGTTCAGGGTGTAGCTTCCTTGTAAGAAGGCGGGATTCCATTTCTCCATCCACGGTGACCCTGCAATCTCTGCTAAGGAGGGTGGAAATCAATAACCTGATTAAATGGAGCACATGGTTATATGTGCTGGTATTGTACACAATTATTAAAGGGGTTTTCTGTCAGAGATAGATATATACAGCCTTCATCGGGCTGTTCTCGGAACTGCCTGCTCCCGGTGACCGCATTTGATTTCAGACCGGCTTGCGGCACAGGTAAGGGCTTTCCTGTGCATCGCCGGACGGGTGAGTCAAGATGGCAGCCCGCATGTGTTCATTGGCGAACTGACCATCACTGTCACTGAGCCACCGTGCTGCCCACAGGATAGGTTATCAATATCAAATTGGAAGGGGTCAGACAAGCTGCACCCCCCCCCCCCCCCCCTAATCAGTTTGAAGCGGCTGGAGCCCTGCTGCCTCCTTATAGCATGCTAAGCACAGCGCCGTACGTTGTATAGTGGCTGTGCTTGATATTGCATCTCAGGCTCCATTACTTGAATGGGACTGAGCGGCGCCTAGGCCATGTGACCTACAAGAAAAAGAGACAATGCAGCAGCACCCTGCAAATCAGATTAAGTACAACAATGCCATAGTCACAAAAATTATGATTACAAAAATTATAGTGCTAATGCTACGCTTATTTATAAAGTGAGATGCTTGGCCAATGCATTTTGTACAAAACCATCTGAGCCCGTCTGCCGTATGTCAAGGCGATCTCTGTTAGATGGGTCCTAACACTAAATACTACCTGTTATGCGCCATAATGGCCGCCATAAAATTCAGGGAGTGTTGGATCCACATGCATGCTGGATCCACTCTGCCTTTTACCATTTTTGGTGCCAAAATGGCCTCCATTACAAGGGATGCAGGTACCAACATGCATGCCTAGCCCACTCTATACCTTTCCTGGTGCCAGACAGCTTCCAATGAATGTAGTGAGAGCAAATTTGGTTGTTTTAGCACAGTTTTTATGTATTTATTTTTACAGCGTTCACCTGAGGGGTTAGGTCATGTGACATTTTTATAGAGCAGAGCATTACAGCAGTGGCAATACCTAATATGTATACTTTTTCTTATTTAAGTTTTACACAATAGCATTTTTGAAACCAAAAAAATGTTTGTCTCCATAGTCTGAGAGCCATAGCTTTTTTTCTTTTTTGACCAATTGTCTTAGGTAGGGTCTCCTTTTTTGTGGATGAGGTGACGGTTTGATTGGTACTATTTTGGGGGTGCATACGCCTTTTTGATCGCTTGGTATTGTACTTTGTGATGTTAGGTGACAAAAAATGGCTTTTTTTGGCACTGTTTTTATTTCATTTTTTTTTACGGTGATTCATCTAAAAAACCTTTGAGAAAAAAAAATTGCGTAGCAAGTTGTACTTTTAAGTGGTACAATTTATTTTTTTATCTCCAAGGGGAGAGGTTATTTTTTGTTATGGTGTTTTACTGTGCAGGGTATACAATTTTATATTCAAATCCCTTCCCCTGTATGCATTTTTGGCCTTAGTGACCAAGTAATTTTTTATCGTTTGTATACCAAGAGCTATAACTTTTTATTTATATTTTTCTGTCGATGTAGCCATATGAGGGCTTGTTTTTTGTGGGATAAGATGTAGTTTTTAATGGTGCCATTTTGGGGTACACAACTGATTTTAACTTTTATTAACTCTTTCTGGGGGGGGTCAGCAAGTAAAATTTGACTGATATATATATGTTCCCCATGTACAACTGTAGTCAGAAAAAGCAGAGATAAGAATGTAAAAATTACAAGTTATACTGAAGCATTTCCCATAAATCTATACATCAGTCTGCTCAGCTCCTCCTGCTCTATAACATGTATATTGCACTGTATTGTCCAGGGAGGCATTGTTTTAACAGACCTCACTGCACGATAGATATATTTGGATAGAGCATGAGCAGGTAATGATGTCTGTGTTTTCATTTACAGTGACTCCGGTCTGTTTGTATACTGCTGTGATTTTTCTTCCACTGCAGTGGAGATTGTAAAGGTATGTTCTATTGAAGACTCAACCAATTATATTAACTAGAGGGCACCTTATATTACATATTTTTCCCATGGATTTACACGTTGCATTTAAATTGGTTTTCAAGACCTATCCTCAGGATTATTTGGGGAGGTCTGACACCTTGCACCCACATAAACTGGCTGGTTTGAGCAGCCGCCAGCGCCGAACACTGCTTAGTGGCTGTACAAGGGTACTGCAGCTCAGCTCCCATTCAAGTAAATGGGAACCGCATTGTAGTATGTACAGAACCAAAACGGCTCATCTGTGGCTGTGCCGAGTGTCTGATCCCCACTGATATGATGTTGATGACCTATCCTGAGGAGGATAGGCCATCAATATTAAAGGCTATGTACACCTTTGGGGGCAATTTAAAAAAAAAATAATTTCATTGTACTTATTTTCAGCTACAAATCTTTTTTTCAATTGGTCTTTATTAGAAATATGGAATAGGGTTGTCACGATACCAAAATTTAGATTCGATTTCGATACTAGAAAAAAGTATTGCAATACTCGATACCATTCGATTCCACGCAGAGAAATTAAATGCCAAAAAAGCCACGTGCATTCCACATTTTATGAAACGTCCAGCCCATAATCGAACAGTCTGATCCTATTTTTTGGGGGAACAAGGTGACAAAAAAAAGGCAAATCGTGCAGTTTTTTTTTTTTTTGGAATTTTTTTTTTTGTTTATTTTAATAGTTTGGACTTTTTCGTATGTGGCGATATGTAATTATGTTGATATATTGTTTCTATATTTTATATGTAAAATTGGGAAAAGGGATGATTAAGGCCTCTTTCACACTTGCGTTGTTGGGATCCGGCGTGCACTTCCGTTGCCGGAGGTGCCCGCCGGATCCGGAAAAACGCAAATGTACTGAAAGCATTTGAAGACGGAACCGTCTTCCAAATGCTTTCAGTGTTACTATGGCACCCAGGACGCTATTAAAGTCCTGGTTGCCATAGTAGGAGCGGGGAGCGGTATACTTACAGTCCGTGCGGCTCCCGGGGCGCTCCAGAATGACTTCAGAGCGCCCCATGCGCATGGATGACGTGATCCATGCGATCACATGATCCATGCGCTTGTGGCGCCCTGACGTCACTCTGAAGCGCCCCGGGAGCCGCACGGACGGTAAGTACACTGCTCCCCTGCTCCCCGCTACACTTTACCATGGCTGCCAGGACTTTAGCGTCCCGGCAGCCATGGTAACAATTCAGAAAAAGCTAAATGTCGGCTCCGGCAATGCGCCGAAACGACGTTTAGCTTAAGGCCGGATCCGGATCAATGCCTTCCAATGGGCATTAATTCCGGATCCGGCCTTGCGGCAAGTGTTCCGGATTTTTGGCCGGAGCAAAAAGCGCAGCATGCTGCGGTATTTTCTCCGGCCAAAAAACGTTCCGTTCCGGAACTGAAGACATCCTGAACGGATTTCTCTCCATTCAGAATGCATTAGGATAATCCTGATCAGGATTCTTCCGGCATAGAGCCCCGACGACGGAACTCTATGCCGGAAGACAAGAACGCAGGTGTGAAAGAGCCCTTAAACTTAATGTTTTGGTGTGGTTTTTTTTGTTAGTTTTTTTTAAACTTATTTATTTTACTTTTTATTTTTAATAACCATTAGCCCCCTTAGCGGCTAGAACCTGGGATCTTTTAATCCCTTGTCCTATTTACCCTAATTACCATGTAAGGTCCTGGCTGCCATGGTAACCGATCAGAGCCCAGCGATTACACTGATGGGGCTCCGATCAGAAGCTACCACCAATGAAGAGGAGGGGAGGGGACCCTCTGGCCACTGTCACCAATGGTTTTAATACTGTGGGGGTTGTGGGGGCACTGCGCCACCAATGTTTTTAATACTGGGGTTGGCTGCCACTAATGACAGGAGGAAAGAGGGGAGGAGGAGGGGAGGGACTGTGGCCACTGTGCCATCAATGAAGATAACTAATATTTAATACAAATACAGGCGGCGGGTGCCGGCGGCAGAATCGCATAGCCGGCACCCGACCTCTATGACAGGGCGCTGCGATCCGCGGCAGTTAACCCCTTATGTGAGGCACCTGAGGGGTTAACTGCTGCGGATCGCAGTGCCTTGTCATAGAGGTCGGGTGCCGGCTATGTGATTCTGCCGTTGGCACCCGCCGCCTGTATTTGTATCAAATGTTAGTTATCTTCATTGGTGGCGCAGTGGCCACAGTCCCTCCCCTCCTCCTCCCTTCTCTCCTGTCATTGGTGGCAGCCGCGGCACAGTGGGCAGGAGAGACTCCATCCTTCTCCCCTGTGCTGCTCAGGAGAACATGGAGCGCACTAAGAGCAGTGCGCGCCATGTTCTCTGATACTATGCTGTGCAGTAGCGCAGCCTAGTATCGGTAAATGTCAAATTCCGGTATCTAATCGATACCGGTCCAAAAATATTGATTATTCAATACACGGTGCAACCCTAATATGGATTCCTTTTTTGTATACAGAGCTGAGATGCTCTACTAGCTGCCTGTGGATTTTCTGTCTTTTCAGTCAACTGGGGAGCTGACGGGCTCCTTTTTATCTCTGCTCTCTGACATTAAAACACTAATTATAACTCAGTTCTATACTTACTGATAAGAATGTGGCTTAAATAAGGCCCCTTTCACACGGGCGAGTATTCCGTGCGGGTGCAATGCATGAGTTGAACGCATTGCACCCACACTGAATCCGGACCCATTCATTTTCACGTATCACTTGTGCGTTGCGTGAAAATCGCAGCATGCTCTATATTCTGCGTTTTTCACGTAAAGCAGGCCTCATAGAAGTGAATCGGGCCGCGTGAAAATCGCAAGCAAGTGCGGATGCGGTGCGATTTTCACGCATGGTTGCTAGGTGACGAACGGGCTGGGGACTCGATCTGTATTATTTTCCCTTATAACATGGTTATAAGGGAAAATAATAGCATTCTGAATACAGACTGCAAAGTAAAATAGTGATGGAGGGGTTAAAAAAAATAAAATAACTCTGAGTCCACTTGATCTCGTTGTTGTCTTCTTCTGTAATGTTGAGCTGCCGGCTAAGGACCTGTGGTGACTTTACATCACATGATCCAATCACATGGTACCTCACCATGGTGATGAACCATGTGATGAGCACAGTGATGTCATCAAAGGTCCTACTCCTGTGCAGAGCAAAGAAGAAGACAGAAGAGATGCTGGCTGCGCAATCAAGTGGATTAAGGTGAGTTTAGTTTTTTTAACCCCTCCAGCTCTATTGTACTATGCATTCTGTATTCAGAATGCTATTATTTTCCCTTATAACCATGTTATAAGGGAAAATAATACAATCTACAGAATACCTAACCCAAACCCGAACTTCTGTGAAGAAGTTCGGGTTTGGGTACCAAACATGCCGATTTTTCTCATGCGCGTGCAAAACGCATTACAATGTTTTGCACTCGCACGGAAAAATCGCGCATGTTCGCACAACGCACCCGCACCTTTTCCCGCAACGCCCGTGTGAAACCAGCCTAAGTGTTTAGGACCTCTCCGTGGGTTTATTAGATGGCCTGCACAAAGTGAAAGTACCAGTCACACCGTTAGAAAAACAGTTAACCCTTTGAGACAGAACGGCTCAATATGTGTATTAAAAAGGCCAATTGAATATGACTTTTAGCCCAAAATAAGTAAAATGTAATCATAAACAAAAATTGGCTCCAAAGGTGTACATAGCCCTTAAGTCCTAGAAAACCCCTTTTAACAGTACTTTTAATTACATTTCCGGACTGTGTTTCCTTCCAAAAGTTTAAGTGGAAGACGTTTGTGGTCCAGGTGCCTAGGCAGATGTATGGTGTTACTAGCATCTTCTGGAAAAGCAGCTTACATGAGTGGCTTCCAGCGTCATACTGGTACCTAAGCAAATGCACTGGGCACCTCTCCTCCTGTTTTTGCTTTTGAACTTCTAGAATGAGAATCGGTTGGTAACATAATTGAAGGCACTCTTCTAATACAAATGTATATTACTTATATATAGACAAATAAAACCAAATGCTTGTCATTGAGAATGGAATACATGCACATTTCATATCTGATTAATCCATTGGGTTGAGGATTTCCAAATCGATCCAAGCAGTATTTCTGGATTATTGGATAAATAGTGGTCTGGCTTGTAATACTTCGCCATCACTTCAGTAGACTCCTTGCTCTGAGACTGCACCAACAGCCTTGTACTATGCACATCTGTATGTGTATATATGTATGGATTTGGAAATGAAATGTAGGAACATTTTGAGGCTTTGGGACTATTTGATGACGGATTAGCAGATGTTGTACACAACTAGGGTCTCGATGTAAACTGTAGGTATATTGGTTGGCATTATATCTTAGTATAATTTTTATCAATTCTCATGCCCGCTGTTCATTTTTTATTTTTTTTACAGAGCAACCCTAATTATGACCCGTCACGATGCTTTGCCTTTGTCCACGACCTGTCAGACGAGAGCTCCACTTATCCCATTCCCGAGGAGAGCTTGGATGTCATCGTCCTGATCTTCGTCCTTTCCGCCATCCTTCCAAGCAAGTGAGTGACCTGTAAGAAATGGAGCTCATTCAAGCATGAGATGGATATTAATAACTGCAGTTGCAGGTTTTGCGCTGAACTTGCAGTAGCGGTATGCTGATCACTAAGAATAGAAGTTATACTTGTAAGTTTGTAATGTGCATGTACTGTAGACAGAATTTTCAGCAGTTCATAACCTCTTCATTCTGAGCATCAGTAGGGACCCAAGAACCGTACCTCAACCAATCAAGTATAGATGATAACTTATGAACTGCCGTTTCATTTTTTATTTATATTTTTATACCCTGCTGTATGAGTTCTTTTGTGCTTTAAAATTTAATCATTTTCAGTTTTACCTGATAATAACTCCCACAAATGTGTGCTACTTTCCTATTCTGCAGGTGACTATTAAGAGGCTAAAACAAATGCTTACTGATTTCATGTAATTGCAGGGCTTGTCTCTGGTTAGTTGTATGTGAGAGGATACACACTGGTCTGGGGTAGTGGGGGAAGTTATCTGCGTTCTGATTGGTCTTGCTAGTTCATGTGAGGAGAGCAAGGGCTTATGGGAAGTGAGGGAAATACAGGATGGCCTCAAGGACAGGGCAAAGATCACCACAGGAAGTGCAGCAGAGGCCATTTTAGGCCTCTTTCACACTTGCGTTGTCCGGATCCGGCGTGTACTCCACTTGCCGGAATTACACTCCGGATCCGGAAAAACGCAAGTGTACTGAAAGCATTTGAAGACGGAACCGTCTTCCAAATGCTTTCAGTGTTACTATGGCACCCGGGACGCTATTAAAGTCCTGGTTGCCATAGTAGGAGCGGGGGAGCGGTATACTTACAGTCCGTGCGGCTCCCGGGGCGCTCCAGAATGACGTCAGGGCGCCCCATGCGCATGGATGACGTGATCCATGTGATCACATGATCCATGCGCTTGGGGCGCCCTGACGTCACTCTGGAGCGCCCCGGGAGCCGCACGGACGGTAAGTATGCTGCTCCCCGCTACACTTTACCATGGCTGCCAGGACTTTAGCGTCCCGGCAGCCATGGTAACCACTCTGAAAAAGCTAAATGTCGGCTCCGGCAATGCGCCGAAACGACGTTTAGCTTAAGGCCGGATCCGGATCAATGCCTTTCAATGGGCATTAATTCCGGATCCGGCCTTGCGGCAAGTGTTCCGGATTTTTGGCCGGAGCAAAAAGCGCAGCATGCTGCGGTATTTTCTCCGGCCAAAAAACGTTCCGTTCCGGAACTGAAGACATCCTGATGCATCCTGAACGGATTTCTCTCCATTCAGAATGCATTAGGATAATCCTGATCAGGATTCTTCCGGCATAGAGCCCTGACGACGGAACTCTATGCCGGAAGACAAGAACGCAAGTGTGAAAGAGCACTTAGGAAGATGCTGAAATAGAGGCACAGAGAAATAGGGCTGAATACAGACATCAGAAAGGTAAAATTAACTGAAAATTAAAGCTTCGTGAATATCTTCCCTTCAGCATCACATGTTAAGAATTTCATTTTTGGTAGTGAAATGGCAGTTACACTGTAATATTTCATCCACGTTTAACCCCATCACTGCCTCTATAATTGTTACACAGGATGCAGGAGGCCATTACACGTCTCAGCAAGCTGTTGAAGCCTGGTGGTTGCATCCTTTTGCGGGACTATGGCCGGTATGACATGGCCCAACTGCGCTTTAAAAAAGGTACCGTATTGTTGGTCTACCGTAGCTCAATACATTTTTATTGTAAAGGGGTTATCCACGTTGAATTGAAACTCTGGAGGCTAAAGTAATAAAAAGTTAAGCTTTACATTTTTCTCCCCTGAAGCACCATGCTGTGGTCCTCCCTGCCTGTGTTTGGTTTTTCCCGGGTGCAGCAGTGATTTCTTGTACTCACCATGTCACTGCCGCAGCCAGTCAACCGTGGCGTGTTGTATACTACTGATGCCTGCGATTGGCTGCATGGTGACATGGTATGTGTACGGGGCGTGATGACTGCAGCCAAGAAGATGACATCAGCACTGCAGGACCAAAACGTAACACTGGAAGCAACAGAGGAGCAATGCGGTATCACTTTTTTTTTATTTACCACATTTACTGTTGCTCCCGGGATTTAATTTAACGTGGACAAACTCTTTTTAATGGCTTGCACAGTGCAGACTTCTAGAAAAACAGGTTTTAAAAAAAATATAATTGTGCTGCACAACATGACTAAAAATAATAATGAAATGATTTTTGAAAAATAAGGGTTTTAATTGTACAAAAGTAGTAAAGATGATCAACTTCTAGATGAATGTGGTATGACCATAATCCGATGAAACTATAGAATAAAGTTATGGTGTATATTGCATCCATCAGACCAGACATAAAATAAATAAATGAACTTGCCTCTCCTGCTCTGGAACACACCACCACTTGCGAGATCCAGCAGACTCCCTGCAGTCGCCGCACCCGGGTCTTCTGCCGGCACCACGCTGCATTGTGACCTGTCATCGCACATTATCAGATGAAAGTGCGCCACATCCAGACGCTGTACACAGTCAGAACACAGCATAGCAGAAGACCAGGGAGTACAGCCAGCACCAGAAGTACTATATTCACCGATCCCCGCTCTTCCATAGAAGAAGCATTTATTATTATTTGTTTCATAAGATGCACTGCCATTTTCCCCCCACTTTTGTGCATCTTATGGTGCAAAAATATGGTAACTCAAATGGTGCAATTTAAAAATACAAATCATCCTTAAAAAATAAATGCAAAAAATAAATAAAATTACAGCTATGCTGGTAGAAGCTTAAAATAAAGTTATGAAATTGCTGCTTCCTTAAAACTGTCACCAACAACCTCCCTATGAAACAGTTTGCCACATAGATGTGGTTCACCTGATTAAAACTATGATAAAAGGAAAAAGAGAACAAAACGAGCAGCACTCACTGTTGATAGGCAGGTAACTTTATTCCATGGCAGGAGGGGGGTGCAAGGGTTGCAGATACAGCAGCAAGTAAGCGACAGCCGTTTCACGCGTGTATGCACTTCTTCTGGCTTTCCAACACTGAAGAGGTCACGGCACCTTCTTATAGTGCACAGGAAGCCGCATCATCGCAGTAATTTGCTTAATTACTAAGTAATCAACACCTGGCCTCTCAAGAGGGAGGGCAGGGATTACAGTCAGGCGGGACCTCTTCAATGATGTAAGGTGCATATGTGAACATACATAAACCAATAAGAACAAATCAAAATACGAAAATACAATAAGCAAGAGTGGTTCATTACAAAAATACGCTCATATCTATTTTTTCATTTAATCCCAGCGGACCCAGTGCATCCGTGCGTAGGATCCATATAGTTTCTCTTCTCAGAAGCTCCTTTTCTCTGTCACCACCTCTTTCAGTGCGGTTAACTACTTCAAGGCCGGCAAAAGTCAGCACATTGGGATTTCCACTATGTGCCCTGTTCACATGATCTATTAACCGCGGGACCCCCTTTCCTGTTTTTAAGGAGTTTCGGTGTTCGCGGAATCTTTCAAATAAGCAGCGGATAGTTTTTCCCGATGTAGAAGTGTCCGCATCTACATAAAATTATATAAACCACAAATTTGCTGCGGCAGGTAATAAGTGGAAAAACCCTATGTTCTATCCCTGCAACAGAGATCACTTGTAATTGGGAATTGAAGCTGCAGAAGGAACAGCTTCTGCAACTCCTATTCCCTTTTGGTCTCTGTTCAGACAGCCATGTGAGATGTTTTTTTCTGAAATGGCTAGTTACCAGTTGATCGCGTATAGTATGGCATCTTCTAAACGCTATCACTGGTTTCATATCTTTCAATTGTTTTAGGGAATCGTCCCTCACTAGGATACTCCAATTTTTCTTTATGACCTGTTTTATCTTATCGGCCATAGGACTGAATTTAAAGGAAAAGGGGAAGGGTGGGGGCCCTTTTATTGAGGGTTTACCTTACTTCTGTCTGATGTACTTGTGACGCTTTTGTCATAGCTTGATTCAACAAGTCTGGGGGATACCCTCTACGTCTCAGCCTAGCGCGCAGATCCTGCGCCTGTTTATCATAACTCATTGAGGTGGTATTTATACGCGCAAGTCTTCTGAATTTGCCATATGGCACTGATTGTTTTACTGTGCTTGGGTGATAACTGGAGAAATGGAGGAGGGAGTTGGCGGCGGTCGGCTTACGAAAACCTTCCGTCACCAACTCCCCCTCCACCACTGATACCACTACATCCAGAAACTCGATTTTATTGCCCCCAAACTGGTAAGTAAATCGCATGTTCATGTCGTTCTGTGTATTCAAGTAATCCACGAAAGCCCAGAAATGTGCCTCATCGCTGGACCATATGATGAAAACATCATCCACGAATCTGTAATAGGCATGCATATAACTTTATGATATGATAAATTCAGTCCTATGGCCGATAAGATAAAACAGGTCATAAAGAAAAATTGGAGTATCTTAGTGAGGGACGATTCCCTAAAACAATTGAAAGATATGAAACCGGTGATAGCGTTTAGAAGATGCCATACTATACGCGATCAACTGGTAACTAGCCATTTCAGAAAAAAACGTCTCACATGGCTGTCTGAACAGAGACCAAAAGGGAATAGGAGCTGCAGAAGCTGTTCCTTCTGCAGCTTCAATTCCCAACTACAAGTGATCTCTGTTGCAGGGATAGAACATAGGGTTTTTCCACTTATTACCTGCCGTAGCAAATTTGTGGTTTATATAATTTTATGTAGATGCGGACACTTCTACATCGGGAAAAACTATCCGCTGCTTATTTGAAAGATTCCGCGAACACCGAAACTCCTTAAAAACAGGAAAGGGTGTTCCGCGGTTAATAGATCATGTGAACAGGGCACATAGTGGAAATCCCAATGTGCTGACTTTTGCCGGCCTTGAAGTAGTTAACCGCACTGAAAGAGGTGGTGACAGAGAAAAGGAGCTTCTGAGAAGAGAAACTATATGGATCCTACGCACGGATGCATTGGGTCCGCTGGGATTAAATGAAAAAATAGATATGAGCGTATTTTTGTAATGAACCACTCTTGCTTATTGTATTTTCGTATTTTGATTTGTTCTTATTGGTTTATGTATGTTCACATATGCACCTTACATCATTGAAGAGGTCCAGCCTGACTGAAATCCCTGCCCTCCCTCTTGAGAGGCCAGGTGTTGATTACTTAGTAATTAAGCAAATTACTGCGATGATGCGGCTTCCTGTGCACTATAAGAAGGTGCCGTGACCTCTTCAGTGTTGGAAAGCCAGAAGAAGCGCATACACGCGTGAAACGGCTGTCGCTTACGTGCTGCTGTATCTGCAACCCTTGCACCCCCCCTCCTGCCATGGAATAAAGTTACCTGCCTATCAACAGTGAGTGCTGCTCGTTTTGTTCTTTTTTCCTTTTATCATATATGCTCACTGCAGCTACAAGCTGAGCACCTCTGTGAGGCACCACTCCTCGGCAGTTGCATCCTGACAATTTTAGGTTTGGTGTAGTGCCGCTGGTTATCTGCTCTACACTTTACATCTCCTGATTAAAATGCTTCTTTATTTTCTTGATCCGAGGCTCTGTTCTTGAGTTGTGATTCTTTTTGCAAGTAAGCCCTTTGGTGCAATTAGTGCATCCAAGCGCCACTCATTTCTATGTCCAGCGCTCCCTGGCTGCTTTGTTTGACAGGGCAAAACAGCGGAGGGGCTGGCCATAGAAGAGTGCGAAGCTTGGGTGCAACAGGAGCAATGGCAATTTGCATATTAACCACTTACCGTCACACTAACGCCGAAAGGCGTCATCTCTGCGGCGCTCCCAGGTCACACTAACGCCGATTGGCGTCATCTCGCGTGAGCCGAGATTTCCTGTGAACGCGCGCACACAGGAACGGAAGGTAAGAGAGTTGATCTCCAGCCTGCCAGCGGCGATCGTTCGCTGGCAGGCTGGAGATGTGATTTTTTTTTAACCCCTAACAGGTATATTAGACGCTGTTATGATAACAGCGTCTAATATACCTGCTACCTGGTCCTCTGGTGGTCCCCTTTGTTTGGATCGACCACCAGAGGACACAGGTAGCTCAGTAAAGTAGCACCACTACACTACACTACACCCCCCCCCCCCCCCCGTCACTTATTAATCCCTTATTAGCCCCTGATCACCCCATATAGACTCCCTGATCACCCCCCTGTCATTGATTACCCCCCCTGTCATTGATCACACCCCTGTAAAGCTCCATTCAGACGTCCGCATGATTTTTACGGATCCACTGATAGATGGATCGGATCCGCAAAACGCACACGGACGTCTGAATGGAGCCTTACAGGGGTGATCAATGACTGTGTTGAGCACCCCATATAGACTCCCTCATCACCCCCCTGTCATTGATCACACCCCTGTAAAGTTCCATTCGGACATCCGCATGATTTTTACGGATCCACTGATAGATGGATCGGATCCGCAAAACACATACAGGCGTCTCCCTGGAGCCTTCCAGGGGGGTGATCACCCCATATAGACTCCCTGATCTCCTTCCTGTCATTGATCACCGCCCCTGTCATTGATCACCCCCCCCTGTCAGGCTGCAAAGGGGCCCATATTCCAAAGAGCACCTTTCGGATTTCACAGGTCATTTACCTACTTACCACACATTAGGGCCCCTGGAAAATGCCAGGGCAGTATAACTACCCCACAAGTGACCCCATTTTGGAAAGGAGACACCCCAAGGTATTCCATGAGGGGCATGGCGAGTTCCTAGAATTTTATATTTTTTGTCACAAGTTAGTGGAAAATGATGATTTTTTTTTTTTTTTTTTTTTTTTTTTTCTTACAAAGTCTCATATTCCACTAACTTGTGACAAAAAATAAAAACTTCCATGAACTCACTATGCCCATCAGCGAATACCTTGGGGTGTCTTCTTTCCAAAATGGGGTCACTTGTGGGGTAGTTATACTGCCCTGGCATTCTAGGGGCCCAAATGTGTGGTAAGGAGTTTGAAATCAAATTCTGTAAAAAATGACCAGTGAAATCCGAAAGGTGCTCTTTGGAATATGGGCCCCTTTGCCCACCTAGGCTGCAAAAAAGTGTCACACATGTGGTATCTCCGTATTCAGGAGAAGTTGGGGAATGTTTTGGGGTGTCATTTTACATATACCCATGCTGGGTGAGAGAAATATCTTGGCAAAAGACAACTTTTCCCATTTTTTTTTTTATACAAAGTTGGCATTTGACCAAGATATTTCTCTCACCCAGCATGGGTATATGTAAAATGACACCCCAAAACACATTCCCCAACTTCTCCTGAGTACGGCGATACCACATGTGTGACACTTTTTTTGCAGCCTAGGTGGGCAAAGGGGCCCATATTCCAAAGAGCACCTTTCGGATTTCACTGGTCATTTTTTACAGAATTTGATTTCAAACTCCTTACCACACATTTGGGCCCCTAGAATGCCAGGGCAGTATAACTACCCCACAAGTGACCCCATTTTGGAAAGAAGACATCCCAAGGTATTCGCTGATGGGCATAGTGAGTTCATGGAAGCTTTTATTTTTTGTCACAAGTTAGTGGAATATGAGACTTTGTAAGAAAAAAAAAAAAAAAAAATCATCATTTTCCGCTAACTTGTGACAAAAAAATAAAAAGTTCTATGAACTCACTATGCCCATCAGCGAATACCTTAGGGTGTGTACTTTCCGAAATGGGGTCATTTGTGGGGTGTTTGTACTGTCTGGGCATTGTAGAACCTCAGGAAACATGACAGGTGCTCAGAAAGTCAGAGCTGCTTCAAAAAGCGGAAATTCACATTTTTGTACCATAGTTTGTAAACGCTATAACTTTTACCCAAACCATTTTTTTTTTACCCAAACATTTTTTTTTTATCAAAGACATGTAGAACAATAAATTTAGAGCAAAATTTATATATGGATGTCGTTTTTTTTGCAAAATTTTACAACTGAAAGTGAAAAATGTCATTTTTTTTGCAAAAAAATCGTTAAATTTCGATTAATAACAAAAAAAAGTAAAAATGTCAGCAGCAATGAAATACCACCAAATGAAAGCTCTATTAGTGAGAAGAAAAGGAGGTAAAATTCATTTGGGTGGTAAGTTGCATGACCGAGCAATAAACCGCTAAAGTTGTGGAGTGCCGATTTGTAAAAAAAGGCCTGGTCTTTAGGGGGGTATAAACCTGTGGTCCTTAAGTGGTTAAGAAGCTGTATCATAACTTGGGAACGGCGCCTCTGATCAACAAAAGAAAAACAGGGGCACATTTATTAAGACTGGCGTTTTAGACGCCGGTTTTGATGAAGCCCCATACCTGGCGGTGGATCCGCCGAAGTTATGAAGAGGTGCAGGCCTCTCTAACTCCGGCATATCCAGTGCCAGTTCTAAATGTAAGACGGCTTCTGAGCTGAAGTCAAAGCAGTAAATTGACTTGTATGCAAACTTGTGCACTGCAGCTGTCACTTGAGGCAATTATCTACGGGCCGGCCATGAGGCAAGATGAGCATCTTGCCTTAAGACAGCGGATAGCAGTTTATGCTGTCCCACTGTTCTGCCTCATGTGCCTTAGGCCACTAGGCCTGACGTCTAAAGCAGTAGAATGGCGCAGGAGGTCGCAATGACATCACCGCAACCTCCTGCTTTGGGTGTCAGGTTGCTCAATGATGTGGTCATGAACGCCTGTGTCAGGATACCTTTTTAATGTGTGTATTACTGGGGACAGTAGTACAGTCTGGAGCACTGGGGGGCTTTATAATTCATGGGGCCTTACAGGGAGCATTAACACAGGCCAGAGCCTAACTGGGGGCATTAATACAGGTCAGAGCACTATAGGGGGGCATTACAGTGCAGGGGCACTATGAGGGGGGTTATAACCGCAGAAGGGCATTATAACTACAGGGGCCCTTGGTTGGGCTTTATAAATACTGGGTCTACAACAGGGAGCATTATTACTACTCAAGCTGCTACAGGGGACATAAAAATACTGGGGGCAGTTTAAGAGGCTTTTTAATGCCTAGGGGCTGTAAAGGGGTTCCTTATAGAGGGGCTTTGTTACTGCTGGAGGCAGTCATGGTGTCATAATTACTACTTGGGGTACTGTGGGGGCATTAATATTGGTCACAATATCGAGGGCATTGTTCCCAATGTCACACTGTATAGGGACACCACCACCCCAACTGGTTACACTCAGCTGGTCCTTAATAGCAGTTCATTTATCAAGGAATAGCACAAGAGAGACTTATAAGAATAGATGTTCCAGAATTGTTATTACATGGGGAATGCAAGTAATTACTAAAATGGTTATGTCATGAGAGGTTATAGGTCCTCTTTAAAAAAAAAAAATAATAATAATAATCAGATGTGCTACAAAAAGTCTGGGTGTAGCCCCAGCTTAAAGCCTATATTACATTGGCTGACTGAGCAAGCGATTGTAGGGAGGGAAGTGTTCCCTCCCAGCAATTGCCTGCTAGCTAGAGGAGGAGATTGCTACTATTACATGCAGCAATCTCCTCTGCAGCATGGGGAGGAGCGATCGTTATACCATCGCTCGTCCCCATGCTGTCTGGTGGTTTGCTGACGGCAGATCAGAATTAGACACCACGCTCTGCCCCTGGCAAACGATTATTTTTAAGCGTTCTTAAAAATCACAATTGCCCAATGAGCGATCTCATTGCTCGTTCATCGGGCAATTGGCGGCAGTATTACAGTGCAAGATGATCGCTAACTAACGCTCTTTAGTGATCGTCTGGCAAAAAATCGGCAGGTGTAATACAGCCTTAAAGGGTTTCTGTCACCACAATTATTCCTATTAAACTGGCTGATATTATCCATGTGCAAATGTCAGCTGAATCTAACTCTTTTTATTTAAAAAATGTATGTTTACCCCCATAACTGCACAGTTTTTACTTTTATGATATGCAAATTAGTCTCTCATGGCTCCAGACTAAAAACAATATCAAGGAGCCATTGGCTCCTAACCTGAAAAATTTAGGAGCCAAATTTTAAAATACATATAATTACGGTATAATATAAAAAAAAAAAAAGACATGGCTTACCTAGGGCTGTCACAATACCAAAATTTTGACTATTTCGATACCATAAAAAAGTATTGCGATACTCGATACCACGTGAAAAAAATAAAACCCCAAAAAAGCTGCGTGCATTCGGTGCACTGTGCCACCAATGAATATAGTTTATGCTTAATACAAACGCAGGCTGCAATGCGGGTGCCGGCCATATCCCATACCCGGCACCCAGCCTCTATGACTGCGCGCTGCGATCCGCTGCTATTAACCCCTCAGGTGCAGCTCCTCCCTGCTATCAGCCCATTGGTGGCAGCAGCGGTGCAGGGGGGAGGGACTGCCTCCTTCTCCCCTGTGCTGTTGAGAAGAACACGGAACGCGCTGACAGCACGTGCCATGTCAGTTTAATGTGAAAGTGGCAGAGCAGCGAGGGTCTAGGCACAAATGGCGACAAGACTACAAAGTCTTGTTGCCTTTTAGCAATTCTAAGTCGCATTTGCAACCATTTTGTTCGCTATCTGGAGCCCTGCCTCTAGGAGAAGGAGCAATGCGCCCCCTCCGTTCTCCCACCTCATTCCACACCCTGAGGGAAACTAATTCTGGCCTGGCCCTGTCAATCAACACTGGCAGGGCATGGAATGAGGTGGGAGAACGAAGCGGGCGCATTGCTCCTTCTCCTGGAGGCTAACTTGTATATCCTAAAAGTAAAAATTGCGCAGTTAGGCCTCATGCACACGAACGTTTTTTTTTGCGGTCCGCAAAAACGGTTTCCGTTGTTCCATGATCCGTGTCCGTTTTTTCTTCCGTGGGTCTTCCTTGTTTTTTGGAGGATCCATGGACATGAAAAATGAAAAATAAATTTAAGTCAAGTTTGCCTTTGAAATGATAGGAAAAAACGGACACGGATCACGGACGCGGATGACAATCTTGTATGCATCCGTGATTTTTCACGGACCCATTGACTTGAATGGATCCGTGAACCGTTGACCGTGAAAAAAATAGGACAGGTCATATTTTTTTCACGGCCAGGAAACACGGATCACGGATGCGGCTGCCAAACGGTGCATTTTCCGATCTTTCCACGGACCCATTGAAAGTCAATGGGTCCGTGAAAAAAAACGGAAAACGGAACCACGGACGCGGATGCACACAACGGTCGTGTGCATGAGGCCTTATGGGGGCATACATATAAAAATAAAATAAAAAAATAGCAGAGTTAGATTCAGCTGACATTTGTACATGGATAATGTCAGCCAGTTTAATAGGGATAATTGTGGGGGCAGAAACCCTTTAAGGGGTTAAGAAAGTAGATCACTGGCTAAACAAATATATGGCTAGCCTAAACCTATGCTTGCATGCTGGTATGTGTTCTATTTGTGGAAGGATACACGGGCAATAGTATCATGCCTAGCACTACACACTTAGGGCCCATTCAGACGGCCGTAGTGCTTTACGGATCCGCAAAACACGGATACCGGCCGTGTGCGTTCCGCAATTTGCAGACCAAACATGGCCGCAACCATAATAGAAAATGCCTATTTTTGTCTTGAGATTGCGGACAAGAATAGGACATGTTCTATTTTTTTCTGCGGCCCCATTGAAATGAATGGGTCCGCATCTGTTCCGCAATTGTGTCCCCATTATAGGTGGAACGACATCCATTTTGAAATGAATGGGTCCGCATCTGTTCTGTAATTTCTGCCAAAGTTGCTTCAACTAAGTACTGATTAAAGGGTCTGAATACTTATGTCATTGCAAGATTTTAGTTTTACAAACATTCTGTTTTCACTTTATCATTACGGGGAACTGAGTGCAGATAAGAGGTATTCTGGTTTTAATGATTACATTTATTTTTTAAGACAATAGGATGTTGAACAATTTTTTCTAATTTACATTTTAGTTCTGTAAAACACCTCCTGTAGGAGAGCTAGATGGGACTAAACATGGCGTCGCTCGTGTGAGCCTCACGCGTGTCATGTGACCTGGCTTTCATTTAACTGCCCAGCCATCTAACAGTTCATTAGTATTGTACTGAGGAGCAGAACAAGTACAGTATATACAGTATTATCACCTGCAACAGTATCTCATCATGTCTGTGTAGGAGCAGATATATTTTTTTTTAAATAAACTTTATTAACAACATGAGATCATCACTCAGACAGGCATCCATTTTACCATCAACTACAGACAAGCACATAATGTAGTTACTGTAATGACCACAATAAAAAAATAATAATCCTGATTCCACCACTAGTCCTGTGTGCTGACCCAGCACATGTGTGTTATGTAACGCTGCTTACTGAATGTCACGGTGTAAAGAGTGTCACATGACTGATGCCATGTTTCACCTGGGCCATGGATGCATTACATAGGACTGATATATGGGCTATACTATTCTTCTGCATATAGGGGTCAACTGCCTGATTTAAGAAAGGTATGTATGCAGAATTCTAAATATGTGTATATTAGAAAATTGTATTTTTACCCATTACTTCAACAAATAAATGTAAAAAATTAAAACCGGAATAACCCTTTAATGGAGAAAAACGTTTATTTTTATTTTAGCACAAGGCCTCAACATACCAAAATTGTGAAAAAAGTGAAAAGATCTGGAGACTTTCCGAATGCACTGTATATATTAAAGGGACACGGTCACCTGGATTTCACTTACTGAGCTACTATCACATCAGTCTCCACGATTTACATTAAAATATACTAGTATTACTGCCCTGTGTCTTGTAATTTGTCTATAAAATCACTTTTATTAATATGCTAATTACCTCATTAAGGAGCCCAAGGGGACGTCCCTCCGGGAGTTGGAGCCCAGCTGCGCCCATTACATCGGAGCCCAGCACCGCCCCACTGCTAATTTATTCACTCCTCTTCGCCGACTTAATGTTTGTGCAGCGCCCATAATCCCGCGCATGCGCCCTGGATACACATGTCAGCGCCGGCGCGGTGTCCTGGCATCGGCCTCACAGAACTCATTGCGCATGCGCCAGCTTCGTTCGACCCGCTCCTGCTCCTCCGTCCGGCAAGTTGCGCCACTCTGCTCTTCCTTTTCCGGGTCGAGCGAAGCTGGCGCATGCACAATGAGTTCAATGTGTGATGCTGATGCCAGGACACCGCGCGGGCGTTGACGTGTATCCAGGGCGCATACACGGGATTACGGGCACTGCACAAACATTACGTCGGCAAAGAGGAGTGAATAAATTAGAAGTGGGGCAGTGCTGGGCTCCAACGGCCAGAGGGACAGCCCCTTGGGCTCCTTATTGAGGTAATTAGCATATTAAAAGCGATTTTATAGACAAATTACAAGACACAGGGCAGTAATACTAGTATATTTTAATGTAAATCGTGGAGACTGATGTGGTGATATTAATAGCTCCAGGTATTAATAATCCAGGTGATGGTGTCCCTTTTAAAGGTAAATGTTTATTCTCTTTGTTCTCTATTCAAGGGGCTGCATCACACACTCCGATTCATGCCAACAAAAGCTTTAAAAACAGGAAAATAAAATAAGTGTGCAGTTCAGAGTAGCAATCTGATATGTAAGGACTCATTCAGACGGGCGATAAATCTTCAGCCCAGTCTGGGGTCCTGAGCTCTCTGGATCAGGTTCTCATTAAGAATTTCTCAGTACTTTGCTCCATTCAGCTTTCCATCATGGTCAGTCTTCTTGTCTCAGGTGCAAAAAAACAGCCCCAAAGCATGATGCTGCCACCACCATGCTTCACTTTAGGGATGGTATTGGGCAGGTGATGAGCAGTGCCTCCAGACATGACGCTTAGAATTGAAGCCAACATGTTCAATCTTGCTTTCATCAGACCAGAGTATTTTGTTTCTCAGTCTTTAGAGCTCAACCAGAGTGACCATTGGGTTCTTGGTTACCTCCTATTACCAAGGCCCTTCTCCCTGATTACTTAGTTTGGTGGGGCGGCCAGCTCTAAGAAGTGTCCTGGTTGTTCCAAACGTATTCCATGTAAGAATTATGGAGGACACTGTGCTCTAGGGAACATTCATTGCAGCAGAAATTTTTTGTACCCTTCTCCAGCTCTGTACCTCCAGACAGTCCTGTCTCTAAGCTCTACAGATGGTTCTTTCCTGTTCATGGCTTGTTTTTTATTTTTTATTTTTTTTGCTCTGATATACACTGTCAGCTGTGAGACCTTATATAGAGATTGGAGATGATTTAGAACGAGACCCCCTATCAGCTAAATGTACCACAGGTGGATTCCAATCCATCAAGGTGTAGAAACATCTCAAATATGATAAAAAGAAATGGAGGCCCCCCCAGAGCTCAATTTCAAGTGGCACAGTAATGGGTATGATTAGTGATACCCATATAAAATTTTAGTTTCTCCTTTTTTAATAAATTTGCAAAAACATCTAATTCTTTTTTTTTTTTTTTCTTTCCTCATTATACGGGATTGAGTGCAGATTGATGGGGAAAATTGAGAATTTTTTTTATTTTACAACATGGCTGCCACATAACAAAAATGTGAAAAAAAAAAGTTAAAGGGTCTCAAGGCTTTCCAAATGCAGTGTACCTCTTTGGACTTTATACTGTCAGTGGAGAGAACATGTAACATGCACTGTATGATCTATGATCAAAGAAGACGTATACTTTAATGGTCCTATTATAGAAGGGATCATGTTGAGTCATACATGCTTTATAATCTTACAGGGCGTTGTCTTTCTGAGAACTTTTATGTCAGAGGAGATGGAACGAGAGTCTACTTCTTTACACAAGGCAAGTCTTTAAGCCACACCCAAAAAAACATGTTGGGCCACTATTTGGAAAGATATCGTTGGAAACTAGTCATTAGGGGGATGGGTTACTAATTGTATTCTTAAAGGGGTTGTCCCATCTGAACATTTATGGAATAACATTAGGATATGCCATAAGTTTCCAATTGGTCCAGATCCCTTATTTGGGACTTGCACCCATCTCCAGTACTGGGCTCTGCATTGAATGGAGAGGACGCTGCACATGCGCTTCATCTTTTCCATTCACAGCTAACGGGGCTTGTAAAAATAGCCGAGCCAGCGGTCAGCTAGTTATGTAAATCCTATAGCAGTGAATGGAGAAAGCCGCTCATACACCTCATCCTTTTCATTGACACTGGGGACCTGCTCCTATCGGACATTTACATTATATTCTATTGGTATGCTGTAAATATCCAGATTGGACAACATCTTTTAAGCCTTTCGTTTTGTGATTAGATATGTTCTTTTGTTCCTAGATGAACTTGGAAATTTGTTTACAACAGCCAACTTGGAAAAAGTGCAAAATACAGTGGATCGCAGGCTTCAAGTAAACCGCGGCAAACAGCTGACAATGTATCGCGTGTGGATTCAGTGTAAATACCGCAAGCCCTGTAAGTCTGAAAGCCAACACCAAGATAACACCCAGTGATGCACTGCCATAGGTGGAACATATTTCCACATATTTAAAGTTCCACTTTAGGGTTGGTATTCCAAATACACAACATCAAGACGCTCTTCACTGGCCTTCAGTTCATGATATACTCCACAAGATTAAGCCATAGCTGCCATAAGAACCATCCACAGACAAAAAAAATATATATTTTTTTTAACTTGAACTGTTTGGAGAAAAGGCCATTGTAGGACATTTGTGGAACAACTGGATGTTTCCAAACCATAACACTTGATGTGCTTGCTCATTTACTGCTGGTGTTTCCTTACTGGAGGCTGTTTCTGTTCATCTAGAACCAGTTCTTAATTTTTTTTTTTTTATTTAAATAAAGCATTTTACATATTTTTTTTATTTTTTTTACTTTGGTCTTTCTTCTTTGTTCACCTTTTTACATGTTGTCATACTAAATCTCCCCCACATCCTCTAATAGACCTTGAGGGCTGGTACTAAGGTCCCTATTACACCTGCAGATGCAGCAGGCGATTATCTGGAGGTAAGCGTTCTTCCCCGCAATCACCTGTTCACTATTGGAGGAGACTGCTGCTATTACATGCACCGATCTCCTCCTCAGTATGGGGACAAGAGATTGCTAATGCCTTCACTCGTCACCACCCTGAATCACTGTTTGCCGGCAGCAGATCTTGATTACATGGCACAATCTGCCGCCGCCAAAAATTTTCTAAAGGATTTAGAACAGTCTTACCGGATGGTCTTTTGAATGGACTTCGTGCCCTCGACACGGTGTACCTTTTTTGAGGATGAGGGTTCCGGTCTCGGGCTGTTTTGTTTGGTTTTGAATTCCGCGCCAAACCTCTAAACACACGTGATGCTGGATATCGTTCGTGCAGTAGAAGTTTTTCTTAGGCGGTTTGTCTCATAAAATAGTGTCCATGCCTGCCTCGGTCTGTCGATGTGCTTTCCAAATGGCGGTAGTACCACAGAGACATCTGATTTCTTTGTAGCCTGCAGGAGATCTGGGCGCTCCTCCCTGAATTTTGCCATGTTTCTCTTAAATTCTTGCTTCTGTCTCTGGTAATCCTGAATATATTTCATCTTCTTTTTTTCTGGTAACTCTTTATACTTTTTGTACAGAATCTTGGTTAAGTCTACGTTGCTCATCTCTGGATATAGCTTAGCATATTTGGCCCTGTTCTCCACAAAGAAGTGGAAATGGGGTGCCAGGGGCTTTTTGGGGCGTTTCTTCAGTTTTTCTTCTTTATATTGGTTCTTCACATGTTCTTCTGCATCATGAATTAGTTCTGAGAGAGTGCGGAACTGCCTCAAAGCGATCTCAATCCACTTTTGACGACACACAGGTCCCGTATAATTCTTGAAGGCCATCTTGTTCCAGTCTAGATAAGATGCTGTGGTTTTGAACTTTAAATTGTCCTGGCTGGGCAGAATGGACTTCATGGTTTCCATGAGAGTGAGCACGTCCTCTTTGGACCATTGAGCTTGATCACTTGGGGCAGCCATGCTGGTGTTAGGCACTGCCCGGTAGAGGATGAAATGGATTGTTTGTCATCAGCTGCTCCAAGTCTAGGAAACTCTCTCTTCAGGGACCTCGTGTGGGCGGACCCCTGCCAGCCGTCATCCAAAACTCCCTAGTGTGTCTGTACAAAAAGTATAAAGAGTTACCAGAGAAAAAGAAGATGAAATATATTCAGGATTACCAGAGACAGAAGCAAGAATTTAAGAGAAACATGGCAAAATTCAGGGAGGAGCGCCCAGATCTCCTGCAGGCTACAAAAAAATCAGATGTCTCTGTGGTACTACCCCCATTTGGAAAGCGCATCGACAGACCGAGGCAGGCATGGACACTATTTTATGAAACCTCAAACCGCCTAAGAAAAACTTCTACTGCACGAACGATATCCAGCATCACTACAAGATCACGTGTGTTTAGAGGTTTGGCGCGGAATTCAAAACCAAACAAAACAGCCCTTGAGACCGGAACCCTCATCCTCAAAAAAGGTACACCGTGTCGAGGGCACGAAGTCCATTCAAAAGACCTCACGGTAAGACTGTGTTCTAAATCCTTTTGAAAATAAGCGATTGCATTTTGTTGTAAACACAGCGGGACGCCGCTGTCTTCATCCAGTGAGTGGGACGCCACTCCGTATGCTACTGACTTTCATTGGTGCTTTAAATCAAATAACACCTGACTATTAACTTGTGCTAAAAATCGGATATTACCTGGTACACAGTTTGAACACTTGAAAAACCTGATGTTCTATTTTCTTACAATTTTTTTTTTAATCGAATTTTACCAGCCAACTCAATTTTCGAATATTTATCAAATATCATATTTGGTCGATTATTTTACCACTTGTCTTTATTGCGATTTCTTTTAAACCATCGGAGATTCCACAGACTGTTGGTTTTTAGGAATAGCATTATCAATTGGGATCCATTTATTTATGTATAAGATTGTATTGTTTTTTTTCTAGAGCTTAAAGGGGTTATCTGAGTTATGGGAAAAAAAATAAAACCTAACAAAATTAATCAGGATATACATATACATTAGTCAAGCTTGATTTTTTGAAAAAAGAACGATCCTTACACCTTTTCCAGGTTCTGTTATTGCTGTGTTTACATGCAGCAGTAACAACAATGACTCATCTCTCCCTCATGAATATTTGTGGGAGGGGTTGATCTGACCTTCTCCTCACCCTGCTCTGCACATAATGACCTTGCATAATCTGTGGATGGCACTGTTTAGGGGGGAGATCTGTGGATGGCACTGTTTAGGGGGGAGATCTGTGTGGATGGCACTGTAGGGGGATCTGTGGATGGCACTGCCATACACAGATCCCCCCCCTAAACAGTGCCATCCACAGATCTCCCCCATAAACAGTGCCATCCACAGATCCCCCCTAAACAGTGCCATCCACAGATCCCCCCTCCCCTAAACAGTGCCATGATCATCATGATGGCACTGTTTACGGGAGGGGGGGGGGATCTGTGGATGGCACTGTTTAGGGGGGAGATCTGTGGATGGCACTGTTTAGGGGAGGGGGATCTGTGGTCTGTGGATGGCACTGTTTAGGGGGGAGATCTGTGTGGATGGCACTGTTTAGGGGAGGGGGGATCTGTGGATGGCACTGTAGGGGGATCTGTGGATGGCACTGCCTGCCATCCACAGACCACAGATCTCCCTACAGTGCCATCCACAGATCCCCCTCCCCGACGCTCACAGCAGCAGTATATTAATAAACTAATCAGTAAATACTTTAATCATTGCTCATTGCTGAGCTCTTTACTTATTATTTGGATATCTCTGAGTCTCTGACTCTTACTGTCTTAGCTCCGGTAACAACAGCAGGCAGTGCAGAAGGGCGTTCACTCACTGACGTCACGCACCTGCGCCGCCTAGTGGGAGGAGCAGGCGCGTGACGTCAGTGACAGTGAGTGAGCGCCGCCCCCCGCACTGCCTGCTCTGCTATTACCGGAGTCCGGAGCTAAGACAAAGTAAGAGATATGCGAAATAATGCAAGTAAAGAGCTCACTCAGCAATGCCAATGAGCAATGCGGCGCCCTGTATATTCTAACCCCCAGGCAAGCGTCCCTGTCACCATGGAACTCTTGGGGGTTAGAATATACCATCGGATTTGAGTTTTTTACGATCTCACTGAGCTCGAAAAACTCAGATCCGATGGTATATTCTAACCAGGCAAGCGTCCCCGTCACCATGGGAACGCCTGGGGGTTAGAATATTTTATACCATTGGATCTTCTGACTGTTACTCTGCTTGGCCAGTTCGGGGCCCCAAGCAATTGATTGTTTTGTCTGGCCTGAGGATCGCACATATGCGATCAGCTATTAGCCGCAGGGAGGAACTTGGAGGTAGCCGCGGCACAAGTGAGGATCGCGCATGCGCGATCAACTCACAGCCGCACGGACTGTAATGCAGAGAGGTGGGGGCGTGGCCAAGGCTGATGACGTTCCGTTTACATGGATTAGTCACTCCGACAAGCAGAGAGCTCCATGTCAACGGAACGTCACAGCTGATGACGTGGGCGGTCACATGACTGTTTAGTGTAGCAGAGAAACGGCACAAGATAGGTACAGTAAGTGATTTAGGAAAACTAATGTATAGGAGAAATAAAGCCATAGAGATAAGGTTAAGTTAACTCGGATAACCCCTTTAATGACCATTCTTAGTATATTAATTGTCACTCATTGTTGCTATTTAATTTGAACTGTATTATAGCCTTGACTCTTGAACTATTTATTGTCAAAATTTTTATCCGATTATCAATAAAGATCCCATTACTATAGAGTGCCCCACTACTATTTATTTATTTATTTATTTATTTAACCATTCAGACCGTGTTCACACAACATAGGTAGTCTAGTGGTAGGACCCATACCACACTGAGATACTTTGACGGTGGTGCAAAAGGGCTCCGTTGTGTTCCTGACTGGTGGAATACATTGGCTAAAGTCTCAGTTTTTAACATCAGCTTGAGGGATTAGCCAGTGTTGTCAGTTGCATATCATTGTGGTGCACTTTTTGCAGTGATTTAGTCTCTGTTTGCACCTTATTCAACATGGGGGAGTGGCTTAAGATGAGCCAAAATGTACCACAATTTTGGCATAAAGTAAGCCTTATAGGTGGTGTATACTTAGGGTTGTATTACACTGGCTAAGGGTCGGCCAGATCTGCCGGTGTAAAGGTGCAGCCAATTACCCAATGAATGAGCAAATGCTCGTTCATCGGGTAATCGGCTCTTTTATACAGTCACAAAAATCCATTGTTTGCCAGCAGCGTATTGTGCTGTCTAATCAGACTCTGCTAACAGTAAATAATGATTCTGTATGGCTACATGCACACGAACTTTATTTGTGTCCGTTCCGTTTTTCTTTGCGGATAGGATGCGGACCCATTCATTTTAATGGGTCTGCAAAAAATGCGGACAGCACACTGTGTGCTGTCCGCATCAGTATCTCCGTTCCATAGCCCCGCAAAAAAATAGAACATGTCCGTTTTAGGCATTGTTACAATGGATCGGCAAAAAAAAAAAAAGTTTTTGCGGATTGCAAAACACATACGGTCGTGTGCATGTAGCCTATGGGGATGAGCGATGGCATTAGCATTTGCTCTAGGGTTGTCACGATACCAAAATTTTGATTAGATTTCGACACCATAAAAAAGTATTGCGATATTTGATACCACGCAAAATAAAAATAAAGCGCCAAAAAAGCCAAATGTTATGCTCCATCTGGCCCATAATAGAACAGTCCTATCCTATTTTTTGGGGGGGACAATGTTATTTTTTCTTTGTTACTGCGTTCACCGCATAAGATGTTTTTTTTAAATATTCTAATAGTTTGGACTTTTTGGATGTGGCGATATGTTATTTATTTATGTATTTTATATGTAAAATTGGGAAAGGGGCGATTTAAACTTTTATTTTGGTGTTTTTGTTTTTTTAAACCTTTTTTTTACTTTTTATTTAATAACCATTAGACCCCTTAGGGGCTAGAACCTGGGATCTTTTAATCCCTTGTCCTATTCACCCTAATGGAGCTCTATTAGGGTGATTAGGACTTTCCCCTAGTCGTCTCCACGATGGCACCCATGAGCTTAGCCCCGCCATATCGGGTACAGGAAAAACACGTAGAGAGATTAAATTGCTCCTTCCTACCTTACTACTCAGTGTTTTTCCTGTTCCTGTTTGGGAAAAGACATTTAGAGAGAGCAGGCAGTAATGATCTGCCTCTGGAAGCTTATCAATTTGGGGGTGGCAGCTCAGGCAAAGCCTGTAGCTCCCTAGATTCCTGTCCGGAGTTTGGCTGCGATTGGGGCTGATACACTCTGTATCGTTTTGCTCCCTGCAGATGGTACCGGTTGGTGCATAGCGTCCGGCGCCATCTTGGATATGGGCACTTCCGGTATGGCTGATGCGGCCTTCCGGCGGGCCACAGGTAAGTAATCTCTGGGGCACGCGAGGCCTGAATTCTATGAGGCAGGCCAGCGATGTAGCCAGAATTAGGCGCAATTGCCCTCACCTTTGCCCATACTCTCCCTGCGTTCTATGCGTTTTGGCATTCTGGTGTCCCACATGGCCTGGCCTTATAAAATGGCAATGGCTGCTGTGGATAGTAGCCTCACCCTGGAATAATCATGGATCGCAGCAAAGTTAATACATGCCCAGCATCTCTTCAGACCGTGAGTAAATAGGATCTGGGGCCCATTTATTTCTTACTTATAAGCTGTGATAAGAACCAGCATATCTTCTCATTTATAGGGAGAAAAAGAAGCTGTTTTAAAGCAAAAATGTATCCTTGCCAAATGTGCTATTTGCAACAAAAAACAGGATCCAGCATGTAAAAAAACCTGTGTGTCCTTCTTGTACATCAAAGATTGTGCAGGATGAATCCCCTGTTTTAATGAATGATATAAGATCTATGGTTAAGGAGGAAATACAATTGCATGATTTTCCTATCTTGTGACGTAAAGTCATGATTTTATTAAAGACACGGAGGCGAGTATTGCTATCTCTTTCTTTACTAAAATCATATAGCAGCAAAGAACAAACGTTTCAATCAAAATGATAACCATGGCAACCAACCCCTCCCCACTGTGCCAGTATAAACAGTCCTGGTCTCTGTCAACTCCTCCTCTTTCTTTGATGATAGTCTTCTGGAACTGAGTGCGAAAACAAAAACACTTCAGCCTCCGAAACCGAAATACAACCGAAACAGAACACTACTCCTTAACAGAAGAATGAAGCTGGAAACTCATACTCGATCAGTAGTTGGAAAACGGCATATTCATCCTATGAAGAATAGAATAAGACAAAGGGTAGAAAACGTCCTAGTAATGAAGTAAAAACAATACTCCGTTGCAGTACATATATATAAAATAACAAGTGAATGCAAAACTAAAACTAATGGAGACCGATAGAAATCCATGTCCCAAATTCTAGGGGGGGGGTAAAATAATGGGAGGGGCAATACTCGCCTCCGTGTCTTTAATAAAATCATGACTTTACGTCACAAGATAGGAAAATCATGCAATTTTATTACATGACACGGAGGCTCCTATTGCGAGTTCAACGCTGACTTACCACAGAGGAAAAAACAAGAACTGTAGGCCGGAAATAAAACTCTCGAAATGTAGATACACGTGACCAATCAGCCAATCTCCTAATGTCCTCCAAACGCGCCCCTGCCACAGCCATGGAGGTCGCCGAGGCCCCTCTAGTGGAATGAGCTGTGAAAACTGCAGTATCCACTCCTGCCAAGGACATAATCCACTTTACCCAGCGGGCCAGAGTGATCGTGGTGACAGGTTGGAAAGGGCGCCGGTATGACAGGAAAAGCTGAGGACAAGGAGAGCAATGAGGGTCCGTACGAACCTCATATTCTCGGAGGCAGGCCACCGGGCAGAGAGCAGGAGCATCCGGGAAACTAGGATAAGAAACAGACCGGATATTGGTCTTGGTGCGTCGCGTGATGTTAAACACGACCCCCTCTGGAGTAAATGAGCGAGCGTCATGATCTAAAGCGTGGACCTCAGACACTCTCTTGCAAGAGATTAAACAAAATAAAGAAACCAACTTAGCCGAAAGCTGGCTAAGAGAAAGGTCCGCATTAGACGGCCACGAGGAGAACAACGATAGCACAGAGGAGACATCCCACGTAGAGGAAAAACGAGGTCTGGGAGGACGAGAAAGGCGAGAACCTCTGAGAAGCCAGCAAACTAAAGGGTGTTGACCAGCCGGGCACCCCCCAAACCCTTGGTGAAAAGCGGAAATGGCGGAACGGTATAAGTTAATGGTACGGAAAGCCTTACCCTCCTCAAAAAGTGAAGTAAGAAATTGGAGAACCTCAGTTACAGGAGCTGAGACGGGATCCAGGTGCCTAGCCAGGCACCAATCAGCCCTAGATCTCCAGGCTGACCGATAAGACCGTCTGGTCCCCGGAGCCCAAGCCTCGTCCAATAGGTGTCTAGCTGCCTCCGAAATTCCAGCGACGTCCCAAGGTTCCCTGAGATTCTGCACGCCAGGAGCTGAAGAGAGTCTTCGAGGACGAGAGGGTGCCTCAAACCTGATGGATCCAATAAGAGGTCCGGGAAGACCGGAAGAAGTAGAGGGCATAGGATCAGACACTCCAGAAGCTGAGGAAACCACGATTGGGTGGTCCAGAACGGGACTATGAGCACGAGATCTGCGCCCTGACGGCGGACCTGAGTTAAGACTCGGGGAATCATCGCAAATGGAGGGAAAGCGTAAGAGAGGTGGCCGGCCCAATCCTGAAGAAACGCATCGACTGCCTCCGCGTCTGGATCCGGACGCCAGCTGTAAAACCGTGGAAGATGGGCGTTCAAACGGGACGCGAAGAGGTCCAAACTGAAAGGACCCCAACAGGAAGATATGGACGAGAAGACTCGTCTCCAATCGCTGGAGTCCGACAGAAAACGCGAGCTCCAGTCCGCATGGGTATTGTGGAGACCCGGTAGATACTCTGCCGTCACAGTGATCTCTCTGGCCAGGCAGAACGTCCAGAAATCTTGAGCCAAGTGGGACAGAGTCGTAGAATCCGTGCCCCCCATGGCATTGACATACCGGACCGCAGAGATGTTGTCCATCCGCAGTCTGATGCAAGTCCTGGCTAAGCCGTTCGCAAAACTGCGAACTGCAAAGGAACCCGCAAGCAGCTCCAAGGCGTTGGTGTGAAGAGCAGACTCCTCGTCTGACCAGAGACCCACGGTAGTCACACCGTTGCAGTAAGCTCCCCAGCCCAGAAGGCTGGCATCCGACTCTATCGTGAAATCCGGACGGGGACCAAAGATCGCTTTCCCGTTCCACACCTCCAAGTTGTGGATCCACCACCTCAACTCGTCTCTGGTGTCCTCGTCCAAGGTGATCAAATCCGCATAGGATGCCCCCAACTGGAGGTGGGCAATCTTGAGGCGCTGCATGCCACGATAATGCAGGGGAGCTGGGAACACTGCCTGGATGGACGAGGAGAGAAGGCCTATGATGCGGGCCAGGTGTCGCAGGGAAACCTGCGGAAGGGAGAGGGCTCCTTGTAGATGGCACGAACCTTGGAGGCTGAGAGTCTCCGTGGAAGTATTGATAGTGAAGCCCAAGAATTCTATGGACTGGGGTAAGAGACGACTTCTCCAGGTTGAGGAGGAAACCCAACCGAGACAACAGATCCATGGACCACCGTAGATGTGTAAGAAGGACTGAAGGGCTCTTGGCCATGATGAGGATATCGTCCAGATAAATGATCAGGCGAATCCCCCGACTGCGGAGACAGGAAATGACTGGTCGCAGAAGCTTGGTGAAGCACCAAGGGGCCGAAGAGAGTCCGAAGGGTAGACATGTGAACCTCCACACCTCCGAGTCCCAGAGGAAGCGAAGGAGATCCCTGGATGACTCGGCCACCGGAACTGTCAGGTAGGCATCTTTCAGGTCTAGTTTGACCATCCAATCCCCATGGAGGAGTAAATCCCTGAGGAGGTGGATGCCCTCCATCTTGAAGTGCCGATATTGCACGAAGGCGTTTAGTGCCCGGAGGTTGATCACTGGTCGCATCTGGCCTCCTTTTTTGGCCACCAGGAACATACTGCTTATGATACCCTCCGAGGAAGAGGGAGCCCGCTCTATGGCACCTTTCTGATATAGCGCTGTCAACTCCTGGTGTAATAACAGGCGCGATGAGGACGGGAGAACTACAGGATGCGGGGGAGGGATCTGGACATGGGAGCAAATCAGTTCTATGTGAAACCCTTGGACGGTAGAAAGAACCCATGGGTCGGCAGTGATGGTTGACCAGACATGGGGAAAAAAGACGGAGCCTGCCCCCCACCCAAGGAATCAAAGAAGATGTTGGTATATGACTTACCGAAAGGGCGTCTGGATGATGAACCTCTGGCTCCACGTGAACGCCATGAAGATCCGCGGGTGGGAAAGAAGGCGGGCGGCTGCCGGAACTCCTGGTTGGAGGGTCGATAAGGGAAGGAGCCTCAACCCGAACCACGGGTCTGGTAGGAAGAACGGCCGGACAGGCGGCCCCTAGAGCTGCCGGCCCTGTTAGAGACCCGTCCCTGGAAGACTCGCTTCATTGACGTCTGGGCCTTATCAAGGGCAGTGAAGGCTCCTACAAACCGGGACAGATCTTTTATGAAAGAATCCCCGAATAATAACCCATGGGCATCTTTGCCTGCCTCAGTCAGGGCTAAATTAGAGAGCTTAGGCTCAATCTTAAATAGAATCGCTTTTCGTCTCTCAATAGACAGCAAAGTGTTGACGTTGCCCGTGATACACACGGCACGTTGTACCCATCCCCGGAGCTCCTCCGGAGCCACCATTGTATTCTGGGATCTGGCCGATTCTGCCAGTTCAAAATTTTTTGTCAGTGGGCCCAAAAGGTCCAATAATTTGTCCTGACATGACTTTAAGGCCGACTCAAGGCCCTTCCTAGGGTTCCAGCCCGATTTTGACAGAAATTGACACATCTTCGGGTCAACAATGGGTGTCTCACAGACCTTGTTGGGGATAATAGGTCTGGGGCACTCAGCCTTAAGCTTGTTACGCGCCTCCTTAGAAAGGGGTTGGCGCACACGGGCCTCTAGGTATTTGGCTACATGTGAAGACGGGAGCCACTCTGCAGACCTGGGATGATGGAGTGCATCTGGGTCAAATAGCGGTTCACCCGCAGGATCCAGAATTGCCGAGGATTCCAAAGGAACCTCAATGGATGCAGTAAGTGGTGCGACACATGCTGAGGATGGACCCGGAAGGTCCGAATCCAAAGGATCGTCCTCCTCCATGTCTATAAAGTCAACAGACCGATACTGAGCCTCCTCATCTGAATCGAGTTCAGAACCCGAAACATTCTCATGCTGCGCTCTGGCGCATTTCCATTGCCTCGCCTTTTCTGCCTGGCGGGTGTAGGCTCTCTTGCGCGAACGATGCACGCCATCCTGGGTGGCTATAGCTCCACCAGTCATAACGGTTCTGGAGGCAGATAATACATTTTCAGGTGGCTGGGATCCCAATGGTTTGGAGGAAGGACCAGCCATAAGGGCCTCAGAAATAGAATTAGAAATGGCTGAGGACATGGGTCCCATAGCAGCTTGGATTGCTGCAGCTACTGAGCGATGAATCGCTGAAGCTTGGGCATCAATAGATATGGCTCCAGACTCCTGGGCAATGGCATTAGGAGAAACCTCCATGATCTCAGGGGCAAACTCACCCCCACGTACACTATCCTTAGACATAGTGACCTAATGCAGCAGGAAGTAACTATAATAATAATAATCTCCCTATGAGCCAGTGAATATAGATAATAATAACAATAGACCCCCAGTAAGGCAAGAAGACTAAAAGAGCAAATGTGGGGCAAGAACAAGCAGACCAGATACCGCAGGGAAAAAAGCGGAATGCAGGAGAGACTCCGGCAGCTCTGTGAGGTGATACGGCCGAAATCTCGCGAATTCCCGCGAGATCTCGCCGAGAGCAGAGCAGGGAAGACGCGCGAAACAGCCGGAGACCTGAAAGGAAATGGCGGCCGAAATCACGTGAGATCTCGGCCGCCGAAGATGAGGACACTAAAGGAGCAGTGCTGAAGGACGGTAAGAGGTAGAGACGGAGAAAGCGGCGAAATGGCCGAAAAAGGGGGGAAGGGAGCTAATAGAAGCGGTACTAAGAAAAAGGGAAGATCCCAGGGAGAAAAGAAATACCTATGGAATAAAATAAAATAAGTCCCCAGAACGAAGGGGGGACACCCCCAAACACAGCAGGCAAACCTACAACAACAAAACGAATCTATGCCAACAATAGATAATATAATATAATACAGTATACCTCTGCCCACAGATATGAGAAGAGCAAAATGTACTTATCTGTGAGAAGAGCAGCAAAGAAAGAGGAGGAGTTGACAGAGACCAGGACTGTTATACTGGCACAGTGGGGAGGGGTTGGTTGCCATGGTTATCATTTTTATTGAAACGTTTGTTCTTTGCTGCTATATGATTTTAGTAAAGAAAGAGATAGCAATAGGAGCCTCCGTGTCATGTAATAAAATCAGCTATGTCTGGATTATCCACATCATTATATAAGAAGAGATCTAGGAAGAGGACTAGATGATTTGGAAGATTTGACCGATGCGGTTTTTTCAGACACAGAGGAAGCTGAACATCTAGATTCATCTTCTGAAGAGGAAGACAAACATTTTTTATTTTCCTCTGAAGATTTAAATCCATTAATCGGAGCCATATGTAATACAATGGAAATTGAGCAGGACAAGAAGGCAAATCAGTACAGGATACTATGTTCGGGGGGGTCTTGGGGAGAAACAAAAAAGAGTTTTTCCAATCCATGTAAATGTTCATAGTCTAATAAATAAGGAATCGAATACTCTGGATAAAAGATACATTTTTCCCAGAGGCCTCAAGAGAAGATACTCTTTTAATGAATCGGAGATAAAAAAAACTGATAGATGCCTGGGTGGCAAAGCTTCTAAAAAATACTTCTATACCTTTTGAAGATGCAGCACAACTTTAAAGGGGTTGTCCGGGTTCAGAGTTGAACCCGGACATATCCCCATTTTCACCCAGGCAGCTCCCCTGACTTGAGCTAAATAGCGCAGGGCAAAGGCATTTTTTGGAGTTCCGGTGACGTACCGTGCTCTCCATGGGGCTGCCAGGTGGAGGCTTCTGCCCAGCAGTGAGCCTGGTGACATCACTGCACTAATGGGGCGGGCTTTAGTGCTGCCCTAGCCTGTAAAACGGCTAGGGCAGCGCTGAAGCCCGCCCATCAGAGCCAGTGACGTCACCAAACACTGCTGGGCGAAAGCCTCCGACCCGCAGTGTGTTATAATAAATAAAAAAAACCTTGCCCTGCGCTATCCAGCACAGAGCAAGGTAGCGCATCGGAACATGAACTGCTCCGATGCTCAAGTCAGGGGGGGGCTGCCTGGGTGAAATTATGGGTATGTCTGGGTTCAGCTCTGAACCCGGACAACCCCTTTTAAAGATCCTATGGATAAAAAGCAGAAAGGTTATTCAAGAAAACATGGGAGATGGCTAATTCCTTGTTCCAGCCAAATGTGTCCGCAACCTGTGTCGCTAGAGTGCTCTGTATTTGATCACTTATCAAGTGTAGTATCTGTTCTTATACTTCTGCTCTGATCAGTGAGGCGCCATGACGGACCGATACACCATCCACAGCCAGTTGAAGCATCTGCAGTCCAAGTACGTTGGCACTGGCCATGCGGACACCACCAAGTGGGAATGGCTGGTGAATCAGCACCGTGACTTTCCGAGCTCGTTACCTAGTGGTTGTGCACCCACAGTTGTTTCTGGGTACATTTTAACCTTTTCTCTAAGTGACAGGAGGAAAGGTCTTTAACACTCGACTGACTCTAATAGCGGGTTGTGTGCTGATTCCCACGGGCCTTATTTAGGTGTTATAGTGGGACCCGTTATTGGGGTGGTCGCTGTTTTGAGCAGTGGATTGAATGTTTGGGAAGGAATGTTGGGGGGGGGGGGGGGGATGTCTTGTGCAACCTTATTGCACGCACTGAATATGAGGATGCAGGTATTAGTTTAATGTCTGTGTATGATATGACTTGCTATTGTGTTTGCTCTCCTGATGTACTTAGTTTGGGCGCTGGGTTTGATCATTTCTGGATATTTAAGTATGGCGGGAAGGATTAATGTACTTAGCTGGAATATAAGGGGGATTAAGGATGTAGTTGAAAGACGAGCAGTTATGGATTGCCTGAATCAGCATCAACCATTGATTTGTTGTGTGCAGGAGACTCACCTTACCTCGGACCAGACTAAAGTGCTTACCCCTGGTTGGGCGGGACACTGTTACCATTCCACCTTTTCATCTTTTGCTAGAGGGGTGAGCCTCCTGATACACAGGTCAATTGCGTTTACATGTATCTCCCAAAAGGTAGATAAAGAAGGGAGGTATGTCTGTCTACACTGTGTGATTTTCGCAACAACATGTATCTTGGTGGGAGTGTACATTCCGCCACCATACTCGCCGGTAGTACTTAAAGATATACTACAGTTTATAGCAGATGTACCTAATGTTCCGGTTCTATTACTGGGGGACTTTAATAATGTCCTTGATCATAATATAGATAGAATGGGGGTGGGTCACACTCCTCATGTGACGGGAATGACATCTTCTGGGGTTCTGATGCGAGAAGCTATGATGCTAGATTTTTGGAGGTTGAAAAACCCGGCAGAGAGTCAGTTCTCTTGCTGCTCTAGCACATATAATTCTCTATCCAGAATTGATCTCATTCTTGGTAATGCTCATATAGGGCAATATGTGAGGGACGTACAGTATTTGCCACGTAGGATCTCTGATCACTCTCCGGTGATGGCGGTGCTGGACCTCCGTACAACAAAAAATCAAAGGTGTGGCGGTTGGAAGCTTAATCCATACTGGCTACCTCTCCTACCAGATGCTGGCGGAATTGGTGAAAAACTCAGGGAATTTTTTCAAATTAATTTACCGTCTGCAACCAAATTAATGGTGTGGGAGACTATGAAAGCGTTTTTGCGGGGATTGCTTAAAGCGGAAATTAACAAGAAAAAAAATGAAACTAGGGCACACACGAAAAAGTTGATTATGGAGGTGGAGGCAGCAGAGGCGGAGTATGTTTTGCATCCACAAGATGGTGCTAGAGATAAATGGAAGGAGTCCTAACAAAGGCTGAATGATCGGTTGCTGGTTCAAGCGAAAAACAAACGATTCTTTCAAAAGCAAACCTTTTATGAGGATGGTGAGAGGGCTGGTAGACTTTTGGCATTGATATCTAAAGCCCAGTTACAACCTACATACATTGCAGCCCTGAGGGATTCGTGTGGTGTGGTTCAAACTGAGCCAACGCATTTGCTTCAGGTCATGTACTCGTTCTACTCCACACTATACCGATCTAAATTGAAAGTTATGGATGAGGAAATTGTTTGCTTTTTACAGCCATTAAAATTATGTACCCTATCAAGTGAGCACAGGGCGTTGTTAGATAGTCCGATTACTGTGCAGGAGCTAGAGGTAGCATTAAAAATTCTTCAAGGGTCTCTAGGACCATCTGTGGCCCTTCTTCCTCTCTGACTGATTAGTAAAACTTATACTTTTATTGTATTTTAATTAAAAATGTCCTGTTATTATCAGGAGAACACACACTATTAAAATTCCTCAGGATCTGGAGTGGGGTTCTGTGTTTTATGCTTTCACGTACATTCGCTTCCGCCACTATACAGCCTGTTCTGGAGGTGCCTGATACTCCTCAGGTATCCCTCCTACCTCTGCTTCTCTGTCTAGCTTCGCTTGCACTTAATCTCAGCTGTATATTTAGCTGTGTGCGTCTCTAGTCTGTTCCCTATCTCCCAGATCTTGAACTAAAAACTATCTACTGCTTATTCTTGGACGACTGGGGTCATTCTCTCCCTGCTGCAATGGCGATCATAAACCAATTTGGGAATATGTCTGGGTTGGTAATTAACTGGTCAAAATCTGCCCTTTTGCCCTTAGGAAGCAGTTATATTAGGCCTCCTCTAGATACGGGAGGGTTGCAGGCAGTGGCGTTGCTAGGGCTGGTGTCACCCGGTGCGGTAGAAAATGGTGTCACCCCTTCCCCCCCACCCCCTCCCCTCAGCAAATTTTTTAGCCATATATGGGGGCTATGGTGGTGCTACTGCCATAGGGGGCATCCGTTAGCTCAGCAGACCCCCCCTTAGCAATCAGAGCCTGGTCTCGGGAGGGGAACTTCCAGATTATTTTCTGTCCGCCACCACAAAACAATGGTGCTTATAGAACAGACTACACAGTGTAGCTGTATACTGTACATTGTGGAGCACAGTGTAGCGGTATACTGTACATTGTGGGGCACAGTGTATAGGTATTCTGTATATTGTGTGGCACAGTGTAGCGGTATACTGTATATTGTGGGGCACAGTGTAGAGGTATACTGTATATTGTGTGGCACAGTGTAGAGGTATACTGTATATTGTGTGGCACAGTGTAGAGGTATACTGTATATTGTGGGGCACAGTGTAGAGGTATACTGTATATTGTGGGGCACAGTGTAGAGGTATACTGTATATTGTGGGGCACAGTGTAGAGGTATACTGTATATTGTGCGGCACAGTGTAGAGGTATACTGTATATTGTGGGGCACAGTGTAGCGGTATACTGTACATTGTGGGGCACAGTGTATAGGTATTCTGTATATTGTGTGGCACAGTGTAGCGGTATACTGTATATTGTGGGGCACAGTGTAGAGGTATACTGTATATTGTGGGGCACAGTGTAGAGGTATACTGTATATTGTGTGGCACAGTGTAGAGGTATACTGTATATTGTGGGGCACAGTGTAGCGGTATACTGTATATTGTGTGGCACAGTGTAGAGGTATACTGTATATTGTGTGGCACAGTGTAGAGGTATACTGTATATTGTGCGGCACAGTGTAGAGGTATACTGTATATTGTGTGGCACAGTGTAGAGGTATACTGTATATTGTGTGGCACAGTGTAGAGGTATACTGTATATTGTGTGGCACAGTGTAGAGGTATACTGTATATTGTGTGGCACAGCGTAGCGGTATACTGTATATTGTGTGGCACAGTGTAGAGGTATACTGTATATTGTGTGGCACAGTGTAGGCTATATGTGTATAACAAACATATTTCACATAAAAACTTAGTTGCTTGGCCCTTGGGGATCTCGGACGCCACTTCAACACTTTGGCCGGGGGCTCGGCGGAGCTGATGTGCTTTATCCTAATGAGAAAGATTTCATAATAAGGATTTGGAGAAGGGGCAGAGGGATAGCAGAGCAGGGAGAGGCTGGTGCTGCTACTAGGGGGTCATACCATGTGGGAGTAATAAAGCCCACCATAATGCCCCCTCCCCCCCTAGTAGAAATAATTCTCCTTTTAATGTGACAGTGCAAAAAATACCCCCTTGTAATGCCCCCAGTTGAGCTAATGTCCCCATAGTGCCCCCATAATGTCCCAGTATAAAATACCCCAATATAGTGCCCCCAGTGAATTCCCCCATAGTGCTCCTTTCCCCCTTCTTCCTGCTAGTGCCCCCCATAATGTACCAGTATAAAATGGCCCATATATAGTGCCCCTGTAGATGCCCCTCAGTGTCCGGCCTCTGATAGGCTGCCGGCCTAGTGTCCCCCATAATGCCCCCCAATAATGTGCCAGTAAGTGTCCCCATAGATGCCCCCCCCATCATGTGCCAGTATCAAATGCCTCTCTCCTCCCCCCCACATGTCCCAGTATCATAGTGCCATCTCCCATCCCCCCAATGTGCCAGTATGAAGTGCCTCTCTCCTCCCCCCCACATGTCCCAGTATCATAGTGCCATCTACCCCCCAATGTGCCAGTATAAAGTGCCTCTCTCCTCCCCCTCACATGTCCCAGTATCATAGTGCCATCTACCCCCCAATGTGCCAGTATGAAGTGCCTCTCTCCTCCCCCCCACATGTCCCAGTATCATAGTGCCATGCCATCTCCCCCCCAAAAAGTGCCAGTATCACATGCCTCCCCCCCATGTCCCAGTATCATAGTGCCATTCCATCCCCCCAAAAAAAGTGCCAGTATAAAGTGCCTCTCTCCCCCCCCCCCCATGTCCCAGTATCATAGTGCCATGCCATCTCCCCCCCATGTGCCAGTATCAGGTGCCAACCCCCCTCCCCCCATGTGCCAGTATCAAGTGCCTCCTGCTCCCCCCATGGCAGTAACAGTCGGGTATTAAAAAAAAATAATAAACACTTCTACTTACCTCCATGTCAGCGATGAAATGCAGCCTCTTCCTGTGTCCCGCCCTGTATGTCCATATATGGAGTTAGTGCTTGTGTATTTCAGAAAAGCTTCTGCTGGGATTCTAACCCACGACCTTCTGTATCAGAGGCAAAGCATCTAACTACACTGCCATAAGAACAGCCTTGCTACTGACTGAAAATATGAGACTTCTACTGTTATAGCTGTACATCTATACACATGACAGCTGCCCTAACACACCCAGCACTGCTATATCTCTATATGACAGCTGTCTCAGCACACTCAGCTTTGCTATATCTCTATAAATGATAGCTGCCCCAGCACACCCAGCTCTGCTACATATGATACACATGACAGCTGCACCAGCACACTCAGCTCTACTATATCTCTATATATGACAGCTGCTCCAGCAAACCCAGCTCTGCTACATCTATACACATGACAGCTGCCCCAACACACCCAGCACTGCTACATCTAATACACATGACAGCTGCACCAGCACACTCAGCTCTACTATATCTCTATATATGACAGCTGCTCCAGCAAACCCAGCTCTGCTACATCTATACACGACAGCTGCCCTAACACACCCAGCACTGCTATATCTCTATATGACAGCTGTCCCAGCACACTCAGCTCTGCTATATCTCTATATATGATAGCTGCCCTAACACACCCAGCTCTGCTACATCTAATACACATGACAGCTGCACCAGCACACTCAGCTCTACTATATCTCTATATATGACAGCTGCTCCAGCAAACCCAGCTCTGCTACATCTATACACATGACAGCTGCCCAAACACACCCAGCACTGCTACATCTAATACACATGACAGCTGCACCAGCACACTCAGCTCTACTATATCTCTATATATGACAGCTGCTCCAGCAAACCCAGCTCTGCTACATCTATACACATGACAGCTGCCCTAACACACCCAGCACTGCTATATCTCTATATGACAGCTGTCCCAGCACACTCAGCTTTGCTATATCTCTATAAATGATAGCTGCCCCAGCACACCCAGCTCTGCTACATATGATACACATGACATCTGCACCAGCACACTCAGCTCTACTATATCTCTATATATGACAGCTGCCCCAGCAAACCCAGCTCTGCTACATCTATACACATGACAGCTGCCCAAACACACCCAGCACTGCTACATCTAATACACATGACAGCTGGAGCAGCTGTCATATATAGAGATATAGTAGAGCTGAGTGTGCTGGTGCAGCTGTCATGTGTATCATATGTAGCAGAGCTGGGTGTGCTGGGGCAGCTGTCATATAGAGATATAGCAGTGCTGGGTGTGTTAGGGCAGCTGTCATGTGTATAGATGTACAGCTATAACAGTAGAAGTCTCATATATTTTCAGTCAGTAGCAAGGCTGTTCTTATGGCCGTGTGGTTAGATGCTTTGCCTCTGATACAGAAGGTCGTGGGTTCGAATCCCAGCAGAAGCTTTTCTGAAATACACAAGCACTAACTCCATATATGGACATAAAGGGCGGGACACAGGGAAGAGGCTGCATCTCAGTGCTTTGCCTCTGATACAGAAGGTTGTGGGTTCGAATCCCAGACACATCTTTCCCTCTCCTGAGGACGGCAATGCAAATGGTTCGTAAATGCCTGCCCTGCTGGTGTCACCCCCATCAATGGTGTCACCCGGTGCGGTCCGCACCCCCCTTGCAACGCCACTGGTTGCAGGTGGTGACGTCTCTAAAATAATTGGGGGTATGGGTAACTGTAAATTTAGGTGACTATGAACGTCTGAATCTGGTTCCAATGCTCACTGAATTTAGGAGGAAAGTACAGGCCTGGAGCAAATTACCTTTATCTGTGATCAGTCGAGTTAATCTCGTGAAAATTATATTAATGCCAAAACTTTTATACCTCCTACATAACGCACCGGTCTGGATTCCGCTTCGATTTTTTAACACTGTCAACGCAATATTCAGAGATTTAATATGGAGGGGAGATGTCCCTAGGATTGGACCTTTAACCCTTCAACGGCCCAAAACGCAAGGGGATTGGCAGTGCCGGATCCTTGGTCTTATTATATTGCAGCCCAGTTGCAACATTTCAGAGGATGGGGAGACGAACCCAAATTGAATAGTGCGGGGCGCATTATCCAGCACTTATTGCACCGTTCGTGTTTATTGTCTGCCCTGGAGGATGGTTCGTTTCATTCTCATGGTACTCAATATCCATTGCTACGCATGATGCATAAAAAATGGTGGAAAGCTAAAGAAAGGGCGAATGTTACCGGGTATAGTACCCACACACCTATATGGCCTAATCACTTATATTCTGAACTAGACAAAATTAGTGGAGTGCAACAATGGGAGCAATATGGGCTGGGTAAGATGGTTCAATTATTCTCGGACAAGGCATTGAAGAGTTTCGAAGTACTGAGACAGGAATTTAACATTCTGCATAGGTATTTTTATGTTTATCTGCAGTTGAGGCATGCTATTCAGACGCAAGAAAAGAAGGGAAAGATCCAGCAGGCAGCCAGATGTCCTATCATTGATTACACAGTGAGGGCAGGGTCCACTAGCGGGGTGATATCCCTCTATTACAACACACTCAGGGAGGAAGTTGATAAGTCCAACCCGCTGAAATTGTATGAAAAATGGAAGGCAGATATCGAGGATCTAACGTAGGAGCAGTGGAGGGAAATCCTCAATGACGTACCAATGTTGTCATTAAGTGAGTCCTATAGACTATCTCAGATGTATCTCCTGCATAGGGTTTATAGAACACCTGTACTATTATTCAAAATGGGGTATAGGGTGGATGATGTATGCCCACCCTGTAATATTGCGGGTGCAGACTTGATTTACCTTATGTGGAACTGCCCGCGCTTGAGGAGGTATTGGGGTGAAATAGTGGAACTTATAAATAAGGTATTTCGCATTAGTTTGGAGGTTAGCTCACTGACGTGTTTACTAGGCTTTGTGAAAGTGCCTAGGCACATGATGAAAAAGAAGGTGGTGGTGATGAGAATACTTATACCAAGCAAGGAAATGCATAGCTGCTCATTGGATCGATGAGTTAGTTCCTGCGGTTCAGGAAGTAGTGGATAGGGTGCATACACTGGTTGGGCTGGAGGAATATGTGTATTTAAGGAGGAACTCGGTTAAAATATTTGAGGAGATTTGGTCCTCGTGGATTTCTCACTATAATTTGTCCTAATGTATGTTTGTGGAGGGGGACTGGTGGGTCAGAGATGGATGGGGTGTGCATATGTGAGTGTGGTAGTGTACGGATAGAGTATGCTTGGGGTATGTTTGCATTTGTACGCGAGGTGGAGTAATTTTGAATTGCGGAAGTTCTCAGATGTCCTATAACATGTTTCAGAAGACTGGACTACGATACTTTCGGATGGACTTATCAACTACAGTTATGGACTATAATTTGCGTCTTCTAAGTGGTCGTGCTTTGGGGTGGGGGGTGGGTTATTGTTGTTCTTGTATAACAAATTTTATTGAAAAAGCAATAAAAATTATCTGATTTAAAAAAAGAGTGCTCTGTATTTGGTTAGATCAATTAGAATTCCACATAAAATAAGAAACTCCTAGAGATCAGATCCTATATTCCATCCCAATTCTTAAAATGGCGGCTGGATTTTTGGCAGTTTCTTCAGCTGCAGCTGTATCTATGGCAGCAAGAACTTCAGTTTTAGCTAACTCAGAAGAGTGTCATGTATGAGATCATGGAAAGGTGATGTAACATCTAAAAATAAATTATGTTCCATACCCTTCCATGGAAAATATGTGTTTGGACCCGATCTGGATAAAATATTAGAAAAAGTGTCCGATATGAAAAAAGGTTTTCCTGAAGATTATACATTTTGTAACGATAGACCCTATAAAAGGTGTAATTTCCAGGGCCAAAACAGGCCAGACAGGGGAAAATCTGGCATATGGAGTTACAGAAAGGGGGGGAGGGGGATAGATCCTTCTTTTTTGAATCCAAACAGCTTCCCTGAGCCTCTAAATGACGTTAGAAGGCTAGCCGGTTTTATACATCAGTGGCGGCTTATCACCAATAACAGTTTGATTGGTCAAGTTCTACTAGACAGATACAAAATAGAATTTTCGGCCTCTCCTCCTCAAAAATTTTGTCTTGCGTCTTTTTCTCCAGGCCCACTCTTAAAAAAAAAAAAATCTGGGGGAATTAGGCGCAATAGAGCCAGTCCCAGAGATAGAAAGACACTTAGGGCATTATTCTCACCTATTTATAGTAAAAAAAAAAAAACAATGGTTCTCATAGAACAATTCTAAATCTCAAGCCTCTGAACAAATCTATTGTGTACAGGAAATTCAAGATGGACTCTATAAAAACGGCAATTCCTCTGATTTCCAAAAATGTGAGAATGGTCATGATAGACCTAAAAGACGCTTATTTACATCTGGACCATCGGAAATTTCTCAGATTTGCTATCCCAGAAGGGGGAAGTATAACACCCTATCAGTTCACTTGTCTTCCCTTTGGGATATCTTCCGCCCTCAGACTATTCCCGAAAATCATTGCGTAAGTTGTGGCCTTCTTCAGATTAAAGGGGGTTCTAGTTTTACCCTATCTGGACGATAGATTATTAGTAGAATCCAAAAATCAGGACTTTCAAAGTCAACTGAGTTTTGTCATAACAACCTTACAAAACCTAGCTTGGATCATAAATTGGAAAAAAATCTGATCTCTCTGTCTCCGAGAAGAAAAAATTCCTGGGAATGATTCTAGATTCAGGAAGACAAAAGACTTTTCCCCCTCAAGACAAGGTAGAAAACTTAATCCAGATGCTCAAATACTTCAGAAGTCGGTAAAAGGTATCCATAAAACAAGCAATGAAGATACTGGGACATATGACATCCTGTATCCCGGCGGTCCCATGGGCACAACATCATTCCAGAACACTTCAGATTTTAAATGTATGGAGTGGAAACCCGTAACATCTGGATTACAGTTTCAGTCTCTCTTTAAAAGTGAAGAGATCCCTCAATCGGTGGCAGAGAAAGGACAACTGCTTATTGGGCATAGAGTGGATACAGGAACCCTCTCGGTTAGGCTACTTTCACACTAGCGTTGTTTTAATCCGGCGTTCAATTCCGACACCGGAACTGCCCGCCGGTTCCGGAAGAACGTGTGAAAACGGATTACATTTGAATCCTGGTCAGGATTTTGATCACAATGAAAAAATGCATTCGAAAAAACGGATCCGCCATTTCTGGACTTTAACTTTTTTTTTCACATTTTTAGGGTTTAACATGCAAAAGCCGGATCCGGTTTGACTGAACACACAGCGCCGGATCCGGCGTTAATGCAAGTCAATGGGAAAAAGACCGGATCCGGCGTTCAGTCAAAGTGTTCAGGATTTTTGGCCGGAGGTAAAAATACAGCATGCTACGTTTTTCTGAAAAGCCTGATCAGTCAAAAAGACTGAACTGAAGACATCCTGATGCATCCTGAACGGATTGCTCTCCATTCAGAATGCATGGGGATAAAACTGATCAGTTCTTTTCCGGATTTGAGCCCCTAGGACGGAACTCAGCGCCGGAAAAGAAAAACGCTACTGTGAAAGTACCCTTAATGACAACAGATACAAGCAGCAGAGGTTGGGGAGCACATGTGGGACGGATGTCCTTTCTGAGAGTTTGGACCAGAAGTACGAGAGAAGCTTCATCAAACCAGAGAGAATTGGCGGCTGTATGGGAAGCGATGAAGGCGTCAAGGAAAATAATATCCAGATCCCACTTGAAAATCTATTCGGACAACATGACTGCAGTGGCACTTCTTCAAAATCAGGGAAGTACGAGGGGACAACAACGAAAGAATTATCAGGAAAGATTCTTCAGTGGACAGAAAAAAGAAGATCTGTTATCTCTGACAGCAGTTCACCTCGGGTCAAGAAAATGTTTGGGTGACAGCAGAAATTGGATTATCGCAGGGGAATGGACCCTTGTGAATCAAGCATTCGAGTTAATTAAAGGAACCTGGGGATACCCATACATAGATCTCTTCGCAATAAAAAAACAATAGAAAACTAGCGATATTCTGCTCCCTGCATCCAGAAGACATCCCGATTTATGTAGGCACGTTTTCCATCAGTTGGACTCCGAACCTCTGTCATGTCTATCCTCCGATAAACCCAGGGTACTTCAAAAAAATAGAGAGCAAATGCCAGAGTTATACTGTTATTCTGGCCCAGAAGAGCATATTATGGCAGGCGCAGCACTATGGAGTGCCTTTTGCGCTATGGCATTAGAAGAATTTTGATATCTCTGACTTTTAGTCTAACCAGACTGTCTATTACTCTGTAATTCCTCTAGCGCCGTTCTATGGAAACAGTAGGTTTAAAGAGCACACCAAATGCTTCAAATAACTTATTTATTAACTTCAACTTTTCTTCATATATAGCACTGCCGCCCCTGCAGCAAATAGTCCATGTACAAAACACTTGTTGAAAAGATATCACAAAATGGCGGTATGCATAAGATGGTGGTTCAACTGTTCAAGTTTGTCATTCAACATAAATGGTGGATATATTTTTCTCTTGAGTATCTGTACTCTCACTTTAAGTTATTTAAGCACTTTATGATCTCTCTCTGAGAGGTATATCTAAGATTTGACCGATTGTTCTACTAATCTGTATGCAATTTGTATGGATTGCTATTTGTAGTTTGCAATTGTATGGTTGCAATTGGTGGAACTGTAAGTAAACACATATATATCCAGTTCAGTATACAGTTCTAAACACAATACTAACAATATGAACATTATATAACTGTTTTAAATACCTATATTGGCCTCTTGTTCCCATAAAACTCAGCTCTGGAGTGAATGTCTCTTCAGCTCCTGTCTCTGGTGAATAATGATTCTAGCAGCAGGAGCTGGGGAAATTCCCAGAAAGGTTGTCTGTGAGGCTGGCTGTGATTGGTGAAAACTCTTGCTGTGTGAGAAGCTGGCTGTGATTGGTCTAGACTTCTGCCTAGCAACAACAGATTAACACTATGCTTTCTGCTGTGTCACTGAGCTTATCTTACACTATAAAATGAATCTTAAAGGCATATTATCTTTTCTACAGTTATATGACATCCAAAACATGATGTCACAGTAAATAACTCTGCTTTTATCTTTAACACATAAACATAGGAACTGTATTAAGGCTATTGGCAGGTCTGGCTATATACACATATATGCTATATTAGCAACCTAGGACAGGTCTTAGCTGGCCAGCGAACACTCCCACCAAAATTACCTATAATTCTATGTTCTTAGTGGTAGGACTTGAACATGAATTTGAGGAATTTTCCATCAGGTTCTCCACTTCCAAGTGTCTTTTATCACTCTTAAGTAGAACAACTAACTTCTGTATAGGACGTTCAAACTTGAGTGGAGTAGTCAGACGTTTTCCTTTTTTGTCAAGTGTTGAGTCTCCTATTTGTAACAACACTCTTCTTACTAGTTTGTCTTCATCCTTTTGAACTTCTAGAACTTTGGCCAATTTCCATTGACTTCTAGGTAAATCTTCTTCTTTCACTAACACTATGTCACCAACTTGGACATTTCTTCTGGGTGTTTGCCATTTACTTCTTAGCATAAGATTGGCTAAGTACTCAATCTATTCCAAAACTGTTCTGATAGATATTGAACTCTTTGCCATCTCCTTCTGGCATATAAATCCACTTTGGTGAACTTGCCAGGGGGTGGCTGTATGTAATCAGACTTAAGGTGAAGTAGATGGTTGGGAGTTAAAGGGTCCAAACTTGTTGGGTCGTTGATGTTAACAATAGGCATTACTCCATAGAATAGGGTCCTAAGTGAAGCATCATCTATTCTTCCGGCGTTCTTTTTCAACACTGAACTTAACACATTTCTCACAGTTCTGATTTGTCTTTCCAAACTCCTCCTGTATGGCTTGCATGTAAAGCATTCATATGAAAATCTCACTGTTTCTCTAACAAATACTTAGTTACTTTTTCTTTATCGATCTCTTTTAGAGCTTTCTTCAATTCATTCTTTGCTCTGACAAAATTAGATCCTTGGTCAGATCTAAGCTCTCTGACAGTACCGCTAATAAAACATCTCAAGGCGTTGATGAATGCGTCAGTTGACATATCTTCTAACATTTCCAGATAAATCGCTCTGGAACTCAGACATGTAAATATTAGTCCATATCTCTTGTACTCCTTGCGGATTTGCTTGGTGATGAATGGGCCAAAGCAATCCATTCCGGGTTTACACGATCTGCCGGTAAATCTGCCATTCTTTGTTCTTCTGTAGGTCTACGTGCCTTTCTGCAGACTACACATTTACTTATATACTTTGCTATAACTTTGATTCCTTTCACAATCCAGTAACCACCTTCTCTCAAACAGCTTTGGGTAAAGCTTCTTCCTTGATGTAAGGATATGTTGTGGTAGTGATCAATAATCAATCTTGTAAAGGTAGAGTTTTTGGGTAGAATTGCTGAATGCTTCACTCTGCTAGGTAACAATGCATTTTCCAGTCTCCCACCTTCAGCATACCATTCTTCAGAACAAGATTAAAGGATAACTGTCACATTTAGACCCTAATTTAAATTTTCATATATGTAGTTACTAATAACATGATATTCCAGAGTCCGTTACTATTAGACTGACTTACCCCATATTTAATAAGATTCAGCCCTTAGCAACCAGTCTGCATAAAACTGCAATTTCACTATTCAGTTAAGATGGCCGCCACTGCCCTCACCCTGAGGCTAATCCCGGGTGCCCTCTAGCCAGTAACAATAGCCCCCCAAAAGTGTCAGTAACCAGAGCCCTCCCCCTAAAGGGTTAATCTCCTGCAGCACAAAGGGGTCCTCGTACCACATGTTGCTTTCATTTATACACTGAGCAGATGGTAGATCTCCCTTTCCTGGTCTGTGCAGCTTCCACTCTGCATCCTCCAGCTCTGCTGAGTGAGGGAGCGTCTGCCAAGCGCAGGGACAGGGAGAAGTGCACACAGCCCAGGCACTGTTATCAGCTGCTGGGGAGGACCTGGCTTTAATCATTTACTTACAGTCCCTGGCTGTCAGTAATGTGACCTTGCACGCAGCCTGCTTCTGCGTGCTCCGTCCTTCAACAGATAGACGGACCATGCCTAGCAACCCTATTTTAACCCCTTAAGGACTCACCCCTATTTCACCTTAAGGACTTGGCCATTTTTTGCAAATCTGACCAGTGTCACTTTTAAGTGTTGATAACTTTAAAACGCTTTGACTTACCCAGGCCGTTCTGAGAATGTTTTTTTCGTCACATATTGTACTTCATGACACTGCTAAAATTGGGTCAAAAAAGTAAATTTTTTTGCATAAAAAAATACCAGATTTACCAAAAATTTGGAAAAATTAGCAAATTTCAAAGTTTCAGTTTCTCTACTTCTGTAATACATAGTGATACCCCCAAAAATTGTGATGACTTTACATTCCCCATATGTCTACTTCATGTTTGTAGCATTTTGGGAATATTTTATTTTTTGGGGATGTCACAAGGCTTAGAAGTTTAGAAGCAAATCTTGAAATTTTTCAGAAATTTACAAAAACCCAATTTTTAGGGACCACTACAGGTCTGAAGTCACTTTGCGAGGCTTACATAATAGAAACCGCCCAAAAATGACCCCATTCTATAAACTACACCCCTCAAGGTATTCAAAACTGATTTTACAAACTTCGTTAACCCTTTAGGTGTTGCACAAGAGTTATTGGCAAATGGGGATGAAATTTGAGAATTACATTTTTTTGCCTAATTTTCCATTTTAACCCATTTTTTTCACTAACAAAGCAAGGGTTAACAGCCAAACAAGACTGTATCTTTATTGCCCTGACTCTGCCATTTACAGAAACACCCCATATGTGGCCGTAAACTACTGTACGGGCACACAGTAGGGCGTAGAGTGAAAGGTGCGCCGTATGGTTTTTGGAAGCCAGATTTTGCTGGACTGGTTTTTTGACACCATGTCCCATTTGAAGCCCCCCTGATGCACCCCTAGAGTAGAAACTCCATAAAAGTGACCCCATCTAAGAAACTACACCCCTCAAGGTATTCAAAACTGATTTTACAAACTTTGTTAACCCTTTAGGTGTTGCACAAGATTTAATGGAAAATAGAGATACAATTTCAAAATTTCACTTTTTTGGCAGATTTTCCATTTTAATATTTTTTTTCAAATTAAAAAGCAAGGGTTAACAGCCAAACAAAACTCATTATTTATGGCCCTGATTCTGTAGTTTACAGAAACACCCCATATGTGGTCATATACCGCTGTACGGGCACGCGGCAGGGTGCATAAGGAAAGGAATGCCATACGGTTTTTGGAAGGCAGATTTTGCTGGACTGTTTTTTTTGACACCATGTCCCATTTGAAGCCCCCCTGATGCACCCCCAGAGTAGAAACTCCAAAAAAGTGACCCCATTTTAGAAACTACGGGATAGGGTGGCAGTTTTGTTGGTACTAGTTTAGGGTACATATGATTTTTGGTTGCTCTATATTACACTTTTTTGTGCGGCAAGGTAACAAGAAATAGATGTTTTGGCACGTTTTTTTTTTTGTTATTTACAACATTCATCTGACAGGTTAGATCATGTGATATTTTTATAGAGCCGGTCGATACGGACGCGGCGATACCTAATATGTATACTTTTTATTTATTTATGTAATTTTACACAATGATTTCATTTTTGAAACAAAAAAAATCATGTTTTAGTGTTTCCATAGTCTGAGAGCCATAGTTTTTTCAGTTTTTGGGCGATTATCTTGGGTGGGGTATGATTTTTGCGGGATGAGATGACGGTTGGATTGGTACTAATTTGGCGTACATGCGACTTTTTTGATCACTTTTATTACCTTTTTGGGAAGTAAGGTGGGCAAAATTTCAATTTCCTAATAGTTTTTTTTTTTTTTTTTTTATGGCGTTCACCGTGCGGAGAAAGTAACATGACCGTTTTATAGATCAGGTCATTACGGACGCGGCGATACCAAACATGTGTAGGGAATTTTATTTTTTTCATTTTTAATCAGTGATAAATGTGTTTTTTGATTTTTACTTTTTTTTCACCTTTTTCTTACTTTTTTTTTTTTTAAACTTTCAAGTTTTATTGATTTTTCAGCATAAGAAAATCAGACAGTAAATATGTCACTTGCATAAGCCAGAACAATGTTAAGATTTGCAAAGTACAACTTTGACATTTATATTGTGATGTTACATAGTTAAACCAACATAAGAATGCTAGCAACTATCACTTATTATATGCTAAGCAAATTGATGACATATACAACAGATTGTAACATAATCAATCCATGAACAAGACTAATGGATTGAATCCAGAACATGTGATCCATTTCTAAGATATAATTTATTCTATACTTTAGTGTACCACCATATATGCTTACCCTACAGCGTTATCCATCCACCGTCCTCCATCCACCGCTCTCTCCCGCCATGTATGTATACCACATCATCAGTCACTACAGAGCCAAAGAGTGAATCTTAACTGCAAACGGGCAAGAGTTCCACAATTCCCATCTTTTGTGAGCCCTTAAGCGTTCAGAGTAAGATTCTGCATATATGTATTCATGTTGCATATACTGGTTAACTAGTGAGATCACATCAGGCACCTGAGGAGTAATGGACAGCTTCCATGAGGTCGCAATAAGCTTCCTTGCAGCTGAGAGAATGCCCATCATAACCGGTCTATGGGAGTGAGGTAAATCTCCTATTCCGATGGATAGCACAGCTAATGGAGGGTCGAGGGGGATCCGGAAGCCCGCCACTGTCGAGATAAGGTCAAAAATCTTCCTCCAAAAAGGGAGAATAATAGGGCACGACCACCACATATGTGATAAGCTTCCCTTTTCCCCACAATTTCTCCAACAGTTTGAACTATATTCAGGATCCATGTGTGCTATACGGGCTGGAGTCAAGTACCATCTAAGCTGTATTTTCCTATTTTGTTCAATGTGATTAATGCATTTGGCAGTAGCTATCGTCCAGTGGAAAGCATCCCTCCACTCCTCGACCGACCAAGAGCTCTCAAATTCTTCTTCCCATTTCACCATAAAGTTAAGCTTTGTTTCTAAAGTAGGGTCAAGTGCATGATATGCAGTAGCTAGGCCTTTCCCCTGACCTGTCGTACTAGTAAAATATTTACCAAAAGGGGTAGTTTTATTCAATGAAATAATGGGAGGTTTCGTTCTGTGCAGCATATGCCTAACTTGTAGGTATTGATAGAAACAAGTATTAGGTAAACCATAATTTTGATGTAAGGTCTCAAATGTTTTCATAGTATCACCTTCATACAACTGATCCAAACGTATGATACCTGCTTTCTCCCATTTATCTAAGGAGAGATCGGGGACCCCATATGTAAGCGCAACCAGTGGGATCTCAGATCTGTTAGGTGTGAAAAGCAACCCTTTCTCTATATAATGGCACCAGGTCCAAACTGCCGCTTGCATAGTCAAGAGAGGGGGTGAAGATTTAGGCGCTTCCAGGGAAAGGGCGGCAAGAAAGCCTGGGAGAGAACCCAGTTTTGTGTAGGTGGATTCTAATTCATGCCATCTCTGTAGCGAGGAAGGCGCCCACCACTCTTTAGTCTGCTCAATGAGGTTCGCCTTGTAATAACGAATGAGGTCCGGGACTCCAAGGCCCCCTTCTCTCAGCTTTGGGTATAGGGCTCGTCGGTCCACTCTAGGTGGTTTGTTACCCCATATAAATTTTATAAGGTCCGACTGCAACAGTTTTAATATTTTTTTGTGGAATGATAAGAGGAATACATCTAAGTTTATAGAGGATCTTAGGTAGAATCATCATTTTGACCGCATTAATTCTAGCCAGCCATGACATAAACAGCTTAGAATACTCGGCATAATCTGTCAGTAATTCTTTTCTCAGGGAATCGAGATTGCTTCTCACCAAATTTAGTATACGAGGTGTTAATAATATGCCTAGGTAAATTATGCCATCCTCTGCCCATTGAAATGGAGCTTTCGCCAGAAGCTCCCTTTTGAGGGGTTCTTGGATCGCAAATGGGAGAATATGCGATTTTGTAACATTAAGTTTATAGAAAGAGGCTTGAGCATATTCTTTTAAGACTTCCATGATGTTTGGGAGAGATATCTCTGGGTTCGTAAGTGATAACAGGACATCATCCGCGTACAGTCCTATTTTGTGTGATGCATTACCCACATGTATACCCAAAATACCTGGGTCCAAGCGGATTCTTTCTGCCAGGGGTTCCATCACTAGCGCAAAAACCAATGGTGACAAAGGGCAGCCTTGTCTGGTACCGTTCGTTATATCAAAGCTTTTGGAATAAAAGCCGGATGCTAATACTCGAGCTGATGGAAGGGAGTATAGATTTAAGATAGCCGATAGAATAGGACCCCTGAACCCAAAATGATTCAACACCTCCGTCAGAAACCCCCAGTGCACCCTATCGAAAGCTTTTTCAGCATCAAGCGATATAAATATTGTGGGTGCACCGGAGGTATCCGCTATTTGGAGCAAATCAATTACTCTACGAGTTCCATCTCTACATTGACGGCCAGGGATGAAACCAACCTGGTCAGTGGACACCAATTTAGGAAGAAGGGGCTGTAACCTCAGGGCCAGCAGTTTAGAGAATAATTTCAGGTCATTATTTAATAAAGATATGGGGCGGAAATTTGCTGGAGTATCATGAGGTTTCCCTGGTTTAGGGATTGTTGTGATAATAGCACATAACATCTCTTTGGGTATAGTACCCGGGAGTAGAAATGTATTAAAAAGCCGCGTAAGGTATGGTAATAAGCTTACTTTAAAGGATTTATAATAGTCTCCCGAAAAGCCATCTGGGCCTGGAGCTTTATGCAATTTTAATGATTTAATAGCTGTATCTACTTCCCATTCTGAAAAGGGGGCATTGAGCAATTCCAAATCTTGGGAGGCAATACTTGGGAGAGATACTGATTTTAAGAAATTCAGTATGGTATGTGAGGTGGGTTGTGGGGTGCCGCCGTCATTTTTTAAGTTATAAAGGGAACTATAGTAATCTGCAAACGCATCCGCAATATCTATTGGATGTGTAGTCATCTTTCCATTATTTTGCTTCATTGAATCTATACGGGAGGTTACCTCCCTTTTTTTCAGTCTGCGGGCTAGCATAGCTCCGGCTCTATCTCCTAAGTGATACCATTTTGCCTTTGACCTGGTTAGGGCCTTTTCAAATTTGCAGAGCAAGAGAGAGCGTAGTTGAAAGCGCAGGTCTGTGAGTTGAGCTGATAATGTATCTGTAGGGGTCTCCTTAATCGCGCTTCTACCTCCACTATTTGAGCTAAAATGTCCTGCATCTGTTTTATCTCTTTGCTTTTTAAGTTTGGACGCAGTCTGAATGAAAAGTCCTCTCATGAAGCTTTTATGGGCGCACCATAATGTGGAGACGCTGATATCTGGCGTGTCATTAAAAACAAAGTATTCGTCCAAAGCTTTAGAGAATAATTGGTGCCGATTTTCATCCCTCAGCAAAAATGAGTTAAGGCGCCAAAGCGGTGGGTTAGGATTAGGATAATTATCTGAGATGTGTAGATAGGTTGGAGCGTGATCAGACCATGTAATATTGCCTATTGCTGTGTGAGTGGTTTTATGAAGAAGGTCTTTGGATATAAGAAAGTAATCGATTCTAGATTGGGAGATATGAACCTGGGACATAAAGGTATAATCCCTTTCTGTCGCATGTTGGTACCTCCATATATCATGTAGGGGAGTAGTTTTGAGAAGCTTACCCAACGCAGGCCGATGACCCCTCGTTTTCTTGGAACAGTCCATCAAAGGGTCAATGGGCAAGTTAAAATCCCCTCCTAGAATGATGGAACCCCTGGCAGAATTCAACAATTTCTTAAAGAACCTTGTAAGAAAAGAAATTTGGTGAGAGTTAGGTACATAGACATTAGCTATGGTGTATTCAGCATGGTTTATGGAGCAAAGGAGAATAATATATCGTCCCGCTTGATCAATGATAGTTTGATGTGCTTTAAATTGGACCGAACGCCTAACCCCTATAAGAACCTCAGCTTTTTTAACTTCTGCCGATGCAAAATAAAGATGTGGGTAGTGCCTATTTGAACACTTACCAATATCTTTGGTCTTTTACTTTTTTTTTTACTCAGACCCACTTGGTTCTTGAAGATCCAGTGGGTCTGATGTCTGTATAATATAATACAGTACAGTACACTATATAGTGTTTTGTACTGTATTTTACTTACACTTTGAACAGATCTCTGCCTTTAGCACAGATCTGTTCAGCACCATGGACAGCAGGATGCCTAAGACTGCGTCCTGTTGCCATGGTAACCTTCCCGGTCTGCTCAGTAGTGGTCAGAACTTCGCAGACTGGGAAGGGTAAGGACTGGTCTGTCGGGCGGCTATCTGGGAGCTCTCTCCCTCTCCATCGGGGGGCTGCAAAGGCACTGCAGCCCCCCGATGGGAGAGGGAGGGAGCTCCCTCTTACTGTTAACTTTTTCCATACAGCGGTCCGTACGGACCGCGGTATGGAAAGGGTTAAACGGCTGACATCTGCACAGATGTCAGCCGTTTATACCAGGGTGTCAGCAATGTGCTGACACCCTGGTATACCCACTAGACGGCAAGAATTTTTGCCCGCACCGCCCGCAACTCCCCCCCCTGCACCACCCGCCGGCAAAAAATCATGCAGGGGTGCAGGGGGGGTGTAAAATCTATATTTGAGGGACACTAAAGTTTCTGATCCAGAAACTGCAGAAAGCGCAGCAAACCGGAGGTCTGAATTGACCTGCGGTATGCGGTGATCGCCGATAGAGGGGGTCACATGACCCCCCCTGGCGTTGTGACAGGATGCCGGCTGAATGATTTCAGCCGGCATCCCGTTCCCATTAACCCCCGCGGCGCCGGAATCTTCATTTAAAGTTAGGACATACCTGTACGCCCTGAGTCCTTAAGGACTCGGGAAATAGGGCGTACCGGTACGCCCTGCATCCTTAAGGGGTTAAGCACAGGTAAAAGTAGGCAGTACAGGGAACAAAAATGTGGAATTAAGGGGTTATTGAATAAACAGTGAAAAGTTGAAATAGGGCCACCAAGGTGATATTAATCACCACAATCCAATACTCCAAAAAAATATATATATACAACAGTTATCCTTTAAGATTGAACAATGGGTGGTTGTTTGGAAGCCTTTTAGGTTCTTGACTAAGTCTCTTCAACTCTTCACTGTAGAATCTCTGTTGAATGAGTCTTCAGCTTTCATTATTTCTTCTACATTCAACAATTCCTTCTTTCTGATTCCCTTTGCCAAACGTTGAATTCGAGCTACTACATTTATGACTGTATTCCATTTTGAACATCTGGCTAGTCTTTCAAGTATGTCATCTTGATACTTAGCAGCAGTGCTCAATGTTTGTACAACTTTTACTTCTGGATCACCCATAGACAATTCTGTGTAACCTTTACTGGGCTTGATTTCCTTTTCCCAAAAGAACTCTGGACCTGTGAACCAATTAGAATTTTTCAATTCTGTTACATTCAGGCCTCTTGAAGCATGATCTGCTGGGTTATGCTTTGTGTCAATGTTATGCCAATGTTCTGGATTTGTTATTTCCCGAATTTTCTCAACTCTGTTGGCGACAAAGATATGGAATCTCCAAGCTTCGTTGTTTATGTATCCTAGGACAACTTGTGAGTCTGTCAAAAAATATTCTTCATCTATTTTCAATTCCAATTCTTCTCTCAGAAAGTTGCTTGCTGATGCTGAAACTACGGCTTCTGTCAGTTCAAGTCTTGGTATTGTCTGAATACTGGTAGGTGTAACTGTGGCTTTCCCTATAACCAGGGCACAGTGTGTCTTTTCTTCTCCTATTACTCTGATGTAGGAGCACTGACCATAACCATAACTACTGGCATCTGAAAAATGATGAAGTTCTATTTTCTTTCCGAATTCATGAGGTACAAAACATCTGGGTATCTGAACTTCTCTCAAGTTTTGCAAGTCTCTTATCCAAATCTCCCACCTTGGCCTTAAATTTTCAGGTATGGGCTCCCAACTTTTGTCTGCATAATTCTTGCAGTATTTCTTTTGCTCTGAGGATTACTGGGGCCAAGAATCCCAATGGATCAAATATAGAAGCCACTGCGGAAAGAATGGTTCGTCTAGTTGCAACTTTCTCTTCAATAGATATTTCAAAGAAGAACTTGTCTGTCACGGCCTCGGTGTGTGCCGCGACATTTTCGCCGCGCATGCTGGTTGCCGGTGGCAACCTGTTTTTATGCATGTGTGTGCGCTTTTCCTTTTAGGATGTTTCCTTTCCCTGCTTTGGTGTGCACGGGGTTAAGGTGTGCTTGGTAGGTGTGGTGGGTGTGACCTCAGGCCTCCTATATGTTGGTGTGGTGGAGCCTGAGTGTCAGTTTGGTTGTTTGTCAGCTTGGTGTGGAGCTCTGCTTCTGGACTGAATGATACTGTCTGTGTGAGCTATACTTATTTGTTATTTTGTATATCTTGCTTTGTCTGTTGTCCCCTCCGGTGTGTTTCTGTCATTCCTCCCCCCACCTGGTGTATGTAGTTATGGTGCGGGTTTTGCTTGGAGGTTTGATTGTTGTATGAGGCTCCGAAAGGGGCGGGCTTTCCTGGAAGGGTTTAAGCGAAGACTCGCCTGTGGGCTTTTCCAGCTTGGAGCCACCTTCCATCATGGCTACTGCAGGTAAGTGAGGATTGCATAGTTAGGTTACTGTGTAACTTACCTGCCGTACTGTTTAGCCCATGGCCTTCTATCCTGCTTGCCACTGGGCCGTTTGAGACACCATTCATCCATAGTGTTGGATGAATGGGTGGTCTCTGCCCTGTCATTAGGCCTAGGGCTTTGTAGGGATAGTATGGTCAAAGGTTGGTGAGCATGAGCCCCCTTACCTTCTGATGCGGCTCATGCGGTAGGAGTCTAAGGTGAGTTCAGGGTTGTGCTAGGTGGTGACCTGCTCCCTGTTCCTTCCTATCTGGCATTGCAGTCTCTGCCTTTGCACGGTGGCGGTTTTTCCCCACTCCCCTTCGTGACATAATAACAAATAACAGTTCCGCAGCCGCGGTGCCTTCGAAAGAGGGTGCAGCATGTATTGTCAGCCGTTTTCGGCATACATGCGCGTTCTCAGGAGGGAGAGCGTTAAGGGGTTCACCGTTAACGGCGCGGTTGGTGGCTTTTTCCCCGCCACCTTGTTAACCGTGTCCGTGTTGGTGCCCCCTCGTCCCTTTCTATGTTCCTATCTCTGGTCGTCTGCTGGCAGCATTCCTTTGGTGTTCCGGCTGTGTGCTGGTTGGGGAGTGGCTGCTGGTAGCGACCTGGAGCGGGAGCGTTTTATGAGTCAGACGCGGTGTTCAGTGGGTCCTTCTGACTGCTTTGCTGGCTGGTGGCCAGGGACCTAGGTGATGGTCCTGGCTTGCTGGCGACAGTCTAGGAACTCCCTGTTCCTTCCTATCTGGCATTGCAGTCTCTGCCTTTGCACGGTGGGGGGTTTTCCCCACTCCCCTTCGTGACATTGTCGTTCTCTACATTTCATCCCAATCCAAGTACGTTCTGAACTGGAGGATGATCATAATAGAGATATACATTCTTCATTGTTGCTGCATGTTCAGAGTCACTGATGGATTCCATTACCTCTCTGTTGTTTGAGATGAATTGGTGAAGGCGCAGGTTTCCTCTTGCGCATAACTCTTGGCTTTATTTCACTAGTTTGATTGCAGATTCTGTAGACTCTAGACTTATAAGACCATCATCTACATAAAAGTTTTTCTTTAGAAAATTTGCTGCTGATGGGCAATACTTTTCATTCTGATTAGCCAGGTACTTCATACCATAATTGGCGCAACCTGGAGATGACGCTGCTCCAAACAAGTGTACTTTCATTCTGTATTCTGTTGGCTCTGTATCTCCATCCTCCCACCATAGAAACCTCAGGAAGTCTCCATCTTCATTCTTCACATGAAACTGGTGGAACATCTTTTCAACGTCACACATTACCGTTACGGGATACTTTCTGAATCTACAGAGTACTCCAGGCAGAGTGTTTGTAAGATCTGGTCCTTTTTAGTAGATGATCGTTCAATGCAACACCATTGTACATTGCTGAGCAATCAAATACTACTCTAATCTTATCTGGTTTCTTGGAGTGGTAAACAACTTGATGTGCGATGTACCACAATTCTCCTTGTGTAGGTTGGTTATTAACTTTCTCTGCATGTCCTTCTTCAAGGATGCCTTCCATGAATTTCAAATAATCCTGCTTGAATTTAGGATCTCTTCCCATCTTTTCCTTTAAGATTTCTGTTTTTTGGCAGACGAGGTCGTTCTCTAAAAGGTAAGGGCATTTCAAGATGACCTTGTTGATTCTGCTTAATATTTTCTTCTAGAGTGTGTACGAAGTTTATATCTTCTTGGGATACACTCTTTTCTTTAGAACTTATGTCTGCAAAGTCAGATTCAAGGATCTTGATTACTTTTGCTGGACTTACAGTTGGTAACTCTTGGACAGATATTCGATGACACAATCCTGTCACCTGTTTTGAGTATGCGATCTGCTGTTTTACTCCAACAACACCCCATCCTAGATCAGTTGGAATAGCGTAGGGTTCACCCTTTCCTCCTGTGATTACCTTTCGTTGTACCAAGGCTTCTGGACAATTATAGCCTATCAACAGTCCAACACCAAACTCCTTCAGCGAGGACATTTTATGAGATATGACAGATAGGTGCTTCCATTTATTGGCTGTTTCACAGGTAGGTATGCGATCTCGATCTAGAGGTTTATCGTCTTTTGTATAAGCTGGAGGTAGATTCAATGTGAAGTTTGAATGAAGTCCTCTAACTCTCAGTCCTTTGACCCTTTGACTGTTCACTAATGTGTGTCTCCCTATCATTGTAGTGAGTTTAAACTTAACTGGTTCTGTAGCCACTTGTAATTTCTTGCAGATTTCTTGATCAATGAAGGTGACATCACTCAGGGCATCCAGTAGCGCATAAGCGTATACCTTCTTATTCCTCCTTTTAGGATTTGAAATGCACACTGGTACAACCATTGATGTGCCATTGCTTTCTCCTTCCCTCACTCTGCAAGAGAATACCAATACTTTCTTTCCTTCCTCAGTATCTTTAGGTATTGCAGATTTATCTTTCTTTGGACGTTCTTCATGTAGTGGTGTAGGATGGCATCCTTTGCAAACCCTGCATGTGGCCTTTTTCTTACACTCCTAAGTAACATGGCCTTTTCTTAGGCATCCGAAACAGTTGGTTATCCAGCACAAATTTTTTATTTTCATCTGGGGACTTCTCCTTCAATTGTTGGCACTTATGTATGGAGTGGTTCTCTCCACAGAACATACACTTGAAGGTAGTCTAAAGATTTGTCAGTTCTGTCTCTCTACTGATCCCAGTAGTGACTTTGAACTTACTCTCGTAGGTATCTGGACCTTTAGCTGCTGTGTTGGTTGCAAAGCTAGTTGCTCTTGCACGTCTTATCTCTCTTGCAGGCCTTTCTTCTAAGGATTTTAAGACGTAAGATGATGTTACTGGATTACATGCTATCCGTGCTTCCTCATTGACAAACTCATAGAACTCTTTAAAACTTGGAAAGTTCTTGCCTAGATCTAACTGTTCAGTCACATAGCGATTCCATCTAGAAACCACTTCTTCAGGTAGCTTACTTCCAGTCCTTGAACGTGTGGGATGGAATTGCTGCATCCTTGCAGGAAGTCACCATACTCTTGAGTCTGAAGTGTTCTTTAGGACCTATTTTAGGCCAGTTATTCAATTTCTCTCTAAACGTTCTTTGTACTAAGAAAGGATGACCATATCTTGCATTAAATTTTTCCCAAGCTTGCTTGTAGGCTTCTTCGTCTTTTCTATAGAAGTTACGTTCAAGAACTTTCTTTGCTTCCCCACCAACATATCTCTGAAGATAGAATAACTTGTCGATTGGACTGAAGCAATGATGCTCAATGATCATTTCAAAACTTGCTGTCACGGATGGTGTACAGGAAACAAGACAATACCATATAAACAATGTCTCTCTGGATCCACAACTAAGGAACAAAGGGAGACCCCTGCAATAGACCTGCCGCTCTCCCTCACTGCTCAGCCTATGCGAACACCCCAAAGGTGGATGGCCGCATATCCACGTTCCTCGGCTATCTATTACCTGAAGACCCTACAATAGTGAAGGGACACGACCACCGGCTCCCTACACTGACACGGAGGGAGTCAGGGTCACCTGGATCCAGAAAAGACAAAATCATAAATACATAAACAGCACTTATCTTGCAGACAACTGACGACTGAGGACTGGGAACTGGGAACAGCATGCACACACACTCCAGGAAGTTGTATCAGCCGCACACTACTGCATTATGGGGAGGAACTTAAAGGGTAGCGATCAGTCTGACTGCATGACAGCTGAGATAGACTAACGAGATGAGAAACTAAACCAAAACAAAGAAATTCAAGGAGGAGGATCTGAGAAGCTCCTGTGAGCGCTTCTCAGCTGTCTGGCTGTGACACTTGCCTTCCACTCTATGAACTTCAGTACGTCTCCTGAAAATACAGTGGGTTCCGGCACAGGAAGTCTAGCTAGGGCTGTTCTCTGTGGTCTTGCTGGGACAATGGTTGTAACATTCTCCTGAGCATTGCAATGGCCTCTAGGAATAGAATCATCCGATTCAATTTTTTCACTTACTTCTGAATTAGGTGAGTCCTTTTCTTTATCTTTTCTGGTAGAGATAGAGGATAAATTCACACACCTTTTTTCTAACACTGGACTAGGCCTCTCTTTGTTTTTCTGAGCAAAGATGGAAGGATAATAACTTTATTCTCTCACTAAATGCTGGAGATTCCCTTCCATTCTCATGGGCGTAAGTAGGAAAGTAAGTGTCTGCTTCTTCACTTAGAACAGATTTAAACCTATGACTACTCAGATTCATATCCTCTTCGTGTACTCTGATTCTGGCTTCTATGATCTTAACTTCTTTTTGCCTTTCCAGACTTTTAATCTGTTGGAGCTGTGCCTACATTTCAGCTTCCATTTGATGGCGCTGTGCCTCCATTTCAGCTTCCATATGATGGCGTTGTGCATCCATTTCAGCTTCCACTGATGGCGTTGTGCATCCTTTTCAGCTTGCTTTTCAGCCATCAGTTGACACTGGGCCTCGATGGCAGCTTCCATCTCAATTAGTTAACAAAGTTAGTTAACAAATCTCAGTTAACAAAGTTTGTAAAATCTGTTTTGAATACCTTGAGGGGTGTAATTTCTTAGATGGGGTCACTTTTATGGAGTTTCTACTCTAGGGGTGCATCAGGGGGGCTTCAAATGGGACATGGTGTAAATAAACCAGTCCAGCAAAATCTGCCTTCCAAAAACCATACGGCACACCTTTCCCTCTAAGCCCTACTGTGTGCCCGTACAGTAGTTTACGCCACATATGGGGTGTTTCTGCAAACTACAGAATCGGGGCAATAAATATAGCATTTTGTTTGGCTGTTAACCCTTGCTTTGTTACTGGAAAAAATGGATTAAAATGGAAAATTTGCCAAAAAATCTAAATTCTGAAATTTTATCTCCATTTGCCATTAACTCTTGTGGAACACCTAAAGGGTAAACGACGTTTGTAAAATCAGTTTTGAATACCTTGAAGGGTGTAGTTTCTAGAATGGGGTCATTTTTGGGTGGTTTCTATTATATAAGCCTCACAAAGTGATTTACTTCTAAGCCTTGGAGTAGACATATGGGGAATGTAAAGTAATAACTATTTTTGGAGGTATTACTATGTATTATAGAAGTAGAGAAATTGAAACTTGGAAATTTGCAATTTTTTACAAATTTTTGTCCTTAAGGAGTTAACAGTGAACACCACAGCCCCTCACCCCTTAACACTGACCCCCCCACACAGTGCCCCGCCTCCTTAAAATGTTACCTCCACAGCAGCCCATCCCCTTAACTTTGACCTTCACAGCAGACCGCCCCTTTAACAGTGAGTTTCACAGCACCCCACTCCCTTTATATTGACCTCCTCAGGGGCCCACCCCCTTAACAGTGACCTATACAGCACCCTGCCCCTTAACACTGACCTACATAGGGGACCGTCCCCTTATCTGTGACCTCCACTGTTCCCTGCCTCCTTAACAGAGACCTCCACAGCACCCGTCCCTTTAACAGTGACTGCCACAGTACCCCATTTCCTTACTAGTGACCTCCACAGTGCCCACCGCTTTAGCAGTGACCTCCACAGCAACCTGTCCCCTTAACAGTAGCATTCACAGTGAACGCCCCTTTAAGTGACCTCCACAGTGTCCGCCCCTTTAACAGTGACCTCCACAGCAGCTGCCCCTTTAATAGTGTTCCCTGCCCCCTTAACAGTGACCTCCACAGCAGCTGCCCATTTAATAGTGGCCCCTGCCCTCTTAACAGTGACCTACACAGCGCCCTGCCCTTTTAAGGCTAGGGCTACATGACTACATTTGTCTCGTGACATTTTGGCGTACCACTGTCGCGCAATTTTTTTTAATAACGATAGGCTATGGTGTCGCACTGCGACATGCTGTGACTGCGACACGACAGTCGCAAAAAAAATCCAAGATGGATGCATGTAGCAGTGTAGTTGTGCCCTATTTGTCGTGCGACTTATTGTCATCGTGTAGCCCTAGCCTAAAGCTGACCTACAGCAGTGAAGAAAAATGGCTGGGTTGTTATGGAAACCTGGAGTAAAACTCCCCCCCTCCATACAAGCCATCACACCCCCCTCCCCTTCAGGATGGCCGGCGCGGCAACAAGCCCCCCCTTCCTTCAGGATGGCCAACAAGGCAACAAGTCCCCCCCGCCCCCTCCTCCCTTCAGGATGGCCGGCGACTAAATAATATGTGCCCCAAAATGGTACCAATCAAACCATCATCTCTTCCAGCAAAAAATGGGAACCTACCTAAGACAATTGCCCAAAAAATAAAAAAATATGGCTTTCAGAAAATGGAATTCAAAAATTTAAAAAAATTGACATATTGGGTATCGCCACGTCATTACGACCTGCTCTATAAAAATATCACATTATCTACTCTGTCAGGTGAACATTGTAAAAAACAAAAAGTTAAAACTGTGCCAGAACAGCCATTTTTTGGTTGCCTTGCCTCACAAAAAGAGTAATATATATATATATATATATATATATATATATATATATATACATACACACACACACACACACACACACACAATGCACAACTACCTCTAGCAAAAGATTAACCGTATTTTTCAATTTATAAGACGCTCCCGATGATAAGACACACCCCAGATTTTAGAGGAGGAAAATAAGATTTTTTTTTATTTTTTATCAGACCTTATATCAGCCCTTTGTTTCTGAGCCCCATCAGACCTCAGATCAGAATAAAATAAAAAACTCCTCTTGCCTCTCCTCTGCCATGGCTCCTCTTCATCTCTGGCAGAAGTCATGCTCCCCTGTATTCTCCGGCCCGCGCTGCACTGTCACCTGCGTGCACTACGTCCTGACGCTGTATGGGGTCAGGACAGCGCCGGCCCCAGCAAAGAAGACCAGGGAGGGTGAGTACTGGAAGCGCTTGCAGCGCTTCTTCCCCACTCCTGTTACCTAATGCATACTAGTATTCGCTTTATGAGACGCACTGCCATTCCCCCCCCCCCCCCCACACTTTTGGGGGGGGGGGGGGAAGTGCGTCTTATAAAGAGAAAAATATGGTACATACTGCAGGAATAACCCTAATATATAACAATGGCAGCACATCAGGCCAAATATAAATTTTTTTTTTATTCTTATATTGTCCTGGATTTGTTGCCAGATCCATTGGCCTAATGGATCTGGCAACAAATCCAGGACAATATAAGAATAAAAAAAATGGCAGCACTCTCACAAAAAATGAGTGAAAAGAAAAACGCTTTATTCACCCCTGTGGTCGCAACTAGGAATGAGCGAACTTGTGTTTCAAGTTTGGCGTACAAGGTTCAGGTTCAGGTAATGTAAGAATTCCGTTATAGATTCTGCTACCACGGCCCACAACTAAGGGTCCATTCACACATCCGCATCCGTTCCGCAATTTTGTGGAAGGGGTGCGGACCCATGTTCAATGGCCGTTCCGCAGCCCCCCAAAAAAATAGAGCATGTCCTATTCTTGTTCGCAGCCACAGACAATTAAAGGCATTTCTATCATAGTGCCAGCCATGTGCGGTCCACAAAATGCGGAACGCACATGGACGGTGTCCGTGTTTTGCGGATACGCAATTTGCGGACCGCAAAACAGTTGCAGACATGTGAATGGACCCTTATGTTCCGTGGTAGCGGAATCCATAACTGAATTCTTAAATAACCTGAACCTTGTACGCCGAACTTGAAACACAAGTTCACTCAACACTAGTCGCAACGTTTTAGCTCATAACTTGAAAAGAGACTGTTTGAATGTTTAACAGGATGTGGGGGTGGGGCAGCAGAGCTTGTGCTGGTGCATGTGAAATCTAGTGAGCACAAAAAGAATTGGCAGTGGTGAAAGGTGAAATATTCTGCTGGAATCTCCAGGGTCTCCTGCTGCATTGAACTCACTTGTACCTTCTGCGCGTGTGCCGGATAACTTGCCCGGCACCCTCACTCGCAGTGCGCCTGCGTCACTTATTCAATGCCAGCGTCTCCTGCTGCGCCTGCGTCGGCTCGGGAGGATCGGGGACTGTAAAAGCCGCCCAGCCAGTGAATAATAATGAGCTGGGCGGCGCTAGGAAGCGACAGTTGAGGCGCGGCTGGGCACAAAGGTACGAGTAAAAACGCCCCTTGGGCATAAAGAGATGTGAAAAACCGCCCCTTGGGCATAAAGGAAGGTGATTGACAGATGATTATAAAGTTGTTTTTACATGGTTTACAATGCGGACAGGGGGTATTCTTATATGATTGTAATACACTTTAATAGATCTATGACTGCATAGGAATAACTAAATATGTTTATCGGGACTGTCAGTGTCCCTTTCAGGTCAATCTCTTTATTCGGGTAGTACAAACCGGATTCCAAAAAAGTTGGGACACTATACAAATCGTGAATAAAAACTGAATGCAATGATGTGGAGGTGCCAACTTCTAATATTTTATTCAGAATAGAACATAAATCACGGAACAAAAGTTTAAACTGAGAAAATGTACCATTTTAAAGGGAAAAATATGTTGAATCAGAATTTAATGGTGTCAACAAATCCCCAAAAAGTTGGGACAAGGCCATTTTCACCAATGTGTGGCATCTCCCCTTCTTCTTACAACACTCAACAGACGTCTGGGGACCGAGGAGACCAGTTTCTCAAGTTTAGAAATAGGAATGCTCTCCCATTCTTGTCTAATACAGGCCTCTAAGGCTGGGTTCACACGAGCGTGTCCGGATTAGTTCCGGATGCGTCCCGGTGTGTTGCGGCAAACCCGCGCGAGTAGGAATGCAATTGCAGTCAGTTTTGACTGCGATTGCGTTCCGTTGTTCAGTTTTTATCGTGCGTGTGCAATGTGTTTTGCACGCGCGTGATAAAAAACCGACTGTGGTACCCAGACCCGAACTTCTTCACAGAAGTTCAGGTTTGGGTTCGGTGTTGTGTAGATGTTATTATTTTCCCTTATAACATGGTTATAAGGGAAAATAATAGCATTCTGAAAACAGAATGCTTAGTAGGTGATCAGTTGAGGGTTAAAAAAAATTAAAAAAATTAACTCACCTTCTCCGTTTGTTCGCGTAAGTCCCGGTCTCTTCTTTACTTCTCAAAAGATGAACTATGGGCTAAAGGACCTTTGATGACGTAAGATCACATGCTCCAATCACATGGTCCATCACCGCGGTGATGGAGCATGTGATCTGACGTCATCAAAGGTCCTTTAGCCCATAGTTCATCTTTTTAAAGAACTAAAGACCGGGAGAACTACGCGAACAAGAGGACAAGGTGAGTTAATTTTTTTTATTTTTTAACCCTCAATTGACCTTCTACTAAGCATTCTGTATTCAGAATGCTATTATTTTCCCTTATAACCATGTTATAAGGGAAAATAATACAGTGTATAGACAGTCACCTAGCAACCGTGTGTGAAAATCGCACCGCATCCGCACTTGCTTGCGGATGCATGCGATTTTCACGCAACCCCATTCACTTCTATGGGGCCTGCGTTGCGTGAAAAACGCAGAATATAGAGCATGCTGCGATTTTCACGCAACGCATAAGTGATGCGTGAAAATCATCGCTCATCTGAACAGCCCCATAGAAATGAATGGGTCCAGATTCAGTGCGGGTGCAATGCGTTCACCTACCGCATTGCACCCGCGCGGAAATCTCGCCCGTGTGAACGCAGCCTAACTGTTCAATCGTCTTGGGCCTTCTTTGTTGCACCTTCCTCTTTATGATGCGCCAAATGTTCTCTATAGGTGAAAGATCTGGACTGCAGACTGGCCATTTCAGTACCTGGATCCTTCTCCTACGCAGCCATGATGTTGTGATTGATGCAGAATGTGGTCTGGCATTATCTTGTTGAAAAATGCAGGGTCTTCCCTGAAAGAGATGACGTCTGGATGGGAGCATATGTTGTTCTAGAACCTGAATATATTTTTCTGCATTGATGGTGCCTTTACAGACATGCAAGCTGCCCATGCCACACGCACTCATGCAACCCCATACCATCAGAGATGCAGGCTTCTGAACTGAGCGTTGATAACAACTTGGGTTGTCCTTGTCCTCTTTGGTCCGGATGACATGGCGTCCCAGATTTCCAAAAAGTACTTTGAATCGTGACTCGTCTGACCACAGAACAGTCTTCCATTTTGCGACACTCCATTTTAAATGATCCCTGGCCCAGTGAAAACGCCTGAGCTTGTGGATCTTGCTTAGAAATGGCTTCTTCTTTGCACTGTAGAGTTTCAGCTGGCAACGGCGGATGGCACGGTGGATTGTTTTCACTGACAATGGTTTCTGGAAGTATTCCTGAGCCCATTCTGTGATTTCCTTTACAGTAGCATTCCTGTTTGTGGTGCAGTGTCGTTTAAGGGCCGGAGATCACGGGCATCCAGTATGGTTTTACGGCCTTGACCCTTACGCACAGAGATTGTTCCAGATTCTCTGAATCTTCGGATGATGTTATGCACAGTTGATGATGATAGATGCAAAGTCTTTGCAATTTTTCGCTGGGTAACACCTTTCTGATATTGCTCCACTATCTTTCTGCGCAACATTGTGGGAATTGGTGATCCTCTACCCATCTTGGCTTCTGAGAGACACTGCCACTCTGAGAAGCTCTTTTTATACCCAATCATGTTGCCAATTGACCTAATTAGTGTTAATTGGTCTTCCAGCTCTTCGTTATGCTCAAATTTACTTTTATTGCTACTTGTCCCAACTTTTTTGGGATTTGTTGACACCGTGAAAATTGGAATCAACGTATTTTTCCTTTAAAATGATACATTTACTCGGATTAAACGTTTGATCTGTCATCTACGTTCTATTACAAATAAAATATTGACATTTATCATCTCCACATCATTGCATTCAGTTTTTATTCACAATTTGTTTAGTGTCCCAACTTTTTTGGAATCCGGTTTGTATATGGCTCAACGCGTTTCGGGGGCTTCGGGAGCAATACCCCCTTCCTCAGGAGTAGATCAATAAAAATGACAATGACAATACACAGTAACATTTACATGCTTATAAATAAATGGTTTGTCACATCTATATTTGGAATTGGCGCGCTTACACAGCGAAACCAGAAGTGGCGCCACCAAGGGCCACCCTTGGCCATGCCCCCCTGTGCCACACTACTTCTTGACTTTGAACCCTCATCCAAGAGGACTGGAAACATCTGCCAATATACTCAATATATCTACATATTCAGTATCCTCTATCAGTCCTGACAATAATTTTTTAGCCCTGCCAGCCAACTTCTCCGAGAATTCTTTTTTAGAATTGTTTTCCCCCACACCCCACAAGGGCCCTCCAGCAGGTTCAAGTGCAGGGTGTTAGGGACATTATATAGTTAGTGAATAGTGTAGCTGATTAAAAGAGCAAGCAAAATACTTTTTGTGTCATTGTCTTAGGGTTTTGTGTGCTAGGGAGGGATTATTGTCATCGTCTGTGGAAAAAAAGAAAAAAAAAGTATTTTGCTTGCTGTTTTAGTGTCACTGTCTTAGGGTTTTGTGTGCTAGGGAGAGATTATCGTTATCGTCGTTCGTCTGTGAAAAAAAATGTATTTTGCTTGCTGTTTTAGTGTCACTGTCTTAGGGTTTCGTGTGCTAGGGAGGGATTAGTGTAAGCTTTGTTTGTCTGTGAAAAAAACACTGTCTGGTTTTCTTTCATTGTCTTAGGGTTTCGTGTCTATTTTATTAAATTTTTGCCCCATTTTCCCAAACCTAATAAAGTTAGCCCAAATTCCCTCTTCATTTTCTTTTTATATTTTTTGGCTGTTTAAAAACATTGGGTGGCGATCATGAGGGGTTGTGGGTGTGCTGGCAGCCGTGGTCGTGGTAGGGGGAGTCTGTTCCAGTTCTGGACCGCTGTCAGCATGGGGTCACTCCTCTACCCATGGAGGGGCGGGCGCAGATGGCAGGGGCGTCCGCCTCATCAGAGATTCTTTTGGGCGTGGCAGCCGCCCCATTTCGTGTCAGGACGCCGAGGCAGTAGTGTCTTTTGCGACACACAAGCCAGTGGCACGGAGTCCTCTGCCCTGGCTCTGAGCAGCAGCAGCTCTCTGGCTCCTGCAGGACCAGCCCCCAAAACTCGTCCTTGCTGCTGCTGTTTGACAGCGACTGTGAGAGGGACATCTTGGGGGAGGTAATGCAGGAGAATGAGCTGCAGCTAGGTCCGAATGCTCAGGACCGTTTGGAAGGGATGAAGGAGGAGGGGTACCGCCCGTCAGTACCCCAGTGACATCCCTTCCAACTTGTGCGGATGGTTTCAGTCACAGAACCCCCGCACCTAGTCAGACCCAGGCGTCAGCTGTTCCTCTCAGTCCACCACTGGTCGACCTTGGGTCTGACAATGCAGGTGACGAAGAGGAGGGTGAGCAAGAATGGGTTCCACCTCCCTTGTCAGGTGACAGCAGCACTGATGAGGAAGGTAGGCACCCGAGGCGAATGGTTCGCCAGGTCACAAGGGAGCCCAGTGGCAGGGGCTCCACTGGTAATGGCAGCAGGAGGCAGCTGCAGCAGGTGCCGCCTCCACCTGTGCGCACCGAGCCTGAACAGGCACAAGCCAGCACCACCCCATCTGACAGGAGGTCGGTGTGTAAGTCGCCTGTTTGGGCTTATTTCACCCTGGCAGAAGACGATCAGACAATCGCCATCTGTCAGCTGTACAATGCCAGGGTGAGGAGAGGGAGGTCTGTTGCTCGGCTGGGTACCACTGCCCTTACCCAGCACCTGAGAGTCAACCACTGGCGGGAGTGGGACCAGATGTAGGGCGGTCGCAGCAGCGCCAGCAGCAGTGCGCAGGGGACAGCAGCTCCTGCTACTGTCCTGCAGTCACCCTACCCCCTTCCAACAATGCATTCCCACTCCCCTACTCCTTCTCTTAGAGGTACTGGTACCGGCAGCCAGACCTCTGCCTCCTCTGTCGCCTGCACTGCCATCTGGCGCCAGCTGTCGGTTGCCAAGGCATTTGAACGCACCACGGCCTACGCACCCGGGGACCGATGGGTGCGTTTACTCAATTGGCTCTTGACAAGGGTTATTGCCTAACATCTGCTGCCCTTCAATATTGTGGACTGCAATCAATTCTGGCAGATGTTGGAGCAGGCGTATCCCTAGCCACCATTTCTTTGCCAGGACCAGCGTCCCTGCCCTACACCAGCACATTATGCAGAATGTATCCCTGTCACTGGATCATGCTGTCATCGACAGGGTGCGTCTGACAATGGATGCCTGGAACAGAAGACATGGGCAGGGATGCTATATCAGCTTCACAGCCCATTGGGTGTCCCTCCGAGGCGCCGGGGAGGGATCATCAGATGTGGCGGCATCTCAGTTTGTGCTGCCGCCCGGGGTGTCCTGGGGAAAACTGCTGTTTTCCCTCAAGCCACTGTCTCCACCGCTGCTGAGCCCCCCAGCAAGCGTCCCCGTAGCTACACAAGTGTGGGGCACGTGTGCTGCCAGGCCATGCTCCAGCTTGTCAGCTTATGGGAATGGAGACACACTGGACCTGATGTTCTGGGCGCCCTCCAGGCTCAGGTGCACAAGTGGCTGACACCCCGAAGGCTCTAGGCAGGTATGGTTGTCTGTGACAATGGCAGCAACCTCCTCGGCGCCCTCCATGCTGGCAGTCTAATACACTTGCCTTGCATGGCACATGTCCTCAACCTTCTGGTACAGAAGTTCCTATGCACATACCTAAGGTTGAGCGATATCATGCAAAGGGTACGGAGGATTGCCAGACACTTCCGACGCTCCCCAACCGCCACAGCGTCCCTGTCCAAACTGCAACAGGACAACAGCCTGCCACCTCACAGGCTGATTGTGGACAGTGTGACACGGTGGAACTTCACCCTCCACATGCTGGAGAGGTTGTGGGAGCAGCAACGGGCGGTGAAAGAGTACCTGCTGGACCAAGGCACTTCCGGGACATCACACCCACTCCCCTACATCACCAATGCGGAGTGGGGGCAGATACACCATGTCTGCCACGTGTTGGCCACATTCGAGCAGGCGACCAAGATGGTCAGCGGGGAGCATGTCAGCCTCAATGAAGATTTTTTTTTAGGAGGTTGTTGACGTGCAGGAGTCTGGGCCTGGTCAGGAGGGAGAGCGGGTGCTGGGGGCGGGGGTGGGGCGACTCCTAGAGGGAGCAGCAGCAGGAGGACCAAGACATCCTGGTCCCGGGCAGCCAAGAAGAGTCACAGCGTGCTGTCCTCTTCCCCATGGCTGCCCACATGCTGCGCTGCCTTCCGGAGGGACCCCCGGATCAGGAAAATTAAGGAGAGGGATAATATTTGGTTGGCCACCCTTTTAGACCCTCGATGCAAGGTTAAACTGGAGCAGTTCATCCCAGCCAGCCGGCGGGATGCCTGTATGCAACACCTGCGGGATGCCTGTATGCAACACCTGCGGGCCTGTCTGCTCTGCCAGCTGGAGCAGGCCAACCCTCTGCCTCACTCTCCAGTTCTCCCCGCTCATCTCACCCAGCATTTGGCTGGCCCAAGCACCTTCAGCCAGGAACCCAGCTAATGGAACAGGAAATACCTCTCTGCAGGGGGTCTAGGCCATTCCCCAGTTCGATGATCCAGGCTGCACACTGGAGGCAGCCGCCGAGCACCACGCCAGAAGCCGAGGACCGTGACTGAGTCATCACTGAGGGGAGGGGAACTGATCCTGGCGGCAGAGCCGGGGACACTTCCAGACCCGGGCCTGAGGCAAGCTGACTCCTCACTGGCTTCTGTGCTCAGACGGTTGGGTGCTGCCGATGGCCGGAGCCCAGCGTGTGTGCGGCGCTGATCATCTATGGGTGGGGCGAGCGGCGGTACCCATGCCTCATTACAGACAAAAGGAGGATGAGAGAGCCGCTACTAAACCCCACCAGTCCTGCTGCCCTCTGGCTTAGAGGAATCAGCACACGGAGCGGCAGGCTGCGTTACCTCAGTGTTCTTCTCCAGACTCGATGTACCCATATATGGAAACTAAGAGCAGACCGGTGCTGGCGTCGTGTGGAGCTATTTTTGTACTAATTTATTGTGGGCTTTACAAACTTAAAATGCCTTTGACAAAAAATTGTCAAAGGAAAATTTTGCATTTTTGTATGCATGGGAAAACATTCCTGCTCTAGACAAAGAACCTGCTGCTGTTAGAGGTGTCTAAGTTTATTTTTGTTGTTGCCCCGGGTCTGGTGGGGGCCCATTCCTGGGAACACATTCCTTTTGCAAACAAAGAACCAGCTGCTGTCAGAGGTGTCTAAGTTTATTTTTGTATAAGTCAGAGGGAACATATTCCTGCTACAAACAAACAACCGGCTCCTGTCTGTTCTGGCTGAGTTTGGACGAGCTATGAGTAGGCCTTATACTACACCATTACCATTTACCTGCTGCTGTCTGTCCTCATGAGTTTGGACAAGCTATGTGTAGGCCTTATACTACACCATTACCATTTACCTGCTGCTGCTGTCTGTCCTGATCCTGATCCTGATGAGTTTGACCCTGGACTAAAGGGGCCTTACTGAAACCTTATAGTTTAAAATTGCATGAGAACAAAACAATATTAAAAAACGAAAGCACACTTTAGAACTGAATTTTTTTTTTTATTTACAAACATGGCCCTAAGGCAACTTTTTTAGTTGGTCATGAAGGTCCAACATCTTCTGCATCCTTTTGCGGTGCAGCGCCTCTATCTTCCACATCTGCTTGCACATCAGCTTCCGCATCTCGTGCATGCCGGCTTCTTGCTCCTGCTGCATCTGCCTCATTTTCAATCAGTACTGTTAGGATTTTTTTTTTAAATGAAAATTACTTGCAATTCAGATTAAGCGGCATGGATACAGAATTATATTGCTATATGCACATATTTACCCTCCTGGCGGGTGCTGGTGACAACCTCCTCCTCTTCATCATCATCAGGAGCTGGGGGAAAGAATGAGGCTGCTGGGAGGGTCTAGCCTCTTCCACCTCCACCTCTTCGCCCACATAAGTTGGGGGTGGCACCTCATGCTGCTGCTGCTGGGAGGGTCCGGCCTGCTCTCCCTCCTCGGCGGACAACACCACCCCCTCCAGATTCTCTGTTGAAGGCCTGCTGCGGACGGAGGGAACGGGAACCTCTGTAATCACACAATGTTCAGAATTTAGACAAACAACTCAGAACTCATAACAAATGCAAATTAAGTGGGGGATGTATCTAATGTAATGATGGACTGGGCCTTTTACTGGAATACAGAATGATGATTGCAGTTTATGCATATAAACACACATATATATATATATATTTATGTGTGTGTGAAACAAACAAAATCAGCCGGTTACATCATACATCTGTACCTCGCTGTGTATATATATATATATATATATATATATATATATATATATATATATATATATATATATACATATTGTGAGATAGTGACAGATCTCACAGAGGTGAGAGGCAAGGAAGGGGTGGATAATGCGGTCCACACCCCTATTCCACCACAGGTGAGATCAGCTGATGGTGCTGGGGCTGGCATAAGGCACTTCCCAGGGTGTCAGTCTTGGGGAAAGAGATTCATTGTGCAACAGGGTACTGCTGGAGGCTCTGTATTAGTGGTCTCAGCCAGGTTGGCTGAAGGACCACGGGGCTAGGTGCTATCCGGAGCATTGGGGAACGCCGTGACGCCTTGGCGCAAGGATCACGAGGCCGGAGTCGGAGGGACTACTGGGCCACATTCCCCCATAAAGGTACTGGAAGTGAGACTGTGTGTGAACAGGGCTCTGTACAGCCAGGCGGCTGTGGGACACTGGGCTGGGAAAGTCGCTTGTAATTACCAGGTGCGAACGGTGCTTTGCGTAAGGTAGAAAGATGTTTAGTTAGAGCCCAGCCAGGCAGGTGTTTATTTTGTATGATTTATGTCTGTTTTGCTGAGGTGCCAAATAAAAGCGATGTTTGGACCTTAAACTTGGTGTTTGGCGAAGATACTTGTGTGAATGACCCCCGGAGAAGAGCTAACCCCCCCACAATATATATATATATATATATATATATATATATATACTCATGGCTAGGTAGAGATGCATGATGTAACCTGCTGATTTGCTACGTGTCACACCTGGTACTAAGTATTCATTTGTAAAGGGATGAAATACTTATTTGCATAACTGTATATATACATTAAAGAGTGTTGGTGAGAGATACAAAAGTAATGTAAGCATTGTACCTGGGCATATTCTGTCACTGATCTCTCTGATCCGCTCCGAGTTCCTCCTCTTCAGATCGGACCATTTCTTTAGCATGTCCATCTTAGTGTGCCTGTCATTGAATTTCCTCCATAGCTCGAAACGGATCCCCCTCACAATGGCCTGCTTCTCAGACTGGACCCGGGTCTTGTCATAGCCCCACTCCAACATGCGCTGCAGGATAAAGATGCAAGCATATAATCCCAATTTTTTTAAATGCAAGTATTGAAAATAATGTCCTCAACAAAACAGAAAAAAGTATTTAAAGAGGACCTTTCATGGGCCCAAAGAATATGAACTAAGTAGCAGGCTACATAGAGCGGCGCCCAGGGATGTAAGTGCACTTACTATTATTCCTGGGCGCCGCTCCGTTCGCCCACTGTGGCCCCCGGTAATTTCTCAACATTCAGAGCAAGTAGGAGGAAATGCCAGTGTCTCTCCTTCTCCCTGACAGCAGCTCTGTCCAATCGCAGCTCAGAGCCAGGGAGAAAAAAAAACTCCCTGGCTCTGAGCTCTGCGCTGCGATTGGACAGCGCTGCTGTCAGGGAGAAGGAGAGACACTGGCGAGATACAAAATTTTATACATAATTTTATAATATTCAATCCATTTAATTTTTGAAATACAAACCGGATTCCAAAAAGTTGGGACACTATACAAATCGTGAATAAAAACTGAATGCAATGATGTGGAGGTGCCAACTTCTAATATTTTATTCAGAATAGAACATAAATCACGGAACAAAAGTTTAAACTGAGAAAATGTACCATTTTAAGGGAAAAATATGTTGAATCAGAATTTTATGGTGTCAACAAATTCCCAAAAAGTTGGGACAAGGCCATTTTCCCCACTGTGTGGCATCTCCCCTTCTTCTTACAACACTCAACAGACGTCTGGGGACCGAGGAGACCAGTTTCTCAAGTTTAGAAATAGGAATGCTCTCCCATTCTCGTCTAATACAGGCCTCTAACTGTTCAATCGTCTTGGGCCTTCTTTGTTGCACCTTCCTCTTTATGATGCGCCAAATGTTCTCTATAGGTGAAAGATCTGGACTGCAGACTGGCCATTTCAGTACCCGGATCCTTCTCCTACGCAGCCATGATGTTGTGATTGATGCAGAATGTGGTCTGGCATTATCTTGTTGAAAAATGCAGGGTCTTCCCTGAAAGAGATGACGTCTGGATGGGAGCATATGTTGTTCTAGAACCTGAATATATTTTTCTGCATTGATGGTGCCTTTCCAGACATGCAAGCTGCCCATGCCACATGCACTCATGCAACCCCATACCATCAGAGATGCAGGCTTCTGAACTGAGCGTTGATAACAACTTGGGTTGTCCTTGTCCTCTTTGGTCCGGATGACATGGCGTCCCAGATTTCCAAAAAGAACTTCGAATCGTGACTCGTCTGACCACAGAACAGTCTTCCATTTTGCCACACTCCATTTTAAATGATCCCTGGCCCAGTGAAAACGCCTGAGCTTGTGGATCTTGCTTAGAAATGGCTTCTTCTTTGCACTGTAGAGTTTCAGCTGGCAACGGTGGATGGCACGGTGGATTGTGTTCACTGACAATGGTTTCTGGAAGTATTCCTGAGCCCATTCTGGGATTTCCTTTACAGTAGCATTCCTGTTTGTGGTGCAGTGTCGTTTAAGGGCCCGGAGATCACGGGCATCCAGTATGGTTTTACGGCCTTGACCCTTACGCACAGAGATTGTTCCAGATTCTCTGAATCTTCGGATGATGTTATGCACAGTTGATGATGATAGATGCAAAGTCTTTGCAATTTTTCGCTGGGTAACACCTTTCTGATATTGCTCCACTATCTTTCTGCGCAACATTGTGGGAATTGGTGATCCTCTACCCATCTTGGCTTCTGAGACACACTGCCACTCTGAGAAGCTCTTTTTATACCCAATCATGTTGCCAATTGACCTAATTAGTGTTAATTGGTCTTCCAGCTCTTCGTTATGCTCAAATTTACTTTTTCCAGCCTCTTATTGCTACTTGTCCCAACTTTTTTGGGATTTGTTGACACCGTGAAAATTGGAATCAACGTATTTTTCCTTTAAAATGATACATTTACTCGGATTAAACGTTTGATCTGTCATCTACGTTCTATTACAAATAAAATATTGACATTTGCTATCTCCACATCATTGCATTCAGTTTTTATTCACAATTTGTTTAGTGTCCCAACTTTTTTGGAATCCGGTTTGTACATGGCCATTAAGAAACAACCAGCAGACAGCACTTATTTTATTACTAAAGGTCCCTTTTAGATGGGACAATTCATCAGGCGATTGTGGGGAAGGAAGCGTTCCTTCCTGGCAATTGCCTGCTTATCAATCAATATAAAACCCCTGCAGAACCCTTTTAACCTAAAAGTCATCCACTGGCTGATAATGTGTATATGGGTCTCCCCACTCTAAGAATGGCAGATGTTGGAGGAAAGAAGGCACAAGGGAGATACAGCTCATCATACACATTAGATGTATGTCAACCGAGCCTGCTGAGTTTTACTGGATCAGCTAACCATCTGATATGTTTGGCACCCTCCTCCTCAGGGTACGTTCACATGGCTTAAATCTGCCACTGATTCAGCAGAAAATAGGTGTTTCAGCTGCTAAATCCACAATCAAACCTCGCCAACAGGATTTTTCAGTAGATGATTTACAAAATGCTTGAGAAGTGACATGTTACATATTGGAAGCAGATTTGATTGAGGATTTCATAGAAGTCAATGGGGAAACAGAAAGATTTCAACCAAATACTCTTCTAATACTCTTGTAAAAAACCCTCTGCCACCAAAAATTACCTGTTTTCAGCTACTAATCAACTACTGTTCTACTACTGATTTTTTTTGCAGCTGATTTTGCAGTGTAAACTTAGCCTGACTTTGCCCCGATTTTAACAGCTCGATCTTTATGTTCTCAGGCAGAGGCATCTTTCTTCTCACTACCCATTCACAACTATAACAAGTTGTTTCAGTTTATTTTTAATATAGTTTAGGGACATTTTTGTAATATACTTTATTAGGGAAAGATGTTTCTACTAGAAAACAGAGTGTAAAGAGTCTTCATAGCAAAGCTTAAACTTAGTGTTGCTGAGGAGAGTCTGTCTTCAGTCTGCAGAAGAGGCCTGTGTGTAACATGCAGAGGCTCCCACTCGCCTCTTCACTACCTCAATCCCTGACTATGGACATGTGGCCTAACTATCACTGTCCATCACCTTGCCTAGCTGACTTGTTACACACAGGTATATGTGTTCAAACAGCAGGGCCGCAACAGATAGACTTGAATGGGTCAGAAATCCGCAAGATACGGCCAAAGATGGGACATGTCCTATCTTTTGCTGAGTGGAGACATGGATCGGAAGCCCTTCCGTGGACTTTTGGTTCCGTGCCTCCGCACTGCAAAAGATAGGACACATCCTATCTTTTGTCGTATCTTGCAGATTGCAGACCCATTCACAGCCAGCACAAAGTTCACACGTCCAGTGCCTGTGTATTGCGGACCTGCTGTTTGCAGTCCGCAACACAGGCACGGTGGTCATGTGAATGGTCCCTAACCCTCAGTTACAGATTTGAAACAACACACTTTTTGGGCTCATGCACACGAATGTTGTTTGGATCTGCATCCGAGCCGCATCCATCGCTCCGTTCCGTGGGGCCGCAAAAAAATAGAACATGTCCTATTCTTGTCCGTTTTGCTGACAAGAATAGGCATTTCTATTATGGGTGACCCATTTCTTTTGCGCAAATTGTGGAATGCACACGGGCGGCATCCGTGTTTTGCGTATCCATAATTTGCGGACCACAAAACACGCCGCAGTCGTGTGAGCCCTTATGCTGAATATGCATTTGCACAGCAGGATCAGGAGAGCGAGCTACTTGCTGACAGATATTTCAGGTGTATGGCCAGATGGACTGGGCAATGGCTTGTTCCTCCCTCCTTAGTGGAAAAAAAAACATGCATACTCAGCTTAGGCTACTTTCACACTCGCGTTTTGGCTTTCCGTTTGTGAGATCCGTCAGGGGCTCTCACAAGCGGTCCAAAACAGATCAGTTTTGCCCTAATGCATTCTGAGTGGAAAAGGATCCGCTCAGAATGCATCAGTTTGCCTCCGATCAGTCTCCATTCCGCTCTGGAGGCGGACACCAAAACGCTGGGAGACGGATCCTTTTCTATTGTGGCAAATTGTGTCAGAGAAAACGGATCCATCCCCAATTAACTTACATTGTGTGCCAGGATGGAACCTTTTTTAACTGACACAATCTGGCACAATAGAAAACGGATCCATCTCCTATTGACTTTCACTGGAGTTCATAATGGATCTTAGCTATGTTACAGATAGTACAAAAGCAGATCCATGACAGATCCGCCCAAAATGCGAGTGTGAAAGTAGCCTTAGATGAGTGCATCGGTCAACTAATGGCATAAACGTAGACATTTTCACATGACAATCTTGTTACAGCAATGTCTATAATGATTGGACAACCTCAGAGGAAATATGCAGGCTCCACCTGAATCACTGTGGTTGCCACCCTGATGGTAAACTGCAAAAAATTACCATATCGAGTGGCAAAAGAAAGGGAGTCACATATTTTGGGAATGGACCGTGTCTAATTGGGAAAAACATTGACAACATTGAAACAATGTATAATATTATTATTTTGTAAAAGGGAACCTGATGATTTTGCAATTGATTCAGCATTACCTTAATAATCCTACGTTATAGATTTTGCGCCCTTTATGGAGATCAATTTCAGACTTCAGCAGGGTTGTTCCCTTTCAGCTGTAACCCAGCCTTTCATTTCAAGAGCAGTGCCTCTAGCCCAACCTCGCTCTCGAAATCATGCCACAAATCCCATACATGCTCAGTCTTTCCATCACTGGCCAATTGAGGAATACACTGTGAAGTTGCCTATATGCGCAGGCACGAGATTTCGAGTAGCAGGGGAAGATAAGCGGGATATAGAAGGATATCAATGAAGGACTTAAGGGTGCAGCTGTACAAGAGAAGTAAGGGCACATTGGACTCATCTCAGAGCATTAACGTATAGGGTGGGAAAATTTCAAGTATGAATTGCACAGTAATGGGGTATCAGGCCGAGGCAATTTAGGGGTTAATCAAAAAGCTAATGATAAATCTAAGCAGAATTGGCTTTTGGTTGTGGGGGTTTAAAAGTGGGTGACAGGTTTTAGTTTCCAGATGGTGGTTTTCTCTCTGGAGGCCAGGATGAAGCAGCGGCAGTAAATGCCTCTTAGGGTTCCTACACGCACAACTTTGCATCAGCGTTTTTTTGGGGCTGTAGATGCACCAGAATAACAGCATGCATTTCTATTAAGGCTCATTCAGACGGCCTTGTTTTGCGGTCCGCAAATTGAAAATCCGCAAAACACGGACACCGGCCCGTGTGTTTTTTCCACAATTTGCGATCCGCACGTGCCCGCCTCCCTCATAGAAAATGCCTATTTTTGTCCACAATTGCTCTATATTTTTTGCAGGGACACGGAACGGAACGGAACTACGGATACGGACAGCACACTGTGTGCTGTCCCACATCTTTTGCGGCCCCATTGAAATGAATGGCTCCGCACCCATTCCGCAAAATTGCAGAACGGGTGGGGACCCATTCATACAGCCGTGTGAATGGGCCCTTAGTGTGATGAGATGTCAAAACACCCGAAACTCTCACCTCATTAACAAAAACAGTAGTAGCAAAAATACGCTAGTGTTTCCTGTGTTTCATATTTTCCATAAACCTTTATGGAGCTGGTGTTGGTGTTTTTGCCGCAAAAATTAAACCAAAAAATGGAAAACTGCAGCAAAAAGCTGCTTGTGAACCCATCATTAAAGTGCTAAATTCCTATCTTGTCTAATCCTAAACGTATATAAATACTCAACAGGAATGAGATTGGGATGCAGTTTCTTTTTTAATATACGCACATGAACAATAGGGAGGATAGGCCATCACTTGTAAGAGTGGACAAACCATTTAAAGGGGTTGTCTGACAAGGGAATACAAAACTTTGAATAAATTGTAGAACGTCTCCAAGTTCTTTACATCATCTTTCTTGGCCTAAATTTAGCAATTTTCCACTTTAATGGTCCCAGTTACAAAAAGACCGGTAGTGTTGCGGTACTGCAGATGGGCTGATTATATAGATGCTTGCACACAGAGGGAGTGCCATAGGCAACAGGGGGCTGGCTTGCATAGTGAGCAGAAGAAAAGCCAAGCCCTTTTTACCACGTGAGCAATGACATGTCGTCTCAGAATGGAGGGGCAGGACTGAAGAGGGACTGCAGTGTGAGATGACATGCTTCCAAATTCTGAAAACTACTTCTGTTCAATGGTAAGTGACCTGCAAAGTACATACAGTTGCAAGAAAAAGTATGTGAACCCGTTGGAATGATATGGATTTCTGCACAAATTGGTCATAAAATATGATCTGATCATTTAAGTCACGACAATAGACAATCACAGTCTGCTTAAACTAATAACACACAAAGAATTAAATGTTACCATGTTTTTATTGAACACACCATGTAAACATTCACAGTGCAGATGGAAAAAGTATGTGAACCCTTGGATTTAATAACTGGTTGAACCTCCTTTGGCAGCAATAACTTCAACCAAACGTTTCCTGTAGTTGCAGATCAGACGTGCACAACGGTCAGGAGTAATTCTTGACCATTCCTCTTTACAGAACTGTTTCAGTTCAGCAATATTCTTGGGATGTCTGGTGTGAATCACTTTCTTAAGGTCATGCCACAGCATCTCAATCAGGTTGAGGTCAGGACTCTGACTGGGCCACTCCAGAAGGCATATTTTCTTCTGTTTAAGCCATTCTGTTGTTGATTTACTTCTATGCTTTGGGTCGTTGTCCTGTTGCAACACACATCTTCTGTTGAGCTTCAGCTGGTGGATAGATGACTGTCACGGATGGTGTACAGGAAACAAGACAATACCATATAAACAATGTCTCTCTGGATCCACAACTAAGGAACAAAGGGAGACCCCTGCAATAGAGCTGCCGCTCTCCCTCACTGCTCAGCCTATGCGAACACCCCAAAGGTGGATGGCCGCATATCCACGTTCCTCGGCTATCTATTACCTGAAGACCCTACAATAGTGAAGGGACACGACCACCGGCTCCCTACACTGACACGGAGGGAGTCAGGGTCACCTGGATCCAGAAAAGACAAAAACATAAATACATAAACAGCACTTATCTGCAGACGACTGACGACTGAGGACTGGGAACTGGGAACAGCATGCACACACACTCCAGGAAGTTGTATCAGCCGCACACTACTGCATTATGGGGAGGAACTTAAAGGGTAGCGATCAGTCTGACTGCATGACAGCTGAGATAGACTAACGAGATGAGAAACTAAACCAAAACAAAGAAATTCAAGGAGGAGGATCTGAGAAGCTCCTGTGAGCGCTTCTCAGCTGTCTGGCTGTGACAGTACCCCTCCCTCTAGGAGTGGACTCCGGACACTCAGGGCCCACCTTCTCAGGATGGGACCTATGGAAAGCCCTGATGAGACGAGAGGCCTTAATGTCCGTCACTGGGACCCACATCCTCTCCTCAGGACCATAACCCTCCCAATGAACGAGGTACTGGAGGGAACCGCGGACAAGACGAGAATCCACAATCCTAGAGACCTGAAATTCAAGATTTCCATCAACCATAATCGGAGGAGGAGGCAAAGGCGAGGGTACAATAGGTTGAACATAAGGTTTCAATAAGGACTTATGAAAAACATTATGGATCTTCCAAGTCTGAGGAAGATCAAGACGGTAGGCAACAGGATTGATGACAGACAGGATCTTGTAAGGCCCAATAAACCTAGGACCCAACTTCCAGGAGGGAACCTTCAATTTGATATTCTTGGTAGACAACCACACCAGATCACCAACATTCAGGTCCGGACCAGGCACACGTCTCTTATCCGCCACACGCTTATATCTCTCACTCATGCTCTTTAGATTATCCTGAATCTTTTGCCAAATAGATGACAAAGACGAGGAGAATCTGTCCTCATCAGGCAAACCAGAAGAGCCCTCTCCCGAGAAAGTCCCAAACTGCGGATGGAACCCATATGCACCAAAAAATGGTGACTTATCAGAGGACTCCTGACGACGGTTATTTAAAGCAAACTCAGCAAGGGACAAAAAAGAACACCAATCCTCCTGATTCTCCGCCACAAAACAGCGCAGATATGTCTCCAGATTCTGATTGACGCGCTCTGTCTGGCCATTCGACTGCGGATGGAAAGCAGAAGAGAATGACAACCGAACCCCCAAGCGAGAACAGAAAGCCTTCCAGAATCTGGAAACAAACTGCGTGCCCCTATCAGAGACTATGTCTGAAGGAATCCCATGCAATTTGACAATGTGGTCAATAAATGCCTGCGCCAGCGTCTTAGCATTGGGCAAACCAGGGAAAGGGATAAAATGCACCATTTTGCTAAAACGGTCCACCACCACCAGAATCACAGACTTCCCCGAGGAACGAGGCAAGTCCGTTATGAAGTCCATGGACAGATGTGTCCAAGGACGGGAAGGAATGGGCAAAGGAAGGAGAGGACCTGATGGCCGTGAATGAGGGACCTTGGCACGAGCGCAAGTCTCGCAAGCTGCCACAAAACCCTCAACCGACTTACGAAGCGCAGGCCACCAGAATCTCCGAGCGATGAGATCCAGTGTGGCTCTTGCCCCCGGGTGCCCAGCAAGGACCGTGTCGTGGTGTTATTTAAAAATCTTGTGTCTCAAAGCGAGAGGCACAAACAACCTCCCAGGCGGACAAAGATCAGGAGCTTCTGACTGGGCTGCCTGCACCTCTGCCTCCAATTCAGGAAAAAGAGCAGAGACCACCACACCTTCAGCCAAAATGGGACCCGGGTCTTCAAAATTCCCACCTCCTGGAAAACAAAGTGACAGGGCATCTGCCTTCACATTCTTAACCCCAGGGCGGAACGTAACAACAAAATTAAACCTTGAAAAGAACAAAGACCATCTGGCCTGTCTCGGGTTCAGACGCTTGGCTGACTCCAAATAGGCCAGATTTTTATGGTCAGTAAACACGGTAATAGGGTGTCTGGCTCCCTCTAGCCAATGGCGCCATTCCTCAAAAGCCAACTTGATGGCCAACAATTCCCTATCTCCCACATCATAATTTCTCTCTGCGGAGGAGAGTTTCTTTGAGAAAAAGGCACACGGTTGCCATTTGGCAGGAGAGGAACCCTGAGACAAGACCGCACCCACCCCTACCTCAGAAGCATCAACCTCAACTATGAAGGGTAACGAAATATCAGGTTGTACTAGGATGGGAGCGGAAGCAAAACTCTCCTTGATATTAGAAAAGGCCTTACGCGCCTCTACCGACCAGGAAGAAAAATCTACCCCCTTTCTGGTCATATCAGTGAGTGGTTTAACAACAGAGGAATAATTCAAAATAAATTTCCTGTAATAATTGGCAAAGCCCAAAAAACGCATCAGCGCCTTCTGGTTCTCAGGAAGCTCCCACTCAAGCACAGCGCGGACCTTCTCGGGGTCCATGCGAAAACCAGAAGCGGAGACAAGAAACCCCAGAAATTGGATTTCTGGAACCGCAAACACACATTTTTCCAGTTTCGCATATAATTTATTCTCCCGCAGAATGAGCAAGACCTGACGTAAGTGTTCCTTATGAGTCTTGAAATCAGGAGAAAAAATCTAAATGTCATCCAAATACACTAATACAAATTTTCCCATTAAATGATAAAAAATGCTGTTGACGAAATGCTGAAAAACGGCTGGGGCATTCATTAAACCAAAAGGCATAACCAAATTCTCAAAATGGCCCTCAGGGGTATTGAAAGCCGTCTTCCATTCGTCTCCTTCTCTGACCCTAACCAGGTTGTATGCCCCTCTTAGGTCTAATTTGGAAAAGACTTTAGCCCCAACAACCTGGTTAAACAGGTCCGGGATCAGAGGAAGCGGATAAGGGTCACGAATAGTGATACTGTTCAGCTCCCTGAAATCCAGACAAGGTCTTAAAGAACCATCTTTTTTCTTAACAAAGAAAAAACCAGCGGCAACAGGTGACTTCGAGGGTCGTATGTGTCCTTTTCTCAAACTCTCAGAGATATAAGCCCGCATAGCGACCCTCTCAGGTTGGGAGAGATTGTATAAACGAGATTTAGGCAGCTTGGCGCCTGGGATGAGATTAATAGGGCAATCATACTCCCTGTGCGGAGGCAAACCCTGAACTCCACTCTCAGAGAAGACATCCAAAAATTCAGAGAGGAAAGGTGGTACAGTCTTAGTAGAAACCTCAGAAACCGATGTTATGAGGCAATTCTCTCTGCAAAAGTTACTCCAACCATTTATTTGCCTCGCTTGCCAATCAATGGTGGGGTTATGTTTAGTGAGCCAGGGTAGCCCCAACACTAGAGGAGTAGGCAAACCGCTAAGGACGAAACATGACACATCCTCAACATGAGCATCACTCACAATTAAACGGATATTGTGAACTATGCCCTTTAATGATTTCTGAGAAAGTGGAGCTGAATCAATAGCAAAAACAGGAATATCCCTTCCCAAAGTGCATACCTGGAAACCATGAGTTATTGCAAATTGATTATCAATGAGGTTGACAGCTGCTCCACTATCCACAAAAATCTCACAAAAAATGCTCTTGCTCTCTAGCGCCACCCTAGCAGGCAGGACAAAACGGGAACTACAAGCAAACGGAAAACCTTCAATTTCCGCCTCAACCCTGCCAATAGTAACAGACGGAACATTTTTAAAAGATTTTTTCCTTTTTGTCTCTTTATTACTCCCAGAAAACTGCCTGAATCTCCTTGATGGACAAACAATTGCCAAATGATTTATACCTCCACAACAAAAACAAACCCTCCCATGCGGGCTGAATCTTCTATTGTCAGAGGCAATCAACCCCAGCTGCATGGGCTCCTGCTCAGAAGGGGCTGACAGCGACTGAGACTCCTGCGCACAGAATGAGACCGCTGCACTGTTCCGAGACTGAGTAGGACAGGAAGGAGAGATCTCTCGTCTCTCTCTAAGACGCCTGTCAATACGAACGGCCTGAGACATAGCAGAGTCCAAGGAGATAGGCCTCTCATGAAAGGAAAATGCATCTTTCAATCCCTCTGAAAGACCATGGCAAAATTGACTTCGGAGTGCAGCATCATTCCAACCAGTATCAGCTGCCCATCTCCGAAATTCGGAGCAGTATATCTCTGCGGATTGTTTACCCTGGCATAACAGACGTAGTCTAGACTCAGCCAGAGCAATACGATCCGGATCATCATATATCTGACCCAGGGCTAAAAAGAATTCATCCACTGAGCGGAGGGGCCGTGCCCCCTCCGGTAGCGAAAAGGCCCAAGACTGAGCGTTACCCCTGAGCAGCGATACAATGATCCCCACCCTCCGTTCTTCATCACCAGAAGAATGGGGAAGAAGGCGAAAATGGAGTTTGCAAGCCTCTTTAAAACGCACAAAATTCTCACTACCCCCAGAGAACGTATCCGGGAGCGAGATCTTGGGCTCAGCACAAACTCCATGAACGCAAGCTGAACCGGTCACTTAAAACTGAGAAAAAATCCTACGGAGATCAGCTACCTCCAATGAAAGACCCTGGAGGCGTTCAGCCAAAAGTGAAACCAGATCCATGCTTGAGACGGTTTTGGCGGCTGATAATGTCACGGATGGTGTACAGGAAACAAGACAATACCATATAAACAATGTCTCTCTGGATCCACAACTAAGGAACAAAGGGAGACCCCTGCAATAGAGCTGCCGCTCTCCCTCACTGCTCAGCCTATGTGAACACCCCAAAGGTGGGTGGCCGCATATCCACGTTCCTCGGCTATCTATTACCTGAAGACCCTACAATAGTGAAGGGACACGACCACCGGCTCCCTACACTGACACGGAGGGAGTCAGGGTCACCTGGATCCAGAAAAGACAAAAACATAAATACATAAACAGCACTTATCTGCAGACGACTGACGACTGAGGACTGGGAACTGGGAACTGGGAACTGGGAACAGCATGCACACACACTCCAGGAAGTTGTATCAGCCGCACACTACTGCATTATGGGGAGGAACTTAAAGGGTAGCGATCAGTCTGACTGCATGACAGCTGAGATAGACTAACGAGATGAGAAACTAAACCAAAACAAAGAAATTCAAGGAGGAGGATCTGAGAAGCTCCTGTGAGCGCTTCTCAGCTGTCTGGCTGTGACAATGACCTTAAGTTCTCCTGCAAAATGTCTTGATAAACTTGAGAATTCATTTTTCCTTCGATGATAGCAATCCGTCCAGGCCCTGATGCTGCAAAGCAGCCCCAAAACATGATGCCCCCACCACCATACTTCACAGTTGGGATGAGGTTTTGATGTTGGTGTGCTGTTCCTCTTTTTCTCCACACATAGTGTTGTGTGTTTCTTCCAAACAACTAAACTTTGGTTTCATCTGTCCACAGAATATTTTGCCAGTACTGCTGTGGAACATCCAGGTGCTCTTGTGCAAACTGTAAATGTGCAGCAATGTTTTTTTTGGACAGCAGTGGCTTCCTCTGTGGTATCCTCCAATGAAATCCATTCTTGTTTAGTGTTTTTTTACGTATCGTAGATTCGCTAACAGGGATGTTAGCATATGCCAGAGACTTTTGTAAGTCTTTAGCTGACACTCTAGGATTCTTCTTCACCTCATTGAGCAGTCTGCGCTGTTCTCTTGCAGTTATCTTTACAGGACAGTGCTGAACTTTCTCCATTTATAGACAATTTGTCTTACCGTGGACTGATTAACAGCAAGGCTTTTGGAGACACTTGTATAACCCTTTCCAGCTTTATGCAAGTCAACAATTCTTAATTGTAGGTCTTCTGAGAGCTCTTTCCAAATGTCAATTTCTATACTTTTAAAATAAATAGTAATACGTCCTAAAATAGTTATTACTTTATATTTCCCTTATGTCTACTTCATGTTTGGATCATTTTGTAAATGACATTTTCTTTTTTTGGGAAGTTAGAAGGCTTAGAAGTTTAGAAGCAAATCTTAAAATATTTAAGAAAATTTCCAAAACCCAATTTTTTAAAGGACCAGTTCAGTTATGAAGTCACTTTGTGGGACTTACATATTAGAAACCACCCATTAATCACACCATTTTAGAAACTACACCCCTCAGGAGTGTTAAACTCTGTCTTCCACTCATCCCCCTCTTAGATGCGAATCAGATTGTAGGCTCCCCTGAAATCCATTTTGGAAAACCATTTTGCACCCGCAATCTGATTAAAGAAGTCGGGAATAAGAGGAAGAGGATAGTGGTCTCAGATAGTTATCCTATTTTGTTAACGAAAATCTAGGCAAGAACGCAAACCCCCATCTTTCTTCTTCACAAAGAAGAACCCCGCAGCCACAGGTGAAGAAGAGGGTCTGATATGTCCTTTAGCCAGACTCTCGGAAATATAGTCCTTCATGGTTAGTCTTTCGGGGCCAGAAAAATTATATCACCTGTTTTTAGGTAACTTTGCTCCAGGGAGCAGGTTAACCGGACAATCATAAGGACGATGGGGTGGTAACTCCTGACACCCCTTCTCAGAGAAAACATCTTTAAAGTTGGACACAAATGCTGGTAAGGTTGTAATGGAGGTGGCTAAGCAACTGCTACTTAAGCAATTGTCCCTACAATGCTCACTCCACTCCAATATCTTCCTGGCCTGCCAATCAACAACAGGATTGTGCACTACCAACCAGGGAAGACCTAATACCATAGGAGTAGGAAGACTTTCAAGGACATAGCAAGAAATAAACTCATTATGGAGGGCTCCCACCTGAAGATGTATGTTATGTACAATGTGTGTCAGGTTCCCCTGAGTAAGAGCAGCTGAGTCGATAGCAAATATGGGGACTGATCTAGATAAAGGACTAAAAGACAAACCCAAAGTCCGAGCGAATCGGGCATCCACCATATTAACCCCAGCCCCACTGTCCAAAAAGACAGAGATTGTCTCAGTTTTATTATCCGAGACTACCATAGCTGGCAAAACAAACTAAGACATTCGTATGGAGGAGATGTATACACCCAAGTTGTCCCGAGTGGCTCTCCCTAGTTGCATAGGTTCGTCTGAGTCAGGACAAACTGACTCCTGCCTGAGAAAAGTCTCTGAAGGACAAGAACTGATCAGCCTATTCTTAAGGCGTCTATCAATTCTTATAAATAGCTACATGGGGCTTCAAGGGATATAGGAATATCATACAGCGCAAGCGCGTCTTTTACTTTCTCTGACAACCCCTGGCAAAACTGGTTCCTGAAAGCCATGGAATGACCCATTCCACAGAGTATCTGTGGCCCACCCTCGAAACTCGGAACAATAAACCCCTGCTGACCGATCTCCTTGCTGAAGCCGCCATAATCTAGACTCAGCTAGGGAGACCTTCCCATTTCCGTATGAAGGAGAGGACTCCCCTGCATAACTGAAACGGAACAGATCCGTTTTGCAGTCCATAGACTTATATTATGACGGAATAAATAACAGAATGCCTCTAAAGGCATTCGTTATGCATTCCGTCATAGAATTGCTTTATGGTCCGTGGTAATGAAATCCATAACGCAATTCACCTTTTACCAGTAAACAAAGCGTGAACGAATTTCAAAATATGAAATTCTATTATCTCTACACCCCATATGTGCTTGTAGCCTGCTGTATGGGTGCACGGCAGGCAAAAAGCAAAATATGGATTTTGTTGGCCTGAAATGGCAGACATGGATTTTGGGTGCCATGTCGCATTTAAAAAATTCCTGATTCCCAGAAATTAAAAACCCCAAGAAGTGACCCCATTTTGGAAAGTGCACCCAGTACGAACATTTTAAGGGGTGGAAAGGGCACTTTTGACCTAACAGGTGTTTCACAGAAATGAATATGTAGTGGTTGGTGAAAAGTGGATATGTAAGCTATGCGGACTAAATCAGAAATATAAGGTAATAGAATATACGTAGTAGTAGGATGCACAGGGCCACTAGTCACCAACCAGGGTGCTCACAGTCAAAGTAGTATCACCCCACTACTTAATAAGGCAAAATATATATGTAAAAGACTGGGCACACCTGAGGAAATTTGGTCACTCCGTTTAATAATTGAAGGTAATAGGCACATACATAAAAGGATGATTCACTAAGTAAAAATTCCAAAAAACGATCTACAGGGAGTGCAGAATTATTAGGCAAGTTGTATTTTTGAGGATTAATTTTATTATTGAACAACAACCATGTTCTCAATGAACCCAAAAAACTCATTAATATCAAAGCTGAATATTTTTGGAAGTAGTTTTTAGTTTGTTTTTAGTTTTAGCTATTTTAGGGGGATATCTGTGTGTGCAGGTGACTATTACTGTGCATAATTATTAGGCAACTTAACAAAAAACAAATATATACCCATTTCAATTATTTATTTTTACCAGTGAAACCAACATCTCAACATTCACAAATATACATTTCTGACATTCAAAAACAAAACAAAAACAAATCAGTGACCAATATAGCCACCTTTCTTTGCAAGGACACTCAAAAGCCTGCCATCCATGGATTCTGTCAGTGTTTTGATCTGTTCACCATCAACATTGCGTGCAGCAGCAACCACAGCCTCCCAGACACTGTTCAGAGAGGTGTACTGTTTTCCCTCCTTGTAAATCTCACATTTGATGATGGACCACAGGTTCTCAATGGGGTTCAGATCAAGTGAACAAGGAGGCCATGTCATTAGATTTTCTTCTTTTATACCCTTTCTTGCCAGCCACGCTGTGGAGTACTTGGACGCGTGTGATGGATCATTGTCCTGCATGAAAATCATGTTTTTCTTGAAGGATGCAGACTCCTTCCTGTACCACTGCTTGAAGAAGGTGTCTTCCAGAAACTGGCAGTAGGACTGGGAGTTGAGCTTGACTCCATCCTCAACCCGAAAAGGCCCCACAAGCTCATATTTGATAATACCAGCCCAAACCAGTACTCCACCTCCACCTTGCTGGCGTCTGAGTCGGACTGGAGCTCTCTGCCCTTTACCAATCCAGCCACGGGCCCATCCATCTGGCCCATCAAGACTCACTCTCATTTCATCAGTCCATAAAACCTTAGAAAAATCAGTCTTGAGATATTTCTTGGCCCAGTCTTGACGTTTCAGCTTGTGTGTCTTGTTCAGTGGTGGTCGTCTTTCAATATTGCACACCTTGTGCTTTTGGGCACTCCAGTGATGTTGCAGCTCTGAAATATGGCCAAACTGGTGGCAAGTGGCATCTTGGCAGCTGCACGCTTGACTTTTCTCAGTTCATGGGCAGTTATTTTGCGCCTTGGTTTTTCCACACGCTTCTTGCGACCCTGTTGACTATTTTGAATGAAACGCTTGATTGTTCGATGATCACGCTTCAGAAGCTTTGCAATTTTAAGAGTGCTGCATCCCTCTGCAAGATATCTCACTATTTTTGACTTTTCTGAGCCTGTCAAGTCCTTCTTTTGACCCATTTTGCCATAGGAAAGGAAGTTGCCTAATAATTATGCACACCTAATATAGGGTGTTGATGTCATTAGACCACACCCCTTCTCATTACAGAGATGCACATCACCTAATATGCTTAATTGGTAGTAGGCTTTCGAGCCTATACAGCTTGGAGTAAGACAACATGCATAAAGAGGATGATGTGGTCAAAATACTCATTTGCCTAATAATTCTGCACGCAGTGTATATATCATACATGCATGCACGTGTTTGCATGCATATATGTATATATATGCATGCGTCTCAACCCTTCCTCAACAATCCCCCTGTTGTCGGACTATATAATACGACAATATATTGGGGGAACGGGTTGAGATATATTTGCCCCCCCCTCAACCCCATCCTGGGTGGAAGTTCAGGAAGAACTGTAGTGCACACTGATCTTTAGGTACTTAGACATCCCTAATCCAGCTTCCTCCGACCTGCCCTTCACCGTAACCTACTCCTCCGTCCACAGGATACACCGTCTTCTTCTTGACATCTTTAGGATACCACACACCCACAGTCTCTCGGTTAACTGGCCTTTCTTTAACAGTCTTTTAGTGTCGGCCACCCCCACTTTGGAGTGACCACACCCCCACAGTCTCTCGGTAATTCTGCCGATCTTCAGGTATGGCCCGCCTCCAAGGAATCCAGAGCGGGTTCACCCTCGCAGTCTTTAACTGGCCTTTCTTTCGCAGTCTTTTAGTGTCGGCCACCCCCACTTTGGAGTGGCCACACCCCCACAGTCTCTCGGTAGTTCTGCCGATCTTCAGGTATGGCCCGCCTTCAAGGCATCTGGAGCGGGTTCACCCTCACAGTCTCAGTCCCAACTTTCTTCTATCCAACGTCTGTTTCCATCTTGATGGGTGCGGTTCTCCCATGGACAGATTAATAGGTCTTTACAAGGCAGGTCAAACTCTTAAGCGGTGATGTCATAGTACCTAAATTCTACTGCGGAGAACACCTCCGTCACACTACACCTCCAGCCCTTCCCTTAAGAACCTCACCGTTCCAGGGTTCAAGGTGGCAAATGGCAAACAAAGGATGCCTGTCCCTATCGTGACCTAACCTTATCCCCATTCACACAAAATACATGTCACATCCCTCCCAACACCACCAAATTCCATTAAATGTGTGTACCCATAGAGACTCATGCAACCTGGCATATCTCTACACCTCCACAGACACCAGTAGGTCGCAGACCCCCGTATCAATGGGAAACGACTATAGGATGCAAATGTGTACAGTCAAATATAGGCTGTCACACATTTGCACCTAGAGTGTCTATGGGTACACAATCGACCAAAATCAACAAATAAACAAAATCAATAAATACAATGTGCTATGGGGTTTCAGGGTAGTACAAGTTATACGTCCCTAGCCCTCATAGGAAACAAAGTGTCCATAAAATATTTGGCTACAGGAACAATGTTAGCGTTATGTCCTGAGCCTCCTCCTTCGGTTAGTTCGGTAAAGTTCTGTCTGGTTCTGGTGTATTTGGTCAATAAGTCCCTTGACCCTCCGATACACAGTCTAATGTAGATGACGATGACCAGAACCAGAAGAAGTTTCACTGGGTGAAACAAGTGATAGTAGCTCTTCCACCCGAACGTCTCCAAGTCTTCCTCCAGAGTCTGAGATAACGCTCCCGCTGGATTGTGGCACAGTCTTCCATCTCTAGAACACCTCTAGACAGAGGTCGCTTGGTTGCCAAAATCCAGTGGGATCCTCTGGAGCTTCACAAGAGTGTCAGGGGGAATAGCTGGCCTCTTCTGTGGCATCTCCTGGGTTTTTCTTCCGCTCCATATACAATCACACCTATGGCAGAAGAAAATACCAGGCGCTCCCGGGGGAATTTCTCCCCTAACAGTGCAATTAAATGTAAAAATTCCCATCACCAATACCTTTGACCCATGGGTAGAGAAAGGTATTGGGCTGCCCTTTATCTCACATGACCCCTCGTTATCCCAACACTGGTGTCTGAACACCCTACCTTCTGAGGATCGCGTCCTCTGCTACACATCCCTCTGCACCAACAGATAAGGATGGCCACCCTACTAGGTTAGGATAACTGGAGTTCTGTGGACAAAGCACCATCTTGTTATTGATGGCACCGCATCCCTGTCCACTCATGTGTACCCAGGCTGATTTCCCCCTGTGATCCTGTCTTGTGGAGGCCCGCAGAACCAATGGCATAGTCATGCCCTGGCTCCCCAGGACCCCACAACACAAGAACACAGTCCACACTCTGCTGCCAAACACTCTGCATCCAATCCCTATCAGAGCTGTGCTACCTGCTCGGACTAGAATTAAGTGCGCAGCACAACATTACACCAATGTTGTCTGTCCGCCCCAGTCCCCAGCGCAACACAGCCCTACCGAAAACCTTGAGCACAACAGTGTTATCTGTATCGATCCGAGACCCTGGCTGCCCAGAATAAAATCACATCATCCTTTGTGTAGGATTTCCCTTGTGAAATTATCTGCTCGCGAACCTATACGTTCTCGATCCACAGTATAACACTGTTCCACTCCAAGGGGACACAGAATGAAACACAAAACAGCAGACGGGACTTACAACACTACATAAATCAGGATGGTGGAACACATTCGTAGACAAGGACTACCACCATCAACATCAAGAAGAACGTACAAACAGATAATAAAAACACACAACATGGACATACACAGGGAACAAACTGTGTAACAAATAGTACAGGGGTGTCAAATGTTGCCTAGCCTAGCTTGGCCATTCTAACCCCTCAGCGCCTGATGAGTCATGTGTCGCTGAGAGGTAACTCCTTTATGGCCAAGCTGACTAGACCCCACTGCACAATTTGTTACCTGAATCCCATCATTGGACACATTGCAATTACTTGCACAATTCCTTGCAATGTGTCCTTTGTCCCCACACCTGTAGCACCTGATTGGGCTTACTGTCTTGTGTGTTTTGCAGTGCTTTGCTATATGACCCAAGCCACCACACACAAAACATTTGATGTTTGCCCGGCATGGCTTAGGTCCGTCCACACTGCAACCGCGCTCTCTGAATTGTTCCATCCTCAGGGAGGCACTTTTCACAATGTTTCTTTTCCCCAAAGTCAGGGAAAAATCTCTGTTAGTCTGGACAGGCTTGGTCTGGTGATTTGGCCTGTCACAGACTACACTCCCCCCTCTTTGCCCTCTTTACGGGAAAAGAAAGGGCCGGCACCAACTTGGTGATTACCTGTTGCATGCCAGTCATTATCTGGGAGCTTACAGCAACCTGAGCCTTCAATTGGGCTACCGTCACATCAGTAGAGGCAGTCTGCTCATTGAAGGCCTTGACTTCAGTATAAGACTGAGTCAACTTAGCCTCAATTTCCTCCTTCTGCCTCTGCAGCTCTACTAACTGTGACTCTAACCTAGCCACCTGCGCATCTCGGTCAACAGTAGACTGCACATTCTCTGCCAGCTGTGCCCGCAATGCCGAAACCTGGTCCGAATTACTGGTACAGCACTGGCGGTGAATGGCCGGAGGAATTGTCTCCGTTGACTGAGACACCAGCGCGACTTCTTTTGGCTTGCAGATGCTAACCTCAAATGTTTGCACAAGTTTGGCTAGCATCTGAAGCCATTTGGTGGCCTTGTTCAACACCATCCGTTTGTTCACACAGAGCTTGTCATAACTACAAGCCTGTGCCAACAAATCGGACCACAGCATTTCTGCTGACTTGTATGTGGTTGGGAGCATGGGGTTAAATGTGCTGTGTCTGCTCAAGTGTTGTAGTGTGGGGAAGTCCATACTCACCGTTTGATGAGCGTCCATCTTCTCCTTGGGGCCGTACCTCTTCGTCCTAGCAGCTGCTTGGAAGAAGTCCATTTTCCCGGATCGCTTCTTCCCGACCAGTCGGACTTGTACGCCGCTCCCACGAAGATGGATCTCCTTCAGTGACGTGTCCTCTTCTCCCTCGCAATCACTTGAGCGATGCAGTGACCGTGTAAAGCAAATAGCAAAATATTAGTTCACAGATAGACAATAGATTCTCTGCTAAAGACTTTGATCTGCGTTTGGTGCTGTGAGGTAGAGTCGCGTTACCTGTCCGAATTATCAGGTCCTAGACGCTCAGACCACTTACCGCGTCTCTCTTGCCTGATAATTGACAGTATAACCGACCTCTAGCCTCAAACAGCGTAAGGAAGAGTCGCGTTACCTGTCCGAATTATCAGGTCTTAGACGCTCAGACCACTAACTGCGTCTCTCTTGCCTGATAATTGACAGTGTAACCGACCTCTAGCCTCAAAACCAAACACAGATTTCGAAATCTAAGCAGTGGGCCTGGCTCGCCAATGTAAAGGGGGAATATTAATCACCAATATTTTTGCAAATATCAATCATTAATATTCATAAATGGGAGGGGCCGTCTATTGATGACTCCGCCCATTTATACCTTTATATAATAATAACAATACAATACTTTCGCTATGCGACTCCGCCCATTTATACATTTATATAATAATATTAATATACTTTGCCTTTACCTCACGCTACACTTGCTGCATGCGCCTTACTAACTCGCTACCGCTAACAAGTACACGCTACACAAAGGGTATAAATATAACGGTATTTATTAAATCCTAATACACTAAGCACGCAATGCACTAACAATACACAGCACTACAAATATAGAATCCTAAACTACACTACACAATCCCAAGTTCCACCCATCAACTATCTATACAGTTCACACATACAAGTATATAACAACCCACCCCACCTGACTATATACTATCCCTATGGGGTACGACGAGGGTTAACGGTGGTCTTACTGGGGTGTAAGCAGACCACAAAACACAAATACAGTAATAGGGGTGAGATACAGTGGGGGGTCATCAGGGCTACACAGTAATGCAAGGGTTAACACCCTGCAAGTGTTCCCAAGGGGATCAGGGACACGACAATAATATCCAGGGGAGTAGGGGGTTTGGAACCAGGGGTGTGGGGGTTAATCAGGGGAGGTGGTGTAGGGATAGGGGTTTGGACTCAGGGGTTACCAGGGGTAAGGGTTAATCAGGGACCAGGGGTATAGGGGTTTGGGACACAGGGGTTACCAGGGGTAAACAGGGGAGGTGGTATATCGTTGGTATAAGAAGAGGGGGATACTCAGTCTTAGATGCTCGTTCATCTAGGGTGATCCTCGCTCCAAAAGGGGGGAGACCGCTCCGTCCCCCTGAACGCCGATCGTCCTCTCCTCTCAGAGGGGGTGGGGGGTCCGGTCCTCTCCTGAGCGCAGGATGCGCTCCTCTTCAAGGTGGGGGGGTCCCGATCCTAACTGCTTGAGTGCCGGGCCGCCGGATATTTATCCCCGGCGGCCCGCACTCCCGCGCCGCCCACCAGGGGGCGCGCGCGCGCCCATCCGAGCCACGAGAGCCGGCGCAGCGATATGACGTCACTGCGCCGGCCCGCGTGCTCACATCGGGGGACGCGCTTCTGGCAGACAGGCGGGAGAAGCCTTTGATCTCCCGCCTGCTGCACCTAGCATTCCGGACAGTGCGATAGTAATCGCACTGTCGGAATGCGCATAATAGAAGGAGGGGAGGCTTCTCCCCTTCTTCTATCATGTGTAATTATCTCCAGCGGCGCTGGAGATAATTACAACAAAGGGCTCAGATTCTGTTGAATCTGAGCTCTTTGTATGCATCAGGATGACCGGACCCTTGTCCGGTCATTCTGATGCAATTAGCCAGATTGCATCGGTGTGAATGCTTGGGGCACATTCACACCGATGCACCTGGTTTCAGGTGTAGGAGAGGGAATATTGTAAAATATACATGCGTATGGATGCTTGGGGCACATCCATACACATGTATACATCAATATTAGGGACATCTAAAAGGGGCACAGATTATATAAGGGGGCACAGGCCCCTACATTATAAGGGGGCACAAGCCCCTACATATATTAAAAGGGGTCACATGTATCCCACAGGGGCCTCCATGAGCCCCTGTGGGCCACTAAGGGCAGATGTGCGCAGATGCTGGGAACATCCGCGCACATCCTCCTATAACGTGATTAATGCATGCATATATATCATACATGCATGCACGTGTTTGCATACATATATGTATATATATGCATGCGTCTCAACCCTTCCTCAACACACAGGCCAGGTTTTTCAGGGCAGGTTTCGCAGTGGTAGATGGTGTCTTTCCTTATTCCCCTTTTGGAACACACCCTGCATCTTTTTTGGGTCCTTCCCTTCCTTGCAGTCTGGCGGACTTGAACTGGAAAATGTTGCCCTGGTACAACACGGGCAGCATGACTTTCAGAAGTACTGGGACCCTCCCCTGCCTGGCTTTGAAAAGTTAGGGCCTTGATAACCACCTCTTGGAACTGAAGGAAAGTTCCTGTGTGGCCTGCAGATTGAAATACCACTTATGCCTTGCACATTGCCATCTGTACAATGTGTCCGGCCAGCTTTTTGTACCACACTTTCGTTTTTCGTGTGGAATTGTAAGGCTTCAGAAGCTGATCTGAAAGATCAACCTCCCCATGTGCCTGTTGTAATCAAAGATGCAAACTGGTTTGGGGGTAGTGGTTGTGGTACCTCGTACAGGAGCAGGGGAGCTGGCGTTAGTGTGAATGGTGGTCAGTACAAGGACGTCCCTCTTGTCCTTGTGCTTAACCACCAGCATGTTCTCATGGAGGAGAGCCCTACTTTCACCCATTCTCAGTGGTTGCCCTACCAGGGATCTAGGGAGGCCTCTCAGATTTTTGCGCACTGTGCCACAAGCCACAGTACCTCTGGCAGTTAGGGATATGAATAGGGGTATGCTGGTATAATAGTTATCCACATAGAGGTGGTAACCCTTATCCAGCAGTGGGTGCAGTAAGTCCCACACGATCTTCCCACTAACTCCTAGGACGGGGAGGCATTCTGGGGGTTCTATCCGGGAATCTTTCCCTTCGTAAATGCGGAACTTGTGGGTGAACCCGGAGCTACTCTCACAAAGTTTGTAAATCTTAATGCCATACCTAGTTCATTTGCTAGGCAGGTACTGACGGAATCTAATCCTTCCTTTGAAAAGTAATAGGGACATTTTTATCAGGGGTGTACACCTCAGCAAACCTGGTGTTAAAGTGGTCAAGGACAGGCCTAACCTTGAACAGATGGTCAAATGTTGGGTCGTTATGGGGTGGGCACTGTGCATTGTCGTTTTAGTGTAGGAATTTCTGAATTGACTCAAATTGCTTCCGGGTCATTAAATTTACAAAATCTTCAGAGAAGAAGATTTTGAAAATATCTAGGTCAGTGAAGCCCACACTATCTACAGTCAGGTCCATAAATATTGGGACATCGAAACAATTCTAACATTTTTGCCTCTATACACCACCACAATTGATTTGAAATGAAACGAACAAGATGTGCTTTAACTGCAGACTGTCAGCTTTAATTTGAGGGTATTTACATCCAAATCAGGTGAACGGTGTAGGAATTACAACAGTTTGCATATGTGCCTTCCACTTGTTAAGGAACCAAAAGTAATGGGACAGAATAATAATAAGGCTTGAGAAAGGCTCATGCTTGAGCCGAAACGTCGCTTTTGCCACCAAATGGGTGAATAAAAACAAACTTCTCTGAAGAAACGCTTGGAGTGCAGTCCAATTTTTATTCTCTATAAGTGGGTAAGCACCTTTTACCATACTTGGACATTGCACCCGTCTATTTTCCATACTCTTCTAGGGTGGTGCTGCCAGTGGTTTTTTTCCTATATATATATATATATATATATATATATATATAACACTACACGAAGAAAAAAAAATCTGCACTGTAAACTGAGCAGACCGTTCAGAAAAATGGATGTTTCTGATCAGCGCTCAGCAGGTGCAGGACGAACGCACACGGATATTATGTGCGCGCAAAAATCTACACTAACACTACCTAAAATTGATTTCTATGTAACACAAAATATTTTTTTTTCACAAAAAAAAAGAAAACTGAGCACAAAAGTGACCAGTAAATTTTTTTTTTACTTATTGGTGCTTAAGGTTGCAGAACGCACGCAAGCTGATGTTTGGTGCGTCCGTGCAGACACTGCAGTATAAAAATTTACTGCAGATACAAAAAAAAGAACACTAGCTAAAAATTTACATATATATATAAGCTTCTAAGTATTACTTAAAAAAAATATATATATCAGTGAGCCCAGGTGGTAAACAGTGAAGTACGAGTGCTTGGCGTTTACAGCTCACACACTGAAAAAGTAATGCAGGGCAGAAAAAAAAAAAAGACAGATAAAAGTGACAAAAAAGGTCAAAATTTGTTCGCCATAGGCAAAATCGGACGGGGGGGGGGGGATTGGAGGCGGGGATAAGGATTAGGGCTTGGGATTAGGGCTTCTGCTGCAAAAAAAAAATAATTAATCACTGTGGCAGATGGTACAAGATGTTCTTCTTCTTTTCTTTTTTACACAGGTACCAGTAAGCAGTGGTGGTGAACCACAAGTCCCAGCAGGGCAGATACAGCACAGAGGGGCACAGGCCCACTCTGCATGCAGTCTCCAGCTAGAATGGCTGCATGCAGAGGTATTCTTCCAGTTCCCTCTGCTGCTGTAGTGCTGCCATTGGCTGGGGCGTTATTCAGCACCGGTCACCTCCAAATGATTCCCTCCCCCCCCCCCCCCGGCAACTCCATACTGCTTCCAGCGCTGCGATGTGCGGAAAAACGTCATGCTGCCCTTACCCGGCATGGATGCCTGCCGGTAAGAGTAGCCATAGTGCCCCAATTCCCCCGCAATCTCCTTCCAGAACCCAGCGGACCTTGCACCGTGCATATACGACGCTGGTCCTTAAGTCACGTCCAGCTGCGCCGTATATGTACGCCGCGGGTCCTTAAGGGGTTAATGTTATGTCGTTGTTTCCCTGGAATACCCCTTTAAACTGACCATGCACATTACAGTATTTTTATACAATCTTATGCCATCGTACTGAACAGAAATGTCCGGTGGTGCAGCGCTGTGTTCGCTTCTAATTTTTCCCTGCAGAGCAGCGCTCTCATCCACTTGGCTGCACAGGAGCTGTGGCAGTGGGTGCAGTGCAGTGGGAAAAATAATGAAGACAAAGCGTTACAGCAGCCCTGCATCCTCTTTATTCTCAGCATTAGGCCTCATGTACAGGGCCGTGTTTTGTTTTATGCAAATTGCAGATCCGCAAAACATGGATCCCTGCTTTTCCCCCCCTTATTTAACGGACAAGAATAGGACGTTCTATGTTTTATGCAGGGCAGCGGAATGGACGTGCAGATGTGGACAGTGATGGCCAGTTGACTGGGAGCAGGCAGTTCCGAGAACAGCCGCCGGGGGCCTTCATCTGGCTGTTCTGGGAACTGCCTGCTCTCGGTGACCGCATTTGTTTCAGACCGGCTCGCGCACAGGCACAGGTAAGGACTTACCTGTGCATCGCCGGACTTGTGAGCTAAGATGGCAGCTCGCATGTGTTCGCTGGCGAACACTGCGAACTGGCCATCACTGGATGTGGACAGCACATAGTGTGCTGTCCGCATCTTTTGCTGTCCCACTGAAATAAATGGGTCCGCAACCGATCCACAAAAAATACGGAACGGATCCAGACCAAACATACAGTCATGTGCATGAGCTCTTAGTCCATGTCTGGACCGCAATTTTTATGGCTCGCACGTGGACCCATTCATTTCTATGTCATCTGCGGCAGTTCCGCAAATTATAGAACATGTCTTATTCTTGGGAGTTTTGCAGCTAAGAAAAGTCAGTTCTAGCAGGAAAATGCGGGATGCACACGGCCTGTATCTGTATTTTGTAGCTCTGTGGTTTGCAGACCGCAAAATACATACCGTCATGTGCATGACGCCTGTCACCCACTAATCATACGGTCATGCCACAGTGATGGAAAACCCCTTATCACTGAGGTGCAGCATTCACACTGGACCACTGCAGACAAGCCACAATTCAGACAATTAGCTCCTATTTATTTAGAGCTGATTAGAGGCCGGATTATTTACTGTAGTTTTTATTCCTGAATGCAGGACTAGGAAATGATTTCTAAAAAGTTTAGCACACAATGGTCAGCGACAATTACTGCATTTATACAATAGATGAACACCGGACATCTAAACACAAATGTTAATCTACTGTAGATTGCTTATCATATGCTACTGCTTGTCTACATGGCCACGTTAGCATTGACACAAAGCAAATTAATCCCCGAGCTGTGATATTGTGGTGTTTGTGGAAATGAAGTCTCCGGGTACGGCAGATATCTGTCAGTCTTCTTTTTCTTGCAGACGGTTTGGTTGCTTGTATAATCATTTTGGGCGTCATCAAACAGCAATATACCTAAATTAGGCGGATTTAGGGTTCAAATTGCGACACAAAGGTCCTTTGCACTGCAATCTGCGACTTCTCCATGCTCACACCAGGTCTAACAAATGGGGTGTGTCGTTGGCGGGAACGGGCAGCAGTCCTGTCTGATTTACCATTTTCTACGCCTGTTTTAAGCAGAGAAGATAGTCTAAATGTAAGACAGCTAGGAAGGTGGCTTCCATTACGGAGCGAAAATTGATCCGCCGGAGTTATGTAGAGGCTCGCACCTCTTCATAAGTCCGGCGGATCCACCGCCAGGTATAGGTGTCTAAACACTATCTTAATAAATGTTCCCCTCTATCCTTACTATGAGGCTACATGCACACAAATGTATTTTGTTTCCGTGTCCGTTCCGTGTTTTTTGCAGATAGGATGCAGGCCCATTCATTTCAATGGGTCATCAAAAAATGCGGACAGCAGACCGTGTGCTGTCCGCATCAGTATGTCCGTTCCGTAGCCCCGCAAAAAAAATAGAACATGTCCTATCCTTGTCCGTTTTAGGCATTGTTACAATGGATCCGCAAAAAAAAAAAACGGAGCGCATACGGATGTTTTTTTTGGGCGGATCCGCAATTTGAGGACCGCAAAACACATACGGTCGTGTGCATGTAGCCTAAGGATTCACATGACCGTATTGTTCATCCATGTGCTCTCTTGCATTTTTTGCAGAGAGCACACTGACCCATTGATTTCTATGTGGCAGTGCACACATTCATTTTTTTGTGGATCCGTGCGCCTGTTTTGCAAATTATAGAACATTCCCTATTCTGATCCACGTTGTAGACTAGAATAGCCTCTTGATGGGATTGAGAAACATGCGCACTTGAAAACTATACTTATTTTGCAGATCTGTTTGCGGACTGGAATACAGACATGGCTGTGTGCATGAAGCCTAAGGCCCCTTTCACACGGGCGAGATTTCCACGCGGGTGCAATGCGAAGGTGAACGCATTGCACCCGCACTGAATCCGGACCCATTCATTTCTATGGGGCTGTGCATATGAGCTGTGATTTTCATGCATCACTTGTGCGTTGCGTGAAAATCGCAGCAAGCTCTATTTTGTGCGTTTTTCACTCAACGCAGGCCCCATAGAAGTGAATGGGGCTGTGTGAAAATCGCAAGCATGTGATTTTCACGCACGGTTGCTAGGAGACGATCGGGATGGAGACCCGAACATTATTATTTTCCTTTATAACATGGTTATAAGGTAAAATAATAGCATTCTGAATACAGAATGCATAGTACAATAGGGCTGGAGGGGTTAATTTTTTTAAATAATAATTTAACTCACCTTAATCCACTTGATTGTGCAGCCCGGCTTCTCTTCAGTCTTCATCTTTGCTGTGCACAGAAAAAGGACCTGTGATGACGTCACTGCGCTCATCACACGGTCCATCACATGATCCATCACCATGGTAGAAGATCATGTGATGGACCATGTGATGAGCGCAGTGATGCCATCAAAGGTCCTATTCCTCAAAGAAGAAAACAGAAGAGAAGCCGGGCTGCACGAACAAGTGGATTAAGGTGAGTTAAATTATTATAATTTTTTTTTAACCCCTCAAGCCCTATTGTACTAAGCATTCAAAATGCTATTATTTTCCCTTATAACCATGTTATAAGAGGAAATAATACAATCTACACAACCTTGAACCCAAACCTGAACTTCTGTGACGAAGTTCGGGTCTGGGTACCACATTCAGTTTTTTAGCACGGGCGTGCAAAACACATTGCACCCGCGCGATAAAAACGGAACGCAATCGCAGTCAAAACTGACTGTAATTGGGTACCTACTCGCACGGGTTTGCCGCAACGCATCCGGACCTTATCCGGACACGCTTGTGTGAAAGAGGCCTAAGAGTATGACAACACAGCATAGTTGAGATGCAGCCACAGTGTGGTCCAGCACTGCGTGGCCGTACAAGCCACATTGGGCTCTAATTAAACTAATTAGGATCGCACTGTTTAGTCGGTTTCCATTGTTAGGGCTCATGCACACGGTCGTTACCGTATTGCGGCCCGCATACAGTGGGTCCGCAATACACGGGCACTGGCCGTGTGCACCCGCATCACGGATGCAGACCCATTCACTTGAATCGGTACGCAATCCGGGAGAGCATTGGGGTGCGGAACGGAAGCACGGATCGGAAGCACTACGGAGTGCTTCAGTGGTGTTTCTGTCCATGCCTCCGCACCGCAAAAAAATAGAACATGTTCTATTTTTTTACACTGCAGACGGATCACGGACCCATTCAAGTTGATTGGGTCCCGATCCGTCCTGGCCGCCGGCACGGATGTTGTGCGTGCATTGGGGACCGCAAATTGCTCATGTACAACGGCCGTGTACATGAGCACTTGGCGGCGTGGTATTGCGGGTGCCGTGTGGCCCTTAACAGTAAAAACCAACTAAACAGAACGATCCGAATTAGCTTAATTAGAGCCTGCTGTGATCCATATGGCTGTGTGGTACTCAACCGCAGCTTGGCCACGCAATTGCGCAGCGTGGTTTACTCTCAGACTACCTTAAAGGGGTTGTCCAGCTCCGTTTGTGAGTGTAATCCTCCGTTCTGGACCCTGCTGGTCTTGCAGGAGCGCACAACATTATACTGATTGATAATGCTATGTGCCTCTGCGTGACCTTTTTACTACAGAATCATACTGGCAGCTTTATGTCACTATGACCCTGTAACAATAAGGTCATGCAGAGGCACATAGCATTATCAATCATGATAATGCTGTGCGCTCCTGCAAGACCAGCAGGGTCCAGAACGGAGGATCACGCTCCCAAACGGAGCGTGATTCCCACAATGGACTCGTTCGTTTGAAAGAGCCCTTATAGAATTTTTTATTATGCCTCATCTAATCTGTTCTCCGCTGCTTGATTCCAGAGCCGATACTCAATTCAGCGAATCTTCCTGTCCCCGGCCTGTAAACTTCCAGACTTCAGCGGTGATGTGTCTCCAAATGGCATGTAACTGCTGGATTACTGACCCTTGGGCACCCTTGACACCACTGAGGCCAATAATTGGCTTTAGCAGCCCATGTGACCCCCATTTGGAAGTTTAAAGGCCAGAAGCCAGAACCTCGGTGCTGGATCTGGGCAGCGGGAAGGCGGTGAATGGATTTGATATATTTTTTAAGTGGAACACATTTGAGGGCAAAATGATAAAAATCATGTAAAGTACACCTTTAAAGGTACCCATACAGTGGGGAAAATAGGCGATTTTGCAAGTTTTCCCACCTACAAAGAATGGAGAGGGCTGTAATTTTTATTATAGGTACTGTAATGACCGGCGTCACGCACAGGGAGGAAAAAGGGAAAGCCCTGCCCAAGGGAGAGGGAAAGGTGGTGACCCCTAACTCACCTTGCGGCTGGCACCTGACTGCCCTGACGTCCCTAGACGGGTTCCTCACCCGTGCGGCGATCACGTGCCTAAACCCTGGCTTTCCCTAAAATGAGCCCTAGATAGTGAACGGGCCGGTGGGATCACTAGTCCGCACCACTGTCACTAAGAGGGAAACACCAGGGAGAGGACAGACAAAACAGACAAACACATACACCCAGGTGGGCGACCACAAAGGTCCAACAGGGATCCGGAGGGTAGCGTTCTGGACCAACTACCAGAGAACGCAGCAACACAGCTCCAGAGGGTCAGAATAGATGTTCAGGCAGGAAGCTCTATATCTGGCAACCAGAGAAGTGTGAGAGGGGAATATAAGGAGGTTTGGGAGTGCTGGATAAGGAACAGCTGAGGAGAAAGAGCTACGGATCCCTGAGTGAGCCAAAAGGGTTTGCAAAGCAAACCCAGAAAGCTACCATAAGGAAACAGCCCTATCTTACATAGAGCGTGCAGCCAACCGCTGCGACTTCCTGACCCCGGGTATAACGGAGTCAGGCGTGGTTCTTAACACCCTCGTGACAGTACCCCCCTCTCTACGAGGGGCCTCCGGACACTCAGGACCAGGTCTCTCAGGATGAGAGGCATGAAAAACCCGAACTAGCCTGTCGGCGTTTACCTCAGACGCAGGAACCCACATTCTTTCCTCGGGACCGTAACCTCTCCAATGCACCAGATATTGAAGAGAGCGGCGGACCCGACGAGAATTAACAATTTTGGATATCTGAAATTCTAGATTACCATCCACGACAACAGGAGGGGGTGGCAGCGGTTACGGTTCTAGAGGTGGAACATATTTTTTGAGTAACGACTTATGAAAAACATTATGGATTTTAAAAGTCTGAGGTAACTCCAGGCGAAAAGCCACGGGGTTGATGATGGCTACAATTTTGTAAGGGCCAATAAACCTAAGACCCAGTTTCCAAGAGGGAACCTTCAATTTAATATTCCTAGTAGACAACCACACATAGTCATTCACTCCTAGGTCCGGACCTGGCGACCGTCTCTTATCAGCCATGCATTTGTATTTACCTCCCATATTTTTCAAGTTAGCTTGCACCTTCTGCCATACCGATGAAAGAGATGACGAAAACCGTTCCTCTTCGGGAACCCCAGAAGACCCCCCCTCTTTGAAAGTACAGAATTGGGGATGAAAACCATATGCACCAAGAAATGGTGACTTGCCAGTGGATTCCTGACGACGATTATTTATGGCAAACTCAGCTAACGGTAAATATGATGACCACAACTCTTGGTTTTCAGACACAAAACATCTTAGATATGTCTCAAGGTTTTGGTTGGTACGCTCAGTCTGTCCATTCGACTGAGGATGGAAAGCTGAGGAAAAGGACAAGTGTACCCCCAAACGGGAACAAAAAGCTTTCCAAAATTTAGAAATAAACTGGGTACCCCGATCCGAAACAACATCAGAGGGGACCCCGTGAAGCTTCACGATTTCACTGACGAATACCTGAGCAAGAGTCTTAGCATTAGGTAGTGGGTAACGCAATGAAGTGTACCATTTTGCTAAACCTGTCCACTACTACCAAAATAACAGTTTTACCCGCAGACAAAGGTAAGTCAGTGATAAAATCCATTGACAGATGTGTCCACGGTCTATTGGGAATGACGAGTGGTAATAGAGACCCTGCAGGACGTGTATGTGAAACTTTTGAGCGCGCACAGGTAGAACATGAAGACACTAAATCCAATACATCCTGACGCAACCTTGGCCACCAAAAACGACGAGACAATAGCTCCAAGGTTGCTTTACTACCCGGGTGCCCAGCAAGTGCTGAATTATGATGTTCCTTTAATAATTGGAAACGTAGGTTCAACGGTACAAACAATTTCTCTGAGGGGCAAGAGACCGGCGCGTCCCCCTGGGCCTCTAACACCTTCCCCTCCAGAACAGAGTGTACCGCAGAAACAACCACTCCTCTTTGAAGAATGGGCACCGGATCACTCACATTACCCCCTCCAGGGAAACAACGAGATAGTGCATCAGCCTTGGTATTCTTTGCCCCAGGACGATAGGTAATCACAAAGTTAAACCTGGTAAAAATTAGTGACCACCTAGCCTGTCTAGGGGTTGAGACGCTTAGCTGATTCGAGGTACAGAAGATTTTTGTGGTCCGTAATCACAGTGACGGGGTGGACTGCCCCCTCTAAAAAGTGACGCCACTCCTCAAACGCAAGTTTAATAGCTAATAGTTCCCTATTGCCAATATCGTAGTTCTTTTCTGCTGCAGATAGTTTTTTAGAAAAGAAAGCACAAGGACGCCATTTGCCAGGAGACGGACCCTGAGACAGCACTGCCCCCACTCCCACCTCTGACGCATCGACTTCAACAATAAAAGGCTGAGAGACATCAGGTTGGACTAGTACAGGTGCTGAGGTAAACCTCTCTTTTAGAGAGGAAAAAGAAACTTTAGCGGCGTCAGACCATTTAGAAAAATCAGTCCCCTTCCTAGTCATGTCAGTAAGGGGTTTTACAATAAGTGAATAATTTTTTATGAATTTCCTATAGAAATTCGCGAAGCCCAAGAACCGTTGTAGTGCTTTGAGGTTCTCAGGAAGATCCCAATGTAAAATTGCCTGGACCTTCCTAGGATCCATACGGAAACCTGAAGCAGATAAAAAATAACCTAGGAATTGTATCTCCTGAACGGCGAAGACACATTTTTCAATTTTAGCATATAATTTATTCGTCCGTAGGACCTGCAGTACTTGTCTGACATGCACCTCATGTGTTCTCAGATCAGACGAATAAATTAAAATATCATCTAGGTATATTACCACAAACCTGCCGATTAGATGACTAAAAATGTCATTAACGAAATGTTGAAAGACGGCAGGAGCATTGGTCAGACCGAAAGGCATAACTAGATTTTCATAATGCCCCTCAGGGGTGTTAAAAGCTGTCTTCCACTCATCCCCCTCCTTAATCCGAATCAGATTGTAGGCCCCCCTAAGATCAAGTTTGGAGAACCACCTAGCACCCGCAATCTGGTTAAACAGGTCAGGAATGAGAGGAAGAGGGTATGGGTCTCGGATGGTTATCCGATTTAATTTGCGAAAATCTAGGCAAGGACGCAGGCCCCCATCTTTCTTTTTAACGAAGAAAAACCCTGCAGCCACGGGTGAAGAAGAGGGTCTGATGTGTCCCTTAGCCAAGCTCTCGGAGATATAATCTTTCATGGCTTGTCTCTCTGGACCCGAAAGATTATATAACCTGGTCTTGGGTAATTTTGCGCCGGGAATAAGGTTAACCGGGCAATCATAAGGACGATGAGGTGGTAACTTCTGACAACCCTTTTCAGAAAAAACATCCTCAAAATCCGAAATAAATGTAGGTAGGGTAGTTATGGAGGCGACTAAGCAATTGCTATTTAAGCAATTTTCTCTGCACTGCTCACTCCACTCCAATATCTCCCTGGCCTGCCAATCCACCACTGGATTGTGCGCTACCAACCAGGGAAGACCCAGCACTACCGGAGTGGGAAGCCCCTCCAGAACATAACATGAAAGCATCTCGTTATGGTGGTCCCCTACCCGAAGGTGTAAATTATGAACAATGTGGGTGAGGTTTCTCTGAGACAGAGGAGCAGAATCAATAGCGAATATGGGAATAGGTCTCTGTAGCGTACAGAGAGACAAACCCATAGTGCGGGCAAAATGGGCATCTATCAAATTTACCCCTGCTCCACTGTCTAGAAAGAAAGTAATAGTCTCCGTCTTATCACCAAAAACAATAACCGCTGGCAACACAAATTGCGATGTACGTATGGAGGAAACGTATACCCCCCGGCTGACATCCTCCACACAGCCTGGGGTTAGTAGTTTTCCGACGGTCTTTTGTTTCTGAGGAAAGAAGGACAGACATTAATGAAATGACCCCTCTCCCCACAAAAAAACAAACCCCACGCCTACAGCGAGCCTCAGGAGGACGGACCTGACGAGTAGTTCCTCCTAGCTGCATAGGCTCGTCTAAGTCCGTACAGACTAACTGCTGCTTGGGAGGGGTTACCAATTGCTCCAGTTTTTTCAACCTGTCCCTAAGGCGTCTATCTATTCGGATAGAAAGGGACATAACCGCATCAAGGGAAAAGGGGGTCTCATATAATGCAAGCGCATCCTTAACCCTTTCGGATAACCCAGAGCAGAACTGACTCCTGAGAGCCGGGTCGTTCCATTGGGTATCCGTAGCCCACCTACGGAATTCAGAGCAATACTCCTCTACCGGCCGCTCTCCTTGTAAGAGTCTCCGTAATCATGATTCAGCCAGTGCGACTCGGTCAGGGTCGTCATATGAGACCCAAGGCCCCGAAAAACTCATCCACTGACCGAAGAGCCTGGGAATCAGTAGGTAAAGAGAACGCCCAGGACTGCGGGTCCCCCTGCAGCAGGGAAATAACAACCCCCACCCGCTGTTCTTCATTACCAGAGGAGTAAGGGAGCAGTTTAAAATATCATTTACAGGCCTCACGGAATGTCAAAAACTTGTCCCTTCCCCCAGAAAATCTGTCAGGGAGAGGGACCTTGGGTTCCGCAACAACCTGGTTACCAGTAGCAACTGCTGGGCTTGCGGTCAGTTGTAATTGCTGCTGTTGCTGGAGGACCGACGCCTTCAATCCTGCCACCTCCAAAGACAGGCCATGAAATTGTTTGGACAGAGCAGCAATTTGATCCATACTGGATTCTAAGTAGGTAAAAAAAAAAATTTTTTTTTTTTTAACCTACACAAAATAAGGGCCAGATATAATGTAATGACCGGCGTCACGCACAGGGAGGAAAAAAGGGAAAGTCCTGCCCAAGGGAGAGGGAAAGGTGGTGACCCCTAACTCACCTTGCGGCTGGCACCTGACTGCCCTGACATCCCTAGACGGGTTCCTCACCCGTGCGGCGATCGCGTGCCTAAACCCTGGCTTTCCCTAAAATGAGCCCTAGATAGTGAACGGGCCAGTGGGATCACTAGTCCGCACCACTGTCACTAAGAGGGAAACACCAGGGAGAGGACAGACAAAACAGACAAACACATAGGAGAAAGAAGGTCCCGGAGACAAATAGAGTTCCTCTATCAGCTTTCCTTTAATATTCACATAAAGTTGACAGACGTCACCACCCTCCACATGACATAATATTGACGCGTTTCGGGTAGACACCCTTAGTCGTAACACCATGTCAAGTGTGGCCTTTCTATTTAAAAGGAGTCAGAGATTCCTCCACCCACCGCGGGGAAGGAATCAGTCACTCCATAGGTTGCCACACACCTTGACACACCCTTTAGTTTCTTGCATCTATTACTGATATAATTGGCAACACTCTGTGTGAACATTGACCCGAGCGTATTAACCCCGGCAATACCGAGGCACTCGCTCGACGTCAAAAGCCGCACTGTGTGACCATACCATCATATTTTAAAACCGCATAATATACATGTTCAATCCCAATACATAAAGTGAAACAAAAAATAACATAAAAAAATGACGTCCAGCATTACAACACATTGTAACTCGTTGTGTTCTAGCAAATAGTGTCAAAAATTGCACAACGAGTTAACAATGTGTTTTAAAGAAATATAAATAAAAATAACACCAAAGACAATCCATTGCGGCCGGCAGATTCCAGAGTGGGACAACATCGGTAGCAATCATGATATATATACATGTGACCTTGGTAAATACATGGTTTGCAGTAGGAAATAATTACTGCAATATTATTAGAATTTTCTAATTGCTGAGTTGCCCACTGAGAGAAAAAACGCTCCGTCTGACTGCGGTTCTGGAGCTTGATGAGTAGATGAACAGAGATGTGTACTGAAAATGAAAAAAATGAAAGAGGTAAGTTGTGAAGACTCATGTATCCTCCTTTAATTTTTTACATGTTTCCTTATGTGACCATATTGTCAGCAGTGAACATTTGTCATTTATTTTAGCAGCTTGGTTGATCACTGATAGACATAGGTCAATTCTTTTCTCAAATTCAGACCCGCTGGAGTTCTGGTTGCAAGTCTGAAGATCCAGTAGGCTTCCCTAAGAAGGATTTTCTTTCGGTAATCTCCGCCCCTTTTAGGGGCCAAAACACGTTCAATAGCATAGGCTTGGAAATATGACACTTGACGTGCATGTGTTTTTATAAAGTGCCTAGCTATGTTTGAGATGTTTAAAATGTTGGGATTATTAATATAGTTTAGATGTTCTAGGATGCGGTTTTTAAACCTGCGGGATGTGCTGCCTATATACATCAGATCACAAAACGTGCATTTGATTATATAAATAACACCCTCCGTGTTACAGTTTATATAACTACGGATGGGGTATTTGCACGTGTGGTCCGAATACCCCATCCGTAGTTATATAAACTGTAACACGGAGGGTGTTATTTATATAATCAAATGCACGTTTTGTGATCTGATGTATATAGGCAGCACATCCCGCAGGTTTAAAAACCGCATCCTAGAACATCTAAACTATATTAATAATCCCAACATTTTAAACATCTCAAACATAGCTAGGCACTTTATAAAAACACATGCACGTCAAGTGTCATATTTCCAAGCCTATGCTATTGAACGTGTTTTGGCCCCTAAAAGGGGCGGAGATTACCGAAAGAAAATCCTTCTTAGGGAAGCCTACTGGATCTTCAGACTTGCAACCAGAACTCCAGCGGGTCTGAATTTGAGAAAAGAATTGACCTATGTCTATCAGTGATCAACCAAGCTGCTAAAATAAATGACAAATGTTCACTGCTGACAATATGGTCACATAAGGAAACATGTAAAAAATTAAAGGAGGATACATGAGTCTTCACAACTTACCTCTTTCATTTTTTTCATTTTCAGTACACATCTCTGTTCATCTACTCATCAAGCTCCAGAACCGCAGTCAGACGGAGCGTTTTTTCTCTCAGTGGGCAACTCAGCAATTAGAAAATTCTAATAATATTGCAGTAATTATTTCCTACTGCAAACCATGTATTTACCAAGGTCACATGTATATATATCATGATTGCTACCGATGTTGTCCCACTCTGGAATCTGCCGGCCGCAATGGATTGTCTTTGGTGTTATTTTTATTTATATTTCTTTAAAACACATTGTTAACTCGTTGTGCAATTTTTGACACTATTTGCTAGAACACAACGAGTTACAATGTGTTGTAATGCTGGACGTCATTTTTTTATGTTATTTTTTGTTTCACTTTATGTATTGGGATTGAACATGTATATTATGCGGTTTTAAAATATGATGGTATGGTCACACAGTGCGGCTTTTGACGTCGAGCGAGTGCCTCGGTATTGCCGGGGTTAATACGCTCGGGTCAATGTTCACACAGAGTGTTGCCAATTATATCAGTAATAGATGCAAGAAACTAAAGGGTGTGTCAAGGTGTGTGGCAACCTATGGAGTGACTGATTCCTTCCCCGCGGTGGGTGGAGGAATCTCTGACTCCTTTTAAATAGAAAGGCCACACTTGACATGGTGTTACGACTAAGGGTGTCTACCCGAAACGCGTCAATATTATGTCATGTGGAGGGTGGTGACGTCTGTCAACTTTATGTGAATATTAAAGGAAAGCTGATAGAGGAACTCTATTTGTCTCCGGGACCTTCTTTCTCCTTACCTGCAGCCTGCCACGGGAACACTCCCCTAGGGCCTCTGGAGCCGGGACCATATATTTTACTACGGAGGTGAGCTGGATCATATGTTTATCCAGACAAACACATACACTGCGTGCAGAATTATTAGGCAAATGAGTATTTTGACCACATCATCCTCTTTATGCATGTTGTCTTACTCCAAGCTGTATAGGCTCGAAAGCCTACTACCAATTAAGCATATTAGGTGATGTGCATCTCTGTAATGAGAAGGGGTGTGGTCTAATGACATCAACACCCTATATTAGGTGTGCATAATTATTAGGCAACTTCCTTTCCTTTGGCAAAATGGGTCAAAAGAAGGACTTGACAGGCTCAGAAAAGTCAAAAATAGTGAGATATCTTGCAGAGGGATGCAGCACTCTTAAAATTGCAAAGCTTCTGAAGCGTGATCATCGAACAATCAAGCGTTTCATTCAAAATAGTCAACAGGGTCGCAAGAAGCGTGTGGAAAAACCAAGGCGCAAAATAACTGCCCATGAACTGAGAAAAGTCAAGCGTGCAGCTGCCAAGATGCCACTTGCCACCAGTTTGGCCATATTTCAGAGCTGCAACATCACTGGAGTGCCCAAAAGCACAAGGTGTGCAATATTGAAAGACGACCACCACTGAACAAGACACACAAGCTGAAACGTCAAGACTGGGCCAAGAAATATCTCAAGACTGATTTTTCTAAGGTTTTATGGACTGATGAAATGAGAGTGAGTCTTGATGGGCCAGATGGATGGGCCCGTGGCTGGATTGGTAAAGGGCAGAGAGCTCCAGTCCGACTCAGACGCCAGCAAGGTGGAGGTGGAGTACTGGTTTGGGCTGGTATTATCAAATATGAGCTTGTGGGGCCTTTTCGGGTTGAGGATGGAGTCAAGCTCAACTCCCAGTCCTACTGCCAGTTTCTGGAAGACACCTTCTTCAAGCAGTGGTACAGGAAGGAGTCTGCATCCTTCAAGAAAAACATGATTTTCATGCAGGACAATGATCCATCACACGCGTCCAAGTACTCCACAGCGTGGCTGGCAAGAAAGGGTATAAAAGAAGAAAATCTAATGACATGGCCTCCTTGTTCACTTGATCTGAACCCCATTGAGAACCTGTGGTCCATCATCAAATGTGAGATTTACAAGGAGGGAAAACAGTACACCTCTCTGAACAGTGTCTGGGAGGCTGTGGTTGCTGCTGCACGCAATGTTGATGGTGAACAGATCAAAACACTGACAGAATCCATGGATGGCAGGCTTTTGAGTGTCCTTGCAAAGAAAGGTGGCTATATTGGTCACTGATTTGTTTTGTTTTTGAATGTCAGAAATGTATATTTGTGAATGTTGAGATGTTATATTGGTTTCACTGGTAAAAATAAATAATTGAAATGGGTATATATTTGTTTTTTGTTAAGTTGCCTAATAATTATGCACAGTAATAGTCACCTGCACACACAGATATCCCCCTAAAATAGCTAAAACTAAAAACAAACTAAAAACTACTTCCAAAAATATTCAGCTTTGATATTAATGAGTTTTTTGGGTTCATTGAGAACATGGTTGTTGTTCAATAATAAAATTAATCCTCAAAAATACAACTTGCCTAATAATTCTGCACTCCCTGTACACCCAGGTGGGCGACCACAAAGGTCCAACAGGGATCCGAAGGGTAGCGTTCTGGACCAACAACCAGAGAACGCAGCAACACAGCTCCAGAGGGTCAGAATAGATGTCCAGGCAGGAAGCTCTATATCTGGCAACCAGAGAAGTGTGAGAGGGGAATATAAGGAGGTTTGGGAGTTCTGGACAAGGAACAGCTGAGGAGAAAGAGCTACGGATCCCTGAGTGAGCCAAAAGGGTTTGCAAAGCAAACCCATAAAGCTACCATAAGGAAACAGCCCTATCTTACATAGAGCGTGCAGCCAACCGCTGCGACTTCCTGACCCCGGGTATAACGGAGTCAGGCGTGGTTCTTGACACCCTCGTGACAGGTACACTTCAACTGTGAGTGACAGAATAAATTTAAAAAATCCAGAAAATCACATTGCAGCACTCCAGACTAAAAAAATATTAAGGAGCCATTGGCTCCTAACCTGAAAGATTTAGGAGTCAAATAAAATTTTTAGCTGCCAAATTTAAAATACATATAATTACGGTATAATAATAAATTAAAAAAAAGACATGTCTTACCTAGGGTTGTCACGATACCAAAATTATGATTCGAATTCGATACCATAAAAAAGTATTGCGATACTCGATACCACGCAAAAAAAAATTAAACACCGCGTGCATTCCGCATTTTATGGAACGTCTGGACCATAATAGAACAGTCCGATCCTAATTTTTGTCAGGACAAGGTGACCAAAAAATGGCAAATTGCGCGTTTTTTTTTTCCTGTTACAGCGTTCGCAGAATAGTAGATATTTTTCAATATTTTAATAGTTCGCACTTTTTCGGGCGTGGCGACATGTAATATGTTTATTTTTTTATTGTTTATATATTTTATATGTAAAATTGGGAAAGGGGGCGATTAAAACTTTTAGGCCCCTTTCAGACGAGCGTTCCCCCCGCAGCGAGTCTGCAACGCAGCTCCCGGCCTGACCTCCCAGCGCTGCTGGGGTCACATAGCATTATATTAATTTATGATGCTATGTAACCCTTACAGTTCTGGAATGTATTGGATAACACTGGCATAATGCTGCCAGTGTTATCCAATACATTCCAGAACTGTAAGGGTTACATAGCACCATAAATCATTATCATCATTATCAATCATTATCAATGCTATGTGAATCCCGTCAGTGCTGGGAGGTCAGGCTGGGAGCTGTGCTGCGGACTCGCTGCGGCAGGAACGCTCGTCTGCAAGGGGCCTTAGTATTTTGGTGTTTTTTTTACTTTTTATTTAATAACTATTTCCCCCCTTAGGGGCTAGAACCTGGGATCTTTTCATCCCTTGTCCTATTCACCCTAATAGAGATCTATCAGGGTGAATAGGACTTCACACTCTCCATGCTGCCCTGTGCATAGTACACACAGCAGCAGGGAGATTACAATGGAAGCCAGGGCTTCAGTAGCGTCCTGTCTGCCTTGGTAACCAATCGGAGCCCCAGGATTACACTTCTGGGGCTCCGATCAGAAGCTGCCACTGCCACCAATGAGGAGGAGGGGAGGGGACCCTGTGGCCACTGCCACCAATAAGGAGGAGGGGACCCTGTGACAACTGCCACCAATGATTATAATAGTTAGAATACTGGGGGGGGGGGGGCGCACTGCGCCACCAATGATTATACTTTATAATACTGGGGGGAAGGGGGTGCACTGTGCAACCAATAAATATAGTTTATGCCTGAATACAAAGCCGGGCTGCTGTTGCCGGCCAAATCCCATTCCCGGCCTCTATGACTGCGCGCTGCGATCTGCCGCAATTAAGGCTACTTTCACACTGGCATTTTGGCTTTCCGTTTGTGAGATCCATTCAGGGCTCTCACAAGCGGTCCAAAACAGATCAGTTTTGCCCTAATGCATTCTGAATGGAAAAGGATCTGCTCACAATGCATCAGTTTGCCTCCGTTCCGTCTCCATTCCGCTTTGGAGGTGGACACCAAAACGCTGCTTGCATGGTGTCCGTCTGACGAAAACGGAGCCAATAGAATCTGGCATAATAGAAAATGGATCCGTCCTCTATTGACTTCGAATGGTGTTCAAGACGGATCCGTCTTGGCTATGTTAAAGATAATACAAATTGATCCGTTCTGAACGGATGCAGACGGTTGTATTATCTGAACGGATCCGTCTGTGCAGATGCATGACGGATCCGCACCAAACGCGAGTGTGAAAGTAGCCTAACCCCTCAGGTGCCGCACCTAAGGGGTTAATTGCTGCGGATCGCATCGCGCAGTCATAGAGGCTGGGTGCCGGATATGGGATATGGCCAGCACCTGCAGCGCGCGTTTGTATTCAGGCAAAAACTATATCCATTGGTGGCGCAGTGGCGACAGCCCCTCCCCTCCTCCTCCCTGCTATCAGTTTATTGGTGGCAGCAGTGGCACAGAGGGGAGGGATTGCCTCCTTCTCCCCTGTGCTGTTGAGAACATGGCAAGCGCTGAAAGCAGCACGTCCCATGTCAGTTCAACTCGTGTGTGAAAGAGGCAGAGCAGCAGAGGGTAGGCGCAAATGGCAACAAGACTACAAAGTCTTGTCACCATTTTGCAATGCTAAGTCGCATTGGCGACCATTTTGGTTGCCATCTGGAGCCCTGCATAGTATGATTTTCAAATCATTAATTTGCATTTTATTGCATGAAATAAGTATTTGATACAATAGAAAAAAAGAACTTTATATTTGGTACAGAGGTCAGACGTTTCCTATAGTTCTTGACCAACTTTGCACACACTGCAGCAGGGATTTTGGCCCACTCCTTCATACAGATCTTCTCCAGATCTTTCAGGTTTCGGGGCTGTCGCTGGGCTACATTGCGTCTCAGCTCCCTCCAAAGATTTTCAATTGGGTTCAGGTCTGGAGACTGGCTAGGCCACTCCAGGACCTTGAAATAGTTCTTACAGAGCCACTCCTTAGTTGCCCGGGCTGTGTGTTTTGGGTCATTGTCATGCTGGAAGACCCAGCTTCAATGCTCTTACCGGGGGAAGGAGATTGGCCAAAATCTCTTGATACATGGCCCCATCCATCCTCCCTTCAATAGCAGCCGTCCTGTCCCCTTTGCAGAAAAGCACCCCCAAAGTATGATGTTTCCACCCCCATGCTTCACGGTTGGGACGGTGTTCTTGGGGTTGTACTCATCCTTCTCCTTCCTCCAAACACGGCGAGTGGAGTTGATACCAAAAAGTTATATTTTGGTTTCATCTGACCACATGACCTTCTCCCATGTCTCCTCTGGATCATCCAGATGGTCATTGGTGAACTTTAAAAAGGCCTGGACACGTGCTGGCGTGAGCAGGGGGACCTTGAGTGCCCTGCAGGATTTTAATACATGATGGTGTAAGTGTGTTACATTAATCTTTGAGACTGTGGTCCCAGCTCTCTTCAGGTCATTTACCAGGTCCTTCCGTGTAGTTCTGGGCTGATTCCTGAACTTTCTCAGAATCATCCTTACCCCACGAGACGAGATCTTGCATGGAACCCCAGAACGAGGAAGATTGACAGTCATCTTGTGTTTCTCCATTTTCGAATAATTGCGCCAACAGTTGTTGCCTTCTCACCAGGCTGCTTACTGTCACGGCAGTATGTGAGCAACAATAGTATACACAGTAAAAGAGCTACTGACCGGACCCAAACTAGGGAGGATAAAGGGTGACCCCTGTCAGACCCTCAAAGCTCTCCCTATGCTGCTAAGCACATGCCCGGATCCAAATGGCGGAACGAGGCATGCCCACGTACCTTAGACTGATGACCACTGTAACCCCTACAATAGTGGAAGGGGCACGGCCAGTGCCACCGGTGCCCTACTCAGTATATGGAGGGAACCGTGGCCACCTCAGATCCAGTCAGAAAATAATCTGGTACACAACAATGTCTGTACACTTAGCTGAAGGTGTTGCAGCCGCAGAGAAGACGGATCCAAGGACAGCTGGCAATATCCGGAGTGCTTGCTGCAGCAGAACACAGGTCCAGTGAACTGATAGCTACAAGTGAAGATACTAAAGCAAGACCTACAACTGAAATGAGAACTATAATCCACGCCCTACAATAGGAGGAGGGGTGATATAAAGAGAGGGAAATCAAACGCATGAGGAACAGCTGGGAGGAAGGAAACCAAAAGTAAACAGAGCAGTGAGAACTCCTCCCAGCTCTAGTAGTGACATCATCACAGGGGTGGAGAAACAGAGCTGTCAGAACGTCCCAAAGCTCTGGTAGTGACACTTGCCTATTGTGCTGTAGCCCATCCAAGCCTTGTGCAGGTCTACAATTTTGTCCCTGGTGTCCTTAGATAGCTCTTTGGTCTTTGCCATGGTGGAGAGGTTGGAGTGTGATTGAGTGCGTGGACAGGTGTTTTTATACAGGTAACGAGTACAAACAGGTGCAATAAAGGCCTCTTGCACACGACCGTATGCCCTCCGAGACATAAGGTCCATATGTCCCGGAGCGGCATTGATTGTGCGTACTGGAGTACATAGCATCATAGATTACAATGATGCTGTGCACGTCGGACCGCCCGCGGGGCTATTGTCCCGCACTCATAAGTTCATATGAGTGCAGGACTATAGCCCCGCGGGTGGCCCGACCTGCACAGTATCATTGTAATCTATGATGCTGTGTGCCCCTGTGTGCACAATCAATGCCGCTTCGGGACATATAGCCCGCTCACGGACCGTATATCTCAGAGGGCATACGGTCGTGTTCAAGAGGCCTAATACAGGTAATGAGTGTGCAGCGTACTCAAGTTGTGTTTAGAAGTGTTCCTGGGTGATGTAGTGCAATAGACACTAACCTGGTACGGCTGACTCTCTGCAAAGGCAGGTGATGATAGAAAATATTCGTGACGCCAGTGCCAATTAAACGGTGGCACGCCGTTTGCTGATAGTAGGAATAACTGAGGAACACGTGAGGTTAAAGCAGAACTCCAACTTTAGTAGTCATCATCAAAATAGGGACATTAATGGAATCGCAGTTCCTTTGCATACAGTCGATCTTGCAATACGGTTGATGCAGGAATTGGGTTACAGCAAGGTGATTTCAGAGTGTTAAACACAGGACTTGCAGTACAGGCCGTTTGCACTCTATTCCTGTCTGATCCTGGAACATAGAAATTCTTCTCCAAGGTCCAATGCCCTGCTCTGGCGTATATCCTTGGGTTTTATTCTATTAAAGTACCTCCTCTGTAGACTTAAGTACCTCTTGCTTTCCTTGGCTTGCCTCTGTCCCTCTCAGCTTCCTCAGGCTCTAGAAACTTCTGAACTCTAGACTAGACTGACCTTTCCTTCCCTGACTGGGCCTTATATAAACTAGGGCTCCCTAGCTCCCTCTAGTGACTAAGAGCTGGAATGACACCCCTAGCAGGCCTGTACATGCAAGTTTCACAGTAACAGGGAAATACATAACATTACATTACATGACATTTTATAAAGATGACATATACCAACTTCCCCATAAATAAGGAGGGACGACAGCACACCAAGTGACCTTTGGTAGTGACGGGTATTACAGTCCCCGTACACTACAAGTGCAAAATAGGGCTTCTTTAAAATTCAGTTTATTTTTTTAAGATTTATGAATACATACATAGGAGTTACATCACTCCCATTGAATCATAGATAAACAATCACATAAAATAAAGGTAGAAGCATATATATATCTTTATTTTTTTAAGACAATCAAGGGTTTGTTCATAAACCTACACAACATAGCAAATATAGGAATAACAGGGAAAGGGAGGAAAGAGAGAAAAGGGAAGGACAGTGAGGGTAAGGAACAAGCACCAGTCAGAAATAAATCCTTTGTTGATACTTTTTATTTCTACAATTATTACGTTCAGGCAATTATTTTAACATCTGGGCCATTTTGTCCATGGCCACATATTCAGTCCATTTATTCCAGATAGAGTCATATTTCTTTGTCTTGAATAACACACTCCATCTTCTTTTCTCATAACTTTGTACTCTAGTCATCTCCAATAAACACTCTTTAATTGTAGGGGGATCCTTTTGCAACCATTTCCTAGGAATGATTATCTTTGCTTACGGATTTCCTGGAAGAGATTGTTCATTTTGTATTTTCCAAATCCATGAAATATGAAAAAATATGGGAAAAATATGAAATCTATGGATTGGAGGTGACTTTCAGGTCATCTTCCTTCTTGTACCAACTAGTTATGTGATAAGGATCTGCCATTCTTCTCTGAAGTTTCTGACCAGGCTTAGGGTGTTAGGACCCCTGCTGTGCTGGGGCCGCTCAGACTATAGAGAGGGCACTTTTATGGGGTTTTGTCAAGACAATATCAGATTGATGGATACTTAACCTGGCAGGGGTTTCTCCTAGGGCCAGGAAGAATCTTTTGGAGCTGGGAAGGTGAATTAACTTCTGGGTTGAGAGAGTTTTAACTCTTTGTGTGAATGAGAGAGCTCTTGTGAGTTTTGTAATTTTAAAACAGGATGCATTCGCAATTTATTTGTATTACCGAGATCGTGAAGCATAACAGGACCTCAACTGGAATTCAGACATATCATATTGGATCCCAACATTCTCTCTTCTTGTTTTCCTGGGAGGTAAGTTCTGCCAAAGTTGTCTGGCAGCGGTTTATCCCCCTCTCACTTTTGATGGATCCAAGAACACATGATTAGGGAGGAGTTGGGGGAGCCAGGAATCGGCTGAATAGGTTTATAGCTGACAACTTTATGTGTTTGATTCAGTCAAAATCCAGGTTAAATAGGTGACAGGGATAGGTTGCTGGCAGGCACATGTGGTCACACTGGTCTATCCCACCCTTTTTTTTGACCTAACCAGTCACCAAAACCTGCACTGTACTCCTACCAATGTGTCCAATCCTGCTTGGTGAAGGACAGATGGTGATAGGACACATAGCGGGGAGGTGATAGCACTAATGTAGATGTAGCTACTGATGACATCTAGTGCAGGGTTGCCAACCAGATTTTTTCTTTTTTCTGGACAACTTATCCCAAAATCATGTACAGCCATTTTTTTTTTTACATTCAAATTGGAAAACCAAAATGAATGATAAAGATTATAAGTAGTTCATGTCTATAGCTCAATGTACTGATAAGAAATCATCTCCAGCATTTACTGTAAGCTACAAAAAAATTTCACCAACATATGAAAAAAAGTCACCTATTTTTATGGACTGACCAGAGATTTCTGGATGATTTGCAATCCTGATGTAGTGCTATAAATGACTAATGTCTGGTTGAGTTGCACACATTGGATACAGTTTAGTCTACATGTCAGCCACTGAACAGCAATCTAACCTACGTAGATCTTGGCAACTGAGGCCTCACGCACACGACTGTATTTATCATCGGCATGCTCTCACGTGTTCTGCAGATAGCACGCTGACCCATTCATTTCTATGGGGCCATGGACACATCTGTATTTTTGGGATGATCCAGTGGCCATTCCACAAATGACAGAACATGTCCTACTTTTGGCCATACTGCAATACGGACGCGGCTGTGTGCATGATGCCTGGGTTTGTATGGTACGAAATCAATCAATACAGTAAGCAGCCAGTATGGGTCTGCAGGTTAACAGCAGATTACCCCCTCGCTCATGAGATCTGAGAGCGAACTTGCCAGCAGCAGTTATCTTGTGTCCAGGGGCACATTTAGCTTAGAGCTAGTGTTGATGGGACTTCTGTAATTTATGGGACCAGTATTGGGACTTATCAGGGTGATGTAGCCCCTCCCCCCTTCCATGTGTGCCCTGATAGTGTGAGCTCAGTGTACTGTAATTTCTCTAGAAGCTTCTAGACTCTTCAGAAGGAGGAGGACAAGGACCTGTCAAACCACAGCCTCTGGGATCAATCACCCTCGAATTAGGTCAGGCTAACCACACGTTCCTAGACCCCTTCCCATAATGCTTTACACCCACTGTGAGGGGGTGTTGTCTCACGTTTCTCCCTCAGCCAATCATCATCTTGTATTTACTAATCCCTCCTCGTCTTCGCTCCTTACAAGGAGACTAAATTAATGACAGCCCACGTGACGCGTTCCAGCCATTCAGCTTCTAGATTTTACCTTCTTTCCCCCCTCAACACGGTAGGCGGAGCATATATGATCCCACCCCCTATGTAGTCGGCAACCAATCACTTCCCGCCTTTCCCGGTTTCTCTTTGGAGGCGCGGCCGTCTGGACCTCACCCACATGTCTGGTTTCGACCAATTGTCGCTCAAAGTTTCTCCTCCCCCTCAGGGCGGGAAGCTCTGCGCGTTCATCCGGCTAATGCGCGCGCCCCGGCCTTGGTTTTGGCGCGTTTTTCCCTTCCATTGTGCACGCGCCTTGTGCTCCGGATCTCGCGAGAAATCCAGCGGTTTCACTATCGTGTTTACACTAATTAAACCCATTACCCCGATAATCCGAACCGAGCCGATCCGGATTAAGTCGGGCGGGTGGTTCCGGAGCGGACCTGATCCTTTTGGCAGAAAATCACCTCACGTTCTCCCCCACCCCCATCCCCCCCCTTACCAGTCACCCCTGTCTGACGTAAAATACAATTTTTTCCCCCGATATTTGGTGACGTAAAATATCGCCTTTTCCAGGTGGGGAAAAAAGTCTTTCCCTGGGGTGGGGGGGTCGTTCGGAGTTTTCCTCCCCCGCCCCCCATGACCGGGCACCCCGCGCTAGTGTGGTGCGGCGCCGGGTTCCGCGCGTAGGAAAGCCCGGGGATTTGCGGCCTAGTGACTGGAGTCTGCATAAACACGACGTCGCAGAGGAGGAGGGAGGTGAGGCCGAGAGGAAGCTCCCCATCCCCCGAAGGGGGCTCCGAGCTGGAAGAGACCCCGCAGTCTGGGGGCAGAAATCCCGAGGGCAGTAGGTAAGACCCAGGGCTGAGGAGAGAGGGAGGGCCGGGAACACACAGGGGCTCCCCCAGACGTCCGCAGGCCTAGCTGCCCCGCATCAGCCATGAGCCCGGCCTCCGTGCGGTGCCCTGTGCTGGTATGTGATCCTGTGCCTGCTATGGACGACCTGCAGTCACTTATCAGGCTCCATCTTCTGCATCTGATGGCTGCAAAGTTTACATTATGGCTGCCCTTGGAAAGTTGTAGTAGTAGTGAGGCCTTGATGGAAGTATGGGATGTTGCAATCCAAGAAAATCCATGATCCATCTATGGTACCTATTGACTCGCCTAGTGGGTCACGTTGTCGGAGGCCATAACGAGTGATCGCGTGCGTTAAATTTTCTAATGTGGCTCGTCTGATCTGGCCACGTTTAAGTGTGTGGCCAGGTTGTGGCAGTGGATCCGCGGCTGATCGCCGTCATGAGAACGTCCAGGGGGAGACCTTCCGTGTTCCACTTTTGCATTACTGGCTAAAATAACGTTCAGAGAAATCAATGAAAAAAAACCCACCATAATCTGATGACTGACAGTTTATATTTTTTTCAGTTATATAGCGCTAACATTCCGCGGTGGTGTACCGAGACTGGCATCGCTCACGTTGGTGCCCGTCCTCGCTACCTAAACACCAACTTACAATGCAAGTGAATGGGACAAGCGGTTGTAATGACACCGCGCCAAGCGGCGGAGGTGCCAGGAGTCGGACCCCCACCAATCTGATAATGATAACCTGTCCCGAGGATGGCTCATCAATAGTGTTGAGCGAACTTGTGTTTTAAGTTCGACGTCTAAAGTTCGGGTTTGGGTTATCGAAGAATCACGTTATGGATTCTAAATTTTGTTATGGTCCGTGGTAGCGGAATCCATAACGCAATTCTTCGATAACCTGAACTTTAGACGCCAAACTTCAAAAACAAGTTCGCTCAACACTACTCATCAATATTAAGCCACTACACAGCCCAGGGGAACTAACGGGCAGATGTTGGGTTAGATCCCAGGACCCCGGCTCTGCTAGGCATTGGAGCTACCCCTAGGCTTGAGCCTAAAGTTTTCGCGACTTTTTCGGCTTACTTGTGCAAACGTTTTGCCGCTTTTTACACCACTCACTCCAGTTTTAGGCTAGGGTGACATGTGTCGCGTGAAATTTTTATAATGATAGTCTATGGTGTCGATCTTGGATGGATTTTTTGCTATTGTCGTATCGCAGTGTGACACCGTCGTCGTGTAGCCCTAGCCTTAAAGTATGGGTGGGAAAGTGGGCGTGGTTTGCTATGGTAAGTTTCACTCCAGATTTATCACTGAAACTTTTTGATAAAGATGTCTGTCTCACTCCAGCAGGAGGGTGGAGTAGAAAAACTGGAGGAGCTTCTATAGACAACTGTTAGGTTTAAAGGGGTTCTACAGATTGTTTTAACTGGAAGATCTATCCTCTGGATAGATCATCAGCTTCTGATCGGCGGGGGTCCGACACCCGGGACCCCCGCCGATCAGCTGTTTGAGAAGGCAGCGGCGCTATAGCAGAGCCGCGGCCTTCTCACTGTTTACCGCAGGCCCAGTGACGTCACAACTAGTATCAACTGGCCTGGGCGCGGCTAAGCTCCATTCAAGTGAACAGAGCTTAGCCGCACCCAGGCTAGTGATACTAGTCGTGACGTCACTGGGCCGGCGGTAAACAGTGAGAAGGCCGTGGCGCTGCTGCCTTCTCAAACAGCTGGTCAGCGGGGGTACCGGGTGTCAGACCCCCATCAGTTTAAACAAACTGCAGAACCCCTTTAAAGGGACACTGACAGGCCCAATAAGCATAATTAGCTATATATATGAATGCACAGGACTTCTAATGTGCATTAAAAACATAGAAGTATAACCCCTGTCCACCTTTATAAATACAACAAACTCATGTTTTATAACCTGAAGTAAATCGCTTTTCTTTCTGCCCAAGGGGCGGCGTTTCAGCTTCACTTCTGCCCAGCCAGCCGCCCCTCAACCGCTGTTTTGAAGCGCCGCCCAGCTCATCAATATTCACTTCGCTGGGCGGCTTCTGCTGTCCCCGACGTTCCGAGATCCGGCGCATGCCCAATGGAAAGCTATGGGTGCCGGGCGCCGGATCTCGGAACGTCGGGGACAGCAGTAGCCGCCCAGCGAAGTGAATATTGATGAGCTGGGCGGCGCTTCAAAACAGCGGTTGAGGGGCGGCTGGCTGGGCAGAAGTGAAGCTGAAACGCCGCCCCTTGGGCAGCAAGAAAAGCGATTTACTTCAGGTTATAAAACATGAGTTTGCTGTATTTATAAGGTGGACAGGGGTTATACTTATGTTTTTAATGCACATTAGAAGTCCTGTGCATTCATATATATAGCTAATTATGCTTATTGGGCCTGTCAGTGTCCCTTTAAGGGCTTATGCATGTATTTTCTTTCCGCTTCCGTTCTGTTTTCTTTGAGGACCGTATGTGTAACCATTCACTTCAATGGGTCCGCAAAAACAATGGAAGGTACTCCGTGTGCATTCTGTTTCCGTATTTCCGCTCCTCAAAAAAGTACTGCATGTCATTGTCTGCAAATCACGGTCCAAGGCCCCATTCAAGTCAATGGGTCCGCAAAAAATACGGAACACAACCGTATGTCATCTGTATTTTGCGGATCCATGCTGTAGAAATGCTATGCCCAGCCTATATTTCTCAGGTGTTTGGTGATTAATAAGTTACGGTTTTCAATCCGCAAAAAACGGATCGCCTATGGAAACCATACGGATATGTTTTGTGGAATAACGGAAGAGGACTTAAATTGGAGAAAAAAAAATCCTCAGATACGGAACGGATCCGTGAAAAATGGACCGCAAAAGAACGGTCGTGTGCATGAGCCCTAAGGATAAGAAATGTGACATACAGTATGCCAACACAGACTCAAGCAAAACTGACTTCAGATACCCCCCTCGTAATAAATTCCCTCATGTCTTCAGTTTTTTTTTTTATATCTTCTCTATAAGGAAAAGTTAGGGATGAGCGAATCGACTTCCGATAAAACAGGAGCTCCGTACAGTATTAATGTATTGGCTCCGATGAGCCGAAGTTATTGCTTCACAAAGTCTCGAGACTTCGCAAAATAACTTCATAAATTTAATTTGTACTGTAAAAAAACATTTCCCGAACTCTGGTTCGGTTCCAAGGTACCACTAATCAAATTAATTTCCGAAGTTATTGCGCGAAGTCTCGTGAGACTTTGCGAAGCAATAACTTCGCATCGTCGGAGCCCATACATTCTAAGGCCTCATACACACGACCGTTGTTGTGTTCCGTTCCGCAAAATGGGGTTCCGTTCCGTGATCCGTTTCCGTGTGTCTTCCTTTATTTTTGGAGGATCACCAGACATGAAGGAAAGTAAAAAAAAAAGTTTAAGTCAAGTTTGCCATGCAAATGATAGGAAAACAACGGACACACGGATGACAATCTTGTTTGCCTCCACGTTTTTTCACGGTCCCATTGACTTGAATGGGTCCGCGAACCGTTTTCCGTGAAAAAAATAGGACAGGTTATATTTTTTTGACGGACTGGAACCACAGATCATGGACGCTGATGACAAACTGCATTAGCCGAGTTTTCAACAGACCCATTGAAAGTCAACGAGACTTCGCGCAATAACTTCGGAAATTAATTTGATTAGTGGTACCTTGGAACCGAACCAGAGTTCGGGAAATGTTTTTTTACAGTACAAATTAATTTATAAAGTTATTTTGCGAAGTCTCGAGACTTTGTGAAGCAATAACTTCGGCTCATCGGAGCCAATACATTAATACTGTACGGAGCTCCTGTTTTATCGGAAGTCGATTCGCTCATCCCTAACTTTTCCTTATAGAGAAGATATAAAATTTTTTTTATCAGGGTGCTGTCCGCAAAATATGTGGATAGCACATGGATGAAAAATACAGTTGTGTGCATGAGGCCGTGTAATGGGTTCATCAAGTGTTTTCCTGAGTTTCCACTTATTTTAGCTGGTGTAAAGGGAAAACTGGCACCCTTTGCGATTAATATGTTGGGTGTTCCTCCCCCCCCTTCCTCTAAGGCCTCTTGCACACAAACTTTTTTATTTTATTTTTTCATTTTTTTGCATTCCGTATATGGAACCATTCATTTCAATGAATCCACAAAAAAATCTGAAGGTATGCCTTCCGTTTCCATATTTCTGTTTTTCTGTTCCGTTCAAAGATAGAACATGTCCTATTATTGTCCGCATAACGGACAAGGATAGGACTGTTCTATCAGGGGCCAACTGTTCCGTTCTGCAAAAAAACTGAATGCACACGGATGTCATCCATATCTTTTGTGGACCGCGAAATACTGAAAAAGCCATACGGTCGTGTGCAAGAGGCCTAAGGCGCATTGGAAAATTGTGGCTCTGATGCTGCGTTGCAGTAGTTCTAATTCTGCACCAGGGTTTACTATGTGGCACATGCTGTGGATGCAGACGGTGCCATTGCTGGAGGTCTTATGGGGGTGGCATTGTTTTTATGTTTGTCTCTTTGTGCTCACAGGCCCACGTTGATAGTGTGAGTCCCAAGATGTTTTCTGATTGGTTTCTCCGGCCTCGGCGATCCCACAAGGGAACCTTATTCCTCTAGGGGCCCCCCTTGGGGGAATTCATGATTATACAGTGGTGGTTAGAGGCAGTTTTTTTATAGTATTGATGGAATAACAAGTGTATTATGTGCACAGCATAGGAAAAGGGGGAGCAGTCACCCATAGCAACCAATAAGGGTGTTAGAATCTGGTTGCTATGGGCATCTGCCACTAGTTTGACCAGCTGTTCCATTCTTTTCTGGTTAAGGGGTCCCCATTCTCGTGATCAGTGGTGGTCCCAGCAGCCAGACCACAGCTGTTATGTAGAGTCTTATAACCTGAATACCCCTCTTACACCTGCTGAGTATCGGGACAATTGCTGGGGATGGGCTTTCATATGAATGCTTGCTTCCGATGGTCTGTCAGTGTAAATCTGCAGGCAGTCATTGGAAACCAGCGTTCATTCCCGATCACTGCGTGCACTCACAGCCTGTGTAACAATACCTCTACACCCCGAAGCCAAACTGAAAGAAAGCAACGGGTCATACCGCCACATGCTGCACACTGATCTATTGCTGCTGACTGTAACCTATACTTGTTCACGCAGCCGGCATCTCTTCTGTCTTAATCTGTGAGGAAAAGGACCTTTGATGACGCCACTACACTCATCATATGGTCAGTCACATGGTCCATCACCATGGTGATGGATCATGTGATGAGCGTAGTGACGTCATCAAAGGTCCTTTTCCTCACAGATGAAGACAGAAGAGATGCCGGCTGCGCGAACAAGTGGATTAAGGTGAGTTAAATTATTATTATTTTTTTAACCCCCTCCAGCCCTTCAGAATGCTAATATTTTCCCTTATAACCATGTTATAAGGGAAAATAATTACATCTACACAACCTTGAACCCAAACCTGAACTTCTGTGAAGAAGTTCAGATCTGGGTACCACATTCAGTTTTTTATCAAGCGCGTGCAAAACACATTGCACCCGTGCGATAAAAACTGAACAACGGAACGCAATCGCAGTCAAAACTGACTGCAATTGCGTACCTACTCGCACGGGTTTGCCGCAATGCACCGGGACGCATCTGGACCTAATCCGGACACGCTCGTGTGAAAGAGGCCTTACGCTACTTTCACAGCTTTGTTACAGATAATACAAATGGATCCGTTCTGAACGGATGCAGACGTTTGTATTATCTGAATGGATCCGTCTGTGCAGATCCATGACGGATCCGCACAAAACGCGAGTGTGAAAGTAACCTTATCCGACCCCTCTGTATGTAACTTTGTTGATCATTAAAGGGTTTGGCCACTTTTTGGTTATTGTTGACCAGTGTGTTTGTAAGATGACTCTGTGGCACCTACTAATATAGTGCATGTTGAACTTCTGCACCATTTTCTATATTTTATGAGGTATGCTCCCTTGTACAGAGTCTTTTGTGCTGTTCACACGGAGGTCATGTCCATAGGATGGCTGCTGATGGAGGGTCATGTGACCAGGCAACTCTCCTTCATGTGATGTCTCCTCCATTCAGACACGCTGCACATGCACTGTTGGGAGTTTAGTGCCGGTGCCATGTATTAGAATGGAGGAGACCTCACATGGAGGTGATTTGTCTGGTCACATGACCCTCCATCAGCAGCCATCTTATGGACAGGACCTCTATGTGGACAGCAGAAACAAAAGGCCATACCTTGTGAAATATAGAAACTGGTGCAGATTTTCAACAGACTATAACCGTGTCCTATAATGACACAACACATCGGTCAGCAATAACCAGAAAGTGGCCAACCCCTTGAAGCTGACGTGCCACTATTTTGAACGGTCATATAAGGTTTTGTGAGACAGTGGTCAGCTTACTTTCCAGGCTTGAAGGTGACCTGTCAGTACGGCAGCTCGATATTTCCAGAAAAAATTTTCATATTGGATACAGCACTGTGTAATGCGTGGTATCTTACCTCCTATGTCATCGTGGTGTATAATCCATGGCTCCTGTGACCAGATTACTGCACTGCAGCTGTGAAGATCTAGCTTTACCCTTTCTACCCCGGAGGTTTTTTGTTTTTGCGCTCCCTGCCTTCCCAGAGCCATAACTTTATTTGTCTGTTCACATGGCTATATGAGGGCTTGTGGTTTACAGGTGTATTATGCTTATTCTGGAAAACCGCCCCCCTCGTGAAGTGAGTAAATAAGCGTACGATACTACAGTACTTATTACATGTACTTGTATCCTTTTAAAACAGATTTTACCTATTTGTTACAACTCACTCGCCCTACTACACCACACTGTCGTGTATGACACTACAGAATACGGTCTCTTAGGCACTTGACAGAATGTAGTGTACTTATGCTCATCCATTCCGAATTTGTTCCTACCTTGCATGTATATCTTTATATATATTTTTTATATATTTTATATCCTATATATTTTATATATTTTTTAGATATCCACACATTTTTTTTTTCACTTTGTTACAAATTTGAAGCTAGTGTAAAATCCACTATACCCCTGAATATCTTGACACTGACCTACCACTATTGGCGCTAAAAAGGGTTTCTCCAAGAACAGGCGAGATTGAGGTGGTACCAATACCCATCAGTCCCCCTAGTTCGGCATACTCTCATATGCTGAAAGAAATGGCTTGGCACCTGTTCCGCTCAGACGCGGGCGCCATATTTAAAGACCCGGCCAGCGCTGTACTAGAAAGGGTTAAAAAGTGGGAAGTGATTTTAATCATTTTTCTTGTTGCAGCGATGCCCACCCCATGCCATAGATAAGTTCACCAGTACCAGAAAAAAAAGTGTAACCACTGGTCAAAAATATTGAGACATATCAGAAGAATTCACAGATTATCATTCTGCTCGTAAGGCACCCTTTAAGAATTTTGTATTCAGGTTCCTTAAAGTGGTTGGCCCAGCTGAGACATTGATGACGTCTTGCTATGACATGCTATCAATGTCCGAAGTGGGACCCGCACCTATATAGAGAACGGGGGCCCTGAACTGAAGGAGAGCACATCTCGCATGCGCAGAGTGCTCTCCATTCATCACTGTGGGTTAGTTTGCTCTGCACATGCGCGGCTGCTCTCTGTTCACTTTAGGGGTCCCATATCGGAGACATATTCTGGTGATACGTCATTATCCTAAATGGGAATGCACCTTTAAAGGGGTTATCTGGGAATTTTGATAGCGATGGCCTATCTTCAGTCACCAATATCAGATTGTCGGGGTTTAACTCCCAGTACTCCGGTGCATGCACTACTTTTTTGTGGTGCGGACCGTCGAATGCCGATCGTGGACCCCATTCAAGTGAATGGGTCGGCGATCCGCATGCAGCTTCTCCAAGGTCGTGCGGTCCGCAGCATGGGCACCAAGTCCTTACGTTTGTGGGCATGAGCCCTTAATGGCCAATTAACAGTTTTTTTTTCTTTTTTTCTTTGGTGCATTTCCACCTCGAAACAGCCTCCTATTCATGTCCGTGAGAAGCAGCATGGCTTATCGTGGGGCAGAATCGATGCTGAATCTGCCATTTGAAATGAATGGAAAGCCTAAAAAAAGAAGTCTGTGTCCGCTCGTTCTTTTGCGGATCCACGCTAATAACCATGAGCAGAAAATGCAGTTTTGTATTGAAGTTAATAAAAAAAAAAACTTTGAAAACCCATATCAAAAACATTAACAGGTTCTTTGCTGAATTTTGTAGGTGTATTTTCAAAATCCATTGTGTGAACCTAACCTAAATATGCTCTAAATTCAGTAAGCGCCATTTCATAAATTTGACACAAAGTACCTCAACGCAGACTCGACGAAAACGGACTTCAAATATTACCCTCATGATAAATTCCACCTTTGTATTAAATTTTTAACGGTATAGTGCTGCTGAAATAAAAAAAAGGCAAAAATAAAAAAAAAATAATGGTTTGCTATAATTATTGAGTTAAAAAAAAAAAACATTTTCTGACGGAAGTGTTCGTTTAAGGCTCAAATCTGTCTGGTCATCGAGGGGTTCTGCCTAGTCATCACGCCTGTATCAGGCTAGGGCGATGCACAGACTTGTCGCACGATAGCCATCGTGGGGCTGTGTGATTTGCATGTGATTTTTCTTTTCTCAAATGTATTTTTTTTTGTGATTTCAGAAAGCCATCGCTGTCTGTTATTAACTTCTAGAATCCAGGATTTTTAATATTTTTTTCTCCCTGCCTTTAGAGCCCTAACTTTATTTTTTATTTTTTTCCCATTAACTTAGCCGTATGAGGGCTTGTTTTTTGCAGGATAACTTTTACTTTCTAATGGCACCATTTACGGAAATATTGCATACAATGCAGTGGGAAGTGTGAATAAAATTCCAAATGTGGTGGAATTGGGGGAAAAAATGCAATTCCGCCAGTTCTACAGACTTTGTCTCTATGGCATTCCTTGTGCAGTAAAATTAATCTGTGCCCTTTATTCTCTGGGTCAGTACCATCGCAACAATACCAAATTTTTATAGCTTTGCCATATTCTGATCCCCATAACTTTTTTTATAAACTTTATGCCTATGGAGCTGTGTGAGGGCTAATTTTTTGCTGGACAATTTGTGGTTTTTATTGATACCATTTTGGAGTGACACTTTTTTATAACATTTTATTTAATTTGATGAAAAAATTGGCTTTTTGATTTCTTCTTTATTATTTTTTTTTCTTTTATTTATATTTTAAAGGGATTATCCAAGACTATTGGGGTTCACAGCGGTCGGACTCCTAACAGCCACACAATTTATAGCTCACACCGTAGATATATGTTGGTGGGACAACCCCTTTAATGATGCTGGATTTGTTGCATTTTGTAAATTATGATTTGTAGAGGCGCTCAATTTTTTTTCCTATTATTATTATTATTATTATTATTATTATTATTATTATTTTTTATTTTATTTTTTTTGTTGTCCTGATTACGTGTCTGGAGCATCATGTGTAAAATGGGGCCAGGACTTGGGGATTGAATTTCTTAAACTTACTGTAATCTATATATAAAGGATGTATTTATGTGTGTATGTTCCGCGAAAACTCAAACGCAACCATCCATTTCAACGAAACTTTGTATACACATCCCTTGCTACCTGGAAAGAAATCTTGCGGGGGTCTCAGCTCTCTAGGACATACTGTTCTTGAGAGATTCCCAAATAATGACCTGCATTAGCCAATACAAGCCTGCAAGTATTTCTCTTCATACCCCAACTGCCATACACACTGTCACCTGTCCCTTATCAGCCAATAGAAGCTCGCAGGACCTTAGTCTCCATATACACACTGTCAGTGCTCCAGACTAAAAAAAATACCTAGTAGCCATCGGCTTATGAACTGAAAATTTTTGGAGCCAAATTAAATTTTTAGTCGCCAAATCGAAACTGAATCAAAATTTTGGTATCGTGACAACGCTACGCCAATCAGATCGGCGTAGGGTTGTTTCGATACCAAAATTTTGATTCGCTTTTGCCACCATAAAAAAGTATTGCGATACTCAATACCACGCGGGGAAAAAAAATTATAAAACAACAAAAAAAAAGCCGCGTGCATTTTGCATTTTATGAAACGTTCGGCCCATAATGGAACAGTCCTATCCTATTTTTTTGGGGTGACAAGGTGACAAAAAAATGGCGAATCGCATGGTTTTTATTTATTTCTGTTACGGCGCTGACCGCATAGGAGATATTTTTTTTATAATTTAATAGTTTGGACTTTTCGGACGCAGCGCTATGTAATATGTTTATTTATTTATTGTTTATATATTTTATATGTAAAATTGGGAAAGAGGGATTTAAACTTAATATTTTAGGGTACTTTCACACTAGCGTTTTCTTTTCCGGCATAGAGTTCCATCACAGGGGCTCTATACCGGAAATGAACTGATCAGGCATATCCCCATGCATTCTGAACAGAGAGTAATCCGTTCAGGATGTCTTCAGTTCAGTCATTTTGACTGATCAGGCAAAAGATAAAACCGTAGCATGCTACGGTTTTATCTCCGGTGAAAAAAACTGAAGACTTGCAGGAATGCCGGATCCGTCCTTCCGGTCTGACGCAGACCAGTAAAAATGTGTAAAAAGATACAAGACTGATCCGTCTGTCCGCATGACAAGCGGAGAGACTGATTCGTTTTTGCTATGCATTTGTGAGACGGATCCGCATCCGGATGCGTCTCACAAATGCTTTCAGTCACATCCAGATTGGCAGAACCGGCAGGCAGTTCTGACGACGGAACTGCTTGCCGGATCACACTGCTGCAAGTGTGAAAGTAGCCTGTGTTTTTTTTGTACTTACTATTAGCCCCCTTAGGGGCTGGAATAATTGTCCTATTCACCCTTAGGCCCCTTTCACACGGGCGAGTATTCCGCGTGGATGCGATGCGTGAGTTGAACGCATTACACCCCCACTGAATCATGACCCATTCATTTCTATGGGGCTGTGCACACGAGCAGTGATTTTCACGCATCACTTGTGCATTGCGTGAAAATCGCAGCATGTTCTATATTCTGCGTTTTTCACGCAACGCAGGCCCCATTGAAGTGAATGGGGTTGCGTGAAAATCGCAAGCATCCGCAAGCAAGTGGTTATAAGGGAAACATGGTTATAAGGGAAAATAATAGCATTCTGAATACAGAATGCTAAGTAAAATAGGGCTGGAGGGGTAAAAAAAAAATATAATTTATTATTTGAAATTATTATTTTTTTTTTTTAACTCACCTTAATCCACTCGTTCGCGCAGCCGGCATTTCTTCTGTCTTTAACTGTGAGCAATAGGACCTTTGATGTCACTACGCTCATCACATGATCCATCACCATGGTGATGGATCATGTGATGGACCATGTGATGAGCGTAGTCACATCAAAGGTCCTATTGCTCACAGTTAAAGACAGAAGAGATGCCAGCTGCGCGAACGAGTGGATTAAGGTGAGTTTAATTTTTTTTTTTTAACCCCTCCAGCCTTATTTTACTTGGCATTCTGTATTCAGAATGTTTGAAGTGAATGGGTCCGCATCCAACCCACAAAAAGTGTCAGATGCGGACTGAAACAACGGCTGTGTGCATGAGCCCTTACAGTGAAAGGCTATAATGCACTGTGTCCCCTAGTCGCACAGTCTGCAGGCAGCATGTTAGAGCAGGAAGAGCTGAGCAGATTCTATAGATTTATGGGACAAGATTATTTTATACATTTATCTCTGCTCTTTCTGATCTCCGTCCTGATCATCAGGCAGTCTATAGCCTGTATATAGTTTGTATACAGAGATCGCTGTCTGAATTCAGAAAAACCACAGGTTTAAATGAATGAAATGCATGTTTTATTGAATCTTTTCCTGTAAAACTATCTCAATCTGCTCAGCTCCTCCTGCTCTATAACATACTGCCTGCAGACTGCACTGCGTTTTGTGGTGACAGATTCTCTTTAATGGAGTAGATGTGATCTGCAATCCCCAGGATGGATGCTGGGGTCTTGGTGGTTGGCCTTCCACTAACCACTTTCATGGCAAATCAAGATTTCTTAAAGTTCTTGCCTTTGCCTATTTATCCTATTTAAGGTCGTTTTATACTGCGGTGTAATATTGCTTGGAGCTCTTGGCACTTATATTGTACATGTATTTGCTGCATAGCTGTATCATTTGGAGATTGTTTGCTCTTTCTGCCACCAGCTTTCAAAAATGTGGTTCATCTTTCTGTTTTGTCTTTGCAGTGGAAATGATGGAAGAATTGCATAGCCTGGACCCTCGGCGCCAGGAATTATTAGAGGCAAGATTTACTGGAGCTGGGGTTGCAAAGGTAATTTGCATGCTTTTAAACCTTGGACAATTGGGAATGTGTTCAGCTCTCTTAAAGAGGACCTTTCACTACTGTACAAACTAAAAACGAACTATATCAGTGGGCAGAGCGGCGCCCAGGGGTCCCCCTGCACTTACTAGTATGTCTGGGCGCCGCTCCGTTCGCCCGGTATAGGCTCCGGTGTCTGCGCTCCCTCTGACTGATTTCTTGTATGAGGCGTGTCTTGCTGCAGCGCTGGCCAATCGCAGCGCACAGCTCATAGCCAGGCTATGAGCTGTGCGCTGCGATTGGCCAGCGCTGCAGCAAGGGACACGCCTCATACAAAAAATCAGTCAGAGGGAGCGCAGACACCGGAGCCTATACCGGGCGAACGGAGCGGCGCCCAGACATACTAGTAAGTGCAGGGGGACCCCTGGGCGCCGCTCTGCCCACTGATATAGTTCGTTTTTAGTTTGTACAGTAGTGAAAGGTCCTCTTTAAGGCTACTTTCACACTGGCGTTTTGGTTTCCGTTTGTGAGATCCGTTCAGGAATCTCACAAGCGGTCCAAAACTGATCAGTTTTGCCCTAATGCGTTCTGAATGGATAATTATCCGCTCAGAATGCATCAGTTTGTCTCCGTTTTGTCTCCATTCTGCTTTGGAGGCGGACACCAAAACGTTGCTTGCAGCGTTTTGGTGTCAGTCTGACAAAACGGAGACAAACGGATCCGTCCTGACACAATGTAAGTCAATGGGGACGGATCTGTTTTCACTGACACAATATGGCACAATCGAAAACGGATCCGCCCTTCGTTGCCTTTCAAGGGTGTTCAAGACGCATTTGTTTTGGCTATGGTAAAGATAATACAAACGGATACGTTCTGAAGGGATGCGTTTGTGCAGATCCATGACGTATCCACACCAAACGCGAGTGTGAAAGTAGCCTTAAATGAGTATTCCAATATTATAAAGCGCGGGGGGACCTTTTTGCTGCCGAGGGCCATTTGGATATTTGTAATATTGGTTGCGCGCCATACAAAATTCTAAACTTAAAACTTTGCTGTATTCTTGCAGCAATAAATGGCGCCTGAACTGTACACTACTCACAAAAAGTTAGGGACATTTGGCGTTCGGATGACATTTATGGAAAACATAAAAAGTTCACACTACAGTAATATGTCATGAAAGTAGAGCATTTAAGTAGAAGCATGCAATGGTGGTTTGAAACAAAAGCTAACACCAGTGGTGGGTATAACCCCACAAAAATGTCACTGTTTTATGAATTACAGTTTGACAAAGACGTCTCGTGCTGTTCACAAGTCGACTTATTGTCTGCTGAGCCATGGCATCCCACTCTTCTGGAAGGGAAGCCCTCATGTCATTGAGGTTCTGGGGTACAGAGTTACGAGCCTCTACATGGCAACTCAGCTGATCCCATAGGTTTTCAATAAGATTCAGGTCTGGAGAAAGTGCAGGCCACTCCATTTGAGGTCCCCCAGTCTCCAGCAGCCGTTCCCTAATGATGCGACCTCGATGAGCTGGCGCATTGCTGTCCATGAAGATGAAATTAGGCCTGTGTTGTTCATGCAGAGGCACAATGACTGGATTAATGATGTTATTAAAGTAGTATGGGCTTGTCACTGTATCATTCACAAAATGTAGGGCAGTTCAGTATTGACTAGACACACCTGTAACACCACCACTCGTCTGGTGACAGCAGTGGCTGATGCATAGCGCTCTCCTTGAAGTCTCCAACGGCGGCTGACGTTTCTGCTCAGCGTGAATTGACTTGTCAATGAACAGCACTGGGGCCCACCCACTAGTCCCTCATCCAGCATAGATAGTTCATGCAAGATGATGCCTGTGTCTGGCGGTGTGGTCAGGTACCCTTGAAGGTCGTCTGGCACGCAGACCATGCTAATGTAAATTGTTTTGAATGGTCTGACACTTGGGTGCCTCTCACCCTCCTAAATGTTCATGGATTGTGTGGCATTCATCATCGGGTTCCAAAGGGCATTGTTCACAATGAAGCAGTCATCAGTGTGGGATGTGGCCAAAGGACCTGCACTTCTATGCCTTTCTGTGACACTTCCAGTCTCTCTCTCTCTCTGTATCTCTGCTGCAACCTGCTGATGACTCTCTGTCACACTCTAAGCTAAGTGGGCACTTCGGTCTGAGAACATCCTGCTTGAAGCCTGGCAATCGAGAGGTACTGTTGATCAATTGGAAATCTATTGGGCGATTCATGGATCCAACACCTGTTGTGAATTTTGCCGTTAAGCTCCTTGTTGGAGAACAGCAAATTGTGCAATAAGTACTGAAACATTAAACAGTTGGACATGTGCATTCAAAAGTTTAGAGAAGCTCATATTAAGTTCCCCTGTAAAGGTTAATGTATTTCAGGTTCATCCTGAAATTTCACCCACAAGCCAAATATCCTAAACTTTTTGTGAGTAGTCTATATATTATTATATATAGTGCAGGCACCATTTAAAAAAAAATATAGCAATCTAATTTTTAAATTGAGAATATTTTATATATTTAGTTCTTTATTTGGCTGTCAAGTACATCCCTGAGGGGTCCAGATAGGGGATTACCCAGTTTCCACTCTCCCTGCCTCTGGCTTTGCAACTGTCCCTGACTACATCCCTTTCTCAGCCTCAGGTCGGCCCCTCCACCTTCTTCAGCCACCCATCAGATCCCCACAGCCTAAATCGGCCTCAGATCAGCCCCCATCAGACCTCCATCAGTTTCAAATCAGACCCCCCAGCCCGCATGGTCTTCAGATTGGACCCCCAATCAGAAATTTTAAAAGCCTATGTGCGTTATGTCCTGACGCTGTATATGTCAGGACACAGCAGGGCCTGGAAGACCACCAGGGAAGGTGAGTACAGCCAGCGCTATTCTCGCCTTCCCATGCCTCCCATATTCTAATGACTGCTTACATAATGGAAGTGGTCATTAACATTGGGGCTATGCTCTGGCAAGGAGCCAGGGGCCACATGAAATGATCCCGCGGGCTGTAGGTTCCCCTCTCCTATTATAAATAAATTGCATATTGCTAGGTTATGCCATCACTTTATGATCGGTGGGACCTCTGGGCATCCCATCGATCCGGAAAACAAATGAGCTTACTGTTTTGATAATGCTGCATCCCCTTTACTAAAGGCCTTTTTACACTGGCCAAGGTTTGGGTATATAATACCTAACGAGCGTTCGACTATCTGCCGGTGTGAAGGTACTGCCGATCACTTGATGAATGAACAAACTGTCTGCTGATTCTATCAGTATAAGGCCTCATTCACACATACGTGGGCCATGGTCCGTGAAACCCCGTCCTGCCATCCTGCTGAGTGCACGGCGTCATTGGTTACTATGACACTGTGTGCTTCGTGCCGCCACTGCTGTACAGTAATACACTTGTATAGCTTATACGAGTGTATTACTGTACAACGGTGGCGTCATGGCAACCAATGACAACGTGCACTCAGCAGGACGGGTTTTCACGGACCGTGGGCCACATATGTTTGATTGAGGCCTAAAGGGACTTTCTTTGCACAGCACAGCAGTGGCCACCTGCTGGTAGCGAGCTACAGCCCCATAACTCCATTCAGCTGAATGAAATTCACTGCACCTCCAGGTCACAGCTTTAGGGCTCGTTCACACGACCGTGCCATTTGCAATTTGTGGAACGGAAAAATTATGAGTCCTGTCCTATTCTTGTCCATTTTGTGGACAAGAATAGGCATTTCTATAATAGGCCTTCTATTGAAGAAATGCCTATTCTTGTCCGCAAAACGGACAAGAATAGGACAGGACTCATAATTTTTATGGGGCTACGGAACAATGGATGCGGACAGCACACGGAGTGCTGTCCTCATCTTTTGCGGACCCATTGAAATGAATGGTTCCGTGTACGGACCGTATGCATAACGCAGAAACGGCCCGTATACGGAACGCAAAATACATTTGTGTGAACGAGCCCTTACTGTCTGACCACATAATGCAATGTATCTCCTAAAGTACATCATGATTTACAGCAGCAGCACAACACGTCCTATATGATCACTAGAAGGCTGGATGTAGAGCTGACAGATCATAAGAAACACAATTTGCTTCTGTTCATTCATGTTTTCTTTTCTTTTTCTTTAGGGACAGTTGAATAGTGAGTCTTCTAACCAAAGTCTATGCAGCCTGGGTTCTCTGAGCGACAAAGAACTTGAGGTACAATCTGTTAACTATTTTTTATTTTTACTTTTGTTTTCATTATGTTACTCTCACCTGGTGCATCTCATTACAACAGCTCCTTTATTTGATTATTTCAGATGTTTTAGATATAAAATTTGTAATGGTCCTGTGTAAACATGCATTACCAGGATTTTGACATGTAGGGATCACCATAAATACGGTTTATTTCTTGCTTTGCACACAGATTGGGTAATTTAGTTAACGAAAACCAGTCAGGGATAGACACTTTTCACTAAACACACAGTCAGTAAATTGAATGTGTTAAAAAATCAGCCTTCTTCAGCAGCACTGCTCAAAAAGGCTGATATTTGAATTAATTCACTCATCTCCACTGAAGACCTATCAGATCAGATTTAGGCCGCATTCACACGACCACGGAATGACTGCCCGTTTTATGGATCTACAAAACCCGTGCATCTGCTGTATGCAGTCTTCATCGCGGTGATGTGGCCGAAGATAGGACATGTTCTATCTTTTGTGATGCGGACCCGGAGACACACAAGAGCCCTTGAAGTTGCAGGGTGCACACACAGCCAATGCCTGTGTTTTACAGATCCTCAGTTTGCAGTCCCCAAGACTGGAACGATTGCCCAACGATCGTGTGAATGCAGCCTTACTGTTGGAAATGCGTGTCTCTTTTCCCCTGTTTCCATCTATGATGTGGCATGATGACATATGGCCACTGTAGCCAACATCTGGCTGTATTAGTGACATTTCGACACCAGTCAGGTCACTGCTGCCGTGGTCACATATCAAGACAACACAGCATTACTGGAGCTGGGTAGATGGAGACTGTTGAGGAGGTCATGGAAATGATAATAGGGGATTGGTGGGGTATTGCTCCTTTGGGTATGGTGGCTCAAAATACTACTTGATGTGATTATTTCATATTATTGAATTTTATTTGTTGAATAAAGTTTATATTTTTTTATATATATATATATATATATTTTCTCTATATCATTACTATTTTTATACTATTGCCCACCTTTTTATTTTTAAAATGATTAAAACATTTTTTCATTTTAAGAACCTTTTTTAAAACCATAAAAAAAAATTTTTAAATGAAGGTGTTAATAACTTACTTTTAAAGAGGTTTTCCAGATATATAAAGTTATCCCCTATCCATAGATTTATGTAACTGGAATACCCCTCTAAATGTGTTATTATAATTTTTTGTGCAGTTATATTTTCTCATTAATATCATTGGGGGACACAGCACCATTGGTATAAGCTGGCCACTACGAAGCGGACACTAGGAACAAAAAAGTGTTGACTCTGCCCAGGTGGGCTGTACCCTCTCCACAGCCACTAGTCTGATCCGTTTTTAGCGTAGTGCCTGTAGGAGGGCTGACACAACCTGTTCTTTTTTTCCAGGTCTGCTATAATTTTTACATTTGTTTGTAACCCTGAACACGAGTGCAGGATTTCTCCTTGTATAGTAGGACAGAGGTGCATATTTCTGTGTCATTCTAAAAGGTCTCTCTTTAGCAGACTCCAGAGAAAAAACAGAATGACCAGAGGAACCGCAAGAGGAAGGCAGAACCGTATGAAACAAGTCAAGGTAATGTTTTGCCCTTATAATTATATATATATTTCGTATAACCATTAGTTATAACTAATTTCACTCTATAAGGAGATTTTGAACAGTAGGGCAGAAAGTTCTGGGACAAATGCAGAAAGAAGTTTGGGTCAAGATTTGTGTTGTCTCCTGGGCCATCAGCAGGATTCAGGAGCACTTTATGCGGTCTGTTAATGGAGAAGGGGGGGACAGTTTTGGCAGCTGTCATTACATCAGAATGGTATCTCCTCTCTTTATTGAATGGATAGATATCTTTTCAGCTGTGCCAGGAAGCTTAGGTGAAGGCAGTTTGACTTCCTTGCACCTGCACTTGGGTTATCTGGATTGCCAAATGTGAAGTTGGGTTAAGACTGTATTCGCATGCCATTTAGATGGTTCAGGAAGAGGTTCAATCCCAGGAAAGCTGGAACACCTTTCTGAAATCTTTCCCAGAGGTTTTACTGCTTTCTTTTGAGTAAGGTTACTTTCACACTTGCGTTCGGTGCGGATCCGTCTGGTATCTGCACAGACGGATCCGCACCTATAATGCAAACGCTTGCATCTGTTCAGAACGGATCCGTCTGCATAACAGCTTTTTCAGATCTGAGTTTTCACATCGTGAAAACTCAGATCCGACAGTATATTCTAACACAGAGGCGTTCCCATGGTAATGGGGACACTTCAAGTTAGAATATACTAAGAACTGTGTACATAACTGCCCCCTGCTGCCTGGCAGCACCCGATCTCTTACAGGGGGCTGTGATCCGCACAATTAACCCTTCAGACCCCCCTCCCTCCCCAGTTTTAAATTCATTGTTGGCCAGTGCGGCCCCCCCCTCCCCCCCTCCCCAGTTTTAAATTCATTGGGTGGCCAGTGCGCCGCCCCCCCCCCCCCCCCCCCCCCCCCCATCATTGGTGGCAGCGGAGAGTTCCGATCGGAGTCCCAGTTTAATCGCTGGGGCTCCGACGCTACTGCAGTCCTGGCTGCCATGGTTACCGATCGGAGCCCCAGCGATTAAACTGGGACTCCGATCGGAACTCTCCGCTGCCACCAATGATGGGGGGGGGGGGGGGGGGGATTTTAATTGGGGGGAGAGAGGGGAGGCCGCACTGGCCACCAATTAATTTAATACTGGGGAGGGAGGGGGGGCAGCACTGGCCACCAATGAATTTAATACTGGGGCGGGAGGGAGGCAGCACTGGCCACCAATGAATTTAATACTGGGGCGGGAGGGGGGGCCGCACTGGCCACCAATGAATTTAATACTGGGGGGGGGGGGGGGGGGGGGGTCTGGCCCCTGCTGCCTGGCAGCACCTGATCTCTTACAGGGGGCTATGATACGCACAATTAACCCTTCAGGTGCGGCACCTGAGGGGTTAATTGTGCGGATCACAGCCCCCTGTAAGAGATCAGGTGCTTCCAGGCAGCAGGGGGCAGTTATGTACACAGTTCTCAGTATATTCTAACTTGAAGCGTCCCCATCACTATGGGAACGCCTCTGTGTTAGAATATACTGTCGGATCTGAGTTTTCACGATCTAACTCAAATCCGATGGTATATTCTAACATAGAGGCGTTCCCATGGTGATGGGGGCGCTTCAAGTTAAAATATACCATCGGATTGGAGAAAACTCCGATCCCATATTAATAGGGACTCCTGACTTTACATTGAAAGTCAATGGGGGACGGATCCGTTTGCAATTGCACCATATTGTGCCAACGTCAAACGGATCCGTCCCCATTGACTTGCATTGTAAGTCAGGACCGATCTGTTTGGCTCCGCACGGCCAGGCGGACACCAAAACGCTGCAAGCTGAACGGATCAGTTCGGGGCCGCTTGTGAGAGCCCTCTAACGGATCTCACAAGCGGAACCCCAAACGCAAGTGTGAAAGTAGCCTAAACCTGATTCTGTTTATGGCACATAATATAGTATTAATATGTTAATTAAGAATTGGTGTAATAAACAAGGCTTAACCTTTTGAAGTATGTATTCTCTTTGAATAAAAGATTTTCCCTACAATGAATATTGTTACTTTGATATTGCCTTGAAGGGATTTTCCCCACAAAGAACACTTATTTCCCCAGTCGTCTCCATGACACCAAGTCCTGAGATTGACTTCCTTCTGATTGGACAGGAAAAACACAGAGAGGTTAAAACCCCCACCCCCTCCTCACATCACCAGTGTTTTTCCTGTCCCATCAGGATAGGAAGCAGGAGAGGTGCACGGAGCTCGTTTGGGCTCACCTGGAGTTTTTTTTTTTTTTTTTTTTTTTTCATCTGGGCCGAGGTCGGATCTGCAGTGCAGCTCTCCCTCCTCCGTTTGGTTAGGCCTGGGCTCGGGCACATAGGTAGTGCCCCTGCGAAGATTCCCTCTGCGGCGGTCCCGGAGGGCTTGATGCAGAGGGAAGGAGGAACACGGCGGATCGGCACTGTGATGTGTCCCTTCCGGCCGGCAGGCGGATGACGTCAGACGCCGGGGGCGGAGCTAAGCGCGCTGACGTCATCAACATGCGCCACAGGTCCTGCAGCATGAGAAGCACATGGAGACACTATAAAAACGCTCAGGACCTGTGTAACGGCGCCCTGCATAGCGCGGCTCACATATTTTGGTGAAGCATCTCTGAAGCGGTCGGGAGTCAAGATGAGCACCCCCCTCACGCCGGGCTCTGGAACCGAGCCTGCATCAAACCCTGGGACAGTGAGTAACCTGTTCTCAGGTACATGCCTTGTATGGTGGGTTCAGTCTGCTCATCCTTTCCTCCCTTACCATTTCAGGGAGAAAAGGATTCGGCTTCTGCAGCCAAAAAAACTAGAAAATGTGGTATTTGCTGCAAAAGATTGTCTAACACTGGATCCAAGCCCCTGTGTAAAGAATGTACTGCCAGTGTCATCAAGTCTGAGTCTTCTAGTCTAATTGAAGACATTAGAAAAGTGGTAAAAGAAGAGGTTCAGCTAGCCTTAACTACCAGAGAACCTACTCCTCCCAAAGTTCCCCCCACTCAGGACGCCCGTAGTGTTAAATCACTTATCCTGGATTCCGACTCTGAGGGGCTGGCGGTCTCAGACTCCGAATCTGTCCAAAAACACCCGGCATCTTCAGATGAAGAGGGCGAATATAAGCGCTTCCTGTTCAATCCTGAAGATATTGATGAACTTATCAGGGCCATCAGGGCCACCATTCAGATGGAGATGCCTAAAACCCCTAGGTCTACCCAGCAAGAAATTTTTGGGGGTCTAGGTGAAAGGAAGAAGGCCGTTTTTCCAGTCCCTGATAGTGTCCAAAAATTAATTAGGTCTGAATGGGAAAAACCGGATAAAGGATCCTTTATCCCAAGAGGAATTAAGAGGCGCTACCCCTTTAGCCAAGAGGACTGTACGGATTGGGAGACCATTCCCAAAGTAGACGCGCCAGTGGCCAAGGTAGCAAAACATACGGCCCTACCGTTTGAAGACTCAGCACAATTGAAAGATCCTCTAGACAGGAAAGCGGAGAGTCTCTTGCGAAAGACCTGGGAGACTACGGCGGCCCTTCTCAAACCGGGCGTTGCCTCCACATGTGTGGCCAGAACACTGAACCTTTGGCTAGACCAGCTAGAGATACATCTGGTCAATAAGACACCACGGGATCAAATTCTAGAGAGCTTGCCTCTATTAAAGATGGCAACCTCCTTTCTAGCAGACGCAGCTGCTGAATCAGTTAAACTGTCCGCCCGTACAGCTGTTCTCTCAAATACAGCGAGAAGGGCACTATGGCTTAAAGCGTGGTCAGGAGATATCACATCTAAAAATAAATTAATCGCACTCCCCTTCCACGGTCAGTACGTTTTCGGAGAAGATCTAGATAAAATCCTAGACAACGCGACAAATAAAAAAAGAGGGTTTCCAGAGGAAAGATATAAACAAAAAAGGCAGCCCTTTCGTGACCGATTTTTTCAACCCGAAAATAAAAAAGATAAAGGGAAGACTGGGAGGTGGAGCTATGCGAAGGGAGGCAGGGGGAGAAGCTTCCTCTTCAACCCAAATCGGGCCGAAGCCTCCTCATCCAACAACAAACAATGACGCCATACCAGTGGGGGGAAGACTCGGCTCCTTTCTAAGATCTTGGGAGCATGTAACAAACAGCCGGTGGATCTTAAGTATTATACAAGAGGGTTATCTGATAGATCTTCTCTCTTCCCCTCCACAGAAATATGTGATCACTACCCTTCCCCCATCTCAAACTGCGACCTTAAAAAACGACATAAAAAACCTATTAACCTTGGACGCCATAGAGCCCGTCCCGAAAAATCAGACAGGACTGGGATTCTATTCCCGCCTCTTCATTATAAAGAAACCAAACGGGAAATCCAGGGTAATTATAAATCTGAAACATCTAAACAAATACGTAAGATATCAAAAATTCAAAATGGAGACCCTGAAGTCAGCAGTGAAACTCTTAAAAAAGGATGCAGTGATGGCCACAATAGATTTAAGCGACGCCTATTATCACGTCCCAATTCACAGGTCATCAAGGGAATTCCTAAGGTTCGCAATAGAATTGGAGGGAAACATTCAGCATTTCCAGTTCAGGTGTCTCCCCTTCGGGATCTCTTCTGCCCCAAGGGTTTTTACCAAAATAATGGCGGAAGCCTTGACAACCTTGAGAGAAAAGGCAATTTGTGTGATCCCCTATCTGGACGACCTACTGGTAGTGGCGGACAACATAGAGACCATGGGAATCCATCTCGGGTTAGTCCTGGATCATCTACAGAGCCTAGGTTGGCTCATCAATTGGAAAAAATCGGATTTAATCCCATCCAAACGGAAAGTTTTTCTGGGCATTACTCTAGACACAGTCTCCCAAAGATCCTTTCTACCACCTCAAAAGATAGTAAAACTTCAGACAGCTTTGAGGAAGTTCAAGAAGGAGAAATTCTGTTCAATAAGACAGGCCATGAAGGTACTAGGGAGTCTGTCCGCTTGCATTCCAGCAGTTGCCTGGGCACAGTTCCATCTAAGACCACTCCAGAAATTCATCTTAGACAAATGGAACAGATCGCAATTAACCCTAGAGAGGAAAATATTCTTAGATGCAGAGACCAAAAAATCACTAACTTGGTGGCTCAGCAATTCGAACCTAGAAAACGGGATTTTCTGGGCACAAGATCTCCCTCTAGTCATCACAACAGATGCCAGCCTCCACGGGTGGGGAGCGGTCGTCCAGGGGAACTCCTACCAGGGAACATGGGGGAATTACGTGAGCCAGCAATCCTCAAATTTCAAGGAGCTGAGGGCAGTGTGGGAAGCACTGAAACACACAAGTCAGCTGGCAAAGGGTCGTCACGTCCTAGTCTACTCGGACAACGCTACAGCCGTGGCCTTTATCCAACACCAGGGAGGCACAAGGCATCGCCCGCTACAGAACCTGGCAAACAAAATCTTTTCCTGGGCAGAAGGCAACATTCAATCTCTTTCAGCGGTTCATTTGAAGGGAGTTTTAAACATTCAGGCCGATTACCTAAGCCGGCACAGACTAGACCCAGGGGAATGGATGTTAGCTCCAGAAGCCTTCCATTTAATCACGAAGAAATGGGGCAGGCCGACGATAGACCTGTTTGCATCCAGGAGAAATCATCAGCTAAACCAGTTCTTCTCCCTCAACCCCAGGGATCATCCTCGGGCAGTAGACGCCCTCAACCAGAGTTGGACAACAAACTTAGTCTACGCCTTCCCCCCATTTCCGCTTATCCCCAGAGTGTTACAGAAGTTCCTAAAAGAAAAGTGTACACTAATCCTGATAACCCCCTTCTGGCCCAAGAGAAGTTGGTTCTCCCTCTTGAAAGCCCTCAGCGTGGAAGCTCCTCTCCTTCTACCTCAAAGGCCGGACCTTCTAAGTCAGGGACCTATTTCTCACCCAGACCTGAAAATACTAAAGTTAACAGCCTGGATTCTGAAGAATCCAACTTATTAAACTTTGGTCTATCAAAAAAAGTAGTGAACACCTTACTCCTTAGCAGGAAACAGAGTACCAACGACAAGTACCAAAAAATATGGAAGAAATTTGCTGATTGGTCTGGGACCTCCTTCAACCAGTTTAGAGCCAACATCTCACTAATCCTGGATTTTCTTCAAGAAGGGCTAGATTTAGGTCTATCCCCCAATACCCTTAGGGTCCAGGTATCGGCTTTAGGAGCACTATATAATACCAAGCTAACGGAACATCCCTGGATATCCAGATTCCTTAAGGCGGCAGATAGGATCAGACCTACAATTAGAAACATGGTGCCACCATGGAACCTTAATACAGTACTAGGGGGTCTAACCTCCGATCCATTCGAACCTCTGGACTCTATCCACATCAGATGGCTTACCATTAAAACGATTTTTCTGGTGGCAATAACCTCAGCCAGAAGGGTCTGTGAGCTGCAGGCCTTGTCCATCCAAGAACCATTCCTTGCAATATTTGAGGACAAATTAATTTTCAAATTAGATCCGACTTTCCTCCCCAAGGTAGTCTCGACCTTCCATAGGTCTCAGGACATTGTTCTCCCCTCGTTCTGTGACGATCCGAAAAACGATCAAGAAATCACTTACCACACATTAGATGTCCGGAGAGCGGTCTTAAAGTACCTGGAAGCTACCAGCCTTTGGAGAAAAGACAAAAATCTGTTTGTCCAATTTTCAGGTCCTAACAAAGGGAAGAAAGCGGCAAAAAGTTCCATCTCCAGATGGATTAAGATGGCAATCTCCGAAGCATATAAAGCTCAGGGAAAAGACGTCCCTGCTTCCCTAAAAGCACATTCTACGAGAGGCATGGCTGCCTCCTGGGCGGAAAAAGCCTCAGCCTCCTTACAACAGATTTGCAGGGCAGCAACATGGAAAAGAGTTCATACTTTCACTAAGCACTACAGACTAGATGTAGCTGCTAATGACGACCTAAGATTTGGACGTAAGGTCCTGTCGGCAGTTGTCCCCCCCTAATTGTATCTTTGATATTGTCTCAGGACTTGGTGTCATGGAGACGACTGGGGAAAAGAGTATTACACTCACCGGTAATCCGGTTTCCTGGAAGTCTCCATGACACCACATATATCCCACCCTTTTTTTCTGCTATTAGCTATTATCCTTTCATCCTGGGGTTCTTCGTTAAAATACACTGGTGATGTGAGGAGGGGGTGGGGGTTTTAACCTCTCTGTGTTTTTCCTGTCCAATCAGAAGGAAGTCAATCTCAGGACTTGGTGTCATGGAGACTTCCAGGAAACCGGATTACCGGTGAGTGTAATACTCTTATCCTATCACGGGAGCAGAGGTCCTTAATTCCCCGTGTGAATGTTAAGGTCCAAATGCTCCAATCACATCCTATCTTGGGGATGAGTGTTTATTTTGCATAAAATAACCTTACATTGAACTTTGTTTATTTTCTTAATTGTAGGAAAAAACACTCCTAGAGGACATAAAATTAGTGACTATTTTGAGGTAAGAATAATTTCACTTATTGTAATTGATATTTATATTCTGTGGCCAGTATTCTAACAAATCACTTTTTTGTGACTTAGTGGCAAATGATCAGACCACTTACATAATGACCATCTTTTCAGCTGCACATGCACCAGTTTCCAGCCTACTGTTATGTTATCCAAGATTTCTGTACCACTTCTCAGACTACTTGGTGTACAGTAGTCCAAGACACTTCATGCCTCCTCTTGGGTTACAGATAAAATACAGTGACAAACTCACCCAATCCTAACCAAATAACCAAAAACTGAAAAAAAAAAACACACACAAAAACCAAAAGGACAAACTAACACACAATAAGCAACAAAATTGCAGTCCTGAATCTATGTTCACTAATTGCGCTGTGGTCTTTGTTGTGAGGTGGGCACCTTTCCCAATTAACTGAAAACCAAACAAAAAGAGGTAGGATTGGGAAAAAACACAATTCTGATAAAGGTTTTTATTCTGTACACTATGCGGTAAAATTCCAACGATACCACACTTGAATAATTTTTCTTGTGTTTTAATACTGGAGAAAAAAAACAAACCTTTGAGGAAGATTTTTTATTTTTTTTTTCATAACTATATTCTGACCCCTATAGCGTTTTTGTAGCTATGAGTACGGGGCTGTGTGAGGGCTCTTTTTTTGTGGGAGATCTGTTCTTTTCAGTGATACCAATTTTAAGTGTGTGCGACTTTTTGATCACTTTTTATAAAAAAAAATTATTGGGTAGTTTAAGTGACCAAAAATGGCAAATTGGCTGTTTTTATTTTTTCCCTCGCTACGCCATTTGCCATATGCCATTAGTATTTTTATTTTAAGGAAAGGAGGGTGATTTGAACTTTTTAGGTTTAAAAAAAATAATTGTATTAGTAAAAAATAAATAAATTTACTTTTTACTTTTTTTTTAATTCACCTTGGGTGACAATAACTGGCAATCATTCAATTGCCCATAGTATTCAGTGATGGCTAAATGGCCTTCATTAAAAACTTCAATTGCCCTATATCAATACAAGGCTGCCACCTAGTGGCCTGTATGGATATATACATCTAATTGACTTGGAAGGCGGCTTGGGGCTTCGGTCAATTAGATCGAGATAACAGGTCCCCCGATTTTAGCCGGGGAACGCTGTTACCGGACCGGAAGCTCGCAGATAGTGGTCACATTTGACCACAGCATCTGAAGCATACATGTGCCGAGGGTCTCTGCTATTTAAAATGGCAGAGACCATGCAGCTAAGGTGCCCGCTGCACGCGTGAGCGGGTGCCATGTTTAGGGATCGGACCCATGACATACAGCTACGTCATGGGTCCTTAAGGGGTTAAAATCCATGAAAATTCCTCAGTCTCCTCTTTTAGTCATATGGTTGATTACACCCATCTTCTACTCTCCTACACCACAACGATTTTACCTACACTCCACCGCCGTCCTCTCATATGTTCTTGATTTCTGACTTTTAAGAACATATACAAAAAATAAATAAAAAATTTGATAGTGTCTCTGCACATTTAAAAACAATACATAAAAATCCAGAGGGTTTGAGGTTTATTGGACTTGAACAGGTCCATAATAACTGGAGAGGGGGTGATCCATTGAATAGAATAAATAGAAAAGAAGTAGAAAAGATCTATGGTTTGAATGTTGAATTTGATATAAAGGCCTGTATAATAAATAAAATGTGGGTTTGCCATTGATATGCAGCACATTCAAGAATTGTGAATCTGACTGTAAATATAAACCTTTGTCAACAATATCGGGAAGTTGGTGTGGAATTTTCTCACTTGCAAGATGGATATCATAATGTGGGTCATTTTATGCAATAAAAAAAGAAAATGGGGTTATATATATTTTATGTGGGGTTATGTATATTTGGATATCTATTAAAAGGGGACAAGTGTAGCAAAATGAAAAAACTAAAGTCCATATTGACGCTGGTGTGATGAACAAGAAGTGTTGCTGAGATGATGGTGGGGGAGTGAGTGTAGGTAAAATCGTTGTAGTGTAGGAGAGCATAATGGAGTAGAAGATGAATGGGTGTGATCAGCCATATGACTAATAGAGGAGGAGACGGAGGTATTTTCATGGATTTTAAAGGGAACCTGACACCTGGATTTTGTGTATAGAGCTGAGGACATGGGCTGCTAGATGGCCGCTAGCACATTCGCAATATCGAGTCACCATAGCTCTGTGTGCTTTTATTGTGTCAAAAAATGATTTCATAGATATGTAAATGAACCTTAGATGAGTCCTGTCTCCTCCATGCTTGAGAGATGAGTCCAGCATTCTCTGACTCTAAGCCCAGCACCGCCCACTGTGAAGGAGCCCAGCACCGCCCCGCATCCTCCGAATCTCCTCCTTGCTCCCTGACGTCACAAAGCCAGAGCGCCAAAATCTTGCGGTGCGTGAGCTAGCTCATGCGTAGTTTGTTCCCTGAGGCTGATGCCAGCACAGGGAAGGAACACTCTGCCAACACTGCGCATGCGCTAGCTCGCGCATCGCAAGATTACAGCGCCCTAGCTTTGTGACATCGGGGAGCAAGAAGGAGATTCGTGGGATGTGCGGCGGTGCTGGGCTCCTTCACAGTGGGCGGAGCTGGGCTCCAGAAACAGTAGATAGATATCTATCTATATCACTCCAAGAAAAAAAAAAAAAACTCTTTATTCACCTCAGTGGCAATGGCGAAGTTTTGGCTCTATACCAGAGCCGAAACGTCGCCATTGCCACGGAGGTGAATAAAGAGTTTTTTAAATTTTATTTCCTTGGAGTGCTGCCTTTTTTCCTACTTATTATTGTGGGATTGGCTTTTCCCAGTGGGCCGTGCACCCAGCACCATCTCACAATAAAGAGCGTATTGCGGATGTACTAGCGGCGATCTAGCAACCCATGTCCTCAGCTCTATGCATCAAATTGCATTGACAGGTTCCCTTTAAAGGGTTTCTACCACCAGATTTTGAGATTTTTTGCTGACTGACACTAGCGATCTGCTAGTGTCTGCACTACCTAACAGTGCTCTTGTATCACCTTTTGTCTGCTGCCATTAAGCTTAAAAACATACTTTTATTGATATGCAAATGAGCCTCTAGGTGCTATGGGGTGTCTTTTCAGCACCTAGAGGCTCCGTCTACTCACTATTTCTGCCGCCCACCGCGTCCCTCCAGCCCGCCCTGCTCCTCTTGATTGACAGCAAACCTTGCTCCATCTCAAATTTTGCGCCTGCGCCGTGCGCTTCTGTATTCGGCACAGGCGCAGTGACTGTCGGACCGCAGTGAAGATGCCGGCGCAGGGAGCGGTCCGACAGTCACTGCGCCTGCGACGAATACAGAAGCGCAGGCGCAAGGATTCGAGATGGAGCGAGGTTGGCTGTCAATCAAGAGGAGCGCGGTGGGCGGCAGAAATGGTGAGTAAACGGAGCCTCTAGGTGCTGAAAAGATGCCCCCATAGCACCTAGAGGCTCATTTGCATATCAATAAAAGTATGTTTTAAAGCTTAACGGCAGCAGACAAAGTTGATACAAGAGCACTGTTAGGTAGTGCAGACACTAGCAGATCGCTAGTCAGTCAGCGAAAAATCTCAAAATCTGGTGGTAGAAACCCTTTAAAGTTTTGTCAGAAAAACTGTTTTTAAATGCAGTATGTGTTTGAGCACTGCTGGCCAGTCTGAGAGCAGCAGGAAGTATCCTGGACAAACAAATGTGCAGTGTGCTTCTGGCAGTCTGAGAAGTGGTACAGCCATCTTGGATGACAGAACAGGAGCCGAGGAATTGGTGGAGCTGCTGCTGAAAAGGATGGTCCCAGGTAGGTGTTCTGTTTATTCCCAAGTTTTTTTTTTCATTTTTTTTTTTCTTTCTTTTTTTTTTTACCTTGAACCGGAGAGTTACAAATATACATTTTAAGAATATTTCTGCTTGCATACATTTCAAAGTTGGGATTACTCCTCGATTATGGCAACCTTTAACCTTGGACCATTTCAAAAGTTAAAATCCTGGCTGTGCCTTTTTAAAATACTCTAGGGCAGGTATCAGCAACCTTCAGCCCTCCAGCTTGTGGGAAGCTACAAATCCTAGCATGCAAACACATTTGCCTGTTCTTATAAGGCTACTTTCACACTTGCTTTAATTCCGGTATTGAGATCTGGCAGAGGATCTCAATACCGGAATTAAATGGATCCGTTTTGATTTTGCCCATCAGGATGCATCCGTTCCGTCAGGAAATGGTTGTATGAAATCAAAACGGGAAAAAAAATAGCTCCGTAACTAAATACATTGAAAGTTAATGGGTGACAGATCCAGTTTTTTAGGCTCCTAAAAAAAAAAAAAATTCAGTTTTTTTTTTCTTCTGTCTTTATGATCAGACACAAAAAAACACAGCTTCCAGCGTTTTTTTTTGTCTATTCATTAAACTGAATGCTGCCGGAACGGAAGACATCCTGAACGGATCTCTTTTCTATTCAGAATACTTGAGGACTAAACAAACATTTTTTCCGATATTTATATCCTCTGCCGGATCTCATTCCTGGAAAACAACACAAGTGTGAAAGTAGCCTAACTCTTATGGAAGTGAATTGAGCATTCTGGGAGTTGTAGGGCAACTAAGCATGTTTTTGCACCTGTTTTGATAAATCTCCCCTTAAATGTTGTTATTTACACATTGGTCCTTGTGGGTCATCTGAACCAACATAGGGATCTGTAAAGTTTATCTTTGACAGCATCTACGTTTATCTTAATGCAGTTTGCTGGGGGAAGTGGCCCGGGGACAAGTCCAGGCAGAAGCGTTCCACCGGTTGCCAGATCCTCGCCGCAACATTCCTTATCAAATCCATTACCCTTACCGGTAAATCTTTGTTAATGATACTTTTTGGCAAACCAGAGGTGTTAGGCATGTTCTCAAGTGCAGATTTTGGTGAATTTTCTATTCCCACAGCAATTTAGAGATTGGGATATAGCCAGCCTTCACTCAATTCATAACTTGCAGTGTTCATGTCTATGGGATGGAGTTTGGGGTTAAGAGGGATAGTTCTTACCCTCGGGATAGGTAATCAGTATCAGATCGCTGGGGGGTGTGACTCCTGGCACCCCCGTCTATCAGCTGTTTGAAGAGAACGCTGGACTCATATGAGCAATGCCTTCTCTTCACTCTCAACAGCGAGCAGGTGTAATTACAACGGCTCCATCTCATTCACTTCAAAGGGAAGGGTTGTTACACTCTGTCCGATCTTTTCCAATAAAGTGCATGGAGACGAGGAGCTGCAATAACACCTGCTCGCTGCTTCGATGTTGCTGGCAGACAGGTAAACGATAAAGAGAAGGCACTGTATTCTTTGCAGACAACCGATTGGTTGCGGTCCGACTCCTGGCACCTCCACCGATCTGATATTGATGACCTATCCTGAGGATAAGTCATTAATATAGAAACCTGGCCACCCACTTAAATATGGCTCTGTACAGAACTGTATATTTTTAGTGCCGAGAATAAGGTTAAATCTTGAAGAAAAAAAAGTAGAAAACCTGTGAATGTAATCAAGAACGCTCCCATTCACTGACAGATGCACAAAGTATATTGCAGATTTGCATAGCTATTTGTATAGACACAACTTCATATACTCTTTGCAGGAGCCACATGATTTTAGATATTTGCTTACATATCCAGTCAACTTTGGCAACTACGGTAAATTTCTGTGGCCCATTTACCTTGTCAACAAACTCCACAAAAGTTTGCTGGAGATGTCAATATATATCTGTTGCCCATGGCTACTTTACAGAAGACAGGATGCTTGAAAGATTAAAGGTTGCCTCTAGGAAATGAGATGATTAGTAGGGCCAAGGGCTCATGCACACAAACGTTTGGGCCACACACATACCATTGACTTGAATGGATCAGCAAGATGCAGATCGGATGCCCACTGAAGCACTGCAAAGTGCTTCCGTGCGTTTTCGGTCCGTGCCTCCGCACAGCAAATTTTTTTTAACATGTCCTATTTTTTTGACGTGTGGACCATCTCTCTTGTGGATCATGGACTCATTCAAGTGAATGAATCCAACAACGGCATGCACGCGAACAGTGCCCGAGGAACATTTCATTTGTTCCCAACTTTTAGGGTACCTGCACACTATTGCGGGGGAAACTGCGCAAGAGCTGCACAAATTTGTGCATTTCTGCAATTTCTAATTGTGTTATTTGGTGTCTACTCGATGCAGTTTTGCTTCATTGTCTATTCTCATACACGTTGTTGTATTATGCTGCTGTTTTTCATGTGTAGGTACCCTTAAAATGCTATATTCTCATCATTTTTGATTATGCGGTTTCTGCATTTCTAATGAAATAATTCTTTTGCAGAGTCAAAGTAGCCCTCCTTCCTCCATGCTAGTGAATCTAGAGCATTCCTGTATCCCTATCAAACAGATTTCCGTCCAGCACAGACAAACTCAGGTGAGTACCGTATTTTTCAGACTATAAAACGCACTGGACTATAAGACACAGGATTTGGAGGAGGGAAAATGAGAGAAAAAATATTTCTTGTGCATGGCATTGGGAGACACAGCACCATGGGTATATGTCCAACTACCACTAGGAGGCGACACTAGACATAGTGTTGGCTCCTCCCTGTTGGGCTATACCCTCTCCACAGGCACTAGGCTAATCAGTCTTGTTCTAGTGTCCGTAGGAGGCAGACCTGACCTGCCCTTTTTGCGCAGGTAATCCGGCTACTTTTCTATTTTATTTTTTCTTCAATCTCTTCTCTGCAGGTTCCGGCCTGCTGCAGGGGTGGCTCTATCGTGTTCCACTTTAGTTGCCCCCCTTCCCGTGGGCGTGTACTCAGGTACCTGGCAGCCACCCAGTCCCCAAATCTGCTTCCGCAGTGGAATTCCGGCAGTCCCACGGTTCCCGTGTTGAGTCCGCCGAGGGGGTGGTTATTGCTGCGCCTGAAGACGTCTGAGGGTGAGTATGTTCCTTTAGATTAGGGTCTCCCACCCTCCTCCCCGGGCCTGGGCACGTTCACCCCCCTCTCCTCCCTTCCCGGATACCTGCATCTCTTAGCTGTATCCTGGCCTTCCGTTTTTTCTCTCTGGGGGTCGCTTCTCCAGTTCTCTCCCCCACCTGGCCCCCGTTCGTCGCGGCAGCTCCAGAGCACTTCCGCGATCGCGGCTGTTTGTCCCCGGCCGCGCTCCACTAATTGAGGCCCCGGCTTTTCGAGCCTTCTAGGCCGCAACTTCCCGCCCACTCCTGAGCTTCCCGGGCTTGCTCTGTCTCCTCCCCTCTGTGGGGGGAGCCTGGGAGGGGCCTCTCCTGCCTGTCGAATCCAGCTCCTGCGCGGGTTCCCTGCTCTGTCTCAGATGGGCGGTTCTTCCTCCGGCTGCCGGCTTCTTCTCTCACCGGGTCGCCATCTTGCTGCTTTCCTGCATGGGGCGCGCTGTACAGCTCCATAGGACAGCCCTGCTGCTCTATAAGGGCCTCCTCTCCTAGCCTCCCTATCGGATCGTCACGTATTTCACGTGCGTCCGTTGTCTACGCAGGTTTCCATGTGGTCAGCTTGTCCCCCCCCTCCCACCCTTGTGTAGGTCCCCCCCTAAATGGGCTCCCTCCCTGTTGAACCATGGGAACCTTGCCTGACTCTCCCAATCCCTGGCGGAGTCGCTGGACCGCTACCTTTCAAATTGCGGTCTCTTCCCCCCAGGGTCCTTCTGGCTGATGGGACACGCTCAGATACAGGGTCACGCAAGGAGTAGCCCACAGACCAACCTCGGGTGGTCTCAATTAGCTCCACCCCTCCTCGGCATCCTCGGGTCGCCCCAGGACAGAACTGAGGCTGGTGACGAAGCCTTCTCTGTCAGTTGACTCTGGGGACACCTCTGCACCGATTCCCTCGGAACAGAGCATCAGGCGGTCTTCCACCATACAGAATCCCTCTGTGAGGTCAAGACAAACGTGCACAGAGGAACCTACCCTACCCAGGTTTGGTGCCCTTCTAGTGGACTTTCGGATGGCGCTCTCCTGCCTGTACAGGTAATTACCGCACAGGTAATGCAGCAGTCACCGTGCTTAGCAACTGGGACACCTACGTGGTGTCTCTGGTACGTACACCCTCATAGGCTGTACACGTCAGACCTTCCTGGTTCCCTTATGCCAGGGGCTATGTTCTAAGCAAGCTGATACAGGCAAACGCCTCTTGTAGGGTTGGTAACCCTTCTCAGCCTCTATAGGTTATTTTGTGGTGCCTGTACCAGAGATGTACAGGCCGACTTTTATTGCCGTGGCGATTACATCTGTCTGTTTCCAGCCAACTTGTTACTTTCATGGGTAGAGTTCCTACACCTACTCCAGATGCTGTAGCCATTACTCCTGGCTGGCTCTATGGTGTTCCATGCGGCACTATTTCCCCTTACCGGGCGAGATATACAGGCCGCCTTCAATTGCCGTAGCAATTGCACCTGTCTGTTTCCAGCCACCTTGCTCCCTTCATAGGTAGAGTACCTACACCATCTCCTGATGCTGTATCCAGTATCCCTGGCGGGTTCTATTGTGTTCCGTGCGGCACTATTTCTCCCTTCCAGGCGAGATATAGATGCCACACAATTGCTGTAGCAATTGCCTCTGTTTGCTTCTACTGGGCACCAAGCTGCCACCTTGCTCCCTTCATAGGTAGAGTACCTACCAGTGCTCCAGACCAAAAAAAATTACCAGGAGCCATTGGCTCCTAAACTAAAAAATTTAGGAGCCAAATTTAAAATGCATATCATTTTAAAAAAAGGACTTTGAGAAGATGAGACGCAGGTGACAGTAGTGAGCCAGCGCTACATATAGGAAAAAACAGCACCACATACCTCTCACATCCAGGGACATCTTCTGGGGGACAAGGTGACTAAAACTGGCGAATTGCGTGGTTTAGAGTTTTTTTTTTCTGTTACGGCCTTCACCGAGCGGGAATATTTTTTAATATTTTAATAGCTCACATTTTTTGGGACGTGGCGATATGTAATATGTTTATTCTTTATTGTTTGTAAATTTTATATGTAAAACTGGGAAGGGGGCCATTTAAACTTTTAGTATTTTGGTGTTTTTTTTTTTTTTTTTTTACTTTTTATTTAATAACCATTTCTTCCCTTAGGGACTAGAACCTGGATCGTGTCATCCCTTGTCCTATTCACCCTGATAGAGATCTGTCAGGGTGAATAGGATCTCACATCTCCCTGCTGCCCTGGGCTCTGTGCACACAGCAGCAGGGAGCTGAACATGGCAGCCAGGACTGCCATGGTAACGATCTGAGCCCCAGCAGTGTAATCTGCCACTGCCACCACTGGAGGGGATGGGACCCTGTGGCCACCATATAACAATGAAGGGGGGGGGGGGGCGACGACGACTTGTGGCCAGTGATAATGGGGGGGAAGGGGAGAGGCTTTGGGGGGGGAGCACTGCGCCACCAATGAATGTAATTAAAAAGAGGACCTTTCGTGGGTCCAAAGAATAAGAACTTATCAGCAGGCTGCATAGAGCGGCGCCCAGGGATCTAAGTGCACTTACTATTATTCCTGGGCGCCGCTCCGTTCGTCCTCTGTGGCCCCCGGTATTTTCAGCATTCAGAGGAAGGAGGAGGAGACGCCAGTGTCTCTCCGTCTCCATGACAGCAGCGCTGTCCAATCACAGCGCAGAGCTCAGAGCCAGGGAGGTTTTTTCTTCCTGGCTCTGAGCTCTACCCTGTGATTGGACAGCGCTGCTGTCATGGAGACGGAGAGGCACTGGCGTCTCCTCCTCCTTCCTCTGAATGCTGAAAATACCGGGGGCCACAGAGGACGAACGGAGCGGCGCCCAGGAATAATAGTAAGTGCACTTAGATCCCTGGGCGCCGCTCTATGCAGCCTGCTGATAAGTTCTTATTCTTTGGACCCACGAAAGGTCCTCTTTCATACAATTGTCTGCAGCGGTATAACAGACCCGTCACCCGGCCTCAATAACAGGGCATGCGATTTGTGGCACCTGAGGGGTTAATGGCCGCGGATCGCATGCCCTGTTATTGAGGCCGGGTGCCGGGTCTGTGATACCGCTGCCTATACTACTTATGTTTTACATTCATTGGCGGCGCAGTGGCGACAGCTCCTCCCCTCCTCCTCCCTGCTATCTCCCCATTGGTGGTAGTGGCGGCCGCGTCACAGTGGAGAGGGAGGGACTCCTTCCTTCTCCACTGTGCGGTGTGCTACTGAACTTAGGCTGCGCAGGATCGCGGCGGGACAGTCGCAAATGGCGACAAGACTAAAAAGTCTTGTCGCCATCTGCAAATTTTAAGGCGCATTGGCGACCGTTTTGGTCGCCATCTGGAGCCCTGCCTACAGTATCTCCAGAGGCTGTTGCCATTGCTTCTATCTGGCCTTAGTGTACCTTGCGGCACTATTTCTCCCTTACCGGACGAGATATTGAGGCCACCTTGTATTGCCGCGCCCACTGCACCTACCTCATCATAGTGTGCACCAAACAGCCATCTTATTTCCTTCATAGCTGAAGTTCCTGCACCATCTCCAGATCTGTTGATGCGGTGCAGTTTCCCTCTTTTCAGGTGAAATAGGGGCCTCCTTCAGTTGCCATTGCACTTACCTAATTGTGGTGTGCACCTGTCGTTCTTTGTGGTAACGTGCGGCCCTATTTTCCCCTTCCCGAGCGGAATATAGGTATCATTGCTAACGCGGTAGCTGTTGCACTTCTCCGGTCCTAGGGTGCACCATGCGGCCACATCGCTCTAATCTTAAATCTAGTACCTCTACTATCTCCAGATGCTGTACCCACGGCACCTGTCTGGTCGTATCTCTACACTACACAGCCGTATTTCTACCTTACAGGTTGGGAACCTGTACCCTCCAAATGTGGTCGCATTCCCGGATGCTGTGGCTTTGTTTCCACTCTCCTTAGAGTGCAACATGCAGCCACTTTACCTCGGTTTTAGGCGAGTATTTTTAGTATCCCACGTGCTGGGCCCTATGGTGCAATCTGTGGCCCATACAGTTTCTGTATTACTGGGTGCTTTCCTCCCCGGGCTCTAATCTGTGCTGCCGATGTTGGTTACTCCCCTTTTTAGTTCTTCCATACATCTGCCACTCCGTTACTGTCGTGCTCTATGGTCTCCTTGTACTTTCTCAAGGCACTGTCCGTAACAGGCCATCCTGGTTCAGCATGTACATGGTAACCATATCTGGCAGGGGTGGGCCAGCCCAACCCCCACCTCGTCGGTCTAGTGCTACTTCTGGTGTACCTGGCTGATCTGTTCTGATCTGGTGGGTGGTCCACATACAACCACGCTCCCTACACCATGGCCAGGTGGTTGTTGGCTTTTGTGCTAGGGTTGCTCTTGCCATCCCTATTAAATACTACTGTCTGCGGCACTCCGCGTTACCCCATATTATAAAGGAGTACTCGCGTTGTTTTCTATTACAGGGCGGACCATTCCTGGTGGAGTACAGTGATCTCCACTGGATCTTCTCTTTGTTGGGGTACGTAGCTTGGTGTGCACTGGCCGCTGCAGCAGTTTTCGTCCATCACTGGATGTCCTCCGCCACACGGAATCCTTCTGCGGTCAGTGACATTATCCTCGCTGGACGTCCTTCCTGATGAGTCAGGGACAGAACCACTGAGCGCCACACACCTGCCTGGTAGGTGAATTTTCTGCTGATTGCTCTGGCATCGGACAGGGTTCCGTAGTTCCTTCTGGGTCCGGGTGTTCCCTTATAGTCTCTGCTTAGTTGTACTATATGACAGAGGGCAGTTCCCTTGGACCTTGCTATTGTCTGCGCCTGTCAGGTACTTTCTCCCCCGGGGAGTCTTCTGTATGTCGGTCGCAGCTGGTTTCTACATTTCGTGTAGTCACACCCAGTTTCTTTCATAGTGACTTCGCCATTCCATATGCATATGGGTGTCTGTCCCGGGGAGGGCAAGTAATGCGGCTTGGGTTGTACCACTAAATCGACAATGTATGCAGATTGCTAGCCACTAGTGTTGAGCGAACTTCTATTTTAAGTTCGGCGTCTAAAGTTCGGCTTCCAATTAGCGGAGGATTCCGATATGGATTCCGAATTCCGTTGTGGTCCGTGGTAGCGGAATCAATAATCGGCCTTTATTGATTCCGCTACCACGGACCACAACCGAATTCGGAATCCATATCGAGATCCTCCGCTAACCGGAAGCCGAACTTTAGACGCCGAACTTAAAACAGAAGTTCGCTCAACACTACTAGCCACTATTCTTAGAATGGCTAGTTGTCCAATTCCTTCCCATGTGGTGGTTCTTTTCATTTTTTTTTCTTGGATATTCTGGCTTTTGTTGTCCTCTGGTTCAGTTCCTGGTTCCTTGTGAGCCCATACCGGGTACTCCTTTATGGAGTCCCTGTCCCCGTTCATTTGACCACACAGATTCTGTATTATAATCGTTGTTTGGGAGGGGCCTGGGTTGATTGTTCCCCTTGTAGATTCCAATAGCCTTGTAGACCTCTTGGGATTTGGGTCTATCTTCCCATCCTCCCACGTCAATTATCTGGTATTGAGTGGTTTAGTGCTACGGTTTGCATTTCCACCTTATGGTCTTCTTCGGGAGGGACTTCCTCCTGTTGGTAGAACCTTCCTCCTTAGACTGTTGGGAGCACTCTCCTTCTCCTCCCATGTCTCTCAGTCCAGTGTGTCCCTGCTGAGATTTCCTGGACCTGCTTCTGGTCCCCTTTTTTCCCTGATACTTCATTTGGCCAGAGTTTCTCCGGTCTTGCGCTTCTCAGCGATATTTCGTTTTCAGAGACTCTTTCCTCGTCTCCTGGTTTTGGGATGCAGGTCTTATCTTTTCTTTTTTCCTTGACTTTACTTACTACCCCCTCCCTTCCAAGGGTTGGTGGTTTCCCTTAGCGCCTTTTGGGGTTTTCACCTTTCAATAGGGCGCTTAACTTCATCACCTGCTTCGCGGTGGGGGGAGACCTGCTCCCTTCATCTGTGAGCCTTGCTATGGCTTCCCTCACTCCAGTGTGTCCCTGCTGAGATTTCCTGGGCCTGCATTTGGTTCCCTTCTTCCCTGATACTTCGTTTGGCCAGAATTTCTCCGATCTTGCGCTTCTCAGCGATATTTTGTTTTCAGAGGCTCGTTCCTTGTCTCCTGATTTCGGGATGCCGGTCTTATCTTTTCTCTTTTCTTGGCATTTACTTACAACCCCCTCCCTTTCCTAGGGTTGGCGGTTTCCCTTAGTGTCTTTGGGGTTTTCTCCTTTCAATAGGGTGTTTATCTTCATCACCTGCTTTGCAGTGAGGGGAGACCTGCTCCCTTCACATGTGAGCCTTGCTAGGACTTCCCTCACTCGTTTGGCCTTCAGTGATTCCATGTTTCCTTGCTCCCCTGGCCTGTCAAGGGATGGCCACAGGGTGTTAGTGCTTTAGCCTGAGACAATTAGAATGTTAGGTAGCTCCAATACGCGGTGCTGTCCTTCTTTCTCTCCAGCCTTTGGATGAGCTCGGTGTTCCCCTTTGCCTTCTTCTTGCATTTGGGACCTTCTCCCAGGCATTTGTCCTGGGGTGCTGGCAGTCTTCGCTGTTGCTTCCTTGGGGTTTCTCCCTTGTTATGAGGCTTCTTGCCTATTCCGTGCATTTCTCCTGTTGGGTCACATGGTTCTCCTGCACCTGTATGCCCAACCGGTGGCATGGCTGTTCATTTCCCACCCTCGGAGACTGCTTTGGGACGTCCCATGGTGCTGTGTCCCCCAATGCCATGCACAAGAAAATTGGATTTTTTGTACTCACCGTAAAATCCTTTTCTTGTAGTAGGCATTGGGGGGGACACAGATCCCACCCTATGTTTTTTTACTTCTGCTTCTCCGGGCTGGTCTCTTGATCTTTCCCGGTACGGGAGTTGTTGGTTCCTTGCCTTTCTTCTCTCTCCTACTGATTTTGGTACAAACTGATTAGCCTAGTGTCTGTGGAGAGGGTATAGCCCAACGGGGAGGAGCCAACACTTTTTTTTTATGTCTAGTGTCTCCTCCTAGTGGTAGTTGGACATATACCCATGGTGCTGTGTCCCCCAATGACTACTACAAGAAAATAATTTTACGGTAAGTACAAAAAATCTCATTTTTCCTCAGCAGACCCCCATTCTTCATCAGACAGCCGATCAAACCCTCATCAGATCCCAAACTCAATCAGCCTCAGTCAGACTCCTCAACCTCAGACCAGACCCCCAATCAAATCATATCAGTCTTAGATCAGGCTCCACTCAGCCTCAGATCAGCACTCAACAGACTCTGATCAGACCACATCAGCCTCAGATTGCACACCCCAGTGCCCATCAGACCTCTGATCAGACTTTTAAAATAAATAAATAATCTTACTTTGCATGCTGCGGATGGTGTCACTTATCCAGCACTCACTGCTCCATCAATTCTTCCGAGTCCCGCTGTGTACTGTGACCTGATGTGCACAGCGTCAAGTCATAGTGCACGTAGGTGCACACTATGTCCTGCCGCCGCGCACGGACAGGACACCACAGCAGGTCCCTGGAAGATGACCAGGTGAGGGTAGTACATTCAGCGAAAGCAGTCATTAGCTTTAGCATTCAGACTGAGACACACTGCCATCCCCCACACACACACACGCACACACATTTTTTTGGGTGAAAAAAGTGTATCTTATAGTCCGAAAAATAGAGTAAATGTGTAATATTTGAAGATACCCAATTGTAAATCTGTGAATGAAAATTGTTTACATCCAAATGTTAATATTTTAGTGATTTTTACAAAATTCTTTTATTTTTCTAGTCTGACCTCACAATGGATAAAATATCCGCTCTTGAAAACAGCAAAAACTCTGACCTAGAAAAAAAGGAAGGGAGAATAGACGATTTATTAAGGGTATGTGCTGTTTTTCCCCCCTTAATTCTGTATTTGTCATATGTGTTTCCTTAGCATCAGATTTTCCAGTGTTATGTTTGTCACAGTTGGATGCTAATAAGTGCTTGTCCTGCTGTATGAACTGCATATTTTATATATGTGTTACTACACTTCAGTTTTTGTGGTTTTGTTTAAATGTTTTCCAGCTGACTGCAACTGGTTTTCATTTTTGCACCAAATATGCAGCTTGCACATGCAGTCATGATACATCTGTTAGTAATGTCTATTTGTATTAGATTGTGTAGATAAGCTGATGAATCATGAATTTGACAGGATGCATTGTTTATTGCTGGATTGGCATAGATAAATCTGTCTGTGGTCAGTTGCTCCTAGATTTAGAGCACATTAATTTCTTTTACTATTAACCTTTTAGGTAAATTGTGACCTCCGACGGCAAATGGATGAGCAAAAGAAAATGCTGGAAAAATACAAAGAACGGTTAAACCGATGTGTTACAATGAGTAAAAAGCTACTTATAGAGAAGGTGAGTTTTGCTCCTGGTTGCCTTTTTCAGTTCAGGTAAAATGTTATCGCAAATTGGTGCGAAATCTTACCTGATTGGGGCAGCTTTACTAATAGTCACACTTTACACTGTCTAAGAATACGAAACACAATCTTTGTGACAAATTCACTATTCTGGAGTATTGCAAACAAAATGGTGTCAGAAGATGGATCTGTGGTTTCGTAAAGTTTTCCCTGTGATACCAACTTATGGTGGATTTGCATTCTTCCTGCTGTGGACGAATCCAAATCTTTTTTTTTTTCTGTTTAAAGTAATTCCCAGTTGCTGTATGCAAGTTATTCCTCCCATATACTCCCATAGTCTTGCATTACTAGTAACCATGTTCATTTGGCTGTGCTTATGCAAAGGAAGAAGCCCTGCTGATTGGACAAATCGATTGTGTAGAATCTTTTCCCTCATCTCTAATTCGAATTCTTCCAAAGCAGATCGAATCCACCACCGGTAATATCAGTTCTTGAATACTAGTGGCTTGGGAGGACACCTTTTTAGATGACAAATATGTGAAATGCTTCTAATATTTATATGGAACAGTTACAAAGCTGTAATGTCTGTTGAAAAATGAACTGAGTTTTAGAGATTTAAAGACTCCAACACCAAATTACTAAATTTCCAATAAATCACATCCATATCATCCAAATCATATTCACAATGCAACTTTAATTGTTCCTTGCAAAAGAATGGTTCCACAAACATTTAGAAATTCGATTTTCTTGTTTGATATTTTACTGTGCTGTATTTGTGTTGGATTACATTTTTTTTTTTTTTAAACTCTATCGTTGCAGTCAAAACAAGAAAAGATGGCATGTAGAGACAAAAGTATGCAGGATCGACTGCGCTTGGGACACTTCACTACAGTCCGCCATGGCGCCTCTTTCACCGAGCAGTGGACAGATGGATATGCCTTTCAGAACCTCATCAAGTAAGCTAAAGGATTTTGATTGTTCATCTGGACATTGGTATTCTTTATACTTTTAATCTGTCAAGTTAAAATGTGTTGTTCAAATGTTAAATAAAAAAATCTAGAGCTGTGATATGCCATCACTTTGTTTGCTGGGGTCCACTACTGGCCCTGGAAAGGACATTCTACTCTTCTTTAAAGGGATTCTGTCACCTCTTTTTACCCTATAGAGCTGCGGACATGCACGGCTAGATCGCCGCTAGCATGTCCGCAATATACCTGTGTGCTTTTATTGTATAAAAAAAGTTTTTATATATATATATATATATATATATATGTGTAAATCAGCCTGGTAAGGAGCCCAAGGGGCTGTACTAACCGTTCTGGAGCCCAGCTACGCCCCCCTGTGAAGGAGCCCAGCACAGCCTGTATCCACGAATCTCCTCCTTGCTCACAAAGTCAGATCGCCGTAATCTTGCGGTGCGCGAGCTAGGGCATGCACAGTTCCTTCCCTGAGGCTGATGCCAGCACAGGGAAGGAACACTATGCCGGCACTGCGCATGCGCGAGCTCACGCACCGTGACATTATGGCGATCTGACTTCGTGAGGAAGGAGGAGATTCCTAGATACAGGCGGGGCTGGGCTCCTTCACGGGGGCGTAGCTGGGCTCCAGAACGGTTAGTGCAGCCCCTTGGGCTCCTTACCAGGCTGAGCCTATATTCCCACCGCGGCACTCCGGAAGACCTCTCCAGCGGTCTTCTAATGGTAGGAGATCGTTACCCCCTCCAGCATAGAGAAGCCACACAATGTCAGACCCAGCCAAGACCCCTCCCCAGGCACCCTGCAGGACCACTCATTATGCCTGCACTTCATGTTCTGTTAAATTCCCTCGTGGCCAGTCACTCTCACTATGCTCTGCATGTCAGGCGGCCCCACAGAACCATCCATCCATATTGTCACAACCCACAGGAGTTCAAGACCCCTCTGGCTGTGGAGAACCTGACTGCGCAAGGTCCCTGTCCCGGGCAGTAGAAGTCCTCTCCAAAGTCTCCCATTCCACCCTTTCATTACTGGGTCGTTTGGTAGAGAGATCACCCACAGTGCAGCCTTCTCCTTCGCAAGGCGCATAAACTAGGAGCAGGCTTACTAGCAAGCGTCCCAGATCAGGTCGTCATTCCTCTTCTGACGCTTCTGCATCCCCTCCCGGTTCCCGATCTCAGACGTCCTCCATTTTAGGTAACACACTGAGATGGTGAGATTGCGGATTCAGATACAGAGATGGACCAGGAGCAGTCTTCCCAGATTGCGCCTATGGTAGATAGCTGAAATCAGACTATCTGGGACGCTTTCCAAGTTCAGAAGGCACTCCCAGCCACCAGGGAGTGTAGTTTTTGCGTACAAAGCAGACCCTTAAGTCCTTCCCTGTACACGACGACTTTTCCGTTGTTGTCGCAAAGGTTTGGGACCAGCCAGGTTTGCGCTTCATTGTCCCAAAGCGGTTAGACTTGCTCTTCCCTTTTCCAACTGATTGTGTGGAAAAATGGGCCTCACCTCCGAAGGTAGACCCACCGGTCGCTCGCCTCGCAAAGAACACGACTGTGGCGGATGGCTCCTCTCTCCAGAACCCAGTAGATTGGCGCATTGACTCGCTATCGTAGTCGGTCTTTGCAGCCAGTGGTTCAGCCTTACGCCCAATCTTCGCATCGACATGGGTAGCCAAGGCGGATTCGGAGTGGGCCCTCTGTTTGAACCAAGACCTTGCGACCAATCTTCCTCCGGCGGAACTCCAGTCCTTGGCGGTACAAATTTCACAGGCAGGAAAGTACCTCTGCGAATTGGCTCTGGACGCGGGGACGATGGTCATCCATTCCTCGGCTCTCACGGTATATAGCCGCCGAGAACTGTGGCTTAAAGTCTGGTCGGCGGATTCATCCTCCAAACGTTCTCTTTCAAGACTTCCCTTTGCCGGGTCTCGACTCTTTGGTACCCGGCTAGATGATATTATTTCGGAAGCAACAGGGGGAAAAAGCACCCATTTACCGCAACCCAAGGCGAAACGTTCCTTTCGTCCTAGGGTCACATCTTCCCGTTATCAGTCCTTTCGTAGGTTTGCGGGCACTCGTCCGGCGGGCCCACCTGCATCTAGGCCACCCAATCGGGACCAGTGAAAAGGCCCATCCTTCAAACCCCAGCCAGCATGGCGTCTGCGAGCGCAACAGCCTCGTTCTGCTCCCGGGAAACAGCCCTCAGCATGAAGGTGAGGCCCCAGCCTTACAGGTGGGGGGTCGTCTCCGTCTTTTTCAGGAAATGAGGTGAACTCCTATATTGGACGCTTGGGCACGAGAGGTAGTGACATCAGGATACAAGATAGAATTCAAATCTATCCCACCCAACCGTTTTTTCCTCTCCCAGCCAGGTCGGGCGGCTGCTTTCTTCCAAGCAGTCCAGTCCCTTCTCATACGGGTCGTGATAATTCCGGTCCGCTTACACTAAAGATTTACGGGTTTCTATTCAAACCTTTTCGTAGTACCCAAAAAGGAAGGCGATGTTCACCCAGTGCTGGACCTCAAGATAGTGAATCGCTTCCTTTGCATTCAACGGTTCTAGATGGAGTCACTCCACTCCGTGATTGCCTCTTTGGTACAGGGGGAACTCATGGCATCGATAGACATCCAAGACGCCTACTTACACGTTCCCATCGCACCCACTCATCAACGTTTTCTTCGTTTTGCCTTTCATTCATGTCACTACTAGTTTGTCGCCCTGCCATTCGGCCTAGCGACCGCTCCGAGAGTGTTCACAAAGGTGCTTGCCCCCCTCCTGGGTCTCCTGTGCACCAGGGGCATCACTCTCCTCCCGTATCTAGACAATATCTTGATCAAAGCATCTACGGTCTCCCAATGCGAGGAGAGTCTTCAGATCACTTTGAGCACCCTGTCCCGCTTCAGGTGGATAGTCAATCGGCGGAAATCCTGCTTATCTCCCACCACACAAATCAGGTTTCTGGGCATGATACTAGACTCGGGTGCAGCCGTGGTACGCCTGCCATTGGTCAAGAGCATGGACATTCAGAGATCTATACGCATCTTACTCTAACGCCGCAATATGTTTATCCGCAATTGCATGCGGGTGCTGGGCATGATGGTGGCCATGATGGTGGCCTTCGAAGCCATTCACTTCGCTCAATTTCACACAGTGTTTTCAACGAGCCATTTTGTCATCTTGGGACAAATCCCCGGATTCTCTAGATCGCCGGGTCCGGCTGTCCCTCCAAACATGCGCAGACTCTGTCCATCAACCGAGGGCTGTACATCTGTTGGCGGGGAAATCCTTCCTTCCAGTGATATGGACGATCATTACAACTGACGCCAGCCTTCGCGGTTGGGGCGGAATTCTCGCCACACGGACGGTCCATGGTGTTTGGTCTCCATCGGAGTCCAAACTTCCCATCAACATACTGGAACTCCGGGCCATTTATCTCTCCCTTGTCCATTGGACTCCATTTCTGCAGGGTCGTCCGATCAGGGTGCAGTTGGACAATGCCACAGCTGTGGCCTACATCAACCACCAAGAGGACTCACAGCCTTCTGGTGATGCAGGAGTCTGCGAAGATTTTGCAGTGGGCGGAGTCCCATGTTCCAATTTCGGCAGTCTTCATCCCGGGAGTGGACAACTGGACGGCAGACTTTCTCAGCCGGACAACAGGGGCAGTGGTCCCTCCATCCGGAGGTGTTCAAGGCCATCTGTCTCAGGTGGGGACGTCCGGAAGTAAACTTTATGGCGTCCAGGTTCAATCACAAGCTCCCGTGCTTCCTCTCTCGCGCAAGTGATCCAACAGCAAACCGCGTGGACGCTCTCGTGGCACCTTGGGACAGCTTTGCGTTTCTTTACGCGTTACCACTTCTACCTCGGATCCTATGCAGAATCTGGAAGGAAGGCATCAAGACGATCCTGATCGCCCCCAGACTGGCCTCGACGAGCTTGGTACTCAGAACTCATTCTGCTAGGAGATGCTCCGTGGCCTCTGCCAATCAGAACCGATCTACTCTCCCAGGGCCCAGTCTTCCATCAGAGTTTAGATACGCTACGTTTAACGGCGTGGCTGTTGAAACCTTTCTGTTGAAATGCAGAGTTTTTTTTCTGATGCGGTCATACGAACCATGATTAGGGCCAGGAAACCTTCCTCTTCTAGGATTTACTGCCGGACCTGGAAATCCTTCTTACGTTTCTGCGAGGAACGAGCTCTTCCTCCCAGGCGTTTTTTCCCTTCTGACGGTTCTAGCGTTCCTTCAGTCAGGATTGGACCTGGGCACGGCTCTCAGTTCCCTCAAAAAGCAGGCCTCGACCCTGTCCATTTTTTTCCAACGTACTCTAGCCGTCCTAGGTCCGGTCAAAACTTTCTTGCAAGGAGTAGCTCACACCTTTCTCCCATATCGGCCCCCAATACATTCTTGGGACCTGAACCTGGTTCTCGGTGCACTCCAGACAGCGTTGTTTTAACCTCTGAGTGAAGTTTCCGTCCGTCTACTTTCCTGGAAAGTGGCCTTTTTAGTGGCCATTACCTCTATTCGACGGGTTTCGGAACTGGCAGCTCTCTCCTACAAGGAATCCTTTTTGGTGTTTCACCAAGATAAGGTGGTTCTTCGTCCAGTGCCATCTTTTTTACCAAAGGTTGTTTCTGCCTTTCACGTGAATGAGGACATTGTTTTGCCCCTCAGCCTTCTCATCCTCGGGAGGTCTCCCTCCGTCGTTTGGATGTAGTACGGGCCTTGAAGATCTGTCGGTGGTGGCCCCCTTTTAGACGCACTGACGCTCTCTGTTCGTTATCTCGGAAGGCCCTCGTAAAGGTTTGGCGTCTTCAAAGGTGACTATTGTTCGGTGGATTCGCTCGGCCATTGCCGAGGCCTAACGTCCCAGGGACAAGGTTCCTCCACCCGGGATCACGGCTCACTCTACCAGAGCGGTCGGGGCTTCTTGGGCACACCTCCACCACGCTTCTGTGTCTCAGTTGTGTAAAGCAGCAACTTGGTCCTCTCTACACACCTTTACTAAATTTTACCGGGTGCATTCATTGGCCTCGGCGGATTCTTCTCTCGGCCGCAGGGTTCTGCAGGCCGCAGTTCAGTGACTTCCATAGAGAGTTGGTTTGGGAGAATTTTGTTTCCCTCCCCGGGGACTGCTTTAGGACATCCCACGGTCCTGTGTCCCCCAATTATATGAGCGAGAAAATGAGATTTTTGTGAACTCACCTGTAAAATCTTTCTCGCTTGATTCATTGGGGGAAACAGCACCCACCCACATATTGTTGTGAGGCAAGTGGGGTTTCTGTTTTGTCTGTTGGGACCTTGTGTTTGGTTCGGTCTCATGACAGTGTACAGTTTTTCTGTTGATTTTTACTTTAATTTGGTCTCTCCTACTGCTGGAGCACAAACTGAAATGCTCTCTTCAGGCTGGAGGGGGTATTGCCTGCAGGGGAGGAGCTAACAGTTTTCAGCCTAGTGTCGCCTCATTGTGTCCCGATGAATCAAGCGAGAAAGAGATTTTACAGGTGAGTTCACAAAAATCTCATTTTTACACTCAATAAAAGTACGCAGACATATGGGACAGGTATATTGCGGACATGCTAGCGGCGATCTAGCCGTGCATGTCATCATCTCTATAGGGTAAAAAGAGGTCACATAATCCCTTTAACATTTTGCACCCTTCACTGCCTTTACATGCACTGTACGCTCCTGGCACATCTCCATTTAAATGAGCAGGAGTGAGTCTGCTCACTGAAGACTTAGAACTGCTGTCCCTCCATTATCTGAATTAGCAGGTGGCCCAGCAGTCAGACCCCACCAATCAGAAAGTGATGATGTTTCTTAGTGGTTTATCATTTTATGAGATATTAAAATGATTTTAAAAATTTTTATTTGATGAACTATACAGTAGGGGTGGGTGATATAGGCAATATGCGATATAAATTTGTGCCACGATATGGATTTTGTGCATATCGCCGGACCGCGATATGACCACGGAGCGGTAGTGAATGATCGCGTTCTCGGCGCGCACAATGTTCTCCTGAGCCGGCACAGTAGAGAAGGAGGGAGTCCCTCCCTCCCCACTGTGCGCGGCTGCCGCTGGCCACCAATAAGAACAGAGGAGGAGGGGAGGGACTGTGGCTACTGCGCCACCAATAAATGCCTGAATACCAACGTAGCGTTCATGTGCCAGCCATATCCTGGCCCTATGACTGCACGCTGCGATCCGCCGCAATTAACCCCTCAGAGGTCGGGTGACGGGAATGTTCTTCAGTCTCTGCATTGGTGGCAGTGGGCAGTTCCAATCGGAGTCCCAGCAGTGTAATGCTGGGGCTCCGATCGGTTACCATGGCAACCAGGAGTCACTCTACTGAAGTCCTGGCTGCCATGGTATGTTAGTGAGCAGCATTATACTCACATGCGCCGTGGCCGCCGGTCGCTCCTTCTTCTGTCTGTGCGGCGCATTGCTAATGCTTATAGCATTAGCAATGCGCCGCACAGACTATGAGAAGGAGCGACCATGGCGCACGTGAGTATGCTGCTCACTAACATACCATGGCAGCCAGGACTTCAGTAGCGTGACTCCTGGCTGCCATGGTAACCGATCGGAGCCCCAGCATTACACTGCTGGGACTCCAATCGGAACTGCCCACTACCACCAATGATGGGGGAGGGGGGGGAGGAGGAGGAGGACCCTGTGGCCACTGCCACCAATGATTAATACTGGGGAGAGAGGGGGGGTGGGTTTGTTACCAGAGGGGGCACATGGGAGGCTGATCAGATGCTGGGGGGGCGGTTCGGGGCCTGATCAGAGGCTGGGGGGCACGATCAGAGGCTGGGGGGCACATGAGAGGCTGGCTGCCATGGTCAGCTCCCTGCTGTTGTGTGCACAAAGCACAGGGCAGCAGGGAGAGTGTAAAGTCCTATTTACCCTAATAGAGCTCTATTAGGGTGAATATGACAAGGGTTCTAGCCCTTAAGGAGGCTAATAGTTATTAAATAAAAAGTAAAAAAAAAAAAAAAAGTTTAAACACACCCCCCCCATATAGAAAACAATATATCGCGATATATATCGCACATGCTTAAAATTATATCGCAATATAGATTTTAGGCCATATCGCCCACCCCTACTATACAGGACCCATTCATGTACAGTGCGGGATTCAAGCTCCTGAAACCTAGCAGGTTGCTCCCAGCTGTCAGTAACAGCCAGTGACCCTAAGATTAGTTGAGGCCTTTTCAGGTCTGGTCATTAAAGGGGTTTTCTAACTTTTTAGGTGTTAGGTCATCCGTATCGGATGAGTGAGGGTCTAACACTTGGCACTCCTATCGTTCAGATGTTTACGGTAGCTGCCTGTGCCGGAAATATAATTGCACAGATGGAAGCAGAAGGCTCCATCCACTTTGTGCTAGCTCTGCTGTGATTCAATTGGAGTATGTGCCTCAGTAACCATTACACAATGGACAGATCTGTGTAGTGCTGGCGCCATTTTCTGGCATGGGAACTACTTCTGAACAGCTGACGTGCAGGGTGTCAGACCTCCCAGCCAATGAGATATTGATGATTTAGGGTCCATTCACACGTCCATGTGTGTTTTGCAGATCTTCGGATCCGCAAAACACGGACATCGGTGATGTGTATTCTGCATTTTGCGAACCGCACATCGCCGGCACTTAATAGAAAATGCCTAATCTTGTCCGCAATTGTGGACAAGAATAGGACATGTTCTATTTTTTTCGGGAACGGAATTGCGGACCTGGAAGTGCGGATCCGCAATTCCGGATCCGGGCAGCACATCGTGCGGCCCCATAGAAATGAATGGGTCCGCAATTCCGTTCCGCAAAATGCGGAACAGAATTGCGGACGTGTGAATGGACCCTAATCCTGAGGCTAAGTATGAAAATACTGGAAAACCCCTTTAAAGTTCAAAGTTGAGTATCAGATGTAGGAATCTGAAAGAGGATTCAGAAGATGGGGAGAGATGAGGCACACAGTAAGACTTTTTTTTAAATATTAAGGATTTAAGTTTAGGGAACTAAAAATATATTTTGGATCCTATATTATATATATTTTTTTATGATTATCTTATTTTCTACATTGATTGCATCATATACATATCAAAATGATTTAAAAGCACATTTCTAATAATCATCCACCCTTCTCACCCCTCCTGAAGGGGCCAGCTGGGGAAATAAAAAAAAGTTGTTTATATATAATCTCAAACCCTCACTCCCAACCAATGCTTTTATTGCTGGTGGTTTATCAAAGCCCCACTCCCTAGTAATTATAATCTGTGCTGTTAATAAAACATCAAGCATACATTTACGGTTTACTCCTATTTTAGGACCTGTATCACTGAAATTTCTGGCAACCGCCGGCATATTGTGCCCAATTTATTATTGATTTATTTGAAAGACGTGATTCCAAAACCTTTAAATTGGCTCCTAAATTTTTCAGTTTAGATACCGGTGGCTCTTAGGTAATTTTCTTTTAGGCCTCATGCACACGGCCGTTGTGCATTGGGGACCACAATTTGCGATCCCCAATGCACATGTAACATCCGTGCAGCGGCCGGGGCGGATTGAGAGCCATTCAAGTTGAATGTTGTATTTCTTTGCGGTGCGGAGGCACGGAGAGAAACACCACAGAAGTGCTTCCGTGGGGTTCCGCACCGCCGTTCCGGATTGCGGACCCATTCGAGTCCCTGATGCGGGGAGAACGCGGCCCGTGCCCGCATATTGTGGACCACAATACGGCCAGGCATCGGCTGTGTGCATGAGGCCTTAGTCTGTAGCACTGCTATAGATCCTTTTTTGTCCTTGATTAGTTTACAGACGAAAAGTTTTGTATTGGTATTTTTTTTAATCTATTCTAGGCAGCAGGAACGAATAAACTCTCAAAGGGAAGAGATTGAGCGGCAACGAAAGTTGTTGGCCAAGCGGAAGCCTCCTGCTATGGGACAGACCCCACCAGCTAATAATGAGCAGAAGCAACGTAAAAACAAGACCAATGGAGCAGAAAATGAAGCGTAAGTGAACAGAATGTCATTTTAGAGAAAAAAAAAATATTAAAATATTTACAGAAAAGTGGTGTATTAGTGGTTGATATGGGACTGTGTTTACCAATGTTTTTTTTTTTTTTTTTTTTTTCCCATAAGTGATTTTCTCAGATTTTATAAAGCTTTCTGTTTTTTCATTTTGACAGGTTAACCTTAGCTGAGTATCATGAACAGGAGGAAATATTTAAGCTTCGACTAGGTCACCTTAAAAAAGTAAGAAACTAGTAATTATAAAAAAAAAAATTCTTCTCTGTATTAAAAGGGTTTTCCAGTAATAAGTATCTGATCAAACACCCACTGTTTTGAGAGCGCCACTGCCTTCTCGCAGCTTACCAAAAACAGCGCCGTACATAGTATAGTGGCTGTGCTTCGTATTGTAGCTCATCCCCATTCACTTGAATGGGGCTGAGCTGCTCCTAGGCCACGTAAACGATGACGTCATTGGCCTAGGAAAAGCAGAGAGAATGCCGCGGCACTCGCAGGAGCACTGGTGCTTTCTCAAGTCGCAGATTGGTGGGGGTCCCAGGTGTCTGACCCCCACTGATCAGATAATGATGACCTATCCAGAGGATAGGTTATCAGTAAAAAAAAAAATCTCGAACACCCCTTAACTCTTTAAAGGGGTTATCATAAATGTAAAAAATGAAAATCTGATATCCATATAGTACATGAGTCTCTTTTTAACAAACCTAGGGCTGTATTACACCAACAGTTTATCTGACAGATTTTCTGATCATTTGTCAGATGGCCTGTTACACAGATCTTTTGTTATACACACCAACTATTGGTCTGATTGGACAGAGGACAAATATTGGTCAGGTAATGTGATGGTGTCATACAACCCTTAGAACCAGCACCTTAAAGTAAGAAACAAGTAATTATTTCAGTATATTATATATATTTTTTTGTTTGTACTAAAGTAACGGTTTAAGGCCCCTTTCACACAAGCGAGTCTTCCGCATATGTGCAATGCGTGATGCGAACGCATTGTGCCCGCACTGAATCCTGACCTATTAATTTCAATGGCTCTGTGTACATGAGCGTTGTTTTTTACGCATCACTTGTGCAATGCGTGAAAATCGCAGCATGTTGTATAGTCTGCGTTTTTCATGCAACGCTGGCCCCATAGAAGTGAATGGAGCGGTGTGAAAAATGCATCCGCAAGCAAGTGCGGATGCGATGCGTTTTTCACGGATGGTTGCTAAGAGATGTTTGTAAACCTTCAGTTTTTTATCACGCGCGTGAAAAACGCATCAATGCGCATTTCACCCACACTATAAAAAACTGAATCCAATCGCAGGCAAAACTGGATGAACTTGCTAAATCGTGCCTTTTTAACTTAACGCATCCGGACCTAATCCGTATCGCTCGTCTGCAAGAGGCCTAAGGAGGTCTCATGATGAATGTAAAACATGAAAATCAGACATCAATATAGTACTTGACAATCTAAGAAACTTAGAACTAGTCCTGTACCTAGATTTATTTCAAGCTGGCAGCTCAGGGGGCTTGCACTTTCTCAGGGGACGTGTCATTTCTATTGCAGCTGGTGGCAGTTAAAGGATGGTACTGAGCATGTACTTCCATCTCAGTGAGCGGGACAGAGAAATTATAAAGAGCAAACAGCGGCTGGTGCTATAAATAAAGATTTTAGCGAATAACTCAGTAGCTATAATTTTCATTACAGGCAATTACAAAAGTATTCAGCTCCAGGTGCTGGTTTGAAAAATGTAGAATATTTTTCGTGAGACAGCCCCTTTAATACATTTACTTTTGCAGGAAGAAGCTGAAATACAAGCAGAGCTCGAGCGTCTTGAAAGAGTAAGGAATTTGCACATTAGGGAGTTGAAACGAATACATAATGAAGATAACTCACAGTAAGTAGATTCCATATTGGCTATGAATTATCGCCTTTTTTTTCCTGTGTTTTTTAAGACACCTGTGAAGTATATTTTCATGCATTTTGATAGTTTGCAATATGTTTCCAACGTGGAACCATGAAAATTCAGCAACTTTAATCTTATAATGTGGATTTTGCAGCAATTTTGAGTCATTAGAATACAGTGGATAAATCTGGCTTGCTCCTTTTTATCTTAATCGCTGCAGTACATAAAAGGAAAAATGTGACAGCTTCACGGTTGGTCTTGATTAGAAATATCCTGCAGTTCTGTTTCTAAAGCTCCTATGGAAGCGATACTTTGACTACCAACAAAACACTGTGCAGCCCTAAGCCTCATTCACACATCAGTGTTCGGTCAGTGATTTCCATCAGCGACTGTGAGACAAAAAAACGGATTGGAGCCTCCACAGATAAAAGGGAAAGATCTGCACCTGTTCTGTGTTTTAGAGCTGCACCTGGTTTTGGCTCAAAATCACTGACTGTGAGGCATTATCCTGCAGTCTTACCTGCCGGATCCGGCAAACTGTATACAAAAGGATAGCTTTTTTTTCCCGGATCCGGTGATATACCGGATTCGTATCATCCGGAATAACTGATCCGGTATTAAAATTTTTACAAAGATCAAAAGCAAAACTAGCTCCTCCTATACACAGGCGCATGCCCAGACCGGAAAACTGGATCTGGCGATGCGGCAATTTCCAGGACACTTGGTACCGGATCTGGCATTAATACAAGTGCTGTATTGTTCCGGGATTTTGGCCAGAAAAAAATACTTCAGCAAGCTGCAGTATTTTGTCCGATCAAATACCGTACAAGGGACTGAACGGAAGACATCCTGATGCATACTGAACGGATTGCTTTCCATTCAGAATGCATTAGGACAAAACTGATGCGTTTTTTTCTGGTATGGAGACCCTTTACTGGATTTCAATACCGGAAAAGAATAAAGAGAAATATTCTTTCAGATAAGCATAAAGGAGGAAAAAAAATATCTAAGTGCTTTCAGATGGGTGAGAAAATTGCAATATGTTTTGTATTCTTTCATTCTCATACAGGGCTCTTTCATTCAAATGAATGGGTCTACAAGAAAAGTAGACCTTACAAGGACTTCATTCTTGTGCGATCCCTTTTAAAACTCGCCCGTGTTCCAGAAAATGTGTTTATCGTCATATTGGCTGTGTTCAACTTTGAATTACTTTTATGACTTTTCTTAATGAAACGGAAACATTTATCATTTAATTCAGATATTATGCAACTCCAGCTATTGTACTGAGTAAGTTTTAATTTTAACTTTTTACAGATTTAAAGACCATCCAACGCTAAATGACCGATATCTATTGCTACACCTTTTGGGTAGAGGAGGCTTCAGTGAAGTGTATAATGTAAGTGCGGGCTGTCGTCATGACTCCAACAAAGATTAGGTTCACATCTGTGGCAGAGGTTCTGACAAGAGCAGTCGCACATTCCACCAGCAGGCAGCAGAATGGTAGAAACCGGACGGCCCTCATTAGTCATTCAGATGCCAGATCTGGCAAATCCAGTGTTCTTTTCCCATGGAAGAACAAAATACCAGACTTTTTGTGCATGTGTGAACTTAGTCTAACTGAGACTAACCCCTTTCTGCTTGTACTTAATTGTTTTTCTTACTAAAGATCTATGTTTTTATAAGGTGTACAGATGTTCCAGGTGGTTTTTTTTTATCCGTAAAATCTGAAACTTTATCAAAAATGTCTTACCCTTATTACAAGCATTAATGAATTGACTTTAGTTATTTTTTTTATTTTTTTTATTTTCTTTATCAAGTTGTTTATTGGGTTTACGGCCCTTTTGTCACCAAGTAAGAACTTTAACAATTCACATTAAACTCTAGTTAGCGGATAACTGTTAGGTTAGTGGACCCTGACCTCCACCTCCACCGAACATGCCATGGAGTTTTAATGAAGCGGCAGTGCACATGATCAATTGCTGCTCTAGTCAAATGGGAGATACAGAAGCCCCGTTCTTGTGATTGGTGGAGGTCCCAGCCATTAGTCCCCCACTGATCTGGCAGTTATCCAGTGGACAGCTAACAACTTTTTAGAACCACAACACCTGTATAAACTAAGTGTTTTTTTCTGCTCAGTTATGGATTTTGTTTATGTTCTACTTTTAGGTTTTAGGGCACTTTACGATACAATATATGTATTTACATGCTTTTTATTCTGCAGGCATTTGACTTAACGGAGCAAAGATATGTAGCTGTGAAAATTCACCAGTTGAATAAGAACTGGAGGGATGAAAAGAAAGAGAATTACCACAAGTAAGTATGTTTCTAATGGTGTTTGACCCAGAATCACAACTTCCACATGCTAGCTGATAAGGGTCTGATCAGTGGGGCGGTCTTATTCCTGGGACTCATAACAATATCGCTGCTATGGATAGACAACAAGGAGTTAATATACTAAGACCACCTTTATCTATTAAAATATAACTTTTATTCTTAACCAATAAATAACAAAATCCCAATGACAAATCCAGATACCTAAAAATATAATAATATTCCTGCTGGACCTTTTATGGAGAGGACCAGATATAAATTCACTACCCAGTCCTTATTACTCATGACTATTTGAGATGTTAGGGGTCCGGATACAAACAGTCGGGGACGGCCTGCCTAGTCCCTGCATTGTCACTAGTGCTATTCCTGCCTACAGGCAGAGCACCCACCCCGAAAGGAGCGACCCCACCTCTCGTTGGCTAAATCCTCTTAAAGTCCTGCAATGCCCCTTACTTGTAAACAAAACAAGTGTCCCGACGCGTGCGTTTCCCCAACAAATGGTTGGTTCGTCAGGGGACAATATACATATGGGCCCCAAAAACAGATATAGGACCCTAAATGAAAACTCCAGCATCCACAGATAGGTTGCTAAAGTAGAAACAGGACAAGGCACTAAAGATAAGAGGCGTCTGTCCATTCCAAATCAGGCGCCATATAAATCTCCATCCATCCTGGATACACCCCTCGCTTCCTCCCCGATGCGTTAAAAGCTGGAACGCATCTCAAGATAATGATATATTGAACCCATCCATATGTACAACAGAACACGTCAGAGGTTTCTAATATCTCTGGTCACCCTACCCTCATTTGAATGAAGTGGCAGACTAGCATATGTGCATTGCCGGATTTATTCCAGCACTATTGGCCTGCAGAAGATAGCACTTGGATGATGACTGTTCACTTAATATACCTCCAATCCTAAATGTTATGTATATGTTAAATTTATCTTCCCAGACATGCCTGCAGGGAATATCGCATTCACAAGGAGCTGGATCACCCTAGAATAGTCAAACTATATGACTATTTCTCTCTTGACACAGACTCGTAAGTATCTTATTTTCCATTATTTTTCAACAGAAGTTGCAAATCTGTGTGTGACATACAACTTCACCTTTTGTGGACATCTGCTGTTAACGTATTTTTATCTAAGCAAATATGAGTATTGTTAAAGGCTTTGTTCAACTTCGGGGTGTTTGTTTTTTTTAAAAAAATTTTTAATTACTGTATTCTACTCATTTTTAGCTAAAATAGTCATCAGCCATTTTTGCAGTTGGTCTTTATTAAAACGTTTCAGCAGTTTTTGTGAAATGGGGTTAAATATCAGTCTGTTTCAGGGGTATAGTACCATCTTAAACAGGTCTTAATAGCAGCTTCGTATAGAGAAGTGCTACGAAAGGTTGCAGAAATAAATTTAAATGTTGCTAACCAATCTGCGTCAGATGTATTCCCCTGTAGCTCTCTATCCCATGTTAGGAGAGGGGCAGTTTTAGAGAGAGTGGATTTAGAGCTTAAGGCCTATGTATAGTGGTCTGATGCCCACTCTACAATCGTGCCGCAATGGGGAGGTCTACAACTCAAAGATCTCTCTATGGGCAATTACTTGGTGTGGTGATTTTGATTGTAGAAGGTGCCGAATCTGCAGATATTTATAGAAATCTCCTCACCCTGAATTCTGTTTGGAGTTCAATAAAGGTCTTCAAGACATCTTTATTGTAAAGTTGGCTCAGAGTTTTGATGCCTAAAGAGCGCCAGGGGGACAGATCAGCGTCTGAGCACTTTCTGAGATTACTGCTATGTTATGGCAATATTTTATTTTTTTATCTGTTATATTTTAGTTAGTATAAATTACTATACTTGCTATATCACCATCTATGACTATCTATGCATTCCACTTATCATTTACAATGGATCCAATGGTATTTGTAATGCAATCTTGTTGAAAAAATTCAATAAAAATGATTGAAATGAAAAAAATATCAGTCTGTTTGCACTGACTTCATAAACACTCATTTAAGCCATAATCTTGTCAGTTTGATAACATGTAGCTGTAATAAGTGTTTGAGGTCAGGAGATCAGACATGAGATCTATTTAACCCCTGTATTACAAAAACTGCTAAATGTTTTTAATAAACACCAATTGCAAAAATCATTTTACTCCTTTTGAGCTAAAAATCATATCTTAAAACAATTGCACCAAAAGTGTTGATAGCCTTTAAACTAGGGATGTCCGATACCGGTATCGGGACCGATACCGGACATTTGCACGAGTACATGTACTCTTGCAAATGTCCCCGATACCACTGCCGATACCTGTGCGCCGCTTCTAAATGTGTCTGTGTCCGTCCGCGGCCTGCCCCTGCATCTCGCACAGCAAATAAAGCTTCTTCTTGCTCCCAGTCTCCGCCCCTCGCCCTGATTACCAGCGGCCACCACCGTCCCCGGCTCCTCCCCCCATGTTCCCGATGACTCCACCCACAGACATCTGATCTCCGAATCGGAGAACAGGAGCAAGTCAGCCGCGGGAAATGCCTCTCCAGAGTCCAGACACCCTCCAGCCTCCTCAAACAGAGTTTGCCTGCCAGTAGTTTTAAAAGTTATAGGAACCGACCCTAGTAAGTGTATAAAGCTTAGTTAGAAGATTATAACCAGCCAAAGTGGTCACAGACAGAAATAAATAAAGTTGTTGTGTCTGTCTTCTATGGTCCTTCCCTTCCTGCCTGCAAGCTGCACATTGATCTCTAAAAGCAGGCATTAGGGCAAGAAGATATATACATTACTGTATGATGGCCACAAGACTATTATACTGAGGAGGGAGGGGCTTCAAAAATTGTTGTCCTGACTCCTTACAGTAGCGTCTCCTTGTGGCCATCATACAGTATAACGTCTCCTTGTGGCTGCCCCCATACAGTATAACGTCTCCTTGTGGCTGCCCCCATACAGTATAACGTCTCCTTGTGGCTGCCCCCATACAGTATAACGTCTCCTTGTGGCTGCCCCCATACAGTATAACGTCTCCTTGTGGCTGCCCCCATACAGTATAACGTCTCCTTGTGGCTGCCCCCATACAGTATAACGTCTCCTTGTGGCTGCCCCCATACAGTATAACGTCTCCTTGTGGCTGCCCCCATACAGTATAACGTCTCCTTGTGGCTGCCCCCATACAGTATAACGTCTCCTTGGGGCTGCCCCCATACAGTATAACGTCTCCTTGGGGCTGCCCCCATACAGTATAACGTCTCCTTGGAATGTTATAGTTCTGTTTTTGGGCCTTTTGGTTGGTCAGTGGTCAGAAAATACATGTGTGTATTTTATTGTTAAAATTGGTATCGGTAATTGGTATCGGTGAGTACTTAAATAAAAGTATCGGTACTCGTACTCAGTCTTAAAAAAAAATGGTATCGGGACATCCCTACTTTAAACCCCATTACATTTCCAGTAGAGGCATTTGCTAAAGGTTGGAAATTGTAATTTATTTAATGTTTGGTTTTTAAAACCTGCCCCTTGAGTTTTTTTATTTTTGGACTTGTGTCATTGCTTTGGAAGTTTAGCATAACAAAATGTATCTTTATTTTCTTTCAAAATAACCCTGATATTTTTTCAGGTTCTGCACAGTGCTTGAATACTGTGAGGGCAATGACCTTGACTTCTACTTGAAGCAACACAAGCTTATGTCAGAAAAGGAAGCTCGTTCCATCATAATGCAGATTGTAAATGCCCTCAAGTACTTGAATGAGATCAAACCACCTATTATTCACTATGACCTGAAGCCAGGCAAGTATTCTGTTTAGTATGTGCTTCAGTGTTTGTCATACCATTTTATATTCTATTAAAGGCAATATTCAGAGTCTGTGTTTGGTCAGTGATTTATAAGCCAAAAGGTTTGCCCCAAAGAGAAGAGACAGATTTATCATCGTCCCTGCCTTCCTCATAGCTGTATACAGTTCAGAAAGCAGCCATGACGCTTTCTAGAATCACATGACTGTGGGAAACTGCCAGAGCTAGTAGGTCTTGGCAGAAGAGGATCGGCTCTGCAGTGTCTTCAGAGGCTTTATTTCTTCTGTAACTGTGGGTAATATGTCAGTCTCAGTTACATGGGAAATCGGCAATTAATAAAAAAATGTTAAAATGCCCCTCCAAAGGTCTTTTATGACCTCCTGGGGTGCACAATGGGTAAAATAAAATAATAAATTAAGAACAAGAAATGCCACTTCTAGCCCCAAGTTTGACACCAATACACTTTATGCTTTGTATAAAACCATAATGAAAAGGGACACAAATTAAATGGGTTTTCTGAGAAATTTTATCTGACCTATCCTCTGTATATAGGTAATCAGTATCTGATTGGTGCGGTCCAACACCCGGTCCCATACCTATCAGCTGTGAGAAGGCCGATCAGATACTGATGACCTATCCAGAGGATAGTTAAAATATCTCGGAAAACCCTTTTAAAAGTATTTTGTTGCACCTTGTGCTATTAAAGAGAAATAGGAATAAAGTGCGAATCCCTTTTTTAATTACCTGACTAATGGCATTCTTGGGGGGAGTTCACATAACCGTTTCATTTTCCATTCTTCTGATCTGTCAGAAGAGCAGAAAATTTAGCCATTTTCTGAGATCTTTTTTTTTTTAAATCTCATACGGTAATGGCTAAAACAGATGCAAAATCTGCATTATGGATGCCTAAAATACAGGATGGATTTTTTTTTTTTTTTTCCTGCTCTTTGACAGATCAGAAGAACGGAAAAGGAAACTTATGTGAACCCAGCCTTAATGCGATGATCCAATATACTAGCATTATGCTTATGCTATTGGTGGGGGTGGTGAAGAGCCAGCTGATTCTTATATATAGCTGTTGTAATTGCTGAGTTCTGAAATTTTGTTTGTCGTAATGTTTAGGTAATATTCTTTTGGTTAACGGTACTGCCTGTGGAGAGATAAAAATCACAGATTTTGGACTCTCTAAAATAATGGATGATGACAGCTATAACTCTGTAGATGGCATGGAGCTTACTTCACAAGGAGCTGGCACTTACTGGCAAGTATACATGTAACTGTTTCTATCAGTGATAACTGTATTATGCCATTAGTGCTATTTAATACAATTATTAGAAGATGTGTTTGTGTCTGGAGGGCAGCACTGGAAAGCTGAGGCGCTAAGCCACGTCCATTGGTGCACTGAAGCCCTCATCTGCCCAAAAGATTGTCAGCATGTTAAACCCTACCAAGCAGTATGCCTGATTTCATAGGGTTAATCCTTCTGTCTTTAAAAAAAAAAAAAAACTGTCCTTGGTCCGGGTGTATCTGCGGCGCTGCCCCATTCACAGCAGCTTTTGGTTCCGATATGACCAGGAAGTGGCTTGGTTTCATGATGCGTCGTTCAAGCAGATAGCTGATACCTTAATTTGGCTAAAGCGATGACAGCACCAAGCCACTTTCGGGTACTGTGGACGCCAAAAGTGGCATGGAACAGGTCAGCGGCGCTGGGCTGTGGACAGGTGAGTGTTTTTTTTTTTGTTTTGTTTGTTTTTTTGTCATATGAAAGTTATCATGAGATGATGGTGATCCACCTGTTTCATAACGTACAAAAAGTCTTAGAGGCTGTCTGGGTTCTATATATTGATGACCTATCCTTAGAATAAGGACTGTTTAACACGAACGTGTCCCCTGTGGGAATCGCGCTCCTTGCGAGAGAGGGATCATGCGATCTGGACTGCAGAAGTTTACGGCATTATTGTGATTGATGATGCTGAGTGCCTCTGCCTGACCTTACTTCTACAGAATCATATTGACATAAAGCTGCCAGTATGATTCCATTACAGAAAGGTCAGACAGAGGCACTCAGCATTATCAATTATGATAATGCCATAAACTTCTGCAGTCCAGACCGCACTATCCCCCTCTCACAAGGTGTGAAAGAGCCTTAAGTCTTCAGTATGAGTTTGGTGTGGTTTTGACACCAGCACCCCCACAATCAGATGTTCTCAGCTGGTGTCGGAAATTACAGAGGATAGAGCTGCCAGCACAGCTCTGTCCATTGTGTAGTGGCCATACTGAGTTCCTGCAGCTCAGCTCCCATTCACTTGAAAAGCTTGTTTCCAGTAGTTGCTCATTTCTTCGTCCTGTGTAAAAGGGCCTTTGGGGTAAAAAGCTGAAGGGGCTCTTTAATGTATTCTGTAACCTAAATAATAGATGTCTGCATAGTTTTTATTCATATATATATTTTTTTTCTTTGCCAGGTATCTTCCTCCAGAGTGCTTTGTGGTTGGAAAGGAACCCCCCAAGATTTCCAACAAAGTGGATGTGTGGTCTGTGGGAGTTATATTCTACCAGTGTCTGTATGGGCGAAAGGTAAATTTTGCCTAAAATTTAATATTATGAACAGATTTCCCTTTTTTCCCCCCAACACATTGTATAAGTCACTATACCTGAAAATGAGAATGCAACTCATATATTCTTATTTTTATTTATATATATATATATATTTTTTTTTTAATAGCCATTTGGTCACAATCAGTCTCAGCAAGACATATTACAAGAAAACACGATCCTGAAAGCCACAGAGGTGCAATTCCCTCCAAAACCAGTTGTGACCCCAGAAGCCAAGGTACTAACCTTAGCAGCTTCCTTCCCTGTGTGTGTAAAATAGGTATTGGAAGTCCTTGAAGTAAAAGGTTTTCACTTTCTGTTCTTCTCAGGCTTTTATCCGTCGATGCCTTGCCTACAGGAAGGAAGATCGGATAGATGTCCACCAGCTGGCATCTGACCCCTATCTGCTGCCACACATCCGTAAGTCAGTTTCCACCAGTAGCCCAGCCACTGCTGCAATAGCCTCAACATCTGGTTCTTCAAACAACAGCTTGTCAAACTGAGACTGCAAGAGTGAGACTTGAGACGTTGCACCTTGCGCCATTACAGCGCTAAAGCTGGCAGAGCAGTTATTAGGCTACTCTGGAATACTTCTCTTCCTGTAGATGGAGATTTAGAGTTCTCCATGGAACATTTCAATTCCTGGCTTATTAGAGCCTCAAATTGCTGAGTTTGATGCATTCTTGGGAAGGATCGACGCTCGTGCTGAGTGAGAGCCCGAATCTTTTTGAAAAGGACCTATGACAAATTACAAGGCTGTATACTTGGACATAAACCCTCAGTCCCCCGCTCCATGGACTTTTGGAACCTCTATACAGCTGACAACCGTCGCATATACGGAATTGACTTTTTACTGAATCCAATTTCAGAAACGGAAACCCTAGACTGTACTTGCCCCTTGTTGATATTTAAACCTGTTCTGTTTTTTCCCTTTCATCCATTTTATTAAACACAAGAAAAAAAGCCAGCAGGGTAACAAATCCCCTCTGCTTTCTTTCCTTCGTTTTATAAATAAGAATCCAAGGGTCTCTTCCCACAATGTGATTTTAACCTCCCCATTGAAGGGGACCCATCACTTGCACATGCCTAGACATCTGTTTCATCACGAAAACATTTATTGTCAAGCCGCTAGGAAATTGAGGGCATCACTCATTCCACTCATTTTCATTATTCATAGTCGAGGCCTACGGAGCATATTCTACACAGCGGATGCATGCAGTACGTGCAGGTGTTGAGCCCTCTCTAAAGGTTGAATCTGACAGATATCATAGTTTTTATTAAAGTGAAATCCATATTACTTAGGACAGTTTTTTTATGATCAGTCTTTCCTACTGTAAACTTGTTCAGGGTTTTCACTGAAATTCCTTTTGAGAGGTTAAGGTTGGTTTAGTGAGCTTGTGATCTAGGGAGATGCACAGTTGTGTCCTAGTGGTAAGCAAATCAGCATTAACCCTTTTAGAAAGTTTGTTTTTCCTGTTGATATAGCGCTTTGTCTTTGGGTTAGTTTTCTAACAGCTGAAGCACAGACAGGGTTGCTCATCCCTCCATTACAGCACACTTTCTATAGCCCATTTAAAAAGAAGATTCTCTTAATGTCTTTATGTTGGTGAGCTTGTTGGTCCTTCAATTTTTAAATGTCTTTTTTTTGCTATTTCACATTATGCTGGTTTGTACTATGCCTGTTCAAACCTTTTTTAGAACGCCGTTTTTTGGCATATACACTGCACCTTGGATATTTGTGAGTGACTGAAGTTGAAAGCAAACTGACCTTTTGCAAGTCATCAGCGACAGTTGTCTCTCTTAGAAGCCAAATGATTATAGATGCCTTAGTAATGTCTACAGTCATATGTTTGTATTGAAATCACAAAATGGCGACCACTTTGTAAGGTGGTCATGAGTGTAGGTATGTACAGCAAACTTTCCCAATGGTAGACCTAGCTGTTGTAGCAAAACACGCCTCAGCTGTAGCAGTAGTCCATAAAAATTAAGATTGTTTTTACTAGAGACGTTAAAGAACCTGCCATTTATTATGCAGCTGCAGTACACATTTGTTATATAACGGTGCAACATTTTGCTTCCTCATTCAACTTGCTGGGTCACATTGCAGAACATCTGCATAGTCTGTCTGATAGGCTTTAACCCCTTAATAGTTTTGCTTGAGCTCTGCTCCGACTTTGAGAAAAGGACTGAACAGTTCAACCTGAACAGAGCTCAGGAAGCAGGGGTGTGGGGGGCTAACTTAACCTCTCATATCTCAGGATTAGTAACGGCTAGAGATGTAGGTATGGTCTTGTTTGAAAGCTGACGGTCTAAGACCAAAATCACAGCATTGTCCTCTACATCGGGAGATATAACTGAAATTAGGTCAGGATTAATGTCAGCTGAAAAAGTGCAAGCAGATTTCAGCTGCTTTACTCCTGACCTAATTTCTAACAGCTATATCTCCTGATATAGTGGAGGTAATGCTGTGATCTAGTCTTGTTTTAAAGCTTAGATTGTCAGCTTTGAAACAGGACCAGGCCCTGAATATGAAGAGTTAAAGCAACCCTTTCCCCTTCAGCTGGCTTTGATCTTAGCCAGTCTGGAGTGGGAGGGGGACCGTGGGGGAGCTGACGGGCTACAGGGAGAAGCAGAAGAAAAATGTATAAATTTGGCTTCATAATCGTAATGTCTTACCATAATCATGTTATTTATCCCACACATTGGACGGCATAAAAAGAATCCCACAAAATGTTAAAATTGCTGTTTTATTATTCCCCCCCCCTTTAATAGTAAAATAAGTGATTTAATACGGTATATGAACCCCCAAATGGTAAAAAAAACTAAATTCAAGTTCTTATGTGGCTGAATATCACTGGTCCTTACAGGGGTTGTCCTCCGGATAGGTCATCAAAATCAGATTGGTTGGGTCTGTCTCCTAACACCCCTGCCATTCAGCTGTTTTAAGATAATGCAGTGCTCGTACAAACGCTGCCTTGACTTCACGGTTTACCTGCTCGCTGCCGCACTGCTACGACGTTCTATTCTCTTTAATGGGGTGGCTCCTTCCTATTAAAGTAACTAGAAGGGAGCCATCCCATTGAAGTGAATGGGGATGGCGGAGTTGCAGTTAAACCGATCGCGACGGTGAGCAGGTAAACTGTGAAGAGAACATGGTGCAATCTCGTGCAACCGCTTCCTTCTCTTCAAACAACTGATTGGTGGAGGTGCCTGGAGTCTGCCTCCGCTAATCCTGAGGATAGGTCATCAATATAGAAAAAACAGACAACCCCTTTAAGGCTCAAATTAGTTTTTAAAAAAATGCACTTGTGTTCCCTGAGTTGTGCGCCAGCTATATTTACTTCAGACATAAATTCAAAATCTGCAACAAGTGACATTTTGGGAAGGTTTTAATGTGACTGTTAAGGGACTGGGCTATATGTGGCACTTCAAGCCAATGTGTTAATGTTGGTCTGCTCCTTGTAACCCAAGCCTTTGGCTTTTCCAAACCAAAACAGGGCTAGCTTTCCATGCAGCATGGATGTTTAGGGTGAGTTCAGACATGGCAGATTTCCTTTTCCACAGATTTTTGCAATCTGTGTTACATGCAGATGTTTCTATAGATTCCATGTGAATTTCTCTCTGCTGCATGTGAATGTGGTTATGAAAACCCCATGAACATGTGTTTTTTTTTTTTTGTTTTTTTTTTGTGTATTTTGTTGCAGGTTGTGGTGCACAATTCTCCTGCCACACCTGCCATGTCTGACCTGGTCTTACAGTATTTCTCTTCCTTTTGGTTGCATTTCATTTTTAATTTTAACATTAAGGCATTGTTCACATACACCAGATTTTATCCCCTGTGGCCTAAAATTCTCAACAATTGTTTGAGTTTTGCAACAGACTTCACCCATTGGTTAGAACTAGGAGATATCTGACCACTTTGGGAAGAAAAAAAAAACCTGCTACAGGGCATGCTTTTTGAATTGAAAAATCTACAGTTGCCCTCAAATCTGCATCGTGTAGCGGTTTTGTTAAATCATATGCATTGTACTTTACTTTTAGTTGGGACTAATCCTGTGCATGTGAACATGGCCTTGTGCTGTTTTCCTAAGATACAGCCACCATCATGTTGATTTTGATGATCACCAAGATGATTGATGAAAATTGCCTTTTTTCCCCCCTTAGCATTCACTCTGCATGTTCTGTGTATTTAGGTATGTTAAATGGGTTCATTGAGGTAGAAAGAAGGTGGAAGTCCTCGGGAAGCCTTCAAAGGCCAAATTCACACATCCAGTTTTCACTTCATGTCCAGGCGGCAATTTCATTTTTATTAGTCATGATATAAAATTGCTTCTCAGATTTAAACCTTAGCTATAAAAAAAATAAAAGTAAAACCGCTGTAAAGGACGCCCAAAATGACTGGTACAAGCCAATAAATGAGTGGCTTGGGAGCCAGTACAAGGCAATAATAAGGGAGTGCCTTCTGAAACTAGAAAATTTTGGTTAAATTTAGTATTCTGCAATGCTTCATGGTAATACGACTTCCTGTGTGGTCATGGTGGTTTCCTTTGTTACTTTTTAAAAAATCTTAAAATCTCTCTTCCTATTTTCAAACCTCCTAAAGGTAAAATCACTTGCAGTGAGTGAAAATGTCATAAAATCACCCTAAAAGTAGTTCACAGAATACAACATATTGTACGACTGCTTCCCCTATGCTCTCATCCAAATGATTCGTTTCTGATAATATGGGTTTCACTTTGCTCTAGGAATAATTATAATAAAATACTGTTTTTTGTTTTTGTTCATTTTGACTTGAAGGACAAAATGTGTATTAATTCATAACTGAAAGTCTAGGATGAAACATCCAAGAATTAAAAAAAAAAAATACTGATATTAAAATACATTTGAAAGTTTAATGTTTTTTGGTGTACGGTGCAATATTTTATTTGTATTTTTTTCAGTGTTGCTTTAACTCTACCTAGGTACAAACTCACAGCCCCTTGTGTGTGGGTATTAGCTTTCGGATTTTTAAGTTCGTTAATATGATCAGTTAAAGGGTCGCTGAGTTTTCATAAAACTTGATATTTCCGAGACACATGACATATCAAAGATTTTGATATCCAGAGGGGGAAAAAAAGCAGTTTGGTTTGAAGCTGTTTGGGAGCAGCACTTATACAAGCAGACAAACAATGTGAGTTTGAGCGTTCGTGTGTTTGATTTCAAGTCTGTTTGTATTAAGTGTGTTACTTTAGATTAATTTCAGAGACTTTAGCAGTTTACTACACTAAATCAGTTGCTTATCACTGCACTAACTTTCTTATTAGGGAGTAATAGAAAGTTCAGATTCTTCCTCTGAAGATCTTACGGGAAGACCACTGTTTAAAGTGAAGGATATGGACCTTCTATTAAAAGCTGTGAGATTCACTATGGAGGTAGAATTAGAAAAAGAGACTAGATCAAGACAGGAGATAATGTTTGAAAGTCTGAGTCCAAGAAAGGCGAGTGTGTTCCCTATTCAGAACTGTGTTAAGGAGTTGATAAAGCGAGAATGAAACAAGCCTAGGGTAGATGCCCCAGTTGCAAAAGTTAATAAGAAATCAGTGTTCCCGTTTGAAGATCTGGGTTCCCTTAAAGACCCGATGGATAAAAGAGCTGACACATATCTTAGAAAAAATTGGGAAGCGTCTACCTCCTCTTTTAAGCCTAATATTGCTACAACATCGGTGGCAAGGTCACTGAAAGTCTGGTTAGGGGAATTAAAATCACACATTGCTAACAGAACCCCGAGGGACCAGCTACTGGAAGCAATACCTACAATGCTAAAAGCAGTAGACTTTATTTCGGATGCGTTAGCTGATGCTCTAAGATTATCGGCCAGAGCAGCAGCATTGTCTAACTCGGCCAGAAGATCCTTTTGGCTGAAGGGGTGGAAGGTGGGATTTTGCCTCTAAATCCAGATTATGTGCCCTTCCTTGCCAGGGACATTTTTTATTCGGCTTGGCACTAGATTATATATTGGATAAGGCATCTGATAGGAAGAAGGGGTTCCCTGTACCATCCTTTCCTAAGCAGAGGAAGCCATTTCGGTTTAGAAATAAAAAGGAGTCTAGAGTCCAAAAGAAAGGCAATGAGTGGAGAAAAGATAATTCAAGGGGTCTTTTGTTTAAGTCCAAGCCCCAGTCATCTAGCGTTTCTCAGCAATGATGCCAGGTCTCAGGTGGGGGGTCAACTGTCTTTGTTCTTCCAAGCTTGGCAAAATATCACATCAAGTACCTGGGTAAAACTTATAATAAAGGAAGGATACCGATTTAGATTTCAAAAGACCCCCACTGAGAAAATTAAAAATTACGGCTTTAGGTCTCCAAAACAGTCAGCGTTATTAGGAGAAATAAGACATCTCCTGGACAAGTCAGTTCTAGTCCCAGTTTCTACAGAAGAAATAGAAGGGTTTTATTCAACCCTCTTTCTTGTCCCATAGGCGGATGGGTCCTATCGGACAATAATAAACCTGAAGGACCTCAATTTATATCTAACTTGTCAGAAGTTTCAGATGGAATCAATATCCTCAACGATTCTTCATTTAATTCCCAATTGCGTCATGGCTTCAATAGATATCAAGGACACCTATTACCTCGTGCCCATACATCCCTCATCTTGGAAATTTCTCAGAGTAGCAGTGCCAGTAAAGGAGTCAATTCTTCACTTACAGTTCAGAGCTCTCCCCTTTGGAATATCTCAGACACAGAGAATCTTCACGAAGCTGAAGGCACAAATAATGAGATCGGACAAGTTCGCTTTCAGCCCAAATTCAGAAAGTGTTAAATATATTGATGGGCTTGGGTTGGCTTGTAAACTGGGGAAAACTGTGTCTGACGATGTACCGTACCTTCCTAGGAATTCAGCTAGATTCCTTATCCCAAAAGTCCTACCTCCCGGAGGGGGAAGTGCCTTTCAGTACAGCAAAGGATAAAGGAATTCAGTAAAACCAGGTTGACTACTCTAAGGGAGGCCATGTCTGTTCTAGGTATAATGACCTCCTGTATACCGGCGGTAAAATGGGCACAATTCAGGTCCAGGAGGCTTCAGGTGCACATTCTATCACTGGAACAAGGTGTCATCCCTAGATTACAAATGTCCTATTCCCAAGTCCGTTAGGGATTCTCTTTTGTGGTGGACAAAGATAGAGAACCTCAGTCAGGGAGTGGAATTGATAACGGACAATACTTTAATAATCGCAACAGATGCCAGCCTACTGGGGTGGGAGGCTCACTCAGTCCCAGAATTTCAGAGCTGAGGGTGATATATTGTGTTTTAAATAAAATACATTCACTCCCTAATAGACAGACATATCAGGATTCTGTCAGACAGTGCGACAGAGGTAGCCCATGTCAACAGGCAGGGGAGGGAGGGGGGACAAGATCACCTCAGTTACTGGGTCTGACGTTCGAGATTTCTCGTACTTTTTTCCATTGGGGGACACAGACCATGGGTATAGCTTAGAGGTATTAGTAGGAGGGACACTATGCAAACATAAGAATGCCTCCTCCTCGGGCTATACCCCCAGGCTCCACCAGGAGGAACTCAGTCTTTGATTAGTGTCTGGTGAAGGAGGATGACACTTATTTTTACTAGGGCCGTCTGGGTGAATGGGGAATTGGGTGTATTCCTTCTGTCTGGGGCTTCTGGAGGCACTTTATTAAGGACAAGCGCCACCAAGATACTGGCTCTCCTTTTATGCGGCATGTCTGATCTCAGAGCGGTGCCGGCGCCGCTTTCTACAATACGGCAGCACACACCAGCGGCGGATCAGGGGTGCCATACCTTTCATTAACCCCCGCTACGCAGCGTTCGGCGCCGGGGGTCATTTCTTCATAGCCCTGGGAGTGGAGCGCGTGCTCTTTTCGCGCTTCTATGACTCGTCTCCCCCTCGTCTTGAGGCGTGTTCAGACGACTCTTTCCCCCCCCCCCCCCCCCCCAGGGAGCGCAAGTCTGAAGGGGAATTGTCCGGCTCGGACGAGGTCATGGAGCGGGACCCTCCGCCTAAGCTCTCCACTATGGTGGCTGACTTAGTAGCGGCTGTCCGTGACACCTTTAATCTCCAAGGGGATTCTCCCCCTTCCACTAGGAGGGAGTTCGCCCTTTTTCCACCCAAAAAACCGGAGGCTGCCATCTTTCCGGTTCATGAGGAATTTTCTGCGGTCTTATCGAAGGCTTGGGACTTTTCTGCCACCAAACGCATGGATACTCTTATCCTTTTCCGGTGGAGAAGTGGTCTTCTCCCCCTAAGGTGGATCCCCCGGTGGCCAGGTTAGCCAAAAACACGGCCCTCCCTGTCCTTGACGGCTCCTCTCTGCAGGACGCTGTGGACAGGCGCCTAGATTCTCTTTCCAAATCCATTTTCTCACTGGCAGGCACGTCTCTGCGACCTGCCTTTGCCTCTGCATGGGTGGCCAGAGCTCTTTCGGTGTGGTTGCAGCGCCACCACCAAGACCTGGCGGAACAAGACACGTCTACTGACACGCTGGACTTGGTTCTCCAGATGTCTCAGGCTTCCAAGTTCCTCTGCGAAGCTTCAATGGACATTGGTTCCCTCTTTGCCCGCATTTCAGCCCTCTCGGTCATTCAGCGCAGAGAGGTCTGGTTGAGGGTTGAGGGTTCCAGACTTTTTGGGGCTCAACTGGATGAGTTCATCTCTGCCGCTACAGGGGGCAAGAGCACTCATCTTCCCCAGCCTAGGTCTAAGCGCCCCTTTCGGACCAGGTCTTCCGTTACCAGTCTTTTCGCCGCTTCTCTTCTAGCAGGACATCACCTGCTTCCTCCGCAGGGGGGGTCACAGGACTCCCGCAAGAAGCCCTCCTTCAAGCCCCAGCCTTCTTGGCGCCCGAGGGCACAGTCGGCCCGCCCTGCCGCGCCCAAGCAGCCTTCCGCATGAAGGGGCGCCCCCACCCAACATGGAGGGCTCATATTTAGGACGCATGGGCTCTACAAATTGTAACATCTGGTTACAAGATAGAATTTGCGCCCAGACCGCCGGAAGGTTTTTTCCATTCTCGCGTTCCGGGGGATCCGGCCCGAGCCTCGGACCTCTTGATAGCAGTTTCCTCCCTTCTGGACCGGGGGGTTATTACCCCAGTTCCCCCAGAGGAACAGGGCACAGGTTTCTATTCAAACCTGTTCATGGTCCCAAAGAAGGAAGGGTTGGTGCGTTCGATCCTGGATTTAAAACTGCTCAACAGGTTTCTGTGGGTGCGGAGGTTTCGATTGGAATCTCTCCGCTCCGTTATTGTTTCTCTTCTTCCAGGGGAGTTCCTCGCGTCTGTGGACATCCAGGACGCCTATCTGCATGTCCCGATCGCAGAATCTCACAAACGATTCCTGCGCTTCGCCATTGGTGGTCAACACTATCAGTTTGTTGTCCTTCCTTTCAGGTTAGCGACCGCCCCTCGGGTCTTTACCAAGATCCTGGCACCGCTCATGGCGCTTCTTCATGCCAGGGGCATTCCTTTGCTGCCCTATCTGGACGATATCCTAATAAAGGCCCCCTCGCTTCCGCAGGCCGAGGACAGCGTCCGGATCACTGTTCTGACTCTGGAACAGTTTGGCTTTCGAGGCCGTTCCATAAGCCCAGTTTCATACTCTTTTGTTAGAACAGGAGATCCTTTCCCTCTGGGACAAGACCTCTCGTGGACTGGACGATCGCATCCGCCTGTCACAGCGGGTTCGGGCAGCTCTCCCTTGGTGGCTGTCCCCAATGAACCTGGGGTCGGGAAGATTCTTCCTCCCGTTCTCCTGGACGATCGTCACCACCGATGCCAGCCTCCTGGGTTGGGGCGGCGTTCTCCAGTCTCGCACAGTTCAGGGGGTTTGGTCGGCGGCGGAATCTCGCCTGCCGATCAATATTCTGAAACTGAGGGCGATTTTCCACTCCCTCTCCCATTGGACTCCTCTCCTTGCCGGCCTCCCGGTGAGGATTCAGTCGGACAATGCCACGGCTGTGGCTTACATCAACCATCAAGGCGGGACCCGCAGCCGGATGGTGATGCAGGAGGTGACGAGAATTCTGCTGTGGGCGGAGTCGCACGTTCCGGTGTTGTCAGCGGTATACATTCCAGGAGTAGACAACTGGACAGCGGACTTTCTAAGCCGCAACAAGGTGGATCCAGGCGAGTGGTCTCTACACCCAGATGTATTCGAAGACGTCTGCCACAGATGGGGCCGTCCGGATTTGGACTTGATGGCGTCCAGGCTCAATAACAAGCTCCCGGTGTTCCTGGCCCGCACCCGGGATCCGAAGGCGTACGGGGTGGACGCGCTGGTGTCTCCGTGGCAGTATTTCAGCCTCCTCTATGTCTTCCCTCTGCTTCCTCTGCTACCGTGCAAGATCGAGGCAGAAGGAATTCCGACCGTTCTCATCGCCCCAGATTGGCCTTGCCGCGCATGGTTCTCGGATGCTGGCGGACGCCCCATGGCCTCTTCCCGACAGAGGGGATCTACTGTCTCGGGGACTGCTCTTCCACCGGAATTTACGGTCTCTTCGATTAACGGCATGGCTGTTGAAACTGCCATCCCGAAGAAGGGGTTCTCGGATTCAGTGATTAGAACCATGATCGGTGCGAGGAAGCCGGCTTCCTCCCGGATTACCATCATACCTGGAAGGCCTTCCTGACTTTGTGAGAAATCGGGGTTCCCTCCCCTTTGTTTTTCCATCCCTATGGTACTGTCGTTTCTTCAGTCCGGGCTTGAGATGGGACTGTCGCTGAGCTCCCTGAAAGGTCAGGTTTCGGCTCTGGCCGTCTTTTTTCAGAAGTCCCTTGCTCTTATGGGTCCTGTGAGGACTTTTCTTCAGGGGGTGGCTCATTCGGGTCCCCTGTATGTTCCCCCTTTGCCTCCTTGGGATCTCAATTTGGTCCTGCGCGCTCTGCAGGCGGCCCCCTTCGAGCCTCTGAGAGAGGTCTCCCTGACTTTTCTCCCCTGGAAAGTAGTCTTTCTTGTGGCCATAACTTCCATCAGGCGGGTGTCGGAACTGGCCGCACTTTCCTGCCAGGAGCCTTTTCTGGTTTTTCACCAGGATAAGGTGGTTCTCCGTCCGGTTCCCTCCTTTTTGCCCAAAGTAGTCTCTCCCTTCCACCTTAACGAGGATCTTGTCCTGCCTTCCTTTTGTCTTTCTCCAGCAAACCCCAAGGAACGGGCTCTCCATTCCTTGGATGTCGTCCGGGCCCTGAGGGTGTATCTGACTGCTACCGCCTCCGTCCGCCGTTCAGACTCCCTCTTTGTGATTCCCGAGTGACCTAGTAAGGGTCTGGCGGCCTCCAAGGTCACTGTGGCGCGATGGATCCGCTCGCTATCGCCGCGGCTTATCGCACTGGTGGTAAGGTTCCCCCGGCTCGGATCACCTCTCACTCCACTAGGGCGGTGGGAGCTTCCTGGGCAAGGCGCAATCGTGTCTCAGCTGTGTAAGGCGGCCACCTGGTCGTCCTTACATACCTTTTACGAGGTTTTATCAGTTGCATTCGCTGGCTTCGGCTGATGCTGTCTTTGGCCGCAGGGTTTTGCAGGCTGTGGTTCCTGTTTGACAGTTTGACGTTCCTCCTGGCGGTGCTGATATTTTTCCCCACCCCATGGACTGCTTTAGGACGTCCCATGGTCTGTGTCCCGCAATGGAAAAAAGTACGAGAAAAGGAGATTTTTGGTGAAACTCACCTGTAAAATCTTTTTCTCGTCTTTTCCATTGGGGGACACAGCTCCCACCCATTCTGCCTGTTGCAGGAGGGGTTTTCAGTACGGTTCTGTTGTGGTTGGATCTCATGGGCTTGGTCTGTTGGCTTCCATTATTTTTTCTGGTCTCCTTCTCCTACTGCTTTTGCAATGCCTGAGTTCCTCCTGGTGGAGCCTGGGTGTATAGCCCGAGGAGGAGGAGCTCTTTTATGTTTGCATAGTGTCCCTCCTACTAATACCTCTAAGCTATACCCATGGTCTGTGTCCCCCAATGGAAAAGACGAGAAAAAGATTTTACAGGTGAGTTTCACAAAAAATCTCCTTTTTCCAATTACAAGGGAGAGCGCTTTCTCTTTCAGCGGTGCACCTAAAAGGCTCAGAAAACTGTCAAGCAGACTTTCTAAGCAGGCACAAGATCAGCCAGGGGGAATGGTGCCTTTGCCAGGAAGTATTCGACCAGATAGTATGTCCATGGGGATCTCCATCAATAGACCTTTTTGCTTCCAGAAAAGAAAACAGGAAGTGCAGGAGATTTTTTTCTCTCAGCCCACGGGATCAGTCACAAGGGATAGATGCTCTGTCTCAACCTTTGGTTAAGGATCTGGTTTACTCATTTCCGCCTCTGTCTATTGTCCAGGGTAATTCAGAAAATCAGGAGGGAGGAGGCAACAGTAATTCTAAGAGCTCCCTATTGGCCGAAAAGAGCATGGTTTACTTGGTTAAGGAAGCTGTCTCTTTCGGATCCTTGGGTACTTCCAGAGAGAGAGGATTTGTTGTTCCAGGGGCCCCTTCGTCATCCCGAAATGGGGAAATTACATTTAGCAGCCTGGATATTCAGGGAATTCCTTAAGTCCAGGGGTTTTGTCAGAGCAAGTAGTAGAAACTCTTTTAGCCAGCAGGAAAAAAGGTCACCTCTGATATTTATATGAGAATCTGGAAAACCTTTAGGCTGGGTTCACACGGGCGTTGCTGGAAAAGGTGCGAGTGCGCTGCGGGAACATGCACGATTTTTCCTCGTGAGTGCAAAACATTGTAATGCGTTTTGCACGTGCGTGAGAAAAATCTGCATGTTTGGGATCGGGGTTGTATTATTTTCCCTTATAACATGGTTATAAGGGAAAATAATAGCATTCTTAATACAGAATGCATAGTACAATAGCGCTGGAGGGGTTAAAAAAATGAGAAATTTAACTCTCCTTAATCCATTTGCTCGCGCAGCCGGCATCTCTTCTGTCTTCTTTGCTGTGTACAGGAAAAGGACCTGTGGTGATGTCACTCCAGTCATCACAGGGTCCATCACATGATCTTTTACCATGGTGATGGACCATGTGATGACCGGAGTGACGTCACCACAGGTCCTTTTCCTGTACACAGCAAAGAAGAAGACAGAAGAGATGCCGGCTGCGCGAGCAAGTGGATTAAGGTGAGTTAAATTATTTCTTTCTTTTTTTTAACCCCTCCAGCGCTATTGTACTATGCATTCTGTATTAAGAATGCTATTATTTTCCCTTATAATCATGTTATAAGGGAAAATAATAATGATCGGGTCTCCATCCCAATCGTCTCCTAGCAACCGTGCGTGAAATGATTTTCACTCAGCCCCATTCACTTCTATGGGGCCTGCGTTGCATGATAAACGCACAATATAGAGCATGCTGTGATTTTCACGCAACACACAAGTGATGCGTGAAAATCACCGCTTATGTGCACAGCCCCATAGAAATGAATGGGTGCGGATTCAGTGCGGGTGCAATGCGTTCACCTCCCGCATTGTACCCGCGCGGAAATCTCGCCCGTGTGAACTCAGCCTTATTCTCTTTGCTGTGTCGAATCTGGATCTGTCATCTCCTTCAGATATCCCATTAATTTAACATTTTCTGCAGGAAGATCTCAAGAAAAAGTTAAAACCTAGCACGTTAAAGGTTTTAGGTTTCAGCCCTTAGTGCTCTGTTTGACTCTGGTTTGGCAGCTCATCCCTGGATGAAAAGGTTCATAAAAGCATCTACCAGGCTAAATCCTTCTATTTCCCTGGGATTTAAATGTCGTTCTTTCATTGCTAACCCAAAGTCCGTTTGAACCTATAGATTCAATCTCTATGAAAATGTTGTCCTACAAGACAGCATTCCTGGTGTCCATTATGTTAGCCAGACGGGTGGGGGAGATTTCTCGCCCAAATTCATTGGGGGACACAGAGACCGTGGGTATAGCCATGTCCTCTAGGAGGCGTTGACACTAGTAAAAGCTGTTAGCTCCTCCCCTGGCAGCTATACCCCCTCCAGCCTGGAGAGAGAGCTTCAGTTTTTTCTAGTGTCAATAGGAGGCAAGACCTACCTGCTCTGCAGGGATCTCCTGAAGATTTATTATATTTTTTTTATTTTATTTTATTTTTTTCCTTTCTTTTTCAGATGGGAAAACAGTGGATGCCTTGCCTCCTTGTTGTCTCGGGGTCGAGTTGCGCCAGTGTCTGTCAACCGCACTGCTGCCTCCCCCATAGAAGACAAGGTGGACCAGGGCAGCCTCGCTCCCCTGCATCCCGCCAGCCAAGGGGTCACCAAGGTCCGCCAAAGAGAAGACCCTCCCGCCATACCAGACGCCTGCCACTCCGGTGCCAGCTGCTGAGGAGGTGACCCTGCTGGAGAAGGTGACCTTGAGGGTCCACTTAGGGATAGTGAAGTGAAGAGGATGAGAGAGGTGAGTACACTGGACTAGGTAAGTATGTTAACCCCCTCCCTCTTGTGTTCTACGGAATAGCTTCAACTTGGCCAGATACATGCTTCAATTTTTTTACCGTCGGTACTCGGGCACATAGGGGGTTAATAACATTAAATCACAGCGGGTGACCGTGCGTACCGCTTTGGGAGTGTAGATGAGATGCAGAGTGCCTGCGCATAACGCAGGGTTGGACATCTGATCTCCCCCTTGTCTCCGCTCCCCAGCGATAATCATCCCCTGGAAGCGGGCGCCTAAGAGTGCACCGCTCCAGGAGGCTAACACCAGGATCGGGTCCGGGCGCCGCAGAAATCTAGCCCCGCTCGATCACTCTGGCCAGCGCGACATTCTGCCTGCGCAATCCAGCCCTGGCTTGCGTCCTCCCCAGCATGCGTATTTCTCTGCGGTCCGGCGTGACTTCACTTACAGCGATACGCTGTGTCTGGGGAACGCGCTGCCCTTTGGCCGACCGCGGCATGTAGTGCTGTCCCCGCAGCCCTTGGTGCTCCGGCCGTACAGTTGGTCGTGTTTCATAACTAGGCCGGCTTGCGGCCTACTAACCTGCACTTCACCCGGGGAGGGGGGGGCGGTCTGGCACGAATTCTTCCCGCCTTGCCTTCACCTCCCCTCCCACAGTAGCTCACAGAGCCCTGCCCTCGGTTCAGGCAGCTAACCCTTCTGGTCAGCCATCTCTTGAGGTTTATATCTGCGGAGCTTTAATGTTGAGGGTTTCACTCCTCTGCCTCTTCCCAAATTACCACCTGCGCAATCGTGGGCATCTCAGTTTTAACAAATTAAATAAATAACGTCCATTCAGGTCCTCCCCCCTCAGTCCTCATCACTGAGTGAACCCCCCCCTGTCAGTATCAGACTGGGCCCGGGTCCTATCAGTCAGAGGAGGACCCTTCAGTTTTCCATTCACCCTCCGGAGTCAGTTTGGTTGATAAAGCGCTGCCTGTGCAATCCTCTGGTACATCTGGATATTTCCTTTCACCCTCTAGGGCCGTTTGGTTGCCAATTGTGTACATCCGGACCTTCCCAACCACCCGCTGGGGTCGTTTGGTTGATAAGCACCACCTGCGCAATCCAATTGCGTACATCCGGACCTTCCCAATCACCCTCCGGGGTAGTTTGGTTCGATAAGCACCACCTGCGCAACCCGTTTGGGTACTTCTGGATCGTCCCAATCACCCTCCTGGGTCGTTTGGTTGATAAAAACGCTGACTGCTAATCCAGGTGGACATTCAGACCTTCCCAGTCTTCTGGGTCGTTTTGGTTAATAGAGTGCTGCTTGCGCAATCCCATGGTGGACATCCGGACCTTCCCAAGCACCCTCAGGGGTCGTTTGGTGGATTAGCACCACCTGCGCAAATCCAATGGTGGACCTCTAGACCTTCCCACTTACCTCCGGGTTGTTTTGGTTGATATTCTCCACCGGCGCAATCCAATGGTGGACCTCTGGACCTTCCCAATCACCCTACGGGGTCGTTTGGTTGATAAGCACCGCCTACGCACTCCAATGGTGGTTCGCCGGACTCCCCAAGCTCCCTCCGGGGTCGTTTTGGTTAATAAAGCACCGCCTGCGCAATCCGGTAAGTGAACCTTTAGAAGTTCCTATTCCACCCCTGGGTAGTTTGGTTGATAACTCCCACTGGCGAGCCTGCGTCTGCCATGGGCAAGATTCTGAGAGGTGAGACTGTACACAGCAAGCCAGAGCAGGATATATTTCCTCCTCGGTCACCTCCACACCCCCACCTTTCCTCCCTAGGGTCCCCTATCTCCATGGCCCTCCACTGTTCAATGTGTCTACAATATGTAGTGTGTACTCCATGGCACGTAATATTGTGCTTACGTTCCAGCAAGTCAAGTGTTTCACTGACTCTATATTCCCTATCTACCATTCCTGATGTGGGAAGTGGTTGTGCTGGCACTCTGGTGTAGCTTTGCAGCGTGTTCTCCTCAACTGGTGCAGATTTTACTCTGGTACTATCGTTCGCAGTCGCTGCAGTGGGGCAATCCCTCAGGTAGTGGTTCTACCCTGACGCTGCCTTGGCGGTTGTTACTGTTCAACGCCCCTCCCAGGTGGAGTGTTTAAGGTTAGCTCTCCTTCCCTGGGGCAGTATGAGACCATGGCTTCTACCGGATTCCTCTAGTCTGCCCCTCAGTTTGTGCTGGCGGAGCACGCTGCGGCTCCTACGGTACGGGGGTCCTGGAGTAGCCATTACGTACTCTGGTTCCCCCTCGCACGGCTCCTTTGTCAGGTGACGGATTCTTCTAAAGCCAAATTCGGTGGCGGACGCTGCATGGCCTCCTCCTCCATCCGGTGGCTTCTTCTGTGTAGTGCCAGTCTCAGATGGGGAATGGGCTTCGCCCTGCCACTTTTTTTCCTTATCTGGCTCAGGGTTCACGGCCACTCCGCAAACCTTGGTAGCTCCTACGTTACTACTTCCCCTCATCTATGTTGATGCAGGGTATTGGTTCTGTGTTTTTTTTTCTTCCAGTCTTGCTCCGGAACAACTCTTGACGTTTTTCATATTCCCCCCTTCTAAAGGTGATTCCTACCCGTTGGTTCTGGGTGTACTACCCGTATCCACAACTACCTCTCAAGACTTGACTAGTGACTGCCATGTCAGTCCGATGTAGTCATGCCTTTTCACTGCACATTATGTGGCTAGACTACGAGACTCTCCACGCCACGCCAGACTGAGCGGGGGTGCTGTCACGACTGTTGATGTATCTCCTCGAGGCAGGAGTTTTGCTCTCATCTCGGTCTGATCGAAATTTCTGTCGTACAGTGTTACTACACTGTCAATACACGGTCGCTGACGGAACTCCTTATTGTCTCTACTTCTACCTATCCAATGTATTGATTCCTTGGCTTGCGGTTGGTCATGCCTCATTCAGGCGTCTTTTTCTCGGTTGTTTATCAGCCAGCTTCTCAGTCTCCCCACAAGCCTCTTTGGCTCGGGGGACATTGGTGGACCACTTACCGTTTACGTGGAGCGCTTCCCTATAGCAGGGGTGGATCCTACGGTTCTGGGTTTTTGGTTTAGCCCTTGGTTCCTTGATGGCCCAGGTTTGGCGCTTGTATCCTTTTCTAGTGTCCTCTGACTCACCCGGGACCCATAATACCTTCCTTCAGGGAATGGCACATACGGTTCCTCCATACCGTCCTCCTTTACCGCCTTGGGATCTGTACTTAGTCCTTTCAGCGCTCCGGAATTCTCCCTTTTGAACTCTTGCGGGAGATGTCACTCCGACTCCTGTCCTGGACGGTAGTTTTTTCTTGTGGCTATCACACCCATTAGACGGGTGTTCGGGTTGGGGCGCTCTCTTGCAGAAAGCCTCCTGGTTCTAACAGGGATAAGCGGTTACCCGGCCTGTTCATTCCTTTCTCAGACGGTGGTTTCTGATTTCCATTTCAATGAAGAAACTGTCCTTCCATCACTGTGTCCCTCCCCTTCACCCCATAGGGAACGGGAGTTAGATCATTTGGACGTTGTCAGGGCTCTGATGATTTATTGCCAGCCTCCAGTTCCTTCTGTGTGTGTGTGTGTGTAGGTACTTAGAATCAACCAAGGAATGGGAGAAAGCCCCTCAGTTGTTTGTTCAATTTCAGGGTCCAAACAGGGGTCTAAAAGTTACAAGTCGTACTATAGTCTTTAATATTGATTGGACCCTGGGCAAGAATTTACTTGGGCCCCATGGATCCCGCTTTCCCACACCCGGAGTGCATGGTAGACCCTGCCCACTACATCTGCAGGCTCAGTCATTTTATAGTACATAACTGCTGTAATGTTATCCTTAGCTTGCTTCCCATATGCTCAGTCGGGGCCCCCCTTCGAACCGCCTGTACCCCCATTGTGTGCACATAGGCAGCACATGCCACTGATGTCCCGACCCTCCCTGTCTTTGAGGACGTGGGAGTTGTATACCGTGCTCCACTCACGCACTGCCTGTCTGCCTCATCTCAGCACCCACCGGGACCGGACAGGAGAAGTTGGAGAATGGTCAGGTCGGTCACTGACTGAACAGTCAGCCAGCCGCCCCCAGCATCACCGCCGCCGGCCCAGAACCACTACTTGCTGGCTGCCCCTATTGTAAGCTACATCTGCCCGCAGCCCGAGCAGTGCCAGTGACCTGAGGTAAAAAAAAAGTTCATGAGGGGATTCTTCTTTAAAGTGATTTTTATTAGTTTTCTAATTTTAACGTAAGGAAGTTTATACATAAGGTTAATACAAACCATATTACAAATATGCGATCTTATATGATGTGATGTAGCCAAACAAATAAGAAAAGTTACATATATGGGTGTCAGTGATTATATCACAAACATATGAGCAATCGTTATTGTTATCGATATTATTGAATAAGGAGAATCATGTGATTACCATATTTGCGTGCCTATGTTCATTGTGTAAACTCAGAAATGTGACATATAAACTCATTTATAACAGTAAAATAAAGAGAATGTGATGAGATTCTCCTTTAGTTGGACGGCCCTCGTCTCCCGACCAGACCTTGACACACACAACCCTCTATTCTACTGTTTGGGGAAATGTGTCAACCATGTGCTCCACATTAAGAGTGTCTTATCGTTCCTGCCTGAGCTCTTTGCATAAATCTTTTCATTGATGTAATTTTTTGATACAATGTTTAGGATTTCTTTAATATCCGGGATGTTTGCGGTCTTCCAGAGTTTCGCTATCAAAATCCTGTATGCAATAAGGATATGAGTTATCGGGAATTGGGCCAATAGGTTCAGTCTATCTATTCCTATGTTTAGTAATGCTGATTCGAGAAGAACCACTATTGGTTTTCCTACTATCATACTGACCAATGTGTTTGTCATTTCTTAACTTTCTCAACTTAGGACAGTTCCAGAAAATGAGGGGATTCTTGATGGGGGGGAGGGCAGCAGCAATCAGAGTCCCTGCCTGCAGGTTTGTAGGCTCAGAGGACTCAGGACAGTGTGCTTTCTGAAAGACGATAGTGTGCCCAGCAGCACATACCCACTCAGTCACCTTGTTGTGTTTGGGGGGGAGGGTTGAGTGGTGGATAGGCAGCAAGGAGTTAAAGATATTATCCAACCCCTATAATGCCCGCCAAAATGCTCTGCCACCTCATACAGGTAATACTTAGCCCACTCCCCGGCACCTGCGTCGCTGATGCCCGCACGGCCGCTACTGCATCCCCCTATTGCACGAATGAAAACATCTGGCGATGGGGGGGGGGGGGGCAGTCAATAGCAGGCCACGATGGGAACGAGCCTCCCTTGCATCGCGGGTGACGCCGGGAAGGCTCATTTCCTTCGCGGCCCGCTATTGGCTGCACCTCCTTTCCCCAGCCATAAGTATTACCTGTAGGCGGTGCCGGGCATTTTGGGGACATAATATGGGGTGGAATTGGAAAAAAACACAATTCCTCCACCATTTTACAGGTTTTGTTTCTATGGCATTCCTTTTGCGGCAAAACTGACCCACTCTCTGGGTCAGTAGTAATACAATGGGGGTGTGGCCGGGGAGGAGACAGGACAGTTGGTGGGATGGGCCAGGGGTGGGTAGTTAGGGGGCCCAATTCAGATTCTTGCTATGGGGCCCAATGATTTCTATGTACGCCCCTGAGTAGTAAACTTTAATAATGATGAGTGGCCACTAGAAGTGTTCCTTGGCAGTAATGTAAATACTGCCTTTTTTTCTGAAAAGGCAGTGTTTACATTAACCACTTCCCAACACATGACGTACTATTATGTCATGGAAGCCACTGCGTTCCCGCAATTTGACATATTAGTACGACGTGGTGATCGGGCGGGCACTGTAGCGGTGCGCGCGCGATCACTGCAGGTGCCCAGCAATCCCTGGTAGCCGAGCCCCTGCTGTATCAGCCAGCATCGCTGTAAAAGCCGATGCCGGCGGATTAACCCCTTCTATGCAGCGATCCACGCTGACCGCGACATAAAAGGGGTTTGTGTCGGGCGAGGGAGCACATCGCGTCCCCACTCTGCTGTGGCGGGGACTTGATGTGTCAGAAGGCAGCCTGATGCCGTGCAGAGGCTGCCCAATGCCTTGCACGGCATCGGTACCTGCCTTCTACGGGTGCCGAGGAGATTCAGCCTCAGGCTAGGTCTTCTAGGCAACCTGTTAGTGTACTACTCACTGTAGTGCACGAACAGGTAATGCATTACAATACAGATGTATTGTAATGCATTGCAGAGCGGATCAGACCCCCAAAAGTGAACAGCAGTAATAAAGTAAAGGGAAAAAAAAGTGTTTTTAATAAAATTTATATAGTTTTTAAGGAAAAAATATAAAAAAAACGGTCCTTTCCCCTTATTTTATAATAAAAAACTGAAAAAAAACCACACATATTAGGTATCGCTGCATCCATAATGACCGGCTCTATAAATATATCACATGATCCACCCTGTCCGATAAACACCATAAAAAAAAAAGTAAAAACGGTGTAAAAAAAGCCATTTTTGTCACCTTACATCCCAAAAAGTGCAACACCAAGCGATCAAAAAAGCGTATGTCCAACAAAATGGTATCAATAAAACTGTCACCTCATCCCACAAAAAATGAGCCCCTACCTAAGACAATCGCCCCAAAAAATGTAAAAACTATAGCTCTGACATTAAAACATCATTTATTTGTTTCAAAACTGCTATTATTGTGCTAAAGAGAAATATATAAAAAATATATACATATTAGGTATCGCCATGTCCGTAACAACCAGCTCTATAAAAATATCACAAGACCTAACCCCTCAGGTGAACACCTTACAAAAATTGCAACACCAAGCGATGAAAAAAGCATATACCCCCCAAAATAGTACTAATCAAACAGTCACCTCATCCCGCAAAAAATGAAAAATAAAATGGCTCTCAGACTATGGATACACTAAAATATCATTATTTCGGTTTCAAAAATGCTATTATTGTGTAAAACCTAAATAAATAAGAAAAAGTAGACATATTAGGTATTGCCACGTCCGTAACAATCTGTTCTATAAAAAAAGTCACATGACCTAATCCCTCAGGTAAAGACACACGACCGTTTTTTTTTGCGGTCCGCAAAAACAGGTTCCGTAGTTCCGTCATCCGTGTCCGTTTTTTCTTACGTTGCTCTTCCTTGATTTTTGGAGGATCCACGGACATGAAGGAAAGTAAAAAAAAAGTCGTTTTGGTGTCCGCCTGGCCGTGCGGAGCCAAACGGATACGTCCTGACTTACAATGCAAGTCAATGGGGACGGATCCGTTTGACGTTGACACAATATGGTGCAATTGCAAACAGATCCGTCCCCCATTGACTTTCAATGTAAAGTCAGGAGTCCCTATTATACCATCGGATCTGAGTTTTCTCCAATCCGATGGTATATTTTAACTTGAAGCGTCCCCATCACCATGGCAATGCCTCTGTTAAAATATACCATCGGATTTGAGTTATATCGTGAAAACTCAGATCCGACAGTATATTCTAACACAGAGGCGTTCCCATAGTGATGGGGACGCTTCAAGTTAGAATATACTAAGAACTGTGTACATGACTGCCCCCTGCTGCCTGGCTGCACCCGATCTCTTACAGGGGTCTGTGATCCGCACAATTAACCCCTCAGGTGCCGCACCTGAGGGGTTAATTGTGCGTATCATAGCCCCCTGCAGAAGATCAGGCCCCCCTCCCTCCCTCCCTCCCCTGTATTACATTTATTGGTGGCCAGTGCGGCCCCCCTCTCCCCCCCCTAATTAAAATCCCCCCCCCATCATTGGTGGCAGCTGAGAGTTCCGATCGGAGTCCCAGTTTGATCGCTGGGACTCCGATTGGTAACCATGGCAACCAGGACGCTACTGCAGTCCTGTCTGCCATGGTTACTTAGCAATTTTAGAAGCATTTTACTTACCTTCGCTGTCTGTGGCCGGCCGGGTGCTCCTCCTACTGGTAAGTGAAAGGTCTGTGCGGCGCATTGCTTATATAGCACAGACCTGTCACTTACCAGTAGGAGGAGCGCCCGGCCGGTCACAGACAGCGCAGGTAAGTATAATGCTTCTAAAATTGCTTAGTAACCATCCATGGCAGCCAGGACTGCAGTAGCGTCCTGGTTGCCATGGTTACCGATCGGAGTCCCAGCGATTAAACTGCGACTCCGATCGGAACTCTCCGCTGCCACCAATGATGGGGGGGAATTTAATTAGGAGGGGGGGAGAGGGGAGGCCGCACTGGCCACCAATGAATGTAATACGAGGGAGGGAGGGGGGGCCGCACTGGCCACCAATGAATGTAATACAGGGGAGGGAGGGGTGCCGCACTGGCCACCAATGAATGTAATACAGGGGAGGGAGGGCTGCACTGGCCACCAATGAATTTAAAACTGGGGAGGGAGGGGGTCTGCCCCTTCCTGCCTGGCAGCACCTGATCTCTTACAGGGGCTATGATACGCACAATTAACCCCTCAGGTGCGGCACCTGAGGGGTTAATTATGCGTATCACAGCCCCCTGTAAGAGATCGGGTGCTGCCAGGCAGCAGGTGGCAGTCATGTACACAGTTCTTAGTATATTCGAACTTGAAGCGTCCCCATCACTATGGGAACGCCTCTGTGTTAGAATATACTTGAAAACTCAGATCTGAAAAAGCTTTTATGCAGACGGATCTGCGGATCCGTCTGTGTGAAGGTAGCCTACGGACACGGATGCGGATGACAATCTTGTGTGCATCCGTGTTTTCCCCTCACCCATGACTGCATCCAGTGCGACTCAGGACCTCCCATCAGGACAGGAAACCTGAGAACATAAAAATGACACACCTCCACCTAACACCAGTTCAGGTTTCCTGTCCTCCGGATGGGAGTTCCTGAGAAGCAGCAGTAGTACTGCACGACATACCTCGGAAGAAGCACCAGCGCTGGGGGGGGGGGGTCTGTGGCTATGCCGTGGGAAGACCTATCCCTGGGGAGCGGTAGTTCTGTGGCCGTGCCGGAAGCCGCTCCCCACAAGTCTGCCTGCGCCCGCACTCGCGACCGGTCCTGTGGGGAGCCGCTGTGGCCGTGTTCAGGCGGCTCTTCACGCCGACATGCCCAGTTTCAAGATGGCGCCCGCGCGTCTAAGCGCTTATGCGCGGGGCTGTCCTTCAGAGGGCCGGCTGATGACATCAGGGGAGGGGCGGGGCTTCTCTCCCGATGCGCAGGACCCGGAAGTGGAGGCCGAGGCGCGTCTTTTAAACTATAAATTCGGCAGCATGTGCAGGCAGCCAGCGGGGGCACAGGTTTTGTGCTGAGGTAGGATCCAGCTTGCAAGCATGTCGGAGCCTACAGATGGACGCGCTGAACCCTTGGATCCCTTGAGGCCTGCAAGTTCGGTACTGGTTCTAAGGACGGGGAAAGGAAAATTCATCATGGTGAGAACGTTCCTTTTTTTTTTTTTTTTTTTTTTTTACTAATAAGGTGTTTCTATCTTAGATCCCAAAGCCACCTAAAAAGTCGTCATCCAAGACAAAACACAAAAAGTGTGCGGATTGTAAAACGACCCTATCTGCATCCTATCAGAAACCTTTGTGCACAGCATGTATAGATAAACTGGTAGCGGAACAGTCCCAGACCCTTACGAGATCTATGAAGTCTTTAATCAAGGCATCCTTCAAGGCATTCAGTAAAGGCCGTGCCAGGTCCCCGGATAAAGCCACAGAATATGACAGTATAGAAATGGACTCGTCCGACAGTGAAGCCAGAGAATCCGGGCAGTTAGATTCCAGTAATTCGGACTCCTCGGACGACGAATATTCAGGGAAGTCCTTCTTTTCCCCTGAGCATACGCAGCCGTTACTAAAAGCGGTCAGAGCAACTATGCAGTTGGAAGACATTAAGCAGACAAGATCGGTTGCGGACCAGGCCTTCCAGGCATTAGGCCCTAAGAAGCACAGGGTTTTTTCTATGCATGAAAGCATGCAGGCGATTATTAAAAAATCCTGACAGAAAATTCTTCATACCCTCCTCTGTAAAAAGAAAATATCCTTATGAAGAAAAGGTGTCCTCAAGCTGGGATAGGGCCCCTACGGTAGATGCACCAGTCGCCAAAATAGCTAAGAAGTCTGCCCTCCCCTTTGATGATTTAGGTTGTCTTTCTGACCCGTTAGATAAAAAAGCGGACATATATCTTAAACGGGCTTGGGAGACGTCGGCTACCTGTCTCAGACCGGCAGTCGCAGCCACTTGGGTTTCCCGGTCGCTGAGACTATGGATTGACCAGCTAGAGACACACCTTAAAGAAAAAAGGCCTAGAGAAGAGCTCCTAGCTTCTCTCCCCACCTTCTCAAAAGCGGCTGATTTTTTAACTGATGCATCCACTGATGTGATGCGCTTTTCCGCCAGAGCCTCTGCTATGACAAACGCGGCTAGAAGAGCTATTTGGCTTAGATCCTGGAAGGGTGACCAGGGATCTAAGGCCAGACTCTGTGCCCTTCCTTGTGAGGGCGATAGGTTATTTGGGTCATCTTTAGATGACATCCTGGAGAAGGCCTCTGACAAAAAAAAGAGGTTTTCCTGTCCCTCAGAAGCCCCCCCTTTTTCGTAGGCCCCAGCAGAGTTTTAGAAGGCAGAGGGGCAAGCCATACGACAGGAAAGAGAGGGATCGGTTTCAGAGGAAATCTAGCGGCTTCCTTTTTAAATCCCAGGATAATAAAAAAGATAAGCAGCAATGACGCCAGTCTCCAGGTTGGGGGAAGACTCTCTTCCTTTCTCCCGGCTTGGTCAAAGGTCACCCAGAACAAATGGGTTTTGGGAGGGATAGCAGAGGGATTCAGATTGGAATTTCTCTCCTATCCCCAAGATTTCTTCACCCGCACTCCAACTCCAAAAGATCCCTTAAAGTCCACAGTTTTAGAGGCAGAGGTTCAGTTGTTATTGGACAAAGGAGTCGTTTGCCAAGTTCCAAAAGTAGAGGAGGGCAGGGGGTATTACTCCCCATTCTTTCTAGTAAAGAAACCCAATGGGTCTTTTCGAATGATTCTAAATCTGAAACGTCTAAACAAGTTCCTGAAATACAAAAGGTTCCGGATGGAGACAATAAAGACAACTATAGACCTGTTATACAAAGATTGCTGGATGGCAAGTATAGACTTAGAGGATGCTTATTATCACATCCCAATTCACTCCTCCTCCCAAAAGTATTTGAGAACAGCAGTTCAAGTGAAGGGCCAGCTTCTGCACCTGCAATACAGGGCCCTCCCATTTGGGGTCTCGCAAGCCCTTAGAGTTTTTACAAAAGTTGTGGCGAAGATGGTGGCATTCCTTCGATTGTCCAGGATAGTGTTAGTACCCTATCTGGACGATTTTTTGTTCATAGCCCAGACGAGAGTACAGTTACAGACGGAACTTGTCCTGGTGTGTTCTCTATTGAAGGATCTGGGATGGAAGGTCAATCGAGAAAAGTCTTGTCTAACCCCTTCTCAAAATTGCATATTTTTAGGGATGCAGCTAGATTCCATGGCTCAGAAAACATTCCTCCCTCAGAAGAAGGTGGTTTCAACAAAAGAACATGTTTGGATCCTTTTCCGCTCCTTCCGATGTTCCATCAGAAAAGCGATGGCAGTATTGGGGCACCTGATGGCTACGATTCCCGCCGTACCATTTGCTCAGATCCACACAAGATCGTTACAGTTGGATACCTTAAAGAATTGGAATGGTCTCCCACAAACGCTAGAGGAAAAATTTCATCTCTTCTCCAGAGCAAGGTATTCCCTCCTATGGTGGACATCCGAGAAGAACCTTTCGGCAGGAATGCCTTGGTCCTTCATAGAGCCCATACTGATAACAACAGATGCCAGTCCGTGGGGTTGGGGGGCTCATTCAGATGGAGAATACTGGCAGGGAAGATGGGATCTAAGAACCCGGGCCTGCACGTCAAATTACAAGGAGCTCAAGGCAGTAGAAAGAGTTCTAAGAGTGGCAGTTCCAGATGTCTTAAACAAAAAACTGTTCTTTTACTCGGACAATTCAACGACAGTGGCCTATATAAATCATCAGGGCGGAACAAAGATACCATCCCTAATCTTCCTCTGCCAGGAGATTTTCAAAATAGCAGAAGACAGGAACCTGGTCCTATCTGCAATACATCTGAAGGGGAAAGAGAACACGGTGGCCGACTTTTTAAGCCGAGTGGAACTCAGTCAGGCAGAGTGGAGTCTGAACGGAGAAGTTTTTTCCCAGATTGTCTTAAAGTTTGGGGCCCCAACTATAGACCTCTTTGCTACTCGGAAAAACAGGAAGACAGAGAGGTTCTTCTCCTTAAATCACACAGAGAATCCTACAGCTGTGGACAGTCTGGCCCAGGACTGGAGCCAGGAACGCGGCTATGCCTTCCCGCCTATTTCCCTAATTCCACAGGTACTGAAGAAAGTACGGAGGGAAGGAGCCTCTATAATCCTGGTAGCCCCAAAATGGCCCAAAAGAATCTGGTACTCCACCCTGTTAAGTCTAGCCAGAAGCCCCCCCTGGGTGATCCCTCCAAGGGAGGACCTCCTTTCCCAGGGGCCCGTATGGCATCCCAATCCGGGGATTCTTCAATTGGCAGTATGGAGTTTGACAGGGACATCTGGTTAAGGAGAGGGCTTTCTAATAAAGTTGTTTCCACCCTTCTAGGCAGTAGGAAAACTACAACAGCCAGGAAGTATAATAGAGTTTGGAATATCTTTTCTTCCTTTCTAGGGTCTAGCCCTGATCCATTTAGTCCTCCAGAAATACCTAAGGTTTTAGACTTTTTACAGGCAGGTTTAGACAAGGGACTCAAGGCCTCCACCTTAAAAGTACAGGTATCGGCTTTGAGCTACTTTTTTGACTATCAGTTAGCAATTCACCCTTGGGTCAGACGTTTCCTTTCTGCCGCGGCCAGAATCCATCCTTCTGTAAGACCTCTTTCCCCCCCATGGGACCTAAACAGGGTCTTGACGGCCCTAACCGATAAACCATTTGAGCCCTTGTTGGAGATCCCAATTGACATTTTGTCCATTAAAATGGCTTTCCTCCTGGCAATTACCTCTGCTAGGAGGATCTCGGAGATCCAGGCCTTCTCTGCACATCCACCTTATACTGTCATCCAGGACAATCAAGTAGTAATCACGCCCCTGCCTTCCTTCCTTCCCAAAGTTGTCTCGGATTTTCACAGGAGCCAGGACATTGTGTTACCTTCCTTTTTTCCTAACCCCTCCAATAGCAGGGAAAAAAGTTTTCATTGCTTGGATGTTAAGAGATGCTTGTTAGTATACCTTGATGTTACAGCTTCGTGGAGGAAAGACGAGAACCTTCTTGTCCAGTATTTAGGTGGGAATAGGGGGAAGAAGGCATCCTGCGGGGTTATTGCCAGATGGGTGAAGAAGGCCATAACTAAGGCTTATATCTCCTTGGGTCTTTCCCCTCCTTCAGGGTTCGGGGCCCATTCTACTCGGGCAGTGTCTACTTCATGGGCTGAAAGAGCTGATGTGTCTTTAGCTCAGATTTGTAGGGCAGCTACCTGGAGTTCCCCACATACCTTTCTCAAACATTATAGGTTGCAGCTCCACTCTGACGACTCATTTGGGGAGAAGGTCCTTCAGGCTGTGCCCCCCCCCCCCCCCCCCCCTAGATTCTACTTATAGTCTGTCTCGCACTGGGTGCCGTCATGGGTGAGGGAAAAACAACATTGCTTACCGGTAATCGTTTTTCTCGATACCCATGACGGCACCGATAGTTCCCTCCCCATATACAGATATATATATATATATACACTGCTCAAAAAATTAAAGGGAACACTTAAACAACACAATGTAACTCCAAGTCAATCACACTTCTGTGAAATCAAACTGTCCACTTAGGAAGCAACACTGAGTGACAATCAATTTCACATGCTGTTGTGCAAATAGGATAGACAACAGGTGGAAATTATAGGCAATAAGCAAGACACCCCCAATAAAGGAGTGGTTCTGCAGGTGGTGATCACAGACCTCTTCTCAGTTCCTATGCTTCCTGGCTGATGTTTTGGTCACTTTTGAATGCTGCCGGTGCTTTTATTCTAGTGGTAGCATTAGACGGAGTCTACAACACACACAAGTGGCTCAGGTAGTGCAGCTTATCCAGGATGGCACATCAATGCGAGCTGTGGCAAGAAGGTTTGCTGTGTCTGTCAGCGTAGTGTCCAAAGCATGGAGGCGCTACCAGGAGACAGGCCAGTACATCAGGAGACGTGGAGGAGGCTGTAGGAGGGCAACAACCAAGCAGCAGGACCGCTACCTCCGCCTTTGTGCAAGGAGGAACAGGAGGAGCACTGCCAGAGCCCTGCAAAATGACCTCCAGCAGGCCACAAATGTTCATGTGTCTGCTCAAACGGTCAGAAACAGACTCCATGAGGGTGATATGAGGGCCCGACGTCCACAAGTGGGGGTTGTGCTTACAGTCCAACACCGTGCAGGACGTTTGGCATTTGCCAGAGAACACCAAGATTGGCAAATTTGCCACTGGCGCCCTGTGCTCTTCACAGATGAAAGCAGGTTCACACTGAGCACATGTGACAGACGTGACAGAGTCTGGAGACGCCGTGGAGAACGTTCTGCTGCCTGCAACATCCTCCAGTATGACCGGTTTGGCATTGGGTCAGTAATGGTGTGGGGTGGCATTTCTTTGGAGGGCCACACAGCCCTCCATGTGCTCGCCAGAGGTAGCCTGACTGCCATTAGGTACCGAGATGAGATCCTCAGACCCCTTGTGAGACCATATGCTGGTGCGGTTGGCCCTGGGTTCCTCCTAATGCAAGACAATGCTAGACCTCATGTGGCTGGAGTGTGTCAGCAGTTCCTGCAAGACGAAGGCATTGATGCTATGGACTGGCCCGCCCGTTCCCCAGACCTGAATCCAATTGAGCACATCTGGGACATCACGTCTCGCTCTATCCACCAACGTCACGTTGCACCACAGACTGTCCAGGAGTTGGCAGATGCTTTAGTCCAGGTCTGGGAGGAGATCCCTCAGGAGACCGTCCGCCACCTCATCAGGAGCATGCACAGGCGTTGTAGGGAGGTCATACAGGCACGTTGAGGCCACACACACTACTGAGCCTCATTTTGACTTGTTTTAAGGACATTACATAAAAATTGGATCAACCTGTAGTGTGTTTTTCCACTTTAATTTTGAGGGTGACTCCAAATCCAGACTTCCATGGGTTAAAAAATTTGATTTCCATTTTTTTTTTGTGTGTGATTTTGTTGTCAGCACATTCAACTATGTAAAGAACAAAGTATTTCAGAAAAATATTTAATTAATTCAGATCTAGGATGTGTTATTTTCGTGTTCCCTTTATTTTTTTGAGCAGTGTATATATATATATATATGGCATCAGCCAGGTCTATATGAAGTAATATAGATTAAAAAAAAGAAAAAAAGGGTCTTTAATCCCTTATCACTTCTCTCCGGAGAACAATTTATTTCTTCCACTGGTGTTAGGTGGAGGTGTGTCCTTTTTATCTTCTCAGGTTTCCTGTCCTGATGGGAGGTCCTGAGTCACACTGGGTGCCGTCATGGGTATCGAGAAAAACGATTACCGGTAAGCAATGTTGTTTTTTCACGGACCCATTGACTTGAATGGGTCCGTGAACAGTTGTCCGTCAAAAAAATAGGACAGGTCTTATTTTTTTGACGGACAGGAATCACGGACGCGGATGAACAACGGTGCATTTTCCCGAGTTTTCAACTGACCCATTGAAAATCAATGGGTCCGCAGAAAATCACGGAAAATGGAACAATGGACACGGATGCACACAACGGTTGTGTGCATGAGGCCAAACGCTGTTAAAAAATTAAATTAAAAAAAAGGCGCCAAAACAACCAATTTTTAGGTCACCTTGCCCCATAAAGTGTAATAATGAATGATCAAAAAATCATATGTACCCAAAAATGTACCAATAAAAATGTCAACTCTTCTTGCAAAAAAACGAGTCCCTGCACAAGACGATCTGCAGAAAAATAAAATAGGGCGTTCAGAAAATGGAGATACAAAAACCTAATTTTTGTTTTCAAAAATGCTTTATGTAAAACTGAAACAAACATCATAGAAAGTAGACATATTTGATATAATTGCGTCCGTAACAACCTGCTCTATAAAAATAGCGCATGATCTAACCTGTCAAATAAATGTTGTTAAAAATAAAAAATAAAAACGGTGCCAAAACATCAATTTTTTTGTTTACCTTGCCTCACAAAAAACTTAATATAGAGCAATTAAAAATCATATGTACCCCAAAATAGTACCAATAAAACTGGCACCTTGTAGTTTCCAAAATTTGCTAACTTTTTTGAGTTTCTACTGTAGGGGTGCATCAGGGGGACATGGCATCTATAAACCACCTCAGTTGGAGTTCCTGAGAGTTTGTGAACAGGTTAGCCTTTTGCACCTGTTCACATTATGCAGTGCTGACTGGTGGCCATTGCTGCTCTTGTGCTGTGCTGGTGGAGCGATGGGACCCAGGGCCAAGGTGGCTTTGCCGCACAGTGAGTGTGCTGTGTGGCTACTGGGTCCCGTCGCCTGCTGGTGCAATGCGGAGGTGCCGGTGGTTGCTGAGCAGTGCCGCGCTAAAGTTAGAGTAGGTCCCCACTTGAAGAGGCAACCTTGTTGCGGTAAGTGGGCCTATGCTCTTTGATCAAACTGTATACTAATGCCTCCTTTTAGTGCATAGCATAAGGTTATATTTATTAATATTGTGCTGAGAAGCCATGTTTTATTATGCTGAATAACAGTCGTCATATCAATAGCATAGTATCGAGGATGTGCGGTCCAGATTCACTCTCACTTGTTATGCATCTATAAACCAGTTCAGCTAAATCTGCCTTCCAAAAACCATATGGCGTTCCTTTCCTATTGTGTCCTGCAGTGTGTCCATATAGCAGTTTACGACCACGTGGGGTGTTTCTGTAAACTACAGAATCATTGTAATAAATATAGAGTTTTGTTTGGCTGTTAACTCTTGCTTTGCTACTGGAAAAATTGATTAAAATGTAAAATCTGCCAAAAAAGTGAAATTTTGAAATTTCATCTCCATTTTCCATTAATTCTTGTGGAACACCTAAAGGGTTAACAAAGTTTGTAAAATCAGTTTTGAATACATTGAGGGGTGTAGTTTCTAAAATGGGGTCATTTTTTGGGTGGTTTCTATTATGTAAGCCCCACAAAGTGACTTCAGACCTGAACTGGTCCTTTAAAAAGTGGGTTTTGGACATTTTCAGAAAAATTTCAAGATTTGCTTCCAAACGTCTAAGCCTTCTAATGTCCCCAAAAAATAAAATGTCAGTTTCAAAATTATCCAAACATGAAGTAGACATATGGGAAATGTAAAGTAATAATTATTATATGAGGTATCACTATCTATTATAAAAGTAGAGAAATTGAAATTTTAAAATTTGGGAATTTCTAAAATTTTGGGGTAAATTTGGGAATTTTTCACAAATAAAGGTGAAATATATTGACTCAAATTTCTGACCATCATGAAGTACAATGTGTCACGAGAAATCGCAATCTGTAGATGCCCCCCTAGTGCCCCCAATAAGGTGCCAGTAACAAGTGCCCCCATAGTGCCACCCAATAATATGCCAAGAAGTGCCCCCATAGATGCCCCCTAATCATGTGCCAGTAACAAGTGCCCCATAGATGCCCCCCAATCATGTGCCAGTAACAAGTGCCCCATAGATGCCCCCCAATCATGTGCCAGTAACAAGTGCCCCATAGATGCCCCACAATCATGTGCCAGTAACAAGTGCCCCATAGATGCCCCACAATTATGTGCCAGTAACAAGTGCCCCATAGATGCCCCCCAATCATGTGCCAGTAACAAGTGCCCCATAGATGCCCCCCAATCATGTGCCAGTAACAGCTGCCCCCATAGATGCCACCAATCATGTGCCAGTAACAGGTGCCCCCATAGATGCCCCCCAATTATGTGCCAGTAGTAGTACCATATAAAAAAAAACACTTATACTTACCTCCATCAGGCTGGCAGCAATGCGTTGCAGGCCTCTTTAGGCCTGTGTCCCGCGTTGTACCGCTCGGGCGGCGCGATGACGTCATGGTTCCTCCTGCATCGGCCTCTTATAGGCTGCAGGCCTAGTCCCTCCCATGCCCCGCACTTCCATCTGTATCGCTGTTCTGACGACGGCGATACAGATGACTATGGAGATGAGCGCTTCCACAACGGAAGCGTTCATCTCCCTTTGCCCTGCCTCCGCCCCTCAAATCACCAGTGGCTAGTGGGGCTCAAGAGATCGCTGCCTTGGGCCCCCAGGAGCAACTGGGCCCGGGGCAGCTGCCCCTTTTGCCCTGCGTTAAAGACTGCCCTGACTATAGATAGATGACTAATGAGAAATAGGTTTAGCCTATTTTTTGGCAGGTCTGCAGGTTCCTATGGGGTTCATGGCCCATTCCACAAGGGCTGTAGCTTCTTCCTGGGCAGAGAAAGACTTTACCACCATTGACCAAATTTGTAAAGCTGCTACCTGGAGCTCTCCAAACACCTTTTACAAACATTACATGTGGCAGGCGCAGAACAATGAAGTGCCTTTTGCGCTGTGGCATTAGAAGAATTTTGGTATCTCTGACTATTAGTCTAACCAGACTGTCTATTACCCTGTAATTCCTCTAGCGCCGTTCTATGTAAACAGTAGGTTTAAAGAGCACACCAAATGCTTGAAATAACTTCTTTATTAACGTCAACTTTTCTTCATATATAACACTGCCGCCTCCGCAGAAGATAGTCCATGTACATAACACATGTTGAAAAGATATCACAAAATGGCGGTATGCATAAGATGGTGGTTCAACTGTTCAATCTTGTCATTCAATATAAAATGGTGGATATATTTCTCTCTTGAGTATCTGTACTGTCAATTTAAGTTATTTAACCGCTTGCCGTCACACTAATAATGCCGATAGGCGTCAGTGCGGCGGCACTCTCAGGTCTCAGCGATGCCTATTGGCGTAATCTCGTGAGACCCGAGATTTCCTGTGAACGCGCGCTCACAGGATCGCATAGTAAACAAGTTGAACTACAGCCTGCCAGCAGCGATCATTGGCTGGCAGGCTGTAGATTTTTAAAATAACCAATGAAATAGGTATGTCAGACGCTATTTTGTAAATGGCGTCTGATATACCTGCTACCTGCTCCTCTGGTGGTCCCTTTTGCTTGGATCGACCACCAGATGACACAGGCAGCTCTGTAAGTAACACCAATCACCACACACACACACAATACACCCCCCCTCTGTCACTTATTAACCCCTTATTAACCCCTGATCACCCCATATAGACTCCCTGATCACCCCCTGTCATTGATCACCTCCCTGTAAGGGTCCCTTATCACCGCCAGTTAGTTAGCTACTTGTTAGGTAGCGCCCAGCCCACCGCACCGCAGTCACTAATTAGCGTCATCGCTGTCGTTAATCAGCACTAGTGCTATATAGTATCTGTAAGTGATCAAGACTGATCGCAATCAGATCTATATCAGTACATTAGGGTCACCTTAGGCTCTACAAAAAACGCTCCACACTTGCGTTCAGTCCGCGCCACCGCAGTGACAGAATTTATTTTTTCTGATCACTGCAAAAACACCGTAAAATCGCTGCGGCGCTATAAAGATCACTTTTGAGCTTTTTTGGATCTTTATTAGCGATCGCAGCTTTACTTCGCAAGCACTCCTTTTTACTAGACAGGTGTGCTCTTTTTCCTGGGTAGTCTCAGAGGAATACCCCCTAAATTTAGTTAGCCCAAAATGTCAAAAAAGGGGTATTCCGCGGAAGAGTACTTTTAGGATTTCACAGGGCATTTTTACGCATTTGGATTCCAAACTACTTCTCACGCTTTAGGGCCCCTAAAATGCCAGGGCAGTATAAATACCCCACAAGTGACCCATTTTGGAAAGAAGACACCCCAAGGTATTCCGTGAGGGGCATGGCGAGTTCATAGAAGATATATTTTTTTTTTTTTACAAGTTAGCGGAAATAGATTTTTATTTTATTTTTTCTTACAAAGTCTCATATTCCACTAACTTGTGACAAAAAATAAAATTTTACATGAACTCACCATACCCCTCACGGAATACTTTGGGGTGTCTTCTTTCTCAAATTGGGTCATTTGGGGGGTATTTATACTATCCTGGCATTCTAACACCTCAAGAAACATGACAGGTGCTCAGAAAGTCAGAGCTGCTTCAAAATGCGGAAATTCACGGATCGGATCCGCAAAACACATACGGACGTCTGAATAGAGCCTTACAGGGGGGTAATCAATGACCGGGGGGTGATCAGGGAGTCTATATGGGGTGATCACCCCCCTGTCATTGATCAACCCCCTGTAAAGCTACATTCAGACGTCCGTATGTGTTTTGCGGATCCGCGGATCTGCAAAACACATACGGACGTCTGAATGGAGCCTTACAGGGGGATGATCAGGGAGTCTAATATGGGGTGATCAGGGGTTAATAAGTGACAGGGGGGGTGTAGTGGTGTTTGGTGCTACTTTACAGAACTGCCTGTGTCCTCTGGTGGTCGATCCAAGCAAAAGGGACCACCAGAGGACCAGGTAGCAGGTATATTAGACGCTGTTAACAAAACAGCGTCTAATATACCTTTCAGGGGTTAAAAAAAAATCGGATCTACAGCCTGCCAGCGAACGATCGCCGCTGGCAGGCTGTAGATCAGCTCGTTTACCTGCTGTTCCTGTGAACGCGCGCTCCTGTGTGCGCGCGTTAACACGAAATCTCGCGTCGGCGCGTCTAGGAGGAATGAATTGTCCACCTCCAGAACGCAATCCTGTGTTAGGCGGTTAATATCAGAAAAACTAAAAATCTCAGCATCAATCAAATACGACCAAAAGAAAGCTGTATTTGTGAGAAAAAAAGGAGGTAAAATTCATTTGGGTGCCAAGTTGCATGACCGAGCAATAAAGTTGTGAAGTGCCGATTTGTAAAGAAGGGCCTGGTCACTAGGGGGGTATAAACCTGTGGTCCTTAAGTGGTTAACATGATTATGGATGATTATAGGCGTCCTTAAAGACCAATTATGGAGAATCCACTTGTGTAGCAAAGATATTGTGTAATGACGTTTTTGGGCTTTGACGTTCTTTTTTTTATTTTCCAAAAGATAGAAATCTACAATCTTCCATTTCGATATCACAAAACAATAGTACATCATCTCATCTTATACTGAGTTTCCCTCTTATTTTTTAACCCCCCCATCCCTCCCTCCAACCCCCTTTTTTCGCGCGGAGCTACTGTCATTACACCTAGTGTTATCATTTCCAATTGCCCCATATCCGCAACCAGGCTGCCTTTTTCCCCGCTGTTTGGGCGAGAATGTATTCATATTGCTTAACCCTATTCATCCGCTCCATCCACTCCTGAAAATTAGGATATTTCGTGGTGCCCCAATATTTAACAATTATTATTTTGGCCAGGGCAATGCCCCGGAACTAAAGTGTCTGCTCAGTTTTATTTTTATCTGTCTCTGGGAGAGTACCCAGGATAACATAATCAATGCATGCTTCATATTTCATGGGGGAGCTATCCCGCAGTTTCCGGAATATTTTAATCCAATAATCCTTTATCCCTGGGCATTCCCACAGCAAGTGTTTATAATCTCCTCTGTCTTTACTACATTTATAACAGTTCTGTTTTCTGTCTTTGTAAATGGTATGCAATAATGCTGGTGTGTAATAGAGACGGTGTATGATTTTCAAAAGAATCCATGCATGGGCGGGGGAGACCGTCTATCTTTTAATATTTCTGTAAACGATGTTCCACGGAATGGATTCCCCATTTTGCAGGCCCTTTTCCCATTTAACCTCACCTCTAAATGTGATCGTTTTAGTGTATTCATATTTTAACTTTGCATAGATGTGCGATATAGAAGTGTTGAATGTCATATCTTGACAAAAATCTAAAAAAAAGTGTTCCGTACAATATTTAAATAATTCTTATTCTCCGTGTAGTGTATAGCGTGTCGTAGTTGTTCATATCGGAATTTATCAATAAATCCTAATGTAATGTCTGGTAGGATTTTGTTTAAGGGCTTAATCTGTCCTTTATAGAAAACCTGTGCAATTAAATATATCCCATATTTTTCCCAATATTCAACATCACCCAGTTGCATAACTTGTGGTAGGTGTGCATTCCCCCACAATGGGGTATACTGAACTGCTTGGGATACTCCAACCATATATCTAACTTGTTGCCAAATATACCCAAGCATTCTACTGAACGGGTTTATTATTGTTTTCTTCTCCATGATACCAGTTTCGAGAATGTGAAAAAGATCCTCCCAGGGTCTACAGTGCTCCCCAAAAATAGGCCGAATGCATTTATTCTTTCGATTCCTCACACACCATCTCAATTGAGCAGCTATATAATATCCTTTTAGAAAAGGGACAGAGATTCCACCCTCTTCTTTATACAAATATTGTATCTTAATTCTAACTCGTTTGCGCCCCCATATTAGTTCATTGAAGAGGGTCTCTAGCTTATTAAAGAACTTATCTTCTATCGTTATTGGACTAGCATTAAATACATATACACTGCGTGCAGAATTATTAGGCAAATGAGTATTTTGACCACATCATCCTCTTTATGCATGTTGTCTTACTCCAAGCTAATAGGCTCGAAAGCCTACTACCAATTAAGCATATTAGGTGATGTGCATCTCTGTAATGAGAAGGGGTGTGGTCTAATGACATCAACACCCTATATTAGGTGTGCATAATTATTAGGCAACTTCCTTTCCTTTGGCAAAATGGGTCAAAAGAAGGACTTGACAGGCTCAGAAAAGTCAAAAATAGTGAGATATCTTGCAGAGGGATGCAGCACTCTTAAAATTGCAAAGCTTCTGAAGCGTGATCATCGAACAATCAAGCGTTTCATTCAAAATAGTCAACAGGGTCGCAAGAAGCGTGTGGAAAAACCAAGGCGCAAAATAACTGCCCATGAACTGAGAAAAGTCAAGCGTGCAGCTGCCAAGATGCCACTTGCCACCAGTTTGGCCATATTTCAGAGCTGCAACATCACTGGAGTGCCCAAAAGCACAAGGTGTGCAATATTGAAAGACGACCACCACTGAACAAGACACACAAGCTGAAACGTCAAGACTGGGCCAAGAAATATCTCAAGACTGATTTTTCTAAGGTTTTATGGACTGATGAAATGAGAGTGAGTCTTGATGGGCCAGATGGATGGGCCCGTGGCTGGATTGGTAAAGGGCAGAGAGCTCCAGTCCGACTCAGACGCCAGCAAGGTGGAGGTGGAGTACTGGTTTGGGCTGGTATCATCAAAGATGAGCTTGTGGGGCCTTTTCGGGTTGAGGATGGAGTCAAGCTCAACTCCCAGTCCTACTGCCAGTTTCTGGAAGACACCTTCTTCAAGCAGTGGTACAGGAAGAAGTCTGCATCCTTCAAGAAAAACATGATTTTCATGCAGGACAATGCTCCATCACACGCGTCCAAGTACTCCACAGCGTGGCTGGCAAGAAAGGGTATAAAAGAAGAAAATCTAATGACATGGCCTCCTTGTTCACCTGATCTGAACCCCATTGAGAACCTGTGGTCCATCATCAAGTGTGAGATTTACAAGGAGGGAAAACAGTACACCTCTCTGAACAGTGTATGGGAGGCTGTGGTTGCTGCTGCACGCAATGTTGAGGGTGAACAGATCAAAACACTGACAGAATCCATGGATGGCAGGCTTTTGAGTGTCCTTGCAAAGAAAGGTGGCTATATTGGTCACTGATTTGTTTTTGTTTTGTTTTTGAATGTCAGAAATGTATATTTGTGAATGTTGAGATGTTATATTGGTTTCACTGGTAAAAATAAATAATTGAAATGGGTATATATTTGTTTTTTGCTAAGTTGCCTAATAATTATGCACAGTAATAGTCACCTGCACACACATATAGCCCCCTAAAATAGCTAAAACTAAAAACAAACTAAAAACTACTTCCAAAAATATTCAGCTTTGATATTAATGAGTTTTTTGGGTTCATTGAGAACATGGTTGTTGTTCAATAATAAAATTAATCCTCAAAAATGCAACTTGCCTAATAATTCTGCACTCCCTGTAGTAACATTGGTAGTAACGTCATTTTTATAAGTGCTATGCGGTTGATTTGTGACAGGGGAATTTTTAACCATGTTCTAATTTTTTCCTTAACTCTATCTATTATTGGAAGTATATTCAGTTTCATGTAATGTTCCAGTTTGGTCCCTATCTGGATGCCTAGATATAATAAGGAGTCTACTAGAGTCAATATGCTAACCCGAAAATTATGAGCGGGCGGGACCGGACGTCTTAATGGGAGAAATTTCGATTTTTCCCAGTTTATCTCCTATCCAGATAGGCATCCAAATTCGTCCAGGCTTTCCATAACCCTGGGCAAGTTCATATACCCTCTCCCCAGAAAAAGTAACATATCGTCCGCATAGAGACTTATTTTGTCAACTTCTCCCTCGCACCCAAAACCCGGTATTTCCCCATCTGCTCTGATTTTACATGCCATTGGCTCCAAGAACAACGAGAAGAGCAAGGGGGAGAGGGGGCAACCCTGACGTGTTCCTCGGGTCAGGGGGAAGGGGACAGAATATTCACCATTGATTCGGACCCTGGATACCGGGTTTTGATACAGAATGCGAACCCATCTGGAGAAATATTCACCTATTTAAACCCAAGACATTACTCTCCAGAGGAAGGGCCACTCCACCCTGTCGAAGGCCTTGGCGCCGTCCAAGGACAGGATGGAGCAGTCCTCCCCATCCCCCATCTGGACGTTCAGGAAGGCCCTCCTTACGTTGTCCTGTATATTCCTTTTGGGAATAAACCCAGTTTGGTCCGCATGGACGACTTTGTGGAACTGTTTTTAATCTATTGGCTAATAATAGACAGAATTTCGTACTCTTTGACACGTTGCCTCATTTTGTTTAAGTCGTCTCGGATTACTGAGATATCGGTCTGCACTGCTGCCACCGTCGTTGTCAAGGTACTTAATGATTGATTAGTTGTTCTAACTGCCTCCAGTATACCCGCTAATTTGCAATCAATATTGCTCATCTGGTTGTCTGCTTCTGATGCCCGATTTTCTCCTGCCCTATTTAGAGGATTTTCGTTCTCTTCATAATCCTCCATCTGTGGTGTTTGTTTCTGATTACTCCTTGTCTTAGTTAATGGAGGTGGGGATTTGAGATATTTATCTAACTGCGTCCTTACGGCACCCCCTTTGGGTGAAGATGTTCCAATGGACTTTCTGTTGGGTAGTTTTGGGGCCATGTTTTTTTTTTTTCCTCCCTTTTATTTATTTATTTTTTTCTCTTTTTTTTCCCCTTCCCCCCTCCTCCCCCTTTCCCCCTCCTCCCTTCCTCCTCTTATGCGGTTGCTTTCAGAATTAATATTACACAGATCTCTGTATTTCTAAATAGACTGTCATAAATGTCCTATGACACAGAAAAATAAATCAGAGAGTCTTACATATCCCCGATCTCCTTAGTTCTTGAGTCCCTAGTTTCCTGGATCACGGATAACTTCGGAGTAGGGTTCTACCGATGTCTTCGGCACGGTCCGCCTACGTTATTCAGCGGCCCTCACTCACACCTACGTTGTTCAGCGGCCTTCACTCACTCACTGGGTGATGGACAAACGCGGCTGCCTGGGGCTCGTAGGTTCAGGGGTCCGGGGCTCAGAGGGATGACAAAGCAGTATTCAGACGGGACAGTACAGTGTCCAGCAGCAAAACAGAGGCAGCACTGGTATATGCTGGTATAACACCCAGGGCAAAGCCCCACAGCTGTATAACCCTCGCAACTATCAGAGCGACTCCACAGGTAAGTCAGATAAAACCGCTAGGCATAGCGGCATAGGGTGGGACAGCGGGCAGGTAAAATGGCAGCAATAGTAGAAGAGAGGAGCAACCTTTCCCAGTCAAACAGCCCCCCGCCTCTTCAAAACAGCCCAGCAAACAAGGCAGGCAAAACGGCACACAAACAGCCACTCCCAGCATACAGCTCAGGGTGGACGGGGTTCCCAAGAACGAAGGAGCAGAGAGGACGTCCACTCACAGTGCGATTCCAAGACTCTGAACGTGTGGAACCTCCAGCCTGGAACAGGCGTGGACCCTGGACGTCCAACTTCCGACGTCGACTCAGCAGGCAGAGCAGCGGTGCCCTGCACGGCAAAGGGCTGGTCCGGCGAGCCCAGCAGACACATCGGCAGGTGCATCGGCGTCTCAGCAGAGGGTTGAGTAGCTCAGCAGCATGATTGCCCGTGCTGCATCAAGGGCCGGAGCTGGAGCCGGCGTTGGGGGCGGGGAGGACCGCTGCACGCCCGTTTGCTTACGTCATGCCGCAGCGTCACCGACCCTCAAATCTGTGTAATGACGTTCCTTAATATCATTATTTCATCTCTCAGGTTATTCATGGAGAAGGTGTGGGATGTAGTTGTCAAAATTCACCCTCTCAGTTTACAGAACTAGGGCAAACACAACAAATCGGAAGTTTTTGTAAAACTTTTTTTTTTTTCAGAGCTTCCTTATCTGAACCTATATGAAATCCACTTAAAGGGTTTGTCTCACTTCAGCAAATAGCATTTATTATGTAGAGAAAGTTAATACAAGGCACTTACTAATGTATTGTTATTATCCATATTGCTTCCTTTGCGGACTGGATTCATTTTTCCATCACATTATACACTGCTCGTTTCCATGGTTACGACTAGAGATGAGCACATTTTTCAGAAATTTTAATCTGGCGGTTTGCCGAATTCTAATTAAAAATTTTGTTTCATCCCAATTTATTTGCGGCGAATTGCGTTAAAAAACTGCTATTTCCTGGCTGCAGAGAGCCTTTATAGTGGTGTAGAACACTGTGCCTTGCAGTAACCTGTGCCTGCATAGGGAGTCTGCTGTGGTAGTGAAACAATACTGTGAGTCAGTATGACATGCAGAGGACAGGCTTCGCTCTTAGAATCACCGCACACTTCACTTATTTGGGCAGTCATGACCTAAACTGACCAAATAACTCAAGTGTGAACTCAATGTTAGTGTCAAGAAGAAGCACAGTCCATTTACACCGTCAGCTGCTTCCACATAGATGTCTATAGAACCTGTTCTATTAAACGCTTATACAAGTAGAGCCCCCCCCCCCCGACAGTGGAGTGGGTGTCAGCAGTAAGTTTGTGTTGATGTCACTGATTATTTTGCCCTTCCTCAGAACAATAACCCCCCAAAAACGGATCCTGTCTGTTGAGCATCTGCCTTCACTCGGTCAGCATTTGGTCAGTAATCCATCAGTATTGCTAATGACAAAAAAACAGGAGTGGATCCAAAACAGAGATGACACGTGAATGGAATATTTGCATGTCTTCTGTGTTTTGTACCCACTCCTGCTTTTGGCTACCAAATCACAAACCATTTCTGATGGGACCATACAGGCCTTACAGCTTCTACACAGACAGGATCTGTTGTACATCTCATTTTTCCTTCCTTCTGACAGATAAGAAGGAGAATCAAATAAATGATGATGGTCAGCCAGGCCGAAAGGCAAAATAGTGGCCCAGTCATGAAGTGGGGAGGGTGGGAACAGCATGAGAAGTCCACAGAGTGACTCTATGACATAGTGGTGAGGTGGAAGCAGCATGAGGAGACCACAGAGTGGCCCAATGACAGAGTCTGGAGGTGGCGGCAGCATCAGGAGGAGGCCACAGAGTGGCACAATGACAGTGTGGAGGTGGTTGCAGCATCAGGAAGCCACAATACACCAAACAAGTTTACATGCATTAGTAAATAATAGAAAATATACACTCTTTATTTATTACCTACATCACATAACATCAATGCAATTAAAAGCAGATCCTAAGCAGCAGCACATGGTAGGTCATGCACCAAAGCAGCAGTACATACATATAACTACTATCATTGTAGCTCCACACAACCGACCAAAAGTACATCAATAGAACTAAGGTCCATTAGACAACGTTCGATGCAGTAATAAGACTGCAAAAGTGCAAGGTGTATAAAACAGACCGACCGCGAGATGGTGCAGCCTCCAATGACTCCCCGATGTGTGTTTCGCCCAATGGATTCTTCAATGGGGCGTGCATCAGGAGGCCACAGAGCGGCACACTGACAGAGTGTGGAGGTGGCAGCAGCAGCATCGGGAGGAGGCTACAGAGTGGCACAATGACAGTGTGGAGGTGGCAGCAGAACACAGTGGCAAGGTGACAGTGTAAAGGTCGCAGCAGCATCAGGAGACCACAAAGTGGCAGAGTGACAGTGTGGAGGTGGCAGCAGCATCTGGAGACCACAGAGTGACCCGGTGACAGAGTGGGGAGGTGGCAGCAGCATCAGGAGAACAGAGTGACCCGGTGACAGAGTGGGGAGGTGGGTGGCAATACCAGTACCAGCTGAAGATGGTTGGTGAAAGAAGAAGCACTTGGCATCATGCAGGTGGCTCAAGAAACCGGTCTCTCTTGTCAAAGTGTTGGTGTGGCACCATGGATGATCTAGTCTGTTGCATCAGGCATTGGTGGGTGGAAATCCTGGCTGATCCACGCCTGATTCATCTTGACAAAGGTCAGACTCTTCACATTTTTGGTGGACAGGCGACTTCTTGGGGTAACTATGGCCCCTGCCGCACTAAACACCCGCTCTGATTCCACACTACTGGCCGGGCAGGACAGCTTTTCCAGGGCAAACACTGCTAGTTGCGGCCACAAATCCAGTTTGGCTTCCCAGTAGTCCAGCAGATCTTCAATGTCGGGTGGCAGGGTACTGCCACCTCCTGCTGGTTCAGGTCCTGCTCCAGGTCTAGCTGCTGCTGCTCTGCTGGTTAGTAGTTTCTTTGCTAGGTGGGTGAAGAAAGCTGCTCATCAGCGACTCTAGACTCAAGTTGCTGCTGATGGAGCTCGAACTGCTCCTAACCCCTCACCCTGCCACAGCAGCCATGGCAGAGGAACGTAAGCGCAGAGGACCCCCCGGACAGACCTGTGAGAGGATGGACGATGGCGCAGATAGGCAGCGGCCAACTGACTACATAGGATGTCTCTATAGTAGTTCAGTTTGTCCTCCCTCTCAGCGGGTGTAAAAAAAAAGGCCCCCATTTTGGACCGGTAGTGAGGGTCCAACAAGGTGGAGAGCCAGAAGTCATCCCTCTGCCAAATGGTGACAATTCGGCTGTCACTACGCAAGCAAGTGAGCATGCATCGGGCCATTTGTGTAAGTGTCTCAGAGGGACTCCCTGTCTGGGTCCTCTGCCTTGTCTTCCTCATTACCGTGTAGCTCCTCTAGCTGCTGCTGCTCCTCCTCTCCTGTCACCTTTGTAAAAAAAAAACACCCATTTCGCTAAACATTGCTTGTGCTCCAATGTCCTCCTCCTCCAGTTCAGCCCCCCACAGAGCTCATGTGGCCGTGAGATCTAGGTGCCACATCTCCAGTCCCCTGACCAGCCAGATTTACCAGCATCTGTTCCAGGACATGAAGCAGTAGAATGATATTGTTCATCCCGTAGTCCTGGCAACTGACAAATAACGTGGCCTCCTCAAAGGGCCTGAGCAAACGGCAGGTGTCACACGTGAACTGCCACTGGCTGACATAAAAGTTACACAGAGGAGTACTCCTGTCTCCTTGGATCATCAAGAAATCGTTTATGGCCTTTCTCTGTTCGTAGTCCAATATAGTCGGTCCAACATGCAGGGTGGAATTCCAATGGGTGGAAACGTCGCATATCAGCCTATGTTGGGGTATTGTCCCTGACCGTAGTTACAGCTCCACACGTCGGCGCTGCCGTGCACTTTGGCAGACACCGACAGGCTCAAGGACTGGCCCACCTTCTGTTCTACATGTGTGTGCAGGGGCTTTTTGGCAAAGAAATGACGGGGTGGGACTCTCCATCTCGGTTTGGCACAAGCCATCAGTTCACTGAAAGGTGCAGAGTCCACCACTTGGAAATGGAGGGACTGCAGCAACTTGGCCAGGAGCACATTCAGCTTCTGCACCGTTGGATGCAGGGGCGGAAATACTGCCTGTGCAGCTGGTTCAGCTGTACAGGGGCCCAGCGTGCGAGGGGGCCCATACAGCTTGGAATGGTCTACTGGTGAGCGGGGCCCCCTTCCTGAACTTCAGACTGAAAGATAATGTGCAGCTCAGGACTAATTCATACTAGAGTTAACAGGTTTTAGTGTAAACAGCACTCCTGGTCAGTAAGGCTGTATCCACAGGGTCTGAGTTTTACAAAATCTCGGCAAAAAAACACCGCAATTTTACGCGATTTTCTTGAAAATAGGACCTTGTGGACCCAACCTTACTGACCAGGAGAGCTGATTGGTCTGAAAACTGTTACTCAAAAGCACTGATAGGCTCTCCTCCAATAAGCCAGCACTGCTAATCAGTAAGGAAGGAAAGACCCACTGCTGCTGTGTGGAGACCGAGCCCTGCTACAAGAAGGGGGAGGAGCCTGGCTGAGGACACGAGAAACAGCAATACAGCCAGGAGGTGAGGAAGGGATCTGTATGTAATGTAGTGTAAAATAGTTCCTGCATGTATGACAGTGTGTGTATGTGACAGTGCCTGCATGTGTACAATTGTGTATGTGACAGTGCCTGCATGTGTGAGGATGTATGACCGTGTGTATGTGATAGTGCCTGCATGTGTGAGGATGTGTATGTGAGTGCCTACATGTGTGAGGATGTATGACCGTGTGTATGTGACAGTGCCTGCATGTGTGAGGATGTGTATGTGAGTGCCTACATGTGTGAGGATGTATGACCGTGTGTATGTGACAGTGCCTGCATGTGTACAAATGTGTATGTGAGTGCCTTGCATGTGTGAGGATGTATGACTGTGTGTATGTGACAGTGCCTGCATGTGTACAAATGTGTATGTGAGTGCCTGCATGTGTGAGGATGTATGACCGTGTGTATGTTACAGTGCCTGCATGTGTGAGGATGTGTGAAAAAGAGCGGTTGCATGTGTGAAAGTCCAGTATGTGTGTTAGGGCTCATTCAGATGGCTGTATGAAGGAGTCCGCATCTGTTCTGCAATTTTGCAGAATGGGTGTGGATCCAATCATTTCAACGGGTATGCAGAAGATGCGTGCGTCACATTGTGTGTTGTCCACATCCACGTCCTTTCCGCAGCCCCGCAAAAACAATACATGTCCTATTTTTGTCCGCAATTGCAGACAAGAATGGACATTTTCTATCATAGGATGCACATGGCCAGTCTCCGTGTTTTGTGGATCCGCAATTTGCGGACTGTAAAGCACAGCCATTGAAATGGGCCCTTAGGCTGGCACCACAAAGTGGCTGTGGCTGCAACACACATTATGCAGCCAAAGATTGCAGCGATACTACGATACATCACAACTAGTAAAAGTAAATGAGGTCTTGACCTGACTGTCGCCAAAAGCACTGTGTAGCCTTAAAGGGGTCACTGTATCTATTGTATATATTTACGTCTGTATGTGTGGTTTGGGAAGGGGGCCCAGGCACATTCTTTGCACAGGGGCCCTCTGCTGTCTTTGTCCGCCCCTGTTTGGATGAGTCCACTCATACTGTTGTCTCTTGGCAATTGCTTCGGTGATCGATTGCTGACAGAATGACTGACGAGTAGCAGGAGCATCGGGACCAGCAGATAATGGGAAGGACAGACAGCTCCCTTCGGCTGAGGTGGTGGAGCCTTGACTGCCTGAAACCGGGTGTGTGCCACTGTGTGATGCAACGGTTTCCGTGGCAGGCTGGACCACCACATCGGAGCTACTGTTCTCCCAGGCCACTTTATGGTGACGCTGCATATGCTGATGCAGGGCCGTGGTGCCAACATTGGCACCATGGCCACGCTTCACCTTCTCCCCCCAGATTCTACATATGGCCATGTTCACCTCCTCCGGCACCTTAACAAAAAAAACTACCACACCGCAGAGTAGGTGATTTTACCCCTAACACTACGCACTGACTGACTGCTACCGCCGCTGCTTCCGTGAACCCGTGCACCACTACTTTCCGGGCAGGTAGGCCCCTGCGAAGTGGGTGGTCTACCCCGGGCACGTTTTGCTACCGACCTCCCACTGCTGCCACCCTGCTGACTCCCGCCCATGCTAGTGACTTGTCTGGCTCCACCGCTGCCTCGCGGGCAAACTGCCAGCCTCTTCTCCTGATGATGATGAAGCGCCTAATTCACCGGGCTCCCAAGTGCGATCAGCTACATCATCATCATCATCATCGAGTACTGCCTGCACATCACTGATGTCCTCCTCAACGGTCTGACACTAATAGTGTAAACATAACGTCTCCCAAAAAAAATTGTGGTAAGCTGATACTGTGCCAAGGTGCCCCCACAGTAAAAGTGCTCCCAAAAGTCCCACCAATAGGAATAATTCTCTGCTAGAGCACACATGGTAGTAATAGTGCTCCTACAGTACCCCCAACATGTCCCCACTGTGCCCCCAGAAGTAATAATACTCCCATAGTGCCCATACTAGTAATCATATTCCCCCTATACCCCCAGTAGTAATAAAGACCACCATAATGCCCCCCAGTAGTAATAATTCTTATAATGTGACAGTGCAAAAAATACCCCCTTTTAATGCTCTCAGTTGAGCTAATGTCCCCATAGTGCCCCCATAATGTGCCAGTATAAAATGCCCCATATATAATGCCCCAGTAAAATACACCTTCTAATACTCCACAAAAGGCTTTAGAACATATAACTGCACCGCTGAACGGCAAATATATTTTTCTTTTTTCCGCTTATACACTCCACAAAAGGGCTTTAGAACAAATAACTGCACGACTGAATGTCAAATATATTTTTCTATTTTCCACCTATACACTCCACAAAAGGCTTTAGAACATATAACTGCACCGCTGAACGGCAAATATATTTTTCTTTTTTCCTCTTATACACTCCACAAAAGGCTTTAGAACATATAACTGCACTGCTGAACGGCAAATAGGCCCTAACTTTTTTCCATTTATACACTCCACAAAAGGGCTTTAGAATATATAACTGCACCGCTGAACGGCAAATATATTTTTCTTTTTTCCACTTATACACTCCACAAAAGGATTTAGAACATATAACTGCACCGCTGAAGGGCAAATATATATATTTTTTTTCCGCTTATACACTCCACAAAAGGCTTTAGAACATATAACTGCACCACTGAACGGCAAATATATTTTTTTGTTTTGCCACTAATACACTACAAAAAGGATACACTCCACAAAAGGCTTTAGAACATATAACTGCATCGCTGAACGGCAAATAGGCCCTTTTTTTTTTTTCACTTATACACTCCACAAAAGGCTTTAGAACATATAACTCCACTGCTGAACGGCAAATATATTTTATTTTTCCATTTATACACTCCACAAACGGGCTTTAGAACATATAACTGCACCGCTGAACGGCAAATAGGCCCTAATTTTTTTCCACTTATACACTCCACAAAAGGCTTTAGAACATAAAACTGCACTGCGGATGGGCAAATATATTTTTCTTTTTTCGACTTATACACTCCACAAAAAGGCTTTAGAATATATAACTACACCACTGAATGGCAAATATATTTATATTTTTTCCACTTATACACTCTGCAAAAGGACTTTAGAACATATAACTGCACCACTGAACGGCAAATATATTTTTTTGTTAGCCACTAATTCACTACAAAAAGGTTTTTATAACATATAACTGCATCGCTGAACGGCAAATAGGCCCTTATTTTTTTTCACTTATACACTCCACAAAAGGCTTTAGAACATATAACTCCACCGCTGAACGGCAAATATATTTTATTTTTCCATTTATACACTTCACAAAAGGGCTTTAGAATATATAACTACACCACTGAATGGCAAATATATTTATCTTTTTTCCACTTATACACTCTGCAAAAGGACTTTAGAACATATAACTGCACCGCTGAACGGCAAATAGGCCCTAATTTTTTTCCACTTATACACTCCACAAAAGGCTTTAGAACATATAACTGCACCGCTGAACGGCAAATTTATTTTTCTTTTTTCCACTTGTACACTCCACAAAAGGCTTTAGAAAATATAACTGCCCCGCTGAACGGCAAATTAATATTTTCCCCCTCTTAAACACTGTACAAATGGATTTAGAACATATAACTGTACCGCTGAACGTCAGATAGGCGCTTATTTTTTTCCATTTATACACTCAACAAAAAGCTTTAGAGTATATAACTGCACCGCTGAACAGCAAATATATTTTTCTTTTTTCCACTTATATACTCCACAAAAGGCTTTAGAGCATATAACTGCACCGCTGAACAGCAAATATATTTTTCTTTTTCCACTTATACACTCCACAAAAGGACTTTAGAACATATTACTGCGCTGCTGAACGGAAAATAGGCCTTTTTTTCCCCCACTTATACACGACACAAAAGGCTTTAGAAAATATAACTGCACCGCTGAACGACAAATATATTTTTCTTTTTTTCCACTTATACACTCCACAAAAGGGCTTTAAAACATATAACTGCACCGCTGAATGGCAAATATATTTTTCTTTTTTCCACTTGTACACTCCGCAAAAGGGCATTAGAACATATGACTGCACTGCTGAATGGCAAATATATTTTTATTTCTTTCACTTAGAACATATAACTGCACCACTGAATGGCAAATATATATTTCTTTTTTCCACTTATACACTCCACAAAAGGCTTTAGAACATATAACTGCACTGCTGAACGGCAAATATATTCTTCTTTTTTCAACTTATACACTCCACAAAAGGGCTTTAGAACATATGACGCACCACTGAAGGGCGAATAGGTCCTAATTTTTTTCCACTTATACACTCCACAAAAGGCCTTAGAACATATAACTGCAACTCTGAATGGCAAATATATTTCTTTTTTCCACTTATACACTTCACAAAAGGCTTTAGATCATATAACTGCACCGCTGAACGGCAAATACATTTTTATTTTTTCCACTTATACACTCCACAAAAGGGCATTAGAATATATAACTACACCACTTAACCGCAAATATATTTTCTTCTTTCCACTTATACACTCCACAAAAGGACTTTAAAACATATAAGTGCGCAGCTGAATGGAAAATAGGCCCTTTTTTCTTTCCACTTATACATGACACAAAAGGCTTTAGAAAATATAACTGCACCGCTGAACGACAAATATATTTTTCTTTTTTCCCACTTATGCACTCCGCAAAAGGGCTTTAGAACATATGACTGCACCACTGAAGGGCAAATAGGCCTTTACTTTTTCTACATATACACTCCAAAAAAGGCTTTAGAAGATATAACTGCGCCGTTGAACGGCAAATATATTTTTCTTTCTTTCACTTATGTTCTCCATAATAGGGTTTTAGAACATATAACTGCATCTCTGAATGGCAAATAGGCCCTTATTTTTTTCCACTTATACACTCCACAAAAGGCTTTACAACATATAACTGCATTGCTGAACTTCAAATATATTTTTCTTTTTTCCTTTTATACACTCCACAAAAGGCTTTAGAACATATAACTGCACCGCTGAACGGCAAATATATTTTTCTTTTGCCACTAATTCACGACAAAAAGGATTTTAGAACATATAACTGCATCACTGAACGGCAAGTAGGCCCTTATTTTTTTTCACTTATACACTCCACAAAAGGCTTTAGAACATATAACTGCACCGCTGAACGGCAAATAGGCCCTAATTTTTTTCCACTTATACACTCCACATAAGGCTTTAGAACATATAACTGCACCGCTGAACGGCAAATTTATTTTTCTTTTTTCCACTTATACACTCCACAAAAGGCTTTAGAACATATAACTGCACCGCTGAACGGCAAATTAATTTTTTTCCCTCTTAAACACTGTACAAATGGCTTTAGAACATATAACTGTACCGTTGAACGTCAAATAGGCCCTTATTTTTTTCCATTTATACACTCAACAAAAAGCTTTAGAACATACAACTGCACCACTGAACTGCAAATATATTTTTCTTTTTTTCTCTTATACACTCCACAAAAGGCTTTAGAACATATGACTGCACTACTGAAGGGCAAATAGGCCCTTATTTTTTTCCATTTATACACTCCACAAAAGGCTTTAGAACATATAACTGCACTGCTGAATGGCAAATATATTTTCTTTTTTCCTCTTATACACTCCACAAAAGGCTTTAGAACATATAACTGCACCACTGAACGGCAAATAGGCCCTTTTTTTCCCCACTTATACATGACACAAAAGGGCTTTAGAACATAAACCTGCACTGTTGAACGGCAAATATATTTTTCTTTTGCCTCTAATACACAACAAAAAGGACCTTAGAACATATAACTGCACTGCTGAATGGCAAATAAAAAAAAAATTTGTGCCATTAATACACGCCAAAAACGGCTGTAATTTTTGCACTTCACCACACAACGGCTAATATGCCTATTTTTTCCCACTAATACAAGCCAAAAAGGGCGCATAAGGGCAAATAAGACGTAGAAATATTCTTTGTAATAAACTCTGTTAATGGCTGTATCAAACACCACTTGCACCCCAATATCAAGAACGGTTTGCTGGAATTACAGAGCTGTATAATGGCAATTTGGATCCGCAGTCAGTGCAGCAAGGTGTAATAGGATTGTTGCTATTACCCAGGTTGTAACCTCCCCTACTGAACCCTGTTCTACATAAATGCTGTGGAATGATTCCTCCCTATCCTTTCCCTACACCTTGAATAATCTTTCCCTGAATTTGTAAATATTTTTTTTTTAGCACAATGAAGTCTTTCCTAGCACTGTCCCTAGCGCCTGCAAATGGCAGAATCCAAGATGGCTGAGGCTATTTATAGGGCTGTGACTGGCTGCATGCATGGCATTATGGGTGATCCCACGTTCCCAGAGTTCCTTGCTCCATGTCCTCACATGTGCAGCAGCCATTTTAGGAAAAAATTTGATTTGTTACCACGAAGCGTGAGGGAATTTGGATTCGGTGCAAATCAAATTTTTCCTGAAATTTGGATTGAATTCCACTTCATCAACTTTGATTCGCTCATCTCTAGTTACGACCACCCTGCAATTCATCAGTGGTGGTTGTGCTTGCATACTATAGGAAAAAGCACCAGCCCCTCTGGTGGCCAGGACCATGGGAGCTCACATAGCCTACTGCTTTTTACTGTATTGTGCAAGCACGGCCACCGCTGCTGGAATGCAGGGTGGTCATAACTATGGAAACGAGCAGTGTATAATATGATGTAAAAATTTATCCAGCCAGCAAATAAAGCAATATGGATAATAACAATACATTAGTAAGTTACTTGTATTAACTTTCTCTACATAATAAATGCAAAATGCTGAAGTGATACAAGCCCTTTAAGTTCTAAAATTCTATCCTTATGGGCTCATGCACACCACCAAATGTGTCTAGTGGTCCCATGTGCATGCTGCCATTTTCTTTTTCAAAACGGACAAAAATAGGACATGTTCTATCCCTTTTGCAGGTCCGTGGAACGGTGTGCTGTCCGCATTTTTTTAAGCCCCATCCGATCCCAAAAAATTCGGATCGGATTCAGACCAAACATACAGCCGTGTGCATGAGCCCTATTTCTGAATGTAACCATATTGCACTTAGACCTCAGTTTTCCAGGTACAGAGCTAATGCCTCTTTAATAACGTTACTACTGCATACGTTAGACACATAGTTATAGTGAAATAAACTATTTACTATTTTATACTCTTGTGTATGCTCCCTTTAATGTAACTCATCTCTTTTAGCCACTAGAGGGAGATCTGAAATGAAATATAATTGCCAAGGAGCTTGGCTGTTTGCTGCCAACTAAAGCTGAGTTTACACGCACGCATTTCTTACCAATCAGACCGATCTCACAGATGATGAAATTGCTCTGAGTTGGCAGTTTACGAGTGCAGATATTTTGGGAAGTTAGAACCGATTCTTGACTCGTCTGTTATGGTTGTCCTAAAATAAAACCTTTCTAAACCCTGTAATAGAGTTGTCTTTCAGATGCTGTTTACATGCCACCAGTGTCGGACTTGGGTTTCTTGGGCCCACCAGAGGAAATTATTCTTGGGGCCCAACCCGTATATTATCAATAAAGTCTAATACGTTTTGCTTCAAAGAAATAGACCCCAGTGCAGGGATGCCCAATCTGCAGCCCTCCAGCTGTTGCAAAACGACTACTCCCAGTATGCCAGAACAGCTTACAGCTATTAGGACATGCTGGGAATTGTAGTTTTGCGACAGCTGGAGGGCCGCAGGTTGAGCATCCCTGCCCTAGTGGTATGTGATCGGCTTCAAACGCAGCTCCAAATGGGTTTACTTTGACAGGGCTTTTGGGGCCCACTGTGGTATCAGAGCCAGGGCCCACTGGAGGATCCTCTGGTACTTTGGTGAACCAGTCCTACACTGCACACCACAACCAAGTGATTGATCAGATTTTTACGCACAACAGATCGGTTTTCGGGCAGGTGAGACAGACTGCAACCAGATCAATTACACAGTAGGATACCTGCCATGGAGGCAAACTCCTTCTCCTTCCCACATAAATCCACTGCGTTTTCCTGCAGCAGCCACCAGGCGGGGGCGGGGAGGGGGAGGGATCTCACTGCAAAGAGATCTGCTGCTGCCATTGTATTCAATGCAACTGTATAAATTCCTGTGCACTGAACCTCCTCTAGTGCTGGCTGCAGGCAGACAACTTTATATTATAGTGTATGTGGTGAAGCAAGGGTCTTATGGTTGTATGAGACGTTTGTCAATGTATTTATGCCAGTTGTATGGTGTTAATACATAGAGCAATATGATGTTCAGAATGAAAACCATATAGGCTACTTTCACACTAGCGTTCAGAGCGGATCTGTCTGGGGTCTGCCCAGACGGATCCGCTCATATAATGCAGACTTGGGATCCGTTCAGAATGGATCCGTCTGCATTATATTGTAGAAAAAATTCTAAGTGTGAAACTAGCTTCAGACGGATCCGTCCAGAAGACTTTACATTGAAAGTCAATGGGGGACGGATCCGTTTGAAAATTGAACCATATAGTGTCAAATTCAAACGGATCCGTCCCCATTGACTTACATTGTAAGTCTGGACGGATCCGTTTGCCTCCGCACGGCCAGGCGGACACCCGAACGCTGCAAGCAGCGTTCAGGTGTCCGCTTGCTGAGCGAGCGGAGGCTGAACGCTGCCAGACTGATGCATTCTGAGCGGATCCGCATCCACTCAGAATGCATTAGGGCAGTACGGATGCGTTCGGGGCCGCTTGTGAGCCCCTTCAAACGGAGCTCACAAGCGGAGCCCCGAACGCTAGTGTGAAAGTAGCCTTAATAAAGCGCCGGTTCCATTTTATTTTCTAGCACAGAATTTTGGTAAAGTAAGTAATGCAGAGTGTTTCCTCCACTGTAAATGGGTTGTATCACTAAAATATAACTTAATAACAACAATGAGGAAGGGCTGGAATTGTCTCTGGTAGCCCGAAACGCGTAGACAAGACATGTAACTATTGGATGAGATTTTACCGCAAGCTAAATAAAGTTTTCCTTTTATCCAAGTGAGGCTGGATTTCTTCAATTTTTCGCATCTATGCTACCCGGACCTGACTCGGGTTTTCCGTGCTCACAGGTGAAGGAGTGGGCAGGTGAGAGCTGCTGAACTTTCCTTTTCTATTAATAACAACAATGTACACACCAGTTGGATGATAGTAAATACAATAGAATTGGGATTATTCCCTTCCCCCACGTTTTTTCTTTTTCTTTCTCTCTTCTTCCGTTCATGCATTTGGGGACTAAAAACAAAAATAAAATAAGACATTAAATAAACACTAAATAAACTTCAGATAATACATATGTTCATTTAAGTAGTTGTGGAACATGTAACATAGCCAGTTTTACTTCTTTGCTATAAGGAAAAAGGTCTAAATAGGCAGATCCAGCAGTATGGTTTTTGTTCACTTGTGAGTTTGGATATTTATTCACTTCGGTTCCACGGTAACATCATATGTGTGATCGGGGTGGATGGGGCCCGTTTCACACAGTGCGTTTTATTACATATATATATATACACATATTTGAAAGTTTGAACCAATGCTGTATTGGATCGCAGCCATTCAAGTATTCATATGAATTTTTGGTTTTAATGACTTTTGATATCTACTTTTTGCACAAGGGGTAAAATAAATGTAATATGTGTGCACTGGTCACAGAGGGGTTAATCCCAGCCTCGGTTTGAGATCCTGGAATTATTTCAGCTGTGTGGCTGGTTCACACATGAGGTTACGAGTAAGTCCGAAACTTGTCCGAAACATGTCAACCAAGCGGTGGAGGGAGAAGCTCTCAATGTATGTGAATTGTGACCATTATAAGTAAAGAAAACATCTAGGTTTTATCCTGAATGCTGGAACTTCTCTTTTTTCGTGTTACAAGTAATGCAGAGTGTTTCCTCCACTTTAAATGGGTTGTATCACTTCAGCAAGTGGTATTTATCATGTAGAGTGCAAGCACAACCACTGCTGCTGGATTGCGCAGTGGTCGTAACCCCTAGAAATGAGCAGTATAATGTGTTTGAAAAATGAATCAAGCCAGTATAGTAGGCAATATGGACAATCACAATACATTAGTGAGTGCCTTGTATTAACCACCTCAGCTCCCCTAGCTTAAACCCCCTTATGGGAAAAGTTGACTTTTAGAGAGATATTTCTCTCACCCAGCATGGGTATATGTAAAAAGACACCCCAAAACACATTGCCCAACTTCTCCTGAGTACGGAGATACCACATGTGTGACACTTTTTTGCAGCCTAGGTGCGCAAAGGGGCCTAAATTCCTTTTAGGAGGGCATTTTTAGACATTTGGATTCCAGACTTCTTCTCACACTTTAGGGCCCCTAAAATGCCAGGGAAGTATAAATACCCCACATGTGACCCCATTTTGGAAAGAAGACACCCCAAGGTATTCCATGAGGGGTATGGCGAGTTCATAAAAGATTTTTTTTTTTGGCACAAGTTTGCGGAAATTGATTCTTTTTTGTTTTTTCTCACAAAGTCTCCCTTTCCGCTAACTTGGGACAAAAAGTTCAATCTTTCATGGACTCAATATGCCCCTCATCGAATACCTTGGGGTGTCTTCTTTCCAAAATGGGGTCATTTGTGGGGTGTTTGTACTGCCCTGGCATTTGAGGGTCTCCGCAATCATTACATGTATGGCCAGCATTAGGAGTTTCTGCTATTCTCCTTATATTGAGCATACGGGTAATGAGATTTTTTTTTTCCGTTCAGCCTCTGGGCTGAAAGAAAAAATGAACGGCACAGATTTCTTCATTCGCATCAATCAATGTGGATAAAAAAAAACTCTGCCAAAAAAAAGGAGAGGAAAGGCGTCTGCCAGGACATAGGAGCTCCGCCCAACATCCAAACCCACTCCAGCCATGGCAAACCCGATTTCTCTATTCACATCAATCGATGTGGATGAATAAATCATTGCCAGGATTTTTTATTTTTTTTTAATACAAAGTGTTTGCCAAAGCATATGAACCCCACCCCTCAGCTCATATGCCTCGGCAAACGTATCTTTTTTTACTGCAGAGGAGAAATCTCGTCTTGCAGCGCCGCATACACCGACTTTTGTGTAATCTGACAGCAGCGCAATGCTTCTGCCAGAATGCACATCAGTGCTGCAGCTCATTCATCGGTTAGTCCACCTAGAAGGTAAAAAAAAAAAAAAAAACAGGCCGCAACGCAATTAATTTATTAACATTAACTTTATATAACATTTGAACAGAACATTAACTTTTATAAACTTTATTGAACTTTTGGAACAGAACATGAACTGTTTTGCTTACCTGTGATTTTTTTTACCTTTTATAGGACAAACCTCTCCTTCCCCATGGGACAATGTGCAAAGCGCCCAGAGATGTGGCGAAGTACATTATGCACTTTGTCCCAGGTGAAAGGAGAGGTTTGCAGCAGCTGTGAGTGAAAGGGCCCTAAGAGCCCTGTGTGCCTGTCCTGTGTAACGCAATCCCTATGCTAAGTGTACCTGTGTGTGGTACTTCCGGAAACACTCCCCTAAGCATAGGGCAGGGTGGTCAGGGCAGTCAGGACAGAAATAGCGGGTGTCACGCCTTATTCCACTCCTGCTACAGACACAACATCTTTTTCGGGTGGCGCTTGGGTTGAGGTACCAGTAACGACATTGGGGAAATGTCGCTCGTGTAGACGGCTCACTACACTGGTGGATGGGGCCACGGAACCTCCTGGATACAGGAGGTTCTCGATGATCTCTTCCTGAACTTTGAGGAAGGATCCTGTTCTCCCAGCCTTACTGTAGAGAACAAAACTATTGTACAGAGCCAATTGAATCAAATATACAGACACCTTCTTATACCAGCGTCTGGTGCGTCGGGAAACTAAATAAGGAGCCAACATCTGGTCATTGAAGTCCACCCCTCCCATGAGAAAATTATAGTCGTGGACTGAGAGGGGCTTTTCAATGACACTGGTTGCCCGTTCTATTTGTATTGTCGTGTCTGCGTGAATGGAGGAGAGCATGTAAACGTCACGCTTGTCTCTCCATTTCACAGTGAGCAGTTCTTCATTACACAAGGCAGCCCTCTCCCCCCTTGCAAGATGGGTGGTAACGATCCGTTGGGGGAAGCCCCGGCGACAAGGTCGCGCGGTGCCACAGCAGCCAATCTGTTCTAGGAACAAATGCCTGAAGAGGGGCACACTTGTGTAAAAATTGTCCACATAAAGATGGTACCCCTTGCCAAATAAGGGTGACACCAAGTCCCAGACTGTCTTCCCACTGCTCCCCAGGTAGTCAGGGCAACCGACCAGCTCCAGGGTCTGATCTTTACCCTCATAGACTCGAAATTTGTGCGTATAGCCTGTGGCCCTTTCACAGAGCTTATACAATTTGACCCCATACCGGGCACGCTTGCTTGGGATGTATTGTTTGAAGCCAAGGCGCCCGGTAAAATGTATAAGGGACTCGTCTATGCAGATGTTTTGCTCAGGGGTATACAAATCTGCAAATTTGGTGTTAAGGTGGTCTATGAATTTTGTGGAGCCGGTCAAAAGCTGGGTGGCCTCTGGGACGAGAGGTGCTGTTGTCGCTAAAGTGCAGGAAATGCAGGATGGTCTCAAATCGTGTCCTGGACATGGCAGCAGAGAACATGGGTGTCATGCCCCGCTCTGACGATGTGCGGAGGTCGGCCAGGATAGCAGCACGAGTTTAGTGTTTGTTTTGGAGCCGTGCTGGATCCGCCTCTGATCAGGTGCACTGGGTGGGGTCATTAGTTTAAATAGCACACCATCCCAGTGCTCTGAGCGGATTATAGGAATCACTGTGGTCTTGGAAGCTAAGAAGGAAGGTTGTCTGTTCCAGCTCCGTAAGATAAGTGTGGTTTTAAGTTTGGTTGTTTTGTGTCATCTCTCCCATACAGGTTCTGTGCGAGCAGGCTGCTCCTATTTCCCCTCTTCACATCTCAGGGATTTTAGGGAGTTTCTGCCCAGGCACGGGGACACATCATACCTACCACCAAGGTCTGCATGTGGGCTGAGCAGTGCAGGGAAAGAGGTCAGAGATTAGCTAGGAGGTGACCCTTCCCCTGTCTCTCGCTGTCACGAGGGTGTCAAGAGCCACGTCTGACTCCGTTATACCCGGGGTCAGGAAGTCGCAGCGGGTGGCTGCGCGCTCTATGTCGAAAGATAGTGCTGTTTCTTAATGGTAGCTTTCTGGGTTTGCCTTGCAATCCTTTTTGGCTCACTCAGGGATCCGTAGCTTCTCCTCCTCAGCTGTTTCTTGTCCAGCAATCCCAACCTCCTTATATTCCCATCTCCCACTTCTCTGGTTGCCAGATATAGAGCTTCCTGCCTGGACTTCTATACTGACCCACTGGAGCTGTGTAGCTGTGATTCCTGGTTGTTTTTCCAGAGCGTTACCCTCCGGATCCCTGTTGGGCTTTTGTTGTCCGCTGTTGTCGCCCACCTGGGATTATATGTTTGTCTGTATTGTCTGTCCCCTCCTTGGTGTTTCCCTTTAGTGTTAGTGGTGCGAACTAGTGTTCCCACCACCCTATTCACTACGTAGGGCTCATCCCAGGGAAAGCCAGGGTTTAGGCACGTGATCAGCGTACGGGTGAGAAACCCGTCTAGGGACGTCAGGGCAGTCAGGTGCCAGCCTCAAGGTGAGTTAGGGGTCACCACCTTTCCCTCTCCCTTGGACAGGGCCTTCCCATTTCTCTCCCTTTGCGTCACGTATGTGATCGGCACGCCGGTCATGACACTCGCCCAGAGCCTGGTTGGTGGTTCATTTGTGAGTCTGAGTGCACGTCCGCCGTGACATTATAATCCGCCATACTGTGACTCCCATTACTCAGCGTTTTTTTTGATGGCGTCAATTGAAGCACTGGTTGACCGCTTGCAGGGGCTATCCCTAGAGGTTGTGGAGCTACGTGGTTCGGTCACACGGTGCCAGAATGCTCTGGCAGCTGGTGCAGGTCAAATTTGTGTGGAGCCTAAAGTGGCTCTTCCTGATCGATTTTCAGGAGGTACGGATGACTTTATCCGTTTTAGAGAATCCTGCAAGTTGTACTTTCAGCTGCGTCCATCGTCGTCAGGTGATGAGAGTTAGAGGATAGGTATAGTTATTTCTCTGCTTAAAGGGGACGTGCAATCCTGGGCCTTTTCTCTGCCACCTGGTTCTCGGGCCCTCCGGTCGGTGGAGGAATTTTTTAAGGCTCTGGGATTAATCTACGATGACCCAGATCGGGTCTCGATGGCAGAGTCGAGATTACGTAATTTGTTTCAGGGGGAACATACTGCAGAGGCTTACTGTGTTGAGTTTAGGAGGTGGGCTACTGAATCAGAGTGGAATTATCCCGCGTTACGTAGTCAGTTTTGTCAGGGGTTATCTGAAAGATTGAAGGATGCCCTTGCTTTTCATGAATACCCAGACTCTTTGGAGAACGCCATGTCTTCAGCAGTACTGCTAGATAGACGTATCAGAGAGAGGTATAGGGCTCCCTCCGTGCAAGGTACCCCTTCTGTGAGTGATTTTGTCTCTACTGCCTCCCCGGGTGATGTTACAGGTAACTCTGGGGTAGCAGAGGAACCCATGCAGTTGGGTCAGGTTTCTTGCCATTCTGATAGTAGAGACTTTAGGAAAGTGCACAAACTATGTTACTATTGTGGAAAGAGGGGTCATTTTATTTTTGCTTGTCCTTATGTTAAACCACAGGTGAAAAAGAAAAAAGAAAAAAAAACTTCCCTGACACTTGGTAGTATGAATGGTGTGGTGGAGCAAGCAGGTATGCAAGCTCCCTGCAGTTCCCGTTTTCTCCTTCCAGCTATGGTGGCGCTAGAGTCAAAAAATGTTTTTGTTGAAGTATTCCTTGATTGTGGTGCTGGGGTAAACCTAATTGACTTTCTTTTCCTTCAAAACCTAGGACTAAGTACTTGCACTTTAGAGAACGAGATTCGTGTTTTTGCAATTGATTCTTCCCCTCTTTCTCAAAGGAGCCTTACTCACATTGTTCATGGTATTCACTTAAGGGTGGGTGATTCACATGTTGAAATTATTTCTTGTTTTGTCATGAAGGATTTGCCAGCTCCTATAGTTTTGGGGTTGACTAGACATAACCCAATTATAGACTGGCAAGCGAGACAAATCATTGGTTGGAGTGAGTTTTGTTCGGATAATTGTCTTGGCACATCTATCTCTGGTGTGTCCATTACGGCTTTACCTCAGTATCTCTCGGATTTTGCGGATGTCTTTTCGGAGGGTGGGGCTCAGGAATTGCCCCCTCATCGAGATTATGATTGTCCAGTTAATCTCATTCCGGGGGCTAAGTTGCTAAAGTCTCGGCTTTACAACCTCTCTCAACCCGAAAGAGAGGTCATGCGAAAGTATGTCGCCGAGAGTTTGGCAAAAAGTCATATTAGACCATCTAAGTCTCCAGTGGCAGTAGGTTTGTTCTTTGTGAAGAAAAAGGATGGATCACTGAGACCGTGTTTGGATTTCCGGGAATTGAACCGTATTACAGTCCGGGATCCATATCCCCTGCCTTTGATCTCTGATCTTTTTGATCAGAATGTTGGAGCCAAGGTGTTCTCCAAGTTGGATTTGAGAGGGGCCTACAATCTGATCAGAATCAAGGAGGGGGATGAGTGGAAAACGGCCTTCAATACGCACGAGGGTCATTTTGAGAACCTGGTTATGCCTTTTGGGTTGACGAACGCGCCAGCAGTATTTCAGCGATTCGTCAATGACATTTTTCATCATTTGGTGGGGAGGTTCGTAGTAGTTTACCTGGATGACATTTTAATTTATTCTCCTGATCTGAAGACCCATCAGGATCATGTGAGACAGGTTTTGACGATCCTTCGGGAGAATAAATTATATGCCAAATTGGAGAAATGTTTGTTTGCTGTGCAAGAGCTTCCGTTCTTGGGATACCTGCTTTCTGATTCTGGTTTTCGTATGGACCCCGAAAAGGTCTGGGCGGTTCTGGAGTGGGACCGACCAGAGAATCAGAAAGCTTTGATAAGGTTCTTGGGGTTTACGAATTATTATAGAAAATGTATTTCGAATTATTCTACCATAGTAAAACCTCTCACTGATATGACCAAGAAGGGCGTCGACGTCTCTGTCTGGTCGGATGAGGCATTGCAGGCCTTTTTGGCTATTAAGGAGCGTTTTGCGTCTGCTCCCATTCTGGTGCAGCCGGATGTGTCTCAGCCATTCGTAGTGGAGGTCGATGCATCAGAGGTGGGGGTTGGAGCGGTGCTGTCACAGGGTTCATCTCCTGGCAAGTGGGTCCCGTGTGCCTTTTTCTCCAAGAAGCTCTCGGTCGCCGAGAGGAATTATGATGTTGGAGATAGAGAGTTGTTGGCTATCAAGTTGGCCTTTGAGGAATGGCGTCACTGGTTGGAGGGGGACGTCTCACCCCGTTACGGTATATACAGACCATAAGAATTTGTCTTATCTGCAATCTGCCAAGCGTCTGAACCCTAGGCAGGCCAGATGGTCACTGTTTTTTACCAGGTTCAATTTTGTGGTTACCTTTCGCCCAGGGGTCAAGAACGTCAAGGCAGATGCCTTGTCTCGCAGCTTTCCTGGGGGAGGTGATTCAGAGGATCATGCGCCGATTTTAGCGGTTGGGGTGGTGGTCTCCGCTCTGTACCCTGAATTGGAGATGGAGGTGTTGGGAGCCCAGGAGGGGGCTCTTGGTTCTTGTCCCCCAGGAAGGTTGTTTGTTCCTGAGGGCCTGCGATACAAGGTGTTCAAGGAACATCACGATACTGTCCTCGCTGGACATCCTGGTGGTAAGTCCACCTGTGATCTAGTATCCTGGAGGTTCTGGTGGCCAGGGTTATGTAAGAGCATTGAGAATTACGTAACAGCTTGTGAAACCTGCGCTCGGTCAAAGGTTGCTCATACTCGACCGGCTGGTTCACTTCTTCCATTGTCTATTCCGTCTCGTCCTTGGACGCATTTGTCTATGGACTTTATTACGGATCTGAACTCTTGCGCAGATTTTTGTGGATAATATTGTGAAATTGCATGGTATTCCTTCGGATGTGGTCTCTGATAGGGGCACGCAGTTTGTCTCCAGGTTTTGGAGGGCGTTCTGCTCTCGGCTTGGCATTCAACTTTCATTCTCTTTGGCTTTTCATCCGCAGTCGAATGGTCAGACGGAGCGTACTAATCAAAACCTGGAGACCTACTTGAGGTGTTTTGTGGCTGAGAATCAGGAGGACTGGTCCTCATTCTTGTCCTTAGCAGAATTTGCGTTGAATAACCGTAGGCAGGAGTCCACGGGTAAGTCGCCATTTTTTGGCGCATACGGTTTCCATCCTCAGTTTGGTACCTTTTCTGGGACTAGTTCCTCTGGGATGCCAGAGGAGGAGAGATTCTCTTCTGCCTTATCCTCCATCTGGCGGAGGATTCAAGGGAATTTGGAGAAGATGGGTGAGAGGTATAAACTAATGGCTGACAAGAGACGTGTGACTGGTCCGGACCTGTGTGTGGGTGATCTGGTGTGGTTGTCCACTAAGAATATCAAATTGAGAGTGCCATCTTGGAAACTGGGTCCAAGATTTATTGGTCCGTATAAAATTTCTGCGGTGATCAATCCTGTAGCGTTTCGGCTGGATCTTCCGCAGACTTGGAGGATCCATGATGTGTTCCACAGGTCTTTACTAAAAAAAATACGTGAGATCGGTGGAACCATCGCCATTGCCTCCTCCTGTTCTAGTCGAGGGAAACTTGGAGTTTGAGATCTCCAGGATTCTCGACTCTAGAGTTCTTCGGGGTTCCCTTCAGTACCTGGTGCACTGGAGGGGATACGGCCCTGAGGAGAGGATGTGGGTTCCGGCGCTGGATGTCAATGCCTGCCGACTGGTGAGGGCTTTTCATAGGTCCCATCCGGATAAGGTTGGTCCGGGGTGTCCGGAGGTCACCAGTAGAAGGGGGGGGGGGTACTGTCATGCCCCGCTCTGACGATGTGCGGAGGTCGGCCAGGATAGCAGCACAAGTTTAGTGTTTGTTTTGGAGCCGTGCTGGATCCGCCTCTCATCAGGTGCACTGGGTGGAGTCATTAGTTTAAATAGCACACCATCCCAGTGCTCTGAGCGGATTATAGGAATCACTGTGGTCTTGGAAGCTAGGAAGGAAGGTTGTTCCAGCTCAGTAAGATAAGTGTGGTTTTAAGTTTGGTTGTTTTGTGTCATCTCTCCCATCCAGGTTCTGTGCGAGCAGGCTGCTCCTATTTCCCCTCTTCACCATCTCAGGGATTTTAGGGAGTTTCAGCCCAGGCACGGGGACACATCATACCTACCACCAAGGTCCGCATGTGGGCTGAGCAGTGCAGGGAAAGAGGTCAGGGATTAGCTAGGAGTTGACCCTTCCCCTGTCTCTCGCCCAGAGCCTGGTTGGTGGTTCATTTGTGAGTCTGAGTGCATGGGCATGTGATGAATTGGGTTCGTGGACCAATTTGACCGCAATTCATTCTTTTTTGTCAGGCCCATGTTGAGGAGAAGGCCCAGAATAGTTTTAAATTCGGAAACTTGGACGGGTTTCCACCGGAAAGACTGGACATAAAAGCTTTCCGGGTTGCCGGCTATAAATTGAGTGGCATACCCATTTGTTTCTGCCACGACTAAGTCCAAGAGCTCCGCAGTGAAGAACAGCTAAAAAAACCCCAGTGCCGATCCGATCTGAGCTGTCTCAACCCGAACTCCAGACTGGGCGGTGAAAGGGGGAACTACTGGTGCGGTTGAAGTTGGGGGCTACCAATCAGGGTTTGCCAGCACCTCAGGGACTCTAGGGGCTCTACGAGCCTGTCTGTGCGGTGGCTGCGACGGGGAAACTAATGCACGTGCCACCGTACCAGCTTCAACTGCCCTTCTGGTGCTCGCCACTTCACCATGTTGTAAGGCAGTGCTGGTACTAGGTCCAGGATGGGCTGCACTGCTGGTATATGCCTCACCATGTAATCCGCCAGCGCCAGCCCCACTCTGCTGCCCTTGAAGCGGATCCTGCGCAACCTGTGGTCTAGCAACACGGGGCCGGGTACGCCTGGTGGTATCAGGGACCTCAACCTCCTCGTCCAAACTTTGGGTCAGACTGCCACTGCTTTCTACAGGTTCGTATTCTGACCCTCTGGATTCGTCAAATGAGGGTTCCCATTCCTCATCCGACTGGGTCAGAATCCTGTAGGCCTCTTCAGAAGAATACCCCTTATTTGCCGATTGGTCAACTAAATTTAGGGGGTATTCCCTGAGACTACCCAAGAAAAAAAGCAAGCCTGTCTTACAAATGGGAGGCTAGCGAAGTACCCGAAGCCGCTGCAATTGATAAAAAATATCAAAACTGATTTTTTTATCGCCGCAGCGCTTGTGAAGTGATTGTGCAGTGATCAAAAAAATAATAATTTTGTCACTGCGGCGGGGCGGGGGTGGGTGAACGCACGTGTGGGCGACCGATCAGGCCTGATCGGGCAAACACTGCGTTTTGGGTGGAGGGCGAACTAAGGTGACACTAATACTATTATAGATCTGACTGAGATCAGCTCTGATCACTTACAGATACTATAAAAGTACCAATGCTGATTAGCGATACGCTAATCAGCGAATCGGTGACTGCGGTGCGGTGGGCTGGGCGCTAACCGACGCTAACTACCTAACAAAGGGGCCTAAACTAACCTAAAACCTAACCGTCAATACTAGTGAAAAAAAAAGTGACAGTTTACACTGATCACTTTTTTTCCTTTCACTAGTGATTGACAGGGGTGATCAAGGGGTGATCAAGGGGTTAATTCGGGTGATGGGGGGCGATCTGGGGCTAAGTGAAGTGTTTGGTGTATACTCACAGTGATGTGTGCTCCTCTGCTGGGACCAACCGACGAAAAGGACCAGCAGAGGAGCACAGAAGCCATTTAACACATTATATTTAGAAATATAATGTGTTAACTGGCTTGTGATTTGATTTTTTGAAAATCACCAGCCTGCCAGCGATGATCATTGGCTGGCAGGCTGGTGACGAAATACTCCTTTAACTTTTGCCAGCCTGCAATGCGCATGCGCGGGCCGGCTGTGAGCGTAATCTCGCGTCTCGCGAGATGACGCGCCGGCGCGTCAAGGAGGAACAAAGCGACAGCCTCCGGAACGCAATCCTGCGTTAGGCGGTCCGGAGGCGGTTAAAGAGGTTCTCCGGGCTTTTAATATTAATGACCTATCCTCAGGATAGGTCTTTAATATCAGATCGGTGGGGATCCAACACCAGGACACCCTTCCCTCCTCTCTCTCTTCCGCTCACTGCTGCTATGTCTATGGTGAGCAGGAAGAGAGACTGGAGATGGCACGTGCACACTGCGGGCGAAGCTGATCGGTGAGTGGTGCTGAGTGTTGGCCCCCCTCCGATCTGATATTGATGACCTATCCTGAAGATAGGCCATCAATATTAAAAAGACCAGAGAGTCTACATGATGTAATTTGCTTAAGGTAATAAATTGCAGAAAACGGTGTAGGGTCCCCATACTAATTTTGCTGTTGGGCCCTATAAGATCTGTGTACACTCCCGCATTTATTATAACGAACCACACCAAAAAAACAACATGTATTTGCAAAATAAGTAATAAAAGAGGCTGACAATTGTATTTTGGGTATTATATTGAACTTAAAGTGTAACTGACGTTTTATTTGTATTTGTGTAATGTAGAGGGGCAGTGATGCTGAACATTTTTGTAATATACTTTAATTACTGAAATCATACATTTCTATTAGAAAAAATAGCTCTAAAGTGCCCCATTTTAAGGTCTTAGCAACGCTCCTCTGTCTTCTGTTTACATAACACAGTCAGTGTTGAGCAAGTCTCCACTGTTATGTAAACAGAAGACAGAGGACAGTTGCTAAGGCTCAAAATGGGCCACTTTAGTGCTATTTTTGTAATAGAAATGTACGATTTCAGTAATTAAAGTATATTACAAAAATGGTCAGCATCACTGCCCCTATACATTACACAAATAAAAATAAAAGGACAGTTACACTTGAATTTTGTATATACATGTTTTTTACTTCTTGTGTTGCAAGTCTTCATATTATACCAATGAAATTGGCCCACCTGTTGCATGTGCACTTGGCAGCTGAAGGCATCTGTGTTGGTCCCATGTTCATATGTGCCCGCATTACTGAGAAAAATTAAGTTTTAATGTATGTAAATGAGTCTCTAGGAGCAACGGGGGTGTTGTCATTACACCTAAAGGCTCAGCTCTCTCTGCAACTACATTGTTATTTTGTTCACAATTTTCTCTCTCCTCCTTTACATGATTGTCAATTAGAAGAGAGAGATTCATTATGAGGGTGGGAAACCGCACCTATCTAGCATACATATTGGGGGAGATCTATCAAACTGGTGATAAAGGGAACCTGTCATGAACTTTATGCTGACCTCACTGAGGGCAGCATAAAATAGTGACAGAAATGCTGATTTCAGCGGCGTGTCACTCATGAGCTAAAAGTAAGTGGTTGCCGAGAACCAGCATCATAATCATTGTAGCACAGGCTTTGAAAAGAGTCAAATCTACTAGAGAAGAGTCATGATTATTCAAAATCTCCTGCTCCCCCTGCCCATCCGCTGATGATTGGCAGTTCTCTCCTAGAGAGAAAAGGAGAAAACTAGGTAGAAGACTGTCAGTCATCAGCAGGTGGCAGGTAGAGCAAGAATTCATGAATAACCATGACTCTTCTCAGGTGGCCGTGACTCTGGTTCTCAGCAACCACTTACTTTTAACTTTTAAATGACAGACAGCTGAAATCAACTCACCTGTCTCTACTTTAAGCTCCCGTTAGTATGGGCATCATAAAGTTGATGACAGGCTCCCTTTAAGGAAAACTGGCTTAGTTGCCCATAGTAACCAATCCGATTCCACCTTTCATTTTCCAAAGGAGTTCTGAAGAATAAAAGGTGGAAGCTAGAACCAGCCATGTATCTCACATGGATCCAGATATCTCCCCATCCATTGCTCTGATAGATTTATATCAAGTTGGAAGCTCAGGGGGCGTGCCCATGTTCTCCCTATCACAGCTCAGGAGGCAGTTGAAGGATGAAACTGAGCATGTGTGGCCATCTCAGTGAGCAGGTCAAAGAAATAGGAAAAAAAAAATACAGGTGGCGCTATACAGATACATTTTATTGAATAACTCAGTGGCTATGCTAAATCTTTAATTACATGCAATTACAAAAGAATTCAAATTCAGTTGCTGGTTTGAAAACTGTAGCCAGATAATCGGTGCTAACTATTGCCAATCGATGATAAATCAAGGTGATCAGTGCGCATTTTCTTCTGTTTACATGGTGCAATCATCGTTTGTATGCAGGGACGAAACCCATACATTTTTATTATTGTCAGAAGCACATCTCTGTTTACAGATTGGATCATGTTGCCGACCGTTGATTTCTATGTCCGCATGAAAGATGCGAACAATAGAACCTTTCATGGTTTGTCAGTTGATCTGCAGACATATATACACAGGGCAATGATCTGTGAGTGCGATCATTGCCCTGTGTAAAATGTCCTAAAGGGGTATTCCCATCTTGGACATTGGTGGCATAACGCTGAGATATGTCCGCAATGTCTGATAGGTGCAGGTCCCACCTCTGCAGCCCGCACCTATCTCTAAAACAAAGTCCGCCAAGAGAAGGAGAGCAGACAACACATGCGCAGTCACCCTTCATTTATTTCTATGGGACTGCCGAAGAGCCGCAAGCCCCATAGAAGTGAATGGACCGGTGGCTGCGCTTGCACGGTGCGCTTCCGATTAATTTCAATGGGACTTCTGAAAACAGCCGAGCACCACCCCGTTTTTTTGGCAGTCCCATAAGCAATTTATAGAGAGTGGCCACAAAAGCGGTACTTTGTGGGCTCTTAATATAGTTGCAGGTCCCACCCTAGCGATATGCCCCAATGTCCAAGATGCAAATATATCTTTAACATCCTATTACACCACACAATTTTTGGGGCAATTATTGGGAACAAGTACTCATATAAACGCTTGTTCCAGACAATTGGCCTTCATAATCAAGGTGGCGATCAGCTGATGAACGAGCTCTTTCATTGGCTAATGGGCATCTTTTATCAGGATGAAACATACCTGATTATTGGCAGCACATCTCCGTGTGTAATCAGGCATGTGCTGCCGATAATGAATAGAAGAGAATTAAGGAGGAATCACTGCAGTAGCAATCATTCCTCCAACATTCCCATTGGTCTGTGTAATCAGGCCTGTTCAAACAAGCACCGATGGATGTGTTTATCCATCGGTGCTCGCACTGCCCGAACATTGGGCAGTGTAGTAGGCCCCTAAGGATAGTTTTAGACCCCCCAATCTCCATCAGACCTCTGTATCAGACTCCTATTCCTCCTCTGACCTCAGATCAGACGCCTATCATACTCCCCATTACTTCTCAGTCCTATGTATCAGATCCTCATTCCTCCTCACAGGGAGATGTGCTGCCGTTTCCATAATGAAAGTGGACATTAGTATTCGCTCCATAAGACGCATTGCCATTTCCCCCCCCTTTTAGGGGGGAAAAGTTTGTTTTATTGTTTGAAAAATGCGGTGTAAAGGACAGATACAATTTCTCGTCTTTTTTTTTTATTCACTACTGGTTTTTGCTTCCAAAACTGCATGCCAAAATCTGACAGTGTGACCGCGTACCCTAATTCAGGCCTAATTCAGACTGTTTTTTTGTCTGTGTATGCAACTGGCAGCACACCGACCCATAGATCACAATGGTACATGTACTGTGGTCCATAGCCTTCAGAACAAGGGCCTGGTGAGAACTTATATAATGTACACCATTTTTCTTTTTTCTTTTTTTTTGCCATTTCCTAAAATGCATCCATAAGATGTATGTGCAGGGAGCGGTCAGACATTCACTGCGCCTGTGCCGAATACAGACGCGCACGGCGCAGGCGCGAGAATTCGTCCGCTGGTTCAGATGGAGGATGGCATTCAAGAGGAGATGGGCGGGCTTAACGGACGAGCGGGGCGGCATACAATGTGAGTAGACCGAGCCTCTAGGTGCTGAAAAGACGCCCCCATAGCACCTAGAGGCTCATTAGCATATTAATAAAAGTTAGTTTTTTAGTGAAACGGATCCACACACAGATCTGAGAATAGCATTGTTAGGTAGATCAGACACTAGCTGATCGCTAGTGTCTGAGAGCTAATTAGGTCAAAATGAGGTGGTAGAAACCCTTTAATGGGCAATATGATGAGATATAACACCCTAGTTGGGAACTTGCTCATGCAACTGATCTTGGTGGGGTTATGGGCACTAGCAAAGATAAGTACAGAGAGAACATGTGTGGATTGCCCTCAGCGGCGAAGGAGAAATTGTAAATTCATGCTTCTAAGCCTTAGAAAAAACTAAATATGTTTATGTTTCCTATGGGCACCAGCAGTGCTTCTCCTGGCCACGTTCAGGAAGGATATTTGGCTATTTAAATTTTACTAGAGATGGTTGTCATTTAATATATGCTTTATAAACCACAGTGTAGCCACTGTCTGCAGCACTAACCTCATAAATATGACAAAAATGTAGTTTTGAGTAAGAAGATATGTAAGTTCTGCAAAAAGGTTTTTATCTCTTTGCTTTTACACCTGGCAGCTGTGTGGCCCCACAAGGTGCCTCTTCCAGTTCTGGCATATAAAGAGGGCATTCCTCAGCCGCATCCACCAGGGTTGATCTATCTAACTTACAGAGATTTTTGGGGATCAGGGGGGGACTGTGAACTTAAAGTGGCCCTGGAAAAAAACCTATAAGTGGCCCCATGTTGTAGGTGGGTCCAAAGGTGGGACAACAGAAGTAGGCAGGGCCAGCAATACCATAGTGCAGAACAAAATACCACAGTGCAGCAAAAAAATACTGCCACCCAAGCCACAGTATGAAACTATCATCATCCTGAAGATGGCAAAACATTAATAAATGCTGAGAGGATCAGGTCTTTACGTACCTGGCTAGTAGCCAAAAGGGTTTGGGTGGTCCTCTGGGCATTCGCCCATTGGTAAATTTCCCTGTAGGGTCTATGGCCAGTCCCCCCATGTTTGGGATCAATGATGAATGAACTGATCAGACACTGATGTAAAATATGGCTGTATGCTTGAGAGTTTACTTCGATGAAGAATGGTCAGTCAGGTTCTCTTAACAAGGAGACAAGAAGTAGCAAGTAGCAGGGGACACCTGTGGCAGCAGAAGGGAGAAGTCCAGTTAGGTAAGGTAGGTAGGTTAGTATTTTGCCTACATGTAAGCACTTTTTAAACCAACCATGGTGCAGTTTTGTTGACAGTGCATTATGATTTTCCTCATTTGGCAACCCTTTTTGCAGTAGTACTGTATTACTTCACACCACAAAATGTGAAATTTGCTCTAGAATATGTCCTTACTAAGCACTTACCATAAGGTTTTTATTTGCTTCAGGCAAGATCAGATATTCATTCTAAATGGAGGAAAACGTTAACTTGAGATTTATGTAGGGGTTTTAGTGCATTAGTAGGTGTTTATACCAAAACTTCCACTGCAGACTCAGAAGTCAATTTGTCAAGCCATGTACCTAGTTAAACACACAGACAAGCAATGAATATACAAAGTTCAGGTTGGAAAGTTATTGTGGGTTGTCAATATATTAGAATGTAATCTCATTTCTTTTGTTTTGCAACATACAGTCAATTACAGACACATACAGTAGGTGTTTGTGAGATTGTGCTTTCAGCACGACAGCGTCGCGCTGATACTCGGCGACGTGGTGCCGAGATCTCGCACTCACTGGGATAGCGACAGCACATCCCAGCAAGCGCGTCATAGAAGAGGCGGGAGATCCGACTTGGATTCCCGCCAATTCTACACGTGTGCGGCGTTTGTTATGAATCCTGAGGGGGAAGTCCCCGCCGGATTTTAAATAAAAATCCGGCCTGGGTCCCGCCCTCAGGAGCATACCGGGCCCTTAGGTCTGTTATGGGTTGTAAGGAGAGCCCCCCCTACGCCGAAAAAAACGGCGTAGGGGGTCCCCCTACAATCCATACCAGACCCGTATCCAAAGCACGCTACCCGGCCAGCCAGGAAGGGAGTGGGGACGAGTCAACAACAGAGAGAAGAATCGGGGTGCGCCGAGACAACAAGAAGGAAGGAGAAGACAGAAGAAGAACAGAAGGAGAAGACAGAAGGAGAACCCCGAAGAGTTGAGAAGACCCCCCCGGATAGCGGAGAAGACCCGTCGGGATATCGGAAGAAGAAGAGCCCCCCCCGGAGACAGAAGACAGAAGGAGACAACAAGACAGAAGGAGAAGACAGAAGAAGAACAGAAGGAGAAGACAGAAGGAGAACCCCGGAGAGTTGAGAAGACCCCCCCGGATAGCGGAGAAGACCCGTCGGGATATCGGAAGAAGAAGAGCCCCCCCTGGTAAAAGAGCTAATAAAGAAGACAGGGGGCGGCCTCCGGAGCAGAAAAATAAAATATTTTAATACACTGTGTGGTTTATTTGTGTTTTTACCACTTTTCTTGCAGGTGAATGGGTAGGGGTACGATGTACCCCATACTCATTCACTTAGGGTGGGGGGCCGGTATCTGGGGGCCCCCCTTATTAAAGGGGGCTCCCAGATTCCGTTAAGCCTCCCGCCCGCATACCCCGACAACCAACGGCCAGGGTTGTCGGGAAGGGGCCCTGTCCTCATCAACATGGGGACAGGGTGCTCTGAGGTGGGGGGGCCGCAGTGCGCCCCCTGCCCCAGAGCACCCAACCCCCCATGTTGAGGGCATGCAGCCTGGTACGGCTCAGGAGGGGGGGGGGGCGCTCGCTCGTCCCCACTCCCTTCCTGGCTGGCCGGGTAGCGTGCTTTGGATACGGGTCTGGTATGGATTGTAGGGGGACCCCCTACGCCGTTTTTTTCGGCGTAGGGGGGGCTCTCCTTACAACCCATAACAGACCTAAGGGCCCGGTATGCTCCTGAGGGCGGGACCCAGGCCGGATTTTTATTTAAAATCCGGCGGGGACTTCCCCCTCAGGATTCATAACAAACGCCGCACACGTGTAGAATTGGCGGGAATCCAAGTCGGATCTCCCGCCTCTTCTATGACGCGCTTGCTCTCCATCGCGGCAAGCCAGCTCGGCGCTGGCTCCCGCGATGGGGCTCGTATGTGCTCAATCTCGCCGAGAAATACGGCGAGATTGACACAAAATCGGGTTCACCTACTGTAAACAGATATTCACCTTTGAATGGCGTTTTACAGCTTGGATTCTGTTTGTAAATAAGGGTACTGGAGGGGAAAACAGAGGTGGTATGGAATACCACAGGATAGGGGTGGGGGGAGGTGGATAAGGAAAGAGGAGAGGAGGGAACGGGGGAGAGGGAGGCGCCAAGGGATACCCAAATGCAAAGAGTAATCAATATGAGAAAAAGAAAATAAGGGTTGGTGGAGCGCCTATGGTCAAGAATCGGTGAGGGAGTGGCACCAAGAAAAAAAAGGGGGGGGGGGAGATTGTGAACACCTCTATGTAACTTTACTGAATGCTCCTAAATACCACGGGAAAAAGTAGAATCGTGCCCCCATAAATCCAGAGGGTAGGGTGAGTTGGAGCAGTATACAATATTTATAATATAATATAATATATAAATATTGCAATTGCAACTGTGTATACACCCTTTGATGCTCCTGAAGTTTTTTTTTATTCCCCCGAAATGCGTCAAGCTATTTAAATTAAACAAGTTGCTTCGCACTTTGGAAGTCTGTTGTGTCATCTATTCACAGGACGGCGAGAGAACCACCTACTTACAGGGAATCTCGGCGGGGGAGGGTCTGGTGTCAAGTGCCATGTGCTTATCTTGCACCACCCTCCGTGGTGACGTGAGTACTAAACAAGATTGTTTGTACTTCTTTTTATCGATAACATTGGATATCGTTCTAGACTGATTTTAAGGTCATAACCTCATGTCATCTTTTTTACATATCCATATACTGCTCCAACTCACCCTACCCTCTGGATTTATGGGGGCACGATTCTAGTATTCCCCTGTGGTATTTAGGGGCATTAACTAAAGTTACATAGAGATGTTCAACATCCCCCCCCCCTTTATTTTTCTTGGTGCCACTCCCTCACCGATTCTTGACCATAGGCGCTCCACCAACCCTTCTTTTCTTTTTCTCATATTGATTAACATAGTAACATAGTACATAAGGCCGAAAAAAGACATTTGTCCATCCAGTTCGGCCTGTCCTCCTGCAAGTTGATCCAGAGGAAGGCAAAAAAAAACCCTGTGAGGTAGAAGCCAATTTTCCTCACTTTAGGGGAATAAAAAATTCCTTCCCGACTCCAATCAGGCAATCAGAATAACTCCCTGGATCAACGGCCCCTCTCTAGTAGCTATATCCTGTAATATTATTACACTCCAGAAATACATCCAGGCCCCTCTTGAATTCCTTTATTGTACTCACCATCACCACCTCCTCAGGCAGAGAGTTCCATAGTCTCACTGCTCTTACCGTAAAGAACGCTTTTCTATGTTTGTGTACAAACCTTCTTTCCTCCAAACGCAGAGGATGTCCCCTCGTCACAGTCACAGTCCTGGGGATAAATAGATGATGGGATAGATCTCTGTACTGCCCCCTGATATATTTATACATAGTAATTAGATCTCCCCTCAGTCGTCTTTTTTCTAAAGTGAATAACCCTAATTTTGATAATCTTTCAGGGTACTGTAGTTGCCCCATTCCAGTTATTACTTTAGTTGCCCTCCTCTGGACCCTCTCCAGCTCTGCTATGTCTGCCTTGTTCACTGGAGCCCAGAACTGTACACAGTACTCCATGTGTGGTCTGACTAATGATTTGTAAAGTAGTAGGAATATGTTCTCATCACGGGCATCTATGCCCCTTTTGATGCAACCCATTATCTTATTGGCCTTGGCAGCAGCTGCCTGACACTGTTTTTTGCAGCTTAGTTTGCTGTTTATTAAAATTCCTAGATCCTTTTCCATGTCAGTGTTACCGAGTGTTTTACCATTTAGTATGTACGGGTGACTTGCATTATTCCTTCCCATGTGCATAACTTTACATTTGTCAGTGTTAAACCTCATCTGCCACTTCTCTGCCCAAGCCTCCAATCTATCCAGATCCCTCTGTAGTAGTATACTGTCCTCTTCAGTGTTAATTACTTTACACAGTTTAGTGTCATCTGCGAAAATTGATATTTTACTATGCAAGCCTTCTACAAGATCATTAATAAATATATTGAAGAGAATAGGGCCCAATACTGACCCCTGAGGTACCCCACTAGTGACAGTGACCCAATCTGAGTATGTACCGTTAATAACCACCCTCTGTTTTCTATCATTGAGCCAGTTACTTACCCACTTACAGACGTTTTCTCCGAGTCCGAGCATTCTCATTTTATATACTAACCTTTTATGTGGTACAGTGTCAAATGCTTTGGAGAAGTCCAGATACACGACATCCATTGATTCGCCGCTGTCAAGTCTAGAACTTACCTCCTCATAGAAACTGAATAAATTAGCTTGACATGACCGATCCCTCACGAAGCCATGCTGATATGGCGTTATTTGCTTATTTCCGTTAAGATGCTCTAACATAGCATCTCTCAGAAAACCTTCAAACAGTTTACCCACAACAGATGTTAAACTTACCGGCCTATAGTTTCCAGGCTCTGTTTTTGGACCGTTTTTGGACCGTTTTTGGACCGTTTTTGAATATTGGCACCACATTTGCCATGCGCCAATCCTGTGGGACATTCCCTGTCAGTAAAGAGTCCGCAAATATCAGAAATAAGGGTCTGGCTATGACATTACTTAATTCCCTTAGGATACGGGGGTGTATGCCATCCGGTCCTGGCGATTTGTCTATTTTGATCTTTTTAAGTCGCTGTTGTACTTCTTCCTGGGTCAGACAGGACACTTTTAATGGCGAATTTATTTCAACATTCAGCATTTCATCTGACAGTTTATATTCCTCAGTGAATACACTGGAGAAAAAAATATTTAACAGCTTTGCTTTCTCCTCGTCGCTCTGCGACTCCCCCCTCATTCCTCTTTAAAGGGCCGACACCTTCAGATTTATACTTTTTAACATTTATATAATTGAAGAACATTTTAGGGTTAGTTTTACTCTCTTTGGCAATTAATCTCTCGGTCTCTAGTTTGGCCGCTTTTATTTGTTTTTTACATGTTGTGTTTTTTTCCTTATAGTTTTTCAGTGCTTCTGTGCTACCCTCCTGTTTTAGTGTTTTATATGCTTTCTTTTTGTCATTTATTGCTTTCTTTACAGTTCTGTTTATCCACATTGGTTTCTTTTTGTTCCTTAACCTTTTATTCCCATACGGTATGTACCTCTCACAATGAGATTTTAGGATGTTTTTAAAGATATCCCATTTTGTGGCTGTATTTTTATTTTTGAGGACTTTGTCCCAGTTAGTTAGGCCTATGGCCTCTCTTAGTTGGCTAAATTTAGCTTTTTTGAAGTTTGATATTTTTGTTCCTCCCTGTAGAAACGCTCTTTTGAATGATAATTGGAAGGTTATTACTTTATGGTCACTATTTCCCAGGTGTCCCCCAACCTGCGCATCTGTTGTTCTGTCAGGTCTATTGGTTAATATTAAGTCCAGTATGGCCGTCCCTCTAGTCGGGTCCTGAACCAGTTGGGAGAGATAATTGTCTTTGGTTATTGCCAAGAATCTGTTTCCTTTATGAGATATACAAGTTTCAGTTTCCCATAATAACCACCTCATTATGATTTGCCGCCTTGTCTATCTCGTTTAGTAGTATATTTTCTGTGGACTCTGGAATATTAGGTGGTTTATAGTAGACTCCTATTAGTAATTTATTGTTGTTTTTAGCTCCATGTATCTCTACCCACAGTGAATCCACATGTTCATGTCCCTCACTTATATCTTCACGGAGTGTGGGCTTTAGACAAGACTTTACATAAAGGCAGACCCCTCCCCCTCTCCGGTTTTGACGATCCTTTCTAAACAGACTGTAACCTTGTACATTAACCGCCCAGTCATAGCTATCATCCAGCCATGTCTCAGTTATTCCCACTATGTCATAGTCCTCCTCACACATCACTAATTCCAGTTCACCAGTTTTATTAGTCAGGCTTCTGGCATTAGTATACATACATTTGAGAGGTTTATGTATATTTTTTACCCTACACCTTTCCTTCTGAACTGTTCTAGTCCCTCCTTCCATTCCTCCCCCAGTCCCACTACCTTGCCCCCGGTCTCTATCTGCACTATCTTCCCCTTCTATAGTGTAATTACCCTCCCCCCCAGTCCCTAGTTTAAACACTCCTCCAACCTTCTAGCCATCTTCTTCCCCAACACAGCTGCCCCTTCCCCATTGAGGTGCAGCCCGTCCCTACGATAGAGCCTGTAGCCGACAGAGAAGTCGGCCCAGTTCTCCAGGAACCCAAACTCCTCCATCCTACACCAGTTCTTGAGCCACTTGTTAATTTCCCTAATCTCCCGCTGCCTTTCTTGTGTGGCCCGTGGTACAGGCAGTATTTCGGAAAATACTACCTTTGAGGTCCTTGCCCTAAGCTTTTGACCTAAATCCCTGAAATCATTTTTAAGGACTCTCCACCTACCCCTAACTTTGTCATTGGTTCCGATATGGACCATGACCGCTGGATCTTCTCCAGCCCCTCCCAGTAATCTGTCAACCCGATCCGCGATGTGTCGAACTCTAGCGCCAGGAAGACAGCACACTGTTCGGCGATCACGGTCTTTGTGACAGATTTCCCTATCTGTTCCCCTAATAATTGAGTCTCCCACTACCAGCACCTGTCTGGCCTGCCCTGCTCTCCTGGTCCCCTGCTTACCGAAGCTGACATTCCCCTGACTGGCAGAGGAAGTGTCCGGCTGCGGCAGTGCCGTCCCTGGACTGATATCCCCCTCATCTGCCAAACGTGCAAACTTGTTGGGGTGTGTCAGATCAGGGCTAGCCTCCCTGGCACTCTTCCCTCTACCCCGCTTTCTAACTGTTACCCAGCTAGCTACCTCACTTTCCTCAGCCTCCTCTCTGTCACCCTCCCCCTCATCTACCCCAAAGAGTGCTTGCTCGGTGAGAAGCAAACTTTTTTGCAAATTGTCAATGCCTCTCAGTGTTGCAACTTGCCCATTTAGAGACTCGATTAGCGATTCCAAACGGGTAATTTGCTCACATCTTGAACAAAGATATACACCCTCGAACGGCTGTTCCAGGACTGCATACATCATGCAAGATGTGCACTGAACTGCGTTGTCAATTGTGCAACACATACTAAATGGGGATTACACCACAAAAGCAAAAAATACAATACAGTGTAGTAATAAGATACAGGCTAATTGCAGTCCCCCACTGAAGTCCCTGAATCTAAAGTCACTTAATCTTAAGTCACACACTTACGCACACTTACGTTTCCCCTCTGGAACCAAAAAGGCTATGCTGCTCTTACTGCTGAGTTTTTATAGTCTCCTAATTAGACAGCCACACCCTAATTAAACAGCCACACCCTAATTGCTCACCTGTGCAACCCCTGGAGAAGGAAAAAAAAAGTGTTATCACAGCACACAATACAGTCAAACACAGCCACTCATCAATGTCCACAAATAATTTAGCTCTCAGATACTCCCTCACTTAATCTTAAGTCACACACTTACGCAACCACACTTAATCAACCACGCGTCGCGGTCAAACTCGCGTTATATATCTCCTTATATAAATATAAATGCAGCTCACTGCACCAGCCTGGTTTGTTTCCCCTCTGGAACCAAAAAGGCTATGCTGCTCTTACTGCTGAGTTTTTATAGTCTCCTAATTAGACAGCCACACCCTAATTAAACAGCCACACCCTAATTGCTCACCTGTGCAACCCCTGGAGAAGGAAAAAAAAAGTGTTATCACAGCACACAATACAGTCAAACACAGCCACTCATCAATGTCCACAAATAATTTAGCTCTCAGATACTCCCTCACTTAATCTTAAGTCACACACTTACGCAACCACACTTAATCAACCACGCGTCGCGGTCAAACTCGCGTTATATATCTCCTTATATAAATATAAATGCAGCTCACTGCACCAGCCTGGTTTGTTTCCCCTCTGGAACCAAAAAGGCTATGCTGCTCTTACTGCTGAGTTTTTATAGTCTCCTAATTAGACAGCCACACCCTAATTAAACAGCCACACCCTAATTGCTCACCTGTGCAACTCCTGGAGAAGGAAAAAAAAAGTGTTATCACAGCACACAATACAGTCAAACACAGCCACTCATCAATGTCCACAAATAATTTAGCTCTCAGATACTCCCTCACTTAATCTTAAGTCACACACTTACGCAACCACACTTAATCAACCACGCGTCGCGGTCAAACTCGCGTTATATATCTCCTTATATAAATATAAATGCAGCTCACTGCACCAGCCTGGTTTGTTTCCCCTCTGGAACCAAAACAGATTACTCTGTTCAATCCTGGCAGAGGCTCTGCTTCAGTATCCATCTTTAACTCATGATCACAAATAATGTAATGGTACTTTCTGAGTATGTGTGTATATATATATATATATATATATATATATATATATATATATACAGTACAGACCAAAAGTTTGGACACACCTTCTCATTCAAAGAGTTTTCTTTATTTTCATGACTATGAAAATTGTAGATTCACACTGAAGGCATCAAAACTATGAATTAACACATGTGGAATTATATACATAACAAACAAGTGTGAAACAACTGAAAATATGTCATATTCTAGGTTCTTCAAAGTAGCCACCTTTTGCTTTGATTACTGCTTTGCACACTCTTGGCATTCTCTTGATGAGCTTCAAGAGGCAGTCCCCTGAAATGGTTTTCACTTCACAGGTGTGCCCTGTCGGGTTTAATAAGTGGGATTTATTGCCTTATAAATAGGGTTGATACACAGCTGATAGTCCTACTGAATAGACTGTTAGAATTTGTATTATGGCAAGAAAAAAGCAGCTAAGTAAAGAAAAACTAGTGACCATCATTACTTTAAGAAATGAAGGTCAGTCAGCTGAAAAATTGGGAAAACTTTGAAAGTAAGGGCTATTTGACCATGAAAAAGAGTGATGGGGTGCTGCGCCAGATGACCTGGCCTCCACAGTCACTGGACCTGAACCCAATCGAGATGGTTTGGGGTGAGCTGGACCACAGAGTGAAGGTAAAAGGGCCAACAAGTGCTAAGCATCTCTGGGAACTCCTTCAAGACTGTTGGAAGACCATTTCAGGGGACTACCTCTTGAAGCTCATCAAGAGAATGCCAAGAGTGTGCAAAGCAGTAATCAAAGCAAAAGGTGGCTACTTTGAAGAACCTAGAATATGACATATTTTCAGTTGTTTCACACTTGTTTGTTATGTATATAATTCCACATGTGTTAATTCATAGTTTTGATGCCTTCATAGTCATGAAAATAAAGAAAAATCAGAATGAGAAGGTGTGTCCAAACTTTTGGTCTGTACTGTATATATATATATTTATATATATTTCGGAAAGTCTTCAGACACTCACTTTTTTAACATTTTCTTATTTTGTGGTTTTGCGCTAAAATAATTAAAGAAAATAAAAAATAGTTTTCCCTGTCAATCTGCACTCCTAATGGAAAAGTGAAAATTAGAAATTTTTGAAAATGTGTTAAAAAGGAAAAACTAAAATTTCACATGGACATAAGTATTCAGACCCTTTGTTATGACACTTGATCATCTTTAAAATGTTTCCACACCTAGATTGGATTCCACCTGTGGTAAATTTAGTTGATTGGACATGATTTGGAAAGACACAGCCCTGTCTATATAAGGTATCACAGCTGACAATGTATATAAGAGCAAAAGCCAATCCACGAGGAGGAAAGAACTGCCTGTAGAGATCAGAGACAGGATTGTGTAGAGATGGAGACCTGGAGAAGGGTACAAAAAATTGCTGCTGCCCTGAAAGTCCCCAAGAGCACAGTGGCCTCCAAAATTCTTTAAACCCTTCCTGACATATGATGTACTTTTACTTCATAGTGGGAAGTGATTTCCCACAACGTGACTTAAGAGTACATTATGTCAATAGGGCAGGCACTGAAGCAGTGCGTGCCTGATCAGTGCAGGGGCCCAGCTGTGACTGACTGCCGGCCCATGCTGTATCCGCCAGCATCGCTGTAAACAGCGATGGCGGCAGATTAAACCCTTGTGTGCTGCAGTCATACAGGGGGTCTGCAGTCTCATTGAGATCCCCATCAGGTTCCTGTGCTGCGGTGACAGGGACCCGATGGCTGAGAAGGCCTTGCATGGGCAAAAGGTCTTGCCTTCTACGAAAGCCTGGGAGATCCAAACCCTTAGGCTGGGTCTCCTAGGCAACTGTCAGTGTAACAGGATGCATTGTAATGCATTGTAGAGGGGATCAGATCCCCAAAAGTTGAAGTCCCACAGTGGGACAAAAATAAAAAGTAAAAAAAGTTTTTTCTTAATAAACAATAAATAAAGTTTCAAGTTAAAAAAAAAATATAAAACAGACATATTAGGTATCACTGCATCCACAGCGACTGGCTCTATAAAAATATCACATAATCCACCACATCAGGTGAACGCCATAAAAAAAAAAGTAAAACTGTGCCAAAAAAGCTATTTTTTGGTTACTTTACCTCACAAAAGCATAATATAGAGCGATCAAAAAGTCATATGTTCTCCAAAATAGTACCACTCAAACCATCACCTCATCCCACAAAAAAAAAGTTAATTTCAGAGAATGGACACACAAAAACGTGATTTTTTTCAAGAATGCTTTTATTGTGTAAAACTGAAATGAATTTAAAAAAAGTAGACATAGTAGGCCTCGTTCACATTTCCATGTAAGTGTCACGTCCGTTAAAAAAGCGTACATGTTTGATCTGTGAAGCTGTCCGTGAAGGATCCGTGTGTCTGTTCTTACCATCCATTTCAAAAGAATCTCCTATTAGTCCAAAGTGAAAAACGGGCGCAACACAGACACAACACGGATGTGTGTCAGTGATTTTCATAGACCCATAGACTTCAATGGGCGTGCTTGGTCTGCATCACGAATCAAAGTAGTGCATGTCCCCGTAATTTTTTTTTACTGATCCACGGTCAGTAAAAAAAATACTGAAATGTGAACAGATGCATTTAAATCAATGGGTACATGTGCTGTCCGCAGAAAATGCGGACAGCACACGTCAGTGAAAAACGGAAATGTGAACGAGGCCTTAGGTATAGCTGCATCTGTAACGACCTGCTCTATAAAACTATCACATGATCTACCCCCTAAGGTGAATGCCGTAAATAAAAACTCTGCCAAAACAACCAATTTTTGGGTCACCTTGCCTCATAAAGTGTAATATTGAATGACCAAAAAAAATCACATGTACTCAAAAATTGTACCAATAAAAAGTCAACTCTTCCCGCAAGAAACAACCCCCTACTCAAGACGATCGGCAGAAAAAATAAAATATGAGTTTCAGAAAATGGAGACATAAAACATGTTTTGTCAAAAATGCTTTATTATGTAAAACTGAAAGAAAAAAAGTAGAAATATTTGATATTGTCACATCAGTAACAACTTACCCTATAGAAATAGCACATGATCTGTCATGTCAGTTGAAAATTGTAAAAAACAAAAAATATAAACTGCCAGAACAGCGATTTTTTTGGTTACCTTGCCTCACAAAATGCATAATATAGAGCGATGAAAAACCATATGAACCCCAAAATGGGGTCACTTCTTCAGAGTTTCTACTGTAGCAGTGCATCAGGAGGTCTTCAAGTGGTGACATGGTGTCTAAAAACCAGTCCAGCAAAATGTGCCCTACAAAAACCCTATGGTGCTCCTTTCCTTCTGCGCCCTGCAGTGTGCCCATACAGAAGTTTACAGAATCTCAGGATAAAAGATATGAGGGTATAGATATTGAGCTTTGTTTGGCTGTTAATCCTTGCTTTGTTACAGGAAAAAAGGGAAAAAATTTATTAAAATGGAAAATCTCCATTTCTTTCCATTTTCTTTAAATTCTTGTGAAGCACCTAAAGGGTTTACAAAGTTAGTAAAAATCAGTTTTGAATAACCCGAGGGGTGTAGTTTCTAAAATGGTTGGGCCATTTATTGGTGGTTTCTAATATGTAAGCCCATATTGTGACTTAAAAAATGAACTGATCCTTAAAAAGTTTTTTTTTTTTTTTTAATTCTAAGTCTTCTAACGTTCCAAAAAAATTACATTTACAAAATGATGCAAACATAAAGAAGACATATGGGAAATGTAAAGTATTAATTATTTTATGAGATATTTAACATTTTTGCATTTTGGATTTTCGAATAAAGGTGAAATACACAGCCTGTCCAAAAAAAAAGTTGCCACCAAAAATATTTTGTTGGACCGCCTTTAGTTTTGATTACGGCATGCATTCGCTGTGGCATTGTTTTGATAAACTTCTGCAATGTCTCAAGATTTATTTCCATCCAGTGTTGTATACATTTTTCACTAAGATATTGCATTGATGATGGTAGAGTATGACTGCTGCGCAAAGCCTTGTCCAGCACATCCCAAAGATTCTCAATGGGGTTAAGGTCTGGACACTGTGGTGGCCAATCCATGTGTGAAAATGATGTCTCATGCTCCCTGAACCACTCTTTCACAATTTGAGCCCAATGAATCCTGGCATTGTCATCTTGGAATATGCCCGTGCCATCAGGAAATAAAAAATCCATTGATGGAATAACCTGGTCATTCAGTATGTTCAGGTAGTCAGCTGACTTCATTCTTGGAGCACATACTGTTGCTGAACTTAGACCTGACCAACTGCAGCAACCCCAGATCATAACACTGCACCAACAGGCTTGTACAGTAGACACTAGGCATGATGGGTGCATCACTTTATCTGACTCTCTTCTTACCCTGATGCGCCCATCACTCTGGAACAGGGTAAATCTGGACTCATCAGACCACATGCCCTTCTTCCATTGCTACAGAGTCCAATCTTTATGCTCCCTAGCAAATTGAAGCCTTTTTTTCTTGTTTGCCTCACTGATTAGTGGTTTTCTTACGGCTACACAGCTGTTCAGTCCCAATCCCTTGAGTTCCCTTCGCATTGTGCGTGTGGAAATGTTCTTACTTTCACTATTAAACATAGCCCTGAGTTCTGTTGTTTTTCTTCTATTTGATTTCACCAAACGTTCAAGTGATCGCCGATCACGATCAGTCAGGATTTTTTTTCCCCGCCACATTTCTTCCTCGAATATGATGGGTCCCCACTATCCTTCCAGTTTTTAACTCCTTAAGGACACAGCCTTAATTCACCTTAAGGACCAGGCCATTTTTTGCAAATCTGACCAGTGTCACCTGAGTGGTGATAACTTTAAAACGCTTTTACTTATCCAGGCCATTCTGAAATTGTTTTTTCGTCACATATTGTACTTCATGACACTGGTAAAATGAATTCAAAAAAATTATTTTTTTATTTATAAAAAAAGACAAACATTTTTTACATTTTTTTTAAAATTGCAAATTTCCAAGTTTCAATTTCTCTACTTCTATAATACATAGTAATACCTCCAAAAATAGTTATTACTTTACATTCCCCATATGTCTACTTCATGTCTGGATCATTTTGGGAATGATATTTTTTTTGGGGGATGTTACAAGGCTTAGAAGTTTAGAAGCAAATCTTGAAATTTTTCTGAAATTTTCAAAAACCCAATTTTTAGGGAGCAGTTCAGGTCTGAAGTCAGTTTGCGAGGCTTATATAATAGAAACCACCCAAAAATGACCCCATTCTAGAAACTACACCCCTCAAGGTATTCATAACTGATTTTACAAACTTTGTTAACCCTTTAGGTGTTCCACAAGAATTAATGAAAAATAGAGATACAATTTCAAAATTGCACTTCTTTGGCAGATTTTCCAAACACCCCATATGTGGTCGTAAACCGCTGTACGAGCACACGGCAGGGCGCAGAAGGAAAGGAATGCCATACGGTTTTTGGAAGGCAGGTTTTGCTGGACTGGTTTTTTGACACCATGTCCCATTTGAAGCCCCCTGATGCACCCCTAGAGTAGAAACTCCATAAAAGTGACCCCATCGAAGAAACTACACCCCTCAAGGTATTTAAAACTGATTTTACAAACGTCGTTAACCCTTTAGGTGTTCCACAAGAATTAATGGAAAATAGAGATACAATTTCAAAATTGCACTTTTTTGGCAGATTTTCCAAACACCCCATATGTGGTCGTAAACCACTGTACGAGCACACGGCAGGGCGCAGAAGGAAAGGAATGCCATACGGTTTTTGGAAGGCAGGTTTTGCTGGACTGTTTTTTTTACACCATGTCCCATTTGAAGCCCCCTGATGCACCCCTAGAGTAGAAACTCCATAAAAGTGACCCCATCTAAGAAACTACACCCCTCAAGGTATTCAAAACTGATTTTACAAACGTCGTTAACCCTTTAGGTGTTCCACAAGAATTAATGGAAAATAGAGATACAATTTCAAAATTTCACTTTTTTGGCAGATTTTTCAATTTTTTTTTTTTTTACTTTTACAAAGCAAGGGTTAACAGCCAAACAAAACTCAATATTTATGGCCCTGATTCTGTAGTTTACAGAAACACCCCATATGTGGTCGTAAACTACTGTACGGGCACATGGCAGGGCGCAGAAGGAAAGGAATGCCATACTGTTTTTGGAAGGCAGATTTTGCTGGACTGGTTTTTTGGACACCATGTCCCATTTGAAGCCCCCCTGATGCACCCCTAGAGTAGAAACTCCATATAATTGACCCCATCTAAGAAACTACACCCCTCAAGGTATTCAAAACTGATTTTACAAACATCATTAACCCTTTAGGTGTTCCACAAGAGTTATTGGCAAATGGAGATGAAATTTCAGAATTTCAATTTTTTGCCAAATTTTCAATTTTAATCCATTTTTTCCAGTAACAAAGCAAGGCTTAACAGCCAAACAAAACTCAATATTTATGGCCCTGATTCTGTAGTTTACAGAAACACCCCATATGTGGTTGTGAACTGCTGTATGGGCACACGGCAGGGCGCAGAAGGAAAGGAATGCCATACGGTTTTTGGAAGGCAGATTTTGCTGGACTTTTTTTTTTTACACCATGTCCCATTTGAAGCCCCCCTGATGCACCCCTAGAGTAGAAACTCCAAAAAAGTGACCCCATTTTAGAAACTACGGGATAGGGTGGAAGTTTTGTTGGTACTAGTTTAGGGTACATATGATTTTTGGTTGCTCTATATTACACTTTTTGTGAGGCAAGATAAGGCTACTTTCACACTAGCGTTCGGAGCGGATCCGTCTGATGTTTCATCAGACGGATCCGCTCCGATAATGCAGACGTTCGCATCCGTTCAGAACGGATCCGTCTGCATTAAAACTTAGAAAATTTTCTAAGTATGAAAGTAGCCTGAGCGGATCCGTTCAGACTTTGCATTGTAAGTCAATGGGGAACGGATCCGCTTGAAGATTGAGCCATTTGGTGTCTTCTTCAAGCGGATCCGTCCCCATTGACTTACATTGTAAGTCTGGACGGATCCGCTCGCCTCCGCACGGCCAGGCGGACACCCGAACGCTGCAAGCAGCGTTCAGGTGTCCGCTCACTGAGCGGAGCGGAGGCTGAGCGCTGGCAGGCGGATGCATTCTCAATGGATCCGCCTCCATTGAGAATGCATTGCGGCCGGGCGGCTGCGTTCAGGACCGCTCGTGAGCCCCTTCAAACGGAGCTCACGAGCGGACACCTGAACGCTAGTGTGAAAGTAGCCTTACAAGAAATAGCTGACAGGTTAGATCATGTGATATTTTTATAGAGCCGGTCGATATGGACGTGGCGATACCTAATATGTATACTTTTTATTTATTTATGTAAGTTTTACACAATGATTTCATTCTTGAAGCAAAAAATAATCATGTTTTAGTGTTTCCATAGTCTGAGAGCCATAATTTTTTCAGTTTTTGGGCGATTACCTTGGGTAGGGTAGGATTTTTGCGGGATGAGATGACGGTTTTATTGGCACTATTCTGGGGTGCGTGTGACTTTTTGATCGCTTGCTATTCCACTTTTTGTGATGTAAGGTGACAAAAAAATGGTTTATTTAGCACAGTTTTTATTTTTTATTTTTTACGGTGTTCATCTGAGGGGTTAGGTCATGTGATATTTTTATAGAGCCGGTCGATATGGACGCAGCGATACCTAATATGTATACTTTTTTTTTATTTATGTAAGTTTTACACAATAACAGCTTTTTTAAAACAAAAAAATGATGTTTTAGTGTCTACATATTCTGAGCCATAGTTTTTTTTATTTTTTGGGCGATTGTCTCAGGTAGGGGCTCCTTTTTTGCGGGATGAGGTGACAGTTATATTGGTACTATTTTGGTGGGGCAAACGCCTTTTTGATCGCTTGCTGTTGTACTTTTTGTGATGTAAGGTGACAAAAAAATGGTTTATTTAGCACAGTTTTTATTTTTTACAGTGTTCATCTGAGGGGTTAGGTCATGTGATATGTTTATAGAGCCGGTCGATACCTAATATGTATACTTTTTTTTTTCTCCCTATTTTTTGAATCAATTGTTTTTATTAAGATTTTCAAGAAAATAGGAGAAAATAATGTGGCATAATATGTAAAAAGATACAATAAGGTGGACGCAGCCACTCAATAAGAACATACATTTTCGATGTAAGCCGCCACATGTAGGGCGGAACTGATATCCACCAGAAATAAACTTGCCAGGTGAGTCTAATGCATTAAATGGTAAATGAACAATAAATAAAGAAAAAGTTACAGAGGGATAAACACAACAGGGAAAGAAAGGATATTATTACAATATCAGGCGGTTTTGCCCGATTGTGTGGTTTAGGAGGCGTAAGTCCACAAGAGAGGCTGAGGGAAGGCACAACCGGTTTAGGTATTCACTCAGGTATACTGCACCTAGATAATAATGGGAAAATATATAAAATCCCTCAAAGTTAGTGCAATTATTCACAACCGTTCCCTTAACTCATCTAAAATAAGTAGCAAGACATTTTATGGGATATTTATAACTCCCATCAATTTTGATCCTATTAGAGGAATCAAGTGTCCCTTATACTAGAGGAAGTAAGGGGGTCATTTCGCCGATGATTTCCGCGTCTTCCTACAGAGAACCGAATGTCCCATAATTGGAGGAGATTTTGCCCTTCTTCAACTGATTTCACCACATGAGTTTTGCCATCCTTCCGTATAAGGAGTTTCTGTGGGTATCCCCATTTGTATTGAATGTCATTATCTCTGAGGGCGAGAGTAACAGGTTGCAGCTCTCTTCTTTGCCTTAGCGTCGCCATAGATAAATCAGCAAACAGCCTGACTGATTGAAAAGGAGCAGGTAACTGATCGCAGTTTCTGGCCGCTAACATCAAGGCCTCTTTTGTGTGGAAAAAATGGATGCAGGCTAAGGTGTCTCTTGGGACGTCCGCGCTTAGATGAGCTGGCTTAGGAATCCTGTGAGCTCTGTCTATGATCATATCAGGAACAGGTATTTTCGGCAAAAGCGATTTAAATAGACTTTTGAGATATGTTTGTAGGTCTCTGGGAGCCACATCCTCTGGTATACCCCGGAATTTCACATTGTTCCTCCTGGAACGATCTTCCATATCTGCGATTTTGTACTTTAGAGATTCAAGTTCATCTGCCAAATCATTGTGTGCATCTATAATATTATTTTGTGAGGCCGCAAATTCAGCCATTTTACTTTCCAAATGAGCTACCTTGCTTTCATTTTCCTTAACTTTGGCAGCTAAGGAGTTAATCATCTCTGCTATGTCTGCACGTAGTGACTGGTGCAGTACAAGGAGCATATTTTTTATGGAATCTTCACAGAGTGGCTTATCAGAGGTTTGATATGTAAGTATAGGGGCTACATGGGAAGTCTCTGCTGGTATCACCCATGTTGCAGTACTGACCTCTTGATGTGTGGAGGATTCCAGTCTCGGTCTCTGCTTTTGAGGACTAGCCGAGGGTGAGTAGCTTAAGCTTGCTGCGGCGCCATTTTCTGGACCTGTGGTCTCCAAGGCCTGGAACTCGCCTGGAGTCGGAGGGAGCGAAGGGAACTCTGCCTCGTTCAGAGAAAAGACCTCGGGCTCCGGAGGAGGTGAGTGTGAAGGTGAGCTGTGTTTCGGCGAGACGCTGCTGCAGGGCGACGGCGGGTAAGTGCCGCTGTGTGATCCGGCGCCATCTTTAGCCGGGCCTCTCTCAAAGAAGCCGTCTAGATTCCCGCTTTGCATTTTAGGCAGTTGTCTTTTGGACCTCCCCATGTTATCGGGTATGATGTCCAGCTTCTGCCCAGGGTAGTCGGGTAACGGAGAGGGTGGTGTAAGCTCTGGGAAGCTCAATTGTGGTCGCTCTGGTGCAGGAGCTCTAAGATCAGGCGGCCATTCCTCTCAGTGGCCAAGCCACGCCCCTTCTCCCTATTTTTTACCAAATTTTTTTAACTTTATTTGGGGAAAATGACGTTTTTGTTTATTTTTACTTGAAATTTTTTGGGGGGAAAACTTTATTTTTTCAACTTTTTTTTCACTTTATTTTTTCAACTTTTTTTTAAATTTATTTTTTGTCCCACTTTGGGACTTGAACTTTTGGGGGTCTAATCCTTTACAATGCATTCCAATACTTCTGTATTGGAATGCATTGGCTGTATGAGTAATACTGTGTGTATTACTCATACAGCTTCCGGCCTGTGAGATCCAGGGGGCTGGATCTCACAGGCACGTCACAGGAAGGCAGCGCGATGCCTTCCTTAGACATCGCGCTGCCTTCCATGCCATTGGATCTCCCCTACAGCCGCATGGGGACCCGATGGCACCGCCCGCTGCCGCAATAGGTAAAAGCCGCAAACCGCAGGTCTGAATTGACGATCACGGGACCCCCCCCCAGGCATTTAGCCGAGGTGCCTGCTCAATGATTTGAGCAGGCACCGGGTTCTGATCACCGCCCGCCGCGCGGCGGTGATCAGAAATACACAGGGCATACAGGTACGCCCTGTGTCCTTAAGTACCAGGACAAAAGGGCGTACCTGTACGCCCTGTGTCCTGAAGAGGTTAATAATGCATTAGACAGTTCTTAACCCAATTTTAGTAGTTTCTGCAATTTCCTTAGAGGTTTTCTCTGCTTGATGCATGCCAATGATTTGACCCTTCTCAAACAGACTAACATCTTTTCCACGACTTCGAGATGTGTCTTTCGACATGGTTGTTTAAGAAATGAGAAGCAACTCATTGCACCAGTTGGGGTTAAATAACTTATTGCCAGCTGAAAGATAATCGCCCATGTAGTAATTATCCAATAGGAGGCTCATAACTATTTGCTTAGTTAAATCCAGGTGGCGACTTTTTTGTTTTGGAGAGGCAGTGTATATCAACTCATATTTACCACTGTCATGAAGTACAATGTTTCGCGAGAAAACAATCTCAGAATGGCTTGGATAAGTAAAAACGCTCCAAAGTTATTACCACAAGTGACACATGTTAGATTTGCAATAAATGGACTGGGCAGGAGGGTGAAAAATGTCTCTGTCTTGAAGGGGTTAATGGAAAAAGTTTGTAACAACCAGGACTCCCCCTAGAGCTGGCCGCTCCTCCAAACTAAGTAATTCAGGGGAGATGACCAAGATCGTAATGGTTACTCCTGACTGAGCTCCAAAGATCCTGTGTGCAGATGGGAGAAATTTCCAGAAGATCAACCATCACTGCAGCACTCCACCAATCTGGACTTTATGTTAGATAAAATGTAGAATAAAATTCAGGTCAGCAGTTGGGTTGAGCGAAACCGAACTGTAAAGTTCAGGTTCGTACCGAACTTTAGGATTTTTGGACCCCGGACCCGAACCCGAACATTTCAGTAAAAGTTCGGGTTCGGTGTTCGGCGAGTTAATGGTGCTTTTTGAAAGGCTGCAGAGCAGCCAATCAACAAGCGTTTAACTCTGTGCCCTTAGAAGCCATCACAGCCATGCCTACTAATGGCATGGCTGTGATTGGTCAGTGCAGCATGTGACCCAGCCTCTATATAAGCTGGAGTCATGTAGCGCTGCACGTCACTCTGCTGTGCTTAGTGTAGGAATAGGATGCTGCTGCTGTGAGGGAGAGAATAGGAAAAAAACTTTAATCAGAACTGCAATTGAAAGCGCATTAGTAAGACCAAATGGCATGACCAGATTTTCATAATGCCCTTCCGGAGTATTAAAAGCCGTCTTCCACTCATCCTCCTCTTTGATGCGAACCAGGTTATAGGCTCCTCTGAGATCCATTTTGGAGAACCATTTAGCACCAGCAACCTGATTAAAGAGGTCGGGAATGAGAGGAAGAGGATAGGGATCTCGGATAGTTATCCGGTTTAATTCCCGGAAATCCAGGCAAGGACGTAGGCCCCCATCTTTCTTTTTAACGAAAAAGAACCCTGCAGCCACAGGTGAAGAAGAGGGTCTGATGTGTCCCTTAGCCAAACTCTCCGAAATATAATCTTTCATAGCCTTCCTCTCCGGGCCGGAAAGATTGTATAACTGGGTTTTAGGTAGTTTTGCCCCAGGTAATAGATTAATCGGGCAATCATATGGACGATGAGGTGGTAACCCCTGACAACCCTTCTCAGAGAACACATCCATAAAATCTGACAGAAAGGCAGGTAAAGATGTTACAGAGAGTGTAGAGCACCTACTACTCAAGCAGTTGTCCTTACAATGTTCACTCCACTCCACAATCTCCCCGGCCTGCCAATCCACCACTGGATTGTGAGTCACCAGCCAGGGAAGCCCCAATACCATAGGAGCCGGAAGACCGTCCAGGACATAACAAGAGATATGCTCTTTCTGGAGGTCCCCTACCTGCAGATGGATATTATGGATGATCTGAGTTAACTCTCTCTGAGTAAGAGGGGAGGAGTCGATGGCAAACACAGGAATAGTTCTGCATACCGGTTCCGGAGTAAAACCCAGAGCCTGAGCAAACCGTGAATCCACCAAGTTGACCGCCGCCCCACTGTCCAAAAAGACTGAACAGATCTCAGTTTTATTGCCCGCCTCAACGGTAGCGGACAACAAAAACTGAGACATGCGTATGGAGGAAATGAATACGCCCAGACTGTTCTCCTCTGCACAATCTGGGGACTCTAGTTTTCCGGCGGCTCCTTTGTTTGTGGTCTCTTGGGTTCTGAGGGACAAACCTTTACAAAATGACCCCTCCCCCCACAACGAAAACAAACCTCTGACCTACGGCGGAACTTAGAAGGATTCACCCGTCTAGTGGCGCCCCCTATTTGCATTGGTTCGACTGGACCATAACCTGCCCTATAGAGGCCTCCGTAAAATTTAATAGTCTCTCCCTGAGTCGTCTGTCGATTCTTATGGACAGAGACATAGCAGCCTCAAGAGACCCAGGGACCTCGTATACCGCCAGCACGTCTTTTAATTTTTCAGACAACCCCTGGCAGAACTGACTCCTAAGGGCCGAGTCGTTCCATAACGTATCAGTAGCCCACCTACGGAATTCGGAACAATATAGTTCAGCAGACCGGTTCTCTTGCCGAAGTCTACGTAGCTTAGACTCAGCCAGTGAGACCCTGTCCGGGTCATCATATACGAGACCCAGGGCTTCAAAAAACTCCTCCACTGATCGTAAGCCCGGAGAGTCTGATGGTAGTGAGAAAGCCCAAGCCTGCGGATCTCCTTGCAGGAGAGAAATTACAATGCCCACCCGTTGTTCCTCACCGCCGGAGGATCTAGGGCGTAACCTGAAGAACAATTTGCAAGCTTCTCTTTAGGTTATAAATTGGTCTCTCCCTCCAGAGAACCTATCAGGTAAAGCCACTTTTGGCTCAGGAGTACCTTGGTTTCCCGTAGCAACGGTGGAACCCAAGGATTGCTGCTGCAGCACTGTTGCTTTTAATCCTGCCACTTCAAGGGATAACCCCTGTAATTGTTTCGCCAAAACCGAAACCAGATCCATAGTGGAACAGACAAAATACAAAGCAAAACAGCAAGCAAAAAAGAAAAAAAAAAAAAGAAATGTCACTTTTTTTTTTTTTCTTTTTTAAAAGGCCAGATATACTGTCACGACCGCTATCCCAGCAGCAGTCGTGTCGCACCAGACGGAGGGGAAGGGGGACCCTTATCTACGGATGGGAAATAGAATGGCCACCCCTGACTAACCCTAAGCTAGCACCTGTCTGCCCTGATACCCTAGACGGGGTGTGAACCCGTGCGGCGAGCAGGATGCTTAAACCCTCAGTCGCCCTAACAAGACTGGACTGGGGAAAGGCCGATGGGAAGCGCTAGTCACCATCACTCACGTCTAGGAAAACAACAGGGGAAGACAGCAATAAACAAACAACAGCAGAGATAGACTTATCCAGTCACGAGCAGAGAAGGCGATCCCAAACACGACAGTCCACGCAGGACAAGAGCTCCACAGCAACACCATCAAACGATCTCCTTCCAAGGTCAGAGTAGCACTGGAAGTAAGGACTATATCTGGCAATGACTGCAAGTGAAAGTGAAACTAATATAGTAGCTGGGAGTGGCAGACAGGACTCACCTGAGAAGGATGCCTACAAACTCCCAGTCAGGACAAAAAGGTTCACAAGGCAAAACCCAGATGACATACCCTGAACCACGGAGCAAACTCACAAGCTATCGCGAGTAGCAAGTCGCTGCGACCTTCTCCTCCAAGACCTGTCTGGATCAGTCACAGTTGTGACAAAAATACACAATTTTACAGCCCTTGCTGCATCTGTACATGTGAAATTCAAGCATTATATACTGCTGTCATATTCTGTTATTCAAAAAACACCCATTTTGGGCAAAATAATAAATTTGCGGCCTTGTCTGCATCTGTACGTGTCAAATTCAAGTGTTATATACTTTGGCCAAAGTACTTAATATTGCAGCCTTTGCTGCATCCGTTATTGTTAAAACAAGCTTTAAATACCTCAATAATTTTCTGGGTTTTAAAAAACACCCATTTAGGGCAAAATACTTAATTTGAGGCCTTGTCTGCATCTGTCCGTGTGAGATACACGCTTTAGATACTGCTGTGCTATTCTGGTATTAAAAAAAACACCCATTTTTATGGCAAAAATCTTAATTTTGAAACCTTGTCTGCATCTGTACGTGTGAGATACACCCTTTAGATACTGTAGTTCTATTCTGCTATTAAAAAAACACCCATTTAGGGCATAAACCTTAATTTTGCAGCCTTTGCTGCATATGTCATTGTGAGATACACCCTTTACATACTGCTGTGCTATTCTGGTATTAAATAAACACCCATTTTGGGCAAAAATCTTAATTTTCCAGCCTTTGCTGCATCTGTCATTGTGAGATACACACGTTAGATACTGTTGTTCTATACTGTTATAAAAAAAAAAATACCCATTTTGGGCAAAAATCTTAATTTGCGGCCTTGTCTGCCTCTGTATGTGTGGGATACACGCTTTAGATACTGCTGTGCTATTCTGGTATTAAAAAAACACCTACAGTTGCAAGAAAAAGTATGTGAACCCTTTGGAATGATATGGATTTCCGCACAAATTGGTCATAAAATGTGATCTGATCTTCATCTAAGTCACAACAATAGACAATCACAGTCTGCTTAAACTAATAACACACAAAGAATTAAATGTTACCATGTTTTTATTGAACACACCATGTAAACATTCACAGTGGAGGTGGAAAAAGTATGTGAACCCTTGGATTTAATAACTGGTTAAACCTCCTTTGGCAGCAATAACATCAACCAAACGTTTCCTGTAGTTGCAGATCAGACGTGCACAACGGTCAGGCGTAATTCTTGACCATTCCTCTTTACAGAACTGTTTCAGTTCAGCAATATTCTTGGGATGTCTGGTGTGAATCGCTTTCTTGAGGTTATGCTACAGCATCTCAATCAAGTTGAGGTCAGGACTCTGACTGGGCCACTCCAGAAGGCATATTTTCTTCTGTTTAAGCCATTCTGTTGTTGATTTGCTTCTATGCTTTGGGTCTTTGTCCTGTTGCAACACCCATTTTCTGTTGAGCTTCAGTTGGTGGACAGATGGCCTTAAGTTCTCCTGCAAAATGTCTTGATAAACTTGGGAATTCATTTTTCCTTCGATGATAGCAATCCATCCAGGCCCTGACGCAGCAAAGCAGCCCCAAAACATGATGCCCCCACCACCATACTTCACAGTTGGGATCAGGTTTTGATGTTGGTGTGCTGTGCCTCTTTTTCTCCACACATAGTGTTGTGTGTTTCTTCCAAACAACTCAACTTTGGTTTCATCTGTCCACAGAATATTTTGCCAGTACTGCTGTGGAACATCCAGGTGCTCTTGTGCAAACTGTAAACGTGCAGCAATGTATTTTTTGGACAGCAGTGGCTTCCTCTGTGGTATCCTCCCATGAAATCCATTCTTGTTTAGTGTTTTACGTATCGTAGATTTTCTAACAGGGATGTTAGCATATGCCAGATACTTTTGTAAGTCTTTCGCTGACACTCTAGGATTCTTCTTCACCTCATTGAGCAGTCTGCGCTGTGCTCTTGCAGTCATCTTTACAGGACGGCCACTCCAAGGGAGAGTAGCAGCAGTGCTGAACTTTCTCCATTTATAGACAATTTGTCTTACCGTGGACTGATGAACAGCAAGGCTTTTGGAGATACTTTTATAACCCTTTCCAGCTTTATGCAAGTCAACAATTCTTAATCGTAGGTCTTCTGAGAGCTCTTTTGTGCGAGGCATCATTCACATCAGGCAATGCTTCTTGTGAAAAGCAAACCCAGAACTGGTGTGTGTTTTTTATAGGGCAGGGAAGCTGTAACCAACACCTCCAATCTCATCTCATTGATTGGACTCCAGTTGGCTGACACCTCACTCGAATTAGCTCTTGGAGATGTCAGTAGTCTAGGGGTTCACATAGTTTTTCCACCTGCACTGTGAATGTTTACATGATGTGTTCAATAAAAACAAGGTAACATTTAATTCTTTGTGTGTTATTAGTTTAGGCAGACTGTGATTGTCTATTGCTGTGACTTTGATCAAGATCAGATAACATTTTATGACCAATTTGTGCAGAAATCCATATCATTCCAAAGGGTTCACATACTTTTTCTTGCTGCATACTTCATACTTTGCTGCATATGTCATTGTGAAATACACCCTTTAGATACTGTTGTTCTATTCTGCAATAAATAAAACACCCATTTAGGGCAAAAATCTTAATTTTGCAGCCTTTGCTGCATCTGTCATTGTGAGATACACACGTTAGATACTGTTGTTCTATTCTGTTATTAAAAAAAACAAAAAACATTTTGGGCAAAAATCTTAATTTGCGGCCTTGTCTGCATCTGTACATGTGAGATACACGCTTTAGATACTGCTGTGCTATTCTGGTATTAAAAAAACACCCATTTAGGGCAAAAATCTTAATTTTGCAGCCTTTGCTGCATATGTCATTGTGAAATACATCCTTTAGATACTGTTCTATTCTGCAATAATAAAACAAAACTATTTAGGGCAAAAATCTTAATTTTGCAGCCTTTGCTGCATCTGTCATTGTGAGATACACCCTTTACATACTGCTGTGCTATTCTGGTATTAAATAAACACCCATTTTGGGCAAAAATCTTAATTTGCGGCCTTGTCTGCATCAGTACGTGTGAGATACTCGCTTTAGATACTGCTGTGCTATTCTGGTATTAATAAAACACCCATTTAGGGCAAAAATCTTAATTTTTCAGCCTTTGCTGCATATGTCTTTGTGAGATACACCCTTTAGATACTGCTGTGCTATTCTGTAATTGAAAAAAATATATATTTAGGGCAAAAATCTAAATTTGCAGTCTTTGCTGCATCTGTCATTGTGAGATACACCCTTTACATACTGCTGTGCTATTCTGGTATTAAAAAAACACCCATTTTGGGCAAGATCCTAAATTTGAGAAATATGAGGAGAGCGTCAAATGAGGGACGTGGCCCCTGTCGTGGTGCTGCTGGTGGAGCTTCTGTTGCAGGGAGAGGTCGTGGTCGATCTGTGCCAACTACACGCACAAGTGAAACACCTTCCTCAGGTGCGAGTAGGCGACAGAACCTTCAGCGGTATTTGGTCGGGCCTAATGCAGCTCTATGAATGGTGAGGCAAGAACAAGTACAGGCGATAGTAGATTGGGTTGCTGACAGTGCCCCCAGTTCCTTTACATTGTCTCCCACCCAGTCTCCTGGCGAAAGATCAGAGTTGGCACCTGTAGCGGATGTCCATCAGTCTTTCACCTCACCCCCTTGCAAATCAGCCAAGCAGTCTGAGCCACAAGTCATGCAGCAGTCTCTTCTGCTTTTTGCTGACTCTGTTAGCAGGGTTTCCCAGGGCCATCCACCTAGCCCTGCCCCAGAAGTGGAAGAGATTGAGTGCACCGATGCCCAACCACTTATGTTTCAAGATGAGTACATGGGAGGACCATAGCAGCACATCTCGGATGATGACGAAGCACAGGTGCCAACTGCTGGGGCTTTCGAAAGTGTGAAAACCGACAAGGAGGGCAGGGGTGAAGACTGGGTGGAAGATGATGTGGAGGACGATGAGGTCCTCGACCCCACATGGAATCAAGGTCATGCGAGTTACTTGTGTAATTCGGAGGAAGAGGCGGTGGTCGCGCAGAGCCACCAGCACAGCAGAAGAGGGAGCAGGGTGCAAAAGCGGAGCGGCCGTCCCCTAGACAGTACGCCTGCTACTGCCCACCACAGCAAGGGACCGAGCACACCAAAGCCAGCTCCAAGGAGTTCCCTGGCGTGGCAGTTCTTCAGACAATGTGCTGACGACAAGATACGAGTGGTTTGCACGCTGTGCAATCAAAGCTTGAAGCAAGGCATAAACGTTCTCAACCTAAGCACAACCTGCATGACCAGCCATTTAAGTGCAAAGCACGAGCTGCAGTGGAGTAGACACCTCAAAAACCAAGAAAGGACTCTGGCTCCTCCTGCTTCCTCTTCTGGTGCAGTCTCGGCCTCTTCATCCACCTCTGGAGTGACAGTGCCACCTGCCACCCCGCAAACAGAGGATCTGCCAGCAACACCACTATCTGGGTCACCAAGCATCTCCACAATGTCCCACGGAAGCGTTCAGCTCTCCATCTCCCAAACACTGGAGCTGTTCCACAGTACGTCGTCCCCAGCCGCCACTACTTTTCCAGGCGTGCCATCCCTTCCCTGCACAACCAAGTGGGGGGCAAAATCAGGTGTGCAGTGCGCAACGCCATCTGTGGTGCACCTCACTACGGATACGTGGACCAGTAAGCATGGTCAGGGACGTTATATCTCCATAACAGCACACTGGGTAAATGCAGTGGCGGCTGGGCCTGAGGCAGATAGCAGTTTGGCGCATGTCCTTCCACCATCGAGGATTGCAGGGCACTTCAGTTTGCCTCCTGTTGCTTCCTCCTCCTACTCCGCTTCCTCATCCTCTACCGACTCCTTATCCGGTCAGCGTAACACCTTCACCACCAACTTGAGCACAGCCAGGGGTAAACGACAGCAGGCAGTTTTAAAACGTATCTGTTTGGGGGACAAACCCCTCACCGCGCAGGAGCTGTGGATGGGCCTTGAGCAACAGACCGATGAGTGGTTGGTGCCAGTGAGCCTCAAGCCCGGCCTGGTGGTGTGCGATAATGGGCGAAATCTCGTAGCAGCTCTGGAGCTAGCCGATTTGACGCACATCCCTTGCCTGGCACATGTGCTGAATTTGGTGGTGCAGAGATTCCTTAAAAATTACCCCGATATGTCAGAGCTGCTGCATAAAGTGCGGGCCGTCTGTGCGCGCTTTCGGCGTTCTCACCCTGCTGCTGCACGCCTCTCAGCGCTGCAGCGTAACTTCGGCCTTTCAACTCACCGCCTCATATGCGACGTGCCCACAAGGTGGAATCCACCTTGCACATGCTGGCCAGACTGTGCGAGCAGCAGCAGGCGATAGTGGAGTTTCAGCTGCAGCACGCACTGGTGAGTCGCTCTGCGGAACAGCACCACTTCACCACCAATGACTGGGCCTCCATGCTTGAACTGTGTTCCTTGTTGCACTGTTTTGAGTACTCCACCAACATGGTCAGTGCCGATAACGCCATTCTCAGCGTTACTATGCCACTTCTATGCCTCCTTGAAAAAACGCTGGCGATGATGGAAGAGGGTGTGGCACAGGAGGAGGAAGAGGGATAATTTCATAGGGTTTCCAGCCAGTCATTAACAAGTGGCTCCGAGGGTGGGTTCCTGCACCCACAAACGCCAGGTACACAATTGTCCAGGCAGGGCACAGTTCTGGAGGAGGAGGAGGAGATGGAGGAGGAGGAACCATGTTCACAGCAGGGTGGCACCCAAACCAGCTCATGGCCATCACTGGTGCGTGGCTGGGGAGGACACAGACGATACACCTCCCACAGAGGACAGCTTTTCGTTGCCTCTGGGCAGCCTGGCACACATGAGCGATTACATGCTGCAGTGTCTCCGCAACGACCGCCGAGTTGCCCACATTCTAACTTGTGCTGATTACTGGGTGGCCACGCTGCTGGATCCCCGTTACAAGGACAACGTACTGTCCTTAATTCCCTCACTGGAGCGTGATCGTAAGATGCGCGAGTACAAGCGCACGCTGGTAGACGCGCTCTTGGTGGCATTCCCACCTGACAACAGGGGCACAGTTGAAGCACAAGACAAAGGTAGAGGAGTAGGAAGAGTTCGCCAATGCAGCTAGGGCACCGCCAGCACCTCAGAAGGCAGGGTTAGCATGGCCAAAATGTGGAAAAGCTTTGTCAGCACGCCACAACAACCAGAACCACCAGCTGATATGGAACGTCTTAGCAGGAGGCAGCATTTCAGCAACATGGTGGAGCAGTATGTGTGCACACGCCTACACGTACTGAGATACGGGTCTGCCCCTTTCAACTTCTGGGTCTCCAAATTGGGCACATGGCCTGAGCTTGCCCTTTATGCCTTGGAGGTGCTGGCCTGCCCTGCAGCCAGTGTATTATCTGAACGTGTGTTTAGCATGGCAGGGGGCGTTATCACAGACAAGCGCAGCTGCCTGTCCACAGCCAATGCGGACAAGCTTACGTTCACTGAAATTAACCAGGCATGGATCCCACAGGACTTGTCCGTACCTTGTGCAGAATAGACATGTATACCGGCCTTAACCAGCCATTGTTATACTACAGCGCAATTGCTCATTCTTGTATTTTGGATATTTCACACTCTTTTGAAGTGTACCCTAATAAAAAAAATATATATTAAAAACAAAAACCAGTGTTGGCTACCTCGTCCTCCTCCACCGTCGCTTCCACCTACATCGCTACGTCCACCGCCTCCTCAAACTCCTACTCCATATGGACCTCCACCTTATAAATCAAGTTGTTTTTTTTTGTACGTATTTTATTTTATGTCATTTCACTAATTTGTCTGTTACATTTTCGTGTGAAATTCACAAATTTTTGGGTGTGATATACCACTGCTCTACTTAGTAGACAGATAAAAAAAAATCACTAATTTGTCTGTTACATTTTAGTATGAAATTCACCAATTTTTAGGTGTGATATACCCCTGCTCTACCTAGTAGACAGGTAAAAAAAAATCACTAATTTGTCTGTTGCATATTCGGGTGAAATTCACAAATTTTTGGGTGTGATATACCACTGCTCTACCTAGTAGACAGGTAAAAAAACATTCTTATGTTACATTCTTGGGTGACATTTGACCATTTTTGCAGTGATTAAACCCCTACTCTGCATAGGTGATAGGGACCTAAATTTTAAAAAATCGTCTGTTACAAGGTGACATTTTACCAATTTTGCCGTATACAAAACCCCTGCTCTGCATAGGTGACAAGGAATTCAATTTCAAAAATTCTTCTTTAATTGATGCGCGCCCCCTCCTTTCAATCAATGCTTAATAACTTGTCCCACATTTGCACTTCAATAATTTGTCCCACTTTTCCACTTGATCATATTTTATTTCAAAAAATTTACCTCCCTTGGATGTGGTCTCTCTTTCTCACGCTCCCTCTCTGGCGTGGAACCCTGATTCGCCGATAACCGTCATCAAGATGGTAGGCTCAGAAAAGAACATCGAAAGTTGATAGAGAAGATATCCAAATGGATCGTGGACGTCACGGTGACGTGCGATCTGGCAGAAGTTATCTAGAGTCAACAAAGCGGCAGCAGGGCCTCTCCTGTCTAACGTTTCCAAATCCTAAATACCCCAGTGACATTCCCTATAATTTTTTAATTAATCATTCCAATAACAGGGCATCTTAAGAGTCCTGTATTGTTATTTATCGTCACTACCTCCCCAAGTCGGGAGTGGGTAATTGCCGCGCGCACCCTCCTTTCCTTCAATTTTTCTGCTTTAATAACTTTTCCCATATTTCCGCTCGATCACAATTAAATTTCATCCATTGATCTCCCTTGGATGTGGTCTCTCTTTCTCACGCTCCCTCTCCGGAGTGGAACCCTGATTCGCTGATAACCGTGATCAACATGGTAGGCTCAGAAAAGAACATTGAAAGTTGATAGAGAAGATATCCAAATGGATCGTGGACATCACGGTGACGTGCGACATGGTGGGGCAGTATGTGTGCACACACCTACACATACTGACTGATGGGTCTGCCCCCTTCAACTTCTGGGTCTCCAAATTGGGCACATGGCCTGAGCTTGCCCTTTATGCCTTGGAGGTGCTGGCCTGCCCTGCAGCCAGTGTATTATCTGAACGTGTGTTTAGCATGGCAGGGGGCGTTATCACAGACAAGCGCAGCTGCCTGTCCACAGCCAATGCGGACAAGCTTACGTTCACTGAAATTAACCAGGCATGGATCCCACAGGACTTGTCCGTACTTTGTGCAGAATAGACATGTATACCGGCCTTAACCAGCCATTGTTATACTACAGCGCAATTGCTCATTCTTGTATTTTGGATATTTCACACTTTGAAGTGTACCCTAATAAAAAAAATATATATTAAAAACAAAAACCAGTGTTGGCTACCTCGTCCTCCTCCACCGTCGCTTCCACCTACATCGCTACGTCCACCGCCTCCTCAAACTCCTACTCCATATGGACCTCCACCTTATAAATCAAGTTGTTTTTTTTTGTACGTATTTTATTTTATGTCATTTCACTAATTTGTCTGTTACATTTTCGTGTGAAATTCACAAATTTTTGGGTGTGATATACCACTGCTCTACTTAGTAGACAGATAAAAAAAAAATCACTAATTTGTCTGTTACATTTTAGTATGAAATTCACCAATTTTTAGGTGTGATATACCCCTGCTCTACCTAGTAGACAGGTAAAAAAAAATCACTAATTTGTCTGTTGCATATTCGGGTGAAATTCACAAATTTTTGGGTGTGATATACCACTGCTCTACCTAGTAGACAGGTAAAAAAACATTTGCCCTTTACACCTTGGAGGTGCTGGCCTGCCCTGCAGCTAGTGTATTGTCTGAATGTGTGTTTAGCACGACTGGAGGGGGTTATCACAGGTTATATTTCCCAATGTTTTGGGGTGTACCCTAATTTATTAACTGCCTGAATAAAGTACGTTTAAAAACATTTTATTAAATATCAAATAAAAGTTGGTTCTCTACCACATTCAAAAATCAGGCTGGTGGTGCGAGTTAGAGTCTGGAATCTCATATGAATATGTACCAGCTCTACAAAACTCCCCCCCCCCCCCCCCACAAATATCTCAGTGAAGAGTATAGGGGCTGAAGAAAGCCCACACATAAAGTGGCGTGATGGGAGTCCAGGCCACTATACTGGGTCTGTACTACTACACTACATGACTCCAATATAGATTGGAGTACAAAGTACAACCACTGGTGGTATGATTTAAATGGACCCCCACCCCCACTAAGTAAGCGGCTCACTATTGGTTTATTAAACTACTACTGAACATAACAAGGCACTCTGTGATGCACTTGAACCTGAACAGTGCCCTCTATGATTAGGTTGCTGTTGCTCCTGAGGAAATACCGCGCAATAGCGGCAGAGCGCCTTGTTATGTTCAGTAGTAGTTTAATAAACCAATAGTGAGCCGCTTACTTAGTGGGCGTGGGGGTCCATTTAAATCATACCACCAGTGGTTGTACTTTGTACTCCAATCTATATTGGAGTCACGTAGTGTAGTAGTACAGACCCAGTGTAGTGGCCTGGACTCCCATCACGCCACTTTATGTGTGCGCTTTCTTCAGCCCCTATACTCTTCACTGAGATATTTGTGGGGGTGTGAGTTTTGTAGAGCTGGTACATATTCATACGAGATTCCAGACTCTAACTCGCACCACCAGCCTGATTTTTGAATGTGGTGGAGAACCAACTTTTATTTGATATTTATTTAATAAAATGTTTTTAAACTTACTTTATTCAGGCAGTTAATAGTGTTATATACCTAGTACGCTAAATAGTTTTCCATTCAACTGTTAATTTGTACCCTAATTTAAAAAAATAAAAATACATTTAAAACCAAAAAGCAGTGTAGGCTACCTCGTCCTCCTCCACTGCCCCTTCCACCTACACCGCCACGCCACATCCACTGCCTCCTCAATCTCCTACTCCATATGGACCTCGTCCTCCCAGATCAAGATTATTCTATTTTTTTTACGTATTTTATGTTATTTAAAGTAATTTCCCTATCCACATTTGTTTGCAGAGCACTTGCCATGCTCTTAACCACATTTTGATGCCATTTGCAGCCCTCTAGCCCTTTCCATGACATTTTTACAGCCATTTTAGTACTCAAAAGCTTTCGGGGTTCGGGGTCAAGTTCGGGTCCCGAACTCAAACTTTTTTGTGAAGTTCGGCCGAACCCGTCGAACCCGAACATCCAGGTGTCCGCTCAACTCTAGTCAGCAGCGGTGCAACCAGGAAGGTCCAGGCGTGAAGGTAAGTTTATAGCTTTTATTTATTTATAGTTTCCACAGGTTACTCGTTTCTGGGGAAGGGACCATTCCGGCCCAGAAACGCGTAACCTGTGGTAACTATAAATAAATAAAAGCTATAAACTTACCTTCAAGCCTGGACCTTCCTGGTTGTGCCGCTGCTGATCCAAATTTTCTTCTACATTTTCTGCTTGGCACGCTGTGCCTTGAGGGAAGAAGTTTGGCTGCACCAGCTACCCTCTATCCTCCGAGCGTAACCCATCCAGGTTAGCCCTTTTCACAGGCAGATTAAACTATCTGTCAAAATGGTCCCACCGATGAGTGCTGCTCTCCTTCTGCTTTTCTTTCAGTTCTCCTCAATAAAAGACACATGAAAGCCCGTCTGGAGTTTGCAAGAAAGAACCTAAAGGATTCTCAGACTGTGAGAGAGAATATTTTCTGGTCTGATGAAACCAAGATTAAACTTTCTGGCCTCAATTCTAAGTGTCAAGTTTGGTGGAAACCAGGCAGTGCCCAATTCTATCCCTACAGATATCCCTACACCACCTAGAGATATTCTTAATGAAAACCTGATCCAGAGTGCCCTGGACATCAGACTGGGCTGAAAGTTCATCTTCCAACAACATTTTTATTTATACTAGGCAATAATTGTTCGGTTGTAGTCAGAACAATATTGGAAGTTTTTGGTGGCTCTTTACACAAGTCATCCCTATTGAAGATGTCTCTCTTTTTTTTAAAGAATTAATGGCCGCTAGCTATGATCAGGTCATCAGTTCACTTTTTGGTTCCACATGGCAGCTATGCTGATAGGGTCAGTCTACAGTTGAGCGGCAGCTGGAAATCTGTTGCATCAGACCTTCCCCCCTTTAGGCAGAAAAGATTTAGTTTGTTGTCTTTGCTAACATATGTTTTAACAATTAGATCCTCATCCAGCTGCATATTTTTCCTCCTTAAAGATACCTTGACACAGCAGGGAGGTATGGAGGAGAAAATTGTTTGTAATTTAATAGTCTATGCATGCGTGTACTGCAGATACCATTCTCCTTGTCTGCAGCTGATAATGGGAAAAAAGGGAAAATTACAAAAATTGCAGAGTTTGCTACAATGGTGTCTACATTTCCCCGCCCCATCCCAAAATCTCCATCTGGTTCTAATAAAGTATTATTTGATGCCTTGTAGGAAGCCAAATGGGGGGGGAGGAGGGATGAGAGACAGAGAGCTTCCTGTAACAATTCAGCAGGGGGTGAGACTGACTGAGGTTGTAGAGCTATACAGTATAGGAGACAAAAAAAAGTACACATCATGAGGTTTGTCATTTGGAAATTACAAGTATGTAGAATTCAATACATTGCGATGATGTGTGATTGTGTCCATGACACCTACGACCCAGTATACCCACAAAGAATAATGTATATTTTTATACTACGTCACATTGATTAATGCAAACAGTGGTTGGTTCACTGAATTGCACAAAGGTCACTGTTATTAGGAAAATGGGAACAATGTAATGTGTATAGGTGCACAGGGTCATGTGAAGGTCTGGAATAAGTGGGTGGAGAGCTCCGGAAAATGGGGTTAAGTGCTGGCAGAGCTGCAGTGTGTAGGTGGATTACACAACATGATTCAGGGCTGTGTTAAAGCCTGGTAGGCTTTTCTGAAGACATAATAAAAAGAGCACAAGATGCGGGACCAATGTCATGTTCAGTGCTATTTAATGCCTGCAAAAAAATCTAGAATAGGCCTCATGCACACGGCCGTTGTTTGGGTCCGCATCCGAGCCACAGTTTTTGCGGCTCGGATGCGGACCCATTCACTTCAATGGGGCCGCAAAAGATGTGGACAGCACTCCGTGTGCTGTCCGCATCCTTTGCACCGTTCCGTGGCCCCGCAAAAAAAATATAGCATGTCCTATTCTTGTCCGTTTTGCGGACAAGAATAGGCATGTCTACAATGGGACGCCCGTTCAGTTCCGCAAATTGCGGAAGGCACAGGGGCTGCTTCCGCGGTTTGCAGACCGCAAAAAACGGACCGGTCGTGTGCATGTAGCCTGATTGTAGTGTTGTCAGGTTAAAAAAGAGGCAAATATTTTGTAGTCAAATTAAATATGTTAGTATTTTTGTCAATGCAAAATAGTAAGTAAAGATTAAAGCGGTTATGTACTTGGAGTGGTGGAGTTTTGGGTTAGCAAACCTTCCTCCTGGGCAGACCTGCGAAGGAAGCATACTAACCTGCTTCCTGATGCTGGCTCCTGGCTCCTTCCCTCTCCAACCTCTGCTGCTTTGCTTGGGTCCCTGATGCTGCCCCACCCCCCCATGACCATTTGACATGACACAAGAGCTTGGTTACTGGTGCTTTTGTCCGCTTAATAGATTACAAGTCAATCGGATACATCAAGGTTGGTTGCATCATAGCTCAGACAACATGCTGTAAATGCTAAGCAGACCTATAGTGCATTCGAAAAGTCTTCAGATCCTTTCATCTAAAGACTTTTATCTTTTTCACATTTTGTTAAGTTGTGATCTTGTGCTAAAATTCAAAATAAATCAGGTTTCCCCCATCAATCTGCACTCAATACCCCATAATGCGAAATGTCTGCAAATTCATTAAATAGGAAAAACTAACATTTTGCATGGACATAATTATTCAGACCATTTGCTATGACACTTTCTCTTTATCATATTTGAGAGGTTCCTGCACCTTGATTGGAGTCCACCTGTAGTAAATTCAATTGAATGGACATGATTTGGAAAGATACAACCCTGTCTATATAAGGTCTCACAGCTGACAATGCATTTCAGAGCAAAGCCAAACCATGAGGACGAAAGAACTGCCTGGAGAGCTCAGAGATAGGATTGTGTGGAGACACAGATCTGGAGAAGGGTACAAAACATTTCTGCTGCACTGAAAGTTCCCAAGAGCACAGTAGCCCCCATAATTCTTAAATGGAAGAAGTTTGGAACAACCAGGACTCTTCCTAGAGCTGGTTGCCCAGGGTCAGACTGGGGTGAACACTGTACAGCTACATGCAAATACCATCTGCCCATATGGCGGCGGCAGCAGCAAGATGCTCAAGATGACTAAGGGGTCCCTGCAGTGCCTTAAAAAAGGCGGATGCCTGGGAAAGAGGATACTTCTTGGTGTGCATATGTACATATACATCATCTCAGCCAACCAATGCATCTATAATAATCAACTGTGTAGTTAAATAATCTATAGGCGGGATGAGATGCTGCTTATTCTTATGTAGTGCAGTCAGTCTACTGCTCCATGTGGCACTTGTGCATGGGTGGGAGACTGGGACAACCCTTGCTCAAGGCCTGCCAGGGGATTCACCTGTTTCCCTGTGGGCCAGGCCGAGCCTGTGGCTGCACCACCAAAGTAAGTAATTATGAGAGAAGGGCCTTGGTAAGACAGGTGAACAAAAACCCAATGGCTGAGCTCGAAAGAAAAAAGTCATATAAAAGTTTAAAGGGTAACTGTCATGTTTTCATAAAAAAAAATCAGTTTTAGCATATGTTACTGCTGCAGCAGCATTATGTATAAAGCAATCTTTAGTTTCTTCACATACTACTGTTTTCCTTGAGTTTTTCCCTTAGTTACGGCTGTTTAAACATTTACAATATGAGGACCTTCTCAAGCTGGCTCCTCTGTCAGTTCTCTGAGGCCAAAACTGCTTTCCCTCACTTCCCATACACACTTGCTGTAGCCAGCAGCTTCCTGCCAGCCAATCAGATTGGATTACTGAGAGACACACCTCCTCACTCTGAAGTCTAATGCAGGCATGCAGTGTGAAGGACCGCCCCTCCGTCTTCCTAGCCAGAGCCATAGCAACTGTCTTTTAAGAGAGCAGTGGAAAGGGACAGAGGATGTTATTTACATGGGATTGTATGTTGGAGGAGCCTGTGGGAGGGAGTGATGTTATTTACATGGGACTGTATGTAGGAGGTTACCTGGGACTGTATTTTGATGGCGGCTGTGGGAGGGAGTCATTTTATTTACATGGGACTGAATGTTACAGGGGTCTGAGGGAGGGAGTGATGTTATTTACATGGGATTGAATGTTCAGGGGGCGATGTTATTTACGTGGGACTGTATGTTGAAGGTGGCTGGTGGGGGGGAATTATGTTATTTACATGAGACTGAATGTTGGGGTGATGTTTACATGGGAATGCATGTTGGAGGTGTCTGGGGAGGGGGTGATATTATTTACTTGGGACTGTATGTTGAAGGTGGCTGGGGAGGAGGTGATGTTATTTACATGGGACTGTATTTTGGAGGGGGCTGTAGAGAGAGAGGGATGTTATTTACTTGAGACTGTATATTGAAGGGGGCTGGAGAGATGGTGTGATGTTATTTACATGGGACTGTATGGCGGAGGGAGGGAAATAGTGTTATTTACATGGGACTGTATGTTGGAGGGGAGTAATGTTATTTATATAGGACTGTATTTTAGAGGTAGCAGTAGAGATGGTGTGAAGTTATTTACATGGGACTGTATGGTGGAGGCGGTAATATAACAACAGGGGGCACTGCAAATCCAGGGGACATTATAGGCGTTCTTATTACTACTGGGGGCTCTATAGGAGGGACTTATAGATCTGCCTTATTTCTACCAAAAGTACTATGGGGGACCTTATTACTACTGAGGGGTCTGTAGAGAGCTTTATTACCACTGGGGGAACAATAGAGGGCCTTATTTGTACTGGGGGCTCTGTGAGGGAATACTGGAGGGCTCTTCTACTAATGGGGCAGTCTTGGGGAGCATTATCACGGTTGGGGACACTGTAGGGAGCAGTATTACTATGGGGGCACTAATTTTTCTTCAGGATAGTATCTAGGGGGTATTGGGGGGCACAGCGAGCAGCAGGATAACACTGCAAAGATGAGGCAGCCGAGAGAAGTTGTAGGGACCGAATGGAGAACATGGTTGCATGATATTTTTTTTTTTTTTTGCTGGGGGTAAGTTGTATTTTTTTATGGCACCATTTTGGGGTAAATCTAATATACCGTATTAGTAAATGTAAAGTCGAGATGGGTCTACTGCATTCTTAAGCGGTTAGAGCTCAAATCTCAAATAAGCTCACACAAAATGCAGAGAGACTTAAAGGGATTCTGTCACCAAGTTTTGGGCTATAGAGATACGGACATGCACAGCTAGATTGCCTCTAGCATGTCCGCAATATACCGGTCCTATAGGGCTGTGTGCTTTTATTTTCTTTAAAAAAGGATTTTAGAGATATGTAAATTAGTCTTGTATGTGTCCAAGGGGCTGTCCGAACCTTCCTGGTGCCCAGCACCGCCCGCCTATGAAGGAGCCCAGCACTGCCTATGTCCTCCGAATCTCCTCCTTTCATCAACGATAGATTGCCGTAATCTCGCGATGCGCGAGCTCGCGCATGCGCAGTTCTTTCCCTGAGGCTGATGCCAGCACAGGGAAGGAACACTATACCGGCACTGCGCAATGCGCGAGCTCGCGCATCGCGAGATTACGGCAATCTATCGTTGATGAAAGGAGGAGATTCGCACGACATAGGCGGTGCTGGGCTCCTTCATAGGCGGGCGTGGCTGGGCTCCAGGAAGGTTCGTACAGCCCCTTGGACACACATAAGCCAAATTTACATATCTCTAAAAATCCTTTTTTAAAGAAAATAAAAGCACACAGCCCTATAGGACCGGTATATTGCGGACATGCTAGCGGCGATCTAGCCGTGCATGTCCGCAGCTCTATAGCCCAAAACTTGGTGACAGAATCCCTTTAAAGGGAGTCCGTCGCCACAATTTGACATTATAGACTGCTTACATAGCGCTGTAGCATAACTGTATACATGAGTCAAATGGTACCTTTGTTGTGTTGTTCTGAACGTCAACAGAGGCAAAATCGCTGTTTTATTCATATATAAATGAGGGCTTGCAAGTGCCTAGGGGTGGTCTTCAGGCTGTAAGTGCCCAGGCCGGTCTGTCTTCTCACATAACTCCTCCCCAGCCGGTTGCTTGGCCCACCCTGTAAGCCCCTTGCGTCATCCAGTGTACTGGCCGAGATCCTGCCAGCGCATGCACTAGGCATTAAAAGGGTTGTATCACTTCAGCAAATGGCATTTATCATGTAGAGAAAGTTAATACAAGGCTCTTACTAATGTATTTTGATTGTTCATATTGCCTCCTTTCCTGGCTTGATTAATTTTTCCATCACATTATACACTGCTTGTTTCCAGAGGTTATGGCCACCGATGCAGTGCAGATACGAGGTGGCTAGAATGGGAGCTGCTGCGCATGCGTGCCTATGCATGCTCCAACAGTCCCAGCCATCAGAGAGGTTGGAGCTTTTTCCTATAGTGTGCAAGAACGGCCATCGCTGCTGGATTGCAGGATGGCCGTAACCCCTAGAAATGAGCAGCGCACAGGTATAATGTGATTGAAAAATGAATCCAGCCAGCGAAGGAAGAAATATGGACAATCACAATACATTAGTAAGTGCCTTGTATTATCTTCCTCTACATGATAAATACCACTTGCTGGAGTGACACAACCTCTTTGACCTCAAAGTCTGTGTCAGAAGTGAATTTTCTGCAAATTTAGTGCAGTGTCATAAAGGGATAAATCCACTGCAAAGCCCCTCGTTAGATAAGACGCATGTTTTTGCAAGGCCTCATCGTACTGTACTTTGCAGAATTTTTTTTGCAGATTTCATAACCTAAAATCTGCTGTTTGATTGAAACCTTACTGCTTGTGTATAAAAAATGTCAGGGTGTGCAGGGAACCAGATGGACCAGGAGAGTTATTGTAAGCCACGTTCACATCTCCGGTGAACGTTTCTGGCAGAGAATAGTCTGTTGGAGTTCACCGGATCCGGCATTGCCTGATTCTACAAATCACTGCCGTATACCTATTGACATAAATGCCAGGTTTCGGCTGGACATGCAACGGTTTTTGGTCTGACTGACAGGTGGCATTTGTGCCAGATCAGGTAGCTGAATCCTCTTGCTGCAGATGTGAATGTGGCCTTATCTGTCATCATGTTATAGCCTGCACATTTGTAAGACTATACACCATACTTCTAATATACGAAAACTGACATAATATTTTTACTTAAAGGGGTTGTCGGGGTTCAGAGCTGAACCCGGACATATCCCCATTTTCACCCCTCCGGCCCCCCTGACATGAGCATCGGAGAATTTCATGGATTGTGCAGGGCAAGGGCTCTTTTGTTTATATTATTACACTGCTAGGCTGAGGCTTCTACCTAGCAGTGTTCCTGGTGACTTCACCGGCTCTGATGGGCGGTCTTTAGCACTGCCCAATCCGTTTTACAGTCTAAGGCAGCACTAAAGCCCGCCCATTAGTGACGGTGACCTCACTGGGCTCACTGCTGGCGGAAACCTCCGCCTAGCTTCCCCCATTGAGAGCCCTATACGTCACTGGATCTCCATAAAAAGCCTTTGCCCAGCGCGATTCAGTGCAGGGCAAGGGAGAGCATTGGAGTATAAAATGCTCCGATGCTCATGCCAGAGAGGCCAGAGGGTGAAAATGGGGATATGTGCTCTGAACCCAGACAACCCCTTTAAATACCATCCCCCATGAGTTTAATGGGCTGAGGAGGGCGGCTATAATATAAAGCATTTATGTCGTCTGCATTTCATAAACGGACAATTCTCCCGTGGTTAGACTTTTCAACTCTTGGTGTCATATATTCATGGTTTAAGTTAACATTCTTTATCACGTGTTTGTGGATGATATATGCATGTTAACGTTACACATATGCCTAACATACTTGTGACACTGGAGACAACCTTTCCCCCTTCCTTTTACAACTAACATATGGCTTAAGTAGTATAGCATTTTCTTTTCCAGCTGACAAGCAATGGGAAAGGGGTTCCTATTGCCATCGTCATCTTCCTGTAAAGACGGTCTGTTGGAGCAGGCGATTGTCCAGAAGGGTGCGTTCCTTCCCATCACCCGCCTGCTCGATAGTGAACGTAAAGAGCTGCATTTACATGCAATAATCTCCTCCACTGTATGGGGACAAGTGAAGGCTACTGCCATCTTTTATTCTCCTACGGATTCCTTGTTTCTGGGCAGAAGATTGCTGTTCACACAGTACGACCTGCTACTTCTGGGGTGATTTGTCTCGAGTGCTGCCCAAAATGTGTCTAGTCTGAATAGAACACAAAGGCAGATGCAAGTTGTCTTAAAATCAACAGTACAGTCATTTGCATTTGGATGAAGATAACACAGTAGAAGTCCCTGACAACTGGTCTGTGTCTTATCAGCAATTTTCTTTCAGCCATTTAACCACACAAACATAAACTACGCAGCACATCTATGGTTAATGTGTTCATTGCTGAGCCCCACAGGGAATATCAGCAGCTTCCGTGACCTGGAGCTATGTCGGTATTACTATGGCATTGTGTGGCACTGCTATATTTAGGCCCTGTACGTTATTTTGTTTCCACAATGTATGGTTTTAGCAGAACTGTCTAGCATTTGTATTTAGGCAAAGGTATGGAGGTGTTATTTGGTCACTGTGTGGCACTGGGGTTTGGGTGCTTTATGATATGGCTATACTTTGGCCATAGCTCCCAACATTTGAAAAACCCAGGGAGGGACAATATTTGGACTCTTTGACATGAGCGAGTTTTCCGTCCAGATGCAATGCGTATTGTGAACCCATAGCATCCGGACTGAATCCTGACCCATTCATTTCAATAAGGCTACTTTCACACTTGCGCTGTTGTTTTCCGGTATTGAGATCCAGCAGAGGATCTCAATACCGGAAAAAACCTGTTCTGTTTTGACCCCATGCATTCTGAATGAAAAGAGATCCGTTCAGGATGCATCAGGATGTCTTCCGTTCCGTCAGCATTCCGTTTTGTGACTGGACACAAAACCCCTGCAAGTTGCGATTTTGTGTCCGGTCATAATAACGGGAAAAAAATGTATCCAGCACTGAAAACAATGTATGTCAATGGTAACGGATCCTTTTTTTTTTAGGAGCCTAAAAAACCCGGATCTGTCACCCATTGACTTTAAATGTATTTAGTGACTGATTTGTTTTTTTCTGTTTTGATTTCCCACAACCGCATCCTAATGGAACGGATGCATCCTGATGTGCAAAATCAAAACGTATCCATTTAATTCCGGTATTGAGATCCTCTGCCGGATATCAATACCGGAATTAACAACGCAAGTGTGAAAGTAACCTAAGAATGTACACGTGAGCATCATTTGTCACTGATCATCTCTGTCTCTGATCATCATTTCAGGAAAAAGCGCAGTATGTTCTATATTGTGCGCTGAATGGAGCTTGCGTGAAAAACGGAAGACATCCGGATTCAATGCATTTTTCACTGATGGTTGCTAGGAGATATAGATTGTTATTCTTAAATTTTTCTTCAGGCACGTGAAAAACGTATCAAAAACTGATTGCAGCTGCACGGAAAAAAACTGAAACACTGAACGCAATTGCAGACAAAAAAACGATTAGACATGCGTCAAAAAAATGATTAAACTTGCGGAAAAACCATCCGTTTTTCCCTGAAAAGAGCCTGACTCATTCCATATCACTCTTGTGAATTAAGCTTTGGCGGCACACTGTGGCATTTTTTATTTTATACTAAGCCACACTTCTAACTCCACCCTGTACATGCCCAATCCCACCCAGTACCCTTATCTGCCCCATATGGTAGCTATGCCCCCACACAGTAGTTATGTCCCCTTAGTGCCCCCACATAATAGTTATGCCACCGTAGTGCCCCATCACATTAGCTATGACCCCTAGGTCCCCCTCTCCCAGTAAGAATGACCCCTTACTGCTCCCCTCACAATAGTGCTGCCCCCTTATAATAGTGATGCTCCTGTAGTTAAAATAAAAATCAAGAATCCCCTAGAATCATCATTCCCTGACCTATGTGTTCTCCCACTCAGCGCAGCAGTCACAATGATGTCACTGCCTCCTGCCCACCTGTTGGGCAATGCACAGGCCAGTGAATGGTGGAGCAGTGAGCTCACAGCTCCCTGCTTCACCATCAGGGGCGGATTGGCCATAGACCTTACAGGGAAGTTTTTCGGTGGGCCAATTCCCAGGGGGCTGCCTGGGCCCTCCTCACCGCCAGCCAGTGGAAGATTTTGGGGATGTATTTTGTTCTGCTGGCAATATTTTATGATGGACTGTGGTATTTGGCTTTGTTGGGGTGGTATAATGTGCCACAATATGGAATTGCTGGTCCTGCCATGAATTTGGACCCGACTACTTTTTTCCAGGGCCACTTCAAGTTCCCAGTCGACCCCTGTTCACCATTGTGTTCAACTGTATCTGTGTCCTCGGGACTCAGGTACTGTTGAAATCAGGATATGCCACAGCTGTCCTGGGCTTGCGGGATAGCTGTTGAAATCCGGGACTGTCCCGCCGTATCTGGTACAGTTGGGAGGTATGACTTTTGTATTGTTATTCATACACTGTATGACCATACACTACAGGAATAGGGGACATCAAAAGAAGGTACACTGCAGGTTACCATCCAACATTTGGCTTGCACGCCTATATTACTATATCACTCTTATGTCTAGAGATGTCAGGTAGCCACTTTTGCTAGCCAGTACTAGTTCTGTAGTAGACATGTAGACTGGTTTTAGTTCTAGGTGACCATTCTGCCTATCTGCAATTGTTTCTCTTTTAGGACGCCCCTACTCTGTGCCTCAGGATTCACAGATTAAGGCCTCATGCACACGGCCGTTCCGTGCATTGGGAATCGCAATTGCGGTCCCCAATGCACGGGCAACATCCGTGCACCTGGCCGGACCCATTCAACTTGAATGGGTCCGTGGTCTGTCCGCACCACAAAAAAATATGACATGTCATATTTATTTGTGGTGCGGAACAATGGAAAGAAACACCACAGAAGCACTCCGTAGTGCTTCTGGTGTTCTGTTCCGTGACTCCGTTCCGCATCTCCGGAATTGCGGACCCATTCAAGTGAATAGGTCCGCATCTGTGATGCTTGGTGCACACGGCCGGCGGCCGTGGATTACCGACCCGCATTTTGCCCGGCCGTGTGCATGAGGCCTTACATTGGGACTTTTGGTAAGTGAAAGCAGAAGATACAAAAAAGGAATGGAAAGGCACGAACTAACTTGGATGTAGTACATGTATAAGGCAATGCAGGCCTCATTTCTCCCAAACCAAAGCTTGAAGACAAAAGTAAGAAATATTTCTTAAAGTTACTGTTTCTTAGTTTTAGATCTTCCCCCAGTTTTTCACACTTGCTTATGTAATGTCTGATCCAGCCCATTGACTTAACACTCTCACAAGCTGAGACATACAGACGTTTTTCATCTGTTCACTTTGCCCTCCCTTTTTTTTTTTTTTTTGGTTACTCCTCCCTCCCTCCTTTCTCCCACTCTCTGTCCCCTGCATCTTTTGCAGGAAAGCCGGAGGTTAGATTTAGAATGCATTTCAGCAGCAGGCATCCAGCTATCTCCCAGTGGATCACATTCCTTTTAAAATGCACCCTCTTGGTCTTTATCGCTAATATTCAACTTGGCAGTGCCAACCCAGGTAAGAGTTGCCCTCTGATGGTTGCCAACTGATCCTCGTAACTTCTCATTGCTCATGCTTGGAAGTTTAGGCTGGCTGTATGCACTGGGTTGGGAATGTGCTGTGCAGAGGGTTTGCGCGAAACCCTTTTTTATTTTCCATTTAACTCTGTGCCAGTATAGGAAGCAGAGGGAGCTGAGGTGGCTTAGCAGGGGGGAGATTAAAGAACTGGGTAAATGCAGAAGTGCACTGGACAGTTACTTCTTGCAATGGGGGAGGAGATGTTGAAAAAACTTGGTGCTTGCACTGTGAAAATTAACGCTTTGAAGTTGCTCACTAGGACTTAGATAACCGGCTTGTAGAATTTCTGTACGTATTTAAACTTTCAGGAGCAACATTTGTCGTAGGATATTATATGTCGTAGACCTTGCTCGTATTCTGAGTTGGCCAAGTCATCGCTAGAGGCCTTCACTTGTTATGCTTAGGAGGCTCTGCTCACTCCACATCTGGTGTGAGAAATTCTTTCCTTTTCATCTTCTTTGTGACATCTCATTACAGCCAAAGGTTCTCTTTCTTGGAGAGCAAAGTTTAATTTGACTAGGCCATTGTAAAAATGCTTTGGTAAAGTGTGTGCTGTAAAAGTCTGGCGAGACATCCTAAAACCCCATGCAATGTGTATCATTTTCTAATTCTTCCTCCTCCTCTTTCTCTATATACTTACAATGGATCTGGCCCTGGAGCATGGAGGGAGAATTATTATTATTATTTATTATTAAAGCGCCATTCATTCCATAGCGCTGTACATATGAAAAGAGGTATACATACATAATACAGACAGCTGCAAGCATAAACAAGACGAGTTACAAACTGGTACAGAAAAAGAGAGGGCCCTGCCCGTGAGGGCTAACAATCTAATTTCTGAAAACTGTGACAATCCTTAAGATATTGTGATGCTTTAAGATGCAATGGTCCAATGAGTACTAATGTAAAATGTCTTGCATGACTTGGCATGGCACATGCACCTAGTAATATTATTGAGATGTAATACAGCGCCGTACTGTACCCCCGTGTGCTCTCAATTATGCGTAACCTTTTCTCCTATGGAATCTTTCAGGCAAAAAATGCTGAATATGTGGTGTACTATCTCCTAAAAACAATATTTTCAAGGGAGTATATAGCGCCAAATGGATGCAACGTATAGCGGCACACTTACGACTATGGTTTTATAATACACTAGACATTAAGCCTGTTACGATAACGGGCGCTAGAACAGTAGTGCATAAACATTAGTAGGAACAGTGTATATTAAATGGCAAGGGGATGGCTGGCACTGACTAGTGGTGCTGAGACTGCTGGCACCGACTGGTGGCTGAGACTGCTGGCACTGTGACTGGTGGCTGTGGCACTGACTGATGGCTGAGACAGCTGACACTAACTGGTGGCTGAGACTGCTGGCAGTGGCTGCTGTCTGTGGCTAAGAGTGCTGGGACTGTGCAGCTCTGACTGTGATGCACGGACAGTAATGACTGCGCTCCGAAGTGGAGAGCACACCATAACCTGCGAGCAGCGGTGGTAATTGGCCGGCGTGCAGGTGTGGGCAGTGTGTGGAGCGCCGTGTGGTGATTGATCGGCTCGCCGCGCATGCGCAGTTAAAAGATGGTGTGGGCAGCGCGGATGCCTGTGGGGCGGCAGTGATTGGGCAGCGCGCTGGTGTGGGTGTCGTGTGGAGGGCAGCACGCTGGTGTGGGCGTTGTGTGGAGCGCTGTGTGCTGATTGGTCGGCGCGCCGCGCATGCACAGTTTAATTATTGGTACACACGCACGGACACGGAGCACGCACACAAGGCTTTTATTATTATGGATGATGAGGGCTGGAGTGTAATATGTGTATAATGATGGGGGTTGGAGTATAATATGTATATACAGTAATAATGGGGGGGTGTAATATGTATATAATGATGAGGGCTGTAGTGTAATGATGGGGGTTGGAGTGTAATATGTATACAATGATGGGGTTTGGAGTGTAATATACGTGTGTAATGCTGTGATCAGTCTCCGGTATTGTACACCGATATAAGGTTGTCCGATGAAGGATACGCTGCGGCAGGCGGCAGTTGCAGGGCTCGGATCCCGGGGTGTGAGGTGGCTGCAAAGGAAGCCGGAGGGGGAGGAGGAGGCACGGCAGAGGTGGGTACAGCAGCGGGCCAGCGCGCAGTTGTGGGCGGTGCGGGCGGCGTGTGGAGTGCCATGTCCTGATTGGTCGCCGTGCATGCCCAATGTAAAAATCGTCATGGACATAACGCGCACACACACAGGGCTTTTATTATGTAGGATAGGCCAGCACTACCGAGCACATCCTCCCTCACCCTGGTGCTCAGGTAAAGTTTCCTGCCAGAGGTGTGCTGTGCGTCCACCAGTGAAAAGAATAGGGGTGCCCTGGGTGAGATGCCTCATAGAGTGGAGCCGGCACCGGGCGGAAGAGACTTCAGTGTGGTCCAGCGGGCACCTCGCTATTGTCATCCCCAGAGCCTGTGTGCGGAGCGGACTGGCAGTGATGAGCGCAGCATTTCCCCTTCCTTCCTCCCGGTGCCTCCTCCCTCCCGCAGCCGCTCCTGTAGTGTGTGCCACCTCACTGATGCTCTCTCCGCGGCCACTGTCACCCAGCGCCGGGGACAAAGCATGGAGCCGCCCGTCTGCCCCGCTCCTCCTCCACCACCCGTGTGTGTGGTGGGGCACCTGCAGAGCCCTGACCATGCGGGGACAATGGAATAGACATCTATGGCCATTGTTACAGGTATCATCATGGGCGCATATACAATTGGATGGGGAAATTATTGGCACCTGGATATTCAAGACGCTGCGGCAGGCGGCGGTTACAGGGCCTGGATCGCGGGTTGTGAGGCGGCTGCAGAGGGGGAGGAGGAGGCACGGCGGAGCTGGGCATAGCAGCACTGGTGACACACACACGGACACAGAGCACTGACACTGAGCTTTTATTATATAGGATAGTTGTGGGAACTCTGTCGCTGTACAAGCTTCGCTATGTGCTTGGGATCTTTTAGTTATGATAAAATAGTGCCCTGAAAATTATTCATAACTGGAGTTACACAATAGCAAAAAACCTTTAAAAGAGTTTTCCGAGATTTTAATACTGATGACCTATCCTCAGGCTGTGCTTGGTATCGCGCTTAGCCCCATTCACTTCAATGGGGCTGAGCTGTGCCTAGGCCACGTGACAGATATGTCATCACTGGCCTAGGGAAAGCTGTGAGAAGGCCGCTCACAGGAGCGTCGTTGCCTTCTCCAAACAGCAGATCGGCGGGGGTCCCAGGTGTCGGACCCCCAACTATCAGATACTATTGACCTATCCAGAGGATAGGTCATCAGTATTAAAATCTCAGAAAACCCCTTTAAATATTATCCGCCATGTCGATGTATTGAAGATTGGATGACATTAAGGTCAGATGCATCAGAACTGATGTAAAGAAGTAACCAATATTATTCCAGTGCAGCAACCTGAATGGTTGCAATTACTCCATTTTACTGGTACATTAGTTTTGATAATGTGTGGCATGTTATACACTATGTAGTGAAAAATAAAAAGTCCTCAGTCTGGCCTTATTTTTGCAAAAAATCACATGAATAAGGTAGTATGAGAAAAACTGGGAAACTTTTCTTGGCGGATGAACTGCTTTGCCATCATTCATATCCCCTTGTGTATCAGTCACAATTTTTGAAACCTAAGTTTGAATGGACAAAACCTTTTTCAGGTGTCAGAATATTCAAGCCGATTAGAAATGAAAAAAATATCTTTCTGGCGATTAAAGGGCATCTGTCCGTAGATTTGTACCTATGAAACTGGCTGACCTGTTGCATGTGCACTTGGCAGCTGAAGGCATCTGTGTTGGTCCCATGTTAATATGTTTTCGCATTGCTAAGAAAAATTATGTGTTAGTATATGCAAATGAGCCTCTAGGAGCAATGGGGGCGTTGCCATTACACTTAGAGGCTGTACTCTCTCTGCAACTGCCGCACCCTCTGCACTTTTATTGACTGAGCTAGGCCCTGTCAAACAAAGTGGAGAGGACTCGACAGTTGCAGAGAAAGAGAAGCCTCTAGATATAACGGCAACACCCCTTTGCTCCTAGAGGCTCATTTGCATATATTAAAACAGCATTTTTCTCTGTGATCCAGGCACATATGAATATGGGACCAACACCAACAATGGCTTCAGCTGCCAAGCAAATCACTATAATTTTTCTGACATTAAAGGTTATATATCATTAGGACATCCTCTGTCATTAAGGCATATTTGGCATATGGACAGCATACAGTCAGGGACCCCTCTCTATTAGGCGAAGTACACATCTGTGGTGGATGTTCGATTAGAAGCCTCAGTGACAGATTCCTGCAAACAAATCCAGAATCCATAATGGAAACCCGATAGACTTCATTATAGCCGGATCCCTCCACAGCCGACACTGCATCTCCCCGGCGTGCAGATTATATCATCCATCGACTGGGGGAAGGGGATGCAGCCAATACCAGATTGTGCTGGTCACCATTGCGGCCTGCTATTGGCTGCAACCCCCCTCCCCACCATTAACGGATGTTGTGATCTGGACGCCTGTGGAGATGCAGCATCGGACGTTGGCTTCAGCCCATGGACATATATTCTGATATTTTCCTTTAGAATTTGCTGGTATAATTCAGAATTAATTGTTGTATCAATCTGTCTTGGTCCAGATGCAGCAAAACATGATGCTGCCATCAATAGATTTTACAGATGAGATGAGGTTTTTATGCTGGAATGCAGTGTTTTCCTTTCTCCAGACATAACGCCTCTCATTTAAACCAAAAAGTTCTATTTTGGTCTCATCCGTCCACAAAACATTGTTCCAATAGTCTTCTGGCTTGTCCAGTTGACCTTTAGCAAACTGCAGACGGGGAGCAATGTTCTTTTTTGGAGAGCCGTGGCTTTCTCCTTGCAATCCTGCAATGCACACCCTTCTCGTTCAGTGTCCTCCTGATAGTGGACTCATGAACAATAACTATTAGGCGCCTTGCTCTTTGTTGGTTGACCACTCCTGGGAGGGTGAAAATGGTCTTGAATTCCGTCCATTTGTACACAATCTGTCTGACTGTGGATTGGTGTAGTCCAAACTCTTTAGAGATGGTTTTGTAACCTTTTCTCATCTGATGATCATCAACAACTCTTCTTCTGAGGTCCTCAGACATCTCCTTTGTTTATGGCCTCATACACTTTCACAAACACGTGTGAAGATCAGACTTTGATAGATTCCTGTTCTTTAAATAAAGCAGGTCACCCACTCACACCTGTCATCCCATTGATTCAAAACACTTATCTCTAAATTCATCTTCAAGTTATCTGCTAATCCTAAAGGTTCACGCAGAAGTGATAGTGGACCATTTTCCTAATAAATAAATGACCAAGTCTAGTATTTTTACTAATGTGTTTGATTTGGTTATCATTATCTACTTCTTGGACTTGTGTGAAAATCTACTGTAATTTTAGGTCAAATTTATGCAGAAATATAGAAAATTCGGAAGGGTTCAAAAACTTTAAAGCACCGCTGTAGGTAGCATTTGTTTGTGGTCTATATTATAAACTTTGACAGCATTACTTCTCTCCAATCCAGACTCTCAGCAGTTTGGTGTGTCTGTTTCTAGAGGCTTGCATCAGCTGTGTTTTTTTTCTTCTGCACCACATGCCCATCGACATCCGTCCCAATGTTCTGTTTTTATTGCATTACTTTAGTTCTGCACTAGTCCAGCTAGTTGTGATTGGGTTACATGTATGCATCGGCAGCCTGAGTGATAAAAAAGCATGGGCAGATACCATATAAAGCTCAATAGTAAAACAGCTGGAGTAAATGTCCTAGTAAAGTGACAAGCATTTATATGACTTTGACCGGAAGTTCTATGTATGAAAAATGTGAGCGGTCAAAATCTCTCGCTCTTCTCTTCATTTTACATTAACACGTTATGACATAAGAATTTTCATATACATCTGTGAGGCCTGACATGCCTTTCTCATGAGCACGGCATGATTATTTCCTGAAAGGTTTCAGACATGACTGAATTTACATCTTTCACCTCCTTTGGTCACATTTTCAGCCATTCTTTTGCATACCTCTCTTGACTCACTTATCTTCCAAAAGATAAATTAAAGGGGTCATGTATGCCATGATTGATGTAAAAAATATGAAAATCTGACAATACCTTTCTAACAAAGCTAGAACCAGCCCTGTACCACACATGGGTCCATAGATTTACCCACTCACTGCTCCAATTGCTCTGCTAGATCTTCAGCCTTGCAGCTCAAGGGGGTGTGTCCCTCCTGCTGCAGCTCTCTCCCTGTAACTGCTACAGCTTCTAACAGAACATACGGCTAGTGGCCCCTTGAGAAAGCGGAGCGAAACGTGCGTCGGGGTGCGCTCCTAGCTGACCAGAGGTCCGATCACTTCAGTGGCTGACTACCAAGGTATTCCAACATTTTTCCTTTCTTTAACCGTTTGTTATTTGTATAGCCACAGTAGGTTACCCTGATTGGCCCTATGGTGGATAATTATATATATGGCAGTTGATAGACTTGTTGGAGTAACCTTGGGGGCCATTTTTATCATTGCTCTTTCATTTATTTACGTATAGAGCATTGTAATTTGTGAGGATCTGGTACCTTGTGGTTCAGCAGGTGAGCTGCTTGTCGCAGCGCTAGCCTGCACTGCTGCTATATTTTAATAATTTATTTTGGATTAATGAGTTGTTTGTAATGATTTATTACTAAATAAAGATTTGATATTCTATGTGTGTCCCTTATGTTTTTTTCGGTGCTTTATTTGTTGTAATGCATTTTCCCATCTAATAGATGGTTAATTAGGTTGTATTACCCAGGCTGTAAACTACTAAACCCTGTTCTGCTTCAATACTGTGGAATGATTCCTCCCTATCCTTTCCCTGAACTTAAATACAACAAAATAAAAGTTTTACAGTCTTTTATACCACTGTCCCTAGCGCCTACTGATGTCTCTCCCTGCACTAAGCACACTGGCAAATGGCTGAATCCAAGATGGCTGAGGCTGTTTATCGGGCTGTGACATCACAGGATTGGCTGGCTGCTGATTGACTGCATGCATGGCATTGTGGGTGATCCCTCGTTCCCAGAGTTCCTTGCTCTATCTCCTAACACGTCCAGCAGCCATTTTAGGAAAAAATGCGATTCGGTGCAAATCAAATTTTTCCTGAAATTCGGATCGAATTCCACTTCGTCAACTTCGATTCGCTCATCTCTAATAGCAACCAATCCCACCTTTCATTTTTCAGGGCACCTTTGGTTTCTGTAGGGAACTAAGCCAGTTCTGATAAATCTCCCCCTAAGTATATACCAATGTCTATCAGGGCCGGTTCTAGGTGAAATGGGGCCCTGGGGCGGAAAACAATAAGGGGGCCCCCCCCCACATGACACTTGCTGACTTTAACGTCCCTTATTGTAAACAAATGCAAGTGGCAAAGCAAGATGTACAAGTAAAAATCCCCCCAAATGCACATTTCTCCAGTCCAACTGACTCCAAACAGAACCAGAGCGGGCTAGTACACTGGCACGGGTGAGATGGTGCCTGGGATGGATCCGACCCAGTTTAATCAACCAACCTACCAGACTGGGATGGATCGCGATCCATTTTAATCAACCAGTTACTGGTAGGTTGGTTGATTAAACTGGGTCTGATCCATCCATCCCAGGCACCATCTCACCCGTCCCAGTGCCAGTATGCCCCACCCACCCTGGCTCCCGGCGGTGTTCAGCATATATTGACAAGAATCTGGGGCATTACATGATGTAATACCACCCAACTTTCCTGCTGTCCAGCATTGCACATGCGCAGAGACATGAGAAAAGTGTGAGGAAGTGAGCGCCCCCCTTCCCCCCATCCTCTGTGTCATGCAGGACAGCTGGGAGACACTGACATTACTTGCTATTAGAGATGAGCGAACTTCTGTTTTAAGTTCGGCGTCTAAAGTTCGGCTTCCGGTTAGCGGAGGATCCCGATATGGATTCCGAATTCCGTTGTGGTCCGTGGTAGCAGAATCAATAATTAGCGGAGGATCCCGATATGGATTCCGAATTCCGTTGTGGTCCGTGGTAGCAGAATCAATAATGGCCATTATTGATTCCGCTACCACGGACCACAACGGAATTCGGAATCCATATCGGGATCCTCCGCTAACCGGAAGCCGAACTTTAGACGCCGAACTTAAAACAGAAGTTCGCTCATCTCTACTTGCTATCCTGCATGACACATGTGCAGAGACATGAGTCTCTGGGAAAGCTGGGTGACCCCCTCCCCTCTGCCTTTCCATGTTCTTATTATCTGCATTTATGCCTTGCAGGATAGCAGGAAATCTGAGTGACATTACATGATGTAATAGCACCCAGCTTTTCTGCTGTCCTGCATGGCACATGTGGAGAGACATGAGAATAGTCTGAGAAAGCTGAGTATAAGCCTACTTTCACACTTGCGTTCAGAGCGGGTCCGTCTGATGTCTGCCCAGACGGATCTGCTCCTATAATGCAGACGATGGGATCCGTTCAGAACGGATCCGTCTGCATTGTATTTCAGAAAAAAATCTAAGTGTGAAAGTTAGTCAGACGGATCCGTCCAGACTTTACATTGAAAGTCAATGGGGGACGGATCCGTTTGAAATTGCACCATATTGTGTCATCTTCAAACGGATCCGTCCCCATTGACTTACATTGTAAGTCTGGACGGATCCGTTTGCCTCCGCACAGCCAGGCGGACACCCGAACGCTGCAAGCAGCGTTCAGGTGTCCGCCTGCTGAGCGGAGCGGAGGCTGAACGCTGCCAGACTGATGCATTCTGAGCGGATCCGCGTCCACTCAGAATGCATTGGGGCAGTACGGATGCGTTCGGGGCCGCTTGTGAGACCCTTCAAACGGAGCTCACAAGCGGAGCCCCGAACGCAGGTGTGAAAGTAGCCTAACACAACTCCAACCTCCCCTCATATCTTCTCCTACCTCTGCACTTGTGCCATACAGGACATCAGGAAAGCTGAGTCACATTACATAATAGCACCCAGCTTTCCTCCTGTTCTGAATGGCATATGTGCAGAGGAATAGCCTGGGAAAGCTGAGTGACCCCCCCTCCCCCCTCCCTCCCTCCATCCACACATACACCTCTGCACAGTCCTCACCTACAAGTCCTCACTTCATTACTGGTGGGGTTGTGGCAATCCAGAGGAATCAGGTGGGAGGCGGAGCTAGGAGGCGGGAGGCGGAGCTAGGAGGTGGGGCTAGAAGACGGGAGAAAGTTAGGAAGATAGATGGGGGGGGACTCTCCTCCACTGGGGGGCCCCCCTTCCTCACGGGCCCCATAGCAGCTGCGTGGTCTGCCTATGGTAGGTACGCCACTGCTTTGCTTCTCTTCAATCCAAGTTCTCTGCTCTGGGCAGGGGGGGGCGGAGCCTGTGGCAACATAACATACGTCAGCCAGACGCTAGACGTGCCTGCCTTGCCTGTGCTGTGCATGCCGCTGCTCCAGTCTCGGATCTCTTAAAGAGACAAGCAGCGCAGCGCAGGCACAGCGGCGTCCGGCGGGGGGCCCCTCCACTCCAGACTCCAGCCCAGTTTTAATTACATTACTGCGGCACGGCGCCACACAGGCACACAATAGAATTATAGATATAATAGTAGTTGCGGCCGGGCCGGCGCTGGGGGCCCCTAAGGAGTCGGGGGCCCGGGGGCAATTGCCCCCCTTGCCTCTATGGTAGCGCCGGCCCTGATGTCTATGTGCTTACCTGAATTTGCTGATATCAAGCCAGGGGTATTGCTATAGGGGATGCAGAGGAAGCAGCTGCATCAGGGCGCTGAGATACTTGAGTCCTCCCATGTAAAATGCCATTATCAGTGGCGTAGCTATATGGGGTGCAAAGGTAGCAGTCGCTACTGGGCCCAGGAGCCTGAGGGGGCCCAAAGAACCCTTGTGCCACATAAGACACCAGTATTATTGAAAGTGCATGCTGGGAGGGCTCTGTCATGGATTTTGCACTGGGGCCCAGAATCTTCAAGTTACACCTCTGGCTGGAGGGTCAAGAATTTGGCATGGAGGAGGGGGGGGTGCCATTTAAATTTTTGCCTCAGGCAGCATGAAGGCTATGTGCTTCCCTGCCCCTGGCCACAAAGCACTGAGGGAAGGGGGGGACCAAGCTGAACTCTTTCACCAGGGCCCATGAGCCTTTTACTACGCCCTGGCCAGTATATATGTTGTTATTGTTATTTTGCATTGGGGTCCAAAATGCAGTGGTCACTTCATTTTAGAAATTGATGGAGGTCAAGCTTAGAAATCTCCATTACTTTTATCATCTGTCATGTGACAAGATACACCTCAGGTACTATTCCTTTAGAATGAAACCGTTTTGTTTGACTGGTCCCCTGATGCAAGCTATTCTCATATACTACCCGTGAATCTTCACTACTTAAAGGGGTTGTCTGAGTTATGAAAAATAATAATATAGCACTGAAAATCTGATATATAACTGAGCTAAGCAAGTTTTATGCAAAAAAAAAATATTTTTCCTCATTTCCCTGGTTCTTTTCTGGCCTTTTGTTTACATGCAATAAAAACAATCTCTGCCCCTCCCCCTGCTCTGCTAAGGGAGTGGATACAAGAGCTGCCCTGAGTGACATATCTGCCCCTCCCCCTGCTCTGCTAAGGGAGTGGATACAAGAGCTGCCCTGAGTGACATGTCTGCCTGCTGGGAGACTCTGCAGCATGTTGTATGTGTAGAACTACAAGTCCCAGCTGTATAATGACACTGCTAAGGGAGTGGATACAAGAGCTGTACTGAGTGCTGGGAGACTCTGCAGCATGTTGCATGTGTAGGACTACATGTCCCAGCTGTATAATGACACTGCTAAGGGAGTGGATACAAGAGCTGCCCTGAGTGACATGTCTGCCTGCTGGGAGACTCTGCAGCATGTTGTATGTGTAGGACTACAAGTCCCAGCTGTATATTGACACTGCTAAGGGAGTGGCTACAAGAGCTGCCCTGAGTGCTGGGAGACTCTGCAGCATGTTGTATGTGTAGGACTACAAGTCCCAGCTGTATAATGACACTGCTAAGGGACTGGGAGTGGCTACAAGAGCTGCCCTGAGTGCTGGGAGACTCTGCAGCATGTTGTATGTGTAGGACTACATGTCCCAGCTGTATAATGACACTGCTAAGGGAGTGGATACAAGAGCTGCCCTGAGTGCTGGGAGACTCTGCAGCATGTTGTATGTGTAGGACTACAAGTCCCAGCTGTATAATGACACTGCTAAGGGAGTGGATACAAGAGCTGCCCTGAGTGCTGGGAGACTCTGCAGCATGTTGTATGTGTAGCACTACAAGTCCCAGCTGTATAATGACACTACTAAGGGAGTGGCTACAAGAGCTGCCCTGAGTGCTGGGAGACTCTGCAGCATGTTGTATGTGTAGGACTACATGTACCAGCTGTATAATGACACTGCTAATACACACAGGATCTTCCCCCTACCTTCTTGTGTAATGCTCTCTCTAGTATGTCAGCTTCAGAGCCCAGCATTGTCTCCTCACTGCCTGCAGTCTGTTCAGCTGAAGGGGTTAAGAATCTTAAGACAGAGAGCAGACGGCAGTGGAGGGGGGTGTGGCCAGCACAGTGACATCTCATTTACAGGCTTGTAAACGACCTTTATCAGAGCAGGGAGAGAAGCTGACATCACACGTCATGTGACCCTCAGTGAAATCTCAGATAAAGTGAGTGAATTGGAAAGCTGTTACATTTGCTTAGTTAGGAACATAGAAAGAACAAGAAAATAACTCGGATAACCCCTTTAATGAGGACCTTTCACCTTGAAAAACATTGTGAACTAAGTGTGCTGCCATGGAGAGCGGCGCCCGGGGATCTCACTGCACTTACTATTATCCCTGGGCGCCGCTCCGTTCTCCCGTTATCCCCTCCGGTATCTTTACTCACTAAGTTATAGTAGGCGGTGTCTGCCCTTTTCATGTGGGCGTCTCCTTCTCCTAGGCTGTAGCGCTGGCCAATCGCAGCGCACAGCTCACAGCCTGGGAGAAAAAAAGGAGGGGGAGACGCCCACAGGACAAGGGCAGACACCGCCTACTATAACTTAGTGAGTAAAGATACCGGAGGGGATAACGGGAGAACGGAGCGGCGCCCAGGGATAATAGTAAGTGCAGTGAGATCCCCGGGCGCCGCTCTCCATGGCAGCATACTTAGTTCACAATGTTTTTCAAGGTGAAAGGTCCTCTTTAACTACAACTCACATCCTGCGAATGTCTGTGCCTACTTGGCACTGTCAGACTGGCCCACCAGAGTACTAGAGGTCCTCCGGTGGACTCAGGCTCTGAAACCATAGTGGGCCCCAAAGGTTCAAGAGAAAAAAATATGATATGGGGTTTGGACCCTGATAATAATTTCCTCTGGTCCAAGGAACCCCTGTCCAACACTGCTGCTTGGAGTTGTAGTTTTGCAACTGCTGAGTAGTAACAGGTTTGAGACCCTTGTTCTTTAGCAACAGCAGTTCTCCACTCTAGTGTACAGGGTTGACCTAACTAGGGGGTCCCACTCTTTGACATCCATATGCCTTATAGGATATACGGGCAGAGTTTGTCTTGGTGGGACAACCTTAAATGGGTTGTCAAAGTTTTTATTTAAACTCCACCCACCTAGTATTACCTGTGAAGAAGTCTATGCTTACTTGCTTGCCTCTCCATTCCAGCTCTATGACTCCAGGGTTGCCTTCACTGGACTTCAGGTCCCCGTTTGTTAACTTCTTCACGGATAGGGTCACATGTGCTGCTGCGGCCAATGACTGGCCTCAGTATTGACATGCCCACAAACAGCATGTGATGCAGCAGTCATGTACCGCTAGGGGACATGTCCTCACTGAGGCCAGTCATTGGCTGCAGTGGCATATAGGACCATGTCCTTGAGGAAGCTGATGGATACAGACCAGAAGTCCAGTGACGACAGCCTGTGAGCCACAGGAAGCAGGTAGGTATAGATTTTTTCGCAGGTACCGCTTGATGAGGGTTAATTAAAAAAAAAAGCATTCTGGACAACTCCTTTCCATGAATATGGCCTGTGTCTGTATATTACACACATTGCTAAATATCTATGACAAGGGTCAGCAACCTCCGTCACTCCAGCTGTGGTGAAACTACAGCTACCACCATGCTCCGTTCACTTCTATGGGAGTTCCAAGAACATCCAACAAAGTGTGCATGCTAGGAATCATAGTTTCGCCACAGATGGGGTGCCTAATGTTGCTAGTCTGTGATCTAATGGTTTTGCTAGCTATTTGAGTTATTTTAATAAAAAATAAAGGTATTTTCACTGTTTTGAACCACCTCCTTTGCAGTGCTGCTGCTCCTATCCTCTCCAATGTTTTAGTGATTCCAGTGGTGACATGCCATGCCGTATACTGCCGAGGCCAATGATTGAAGGCAGCCGTCCCATGTGGTATACAGGCACATCATTGCAGAAGCCAAAAACATGATGTCATGGTTGCAGCATTGGAGCAGTGCTGGTGGGGAAGAGGTTCAGGACAATGAGCATTTTCTTATATTTTTTTTTAAACTTTTGTTGCCTTAAAAAATTAGCTTGGACAACCCCAATATGTTAAAGGGCTTCTGTCAGCCCACTAAACCGGTTTTTTTTTTTGTTTAATAATAATCCCTACACTGCGATCTCTGCATACATAAGTAAAATAATAATTTTCGTTCAGTAGAATTTGATAAAACGCTATTTTTATAATATGTAAATTACCCTGCTACCAGCAAGTAGGGCGGCTACTTGCTGGTAGCAGCCGCATCCTCCGATCCTAATGACGCCCCCTCCGCATTGTGATTGACAGGGCCAGGGAACGGAATCGTTCTCTGCTGGCCCTGCCTGTTTTCATTCAATATCTGGCGCCTGCGCCGCGGCCGTACCTATCTTCAATCTGCGCAGGCGCACTGAGAGGCAGCCACTCACTCGGCCGCTCCATCGTCAATGCGCCTGCGCCGATGACGTCACATCTACACCCGGCGCAGGCGCATTGAGGAGCGAGCGGCCGAGTGAGTGGCCGCCTCTCAGTGCGCCTGCGCAGATTGAAGATAGGTACGGCCGCGGCGCAGGCGCCAGATATTGAATGAAAACAGGCAGGGCCAGCAGAGAACGATTCCGTTCCCTGGCCCTGTCAATCACAATGCGGAGGGGGCGTCATTAGGATCGGAGGATGCGGCTGCTACCAGCAAGTAGCCGCCCTACTTGCTGGTAGCAAGGTAATTTACATATTATAAAAATAGCGTTTTATCAAATTCTACTGAACGAAAATTATTATTTTACTTATGTATGCAGAGATCGCAGTGTAGGGATTACTATTAAACAACAAAAAAAAAAAACGGTTTAGTGGGCTGAGAGAAGCCCTTTAAAGAAGATGGAGCTACTGAAGTCCCCCAGGCAAGTCATATATTACTACAAGAAGACAGTCACAATTGCAAGGGCAAAGGTACCAGAGGTTTATTGTACAAACTACAACAATTCTCATTGTTCAGCTAATTGTGTTGTGGTTCTCCTGTCAACAGGATGATCAAAGGGTTGTGTCAATCTCCTCCAGTTGTTTACCCTATAGCTCAGAATGTGTTGATGTAGGTATAGGCTATTTATACTGAATTCTCAATGCAGGGAACACTTTTGTAATGATGGTAACCATTTGTGCTGTATGGAACATTTATTTGAGTAGAGGATATGATTGTGAATTGAGGTATAACCAAGCATCAATGTACTGCGACAAATCAATTCTTAAAATTCTTAATAATACATTTTTTTACTATTTTGGAATTGCACCATACAAATACAGAGAGGAATACTGTATTTTCACAGTAGCTCGCCTATAGACGACTTGGAATGTGTTAGAGCTTTCTCTCAGAGGTAGTCATCGGGAAATACTCTGACATATTAATGCACAGGGCCCTAATAATTAGCTGGTCTAGGGCAGAGAAGGTCCTAATGGCAATATATCTGGTTTTCTATGAAAGTAAAGGGGTTTATTTCAGGATTTCTGGTGGTCTAGGGCAGTGAAGGGTTCAATTTCCTGTGGTCTAGGGCATGGAGGGATTATTTTAGATCCCTGGTCGACGGCAGTGAAGGGGTTATTTAATATCTGGGGGTCCAGTGGTTACTCACCTCTCCACGCTCCAGCATTATCCAGGCTATAGCAGTGCAGGGGAGGAAGTTGTCTAATTTTATGGCTGCACAGTATCTCCATCCTCTCTGTGATAGGGAAGAGCGATTTAGAAGCTCTCTGCATGATTATTAAGGTGGAAGCTCAGGGAGTCAGCCATGCTTCTACTAAGCTTAAAGGGACTCTTGTATAAAGAATTTTTGTAGGTCCCAGCAACTAGACCTCCACCAGTCAGAAGTTTGATGTGTATGTCTCCTTCCGGAAAATATTAAAACTATAGAGCCCCTTTAAACCATAAATGGACTAAAGTAAATTGCCTAATATCATAAGAGTTATGCATTTCAAAAACATTTATAGATTTCAAACTGGAGCAAATACTCATTGGAAAAAAAAACATCACACCCAGATAGAAATGTCAGAAACTCGGCATGCAGTTATGTCTCAGGCAAATATGTCAATGATTACAAGTGTGGTCTGATAGACACTGGGTCTTGCTACAAGAGGGTGTAAAAGTGCTTCCTCCGCTGTCCTGTGAAAAGCTCTCCTAGGCTACTTTTTGGTAGTGTACCTCTTGGTGAGAGATCATTAACTGCTATAGATGCCTTTACAATGCACTCAAATAAATTTTTCCAAGTTGACTGACTTTGAGAGAGGGTGCATCATTCGACTGAGAGAAGCAGGATGGTTGTTTCAAAGAATTTTCCATGATCTAGGTAATTCGACCTAGGTTTTAGGAGGTGTTGGGAGCACTAGTTACCTGGGAACAGGGTCTGGACACCCCAGACACACCACCAGTTCAGAGGATCATTCGATCCACCAACAAGTACAAGCAACTCCCAGTTTCATTTTCCACCAGAAACAGGTGGTATCTAAGTTTTGTGTCACAACACCCATTACGTGTCCTACCGTTGACAGCCAGCCACCATGACCTTTGTTTGCATTGGTGTTGTGAACAATAAACTTGATCTTCTATGGACTGGAACCATATAGATAAATCCAGGTTCTGTTTGGGATCCAATGATGGCTGGTTTCGAATATGGAGCGAGTGCTTCAATCATGCCTTTGCTGTGGGGTGACACACTGCCCCAACTGCTGGTGTGATCATCTGGGGAGCCATCGCATATGACAGTCGGTGACCACTAGTAGTGATACGAGGAACACTAAGGTCTAACTGCAACATCTGCGGGCAAATGTGCTGCAGGGTACCATACAGAACCTGTTTGATTTCATGAATCCAGGCTAGAGGCAGCCCCACAGGGTACTAGAGCCTCCTTTTCAATTGTACAATTTTCCCCAATAAATGTAGTCTCTTCGCTCTGATATTGTACATATATCATTATTACAATCACACGCATAAGGTTTCATTCAATTCCAAAAGCTCCTTCTTAGTGCATTATATTTTTTTTGTCAATAAGTGTACATTTTTGCACAATGTAAGGATCCATGTTCATGTTAAATCTGCATGCACAGATCCTGTACGGCACACCTAGTTCCTACGTGGCCATATTACGGATCTGTAACAGTGTGTGGGCCCTACATTTTTAAGAGCACTCCAGACAGTAGTTCTGCACCTTTAAGGGCCCTTGGTGGTCTGGATTGGTTCATTAGTTCACATGGAAAGTGAGTATAGTGAATTCCTGAAGTCGTCTTCTGAACACATGGTCTGCACTAAATCAGTAAGGGTTATTCTGTTTCCTTGTAAAGAACAAAAGAAGCATATTTTGCCTTAATTTTTCTTTAAAATTTTATTTGGCTCTTGTAGTCTTTTTATGTGGAATTAATCTGCAATACGTCTGTTTTTAGGCAAATTCTGGCACTGAAAAGGTTAACTGTTGAAATGATTTAACAGGCTGCCCTCATGTTCAGCAACACATCGGGCTCTTGACCTCATTCTGTCTCCTCCCTCCCACCCCACCAAACACAGCCAAGGTTTTTACAAGCTCCCCAGTGGGTCAGCTCTGTGGTCACTTGTGATATAATAGGATCTGTGTTCTTCACTTTTCACTTCTTGTGGAGATGGGTGTGACTTTGTCCAAGGGACAGACTTTTTAAATCCTTCAATCTTTCTTACAGACACATAGGAGAAGGAGGTAGTATATTTATTAACCCCACTAGCATCCGATGTGTATTCTTCCTAAAAGTTCTAGGCTTCATTGCAGTCTCACATGCATCCTTAAGGCACTGAACTTTTTTTTTACTTTTTTTTTTTTAACTTTTGATATGTTATGGAGATATATCAAAGGGTTTAGGGGTCTTAGTGCTAAGACCCCTCAGAGCACTCTCTCTCCTCACTGCAGGAGATGGGTTCAACAGAAAGTCTATGTGCCCATCTCAATTCTATCTACTGCAGAGAGAAAGGGCCATGTGAGCAGTTCTCTCTCCTCCTTCTACGGATTGGCAGAGGTCTCAGCACTCAGACCCCCACCATCAAAACATTTGATATGTTTTTATGACATATCAAAAGTTTTTGGAAAATTCAGTAACCCTTTAAATTTTGTTTTGGCAGAAATCCTTAAAATGACTCTGAACAGATGCCCTCTGCCTCTAGACTGTTACAGCAGTGCCTAATGCAAGTGATAAGTGTTCCTCAACTACAAGTATTACACCACAGTATATCACTGATACAGTAGTATAAGGGTCCCGTTAACTCTGAATGGGCGTTTCCATGATTAGAAATAATGGCCAATGGCTAGTATATGCCATCACATTGAAGGGTCCGACTTTCAAGATCCCAACTGATTATCAGTATGAAGAGGCACAAAATTAGATATGTGTCCACTCCTTTCAGGTACGCAGTGGATTATCTCCCATGAATCTACAGCAAAATGTGCCAATACAATATTTTCACATAGGTAAGCCACTTTTGACCAGACAATTATCCTGCAGCCAACACTGTAGGGGAAATGTAGCAAGAGTTGGCAACTACTTGAATGACAAATTGGGTCTGCCATTGTGAAGGCCCTTTTTAAAGAACTCTTCTTCTTTCTGATTCACAGAAGGTATTTTTTGTATGCAAAGCCTCCAATGATGCCCATATGCTTTAAAAGGACCTATGGAAAAAGATTTTCTTCAAGTGACAAGCCCGGATCGGTCAGCCATAATAATTTGCCCTATATCAGGGCAGCACATTACATCTACAGCTCCATAAGCCTAATAGTTTTGTGCCATTTGTCTGGTAGGAGATCAGATCTGTAGCTGTAATGTGCAGACTTGTTTGCATTGTTAGTCACCATGAGCTGCTTCTTGTCAGGCACTCAATTTGTGTGAAAATTTGTAGGCTTTTCCTGTATATAGAGTAGTGCTTCCTTCAGCAGCGGCGCAAGTACACAGTTACAATGGTGACATTGTTGGATGGGGAGAAGATATGGTGAATGTTTGGAAAACCCCCGGTAACTCTTGTAAACCTGGTGTCGCTGGTCCTTTTAACATATCATATTTTTGCCTGGATTTATCGCTTTTAGGGACTGGTCATAGATCATAGGGAGCGTCTTACTTATCACACTGTTCTACAGGTATTTCCAACTAATTCTTGAGTTTTCCTCACAAGCCAAATTTCTTTATATACTTGTAACTGACTCTAGTGATGGGCAACAGAATCAAAATGAATTGTTCCCCCTTCACTGTTTAGTGCACTCACACTGTCTTTGCAGTCTGTGTTGGCGACATACTTTGGAAGGAACTTCCGACATATGGCACATGTTGAAAAAATTGTATAGTGTGTGGTATATTTTTCTTTTTCTACTATGCTATTCCCTAAAGTTGAAAAAAGGTATATCAACATATTCCAGCCCAATGGATGACAAAAGGACACCCCTATTAAGGAAAGCACTTGAGAAGCGATAATGGTTATATTTGACTTCTACCTAGTAGCACTGGGATTATATTATTGCAGATGTTACAAAATTTCTTGATTTTTAACTTACTATGTCAAGGCTGACCTCCAAAGAAATGCAGATTTCGGGTTTATGATTCTTTATTGGTTAGCACTGGCTTTATTGGTTGCAGGGCAACATCTGCATACAGTTTGGATGTTCTGCCTGTGTTAACGTGGGTTTCCATCAAGACTCAAAAACAAAACAAAAAAAAAACACCCTGACAGTTGTATATGCTTGAGAGGGAAATTCAAATGTGAATCCCATTGGGAACTGGGATTTACAGTATGTGAGTGATGAGTCTCTGCACAGCGCGAAGGAATATTTTGGTGCTCTATAGGATTCAGGTTTGTTAGCTTCAATGTTTGGCTGTTTCACATGGCTGTGTACAGTCCATGTGACGGCCATATTTCCCGGACTGACAGCGGGTTGTGTGAGCCGAACTCACTGCATCATGGTGATGTATGATGCTGTGAGTTCCAGCCCAACAGGGGGTCTACTGTCCCATACACACTGCATCGTTCCAGCATGGGACAATAGGTCTGTGGTTGAGTTGGAGCTCACAGCAACATAGATCTCTAGGATGCAGTGAGTTCAGGTCACATAAGCCACGGTCATTCCGGGAAATGGGGCCGTCACACAGATGGCATTTCACAGACTGCACTTGGCCATGTACAAACAGCGTAAGGCTACATTCACACATCAGTGAAAACAGCTGTCACACGTCCGTTTTAAGAACAATGGCAGTCTATGGGGTTATTCACACGGCTGATTTTTTTGACAGCCAGTGAATTATGGATGTCAAAAAATAGAACATTTTGTTCGTTTTCACGGACCGAAAGCCCCCATACATTTTAAGGGGAACATTTTTAACATCCATTTCTCAGAAAGGCATTAGTGAAAAAAACATCCGTTAAAAACAGACTATTTGTAGCTAATATGAGTATGCGGGCATCGGTTTTCTTTCTGACGAGTCTCTGCATATTTGCCGGGTTGCGGGCGGATCTCCGCCGGTCCCCAATAATAGTTAATGGGGTTGGATGGGGACTTCCAAGCTTCCAGCAATGCTTGAATAGGTCCATAATACGGAAGGTGCGGAACGGAGGCACTGAAGCGCTATGGAGTGCTTCCGTGGTTTTCTGTCCGTGTCTTCGAACCGCAAAAAAATAGAACATGTTCTATTTTTTTGCGGTGCAGACAGATCACAGACCCATTCAAGTTGAATGGGTCTGAATCTATTGGCGCAAGCCACATGGATGGTGCCCGTGCATTGGGGACCGCAATTTGAGGTTCCCAATGCACGTAATGGGCGTCACAAGTTCGTGTGCATGAGCCCTTAGGGTGGTATTACACTGCCTGATCTTCAGGCAGTGCGAGCACCAATGGATTAGAACACTCATTTGCAGAGGCCTGATTACACAGGTCATTGCAAACTGAATGTGGGTAAAATGATTGCTACTGCAGTCCTGCCTCCCTCATTCTCTTCAATTCATTATTGCAGCATATCCCTGATTACAGCTGATGATCGATCGTTTGCTCGTTGATTGGCTGCTCGATTATACGATCCAATAATCAGGTACAAGTGCTCCTATCAACGCTTGTTCACAATACATGGCCTGAAATTGTGCAGTGTAATAGAACTTTATTCATTGCGTACTTTTCATCGGATAACCCTTTTAAATCTGCACATAATCGCTTTGACCCGTGTGGAGGGTTCAGCCCTTCTGCAGGTCATCTAGGAATTAGCATTGAACATCATTTCCTGAGTCTGTATTTTTTTTACCCCTAAAGCCACATTTTACTAAGCATTCTGTATTAGGAATGCTATTATTTTCCCTTATAACCATGTTATCGCGCGGGTAAATAATAATAATGTTTTAAGGGAAAATAATACAGTAAATAGACTTTTATCAATTGTCTTACATCATCTCCTCCCCATTCTTGCACAACCCCTTTAATAAAGTGATACATGGCATTAACCCCATTATTGTTTTAATGCAGGAGCTGAAAACCTGGCATGGTCTTAGGCCTCATGCACACAACCGTTGGGTGTTTTGCCGCCCGCAAAACACGGATACTGGCCGCATGCATTCCACGTTTTGCTGATTGGAACAGCTGGCCCCCAATAGGACAGTCCTATCCTTATTCATAATGCGGACAATAACAGGACATGTTCTATTTTTTTGCGGATCGGCCATGTGGACATATGGACACAGAATCCACACGGAGTCATCATTTCCGATTTTTGGGGCCCCATTGGAGTGAATACGGGCTGCAAAAAAAAAACAGAACGGACACAGAATAAAATACATTTGTGTGCATGAGCCCTTATCCTGCTGACACAGGTATATGACTTGTTAGGATATGTTCACACAGTGGATTTTGACACTGTCAAAGGAACATCTCCTTTTTTTGGTATGGTCACGGCTTTTATCCACAAACGAGTTTTCAGCCTCTAAATGTAAATGAGTTTCCATTCACTAACAGCAAGCAGAAAACTACTGAGAGAACATAATACCATCAATAAGCTTTATTTACATGACATAAGAAAACACCTTAAGCATTCATATGATCAGGGGCGTAACTATAGGGGAAGCAGGGGAAGCGGCTGCTTTGGGGCCCTGACCCAGAAGGGGCCCATCCAGGAGGAGGAGGACTAAAGGATTTGGTCAGGGCCCCCTCAACAGTATTACACAATGAAATTATATGCAGTGACAGTATAGACAGTGTAGAAAACAGATGGAACAGCGGCTGGGCCTGGTCTGAGAGAGCGATCTTTACTAGCCACAGGAATGGGGGCGGCATGAAAGGAAGGGGTTGCGAAAAAATTACTGGGGGAGGGGGGCCCCATTCAAAAATTTGCTGTGGGGCCCAGTCATTTCTAGCTACGCCACTGCATATGATCCCATCTTGTTTCCCGAGTTCCTCTAGTAAAGGTAAGATTACATATGGCCAGCTGCATCCTGACCTGAGCCGAGTCATCTTCTCTGCATTATCATTTTGACCATAGGCATGTGCAAACATAAAGATTTACTGGAAACAAGTAATTACTGAGCTTTGCCCACATAAACCACTTGTTTTCTGTACAAATAAACTGTTTTGAACACAATCAGTGCATTATAGGAAATACCGTGTGAGGGCTCATGCACACAACGTATTTATTTTCAGTTTCCGTGCAGGTTCTTTTTTTGCGGCCTGTATGCAGATCCTTTCATTTTAATGAGTCCACCTAAAAAACGAAAATTACCCCGTATCCATTCCGCTTCCGCATGTCCATTCTGCAAAAAAATTAAAACATGTCCTATTATTGCCCGTATTGCGAACAAGAATAGGACTGTTCTATTATGGGCTGGACGTTCCGTTGCGCTAAAGGCGGAATGCACAAAGCCGGTGTCCGTGTGTTGCGGATCCGCAATTTGCGGACCACAAAACAGGCAGCAGCAGTCGTGTGCATAAGGCCTAATTCCTATTATCTAGAGCAGGGGTGCATAACCTTTTCTGAATGGGGGCCACATTGTCAGACTGAAGGAAACCCAAAGGCCGAAAATAAGTTGAAGGGGTATTAACTGAAATACTGTATTTATGGCGTATTGTACATACAGTATACACCATAAATGTCTGGTTACACCTCCAGGATTCCCCTCTAATGGGAGAATACAAGAAAAATGCATGTGAAGCTGCCACAAGACATATAGTCTGTTACCAGATGGTTGGGGGCCGCGCAGAATGATATTGATGGCGGCATGTGGCCCCCGGGCCGCTGGTTGTGCACCGCTAATTTAGAGTTCGGTTAAAGGGATTCTGTCCCCTCTTTTTACCCTATAGAGATGCGGACATGCACGGCTAGATCGCCGCTAGCATGTCCGTAATATACTTGTCCCATATCTCTGACTGGTTTTATTGAGTGTAAAAAATGATTTTATACAGTCAGGTCCATAAATATTGGGACATCGACACAATTCTAACATTTTTGGCTCTATACACCACCACAATGGATTTGAAATGAAACAAACAAGATGTGCTTTACCTGCAGACTGTGAAATGCATGCTCAATCGGATTCAGGTCAGGTGATTGACTTGGCCATTGCATAACATTCCACTTCTTTCCCTGAAAAAACTCTTTGTTTGCTTTTGCAGTATGCTTTGGGTCATTGTCCATCTGCACTGTGAAGCGCCGTCCAATGAGTTCTGAAGCATTTGGCTGAATATGAGCAGATAATATTGCCCGAAACACTTCAGAATTCATCCTGCTGCTTTTGTCAGCAGTCACATCATCAATAAATACAAGAGAACCAGTTCCATTGGCAGCCATACATGCCCACGCCATGACACTACCACCACCATGCTTCACTGATGAGGTGGTATGCTTAAAATCATGAGCAGTTACTTTCCTTCTCCATACTCTTCTCTTCCCATCACTCTGGTACAAGTTGATCTTGGTCTCATCTGTCCTTAGGATGTTGTTCCAGAACTGTGAAGGCTTTTTTAGATGTCGTTTGGCAAACTCTAATCTGTCCTTCCTGTTTTTGAGGCTCACCAATGGTTTACATCTTGGGGTGAACCCTCTGTATTCATTCTGGTGAAGTCTTCTCTTGATTGTTGACTTTGACACACATACACCTACCTCCTGGAGAGTGTTCTTGATCTGGCCAACTGTTGTGAAGGGTGTTTTCTTTACCAGGAAAGAATTCTTCGGTCATCCACCACAGTTGTTTTCCGTGGTCTTCCGGGTCTTTTGGTGTTGCTGAGCTCACCGATGCGTTCCTTCTTTTTAAGAATGTTCCAAACAGTTGTATTGGCCACGCCTAATGTTTTTGCTATCTCTCTGATGGGTTTGTTTTGTTTTTTCAGCCTAATGATGACTTGCTTCACTGATAGTGACAGCTCTTTGGATCTCATCTTGAGAGTTGACAGCAACAGATTCCAAATGCAAATAGCACACTTGAAATGAACTCTGGTCCTTTTATCTGCTCATTGTAATTGGGATAATGAGGGAATAACAGACACCTGGCCATAGAACAGCTGAGAAGCCAATTGTCCCATTACTTTTGGTCCCTTAACAAGTGGGAGGCACATATGCAAACTGTTGTAATTCCTACGCCGTTCACCTGATTTGGATGTAAATACCCTAAAATTAAAGCTGACAGTCTGCAGTTAAAGAACATCTTGTTCGTTTCATTTCAAATCCATTGTGGTGGTGTAAAGAGCCAAAAATGTTAGAAATGTGTCAATGTCCCAATATTTATGGACCTGACTGTATATATGTAAATTAGCCTGGTAAGGAGCCCAAGGGGCTGTACTAAACGTTCTGGAGCCTCCCCCCCCCCCCCCCCCCCCCCGCTGTGAAGGAGCCCAGCACCACCTGTATCCACGAATCTCCCCCTTGCTCACAAAGTGAGATCGCCGTAATCTCGCAGTGCACGAGCTCGCGCATGTGCAGTTCCTTCCCTGAGGCTGATACCAGCACAGGGAAGGAACACTATGCCGGCACTGCGCATGTGCGAGCTCGCGCACCGCGAGATTACGGCGATCTGACTTACTGAGCAAGGAGGAGATTCCTAGATACAGGCGGTGCTGGGCTCCTTCACAGGGGGGCATGGCTGGGCTCCAGAACGGTTAGTACAGGCCCTTGGGCTCCTTACCAGGCTGATTTACATATATATAAAATCATTTTTTACACTCAATAAAACCAGTCAGAGATATGGGACAGGTATATTGCGGACATGCTAGCGGCAATCTAGCCGTGCATGTCGTCATCTCTATAGGGTAAAAAGAGGTGACAGAATCCCTTTAAGAGCTGATGATGTTAATTGAAGAGGTTGAATGCTTTTTCCCCAGAATCAGCGGAGCTCTTCTCCATAGGCCTTATCTGGTATTGCAGCTGTACTAAATTTTTTTTGTAAATTACATTCAAGAAAATTTGGAATGAGCTGCAATATCAGACACAACCCATGGACAAAAGTGGTGCAGTTTCTCAGTTAAAAAAATATAATTTTTTCTAGTTTTGCATTATCCCTTATATATGAGCATTCTTTGTTCCTGTCTAAAGCTGCGTTCAGAATGATGTTAGCTTCTTGACAGCAGTGCATCTTGGGAGCTCAGATGACGATTAGGTCATATACCAAAAAAAATCCACAAAAAAAAGCTATACAGGCTTAGTACCTAACTTGATAAAATATAACTTTTAATTGTATACGGTATGTTTTAAACTCAATTGTGAGCAAAACAAAAATGTATTAAAAATAAACTGTTCCCTCTAATATCTTTGTGTTTAGTTAATAATGGCAGGGATGTGCACTCTCCCTAATAAATCACATAGGTGCTGCTAAGGCCCCTTTTACACGGGCGAGCCTGACCCATTTACTTCAATGGGGCTGTGTACATGAGCATTGTTTTTCACGCAGCACTTGTGCGTTGCGTGAAAATCGCAGCAGGTTCTATATTCTGTGTTTTTCACTCAACGCAGGCCCCATAGAAATGAATGGGGCTGCGTGAAAACTGCATAGCATCCGCAAGCAAGTGCGGATGCGGTGCGATTTTCACACATGGTTGCTAGGAGATGATGTTAGTAAATAGGGATGAGCAACCCCGGACCCCATTAACCACCTCAGCTCCCCTAGCTTAAACACCCTTAATGACCAGACCACTTTTTACAATTCTGCACTACACAACTTTCACGTTTTATTGCTCGGTCATACAACTTACCACCCAAATGAATTTTACCTCCTTTTCTTCTCACTAATAGAGCTTTCATTTGGTGGTATTTCATTGCTGCTGACATTTTTACTTTTTTGTTATTAATCGAAATTTACTGAAATTTTTGCAAAAAAATGTAATTTTTCACTTTCAGTTGTAATTTTTTTTTAAAAAAAAAAGACATTTCTATATAAATTTTTCTCAAAATTTATTGTTCTACATGTCTTTGATAAAAAAAAATGTTTGGTTAAAAAAAAAATGGTTTGGGTAAAAGTTATAGCGTTTACAAACTATGGTACAAAAATGTGAATTTCCGCTTTTTGAAGCAGCTCTGACTTTCTGAGCACCTGTCATGTTTCCTGAGGTTCTACAATGCCCAGACAGTAAAAACACCCCACAAATGACCCCATTTCGGAAAGTAGACACCCTAAGGTATTCGCTGATGGGCATAGTGAGTTCATAGAACTTTTTATTTTTTGTCACAAGTTAGCGGAAAATGATGATTTTTTTTTTTTCCTTACAAAGTCTCATATTCCACTAACTTGTGACAAAAAATAAAAACTTCCATGAACTCACTATGCCCATCACGAAATACCTTGGGGTGTCTTCTTTCCAAAATGGGGTCACTTGTGGGGTAGTTATACTGCCCTGGCATTTTAGGGGCCCTAATGCGTGAGAAGTAGTTTGAAATCAAAATGTGTAAAAAATGCCCTGTGAACTCCTAAAGGTGCTCTTTGGAATGTGGGCCCCTTTGCCCACCTATGCTGCAAAAAAGTGTCACACATGTGCTATCGCTGTACTCAGGAGAAGTTGGGCAATGTGTTTTGGGGTGTCTTTTTACACATGCCCATGCTGGGTGAGAGAAATATCTCTGTAAATTGACAACTTTGTATAATTTTTTTTTTAAAGTTGTCATTTACAGAGATATTTTTCACACACAGTATGGGTATATGTAAAAATACACCCCAAAACACATTGCCCTACTTCTCCTGAGTACGGCGATACCACATGTGTGCCACTTTTTTGCAGCCTAGGTGGGCAAAGGGGCCCAAATTCCAATGAGAATCTTTACGATTTCACAGGGCATTTTTTACGCATTTGGATTCCAAACTACTTCTCACGCTTTAGGGCCCCTAAAATGCCAGGGCAGTATAAATACCCCACAAGTGACCCCATTTTGGAAAGAAGACACCCCAAGGTATTCCGTGAGGGGTATGGCGAGTTCCTAGAATTTTTTTTTTTTTGGCACAAGTTAGCGGAAAATGATTTCTTTTTTTTAATTTTTTTTTTTCTCTTACAAAGTCTCATATTCCACTAACTTGTGACAAAAAATAAAATTTTACATGAACTCGCCATGCCCCTCACGAAATACCTTGGGGTGTCTTCTTTCCAAAATGGGGTCACATGTGGGGTATTTATACTGCCCTGGCATTTTAGGGGCCCTAAAGCGTGAGAAGAAGTCTGGAATATAAATGTCTAAAAAATTTTACGCATTTGGATTCCGTGAGGGGTATGGTGAGTTCATGTGAGATTTTATTTTTTGTCACAAGTTAGTGGAATATGAGACTTTGTAATAAAAAACAAAAAACAAAAAAATCTATTTCCACTAACTTGTGCCAAAATAATGTCTGAATGGAGCCTTACAGGGGGGTGATCAATGACAGGGGGGTGATCAGGGAGCCTATATGGGGTGATCACCACCCTGTCATTGATCACCCCCCTGTAAGGCTCCTTTCAGACGTCCGTATGTGTTTTGCGGATCCGATCCATGGATCCGTGGATCCGTAAAACACATACGGACGTCTGTCAAAATCGCCTGTGTGCGCGCGTTCACAGGAAATCTCGCGTCTCGCGAGATGACGCGTATATGCGTGACTCTGCCTGAGTGAGCCGCCTCCGGAACGCTTTTTCCGATAGTGTGCAAGCACGACCACCACTGATGGATTGCAGGGTGGTCGTAACCATGGAAACGAGCAGTGTATAATGTGATGGAAAAATGAATCCAGCCAGCAAAGGAGGCAATATGGACAATCACAATACATTAGTAAGTGCCTTGTATTAACTTTCTCTACATAATAATTTCTATTTGCTGAAGCGAGACAACCCCTTTAACCCCTCTAACCCTACTTCTACATTGGGATATAGTTGTTGCCACTTTGTGATTTCTTGCTTCTTCTTTTGCCTAGACCCATTTCTTATATACAGCTCTGACGCTGAAGGATGCCTGGAGGTTCAGGACTCTGTGGTTCGTGTCACCCGGCCGTGTAACACCAGCTCACCCATGCAGCAATGGCTCTGGGTTTCAAAAAGGAGGCTCTTCAATATCGGCAACTTGCAGTGCCTAATGTCTGTTACCAACGACTCATCGAATACACTCTCTACCTACCAATGTGATGAGAACCTTTTCTTTATTGGGAGATGTGAATCCTTTATAGAAGTCTTCAATGCTGCTCTACTACCGCAGACCTCTAATGCCACCGGCTTACTTCTGCCACCAGCTAAAACGAAAAACCAGTGGCTGATCTTTGGAACTAACAAAAGCATCTGTTCTGCCACGTTTCAAGGTAAGGATTTTGTCATGGATATAGTTTAACCACCAATTTATTTTTCACATACCATAAATGATCAGTGCTGAAAGATACCTTTGCAATGACACTTTAAAGGGGTTTTCCAAGCTATTTTAACTGATGAACTCTCCTCTGGATAGGTCACCAGTATCTGATCGTGGGGGTCCGACACACGGGACCCCACCAATCAGCTGTTTGGGAAGGCATCGCAGTAGTGCAGCTTTGCCTAGGCATCAGTAAAAAAAAGTCTTGTTTAAAGGGGGTTTTCCAGGACTTAGAAACTGATGGTCTATCCTCAGGATAGGTTATTAAAATCAGATTGGTAGGGGTATTATGGCACCCTGCACCTCCACCAATCAGCTGGTTCAGACAACCACTGGAAACTACACAGTGTGGGGAGCTGGAAACAAACATCTCCATACACTGTGTAGTGGCCATGCCGGGGTACTGCAGCTCACCTCCCAATCAAGTGAATGGAAGCTGAGCCACAGCACGCTGACTGTATGGAGCCTTCTGCCTCCACTCTGTACACTGCAGCTGCCCAAAACAGCTGATCGGTGGGTGTGCCAGGGGTCACAACCCCACTGATCTGATCCTGAGGATAGGTCATCAATATCTGCAGCACGGCTAACCCCTTTAAGATTGTGTTCACATATGCGTTGGATACATCAGGCACTGTTGGTGTCCGTCTTGTGGTGAATCCAGCATTGCTGCTTTCATTTTTCTATTTTCCTATAGCCTCAAAGGGGAATTCACAGTTTTACCAGGCGCAAGGGGGGAATTTATCAAACTGGTGTAAAGGAAAATCTTAGTTACCCATAGCAGCCAATCAGATTTCACCTTTCATTTTCCAAGGGAGCTCTAAAAAATGAAAGGTGGAATCTGATTACACTACTTTGATAAATGACCCATATGTGTTTTAAATGTCCTTTTAATTCAGATTTTTAAACATCTTGCATATGGTCATCTTACATTCATGTGGGCAGCTCATCGACCAGTCTTCTCCTTCATGTTTTTCTTATAACCTTAGGCCTCTTGCACACAAACGTTTTTTTTTCCCGTTTGCGTTCAGTTTTTTGCGTTCCGTATACGGACCGTATACGGAACCATTAATTTCAATGGATCCGCAAAAAAACGGAAGGTACTCCGTATGCCTTCCGTTTCCATATTTCCGTTTTTCCTTTCCATTCAAAGATAGAACAGTACTATCCTTGTCCGTTATGCGGACAATAATAGGACATGTTCTATCAGAGGCCAGTTGTTTCGTTCCGCAAAAAACGGAATGCATGCGGACTTCATCCGTATTTTTTGCGGATCCGTTTTTTTGCAGACTGCAAAATACTGAAAAAGCCATACGGTCGTGTGCAAGAGGCCTTACTGATCCAAGGATTAAATCTTCTGTTTGCCTACACAGATATTTACACTATTCAAGGAAATTCCAATGGTCGCCCCTGCGCCATCCCTTTTAAGTACGACAATCAATGGTTCTATAGCTGCACCAGCACAGGTCGGGAAGATGGACACCTCTGGTGTGCGACCACTGTTGACTATGGCAAAGATGAAAAGTGGGGTTTCTGTCCTGTAAAAAGTAAGTTTGAGTGTGTTTTATTTCAGAGGAATATGGGGACAAGGTATTAAGGGAGTTGCGCCAGTGTTCTTATTGTAAAAAAGCCATGATTGCACAAAATGTTGTAACATTTTCAGCCATTCTCATCACTTGTCAACAAAAGCAGGAGGGGCTTAGTTCTAAGGGGTGGGGTCACAGTCAGTCCATCAGATTAACGGAAGTTTTCGCCAGGACCTGTCGCGTGACACGTCGCTTTGTAGTTGTACACAGTCCGCTCTCCTCATATTCATGAGCTCCCGGCTCTCCCTGCCATTGACTGCTATAAGAAGAAAGATGCCCATAAGGCCATAGTTACATGACCATGGCATGGCCATGCCTGTTTTACGCAAAACATGGGCACCAGCTATGTGCACTCCGCATTGCGGTGGGGCCCATTGACTTCAATGGGTCCACAATCTGCAGTCAAAGATAGGAGGCTCGGACCCAGAAGCACACGGAATTACACAGAAAGGTTTCCATGTGCATGCCTTCACGCTGCAAAAGATAGAACATGTCCTATGGGTCAATGGGTCTGCTCCGTGATGCGGAATGCACACAGCTGGTGCCCGTGTTTTGTGGATCCGTGGTTTGCAGTCCCCAAATCAGGCATGGCTGTCCCACGGTTATGTGAATACGACCTATGTGGCAGAGGGGTTTGACTCAGAGCCTGTGTTCTGTACTAACAGACTTCTATGCTTGGCTCACCCTGGATCTGCTCAATACTGATTTTAGCAAAATGACTGGGTCAAGTCAAGAAAGTGTCCCAGTGCTTTGCTCAGGGTCTCTATCATTAGTTTATACCGCCGGCAGATAAGGCAGCATAAAAAGAAATTGTGACCAAGGGTTGTGCGAGTTAAAAAGTCTGGCTGCTCTTGAAAATGTGCTAAAATAACAAAGTAATCGATACTCACCCGTTTTCTCCCCTGCCGCTTCCCGCGTGGCCTGCTGCAGTTTATTTCTTGGCTGCAGTGGTGATGTTCTCTGCCCAAACGGTCACCAATGTAGCCAATCACTGGCCTCAGCAGTTGTGTCCAGTATACTGCTGAAGCCATTGACTGGCTGCAGGGTGATTTGTGTGTGCACAGAACATCACCACTGCAGCCAGGAAGATCACTGGAAGCAGCAGGGGAGAAAAGTGGTAAGTAAGGCTTCTTTTTTTAATTTAGCACATTTACGGCTCATGCACGCGACCGTTGTTGTTTTGCGGTCCGCAAATTGCGGATACTCAAAACACGGATACCGTCCGTGTGCATTCCGTATTTTGCAAAACGGAAAAGCTGGCCCCTAATAGAACAGTCCTATCCTTGTCCGTAATGCGGACAATAAAAGGACATGTTCTTTTTTTTTGCAGAACGGCCATGTAGACATACGGAAACGGAATGCACACTGAGTCATTTCCATTTTTTGGCAGCCCCATTGAAGTGAATGGTTCCGCATACGGGCCACAAAAAATGTAACGGACAAGGAAAAATAATACGTTTGTGTACATGAGGCCTGCTTGAGTTTATTTAACTTGGATAATCCCTTTTTAGACAGCATGATGTACTCAGATTCAAATGTGTGATTTGTTAAGTGAATGTTTCTTTTTATTATGTACCATGTCCTCTAAGAATATGGACATTTTTAAATGTTTATTCATAGTTGATCATCAGTATGAAATGCAGACTCATTTCCGCATATCAAGGCATATCAAGGTGCTGATTAGACAGCATGAATATTGCACAGGTGTGCCTTAGACTGCCCACAATAAAAGAGCACTTTGAAATATGCACAGTTTTGCCTTACGGGAGGGGTCAGAAAACCAGTCAGTATCTGGTGTGGCCACCATTTGCCTCACGCAGTGCAACACATCTCCGTCGCATAGAGTTGATCAGGTTGTTGATTGTGGCTTGTGGAATCTTGGTATACTCCTCTTCAAGAGCTGTGTGAAGCTGCAGAATATTGGCAGGAACTGGAACAAGCTGTTGTATACGCCGATCCAGAGCATCCCAAACATGCTCAATGGGTGACATGTCCGGTGAGTATGCTGGCCATGCAAGAACTGGGATGTTTTTAGCTTCCAGGAATTGTGTACAGATCCTTGCAATATGGGGCCGTGCATTATCATGCTGCAACATGAGGTGATGGTCGTGGATGAATCGTACAACAATGGGCCTCAGGATCTCATCACGGTATCTCTGTGCATTCAAAATGCCATCAATAAAATGCACCTGTGTTCATTGTCCATAACATACGCTTGCCCGCACCATAACCCCACCGCCACCATGGGCCACTCGATCCACAACATTGACGTCAGCAAACCGCTCACCCACACGATGCCTGCCATCTGCCCTGAACAGTTAAAACCGGGATTCATCCGTGAACAGAGCGCCTCTCCAACGTGCCAGACGCCATCGAATGTGAGCTTTTGCCCACTCAAGTCTGTTACGACGATGAACTGCTGTCAGGTCCAGACCCCGATGAGGACGACGAGCATGCAGATGAGTTTCCCTGATAAGGTTTCTGACAGTTTGTGCAGAAATTCTTTGGTTATGCAAACCGATTGTTGCTGCAGCTGTCCGGGTGGTTGGTCTCAGATGATCATGGAGGTGAACATGCTGGATGTGGAGGTCCTGGGCTGGTGTGGTTACATGTGGTCTGCGGTTGTGAGGCCGGTTGGATGTACTGCCAAATTCTCTAAAACGCCTTTGGAGACAGCTTATGGTAGAGAAATGAACATTCATTGCACGGGCAACAGCTCTGGTAGACATTACTGCAGTCAGCATGCCAATTGCATGCTCCCTCAAACGTTGCAACATCTGTGGCATTGTGCTGTGTAATCAAACTGCACATTTCAGAGTGGCCTCTTATTGTGGGCAGTCTAAGGCTACTTTCACACTACCATTCAGAGCGGGTCCGTCTGATGTCTGCACAGACGGATCCGCTCATATAATGCAGACTTGGGATCCGTTCAGAACGGATCTGTCTGCATTATATTGTAGAAAAAATTCTAAGTGTGAAAGTATCTTCAGACGGATCCGTCCAGACTTTACATTGAAAGTCAATGGGGGACGGATCCGTTTGAAAATTGAGCCATATAGTGTCAAATTCAAGCGGATCCGTCCCCATTGACTTACATTGTAAGTCTGGACGGATCCGTTTGTCTCCGCACAGCCAGGCGGACACCCAAGCGCTGCAAGCAGCGTTCAGGTGTCCGCTTGCTGAGCGGAGCGGAGGCTGAACGCTGCCAGACTGATGCATTCTGAGCGGATCCGCATCCACTCAGAATGCATTAGTGCTGTACGGATGCGTTCGGGGCCGCTTGTGAGCCCCTTCAAACGGAGCTCACAAGCGGAGCCCCGAACGCTAGTGTGAAAGTAGCCTAAGGCACACCTGTGAAATATTCATACATTTATCTGCCGGAATGTGCAAATCTTCTACTCTATACCACTGTTTGTTCAGATGTTTTTGATGGGCTTATTATTTTGACTTCCTCCTAAAATGCTATATAACTGAGCATTGGTTTCTCAGGCTGATAGAGACTAATAATTGTGCTCTTTTATTTTGTATGCCTTTCAGGCACTGACTGTGAAGCATTCTGGGACAAAGATCCACTAACTAACAGCTGCTACCAGTTTAATTTCCAGTCCACACTGTCATGGGCAGAAGCTTGGACCAGTTGCTTGCAGCAAGATGCCAATCTCCTCAGTATCAATGAAATACATGAGCAGACGTACATTAATGGTGGGTTGGTTTGTGAATATTAGGTTGCCTGTAGACAGTATATTGAGTTATGTTACGGTACATGAGGACACAGATATTTTGGCTAGAGGCAATTTGTAGCAGTTTTAGGCTGTATTTATAAGTGTGCCTTGGTTTTCAGTTATATCACATCCGTCATGGTCCATGATGGCATGGTCCTCACTAGACCATCTGTTCTGGGTTCCTTTATGTAAAGAATACAGTGCTATTCTTCCTGTCCAATTAAAAAATCTATGATGGCAGCTGGAATTTGTACATTGAAGCTGTAGGTTATGTATCAAATGCTATACTAACTGACTTCAAATGTGTTAAAGGGGTTTTCTAGTGAATACTTAGAAAAAAAGGGCAGAATGGGTTAAATAAAATCATTACCTCATTTGATTTGGATAACCGCTGTCACTGATTGGCTGAGTGGGCAGCCCAAGCTATTTCCTGTATACCAAGCCAAGAGCAGGTAGTGGAGAGCTGCAGGGACCGCAGCAGTGTCAGAACAGCAGTGGCGGGGAAAAGGGGTGTGTAATGATTATTTGTCATTTTAGCCTAAGTATTTTTTTAAAAACCTCTTTAATTTCACTAAAGCTTAAAGGGGTTATCCGGGTATACATTTTTCCCTTTTTCCTGTGCTTCACCTACCAGGCTTTGCAACTTACTAATACACTTGTGCTACTTTTTCGGTCTCGCTTTGGAGATAGGGAGAGTGGTCACATGACTGTGTCCTCTTTGGAGACTGGATTTGCTGTGATGTCACAACCAGGCCTCCCATGATGCTCTCTGTCAGAATCACCCAGCCAAATGGTCGTGATTAGCGTTGAGCGAATAGAAGTCCACAAAGTGAAATTGTGCCACTATTGTCATTTGGCCTCATCTGGTATTAAAGCTCACAAACTATTTTTGAATAGTAATGTGATGCGATACCAGACATGGAAAAATTGAGCTCTGTTTCTATTGTAAAAATGATATGCGTGCATTAATATGTCCTAACATTAATCTGCCTATATGGAGTGCACTATGATTGCTGATATGTAATTCAATCAGTCTTGTGTCTATGTTTTTCCTACAGCACTAATTTGTTAAAGGAAAACTCTCCCTCCTTTCATATGCCATGCTTTATAGAGGGACCTTTTTTTTAACTTTCTTGTCAATCATATGTCATACTTATTTCTTATTTTTCTGCAACATTTCCTCTAAGGCCTCCTGACTGGATACAGTTCCACTCTCTGGATAGGACTCAATGACATTAACGTCAATGGAGGCTGGCAGTGGTCTGATGGATCTCCATTAAAATACTTGAACTGGGAGAGTGGTGAGTAACAAATTGCTTTATCTGTGCTTTAACTTTTTTCCATCTGTTTGCCACATTTAAGTATGTTCTAAGGATTTGTGGATAGTGGTAGTAGTATAGTAGTGTTATAATAATTTTACATGTATGCATTATTTTATAATATTTTACAAATGATTTGCCAAAGTTTACAGTATTACACTGCAATATTTGTATAGTTATGGCTGGACGATGTAATGATATTAGAGTGGCCTATCTATAAATAAAGTTTATTGAAACAAGCACTTGTGACCTCAGTATTCTGCACAGAATTAAAAGGCTATAAACACCTTTGGGGTCAATTTTTATAATTGCATTTTGGTCTAAAAATATTTTTTTCAACTGGTCTTTATGAAAAATTTTCAGCAATTTTTATTCTACATGGTTACGTTTTAGTCTATCTGCGGAGTATCTTGATTTCAGTTTCACACTGAACCTGTCATGTTGTTGCTCTGACAGCTATGTGTAGCACTTATCTCTGAACTCCCGACAGCTCATAACCACTCATTTAAACCATAATGTTGTCAGTTTGTTACAAATTTAGCTTTAATGAGTGTTTATAAGCTGTCCGGATTTCAGAGATAAGGACTGTACATACAGCTATCAGAGCAGCAACATGATGGGTTCAGTGGGTTCAAGCAGGATACTCTGCAGATAGGCTGAAACTTAACCCTGTAGGACAAAAACTGCTGAAAATGTTAATGAAGACAAATTGAAAAAATGCAATCCTAAAAAATGACCCACCCCAAAGGTGTTCATAGCCTTTAAAGTGTACATTTTGTTTTATGTAATTTTTTACAATAAACTTCCATGTGGGTGTATATGAGGAATAATACTATTTCTAGCTATTATATCACTTCTGTCTGGCATTTTTTATCAGCTTTTCCCTCTGCAATCTGTCTGTAATTCTATTTTTTACATCTAGTGGGTGGAGGCTGGTATCATCTCTACCCATACACTACACGTAGAGACACAGGGAATCTTGCTTCATACCTTTCCGTTGCACACCCTCAGAAGCAGCAGCAGTAATGGAGGACATTATACAGCAGAACTAAGCAGTTTAGATGTTAATCCAGTAGTAAAGTTAGGCAGTAATCCACTCACAAATCAAAAATCAGCAGCAGTCTCTGTGTCAGTGTCTCTGCCCATCTCTTCCTCGGACTCCATACACCTTTATGTACTCTGACCCTTCAGTAAGCAGGCATCCCGTCATCACTGAAGACAGATCTGGACAGTAAATTGAGAGTTAGTGAAGAGTAGGGGTGTCTGACAATAGGAAATGGAAGCATTTTTCTCTGGTAAGTTATATTACAAAGTTTCTTATATTCGCTTGTACTGTAAAAAAAATAAAATATGAAACTACATTTACTCATCAACGGACAGGTGGCCAAACTTTCCTGACCCCTTTCCATTAAAGTTTATGGATGAGTGTTATGGGTGTATCCAATGGATATGCCATGCATGTGTAATATAGGATTTTCTTTTTAAAACAACACATCAACACTGTACAGTGTCTGGTCAGTAAACAGGTTGTTTTATTACAACAACCACCTTTTTTTTAATTTTTTTACTGTAGTTGGTTCTTGATTAGCTGTTCCCAATGGATCTGGTTCCTGATTATCATGGCAATCAGCTGATATTGCCTGGGGTAAATAGACTGGGCAGTGAATATAAATTTCACCCTATCTGTAGACCTTACTGTCATCTGTACCTTTCCAGTTATTCAGATTATGCTGCAGAGTAGACTATGGCATTATACAATTTATGTATACTGAGTAACTCGTGGACTAGTAATTGAATCTTTATACAAGACTTCTATTGGTTTAGTTAATTGCAAATGCATTAAAAATACTGTATATTTATCATTGTGTCCATATCTTTTTTTGCATGTCTTCCTCCTGCTTTCTAGATCAACCAAGCAATTCAGAAGAAGAAGACTGTGCAGTAATTCGTACTGAAATGTCTGGTGCCTGGCAGACCCGTAACTGCTATAATGCTCTGCCCTATGTATGCAAGAAAAGCTCCAAGAAGAATCCTCCGCCTGTAGGTGAGTGGTGAATGTGTTATGTGTTAGGATTTGTATTGGATGACATTCAAAGGGGTTCTAAATACATAATTTGTCCTACTTACTTGATCCTGTTCTAGTCCATATCACAATCCAGAGGTTGGACAATAAAACAATATATGTCTGCTCCATCTGTGTCTGAAAGCACTCATTTTGTCCAGGGACAGACTGGTCACAGATCCTACAAGGAAATTTCCTGGTAGGCTGATGTACGGTGAAGAGGATGGGGGGGGGAAGGTGGCCACCAGTTGGGTACTTAAAGGTGTTGTGTCATCTCAGACAATGGTGGCATATTGGTGTCTGATACTGTAGGTGCAGGTCCCACCTCTTGGACCCGCACCTATCTCGTGAACGGAGTCGGCAAAATCCCAGATGGCGCACAGCAAGTGCGCGGCTGCCCTCCATTAATTTCTATGGGGCCCCTAGAATCGGCCCCATAGAAGTAAATGGGAGTGGTGGCCGAGCAAGCATGATGTGCTACCATTAATTTCAATGGGGATTCCAAAAATAGCCAAGAGCGTCACTCGGCTATTATTGGCGGGCCAATAGGAAGGATTGATGGTGGCCGCACCCGGTACTGCTGGCCACCACTTTGCCAGCCTCGTGTTAGGCTTTGTTTTAGAGATAGATTTGGGTCCCAGAGGTGGGACCTGCACCTACAGTATCAGACAATTAGGATATATCCTGGTGATATGCCCCCCTATTGTCTGACATGGGTATACCCTTTTAACAATCAGATGCTCTCAGCTTCAATTCATTTTGGGAGCATTAGGTACTAAGGCACTTCACTGGCAGCCGCAGGTGCCCTCCTGGGTTCAAATGTATTGCAATACTCACATTTGACTACTTCAAATTTTTTTCAATTTTGTTTTTTTCTCCCCATTTTTATAGTTTTCCATTCACATAGAGTTATGGGCTTCCTTTTTTGTGGGACAAGTTGGATTATTTTAATGACACTATTAAATTTACAATATCATGTATTGGAATATGGGGAATTTTTTTTTGTGAGGTTAAACTAAAGACCAAAAAAAACACTTTTGGGAGTTTTATGGCATTTACCGTGCTTTAAAAATGGCATGTGGCATGTTACTTTTATTCTCTGGGTATAATTACAGCGATGCAAAATCTATTTACTTTTTCCTATGCTTCACTACTTGTTGATGAGATGAAATCCTTTGAAAAAGAAATATTTGCTTTGTGTTGCTATATTCTGAAACCCATAACTTTTTATATTTTCATGTACAGAGCTGTGTGGCTTGCTTTTATGTTGGGTGAGCTATAGATTTAATTGGTACTATTATGTTATACGTACAGGATGAGGTAATAAAAAAATGGCATTTTCTAAAAGCAACTATACCAAATATGTCTATTTTTTATTTTGTGTTTATTTTTAAATGTCAAATTTAGAAAGATTTGAAATGTTAATACTGTTGGGTATTTTTATATTTTTTAAACTTTTTTTATTTTCAGCCTTTCCCCTTAGGGTACTTGAACATGTGATTGCTTATACCAGGGGTGGGGGAGCTTTTTGCTGATGAGGGCCGTTTGGATATTTGTAACATCGTTCGCGGGCCATACAAAATTCTCAACTTGACTGCTATATTTGTTCTAACATATACAGTCAGGTCCATAAATATTGGGACATCGACACAATTCTAACATTTTTGGCTCTATAGACCACCACAATGGATTTAAAATGAAACAACCAAGATGTGCTTTAACTACAGACTGTCAGCTTTAATTTGAGGGTATTTACATCCAAATCAGGTGAACGGTGTAGGAATTACAACAGTTTGCATATGTGCTTCCCACTTGTTAAGGAACCAAAAGTAATGGGACATAATATTAATCATAAATCAAACTTTCACTTTTTAATACTTCGTTGCAAATCCTTTGCAGTCAATTACAGCCTGAAGTCTGAAACGCATAGACATCACCAGACGCTGGGTTTCATCCCTGGTGATGCTCTGCCAGGCCTCTACTGCAACTGTCTTCAGTTCCTGCTTGTTCTTGGGGCATTTTCCCTTCAGTTTTGTCTTCAGCAAGTGAAATGCATGCTCAATCGGATTCAGGTCAGGTGATTGACTTTGCCATTGCATAACATTCCACTTCATTCCCTTAAAAAACTCTTTGGTTGCTTTTTCAGTATGCTTTGGGTCATTGTCCATCTGGACTGTGAAGCGCTGTCCAATGAGTTCTGAAGCATTTGGCTGAATATGAGCAGAAAATATTGCCAAAACACTTCAGAATTCATCCTGCTGCTTTTGTCAGCAGTCACATCATCAGTAAATACAAGAGAACCAGTTCTATTGGCAGCCATACATGCCCACGCCATGACACTACCAACACCATGCTTCACTGATGAGGTGGTATGCTTAAGATTCTGAGCAGTTCCTTTCCTTCTCCATACTCTTCTCTTCCCAGTTGATCTTGGTCTCATCTGTCCATAGGATGTTGTTCCAGAACTGTGAAGGCTTTTTTAGATGTCGTTTGGAAAACTCTAATCTGGCCTTCCTGTTTTTGAGGCTCACCAATGGTTTATATCTTGTAGTGAACCCTCTGTATTCACTCTGGTGAAGTCTTCTCTTGATTGTTGACTTTGACACACATACACCTACCTCCTGGAGAGTGTTCTTGATCTGGCCAACTGTTATGAAGGGTGTTTTCTTCACCAGGGAAAGACATCTTCGGTTGTTGCTGAGCTCACCAGTGCGTTCCTTCTTTTTAAGAATGTTCCAAACAGTTGTTTTGGCTACTCCTAATGTTTTTGCTACCTCTCTGATGGGTTTGTTTTGTTTTTTCAGCCTAATGATGGCTTGCTTCACTGATAGTGACAGCTCTTTGGATCTCATCTTGAGAGTTGACAGCAACAAATTCCAAATGCAAATAGCACACTTGAAATGAACTCTGGACCTTGTATCTGCTTATTGTAATTGGGATAATGAGGATATAACACACACCTGGCCATGGAACAGCTGAGAAGCCAATTGTCCCATTACTTTTGGCCCCTTAACAAGTGGGAGGCACATATGCAAACTGTTGTAATTCCTACACCGTTCACCTGATTTGGATGTAAATACTCTCAAATTAAAGCTGACAGTCTGCAGTTAAAGCACATCTTGTTCGTTTCATTTCAAATCCATTGTGTTGGTGTATAGAGCCAAAAATGTAAGAATTTGTCCTAATATTTGTCCCAATATTTATGGACCTGACTGTAAGTGACTAAGTAAGTTACATAAACTGCTGTTTAATAAAAAAAAAAATCGAGCGCAGTTTTTTTGGAGCACAAAATGGTGCCTGCGCTATCTATATTATATATAGTACAGGCACCATTTTGACCACACATAGCAGTCTAATTTTTAAGTTCAGAATGTTATGTATTTAGTTCTTTATTTGGCATTAATGGCAGCCAAGCTAAACCCAGGGGGGTATAGAAAGAGGCTTAACGAGCTTTGACTCTCCCTGCCACCGTCCCTGCCTCTTCCTTCACAATTGTCCCTGCCTTTGTCCCTTTCTCAGCCTCAGATCTGCACCCCCACCTCAGCCTCCTATCAGACCTACCAGCCTACATCAGCCTCAGATCAGACCCCAATCAGACCCCCCAGCCTCAGATCAGACACCCAGCCTCAGATTACACCCCTCAGCCTCAGATCAGAATCCCATCAGGCCTCCCAGCCTTAGATCAGACCCCGATTAGACCCTCCCCAGCCTCAGATCAGCCCCTATCAGATCCCCAGCATCCAATCAGACCTCAGATTAAACGTTTAAAGGATAACTGTCATATTTTCACTCAAAATTCAATTTTCATATATGTTGTTGCTGCTGTGGTGATAATCCATAATAACTAATTATTGTGTTCACATACCACTTGTTTAATAAGATTCCGTCCATAGCAACCGCTCCTCACAAGACTTCTTTCTGACTTTTCTTTTCCGGCATAGAGTTCCATCACAGCGACTCTATACCGGAAAAGAACTGATCAGGCATATCCCCATGCATTCTGAATGGAGAGTAATCCGTTCAGGATGCATCAGGATGTCTTCAGTTCAGTCATTTTGACTGATCAGGCAAAAGATAAAACCGTAGCATGCTACGGTTTTATCTCCGGCGAAAAAAACTGAAGAATTGCCTGAATGCCGGATCCGGCATTTTTTTCCATAGGAATGCCGGATCCGTCCTTCCGGTCTGCGCATGCGCAGACCTTTAAAAATGAGAAAAAAATAAATGCCGGATCCGTTTTGCCTGATGACACTGGAAAAACGGATCCGGTATTGCAATGCATTTTTCTGACTGATCAGGCATTTTTCTGACTGATCAGGATCCTGATCAATCTGAAAAATGCCTGATCAGTCAGAAAAAATGACATGTGTTTGCATACAGTTTGCCTGATCAGGCAGGCAGTTCAGGCAACGGAACTGCCTGCCAGAATCAAACAACGCAAGTGTGAAAGTACCCTTAGAACTCCCTCCCTAACTACCCAGAATTAATTCGGCTTATCTCGGGAACGAGCAGCCTCACCTCGACCAATCGGCTTTCTCCAGACTTAAACACGCCCTCTTCCTCCTGAGTAGTGTTGATCACGAATATGCTAATCGTGAATTTTTATCGCGAATATCGGCACTATCCCGGTTCGACGGGAGTGCGCACGCAGCGTTCGGGACTGCCAACTACTACGTCCTCCGTCTTCTGTATATACACTCACCTAAAGAATTATTAGGAACACCATACTAATACGGTGTTGGACCCTCTTTTGCCTTCAGAACTGCCTTAATTCTACGTGGCATTGATTCCACAAGGTGCTGATAGCATTCTTTAGAAATGTTGGCCCATATTGATAGGATAGCATCTTGCAGTTGATGGAGATTTGAGGGATGCACATCCAGGGCACGAAGCTCCCATTCCACCACATCCCAAAGAGGCTCTATTGGGTTGAGATCTGGTGACTGTGGGGGCCATTTTAGTACAGTGAACTCATTGTCATGTTCAAGAAACCAATTTGAAATGATTCGAGATTTGTGACCTGGTGCATTATCCTGCTGGAAGTAGCCATCAGAGGATGGATACATGTTCTTATTCTGTTTACGCCAAATTCGGACTCTACCATTTGAATGTCTCAATAGAAATCGAGACTCATCAGACCAGGCAACATTTTTCCAGTCTTTAACAGTCCAATTTTTGTGAGCTCATGCAAATTGTAGCCTCTTTTTCCTATTTGTAGTGGAGATTAGTGGTACCCGGTGGGGTCTTCTGCTGTTGTAGCCCATCCGCCTCAAGGTTGTGCGTGTTGTGGCTTCACAAATGCTTTGCTGCATACCTTGGTTGTAACGAGTGGTTATTTCAGTCAACGTTGCTCTTCTATCAGCTTGAATCAGTCGGCCCATTCTCCTCTGACCTCTAGCATCCACAAGGCATTTTTGCCCACAGGACTGCCGCATACTGGATGTTTTTCCCTTTTCACACCATTCTTTGTATACCCTAGAAATGGTTGTGCGTGAAAATCCCAGTAACTGAGCAGATTGTGAAATACTCAGACCGGCCCGTCTGGCACCAACAACCATGCCATGCTCAAAATTCCTTAAATCACCTTTCTTTCCCATTCTGACATTCAGTTTGGAGTTCAGGAGATTGTCTTGACCAGGACCACGCCCCTAAATGCATTGAAGCAACTGCCATGTGATTGGTTGACTAGATAATTGCATTAATGAGAAATAGAACAGGTGTTCCTAATAATTCTTTAGGTGAGTGTAGAAGATAGGAGACAAGGACACCTAGCAACGCTGTTTTAGCCGCACAACTGAAATGCCTGGGGGAGGAAAGAACATGCTGCAATTACTAGGTAATTCAATACCTGTACAAAAGTACTAACTAGGGAACTAAGGTAAACTTAGTCAGACCAATCCAATTACATAAAAAAAAAAAAATGACAGTTACCCTTTAAAAAAATAAATAAATAAACTTACCTCTCCAGCCTTGAACGGCGCTGCCACTCGGCAGATTCACTTGCCCTCCCTGGTCGTCTTCCCGCTGCGCTGTACTGTGACCAGATAGGACATAGAGCGGGGCCGGAAGAAGACCTGGGAAGGTTAGGACATCCAGTGCAGTGCTGTTCTCATATCCCTGTGCCTCCCGCCTGCTAGTGACCGCTTCCATAATTAAAGCGGTCATCAGTATTTTCATTGTATTCTGGCAGGGAGCCTGGGGACACATACGGCCCCGGAGGTTCCCTACCCCAGACTTATACTATAGACTGCAATAGCATACAACTGCAGACTATGGGGATGATGCTGTCTTACTATTAAGCCCTGGGATACTCAGTGACTGACAGCCTTCCCCTTGTGAGTGAGACTTTCATTCACTGAGTAAAACCACGCATCCGGCTAGTAAGCCAGGAATGATCAGAAGTTTAAATGAGTTTATTGCAATTTATAATGAATCTTTTCCCCCAAAAAAACTCTCTGCTCAGCTCTTCCTGCTCTACAACATGCTGCTAGCCACATAGTCTGCAATTTTAATGTGTCAGGCTCCCTTAAAAGGAGTTTTATGAGATTTTTTGTTATGCACTGTCTCAAACGAAATGAAAAGCTTTATTTACTCACCCCTTTCTCCATTACTGTTCTTTGTGACTCTCTTCTGGTATTCCCATTGCGGCTTGTTTTTAAACAGCACGTAACTAGTGCTGCAGCAAATCCGTGAGGACAGCGATTGGCTACAGTGGTCACGGTGCCAAATGAAGGCACGTCACTGTGCACATAACAGTAGTTGTGACATGTATAGTTATGTACCTGGATTTGGTACCTCATCACTGCAGCCAATCATTGTCCTGGCTAAGGCAGTCACTTCTGTTTGAAAAGTACCAGAAGAGCGCTGCAGAGAACGGTGCTGGAGTAAGGGGTGAGTATATGATGTTTTTTCATTTTAAGACATTGTAGGGTTTGTCCAAGATTTTAAACCCTTTAAGAGTTTGGAAAAAGCCCTTTTTTCCCTAATTGATTTCTAACTTTCTTATTAGTGTTGAACGAAGTGAGCTTCGGATGCTTCATGCGAAGTCGCTTCGTTCAAAACTTCAGAATAATACTGTGGCGAAACCAACCTCGCCACTGGGTTTTGGAGAGGCCTGTTTACCAGCCTCTTGCCTCAGGATTATGGCCCATACTAACTTTAAAGGAGAAGCCAGACCGGCCGCACAGCTTAAATCTGTCTTTGGAGTTGTATTTTGTTATGTGAGGGTACCCAGATAGCTAATTTTATTGTATTTGTGTATTCTGAGTGCCATTCGCCTAATAATGTGCACTCGGACTTGGGCTATCTGGGGATGTGTTGGATGTCTGTGTTTGCTGTGAGGGTGTGACATTGTATGTTTAAATGGTGATTTCTGTCCTGTTGTCCCCACATGTGTATTGGCGATTTCCCTTTGTCCTGAGAGATAATTGAATTGCTCCTCGGGTGTCTCCAGGGCAGAGAGGAGGAAACCATGATGCATTGTGGGGATGTGTTGTGTCTGTGTATCCTGAGTTGCTACGTATCTGTCCTGTGTCACAGTCTTCCTTCTGGTCCCCTAGGGGCGTGTCCACCAGATGGGGACCTGCATAAATACGGACGGGTAGCCCTCAATAAAGTGTGCTGCTTTATACCTTCATGAAGTCTTGGCTCATGTTTGGGGAATGCGATAACTACACTCTTGGGGATTGCTATATCACAATACTCCCCTGAGTAGAAGCTCTTGTAAGAGCTTGTTCCTGGTTCCTGTGTCTGGATTTAGGAGAGGTTCATCCACTGGAGCCTGGAGCCTTGTCGTATGTCCAGGGTGGGTAGGAGACGGCGAGACCTCCACCAAGCTTCGGCGGTTCATGGGGTCTGCAGCGCTGACTGTGTCAAGTGGAGTGCTTGGAGTCCTCTGGAAGCACTAGGAGCATCTATCGACGGAGGTACCCGGTCGGGGTGCTAGGCGTTCCGTTACAAATACTGTACGGACATTTGTCTCCATACAGTATTAGAATGTATGAGCTCCGTTGAGCCGAAGTTAGTTATTCACGAAGTTGTACGTGACTTCGTTGAATAACTTCGGTAATTGATTTTTAAAATGGAAAACTCCTTTAAAACTTGAAACCGAACTCGGCTTTGGTTCCGAGGTATTAGTTGGAACCGAAGCCACGTTCGGTTTCAAGTGTTGAAGAGGTTTTCCACTTTAAAGATCAATTACCTATGTCTCCGTACAGTATTATTCTGAAGTACAGTATTCCGAAGTTTTTAACTAACCGACTTTGGATGAAGCATCCAAAGCTCGCTTTGCTCAACATTATTTCTTATCCTTTTAAAAGTTATACATGCCCAATTCATTAACCATAATTAAAAAAAAATTCCCCTGGCATTCTTTGCTTATGTTTTCCCCAGTGTGTTTTCTTAGATATGGGTGATTCCATGGGGCAGCATTTTCAGATTATTAATTCTTGCGCTTGCTACCCAGTAGCTGAATTTTCAGTTTGAGTGGAATTTAGTAACTGGAACTATATTACACAGCATTGCTTTGCGGGGGTTCAGCATTCTTTCTCAGTTGGCAGGGCTCATGATGGTTTTAACATCACTTTCCTCGCACCCTGCTGAGGCAGGCAATGTTCACTGGAAAATTATTATTCTGATACCAGTGGCTCACAAGCCGCAGATAGCAATGTTTACGTATTTGCTGGATTCAGATAATGACTACTGACCATAACATGCCATATAATATATTATAATATACATTTATAATATTATAAGAAATGCAGAAGCCATTCATTGCAGATTTCCTCCTATACCCCATGACTTATTCAAGTGGATCCCCAATGGACAAGTGTAATGGATGTGGAGTTTTTACAGCTTTGTATATGGCAATATACTCGTTGGTAGAACACGAAAGAAACATCAGTTGCATATCCTGATACCCTGATAGAAAGTAAAATATGAATTTGTTGAGTGACTGGTAGTCTGTATGATGTAAACTACTCCACCTCCACATCTGCTTATAAGGCTACTTTCACACTCTTGCGTTTTGGCTTTCGGATTGTGAGATTCGTCATGAGCTCTCACAAGCGGTCCAAAACGGATCAGTTTTGCCCTAATGCATTCTGAATGGAAAAGGATCCGCTCAGAATGCATCAGTTTGCGTTCGATCAGTCTCCATTCCACCCTGGATGCGGACACCAAAACGCTGCCTGTAGCGTTTTGCTGTCCGCTTAACGAAACTGAGCCAAATGGATCCGTCCTGGCACACAATGTAAGTCAATGAGGACGGATCCGCTTTCTCTGACACAATCTGGCACAATAGAAAACGGATCCGTCTCCCATTGACTTTCAATGGAGTTCATGACGGATCCGTCTTGGCTATGTTACAGATAATACAACTGGTTCCGTTCATGACAGATGCATGCGGTTGTATTATTGTAACTGATCCGTGTTTGCAGATCCATGACGGATCCGCCCAAAACGCAAGTGTGAAAGTAGCCTAATTCTCCAGGTCTGAGGGCTTTTGTCCTCAGTGGTAATATGAGGCACTGTTCACCCTTCATTCACTGTAGCTATGGAAATTAGCAAAATGTAGGCAATAAAGGCAATGCCATTGTGCAGTACCCCAGACCTGAGGCTGCAAAGTTTGGTTTGTTATATAATGTTTGTAATTATAATGCTATGTACTGTTGTTCCAACATGAGCCAGGAGTGTGGGATGGCTCCACCCCCTACTTCCAGAACATTCCAGTCAGAGAAGCTGTAGAGAGGGAGGAAGAAGGAGCAGTCTTCATATGCTCCTCTCCCATATACTCCAGCTTCAGGCCCTGGAGCCTCCGTCACCTCCACGAGCTCCAGGAGATGAAAGCAAGCAAGAACTAAAGGAGAAGGATTTGCATGGCTACAGTGAAAAAAAGACAGCAAGATAACCCAGCTTAAGATGATCCAAACCCTACTGCTGCAGAGGGATAACAAGTTAAGACACCCCAGAATAGTGGACACTACAGCCATTGTTGTCATAGATCCCTATAGCAGCTAGCTAGAGTAATCTGATGGCCAATGCCTTATTCATCTGCTTAGCTCATGCTGGGACATCTGGGAGGACTTTACATTGTATACAGACTACTGCTGGATGTACAATTTTAATCCTGCATACAATAAAGAGAGACTCTTGTTAAGTTTCTCTGGCCTGGCATCTGACTCTGTTAACACCACATGCTGGCCATTGTATCTCCTACATATGACCTGCTTAGAAGTCACATGGACATTAACACCATGAACACCCCAAAACCACCATCAGGCAGGGGCTCACAGCTACAGGGAGTGCCCAGAGGGAAGACAGGGTGCCCTTCCCCCACTGGACCAACCCCAGGGAGCGACAGGTAGTGCACTATGACACATCATCATCAGGGTCACCACCGCTACCTTCATCTGCTCCTCAGAGGCTTTCCGCAATTGTATGTAGGACTGTAATCAGGACAAGTGGTACTTCAGGGGTCCAGGCTGATGACTGCACCAAGACAGGCTGTCACTTGTCTATTGATTGCCACTCACCTACCAAGGGTCACAACCTACCTAGGACCCACACAGTTGCACTTGCACTATCAAATAAATGGGCTTCAGGTAATTTTATCAACTTCCTGTATGGGTCCTTTTCATTCCCTCTCAGCAAGAAGCTCACAGATTACAGAATGATGTTATTCTGCCTCTCCCTAAATACCTTCCCTCTGTGGGTTTAATAACGAGGGATGCAAGTCACAGAGCATTTTTGGTCCCCATGGTTGCAGGTTGATTAATAAGAGTCACTGCATTTATCTATTTGGCACTTGTGTAGAGAAGATTATATATATATATATATATATATATAACAAAAAATGAGGCAGCACTCCAGACGTTAGGTGAAAAAGAAAGTGGATCCTTTATTCCCCTCTGCAACGTTTCAACCGCTCAATGCGGTCTATATGCTTGATATAGACCGCATTGAGCGGTTGAAACGTTGCAGAGGGGAATAAAGGATCCACTTTCTTTTTCACCTAACGTCTGGAGTGCTGCCTCATTTTTTGTTATTTATATTCATGGATAGCCGTTTGAGCCTGCGGCTTTGAGGATTTTTTGCACCCTTGCTTTTTGGTCTTGTGCTGCTGGTTCTCTCTTTTTTGTGTTCTATATCTATATATATATATATATATATTTATATATATATATATATATATATATATATTATTTTAAAGAAATTAAGCAGCTTTGGTTTCAGGCTTGTGTGGTAGTACATGTCACTCATGATATACGCTCTTCTTTTTTTTTCTTCAGAGCCCATTGAGCCAGATGTTGTAAAGTGTGATTCTGGATGGCAGAATTATGGCACAAACTGCTACCGTCTGACTAGAGAGAAAAAGAGCTGGCAGGAAGCAAAGAAGACATGTGTGCGGAATGAGGGCAACCTCGTCAGCATCCATAGCCTACTAGATCTGGCATTTGTCACCAATCAGATAAAACAAGGTAAATTATCCTGAAAAATGCAAAACTTAGTTCTATGTTAATGTGCAACTGTTAGTTTTTTTGTAGTTATAAATGCATTTTTAGGGGGAAATTTCACTCTTTGAAGGGTGTTTTTTCATCAGAGACAATCCCATTAATCTGATAGCTGCCTCACTAATACCGTTTTTAAGGGGGCAGTTTAACCAGTTATACATTTTCCCTGCAGCGGAAATGTAATAATACATGGGGCCATTCAGATGAATAAGCGTCCAGGTAGTTCCTGGAAGCCTTAAATATGCATGTAACCTCTCCTGACATGTCTGTTTTAGAACAACTTGAAGGTTACCAGTTGGGGTGTGTCTGATATTATCCAATCAGTGCCGCCAGTGGCGGACTGTAGAAGGACACTCCCCCAACTGGTAACACCCATCTGGACTGTTAGAAATTCTTTCATAACGTCTAGCAGGAATAATAAAGAAATAATCCACCATGGAGTGATAAGAATAGATGCTCCAGAATTGTTATTAAATGGGGAATACAAGTAGTTAATAAAACTGATGTGTCAGGAGAGGTTACAAGTTCTAATGAAAGTCCACCAGGATAAGAGTTGCTGTTGTCAGCAGTTCTCTAACTCTGGCTCATGCAGGGGGAGTCACACGTGAAAAATCAAAGTCTAGGAGATCAGTGTGCCCTAATAAAGCATATGGTTGTCATGATGAGGCACATGAAGATAATAACTTACTTTTGATTTCAGATGTAGAAGAGCTGTGGATTGGACTCAATGATATCAAGCACCAGATGAATTTTGAATGGTCAGATGGGAGTGCCGTCACCTTTACGTCATGGCATCCTTTTGAGCCTAACAACTTCAGGGATAGCATGGAAGACTGTGTGACCATCTGGGGACCGGTAAGAAAGAATATCATAAGGAAACTTACTTCACATGTGGTGTGCAGTGAAACAGAATGATTCACAGTTCTCCAGAATTTGCAACAATTGCTTTTAGTGTTTTCTCTTTTGCAAAATCCAGACTAAACAAATGCATTTGTGTCTGGTATTGCTCCATTGAAATTAAAGGGGTTGTCCGGGCTTTTACTACTGATGACTGAGGATAGGTCATCAATATCAGATAGGCAGGGGTCCGACACCCAGCACCCCCGCTGATCAGCTGTATGAAGAGACGACACGCACAGTGTGCACGTGCCGTCTCCCGTCTCTCTTCCTGCTGCTGCTATGTCTATGGCAAAGCAGCAGTGAACAGGGAGAGAGACGGGAGATGGCACGTGCACACTGTGCGCGCCGTCTCCTCATACAGCTGATCACGGGGGTTCCAGATGTCAATCCCCCCATCTGATATTAATGACCTATCCTGAGGATAAAAAGAGAGTGTTATGGCAGGATCATTTAGGAAAACTGTGGTCTTGAGATACTTGTGCCAATGCACTCGCCTTGTTCTGTTCTTGCACTGAGGTGAGTTGCGCCAAATTAATTAAGGGGTGCATACATTTTAATAAATTTGTTGCATCTCTGGCTGTTTGTGTGCCAGAGGGAAGACTACACCGAAAGCTGCAGTAGATTTCAGGTGTAACATATTCCTGTTTTCTAGCGCAAAGGTTATTAAATGAGTCTGGCAGCAGAGCTCCTGCCCATGGCCAGCTTCCTCCCGTATCTGCCCTGGCTCTTCAAGGTCATCAGAAAAGGTTACAAAAAAATCACAAATGTTGTGGCAAAATGGCACTTGCGACAAGGTTTGTGAGTTTTCTACACCAGAAAACTCTTTGTAGAACCATAATAAATATCCCTCTATGGGGGAGATTTATCAAAACTGGTGTAAAGGAAACCTGGCTTATTTGCCCATAGCAACCAATCAGATTCCACCTTTCATTTTCCAAAGGAGCTCTGAAAAATGAAAGGTGAAATCTGGTTACTATGGGCAACTAAGCCAGGTTTTATACCAGTTTTGATATATCTCCCCCTATGTATTTTGGACTTGGACTGTGTCCTTCTTCAGGTAGAAAAAAAAATTCTGAAAGACTTGGCATATGTAACACATAAAAAAAAATTCCCATGCAACTTGAATGGCACTGTGATTGAAGATCCCGCTTTTCCTATATTCTGCAACACTTTGCAAGTTTTGTGTTACAAGACCACTGGAGGAGCTTCTGCAGAGGCCGGGTTTGGGGTGGCCCCAACGCTACGTTGGGTCCCCCGGACACTGTCGAGGTGTCACGACGTGTTACTGCTTTCCGGAAGGGATGGTAAGACGTGGTGCATCCCAATAGGAAATAAGTTCAGAGAGTCAGGGTCTGCAGTAAACCGGGGTGCTTCTTTACTGGAGGAATTCAGGTACAAAACAATACAGGCGAGGCATTGGGCTGGCTTTTCCAGTCTCCTCCCTGGCAGAAGAAGGGTTTGATGCTGAGGAAAGGCCTGATCTAGCTGTCCCTCTTTCTCTTCAGAAGGCTAGTACCCTGGTCCAAGGCTGGTGATCCAAGGTCTGTGGCAGTGTATCCCCGTCTCAGCGTCTTCTTCTGGTCACTCAGTAGTCTGGCAGAGTCTCCTCTTCTAAGCACTGTTCCCTAACTACAGTACACTAGGGGCTCTGACTGCTCTCCTTATATACAGTTTTTGCTAGACTAGAACCTTCTAGTGGGAGGGGTGGAGTGGAGAAACTCAGCACAAACAGATACATTGTTTCAGCTCCTGTCTGGTATAGACTTACATTAGAGCTTCAATGATACTCAATGGTAATGACACAGCAGGTTTTCCAGACAAAAACAAGTTTCCAAACATAACAACATAGCTAAAACCAGACATTTAAAAGGTAAGGCTGTCTGATTTTTGGTGGTAAACAAGTCTAGGGTTTTCCCTCCAAAACATGGTGGTGAACACGTCTGGATTTTTCCCTCCAAAACATGGTCTTCTTTAAACCCTATGGCAGCTTTAGAAAATTACCAGCTTCTCAATCAATCAAAGCTCTAACAGTCTTTTAGTATTCATTAACCCTTTCCACAGAGCCATGTAAATACAGTGATAATGATGAACAGGATATACACTCACCTAAAGAATTATTAGGAACACCTGTTCTATTTCTCATTAATGCAATCTGCTCAGTTACTGGGATTTTCACGCACAACCATTTCTAGGGTTTACAAAGAATGGTGTGAAAAGGGAAAAACATCCAGTATGCGGCAGTCCTGTGGGCAAAAATGCCTTGTGGATGCTAGAGGTCAGAGGAGAATGGGCCGACTGATTCAAGCTGATAGAAGAGCAACGTTGACTGAAATAACCACTTGTTACAACCGAGGTATGCAGCAAAGCATTTGTGAAGCCACAACACGCACAACCTTGAGGCGGATGGGCTACAACAGCAGAAGACCCCACCGGGTACCACTCATCTCCACTACAAATAGGAAAAAGAGGCTACAATTTGCACGAGCCCACCAAAATTGGACTGTTGAAGACTGGAAAAATGTTGCCTGGTCTGATGAGTCTCGATTTCTGTTGAGACATTCAAATGGTAGAGTCCGAATTTGGCGTAAACAGAATAAGAACATGTATCCATCCTCTGATGGCTACTTCCAGCAGGATAATGCACCATGTCACAAAGCTCGAATCATTTCAAATTGGTTTCTTGAACATGACAATGAGTTCACTGTACTAAAATGGCCCCCACAGTCACCAGATCTCAACCCAATAGAGCATCTTTGGGATGTGGTGGAACGGGAGCTTCGTGCCCTGGATGTGCATCCCTCAAATCTCCATCAACTGCAAGATGCTATCCTATCAATATGGGCCAACATTTCTAAAGAATGCTATCAGCACCTTGTGGAATCAATGCCACGTAGAATTAAGGCAGTTCTGAAGGCAAAAGGGGGTCCAACAACGTATTAGTATGGTGTTCCTAATAATTCTTTAGGTGAGTGTATATCACAACATATTTATAAAATGCAGTTACACAGTATTAAACATTGCAAGTTAACCCTTGTAGGTGAAATAAAGTAAGAAGTTTTAACTTTGCATAGGGGAAATGTCCAAAAATGTCCAAATGTCAAAGTACTCTCCCTGCTCCAGGGCACTACACTTCAAAATGATGTTGTTCTGAGAGGTCTCTGTTTCAGGCCAAAACCAATATAATATTTCATCAGATCTCAAATAGTATGTACGGCTTGTTATTCTTGAATATTTTTTCTAACAGGAGGGTAAATGGAATGACAGCCCTTGTAATCAGACCCTTCCATCTATCTGCAAGAAGCCTGGACAAGCCACACAAGGAACCACTGAGGACCACCAAGGTCCCTGCCAAAAGGTACAAACAAAAGTGCTGTTATTTATTATAATAAAGAGGTATTCAACTGTGCAAACTGCCTGCATTGTTCATACTAGGATTGTAGATTCACTTCGGATGAGTCACACCTCATCCAAATGACCAGTAACCATGCCAGTCTTTCTGAGTACCAGCCGCTTACCACAAGCACAAAGCATTAGTGATGTATTAGGAAGTCTGCACATGTGTTGAATTGTTTAACATATCATTCCAAAACCTTGGACAATAATATGGAGTTATATTCCCCCTTAAGACTGTAACAAGCTCCACTTTGATGGGAAGGGTCTCCATTAGATAATATAGCATTGTTACCATTCATCACCACTTATACAGGAGGCCAGAATTTTTGCTTAAACAATTCCGGAATGTTATCTACTGGCTTTGCAGCGATGCCTAGTCTTGAATGTTACAGTGGAGTCAGGGCCACACAGGGGTTTCTTAGGCCCACCAGAGGAAATTATACTTGGGGCCCAACCCCCGTATAATCAATAAAGTCTAATAGTTTTTTTATATAAAGAAATAGACCCTAGTGGCAATTTATTGTCTCTAAAGGCAGCTCCAAATGTTTTTCTTCTCCTGGACCTTTGGAGCCCACTATGGTATCAGATCCTGGGCCCACCTCTGGTACTCTGGTGGGCTAGTCCGGTGCTGAGTGGAGTTGAGTCCGGTCAACCAACTATAGTCTCTCACAACTGCTTACTGTCTCTCTGCTATGTACAGAGGTTCCGGCATTTCATTTCACAAGTCTGGCAACAGCTTCCTTATGTGAACCCAATCTTTCCTCAGTTTCACAGCTGCTCTTCAGGCAGGCACAGCAGACACATTCATGTGGTGCTGCACCCCAATTCTTTCCCTTGGCGAAAAACACAGGGAACTACATCTGTCACCTCCTGGACTCCTCCTAGGTGGGTAATGTGGTACATGTGCCACATGCCCACTCTGGTGTGCCAAGTCTGCAGTAGTTCCCATAGTGCCTGCTATTGCAGCTAACTAGGTAGCTAACACATTAGAAATTTAGTGACTCATCTCACTCCTCCATTACTTTTCACCACTGCATCTCCTACAGGAAACATAAATTAGAGATAAAATTACATGTGGAGACTTATCAACACTTGATCAGTCTTGATATTGTGTGTGGTGGAGTGAAATTTGCTTAATTTATTAAGAAATTAGGCACATCTGTGGCCCTCCCATGTGCCAGAAACTCGATCTATGTCAGCTAGGGGCTGGCATAGACTTGAGCTTTAACTTAATAAGCATAAAACATATCTAAGTTCCAGTGTGTCGATGTCCAGTGGGCAACCTCACCCTCCAAGACCGCTGGTGGGTACATAACAATCTAACGATGTCCTGAGAAGTTCTGCTGGGGCAGTGTATTGTACTGCATTGTAGCATTTGGTTTTGCTGGTACACTATTTTTTATTGCACTATGGTATTTGGTTCTGGTGGCGCAGTATATTGTACTGCAATGTGGTGTTTGGTCCTTTTGGGGCAGTATATTGTACAGCACAATATCAAAGTGTAGCTGTCACAAACAGACAGCTGAGAAGCTCTGACAGAAGCCTTTCAGAACCTCCTCCTTGAGTTTTCTTTGTTTTGCTTTTCAGTTCCTAATCTCGTTAGTCTCTCTCAGCTGTCATGTAGTTGGACTGATTGCATCCCTTTAAATTCCTCCCCATAATGCATTAGTGTGCGGCTTATACAACTTCCTGGAGTGTGTGTGCATGCTGTTCCTATTTCCCAGTCTTCTACAAGATAAGTGCTGTACATTCATTTGTGATTTTCTGTTTGCTGGATCCCAGATGACCCTGACTCCCTCCGTGTCTAGTGTAGGGAGCCGGTGGTCGTGTCCCCTCACTATTGTAGGGTGTTCAGGTATTATATAGTCGAGGTACGGGGATATGCGATCATCCACCTTTGGGGTGTTCGCATAGGCTGAGCAGTCAGGGAGAGTGCCAGGTCTCATGCAGGGGTCTCCCTTTTGTTCCTTAGTTTTGGATCCAGTGAGTCATAGATTCTTTTGCATTGTCTTGTTTCCTGTACACCTTCCGTGACAGTAGCACACTACACTTCCCCTCTAAGGTATTGCTACTACATCACTGATGTCGCGCGGAATAAGGGGGTGGTGCAAGGTCGCAAATGCTCCACATCGGTGCGCACAACCCAATCAAGTATGTTAGCCTCCGTGCTGAATGGAGGAGAGGGGCGCTTCAACGTCACCTCTCCCCCGCTCCCTCATCCAACAACCAATACACAACTCCCCAACCAAGTTCACGTATCCATGCCATACCACACAATGGCAAATAATATATCAGTGTCAAATCCCCCAATTTTCTGTTAAATTGCACCCTTTTAATAGAGAAACTAGAGCAACGGAGAAACAGGTTAAAAGGCCTTTTTTGTGGGTCATATTCACATGGAGGCTTCATGTCGGGCGATGTACTCATGCTCAAGACAACAACTTCCATCCAGATATCCTGAAATAAAAAGAAAAACAGTAAATTAAGAGCACCAATCTTGACATACACATTCAGATATAAGGCAGGGACCCCACACGTCTATGATCATACCACCCTAAACTCAACATTTAACCCGTTGGGCTTTAAGGTCTGTAACTGGTAAATCCAGTAAAGTTCACGTTGCTTCAGCATCATTGACCTGTCACCACCCCGGCGTGGCATTGCAACCTGGTCAATGATCCTGAAACGTAAGTCCTTCTCAGTATGTTTTGCTTCCGTGAAGTGCTTTGACACTGGTAGATCCAATTTATTTTTCCTAATGGTGTATCTGTGCTGATTCAATCTTGTTTTAACATCCCATGTGGTTTCACCCACATAGAAAAGATGACATGGGCATTCCAATAAATACACAACATACGAGGAGTCACAAGTCAGATAATGTTTGATCACATATTCGTCTCCTGTCCGTCGATGTGAAAAAGTAGCACCCTTCAACATAAATGGGCAATTCACACATCCATGGCAAAGAAAGCAGCCCTTCTTTGATGCACCACAATAAGTACTAAACGAGACCTTATTTGTGCCGATGTCTGCCCGCACCAACTGATCCTTAATGTTACATGTGCGCCTATAAGACATCAAATACCAGCTCAGGAATATGTTTAAAATTGCTGCCCAAAATGGGACAGTGTCTCTTCAGAATACCACTGATCCTATTACTCAACGGTGAAAATCGTGTAACAAAGGGAATGCGTTTAACATCATCTACCTTTGTTACCTTTTGTCTAATAAGGACTTCCTGGATTGCAATAGGGCCCTCGCTATATGTTGTTGTATAAGTTTTCTGGGATAGCCTCTCCTGATAAATTTGGTTCCCATCTCTGTCAGTCTAACCACAACATCTTCTTCCCCTTGTACTATCCTCTTAACTCTAAGCAACTGACTATATGGCAATGACCTGACCATACTCCTGGGGTGACAACTGAGCAAAGTATTTTTATCAGTTACCTTAGTGTATAGATCTGCTCACTGTCACATCCAAATACTGGATGTCCGTCTCTTAAGCAACAAGTGTAAACTTAACCTCTGGGTCAATACTATTGAGGAAGTCACCAAACTGGTGTAGTTCCCCCATAGTGCCGGTCCCAGAACTAGTTTGAAGTGGTGGCTAACATAGACGTATCTCTCCTCCAAGTGTGCCATAAAAATGTTAGCATAATTTGGCGCTACATTTGAACCCATTGCGGTCCTGCGTAATTGAATAAAATATTCATCCTGGAACATAAAATAATTACACGTGAGCACAATCTGTAGGAGTGTGATCAAAAACTCCCTACATTGTATGGAGTAAGATGAATCAATTAGACATCCCCTTACCGCATCAATGCCCCTGACATGTGAGATCAATGTATACAAACTAACTACATCAAAAGATGCCAAAATTACATGTGCTGGAAGATGTATTTTGCTGACTTCATTAAGGAAATGTGTGGTATCCCTTATATATGACTTGGCCCCCTGTACGTACGGTGACAGAATCCTGTCTAAGAAGATGGCAATCTGAGAAAAAAGGGAACCAATGCCCGACACTATGGGACACCTACCCTACATGGCGGTATGCTTATATTAAAACTGATTTTGGAGGTGATACAGTAGAGGTGAATACAACAGTAGATCTGAGATTGTTCACCTTCTGCAGGCTTGACGTGGTATCAAAGAAAAATACTGTAGTTTACGGAAAAAGGATTTGCATATTCGGGGTAGAGAGCTTTGTCATTTACACCATGCACTTCTCCTTCTTCAGGGCTGGAGCTGGCACAGTCCATCTTGTTACTGGCTCAGCGATGAGGAGTTGACATACAATGAAGCTATTAAATCTTGTTCTGATCGTGCCTCTAGAGTGGTCGTTATCCAGAACAGGTGGGCCTCATCTCATAAAGTTATATGATTCATAACACTAAAAGTTTTGCTTGATATATTTGTATGCATATAGTATGTTTATTATGTCTTCAATCCTTCTTTCTCCTTCCATAGGTTTGACCAGGCTTTTGTTAATAGTCTTCTATATGAGTCTGATGGGAAATATTACTGGACAGCGCTTCAGGATATGAATCGCACTGGAATTTTTCGCTGGTATGGTGGGGAAGAAGTGATTTACACTCACTGGAACAGAAATGAACCTGGTAGGTAACAACATCATGAAAAAATCCTATTGATGCCCAAATCCCAGTGGATCACTGGTAATGGTTAGCACAGGTAGTAGTCCCTCTGCTCCTGCCACCATTACGTTGTTTTTGTAATGCTATACAGACTTCATCTTAATAATATGTTCTTCTTCAATTAGGTTACGATAAAGGGGGATGTGTTGTGTTGGCTACTGGAAGGTCTCTTGGTTTGTGGGAGGTAAAGGACTGCAATTCATTCAGATCAAAGTACATCTGTATGCAGACTCTTCTCCCAATGGTCCCTCTGTTACCTGCAGCCCGGCCCACCCCTAGCGTTAATGGAAGTTGTCCTGATGACTGGAGCTCTGCACCCAATCTAAGGCATTGCTATAAGGTGAGACAGGATGAAGGCTCTCGCAAAATGGAATGATACTGGAACTGCTTAAATAACTGGATTTGAATAATTGTGAGTACAAGTACAAGGTCGGATTATCCTACCAGGGGATCCTTCAGTGACCCTACTGCAAAATGCCTATCAAGCCCTACCACCATCTGCCCCTGTCATCCTTCCACTTTGTGCCATGTATAATACTGTCTTGATAGGATGCAGGGAGAATGCAGGGCTTCATAAATTACCTCATGACTTTTTAGGCTAATTCACAAATAACCCATTTCAGTTACTAATGACAGGCCCTCTTTTTCCCATCTAGGTCTTTCATTCAGAGAATCTGAGGGATAAAAAGACTTGGAGATCAGCTCAGCTATCTTGTCGGGAAATTGGGGCTCAGTTGCTTAGTATCTCCAGTGTTGAAGAGGAGCATTATGTTGCCCATCTACTGAACAAAATCTTTGGGTAGGTGTTAACTATTCTGTATTTTCTCCTATTTGCCCAAACTTTGAAATGTAGAGCTTTTTTTTTTTTTGGTAAGTTGGTTCACGCCTTTCCAGTGGTTGTCTACAGAATGTGTGCAAATACTGAGTCTGGCCAGCCACCCCTTTGTCTGCATTGTACGGTTTCAGACTGCCATTACCCTACGGCACCATGGTCGTATATGGGGCATCATTCACATTTTCAGTAAGGTTTTTTTATCTTTTTGAACAGAATAGCATACAAGTCTATTCTGTCCATAAAAACAAACAGAAACCTGGCCTGTTCATGCTTAGTCCATGGGATCTATTAGGATATGTTACAAATCAGGTCATAACACAATCATAAAATTATTCATGGCCCCTGTGAAATTTAGACCCATGACACCGCAAAGCCTGATTACTACATTTCAAATGTGCGGCTATCCACAACTACTCCTGGCAATGTCCACTAATCACTGTCTTAAAAGACAATGCTGTCCATTTTGGACAAGGACAACCACTTTCATTTTACTTTCCACACTGTGGCATTTTATAGATCGTTATTATAGATGTTAAGATCTGCTTTCTCTCAGGGAATCAGATTCTGAGGTCCATGAACAACACTGGTTTTGGATTGGCCTTAGCCGAGGAGATCCCAGTGGTGACCAAAGTTGGGTCTGGAGTGATGGACAAGGGGTAAGTGACTATAAGGAATGTTTGTGTGTGCTATTTTGTCATCTTTTTTATCTTTGATCTGATTTACCAATGATTTTTATTTTCAGCTTTACTTAAAGCTGAAAAATTACTTAAGAATGAACAGCTCATGTAAGAGGAATGTTAAAGGCTATATTCAATGCCACAATACAGTAACTCTAAAATGAAAGTAGCTTGATTCAAAATCTTCAGCTCCTATGCAGATGCATATGTATGATATTGCAGTCATATTCGCTTCCAAATGTCTCCTACTTCTTGCTAAACTATAAAATTGATGTTAGCAAGATGTATTGGACAGATGGTAAGGATGGCAGCAAGGTTAGACTACACAGGGTTGTGTGTAGTCTGTTACCATGGAGACACAACAGTCTCCTTAGAAGGTATAGATACAAAACTGTTGCAAACTTTAGAAAGTTGCTTGAGCTTTCATTTAGATTAATTTAGAACAGGGGTGGGGAACCTTTTTGCCATTTGGATATTTGTAACATCATTCGCGGGCCATTCCTTCTGAGGAAGCTGGTTGACCCAGCGATATGCGTGGGGTGTTGTACCTATGCACCATGCCGGCCTATATCCACATTTGATGAGTAATTGCATTATTTTGATGTTTATTGCATATTATGAAGTTTGCACTCTTTTGGCGGCTTACATTTGTCCACATTTAGGACTTGGTAATCATAGGTATGTGTATTGGACGTATTACTTTGTTCTGACAGATGCTTGCAATTGTATACAATGTTTTTAACCTTTGCTTTGTGTTGCCTTTGTATGCGGTTTTGCTTTTTCAATTTTTTTTTTGTTTCATACTAATACCGCGGCTTCTATTTGTTTGGTGTGCCCCCTGATTGTATTCTTTGTCTTTCTTCACAACAGTCCCTGCCTTTGTCCCTTTCTCAGCCTCAGATCTGCCCCCCTCACCTCCATCATCCTCAAATCAGCCTCCTATCAGACCCCCCAGCCTACATCAGCCTCAGATCACACCCCCATCAGACCTCCCAGCCTCAGGTTAGACCCCAATCAGACCCTCTATAGGTTCAGATCAGACCCCCAGCCTCAGACCAGACCCAGATCAGACCCCCAGACTCAGATCAGACCCTCATCAGACCCTCCCCAGCTCAGCCTTAGATCAGACCCCCATAAAACCCCCCAGCTTCAGATCAGACCCTCATCAGACCCTCCCTAGCCTTAGATCAGGCCCCCAGCCTCAGATCAGACCCTCCCCAGCCTTAGATCAGACCCCTAATAGGCCTCCCAGCCACAGATCAGACCCTTATCAGACCCCCAGCCTCAGATCAGCCCCCCAGCCTCAGATCAGACCTCCCCAGTCTCAGATCAGACCCCCATCAGACCCTCCCCACCCTCCATTAGCCTTAGATCAGCCCCAATCAGACCTCAAATCAGACATTTAAAATAAATAAATAAACTTACCTCTCCAGCTCTGGACGGCACTGCCTCCTGGCAGATTCACTTTCCCTCCCTGGTCCTCTTCCCGCCGCGCTGTACTGTGACCTGACAGCGCACAGCGTCAGGTCATAGTGCGCATCTACGTGCACTATATCCTAAAGCTGTATGTGTCAAGACAGAGTGCGGGGCTGGAAGAAGGCCAGGGAAGCTGAGTACAGCCAGTGCAGTTCTCACCTTCCTGTGCCTCCCACATGCTAATGACAGCTTCCACATGAAATGATCCCGTGGGCCGGAGGTTCCCCACCCTTGATTTAGAACAATAAAAATGCTTTTGATGGTATATATACTTCAGTCATTGTACAGTATTAGAGATCTGAAAAGTAGAGGGGAAATGAAACAAAACATAGAACTGTATTAATTTTTTCATTATTTAACTGAACCTGTGCTATCTGTTTAATACAAGGTACCAAAATTATTAGTGAGCTACATACTAGAGAGAGAGCATGTTGAGCCTAACTTGTTGGGACTACATATGGATGATATGATACTTTCTCCTGAATGTTGTTCTAGTCTATAAACTGGTTTCTTAAGTAGGCAGCAAATATTACAAGAACTCTTGTCATCTAGTTTGTTTTTCCTTTTAGTATGCGTACCACAACTTTGACCGCAGCAATCAGGAAAATGACGACATCAGGAGATGCGCGGTGTTAGACCTTTCAACCCTGCAGTGGGTGGCTCTTGAATGTGAGTCTCAGACAGACTGGATTTGCAAGCTTCCTAAAGGTACTATTTTATGAATGAATCACTTACATATGTTTTATGTTTATTATAAGATAATGTATTATGTTGTTGTTATTATTATTATTATTATTATTATTATTGTAGTAAGAGTTATTAGAAACATTTCCCTGAAAGCCTATTCACTTCTGAATGCATGTAACACATCTCATCTTTGGCTATTAAACAAATGTAGCAGGATTACAAAACCATGGCTGCATTCTTAAAAGAACAGTGTTATACCTGTCTCCAGATTATGAGTGGTGTTGCAGCCCAGTCTACTTCATGGGAGATGATCTGCAATATCAGACAGAACCCATGAAAAGGTGTGGTGCTGATCCTGGAAGAAAGTAATGACATTTTTCTAATCCTGTACAACCCCTTTAACCAATGCAGTCTAGCATTGCAGGTAACAAAGTGCAACATAACTTACACCATGATTTTTCAAACTATGACTCTCCAGGTATTGCAGAATTACAACTCCCAGTATACCCAGAGAGCTGCAAGGTTAAATAGGACTGAGCTACACATAGGCCATGTAACTGATGAACGTTATGTCATTGGCCTAGGAAGAGGCCTTAGTGCTCACCGGAGTGCCACAGCCTCTTGAAACAGCTAATCAGTGGGGGTGCTGGGAGTGACTACCACTGATCAGATATTGATTGATGACCTATCCTGAGGATAGGTCATCAATATATCAATCTTAGAAAATCCTTTAAATCACAAGGTGGCTAATGGCTATTATCCCTTTTCATATCCTTTTTTAATTCCTGCTACCTCTTTTTTTCTAGGAACAGGTATTAAAGAGCCAGATGTTCCAAAAGGTGAGCTTTCCTTCCTTTCTTATTCTTTTTCCCATATATTATTTTTATTTCTCTTTGTGCTCTACTTTGCATTTCTTCCGTAGTTACTGGTATAACAGAACTTTTTGCATTGTTGTGTCAATGTCTTCCCATCAGGAAACACAGAGTGGGTCAAGTTTGAAAGTGCAGAGTATAAGTTTTTTGAGCATCGCTCCACATGGCTGCAGGCTCAGCGGATTTGCACGTGGTTTAAGGCTGAGTTGGTGTCTGTTCACAGTCAGGGAGATCTTGATTTCCTGGGGCAAAATCTACAAAAGGTACAGAAAATATAATGACCAAGAACTGGGTTCAAATGATTTGTACTTTAATGTTACTACTTAAATCTATGTTCCTACATAACAAACACGTCACGGCCAACTCCAGTGGGTAAACCAGAGCACGGAAATGGTGTGGAAACCAAATAAGCAGCAAAGAGAAGTTCCAGCTCCTGGATAAACTCACAAACTCCTTTACTGATACTTCAGAAAATGCAAAGTTAAGGAGGAAGGACACACAGGGAGAAATGTATTAAACTGGTGTAAAGTAAAACTTGCCCATAGCATCCAATCAGATTCCACCTTTCATCTTCCAAAGGGGCTGTGAAAAATGAAAGGTGAAATCTTGGCAACTGAGCCAGTTCTACTTTACACCAGTTTGATAAATCTCCCCCACAGTGTGTAAAACAGGGAAGCCACGAACAGGTTTTGAGTGAACAACACACGCCGTTCCTGATTTGCACACGGCGCGTCCTTACCTTATCAGGATTAGTCCAGGAGATCTTCTATGTTCCTAGATAGGTGCAGGCAGCGTTGTTCTGAATTTGAGTGCCCACCCAGGGCATACGCATGTTCACGTTAAGTAATTTTTTTTATCATTGCACATTCAGTTCTTATCATTAAAAGGGGTATTCTGATTACCTAAAGTTATCCCCTGACCACAGGATGACGGATAACTGTTAGATCAGGACAGCTGGGACCCCCACCGATCACGAGAACGAGGGCCCCCGTACCCAGTAGAGCCCCCCTAAACAGAGTGGCCATTTGGGCATGCACTCAGCCTCTCTATTCATTTCTATGGGAGTTTCAGAGATAGCAGAATGCTGTAATTCACTGTTAATTTTATTTTTGCCCTCTTGGGACTGTCTGGACTGCCCACATTCACCATACAAACCCAACACACAGTAGTTATGCCCCCTTACTGCCCCCACACAATAGTTATGCTGCCTTAGTGCCCCTTTCGTGTGATTATGGCTCCGTAGTGCCTCTTCACAGTAATTATGTTGCCTTAGTGCCCCCAAACAGTAGTTACGCCCCATAGCGCCACCACACAGTAGTTATGCCCCCATAGCGCCACCACACAGTAGTTATGCCCCCATAGTGCCCCCACACAGTAGTTATGCCCCCATAGTCCTCCCACACAGTAGACATTCTTCTTTGGTGCCCCCACATCTCTAGACCACCCTGCCACTGCGGGCTTTGTAGCAGCTTCTACGGTGGCAGTTCTGGCCCTGTTCTTTATATGTCTTTCTAGTAGTGGCTCCGTTTTCTGATAGATTTACAAATCCTTTGCATAGACATAAAATGTAAATATAAAATGTTGTTACCTGAAACCGCCACAAGAGGGAACTTGCTAAATACTATTTCATTATTGAGTTAAGTTTCAGTGTACAAATGTTATGCAGTGACCATGTAAGCTCTCCCTAATAGTGGCTACAGGCATAAATGGGGTTCTCCAGCAACTTGTTCTAGAATGTGAGCAGGACTGGTTGCCTCCATTTGCGAAGCTGACCAGGAAGACAGAGCCTCACTACATTCTGCCACTTTTATATACTACCTATTGATGGGTCCTGTCAGGCTGCTCAGTCATGATGGCATTTTGTAGACAGTGTAGTGAGGCCTCAACGCTCAGCCCCCTAGGCAGCTTTGCAAGTCGTGGCAACCAGTCCTGCTCATATGCTAGGACATGCGGCTATTATAGAGCTGGAGAGTCCCTTTAAATCGTTTTTTTCAGGGATTTAGGATAGGTCATCAATATCAGATTGGTCTAGCACCCAGCACCCCCACTGTTCATCTGTATAAGGCAATCGCTAGTGCCATAAATTATACACAGATCAAGGACCAAAAGGTTCCACCCACCGTGTATTAGCTGTGTCGGGGTACTGCAGCTCAGCTGAATGGGAGCTGAACTGCAGTCGGTTAGCGCTGGAAAATACACAGTAGACAGAGCCTTCCATCCACTGTATAGCTTCCAGCACTGGCAGTTGCCCGAAACAGCTGATCGGACTACATCTATGACTGAGGTATGATTTATGTATGCCTTTATGCCTTTAATGTGTACTGTTCTGTTTTCTATTGACATGTGCGGATTTTATTCTCATTTCTCTGTCTTGTTTTTTAAAAGTTCTCCCGGGGACAGGACCAGCACTGGTGGATTGGACTACACACTTATGAAAACGATGCAAGATTCAGGTAAATATTTTTTTCATGTGTAAAGAGTTTATACAGTTTCCATTGTCTGCTATGGAAGCTGTAATCATCTCTTTGCGCTGAGCTCCCCCTAGTGGTGACTTCAAGAAAATGCAATGTTTCCGCATCGGGAACAAAAGGATTTCAATGCTGGTCCCAACCCACTGACCCCTATAGCAGCTGCATGGTCTGCCTCCATTGAAAGTATGCCACTGATTATTAGCCCAAAATGAGTAGACGGCTCCATACTCTTTAAGTTTTCATTGTATGCTGCCGTGTGGTAATGTTATGCGAAGGGTGTCTGTGGTGATCCAGTGGAACAGCAGACAGGGGTCTGAATGTTACATAGAAACATAGAAACATAGAAACATAGAAACATAGAATGTGTCGGCAGATAAGAACCATTTGGCCCATCTAGTCTGCCCAATATACTGAATACTATGGATAGCCCCCGGCCCTATCTTATATGAAGGATGGCCTTATGCCTATCCCATACATGCTTAAACCCCTTCACTGTATTTGCAGCTACCACTTCTGCAGGAAGGCTATTCCATGCATCCACTACTCTCTCAGTAAAGTAATACTTCCTTATATTACTTTTAAACCTTTGCCCCTCTAATTTAAAACTGTGTCCTCTTGTGGTAGTTTTTCTTCTTTTAAATATGCTCTCTTCCTTTACCGAGTTGATTCCCTTTATGTATTTAAAAGTTTCTATCATATCCCCTCTGTCTCTTCTTTCTTCCAAGCTATACATATTAAGGTCCTTTAACCTTTCCTGGTAAGTTTTATCCTGCAATCCATGTATTAGTTTAGTAGCTCTTCTCTGAACTCTCTCTAGAGTATCTATATCCTTCTGGAGATATGGCCTCCAGTACTGCGCACAATACTCCAAGTGAGGTCTCACCAGTGTTCTGTACAGCGGCATAAGCACTTCACTCTTTCTACTGCTTATACCTCTCCCTATACATCCAAGCATTCTGCTGGCATTTCGTGCTGCTCTATTACATTGTCTTCCCACCTTTAAGTCTTCTGAAATAATTACTCCTAAATCCCTTTCCTCAGATACTGAGGTCAGGACTGTGTCAAATATTCTATATTCTGCCCTTGGGTTTTTACGCCCCAGGTGCATTATCTTGCACTTATCCACATTAAATTTCAGTTTCCAGAGTTCTGACCATTCTTCTAGTTTTCCTAAATCCTTTTCCATTTGGCGTTTCCCTCCAGGAACATCAACCCTGTTACATATCTTTGTGTCATCAGCAAAAAGACAAACCTTACCAGCGAGGCCTTTTGCAATATCACTTATGAAGATATTAAACAAAATCGGTCCCAGTACAGATCCCTGTGGAACCCCACTGGTAACATTACCTTGTTTTGAATGTTCTCCATTGACTACAACCCTCTGTTGTCTGTCACTCAGCCACTGCCTAATCCACTCAACAATATGGGAGTCCATGCTCAATGACTGCAGTTTATTGATAAGTCTTCTATGTGGGACAGTGTCAAAAGCCTTACTAAAATCTAGATATGCGATGTCTACTGCACCTCCACCGTCTATTATTTTATTCACCCAGTCAAAAAAATCTATAAGATTTTTTTGACATGATCTCCCTGAAGTAAACCCATGTTGTTTTTCATCTTGCAATCCATGGGATTTTAGATGTTCCACAATCCTATCCTTTAATAGGGTTTCCATTAATTTGCCTACTATTGATGTCAGACTCACTGGTCTATAGTTGCTTGATTCCTCCCTACTACCTTTCTTGTGAATGGGCACGACATTTGCCAATTTCCAATCTTCCGGGACGACTCCTGTTACTAATGATTGGTTAAATAAATCTGTTAACGGTTTTGCCAGCTCACCACTAAGCTCTTTTAATAATTTTGGGTGTATCTCATCAGGCCCCTGTGACTTATCTGTCTTCACCTTAGACAGCAAACTTAGAACATCTTCCTCTGTAAAGATACATGCATCAAACGATTTAATAGTCATTCTTTCTAGTGGAGGTCCTTCTCCTTTTTCTTTTGTAAAAACTGAACAGAAGTATTCATTAAGGCAGTCGGCTAGCCCTTTATTCTCTTCTACATACCTTCCGTCCTTTGTTTTTAATTTAGTTATTCCTTGTTTTAATTTCCTTTTTTCATTTATATATCTGAAGAATGTCTTATCCCCTTTTTTCATAGACTGAGCTAGTTTTTCTTCTGCCTGCGCTTTAGAAGTTCTTATAACTTGCTTGGCCTCTCTCTGCCTAATCTTGTAGATTTCCTTATCTTCATTGCTCTGGGTTTTTTTATAATTACAAAATGCTAGCTTTTTATTTTTAATGATTTGGGCCACTTCTGCTGAGTACCACATTGGTCTCCTCCTTTTTTTGCTTTTACTGACAAGTCTAATGCAATTTTCTGTTGCCTTCAATAATGCACCTTTTAAGTAGTCCCATTTCTCCTGGACTCCATGTAATCCGTTCCAGTCTGATAAGGACTCATTTATGACTAATTTCATTTTTGAAAAGTCTGTTTTTCTAAAATCTAAAACTTTTGTTTTTGTGTGGTGGGACTCTTTCACAGTTCTTATATTAAACCACACTGACTGGTGATCACTAGATCCCAAGGTTTCGCCTACAATGACATCATATACCGAATCCCCGTTTGTGAATACCAAATCCAAAATGGCCTCCCTCCGGGTTGGCTCCTCAACCACTTGTTGTAGAGATAACCCCAGTAGGGAATTTAGAATATCTGTACTCCTGGTAGAACTTGCTATTTTGGTTTTCCAGTTTATATCTGGAAGATTGAAATCTCCCATAATGATAACTTCTCCTTTCATTGTCATTTTAGCTATTTCTTCAACTAGTAGATCATCTAGTTCTTTAACTTGACCAGGTGGTCTATATATCACACCTACACGAGTTACTGCATGGTTAGCAAACTGCAACGTAACCCAAACTGACTCTATGTTGGCCTCTCCAACTTGTATTAGGTTAGATTTAATGCTATCTTTCACATACAGGGCCACTCCTCCTCCTTTCTTGCCTTCTCTGTCTCTTCTGTATAAAGAGTACCCTGGTATGGTTATGTCCCAGTCATTTCTTTCATTAAACCATGTCTCCATAACAGCCACTAAATCTACATTCTCAGATGCCATTATTGACCCAAGTTCATTGATTTTTTTACCTAAACTGCGAGCATTTGTAGACAGGACTCTGAGCTTATCATTTCTTAACCTCTGTGCTTCTGACCTGTTCTGGCATTGTTTCGGGGGGCAATTGGACTCTTTTATTTTCACTCTTTTGCCCCCCCTTCCTAGTTTAAATACTCTTTCGCAAATTCTTGGAGTTGTTCACTAAGTACATTTGTTCCTTTGAGAGAAAGATGCAAACCATCTTTTTTGTACAGTTCCTTTCTATTCCAAGTAGAGCTATCATGAGAAACAAAGCCAAATCCTTGCTCTTGACACCATTTACCAAGCCATATGTTGAACTCCTTTATGCGCCTTTGCCTATCATTCTGAACATTATGCACAGGCAGAACTTCAGAAAATGAAATGGTGGATGCAAAATCCTGTACGTCATTACCAAGTGTGATAAAAGATTTTTTCACCTCTGACACTTCATTGCAAGCCAGGTCATTTGTCCCTAGATGGACAAGAACATCCACGTCCCCTTCCTGCTTTGCTTGCTTAACAATATTAATAATACGTCTTCTATCTCTTCTAGCAGTAGCCCCAGGGAGACATCTCACAAAACCATTTTCTTTAAGCTCCACACTTCTTATGATTGAATCACCCAGCAACAGCTGCTTCCTTTGAGACTTCACTTTATCTTTTTTGTTGCATACATTAGACATAGGAGTCGATGGTTTCTCACCCTCTGTGCTTGAGTCCATATCCATGTTGTCCTTACATTCTGAGAGTGCTGCAAATGAATTATGGAGAACCACCGACTGTGGGACATGTCTTCTATCCACCACTCTAAGACTTCCAGAACCTACATTAACCCATCTGCCATTTCTGGGGGTCCTCTGTGGCAGTGGCATTGCAGCAGTCCTAGCTGGAGTTTGTTTAACAGATAATTTAAATATTTCAGCTTTCAAAAATGCAATTTCCTGCTGCAGTAAGGAGAACTGTCTACAGATCTGACAGCATCCGAATCTCCAAAGAGTGGAACATGAAATAAATGCACAACAATTCCTGCACTGAACCAAGTCTGCCATTTTAAAGAGGAGAAAAAAATAAAAAAATAAATTTGTAACTTTAAATCAAACAAATCAAACAAATCTTACCTTTTTTTTTTTTGTATTGTTTCCACCTTCCAGCCTACCTCCTGACTATCTCCTGCAATATCTCTTTACTAGTACTTAATGTAGTACTTGAAGCTAGTACTTGCAGCTAATGAACTAGGCCAGCTAATGAGTCTGTCTCTATATATACACACACTCCTTCCCAAACTCCTCCCACAGCAACAAAAGGCCAGTCCTTATCAGATCATGAACTGGCCTTTTACGTTTTTATAATCTTGTTTCTATTTTTTTCAGATGGTCAGACAGGTCCGTGCTCAATTTTGTAAATTGGGCTCAAGGACGGCCGGGTCGCGTTACTAGAGAGAAGAAATGTGTATACACAATGGCCAACCGTGGTGAGTAAGGGTGATTGAATGGAGACATGGCACAATACTAATACCCTTGTACAAAAAAAGAGCAAGGATTTTTACAAGGTAAAAAAATCTAATTTTATTCAATATAAATCACATGATCATTACAGGTAATGCTCAAAAGGGACAGGACATGGAGACTGAGTCACAAAGGGCTATACAATGTGGAGAATCACAATGGGGGATAATGTGACCATAAACAGCAGGGAACAACAATTTACCAGAGGCCGTGAACAAGAGTGTAGTTGCGGGTGCAATTGCTAATCCCTAGTATAAAACAACTACCTGACTATTGTTCACAACATCTGTCCAATACGGTCTGATACCTCCTGACGAAGCCTACGTGGCGAAACACGTGTCGAGGTTGAAGCAGTGGGGGAATCGTGTTACCATTCTACAGCAGCAACATGGGTAGGTAACTTGGCAGCTGGATCAGGGTGGGACGAGAGGCTTGCAATTCATTGTTATATGCCATCTTCATTAGTAGTATTGCACCTCACAGCATCCTTGGACAGATGTTGTGAACAATAGTCAGGTAGTTGTTTTATACTAGGGATCAGCAATTGCACCCGCAACTACACTCTTGTTCATGGCCTCTGGTAAATTGTTGTTCTCTGCTGTTTATAGTCACATTATCCCCCATTGTGATTCTCCACATTGTATAGCCCTTTGTGGCCCAGTCTCCATGTCCTGTCCCTTTTGTGCATTACCTGTAATGATCATGTGATTTATATTGAATAAAATGAGATTTTTTACCTTGTAAAAATCCTTGCTCTTTTTTTGTACAAGTTGCAGTAGGTTGGGGAGTGAGGTACTGTTTTTGGGTTATTGAAGGCTCTAACAATACTAATACCCATTGTACTGTGTAGCACTCCTTGTCTGACACACATGTGTATAAAAGAATCTGTTACCATATACTATAATGTGACTATATTGAAAGCTAGTCTATGGGTATACTGAACAATATACGGCCAATCAAATTTAGCTGTCATCCTTTAGAGAAGCCAGATAGAAAATTTTCATAAATGATATTCCTGAACCGAACCAGTCGTGAACACAATGACATGACATTACATGCTGCACGCTCATGCAGTGTTATGTGCTGTAAAAATATCCAAAACCAATAAATACATCCATACATATAGTATATGTGTAAGATTGTACTTAATAATCTTTATTTATATAGTGCCACCATATTCCGCAGCGCTTTACTGTTCAGGACCTTTGGTCAAAGAAAAGAAAGGCCATTATAATGTCCAAAAATGTCCAACATATTACTGACACGCAGCATTATGTTTCTAAAACAGAATGGGGTGATCAGAAATGCATCACTGCGCTGCCCTATATCTGTAAAAGGAGCAACGGATCGGCAACGCCGCTACCCACCCTACCACCTCTACCATCACCCAATGCTGGAGGATGCCCGAAGGGCTGGCTGCCATTTCTGAACAAGGTGAGTTATGGAGAACATGAAACCACATGGTTCTCTGTCAGTCTAGTGGTTGTCATCCAGCCTTCCCAGTAACAAATCTAATTAAGGAATGACTGGATTTTGAAGATGACAGAAGTGGAAGACACAAGAACTTTCACTGAATCAATCTTAGCCTTGTTTTTATGGTGTGCTTTATATTCCAACTGTAAATGTGTCTCATCTTAGTGCTCATTTGTTGACCATATCCATTGCAGTGTTTTGGAGTGAGGGCAGACAGTAAGGTTGACATCAAGACATGGCAACAGGCTCGAGATTCCTGCAAAATTCTTTCGGCTGAAATTGCCACAATTGACAACTACTTGGAACAAGGTAAATAGCTCTTTGCTTGTCAAGCAAGTGAGTTCATTGCTCGGGACTTCTGAACGGGTCTTAACAAATATAATTTTCTTTTTCGTCAGCTTTCATTACATCCATTCTTCCGAATATTACCACTGACCTTTGGATTGGCCTTCATAATGGTCGACAAAGATTCCAGTGGGAGGAAGGCCAACCATTGTCTTATGTGAACTGGGCTCCAGGTACCCCATCCAGACAGAGCGCATCCAATGGCAAGATGGTCAGCATTATCTTTTTTCTATGGTATTTACAGATGATAGTATGAGATGCAGTATTGTCCATGGAAAGCCTTCTCATGACATGGGTTTTCTCACCATCAGAAGTGATGGCATTATCCTAGGATATATATTTACCTCCAAATCAGTCAGGGTCTGACTTCTTGGACTCCCACCGCTCCTCAGGATTGGCACTGCAGCTTCAAATTAGCATCACAGCTCCACTTGAATGGAACTATGCTGTAGTTTCCAGCACAGCAGGTGACCAGAGCACCAATATGCAGAGAAAACCTGAAGGAGTCTTGGTTCTCTAGAATATTGAGGTCCAAGAAGTCACACACATTTTAATTTTATGGCAAATCCATGCGATGTTAAAACATTATAATATGGTAATAAACATTTTAAAGTTTTTCATATACATTTGGTGGTTTCCCCCACCAATCACTAGAATGATGAGAGAACAGCGCTCGCATATCATGCTCTGTTTCCCCACTGCAGAAGAAGAAACGAGATGGATTCAATAGAAAGTCTAAAGGCCCGTCTCCATTCAGTCTCCTGCAGTGAGGAGAGAGAGCATGAAATGTGAGTGCTTCTCGCTTCTCCCTTCTCGTTTTAGGAATCAGCACTCAGATCACCACTGATCAAAACTTTTGTCTCTATGACATATCAAAAGTTTTGTGAAAACTTAGTGACCCTTTAACTGTGACAATCAATTTTGGGATGAGAAGCTGGCAAAACATAAATGCATTTGTACATGTGGTACTAGATATCTTCTTAATGTGTTTGCAATGTCTTTTATGTGCAGATTAGCTGTGCCGCAGTATGGCATGGTTCACCACCTCTGTTTACCGGACGATGGGAAGACAAACTCTGTCTGGAAAAGTATGGCTACATCTGCCAGATAAACAAAGGTTTGAACTAGTTATTACCTGTTAATGAAATGAAGCATAGAGGTGTATGCTGTAAGTAAACATATCCCTCTCTTTGCAGTGGCCGCTCTCAGCCCTCCTGCAGAGCCATTTCCATTTCCAACTGGCTCTACTCTGCGCTACAGGAACCATTCGTACCTGATTCTGCAAAAACCAATGACTTGGTCAGATGCCCGACTCCTGTGTGAGACTCGCAACGCTACCTTGGCCAGTATCATCAATCCATTCCAACAGGCTTATTTGACCTTGGCAGCCGTCGGTCAGAAAACCCCTCTGTGGATCGGGCTATCAAATGAAGATGTAAATAAACATATGTATCATGGATTCATATTTAGTTCCTGTATTTATGTACATCCCAAATTACTGCATATACTTAAGTGACTACATTTAATAAATCACTAGGGTCTCTTGTTCTATTTGCTCTTAAAGGGGGTGTCCACGCCTTTTATATTGATGGGCTGTCCTCCGAATAGGTCATCAATAGCCATAATTGGCTAGGGTCCAACACCTGCACCCCTGCCGATCCGTTTAGTTGCAATGACAAAGCTACTGCAGAACTGCTGATCGGCAGGGGTGCTGGTGTTGGACCCTAGTCAATCAGATATTGATGGCCTATCCTGCGGATAGGCCATCAGTAGTAAATATGTTAGAAGACCCCTTTAAAAGGTCACTGAGTTTTCAAAATATGTTTGATATGTCAAAGAGGAATATCCAAAGCTTTGATTGGTTGGGGTCTGAGTGCCGAGACCCACACCGATCACCAGAACGAGCAGAGAGAAGCACTTGCAAAGCGCACTCTCTCCTCACTGTAGGAGACGGGATCAATAGAAGTCTATGGGCCCATTTCAGTTCCGTCCTCTGCATCATGCTATGTGAGCACTTCTCATTCTAGGGATCGGTGGGGTTCTTAGCACTCAGACCCCCACCAATCAAAACTTCTGATATTCCTCTATCTCTCTATAACATATCAAAAGTTTTTGGAAAAGTCAATGACCCTTTAATTAAGGAATGAAAGATGGTAGTCACTGCAGCATATCCAGTGCGTCGTTTATTGGAAGCCTTGAGTACACACACAAACAAAGTACGACGTTTCGGCTACGCAGTAGCCTTTGTCAAGTATATATACTTGACAAAGGCTACTGCGTAGCCGAAACGTCGTACTTTGTTTGTGTGTGCACTCAAGGCTTCCAATAAATGATGCACTGGATATGCTGCTGTGACTACCATCTTTCATTGCTGTTCCTGGACTGCTGTGGATCTGCGGTCCCATCGCGGCTGTTGCATTCCGGTTTTGGTCTAAAGGTCCGGTTGTTCTGCTCTTTCACTTTTTGTTTGTCCTTTAATTAAGGGTCAGTTCACATTGAATTTGCAGTGTACATTTAAGGAATAAATCAGGAGGATTTCCTAACATTTACTCCTGATGTGTGCCAGTATAACCATACACTGACAAAATTCTGTGCAGACGTATTTCTTAATATCTTGATAATGGTCAAAGCAGAATTTTTCTGTGCGTCAAATACCCCTAAATAGATGGAATGAATTTATAAAATTCTGGTTGTCTGCAGCTACTACTAGGGGGCGCATACTAACTCACTGCATACAGTTCTATTATGGTGTACAGAACTTTATATCTAACTTGGTCTATCCAGGGAATTTGGATCCCTACATCAGAAAAACAATACTCCAACTGTTTAAAGGGATCTTCCGTGATTTTGACACTGATGACCTGACCCCAGGATAGGTCATCATTATCTGATCGGTGCGGGTCTGACACCTGGGACGCGCCGATCAGCTGTTTGAGAAGACACCGGCGCTCCTGTGGGTGTGGTGGCCTTCTCTATGCTTACCAAGCACAGCGCCGTATATATTAAAGCGGCTGTGCTTCGTATGGCGCTCAGCTCAAAGTCTGTGCTTGGTGAGCTGCGAGAAGGCTGTGGCGCTCACAGGAGCGCCGGTGCCTTCTCAAACAGCTGATCGGCAGGGGTCCCATGTGTTAGACCCCCACCAATGAGATACTAATGACCTATCCTAGTATCAGTATCAAAATCATGGAAAACCCCTTTAAGCATGTTTTTTGCAGTATATGTGAACCTATTGTATTGTCTCTCTATGTTTATTATAGGGTAGTCGAACATACTCTTGGCTCACAAATGATGGGTTATCGTACACCAACTGGAAAGAAGGAGAACCTCAGTATATAAGTAGCTGTGTGTACATGGATGAGCAGGGAACATGGAGCCTGGCCAATTGTGATCACAAATTGCCTGGAGCTATCTGTAGCTTCAATACTCGTGAGTTTTCCTTTTTTTTACGTTATCACTCTATTTTAGTGTTTTATTGTTATAATTTCTTTTTTGCTTGTTACAACAAGGAAGGTGTATGTAAGGGCACAATAGGGGAACTAGACTGGAAGCTAAAGAATTATCTATTATCCTAGTGTCCTCACATTCTCTTTTCCTGGACAGCATCATCCAAACCTCACAAGTGGAGCTTGAATAGCACTTGCCCTAACTCAGTAGGTGACTCTGATTGGATCGCATTCCGTGACTACTGCTACTCCTTCCACATGGAGGTTAATGTGGGTCAGAAGGATGCAGCCAAGAGATGCCAGAAAGGTAATTGGTCATTTATACTTCCAGTCTCTCAAGTATTTAAAATATGTACCTACACTGAGCACCACCACATCCGTTATATCTATTTTTGTTAGACATGGATCTGTCAATATGTAAGGTAATATACTGTATGTTATTTCCAGATAATTATTTGTAAATCCTTGCAGAGGCTTACAAAATCACTTTGGCTCTGAACAACAAAGCTGTAGTCACTTCATCTGCTGTTTTATGGTATCTCTGCATGGCACTCTCCCCTGTTCTTCTAGAGAAGAATACTTCCATAGAATAGCATTTCGAGAATCTAGAGAAAGTATCTAGAGAGTCCAGTAGATCTCAGTGAGATTATTGTATAGGATTGTTAGAGTGGTGTAGTGAATTGCTGTTTACTGTCTTGCAGTCGGTGGCGAGGTGCTGACCATTGTTGATGAGACGGAAAACTTATTTGTATGGGAGCACCTGCAGACATATGAGAGTCAGTCCAAGGGGGCCTGGCTTGGCATGTCCTTCAGCATCAAAGGTATGAATCTTTTAAGTATCCTATTCTGTAACTCTAACCAGGAAAGTAGTAGGAGGAAGAAGGGGACTTGACATCAGCACTGCCTCGATCCACACAGAGGTAAATTGAAATGCTTTATTAGTACACTCACAACACATTTTGGGACCGGACTAGTCCCTTTCTCACGTACACCAATATATTGGTGATTACCTGACAAAGGGACTGGTGCAGTCCTGAAATGTATTGTAGGTGTATCAATAAAGCCTTTTAACTTACCACTGTCTGGATCGAGGTGGCAGCCCTGTCAAGTAGCTTCTTCATCCAACTAATTTCCTGGCTGCATCCAGACCACCCTTGGGTCCTGGTGTGGATCGCAAGCTGCACCTTGGGATTTGACTGAAAGCCTTCTAGGTTGTTGTGTCCTCTATGCAGCTGACTCAGTTGAGCGGCCTGGTTGACTGTTTCTGTCTCCTCCCATTGCACCTACGGTCTATGTTGCACTCTCCCTTACAGTCTTAAAAGTGTATTTTGTGAAGGTAAGGATGGAAAGATACATCTTAGTGCCGAGAAGAAAAGATGCATGTCTACGTTCCTTCTTATTTTATTTAAGGATACTTACAGTTATGCAGCTGACCATGTCTCCTGTCAGAAGTCTAAAAGTGATGATGGTCAATGCAGCCAGTGAAGCAGTTGCTCCAGATGCTGAAGCAGCCACACAACAGAAACTGCTTCAGTGTCATATAATTTCTTATGCAACCAGACCAGTGACATCTCCCACTTCTGGCCAGAGATGCAGTCAGCTGCATAACTAGAGATACCCTTTAAAATAACATTATTGCGCAACTTTCAGTAGGTGCCTTGGAGAACAGCTCTGTAAATCTTACGGACTAATTTGGACCTGTGTGCCTTTGTCTTTTGCTATTGCAGAAGGTTCCCTTGTATGGAATGATAACACTCCAGTAAATTACTCCAATTGGGGACGACAAGACTCAGGACCCAGTCTACTGAGCCCAAACTCTTGCTACTGGATTGAAGGAAGCAATGGAGTGTGGAGCCTGGGTTCTTGCACCAACATCAGCAAGGGTGTAATTTGCAAATTATCTAGAGGTAAGCTAAATGTTTTATTACTACAGAGCTCATGGTGGCCACACAAGGCCTGATTTGTCTGTCTACTCAATTGGACCATCCATTTTGGGGACTGCTGATGGGTGCTTCTGACTTGTTATCAATTAAAACAGATTAGGGGCTCAATACCGGAAAAAACGCATCCGTTTTATCCCAATGCATTCTAAATGGAAAGCAATCCATCTTACCTTATCTCTTGTAGCCTCCAATCTTTGTTTTGGCTCACAATCACTGATGTGTGAACTAGGCCTTACCCCAAGCAGAGACCAGCTTTAAACAGTATTACTCTTTGGAAGTCCAACAGCTCTTAAATTTCTGCGCGAACTGTGTAATGCTTCATTTACCCTATGGTGGTGCTGCTGAGGAATTTGCTTTGGGGTCTCCCACAGATTACAACAGATAGTTGGGGTATCAGCAGTGAGAACCCTGTTATCAAGTTATTGACCCTTCTAAGAAAAATTTATTATCCATAATGAGAAAATAAAACATACATCCAAAATGACCTGCATAAATGTTGAGTCAATGTAATGGATCTAATAAATTCTGCACCACAATTGTTCTCTAATACGGTGTTTCCCAACCAGTGTGCCTCCAGCTGTTGCAAAACTACAACTCCCAGCATGCCCGGACAGCCTTTGGGTCTGCGGGCATGCTGGGAGTTATAGTTTTGCAACAGCTGGAGGCACACTGGTTGGGAAACACTGCTCTAATAGACCTGGAGCAAATCTTATACTCATTGTTATACCTGGTGCAAATGCTTTTATGTATAATAATCAAAGACATATTTTGTGCAAACTATATAATGTATTTAGCAATTATTTAACCTGCTAATTAAGCAGGAAATAATTAGTGATGAGCGGCAGGGGTATTATTCGAATTCACTATTTCGCGAATATTTTGTAGAATATTCGTCATATATTTGCGAATTCGCTATTATTTTCTTGATTGCGAAAACCAGTAATTCCTATCACACTACCTAACACCCTGCACTAGAACCTATCAGCTACACTGCTGTCTCTCTCAGAACTTTAAAAAACTGCAGAAAATGGCTGCTGGGGAGGTTATTATATAGTAAGGGGTAGGTTGCTAGGGATGTTGCTAAACTCTGACACAGATATTGCAGCCTTTTCATTGGCCCACAAGCAAGAAGCATGGAGGGATCATGGGTTCAGATGAAAAAAAAAATCTTGAATTTTCAAAAATAAGAATATATATCACTATATTCTAAATATTCGCAAATTCTCAAAGTGCCGATATTCACGATTAATATTCGCTTTTCAAATATTAGCGCCCAACACTAGAAATAATCTGTGTCTTCTGTATCACTTTTTAGCAGAAGAAACCAAATTGGACAGATCTGGTAAGTAATATATCTGCTTGATCACAATGCATAGACACATTAAAGTACAAGTTCAGATGTTGTAGCTAATTTCCAAAGAAAGTTGCACACCGTAAGCTGTACATAAAGTATATTTTATTCGACCAGCACAATGTTATTCATATCTCCACCCTCATTACACTGCTCCATATAATGGTAAGAAAGTATAAGCGTAATTCTGTAAAAATCACCACATGCCATGTGGTAAAGTCCACACATTGTCCAGCACCAGATTCAGGATCGTGTGTGGACTTTACAACATGGCATGTGGTAGGTGCTGGTGTCTTGTTAGAATTATTGTCATTTGTAGTGACTGGGACCCCAAATTTTTATGTATAATTTGCTGACCATGTTAAGTCCATGTCACATTGGTTGCTTTTAACTGGTGTTTTGAAAAAAATAAATAATGATTTTGTACAGCTGCGAATTATTAAACATAGTATACTTATTGATATTCTGTATATTGCAACAAGAGAGAAATGTGTTACACATTCGTTAACTGATAGGGGCAGGTAGTAAATCCAGATGTCTAACTAGTTTTTTATCCTTGCAGTTCTACCACAGCACAGCACTGCAGTGGCGGTTGTAGTGCTCTCCACCTTCGCACTGTGTATCTTAATCGTTGTCATCATCTACCTGTACCGCCGCAGGAAGCTCGCAGCTCAGCAAGGAGCTTTCGAGAGTGCCAGATACAGCCGCACCAGTACCGGCCCAGATGGATCAATCGACAAAAACATTCTGGTGTCAGATATGGAAATGAATGAACAACAAGATTAATAAAGAGGGAGAACAGCCATCAGGGAAAAAAAACTTTTCATTTTTTCAACCACCGAGGTGGTGTTTGATAACAGAGGGTGCAGGATGCCCCTTTCCGAAATTGAATGTGTACATTGTCAGTGTTATTTGGGGGCTGTTGAGCATTGCTGAGCAATGTATTGCAAGTTACTCCAACATCAAGAAGCCATAATTATGGGCAAGAACCCTGAAAACAGTCCCCTTGTGCCATCTCATATCACCCCACATAGGAAATCTAGCTCAAGATGCGTTCACTCTTAGAAGCGAAAGACAATAAATATGGGGTATTGGGGTAAGTCTTACTGGCAGTGTACATGTGTACTGTTAGCTTAGGACCAAAATGACTGCCATATTGTTCTCTATATCATTTTGTAAATTCTCAGTATTTCTTCTCGTCTGTTTACTCTGCCTGTGCCATGTCATTATCCAGTAGATTATTCTCTTTATCTTAAGCTTTTTTTTGTAAAATACAGACCAAAAATGTGCCTGGTGCCCGTGCTGGGTGGGAAATTTTATACTGCACTTTGCCAGCAATTGTATTAAATTGCTCATAGAAGCTAAGAGTGAACGCACCTTGATAAAAGCTCATCTCACAAACCAAATGAAGTGTCTCAGGTGGTGTACGGAGAATGTAGGTTATCTCCTCTCTGCGGTGATGCCATGGCGAGAGAGAGAATGTTTTTCCCCAATACCTCCATCTCCCATTCATGTGCCAATGTTTGGACATCTTCTGGAACAAAGGATTGACATAGTCCAGGGTCCCATATGCAAGAGCACTATGTGCTAATTTCCAGGGGCTTTAGACATAAGAGGACTATATATGTATGCCCATATGTCCAGGCCTGGCATATAGGTATATGGCCAATGACAATAAACGTGAACGCAATTACTTGTAATATTATCTCTTATTTGTTTGATGCGTGGGTGAATTTATATCCTGTTGCTTTAGGTCTTGTGTCAGCAATGTGACTAACACTTTGCAACATTTTTGTCTCTTCTGGCGAGACAGTGAATCATTTCATCTGAGTATAAATTACCACATAAACATGCTGAAAACTGAATTTGCAGTTTTTTCAACTTACAACTTTATGTTGAACAGAAATGGATAATACTTTGTCTTAATTTAGCACACAATATTAAATAGAATTACCAAGAAAATAGAAATTCCACACTTCAACACAAGACGCAGTCGGATGTTCATGTTTCACAAGCCACATATTATTCACAACAGTACATTGTTATGTACATAATTAGAATAAGATCTGACAACAACTTGTGATGGTTTCTAGGCAGCAGATCTGCACAAGATTAGCTTTAGGCCCCTTGCAGACGGGTGTGTCCGGATTTGGTCCGGATGCATTGCGTCTGCGATCAGGGAAAATCATGCGAGTAGGTACGCAATTGCAGCCAGTTTTGACTGCAATTGCGTTCCGATACGTTTTGCACGCGCGTGATAAAAAACTGACTGTGGTACCCAGACCCGAACTTCTTCACTGAAGTTCGGGTTTGGGTTCGGTGTTCTGTATATTTTTTTATTTTCGCTTATAACATGGTTATAAGGGAAAATAATAGCATTCTTAATACAGAATGCTTACTAAAATGACTGAAAATCAGTTCCATTCATTGCTGAAATTTCTGCAACAAAATCCTCAGCGTTAGAGATGAGCGAACTTCTGTTTTAAGTTCGGCGTCTAAAGTTCGGCTTCCGGTTAGCGAAGGATCCCGATATGGATTCCGAATTCCGTTGTGGTCCGTGGTAGTGGAATCAATAATCGGCCATTATTGATTCCACTACCACGGACCACAACGGAATTCGGAATCCATATCGGGATCCTCCGCTAACCGGAAGCCGAACTTTAGACGCCGAACTTAAAACAGAAGTTCGCTCATCTCTACTCAGCGTGTGAAGGCACCAAAAAGTTCAACCTTGTACATACAACATAATCAGTGACCTTGCCTCTCAGGGCGGTCTTCTGCTCATTATTCTGAACCCTGCCAGGTAGACGTGACATCAGCAATGATCCTGTGTCTTAGTGCTCCTTCACACGAATGTGTGAAGCCCGTGCCCGTGCTGTGGACCGCAAATTGCGGTCAAAAATGCACGGGACCGTCCGTGGGGCAGGCACATGGGGATCGCAGACCCATTCACTTGAATGGGTCTGCGATCCTTCCATTCCGCAAAAAGATAGAGCAAGTTCTATCTTTTTGCGGTGCGGAAGCACGGAACGGAACCCCAGAAAGCACTCCGTAGTGCTTCCATAGTGTTCCGTTCTTCTGTTTCGCACCGTTCTGCATCTCCGGATTTGCCATTGAAATGAATTAATCAGGGGCGTACGTAGAAATCACTGGGCCCCATAGCAAGAATCTGAATTGGGCCCCCATGCCCATACCCATCTCTGGTACCTCCCACTACTTGTGCCCTGGCCCCTCCCCTGCTCCACCTATGAATTGTGCGTTCTTCTGCTTATTATATAGTGTACCGTACCTCCCATGTACTGTCTGCTGCTGCGTACTATATAGTGTGCCATACCTGCCCAGAGACTATGCCTTCTGCTGTGTATTATACAGTGTGCTATTCCTGCTTAAGGCTTGTTTAACATCTGTGTTAAAACAGATATGCCAAGGGGCGCCCAGACAAATAACGCTGCGCGAAGCAGTTTTTTCGTCCGGCCGCGTCTTGGCATATTTGCCAGGTTGTGGCCAGATCTCCACTGGTCCCCATTATAATGATGGGGCAGGACCGAACTTCGGCACCGCATGGTAGCACCCAGTATTCACGGATCTGACAGGCTGTTCCTGGCCGAAACAGCCTGCAGGATCGGTTTTAACGCAAATATGAAACAGGCCTAAAGACTATGCTTTCTGCTGCATATTATAAAGTGTGCCATACCTTTCCCTGCCCCATGAACTGTTACTTCTGTTGTTGCTGATTTTTATATAATGTGTCTGTGCCCACTCCCTCTTGTGAATAAAGTGTGCCCTGGATTCTCCATCTTAGCACCACAACCCCCATGGCACCCACCAGCCCCCAGGCACTTTAGTTATCAGTCTTGACAGATGACTTACTGCATAACACAGAGATCGCTCTCCTGTGCTTCTCCTTCAGCGTGCAGGGCCCTGACACACTGCAGATGACGGAGCTGGAGGTCACGCTAGGTCAGGGCAGGTCACAGGTTCTGCGTGCAGGCAGACAAGTGACATGTCTGCACATCCTTCTGCAGCTAAAGGACAGAGCATTCATCAGTGGCCCCTGATGGACTCATTAAGGCTCCATTCACACATCCGTGGTGTGTTGCGGACCCGCAAATTGCGGATCCGCAACACACCCGCCCGGCACCCCTATAGAAATGCCTATTCTTGTCCGCAGCTGCGGACAAGAATAGGACATGTTCTATCTTTTGCGGAGCTGCAGACCCGAAGATCGGGGCCACGCTCCGCAAATGTGGATGCGGACAGCACACTGTATGCTGTCCGCATCCATTCCGTCCCCATAGAGAATGAAAATTTGCTGAACGGATGCGGACCCATTTGCGGACGTGTGAATGGAGCCTAAGGAGGGGGGCCTGAGATACGGGAGCAAGGAGCCAGAAGGGGGCAGGGCGATTCATCCACAGCCGGGCCCCCTTCAACCACGGGCCCCATAGCAGCTGCGTGGTCTGCTTCTATTAGAGGTACGCCACTGGCTGCAATGATTATGATGCTGGTTCTCAGCAACCACTTACTTTTAGCTCATAAGTGACACACCGCTGAAATCACTACTTTTTGCTGCCCTCAGTGAAGTCAGCATAAGACCTCATGCACACGACCGTTGTTGTGTTCCGTTCCGCCAAATGGGGTTCCGTTGTTCCGTGATCCGTTTCCGTGTGTCTTCCTTTATTTTTGGAGGATCACCAGACATGAAGGAAAGTAAAAAAAAATCTAAGACAGGTTTGCCATGCAAATGATAGGAAAAAAACGGACGCGGACGCGGATGACAATCTTGTGTGCCTCCGTGTTTTTTAGCAGTCCCATTGACTTGAATGGGTCCGCGAACCGTTTTCCGCGAAAATAATAGGACAGGTTATATTTTTTTGACGGACTGGAACCACGGATCACGGACGCGGATGACAAACGGTGCATTAGCCGAGTTTTCAACGGACCCATTGAAAGTCAATGGGTCCGCAGAAAATCCCGAAAAACGGCGCAATGGACACGGAATAAATCAACGGTCGTGTGCATGAGGCCTAAGCCTCCTGCACACGACCGTTTTTTCCCCCGTTTACTGCCCGTTTTTTGCGTTCTGTATACGGTCCGTATACGGAACCATTCATTTCAATGGTTCTGCAAAAAAAGGAATGTACTCCGTATGCATTCCGTTTCCGTATTTCCGTTCCGTTTAACCAGCTCCCGACCGCCTAACGCAGGGATGCTTCCTGCGGGCGGCCGGGTTATTCCCCGTAGACGCATCGGCGCGTCATCTCGCGAGACGCGAGCATAGCCGCCCCACACATGCGCCGTCCCAATAGAGACTACGAGCATAGCCGGCCCACACATGCGCAGTGCGGGTCGGAAAAAGTTGCAGGAAACGTTCGTCACCAGCCTACCAGCCTACCAGCCAATGATCAGCGCTGGCAGGTTGGTGACTTTTAAAAAATCGAATCACAAGCCATTTAACACATTATATTTATAAATATAATGTGTTAAATGGCTTCTGTGCTCTCTGCTGGTTCCTTTTCGTCGGTTGGTCCCAGCAGAGAGCACAGATCACTGTGAGTACACCAAGCACAACACATTTAGCCCCAGATCACCCCCCCATCACCCCAATTAACCCCTTGATCACCCCTGTCAATCACTAGTGAAAGGGAAAAAAGTGATCAGTGTAAACTGTCACTTTTTTTTTTTAACTAGTATTGACTGTTAGGTTTAGATTAGTTTAGGCCCCTTTGGTAGTTCGCTTCAGTTAGCGCCCAGCCCAGCGCACCGCAGTCACTGATTTGCTGATTAGCGTATCGCTAATCAGCATTGGTACTTTATAGTATCTGTAAGTGATCAGAACTGATCACAGTCAGATCTATAATAGTATTAGTGTCACCTTAGCTCGTCCTCCACCCAAAACGCAGTGTTTGCCTGATCAGGCCTGATCGGTCGCCCACACGTGCGTTCACCCACGCCCGCCCCGCCGCAGTGACAAAAAAATAAATAAATCAGTTTTGATATTTTTTTATCAATCGCAGCGGCTTCCTGTACTTCGCTAGCCTCCCATTTGTAAGACAGGCTTGCTTTTTTCTTGGGTAGTCTCAGGGATTACCCCCTAAATTTAGTTGACCAAATGGCAAGTAAGGGGTATTCTTCTGAAGAGGCCTACAGGCTTCTGACCCAGTCGGATGAGGAATGGGAACCCTCATCTGACGAATCCAGCGGGTCAGAATACGAACCTGTAGAAAGCAGTGGCAGTCTGACCCAAGGTTCGGACGATGAGGTTGAGGTCCCTGATACCACCAGGCGTACCCGGCCCCGTGTTGCTAGACCTTGCGCAGGATCCGCTTCAAGGGCAGCAGAGTGGGGCTGGTGCTGTCGGATTACGTGGTGTGGCATACACCAGCAGCGCAGCCCATCCTGGACCTAGTACCAGCACTGCCGTAGAACATGGTGAAGTGGCGAGCACCAGAAGGGCAGTTGAAGCTGGTACGGTGGCACGTGCAGTAGTTCCCCCGCCGCAGCCACCGCACAGACAGCCCCGTAGAGTCCCTGAGGTGCTGGCAAACCCTGATTGGCAGTCCCCATCTTCAGCCGCACCAGTAGTTCCCCCTTTCACCGCCCAGTCTGGAGTTCGGGTTGAGACAGCTCAGATCGGATCGGCACTGGGGGTTTTTTTAGCTGTTCTTCACTGCGGAGCTCTTTGACTTAGTCGTGGCAGAAACAAACCTGTATGCCACTCAATTTATAGCCGCCAACCCAGGAAGCTTTTATGCCCAGTCTTTCCGGTGGAAACCCGTCCAAGTTTCCGAATTTAAAACTTTTCTGGGCCTTCTCCTCAACATGGGCCTGACAAAAAAGCATGAATTGCGGTCATATTGGTCCACGAACCCAATTCATCACATGCCCATGTTCTCTGCTGCCATGTCCAGGACACGATTTGAGACCATCCTGCGTTTCCTGCACTTTAGTGATAATAGCACCTCTCGTCCCAGAGCCCACCCAGCTTTTGACCGGCTCCACAAAATTCGGCCCCTCATAGACCACTTTAACACCAGATTTGTATACCCCTGAGCAAAACATCTGCATAAACGAGTCCCTGATACATTTTACCGGGCGCCTTGGCTTCAAACAATACATCCTAAGCAAGCGCGCCCGGTATGGGGTCAAATTGTATAAGTTCTGTGAAAGGGCCACAGGCTATACCCACAAATTTTGTGTCTATGAGGGTAAAGATCAGACCCTGGAGCCGGTCGGTTGCCCTGACTACCTGGGGAGCAGTGGGAAGACAGTCTGGGACTTGGTGTCACCCTTATTTGGCAAGGGGTACCACCTTTATGTGGACAATTTCTACACAAGTGTGCCCCTCTTCAGGCATTTGTTTCTAGAACAGATTGGCTGCTGTGGCACCGCGCGACCTAGTCGCCGGGGCTTCCCCCAACGGCTCGTTACCACCCGTCTTGCAAGGGGGGAGAGGGCTGCCTTGTGTAACGAAGAACTGCTCGCGGTGAAATGGAGAGACAAGCGTGACGTTTACATGCTCTCCTCCATTCACGCAGACACGACAATCCAAATTGAACGAGCAACCAGTGTTATCGAAAAGCCCCTCTTGGTCCACGACTATAATTTGCTCATGGGAGGGGTGGACTTCAATGACCAGATGTTGGCTCCTTATTTACTCTCCCGCGGGACCAGACGCTGGTATAAGAAGGTGTCTGTATACCTAATTCAATTGGCTATGTACAATAGTTTTGTTCTCTACAGTAAGGCTGAGAGAACAAGATCCTTCCTCAAATTTCAGGAAGAGATCATCGAGAAGCTCCTGTATCCAGGAGGTTCCGTGGCCCCAACCACCAGTGTAGTGAGCCGTCTACACGAGCGACATTTCCCCAATGTCGTTGCTGGTACCTCAAACCAAGCGCCACCCCGAAAAAATGCCGTGTCTGTAGCAGGACTGGAATAAGGCGTGACACCCGCTATTTCTGTCCTGACTGCCCTGACCACCCTGCCCTATGCTTAGGGGAGTGTTTCCGGAAGTACCATGCACAGGTACACTTAGTATAGGGATTGCGTGACACAGGACAGGCACACAGGGCTATTAGGGCCCTTTCACACAAAGCTGCTGCAAACCTCTCCTTTCACCTGGGACATAGTGCATAATGTACTTCGCCACATCTCTGGGCGATTTGCGCTTTGCACATTGTCCCATGGGGAAGGAGAGGTTTGTCCTATAAAGGTAAAAAAAAAAAAACAAGTTAAGCAAAAAAGTTCATGTTCCAAAAGTTCAATAAAGTTTATAAAAGTTAATGTTCTGTTTCAAATGTTATATAAAGTTAATGTTAATAAATTTATTGCATTGCGGCCTGTTTTTTTTTTTTTTTTTTACCTTCTAGGTGGACCAACCGATGAACCAGCTGCAGCACTGATGTGCATTCTGACAGAAGCATTGCGCTGCTGTCAGATTACACAAAAGTCAGTGTATGCGGCGCTGCAAGACGAGATTTCTCCTCTGCAGTAAAAAAAGATAAGTTTGCCGAGGCTTATGAGCTGAGGGGCGGTGTTCATATGCTTTGGCAAACACTTTGTATATAAAAAAATTAAAATAAAAATTCCAGCAATGATTTATTCATCCACATCGATTGATGTGAATGGACAAATCGGGTTTGCCAGGGCATACGAGCTGAGTGGGTTTGGATGTTGGGCGGAGCCCCTATGTCCTGGCAGACGCCTTTCCCCTCCTTTTTTTTTTTTGCACTTTTTTTGGCAGAGATTTTTTCATCCACATTGATCGATGCGAATGAAGAAATCTGTGCAGTTCATTTTTTCTTTCAGCCCAAATGCGTAAAAAAATGCCCTGTGAAATCGTAAAGATACTCATTGGAAATTTGGGCCCCTTTGTGCACCTATGCTGCAAAAAAGTGTCACACATGTGGTATCGCCGTACTCAGGAGAAGTAGGGCAATGCGTTTTGGGGTGTATTTTTACATATACCCATGCTGGGTGAGAGGAATATCTCAGTAAAATGACAACTTTGTATTAAAAAATGGGAAAAGTTGTCTTTTACAGAGATATTTATCTCACCCAGCATGGGTATATGTAAAAATACACCCCAAAACACATTGCCCTAGTTCTCCTGAGTACGGCGATACAACATGTGTGACACTTTTTTGCAGCCTAGGTGCGCAAAGGGGCCCAAATTCCAATGAGTATCTTTATGATTTCACAGGGCATTTTTTACGCATTTGGATTCCAAACTACTTCTCACGCTTTAGGTCCCCTAAATTGCCAGGGCAGTATAAATACCCCACAAGTGACCCCATTTTGGAAAGAAGACACCCCAAGGTATTTCGTGAGGGGCATGGCGAGTTCATGTAAAATTTTATTTTTTGTCACATGTTAGTGGAATATGAGACTTCGTAAGAAAATAAATAAATAAATCATTTTCCGCTAACTTGTGACAAAAAATAAAAACTTCCATGAACTCACTATACCCATCAGCGAATACCTTAGGGTGTCTACTTTCCGAAATTGGGTCATTTGTGGGGTGTTTCTACTGTCTGGGCATTGTAGAACCTCAGGAAACATGACAGGTGGTCAGAAAGTCAAAGTGCGGAAATTCACATTTTTGTACCATAGTTTGTAAACGCTATAACTTTTACCCAAGCCAATAAATATACACTTATTGCATTTTTTTTTTAATCAAAGACATGTATAACAATAAATTTAGAGAAAAATTTATATAGAAATGTAGTTTTATTTGAAAAATTTTAAAACAGAAAGTGAAAAATGTCATTTTTTTGCAAATATTTCGGTCAATTTTGATTAATATCAAAAAAAGTAAAAATGTCAGCAGCAATTAAATACCACCAAATGAAAGCTCTATTAGTGAGAAGAAAAGGAGGTCAAATTCATTTGGGTGGTAAGTTGTATGACCGAGCAATAAACCGTGAAAGTAGTATAGTGCAGAATTGTAAAAAGTGGTCTGGTCATTAAGGGTGTTTAAGCTAGGGGAGCTGAGGTGGTTAAAGATAGAACATGTCCTATTATTGCCCGCAAATCACGTTCCGTGGCTCCATTCAAGTCAATGGGTCCGCAAAAAAATGGAACACATACGGAAATGCATCCGTATGTCTTCCGTTTCCGTTCTTTGCGGAACCATCTATTGAAAATGTTATGCCCAGCCCAATTTTATCTATGTAATTACTGTATACTGTATATGCCATACGGAAAAACAGAACAGAAAAACGGAACAGAAACGGAAACACAACGGAAACAAAAAACGGAACAACGGATCCGTGAAAAACGGACCGCAAAACACTGAGGCCTCTTTCACACGGGCGTGTCCGGATTAGGTCCGGATGCGTCCCGGTGCATTGCGGCAAACCCGCGTGAGTAGGAACGCAATTGCAGTCAGTTTTGACTGCGATTGCGTTCCGATGTTCAGTTTTTATCGGAAAAACTGAGCAATAGGACCTGTGAGCAATAGGACCTTTGATGACGTCACTGCGTTCATCACATGATCCATCACCATGGTGATGGATCATGTGATGAGCGTAGTGACGTCATCAAAGGTCCTATTGCTCACAGATGAAGACAGAAGAGATGCCGGCTGCGCGAACAAGTGGATTAAGGTGAGTTAAATTATTTTTTCTTTTTTTTTAACCCCTCCAGCCCTATTGTACTATGCATTCTGTATTCAGAATGCTATTATTTTCCCTTATAACCATGTTATAAGGGGAAATAATAATGATCGGGTCCCCATCCCGATCGTCACCTAGCAACCGTGCGTGAAAATCGCACCGCATCCGCACTTGCTTGCGGATGCTTGCGATTTTCACTCAACCCCATTCATTTCTATGGGGCCTGCGTTATGTGTAAAACACACAAAGAGGAGCATGCTGCGATTTTCACGCAACGCACAAGTGATGCCTGAAAATCACCGCTCGTGTGCACAGCCCCATAGAAATGAATGGGTCAGGATTCAGTGCGGGTGCAATGCGTTCAACTCACGCATCGCATCTGCGCGGAATACTCGCCCGTGTGAAAGGGACCTGAAAAAGCCATACGGTCGTGTGCAGGAGGCCTTAAGTTTATGACAGGTTCCCTTTAGGCCTCTTTCACACTACCGTTTTTATTTTTCGTTTTGCGGGCCGTTTTTTTGCGTTCCATAGACGGAACCATTCATTTCAATGGTTCCGCAAAAAAAACTGAATGTACTCCATATGCATTCAGTTTCCGTATTTCCGTTTTTCCGTTCTGTCGAAAGATAGAATATGTCCTATTATTGCCCGCAAATCACGTTCTGTGGCTCCATTCAAGTCAATGGGTCCGCAAAAAAAAACGGAACACATACGGAAATGCATCCGTATGTCTTCCGTATCCGTTCCCTTTTTGCGGAACCATCTATTGAAAATGTTATGCACAGCCCAATTTTTTCTATGAAATTACTGTATATATACTGTATATGCCATACGGAAAACGGAACGGAACCGGAAACACAACGGAAACCAAAAAACGGAACAACAGATCCGTGAAAAACAGACCACAAAACACTGAAATAGCCATACGGTAGTGTGAAAGAGGCCTTAAGCAGACTTGGATTCTGGGCTGCCATCAGAAATTTCAAGGCTCTATACAGGCAAACCGTGTGCCCCTCTTCCCCCCATTTTTATTCACACTGTTTACCAATCACCATAAATTATACAGGTATATTCACTATATTGTATGGGTTATTATGATTACAGGGATATTTAATAAAAAATTAAAAAATAATGAAAAACTATAAGGCATAAAAAAGGAGTGGCTGTTTACTGTACAGATTGTCTGAGGTTCAAATCTCACAGAAACCTGTAAAATAATCTTTATAGCAAAAGTTATTGCAGAAAAATATAATTTTTTTCTTTTATGGTGAAAAGTTATAATTAGAGAGTCACGGGCTGAAGAAGAGATATATGTTTTTGCGTACCTACATAAATGAACTCACTGACGGTGGAGGAACACTCTACTTAAAATTAACCTTTAATATTTATTTGTAAAAACACTGTGGGGGAACACCTTAATGACATTAGAAAGGAGGTGGACACCCCAATCGCACGTCATGTCAATGCACTACATGCAGGTGATGTCCGTGTGGTCACCTTCCAGGGGGTAGAAGTGGTTAGACCATCCCCCAGAGGAGGTAATCTCGACCAGAGGGTTCTCCAGAAGGAGGCCCAATGGACGTTTAGGCTGGGCACTGTCCGACCACAGGGTTTGAATGATCACATTTCATTTGCCTGTTTTATTGAATAGCCATTATGCAGCCCTCCCTTTTAATAGAGTTATTCTCTTAGCTGAAGGGGTCTGGCTGGTCATTTTCATATAGCTATGTTGGACAGTGTTCCTTTCAATATTTGTCCTGTTGGTACACTTTTTGTAAGCCTCTGTTTGCAGCAGTTGACCCCTGGGATAAATTCCCTTAGGGTTGCTCCTGCTGTACAAGCATACACTCTGCTTGTTATTTTGATTAATCGTGCAGTGGTTTGCACTCTTTATATCATTTATGAGTATTACTTTCTCTATTTTCATATATTTATGTTGTCACATTGTTGCGCTTAGCACCTGCAGGTTTTATACAGTTATTTGCCAGCTTTCCTGGTAGGTTCTGTTTTTAGCGCATACACAATGTCCCTGTTCATATTTATTAGGGTCTTTGTCATCAGGGCCCCTTTGACTTTAGCCACCGGTTACCGGGTTGCCTTTTACTTATCCCCCACTTACTGGTCCCTTCCTTTCCTGGCAGGTACCTGTATCAAAAATAGCCATCCCTTTGTACTTCTATTCATATGGGGCAGATGTCTTTTCTAGGCACGGGGGGCAGTGTTGCCGGGTGGGATCTCTGCTGTTACGCTGCCTTCTGAGCAGCTCTGCTGGCTCATGCGTCCTTGTTAGCCCCTCGCCTTTTTTGTGGTCGGAGCGTAGTCTCCAGAGTAGTGTTGCCCGCTCGCATGTCATCATTAGCCCCTCCCCGTTGGGGGTGGTGCTTAGCCTTTATAAACCAGCACAATAAGCGGCCGCTTTATGTCCATTCCAGCGCCGGAGGGCTGTCACAACCTTCAGTGTGGCAGCTGCACCTACTAGTTACCTAACCTACCAGCGCATTCTATGTGACTCTAATGATTTGCCCCCAATGAAATGCGTCGAGTATGACGCTTTAGATGTAGGTAACTAGTTCCTAATAGGCAGCTCAGGGTGTGTTTACTAGCGTTTTGCTGTGCTGCACTGCACCTGGGTATTTAAGGTGCATGTATGCTCACATACTTTGCTAGGTTACTCTCCCACTGCCTGAGTGATCTCACTATGGAGGTATGTGGGAGCTTGGCTGTAAGTTGTATCCTCTTAACACCTCTCATACCATGTTCACACTCCGTAGGTAGTTTAGTGGTAGGAACCCATGCCACGCCGAGATACCTTGAGGGAGGTGCAAAAGGGCTCCAATGTGTTCCTGACTGGAATACATTGGCTAAAGTCTCAGTTCTTAACATCAGCTTGAGGGATTAGCCAGTATTGTTTGTTGCATATCATTGTGGTGCACCTTTTGCAGTGATTTATGTATTTTTATATTTGCATCCACACATTATCCCATCTTGTGTAGGATGCCATTGTGGTGCATGTGGTCCGCTGCCAACATCCTCCATTGTATGCATTTTTGCTGGGGATGGCCGTTAGCAACGGATCCCATGCTGAGGAATTGCTCCCCCGGTTATAAACACGCCACACTGTTTGGGGGTTTTGAGCATTTCCTCCCATTTAGGCCACTTTATTTCAGTTATTTTTCAGTGTACTACAGACCCCAAAAATTATTTATTCACCGTACAGAAAAGAACAATTGATAATGTAGCTGGAGGTACATTAGGCGGTCACCGTATAACAATTTTACTGTTGGCCAGTTAGATTACAGGCCCCAAAAATTATGCATTCACCGTACAGAAAAGATCAAGTGATTATGTGGCTGGAGGTATATTAGACGGTCATTGGATATCAATTTTAAAGCAGGCCAGTGGAGTACAGGCTCCAAACATTATGCATTCACATACAGAAAAGATCAAGTGATTATGTGGCTGGAGGTATATTAGACGGTCATTGGATATCAATTTTACTGCAGGCCAGTGTACTACAGGCCCCAAAAATTATTCATTCACCGGACAGAAAACATCAAGTGATTATGTAGCTGGAGGTACATTAGGCGGTCACCGTATAACAATTTTACTGTTGGCCAGTTAGATTACAGGCCCCAAAAATTATGCATTCAACGTACATAAAAGATCAAGTGATTATGTGGCTGGAGGTATATTAGACGGTCATTGGATATCAATTTTATTGCAGGCCAGTACAAATATATGTCAAATACATATGATTTAAAGAACTAAAAATATACAATTGGATTAAAAACATGGCTAACAAAATCCCCCCTCTTGAAAACCCCCCAAATGATAATAGTTGGAATTCCATAACACATGGTCGTCACAGATGTTGAAACATTAGGCATTCACCAGACAGAAAAGGTCTTTTACGTTGCTGTATTTACATAAACCCACTCAGAAGGGGGGGAATATACTTAATAAAATATAACTTTTAATTCAATGTGCAGTTAAAACACGCCACAAAAATGCATCGACATAACAAACATAAAGAGGAGTCCAAGCCTGATACCCCAATGCTGGTAGAGAATAGAAAAAATCTGCTCCACTTGTGAAGGTGAAAGCAGTCTTACCAGACCACGCAAGCTACTGGGATCGACACGGAGGCACTATCCGCTTCAGTCAGGTATAGATCGGATTGGAGGTCGTCCTGTGGGGGTGTGGCGTCTGTAGAGGCGATATGAAGCTGTACCCTATCTCAGTGTTTCCCAACCAGTGTGCCTCCAGCTGTTGCAAAACTACAACTCCCAGCATGCCCGGACAGCCTTTGGCTGTGCAGGCATGCTGGGAGTTGTAGTTTTGCAACAGCTGGAGGCACACTGGTCGGGAAACACTGCCCTATCTGACCCTATGATGAGGGGAAAGGGGCTGTTTCCATTCTGCCTATCTATACAGAGCACCTGCCCGGATACCAGGACCTGATTCCTAGTGCTGAAAAATAACAAAGAGTGCCAGTTACAATTCCTTCAGACCTCCGGACGTGGCACGTTTCTGTCTGTCGACTCTTCAGGGGAAAAAGATGGTACAAAGAGGAAAAAATAAAACAGATAAACGCAGGTAAAAAGCCGCAGCAATAACTGGTACAAGTAAAAAAATCTTGTGTACTGTCACCCCACGATGTTGGGATGCAATTCTGCAGAGGAGATGATGCTCCACTGCTGGTCGGTCTATGAGGGTATGATAATCCTCAATTAAGTAGTGTCCCTAGTTTGGGGAGATAACGTAACAATCTACCAGCCTCAAAGATACATTCATCTGTGGGATTTAAATAGTACCTAAGCGCGCCTTTCCTAGAGGGACCGCCCTTCGATCGTCGGCTCCGGCGTCTGACGTCACACGCAAGCACCGCGTGCGACGTCAGACTCAGGCGCCACGATCACATGGTACAGGCAGCCAATCTCAGATGTGGGGAGGCAACTATAGTGGTTGCCTAGAGACCGGCATACAGGAAACCACACAGGGCGCGCTAAATCTAACGCGTCCCTAGTAACGCTGCAAATTGAATCGCAGCATGATTATATTGACATTTCTTGCAAGCATTGGGGTACCAGGCATGGACCCCTCTTTATGTTTGTTATGTCGATGCATTTTTGTGGCGTGTTTTAACTGCATTTTATTGAGTTATATATTCCCCCCCTTCGAAGTGGGCCCTTTGGTGTTGAACCTTGGAATATTAATGAGGCTTTTATACCTTTGAACCTCAATTGCATTTTTGTGTATTTACATAAGACAGAGACCATTATTTGTTCTGGGTATTGGCGGATATGTACAGGGAGTGCAGAATTATTAGGCAAGTTGTATTTTTGAGGATTAATTTTATTATTGAACAACAACCATGTTCTCAATGAACCCAAAAAACTTATTAATATCAAAGCTGAATATTTTTGGAAGTAGTTTTTAGTTTGTTTTTGTTTTAGCTATTTTAGGGGGATATCTGTGTGTGCAGGTGACTATTACTGTGCATAATTATTAGGCAACTTAACAAAAAACAAATATATACCCATTTCAATTATTTATTTTTACCAGTGAAACCAATATAACATCTCAACATTCACAAATATACATTTCTGACATTCAAAAACAAAACAAAAACAAATCAGTGACCAATATAGCCACCTTTCTTTGCAAGGACACTCAAAAGCCTGCCATCCATGGATTCTGTCAGTGTTTTGATCTGTTCACCATCAGCATTGCGTGCAGCAGCAACCACAGCCTCCCAGACACTGTTCAGAGAGGTGTACTGTTTTCCCTCCTTGTAAATCTCACATTTGATGATGGACCACAGGTTCTCAATGGGGTTCAGATCAGGTGAACAAGGAGGCCATGTCATTAGATTTTCTTCTTTTATACCCTTTCTTGCCAGCCACGCTGTGGAGTACTTGGACGCGTGTGATGGAGCATTGTCCTGCATGAAAATCATGTTTTTCTTGAAGGATGCAGACTTCTTCCTGTACCACTGCTTGAAGAAGGTGTCTTCCAGAAACTGGCAGTAGGACTGGGAGTTGAGCTTGACTCCATCCTCAACCCGAAAAGGCCCCACAAGCTCATCTTTGATGATACCAGCCCAAACCAGTACTCCACCTCCACCTTGCTGGCGTCTGAGTCGGACTGGAGCTCTCTGCCCTTTACCAATCCAGCCACGGGCCCATCCATCTGGCCCATCAAGACTCACTCTCATTTCATCAGTCCATAAAACCTTAGAAAAATCAGTCTTGAGATATTTCTTGGCCCAGTCTTGACGTTTCAGCTTGTGTGTCTTGTTCAGTGGTGGTCGTCGTCTTTCAGCCTTTCTTACCTTGGCCATGTCTCTGAGTATTGCACACCTTGTGCTTTTGGGCACTCCAGTGATGTTGCAGCTCTGAAATATGGCCAAACTGGTGGCAAGTGGCATCTTGGCAGCTGCACGCTTGACTTTTCTCAGTTCATGGGCAGTTATTTTGCGCCTTGGTTTTTCCACACGCTTCTTGCGACCCTGTTGACTATTTTGAATGAAACGCTTGATTGTTCGATGATCACGCTTCAGAAGCTTTGCAATTTTAAGAGTGCTGCATCCCTCTGCAAGATATCTCACTATTTTTGACTTTTCTGAGCCTGTCAAGTACTTCTTTTGACCCATTTTGCCAAAGGAAAGGAAGTTGCCTAATAATTATGCACACCTAATATAGGGTGTTGATGTCATTAGACCACACCCCTTCTCATTACAGAGATGCACATCACCTAATATGCTTAATTGGTAGTAGGCTTTCGAGCCTATACAGCTTGGAGTAAGACAACATGCATAAAGAGGATGATGTGGTCAAAATACTCATTTGCCTAATAATTCTGCACTCCCTGTATGGGCTGGCATGAGGAAATTAAATTAAACGTGGTCGTCACAGGTGTTGAATTCCTCCGAGATCCATGCCTCATTCATTTTTAGAAATGTGAGGTAGTCCACACTGTCGTGAGCTAGGCGAGTGTGCTTATCGGTCACGATTCCCCCTGCTGCGCTGAACGTCCTTTCAGACAGGACACTCGATGAGGGGCAAGCCAAGAGTTTCATGGCAAATTGTGCCAGCTCTGGCCACAGGTCAAGCCTGCACACCTAGTAGTCCAGGGGTTCCTCGCTTCTCAGAGCGTCCACATCGGCCGTTAACCCAATGTAGTCAGACACCTGTCGCTCTAGGCGTTACCTGAGGCTGGATCCGGAGGGTGGCTGTCGATGGGTTGGCTGCTAGAATGATCTCATATCCGAAGTGACCAACACATCTTCAAACTGCCCTCTTCTTGCAAGCGCTGTAGGATTGGTACCCGCAACTGTTTCTCTGTGTGTGGAAATTCCTCTGCCAGCGCCCGCAACAGCAGAATGCAGCATCTCTCGAAGCAAGGTCGGGAAATGCTGCATTCTGACAGCCCTCTGTGATGCTGGTAACATGTCTGCCATTTTGTATTTGTACTGGGGGTCTAAGTACGTTGCCACCCAGTACAGGTCCTTGGCCTTTATGCTTTTTATACTGGGGTCCCTCTGGACCATGAAGGCCCCCATTTGCACTATATTGGAAGCGGTGGAGTGGCCTGGCTACTGCTCCTCACCCAGGAGAATGTCGCCCTCGGTCTCCTCCCCCCACCCACGGACAACACCAGGGATCAAATTGAGCGGGGTTAGCCACTGATTGGCCTGTGTCCGCAGAGCTGAAAGCAGCGCAGGACCGGTGTGGCTCTTGGCTTCCAGGCCCAACAGCCGCAGCACAGCATGGCAACGTCTCACCTGGCACGTCGAATAGGTTCTGGGGAGCTGGGGGGTGCAGCGGAAAAGGCGGTAGCAGTGGGAAAGGAGGAGTCAGCCGAGGAGGAGACGGAGGATGGAGTAGGAGGAGGAGAAGAAGAGGCAGGCCTGCATGCAATCCGTGGCAGTAACACCAAATCCACACGGGTGCTACGGGTTGCATGCTAGCGACTGATGGCTGCTGGAGGTGGAAGTGGAGAAGGAGGCGGAGGAGGAGAAGTGGGGGTTGAACCCAGTAACATAGCTGCTGGCTTAGACGCTGATGGATGTAGGGTCGGCAATCCTGGGCGTGGGTAGCACCTGTGCCATCCCAGGGTACAACTCACTCCCGGCCTCCACAACATTCACCCAGTGTGCGATCAGGTAAATGTAGTGTCCCTGGCCACCAGCACTTGTCTATGTGTCCGTGGTTAAGTGGACCTTCCCAGTAACTGCGTTGGTCAGGGCACCAGTGATGTTTTGGGACACAAGCTGGTGTAAGGCAGGCATGGCACACCGTGAAAAATAGTGGCGGCTGGGGACTGCGTACCGAGGGACGACTGCCGACCTCAGGCTGCGGAAGGCCTCAGTGTCCACAATGGCAGCATTTCAAGGGCCAGTAATTTGGAAAGTTGCGCATTTAGTGCTACGGCCTATGGGTGGGTATTTGCACTTGCGTTCAAATGACTGTGTTATGGAACTTATGGACATTTGGATGCTGCGCCTTCGACAGGGGATTGGCCAGCAGTGCGTAACACAGGGGAAGAGGAGGCAGTGGTGTGACCCGCAGACCCAAAATGTGGACCCAGGCGTTCAGCCATGTGGCGGATCATGCTGGTGGTGGTGAGTTTGCTAGTGTTCACGCCCCGGCAAATTTTTTGAACGGCACAGGTTGCAAACTACCACTCTTTTGTCGTCTGCACTTTCCTCAAAAAAGCTCCATACTGCGGAACACCTACCTCTTGGCAAGGTAGATTTACGCATGGGGGTGCTCGGTGTAACGGTTGCGGGCCTGTTTGTTGTGGGCTGACTTCTTCCTTTTGCAAACCCACTGCTTATTCCAGCCTGTTGCGGTGCTGCGGATCCCTTTCCCTCTCATGTTGGGTCAGTGACCTCATCGTCAACCACCTCCTCTTCCACTTCCTCACTCTGCTCATCCTCCTGACTTGACCTAACCACAACCTCAGTGATTGACAACTGTGTCTCATCGTCATCCACCTCATGATTGCCATTCACCACCGTCATCTTCTTGAGACTGTGAAGGCTCAAGAGGTTGGGAATCAGGGCACAATATCTCAGGTCCCTCTTCAAGCGTGCTGGGTGCAAGGGGCAAATGTAATAGTGGCGCTGGAAAGAGCTCCTCAGAATATCCGAGTGTGGGATCATTCGTTTGGCAAGCCTCTCCATGGTGGGAGGAAGGTAATTTGACATTTTATTAACATTTACTAACATCTGTGCAGTTATTATTGTTATTGCTTGGTTCGATCTTTGCTGCCGGGGAGAGGGGCACATCTAAAGTAATTGCCAGTGCATAGCTTTTCTAATTGCTATCTTGATTCCCCTGATTGAGAACTTATGTGTTTCACCACTTTCACTGTATGTTGGAGTGCTATATAACTTATTGTTATTTATGTGCTTTACCACTTTCACTGTATGTTTGAGTGCTATATAACCTGTTGTTACTTTGTACGAGCCTGGATAGGTGGGTTCCTAGCGGTGTGTGGAGCTTACTCTCTCAGGCGCGAAAACTGTTATCTGTTTCCTCTTCTCCTAGCTTGCTTCCCTATTTTTTTGCATCGCTAAAGTTGTATAGTTTATAAGATAATGCCAGCAAAGATCGCAGGTAGGAAGTCTTTGGGTGCAAGCGGAGGTAGTCCAGTTTCCAAAATGGATAAATTTTTGAAGTCACCACAATATAAGACTAGGACTAACCAGAAGGGCCACAGGGAGAATAAAGCTGATGCAATAAAATCCATCAAATGTAGAGGAGACTGGCAGGGTAGAAGAGGGCAGGAGTGACAAACATGTAGTAACAGAAGAGAGGATAGAAATAGTGGATAAGAAGCTAACAGATATCCTGAATGAGGTTCAAATATCAAATCAAGCACTGGGAGATCTGTCTGCTAAAATCTCCACAATTCAAATAGACCTGTCCCTAATAAAAAATGAGATGAATAAAGTACGTGAGAGAGTGAAAGATCTTCAGGTGGTCACAAAAGAACTAAAGCGAGAAATGGATGGGATGAAGAATAGGTTGGGGGTCATAGAAACCGAAAAGAGTTTATTACAGGAAAGAGTCACCGAAATGGAAGATAGATCCAGCAGACCAAATATTCGCCTTGTCGGGTTCCCTGAAGGGTCTGAAAAAAAGGACCCGACAGGGTTCACCCAACAATGGCTAACAGAGGTATTTGGGGCGGCTGGATTGTCTACAGGGTTCTCGGTGGAAAGGGCCCACAGGATACCAACTAAACAGCCACCTGTAGGGAGCCCTCCAAGAGCAATCCTGGTTAAAATTATAAATGTTCGGGATAGGGACAACATTCTGAAAAATAAAAGACTTATGCCCTCTCTTGAATATAATGGGAGGGAAATAGAAATTTACCCGGACTACTCTAGGGCTACACAGGCAAAACGCCGGGAATTTAGAGAGGCTGTATCATTGCGCAGGAAAGTATATAAATAGAATTCTAACGTGGAACATACGTGGAATGGCCGAGAGGACTAAGCTGGTGGTCATATTTGATATAGTTGCAAGACATCTTCCCGCAATAGTATGCCTTTTGGAAACAGATCTTATAGACGAGAATATTAATTATATGAGAAGGAAATGGGCAAAATATGACTACCATGCTTGTTGCTCGGCGTATTCACAGGGTGTTAGTGTCTATGTTCACGGATCTATGGATTATATTCCAATTGCTTATAGAATTGATAAAGAGGGCAGATTCATTTTCCTGCATTGTTATCTTGATGGCAATGTTTGTATATTGGCGTTTGTATATGTCCCTCCTCCCTTTTCTATGTGTATTATGTCTCATCTGGCTGATTTTATAGGTTCTAGAGCACGTTGTCCGGTTCTGGTAACTTGTCATTTCAATGATGTTATGGATTTGGAGGAAGACAGATACTCTAAGGATCATCCTTATAAAGTAGATAATGATAAATCAACACCATTAACCGCCTCCGGACCGCCTAACGCAGGATCGCGTTCCGGAGGCGGCAGCCCTGCGCAGAGTCACGCATCTACGCGTCATCTCGCGAGACGCGAGATTTCATGTGAACGCGCGCACACAGGAACGGAAGGTAAGCGAGTGGATCTCCAGCCTGCCAGCGGCGATCGTTCGCTGGCAGGCTGGAGATGCGATTTTTTTAACCCCTAACAGGTATATTAGATGCTGTTTTGATAACAGCGTCTAATATACCTGCTACCTGGTCCTCTGGTGGTCCCTTTTGTTTGGATCAACCACCAGAGGACACAGGTAGCTCAGTAAAGTAGCACCAAACACCACTACACTACACTACACCCCCCCTGTCACTTATTAACCCCTTATGAACCCCTGATTACCCCTGATCACCCCATATAGACTCCCTGATCACCCCCCTGTCATTGATCACCCCCCTGTAAGGCTCCATTCAGATGTCCGTATGATTTTTACGGATCCACTGATACATGGATCGGATCCGCAAAACACATACGGACATCTGAATGTAGCCTTATAGGGGGGTGATCAATGACAGGGGGGTGATCACCCCATATAGACTCCCTGATCACCCCCATATAGACTCCCTGATCACCCCCCTGTCATTGATCACCCCCCTGTCATTGATCACCCCCCTGTAAGGCTGAATTCAGATGTCCGTATGATTTTTACGGATCCACTGATACATGGATCGGATCCGCAAAAAGCATACGGACGTCTGAATGGAGCCTTACAGGGGGGTGATCAATGACGGGGGTGATCACCCCGTATAGACTCCCTGATCACCCCCCTGTCATTGATCACCCCCCTGTCATTGATCACCCCCCTGTAAGGCTGCATTCAGATGTCCGTATGTTTTTTACGGATCCACGGATACATGGATCGGATCCGCAAAACACATACAGGCGTCTGAATGGAGCCTTACAGGGGGGTGATCACCCCATATAGACTCCCTGATCACCCCCCTGTCATTGATCACCCCGCTGTCATTGATCACCCCCCTGTCATTGATCACCCCCCTGTAAGGCTGCATTCAGATGTCCGTATGATTTTTACGGATCCACTGATACATGGATCGGATCCGCAAAACACATACGGAAAACTGAATGGAGCCTTATAGGGGGGTGATCAATGACAGGGGGGGTGATCACCCCATATAGACTCCCTGATCACCCCCCTGTCATTGATCACCCCCCTGTCATTGATCATCCCCCTGTAAGGCTGCATTCAGATGTCCGTATGATTTTTACGGATCCACTGATACATGGATCGGATCCGCAAAACACATACGGACATCTGAATAGAGCCTTACAGGGGGGTGATCACCCCATATAGACTCCCTGATCACCCCCCTGTCATTGATCACCCCCTGTAAGGCTCCATTCAGACGTCCATATGTTTTTTACGAATCCACGGATACATGGATCGGATCCGCAAAACACATACAGACGTCTGACTAGAGCCTTACAGAAGGGTGATCACCCCATATAGACTCCCTGATCACCCCCCTTTCATTGATCACCCCTCTGTCATTGATCACCCCCCTGTAAGGCTCCATTCAGACATTTTTTTGGCCCAAGTTAGCAGAAATTATTATTTTTTTTCTTACAAAGTCTCATATTCCACTAACTTGTGTCAAAAAATAAAATCTCACATGAACTCACCATACCCCTCACGGAATCCAAATGCGTAAAAATTTTTAGACATTTATGTTCCAGACTTCTTCTCACGCTTTAGGGCCCCTAGAATGCCAGGGCAGTATAAATACCCCACATGTGACCCCATTTCGGAAAGAAGACACCCCAAGGTATTTCGTGAGGGGCATATTGAGTCCATGAAAGATTGAAATTTTTGTCCCAAGTTAGCGGAAAGGGAGACTTTGTGAGAAAAAAAATATATATATCAATTTCCTCTAACTTGTGCCAAAAAAAAAAAAATTCTATGAACTCTCCATGCCCCCCCATTGAATACCTTGGGGTGTCTTCTTTCCAAAACGGGGTCACATGTGGGGTATTTATACTGCCCTGGCATTCTAGGGGCCCTAAAGCGTGAGAAGTCTGGGATCCAAATGTCTAAAAATGCCCTCATAAAATGAATGTGGGCCCCTTTGCGCATCTAGGCTGCAAAAAAGTGTCACACATGTGGTATCGCCGTACTCAGGAGAAGTTGGGCAATGTGTTTTGGGGTGTCATTTTACATATACCCATGCTGGGTGAGAGAAATATCTTGGTCAAATGCCAACTTTGTATAAAAAATCGGAAAAGTTGTCTTTTGACGAGATATTTCTCTCACCCAGCATGAGTATATGTAAAAAGACACCCCAAAACACATTGCCCAACTTCTCCTGAATACGGCGATACCACATGTGTGACACTTTTTTGCAGCCTAGGTGGGCAAAGGAGCCCACATTCCAAAGAGCACCTTTCGGATTTCACAGGTCATTTACCTACTTACCACACATTTGGGCCCCTAGAATGCCAGGGCAGTATAACTACCCCACAAGTGACCCCATTTTGGAAAGAAGACACCCCAAGGTATTCCGTGAGGGGCATGGCGAGTTCCTAGAATTTAATATTTTTTGTCACAAGTTAGCGGAAAATGATGATTTTTTAATTTATTTTTTTTCCTTACAAAGTCTCATATTCCACTAACTTGTGACAAAAAATAAAAACTTCCATGAACTCACTATGCCCATCACGAAATACCTTGGGGTGTCTTCTTTCCAAAATGGGGTCACTTGTGGGGTAGTAATACTGCCCTGGCATTTTAGGGGCCAAATGCGTGAGAAGTGGTTTGAAATCAAAATCTGTAGAAAATGGCCGGTGAAATCCGAAAGGTGCTCTTTGGAATGTGGGCCCCTTTGCCCACCTAGGCTGCAAAAAAGTGTCACACATGTGGTATCGCCGTACTCAAGAGAAGTTGGGCAATGTGTTTTGGGGTGTCATTTTACATATACCCATGCTGGGTGAGAGAAATATCTTGGCAAAAGACAACTTTTCCCATTTTTTTATACAAAGTTGGCATTTGACCAAGATATTTATCTCACCCAGCATGGGTATATGTAAAATGACACCCCAAAACACATTGCCCAACTTCTCCTGAGTACGGAGATACCACATGTGTGACACTTTTTTGCAGCCTAGGTGGGCAAAGGGGCCCACATTCCAAAGAGCACCTTTCGGATTTCACCGGCCATTTTTTACAGATTTTGATTTCAAACTAATTACCACACATTTGGGCCCCTAGAATGCCAGGGCAGTATAACTACCCCACAAGTGACCCCATTTTGGAAAGAAGACACCCCAATGTTCGCTGATGGGCATAGTGAGTTCATAGAAGTTTTTATTTTTTGTCACAAGTTAGTGGAATATGAGACTTTGTAAGAAAAAATAAAAATAAAAATCATCATTTTCCGCTAACTTGTGACAAAAAATAAAAAGTTCTATGAACTCACTATGCCCATCAGCGAATACCTTAGGGTGTCTACTTTCCAAAATGGGGTCATTTGTGGGGTGTTTGTACTGTCTGGCCATTGTAGAACCTCAGGAAACATGACAGGTGCTCAGAAAGTCAGAGCTGCTTCAAAAAGCGGAAATTCACATTTTTGTACCATAGTTTGTAAACGCTATAACTTTTACCCAAACCATTTTTTTTTACCCAAACATTTTTTTTTATCAAAGACATGTAGAACACTAAATTTAGAGAAAAATTTATATATGGATGTCGTTTTTTTTGCAAAATTTTACAACTGAAAGTGAAAAATGTCATTTTTTTGCAAAAAAATCGTTAAATTTCGATTAATAACAAAAAAAAGTAAAAATGTCAGCAGCAATGAAATACCACCAAATGAAAGCTCTATTAGTGAGAAGAAAAGGAGGTAAAATTCATTTGGGTGGTAAGTTGCATGACCGAGCAATAAACGGTTAAAGTAGTGTAGGTCAGAAGTGTAAAAAGTGGCCTGGTCATTAAGGGTGTTTAAGCTAGGGGGGCTGAGGTGGTTAAGAAGGATTTCCCGGGAAATGGCATTGACAGATATCTGGCGATACTTATATGGGGGAAAAAAAGTATTCTTCTGTTTCAGTCGTGCAAATACCGTCATGTCCAGAATAGATTTAGCTTTAGCTAACCCTGATCTATTAGATTGCGTAATAAAAATGAAGTATGAAACGCATACGATATCTGACCACTCCCCTATGGTTATTACGATAAAAATGGGGAACATCAAAATGAAAACAAGGAGTTTTAAACTAAATCCGCATTGGATTAAGTTAATTAAGGATCATGAAAGTATAATAAAGGAAATCTGGGAGTTTTGGGTATTGAATGTTCTGTCTGCACCCATACACATAGTATGGGACTCTTTTAAAGCGTTCTTGGACGGTGTATATATCGCCAAAATTAATGGGAAAAAGAAAGAATATGCCGCAAAAGAACTCGCTCTTAAAAAAAGGGTTCAGTGTTTACAGGGAGAGCTATTTAATAACAATACTATTGCACAATCACTCTTTGAGGAAGCCAGATTAGAATATAAAAATTACCTAAACGAAAAAGCACAACATACTTTTTTTTTACAGGAGCTAAATACTTCTCGCAAGCAGGGAAACCGGGAAACCTCTTGTCACTTCTGATTCAAAATAAAAAAAATAAGAATAGAATAAAAAATATAAAAAGAGTGTAACCGGAGAGATAATTTCGCGCCCTGAGGATATTGAGCAAGAATTCGTAAAGTATTACAATATCTTATATACTAACAACAAAAACCTGCAGGACGAAGAATATCAATCTTCCCAGATTAACAGATCAGGAGTGCAAAATACTAAATCGCCCTATAGAATTAAAGGAATTATCGGCGGCCCTCGGGACCATTCAGGGAAATTCTTCCCCAGGGACCGATGGGTTTCCGTTTGAAATCTATCACCAATACGGGGATGTAATCTTGCCAATGTTACTTCATGTCCTAAATAACACTTATCAGATCGGTCAGTTACCAGCATCTTTATCCGAAGCAGTAATTACACTTATTCTAAAAAAGGTAAAGGATGAGAGGGAGATCGGTGCATACCGCCCGATCTCTCTCTTAAATACCGACTATAAAATCTGCGCAAAAATATTCGCCAATAGATTAAAGGGAGTAATTGATAGATAAATTCATCCAGACAAGACCGGATTTATACCTAAAAGATTGGTTCAATCTAGCATACGTACAGCTTTTTTAAATATCCAGGTTGATCAGGGGGTTGGTTCCCGCTCCATCCTGTCATTAGACGCTGAGAAGGCGTTTGACAGGGTGGAGTGGGAATATCTTTGGAAGGTAATGCATAAGATGAATCTGGGTGAATATTTTATTAAATGGACCCAGATCCTATATAATCACCCTAAGGCCAGAATTAACAATAATGGAGTAGGGTCTGGAGCTATATAGAGGAACAAGACAGGGATGCCCCCTTTCTCCCTTGTTTGCTTTATTTATAGAACCATTGGCCGCTAGAATTAGGTCAGATGAGGGGATCTCTGGGTTTGGTATGAATGGGACATCCGATAAGATAAGCATGTACGCGGATGACATTCTTGTCTTCTTGGAGAACCCAACATTACAGCTGTCTTACCTCATGGATATAATAAATAAGTTCAGTGATCTCTCGGGATATAAAGTTAATTGGGCAAAATCACTATTGCTACCACTGGACCAGAAAAATCCACCAAACTCTTTCGGTATTAAGGTATTAAAAAATGCAGAGTCTATGGATTACTTGGGTATAAAGTTAAGTGCAAACATATTAGATTATGTGAGATTGAATGTCACTCCCTTGATGGCTAGATGTAAAAGTAAAATCGGAGTCTAGCAGAAGTTATCTATGGGACAGGCGGATAGAATTGCATTAATAAAAATGATCTTGCTTCCCCAGATTTTGTATATTTTGGCATCATGTCCAGTTTGGATAGAAGATCATTTTCTTTAACCATTTGGAACGATTGCTTAATGACTTAATCTGGGGAAGAAAAAGGGTAAAAATTAAGCAAAAATATCTCTGGCTGGCGGAAGAGGATGGAGGACTATCTGTTCTCTTTTTCCAGGGGTATTACTTAGCTGCTCAAGTTCAGTGGATAAAGTCAGGGGGAAATAATATAAAAGAGTTTTTTGAACGGGGTTTTAATGGCCCAAAATATGGTATATTTAGTATACTGGAGACGGGATTTATCAAAAATAAAGGTAAAAAACGCCCAATTTGTCGAATGGTGGATTCATCGTGGGGAAAGATAAAAAGAATTTTGGGAATATTTAACACTACAAATTTTTCACCTCTGTGGGGTAATAGTAACATTGTAGAATTTCAATTAATCACGGATTCTAAATATTGGGTAAATCACGGTATTATTTATGTTTCACAATTAACTAAAAATGTGACAATAAGAACACTAAAAGATCTATGCCCTGAAATTAGCACAGATTTAATGAGTCAATATCGGTATTATCAGCTAAAACATGCATTTGATGCCACACAAAATAGGGATTATTTTATCACAGGAAATCACGAACAGACACATGACAACAAAGGTGACCATCTCTCAGGTTTATAGGTTAATAAGGAAGGGATTGGCGAAAACACTTAAGTTTAACAGTGAAGAAAAATGGGCAAAGGATATAGGATCAGATATAATTGAGTGGGGTAACATCTATAGAAACATTAAAAAGACTACGATATCTAGTAATTTTAGGATTATCTATTTTAAAAATAACATTTTATTTATTTTCTGATAGAAGCAATTCAGAAGCAAAATATGTTTTTTACACAATGCTGAAGTACAAGAGAAGAGTCAAGATAATGGCATACTGACTAATCAATCCATCATGTACAAAAGAAGAGTACCAGTAACACATTCTGCTCCAAATGACATTATTCTTTTCTTAAAGCATATTACTCAATTCCCCAAATCCCCCCCACCCCCTTCTGGATGTGTACCCGCCCCAACTAACATTGTTCAATTCCTAAAAGCAGGTGTAAATGTAAATGTAAATTCCCCATTAGGATGGCTGAATTACCTTCAAATTACCCAAGTTCCCTTTCAAGTCAGTGAGTAGATACCATTCCGTGTATTGAAAATTTTTCATAATCTTCTGAATTTCAGGTTCGGAAAGCTGCTTACTAATGTAAGTCTTCCACTTTCCAAAGAACTGTGACGTTTTACTAGACTTTTGTTTATCCGCTTCTAATTGATCCATCAGCATAAAATATCTCATTTGTACTTGAATTTCTGAGATTGTGGGAGTTTTTGGTTGTAACCACGAGCTCAATAAACATCTAAGTGCCACCACCAAAGCTCCATCCATTAACTTGGGTACTACCAATGTATCCGGAAATACATGAAACAGGACCACCAGAGGTTCAAGTGGCAAATCTATTTGCCATATTCTTCGTATCCAGGCTAATGTTTCCTTCCAGAATATTTCTACCTGTGGGCATTCCCAGACACAATGGTTCAGATTTACTTTAGGTAAATGGCACTTAGGGCAGTCCGTTATCCTATCAGGGAGATCATTTTTATAATGGAATGTTAAAGGCATATATCACCCTATGCAGTAGTTTGAAATGGGACTCTCTCCAATTTTCACACGAGATTGCTCTCCTTACTCTCTCCCATCCTCCCAAGAGTTTGCCCCCACAATCACTAGAGTTCAAAAAAAATTTCCATCCCTGGAATCTTTTACTGAACATTTTATCATCCCCTTTTTCTCTCAGAGTTCTGTATACGTCAGAGAGTGAGATTTTATTTTCCTTTTGTTTCAACAGGATGTCAAAAGGATTAGAGACATACTCATGTTGCAAGTCCCTCAGTCTAGACCTGCAAAAATTCATGACCTGATAGTATTGTAAAAATTGCTCCCTAGAAAGCCCAAATTTATCATGAAGCTCTTCTAGTGACACATATCTAGGTTCTGCCTCATGAATTATATGCGACATTTTGTGGATACCTAACCCTCTCCAAGCTTGGAACAACTTGTTTGTTCTACCTAAAACAAAATCAGGATGATTCCACAATGGCATATGTTTAGATGCCAGGAATGACAAGCCAAAGAGTTTTCTTGTCTCCTTCCAGGTGACCACCGTATCTCTAATCACTACTGAGTTCTTTATATTCGAAGGTAAGGAGCTCAACCCGGAATGCAATAGGGATCCAAGATCCCATCCTCCCGCCAATTCTTTTTCCAGACTACAGTTAGAGTAGTGTGATGTTTTATTCAGCCAGTCTCTACAGTGTCTGAAAAGACATGCCAAGTTGTAGCTCCTCACATCCGGCATTCTTAACCCTCCCTTGTTTATGGGAGCCCACAGCTGTTTTAAAGCTATACGTGGTTTCTTCCCAGACCAGAGTAAAGGCCCTATTAATACCTACCACGTCCGAATGTCTAAGTAAAATCGGCATAGTCTGCATGGGGTACAACAGTTTCGGAAAACTAATCATCTTGATTAAGTGGCACCTACCTATTACTGACAATGGTAACGATTGCCACCTCTTCAGTTCCTGCTTTACCTGTATGAATAGTGGTGGATAGTTAAGGGTGTATAGAGAATGAGGCGTACGACCTATCTTAATCCCCAGGTACGTGATGTGACTTGTGACCAAAGATACCGGACAGTCTCCCAGGACGAATTCTTTTTTACGAGGTTCCGCCCCTATAGTCATCAGTTCGCATTTGCTTTGATTCACTTTGAAGCCTGAGAAGGAGCCAAAGTTCTTCATGACATCAAAAATGTTTTTAACATCTCTTTGCGGATTTGACAAGAACATGATGATGTAATCTGCGAACAGTGAGAGTTTAATCTCCTGTTTGCCTATGCGAATACCCTCATAGACATCTGTGGACTCAAGCAGTCTAGCTAATGGTTCAAGTGCAATATTGAATAGTAAAGGAGACAAGGGGCATCCCTGTCTCGTCCCCTTTAAAAGTGGAAAAGAGGTGGATAAAAATCCTGGTATTGCAATCTGCGCTCTAGGAGATCTATATAAAGCATTGACATAAGTCCTAAAGACTCCTGTAATTTGCATTCTGTCCATAACATTTCCCAACCAACTCCAGCTTATATTGTCGAATGCTTTTTCAGCATCGATAGTCAATAAGGCAGGTAACGGTATAGTACTCTCTTTCCTGTTAACATGGTCCAGTACAGATAGAACTCTACGAATGTTGAACACCGCCGATCTCCCCTTCACGAACCCCACTTGGGATTTTCCAATAAGCGATGGTAAAATACTGGCCAACCTGTCCGCCATTATTTTAGAAAGTATTTTGACATCTACATTTATAAGGGATATAGGGCGGTAGGATGCAGGTTGGAAGGGGTCTTTCCCAGGTTTGGGCAGTAATTTGATATGTGCTAAATTGCTTGTTTCCGTCATGTTTTGGCCACCTAATATGTTATTGTAATTTTCTACTAGTATCTGTGTAATGTCCTCTCTAAGAATCGTAAAGAATTCCCCAAATTTCAAGTTTCTTATAGTGGACACCACTTCCTCAGTTGAAATAGACTGATTGAGTGAGGCTAGTTGTTCTGCCTTCACATTCGGAAGAGAAACCTTATCTAGAAAGGAAGTAGGGGGATGGAGGGCCTCAGGATCTTTAGTGTATAACTTCTGGTAAAAGTCTTTGAAAATCTCCACTACCTTCCTGGGTTCTTTTTGAAGGTGTCCCTGTGAATCTTTTAAAGTCGGGATTCGGATGGGTCCTCTTGCCCCTTTGGCCAATCTTGCTAGTATTCTCCCTGACTTATTACCAAATTTAAATAACCTGGATTCTTTTTGGGATCTATACATGTCTTCCCACCGCACAAACCAAAGTTCGTACTCTTTCTTCACCACTCTCCAGTTTAAGCTGTTTTCACTTGTGAGATTGGCCAAGAAAGAGACGTACGCCTTCCTTAAAGACAGTGCATTTTCATCTAGTTTTGTTCTAGTCTTCTTTTTTAAAGAATGCACATAAGAAATAATTTTCCCCCGTAAAACTGCCTTCGCTGTGTCCCATAGCAGAGAGGGGTTGTTTCTATGTTCAGCGTTGTCATGCAAAGATTCCATAACCCACCCCTTTAACAGATCTCTAAAATTTTCATTCTCTGACAGAAAGGAGGGAAATCGCCAGATAAAGTCAGATCCTTTCTGAGTCTGCTCTTTTATATCCATCTGTACTGGAGCATGATCGGAGATTGCAATATCTAATATTTTGGAATGGTGGGCTCTGCGCTGGACAGAAGTTGTCGCAAAAATATGATCAATCCTGGACCACAAATTGTTTGGTGGGGAATAAAACGTGTACTCTCTACCTTCAGGGTTTTCTAGTCTCCAGAGATCCACTAGGTTATTATCTTTTATGAAGTCTGCTAGAACAGTGTCCCTAGTCCTTTGTGAAATGACCTTCCCAGACGTCTATCTTCCCTGCTGTCTACACCAGCATTCATATCTCCTCCCACAATGTACTGTGTTAAGGGGTCTTGTCCCATTAGAACACTCATTTCCCTAAAGAAAGATCTGTTTTCCCCATTTGGGCCGTATACATTTACCAAACATATTTCTCCCAAGGGAGATTGCATTTTCAGCTTCTGATACCTTCCGTTTACAGCCGCCTCGTGATGCAGTATTTTATGATCTAAGTGTTTACTTATCAGGATTAGTGTACCTGCCTTCCCGGCTATAGAGGGCGATCCAACCACTTTCCCAACCCGCATCTTTTCCATGCGAAAAAAAATCCCCTTCAGTTAAGTAACTTTATTCTTTCATGAGTTATTTACAAGTTTCTGACCACTTATAAAATGTGTTCAATGTGCTGCCCATTGTGTTGGATTGTCAATGCAACCCTCTTCTCCCACTCTTCACACACTGATAGCAACACGCAGGAGAAATGCTAGCACAGGCTTCCAGTATCCGTAGTTTCAGGTGCTGCACATCTCGTATCTTCACAGCATAGACAATTGCCTTCAGATGACCCCAAAGATAAAAGTCTAAGGGGGTCAGATCGGGAGACCTTGGGGGCCATTCAACTGGCCCACGATGACCAATCCACTTTCCAGGAAACTGTTCATCTAGGAATGCTCGGACCTGACACCGAAATGTGGTGGTGGGTGCACCATCTTGCTGGAAAAACTCAGGGAACGTGCCAGCTTCAGTGCAAAAAGAGGGAAACACATCATCATGTAGCAATTTTGCATATCCAGTGACCCTCTTAGACTTTTATCTTTGGGGTCATCTGAAGGCAATTGTCTATGCTGTGAAGATACGAGATGTGCAGCACCTGAAACTACGGATACTGGAAGCCTGTGCTAGCATTTCTCCTGTGGTGTTGCTATCAGTGTGTGAAGAGTGGGAGAAGAGGGTTGCATTGACAATCCAACACAATGGGCAGCACATTGAACACATTTTATAAGTGGTCAGAAACTTGTAAATAACTCATGAAAGAATAAAGTTACGTTAAAACCAAGCACACCATTGTTTTTCTTGTGAAATTCCCAATAAGTTTGATGTGTCCCATGACCCTCTGTCACGGAACCATGAACCAGACGTACAACAAGAGATAAGTGAAAATAAGAAGGCTTTATTGAAAATAAAGCTGTAAAGCAAAAGTCCAAACGGATGGTGAAACCGAGCAGAGTCTTTGCGAAGCCAGAGGTCAGGAACCAGAAGGGTAGTCAGACGAAGCCAGGATCAGGAACCAGCAGGGTAGTCAGACGAAGCCAGGATCAGGAACCAGCAGGGTAGTCAGACGAAGCCAGGATCAGGAACCAGCAGGGTAGTCAGACGAAGCCAGGATCAGGAACCAGAAGCAGCAGCAGTCTAGAAGCATGTGAACACAGGAGGACCAAGCAAGGAACTGAAGCCACAGACCTCCTATATATATGAGCTAGGCATCCAGCTCCTCCCAGGGGAAGGAGGAGCCGCAGGGTGGAAGGCTACAAGAAACCCAGAACCCAAGATGGCCGCCAGCACATGTCAAACGAAGGAGAGCAGCAAGCAGGTAAGACCATGACAGTACCTCCCCCTCAAGGGCCCCTCCTCCGCGGAGCACAAAACGGTTTCTGAGGGAAGCGTGCGTGGAAGGCTCGGAGCAAGGCAGGAGCATGGACATCTGCGGAGGGAACCCAGGAACGCTCCTCTGGACCATAACCACGCCAATGGACCAAAAACTGCAACCGACCGCGGACCAGGCGTGAGTCCAGGATATTGCTCACCTCATATTCCTCACGATTGCCCACTTGGACCGGACGAGGCCGAGGAACCGAGGAAGTGAAACGATTACACACCAGTGGCTTCAACAGGGAGACATGAAACACGTTGGAGATCCGCATGCCAGGAGGAAGCGCAAGGGCATAGGCTACCGGGTTTACCCTGCGAAGCACTCGGAAGGGACCAACAAAGCGAGGCGCCAGCTTGGGAGTGGGCACTCGAAGGTTGAGGTTGCGGGTGGACAACCATACACGGTCTCCGACCCGGTAGGAAGGAGCAGGCGCTCGTCTGCGATCAGCCTGGAGTCTCTGGCGCTGCGCAGAGACCTCAAGGGACTTCTGGATCTGTACCCAAGAAGCACGTAGGACGGAAAGGTGATCCTCCACAGCCGGAATATCCTGGGGAGAGAATACCTCCGGTAACACGGCAGGTTGGAACCCATAATTGGCCATGAAGGGAGACGTCCCAGAGGAAGAGTTCACCGCCGTGTTCCTGGCAAACTCAGCCCAAGGCAGGAGGTCAACCCAATTGTCTTGGTGATCGGAGACATAGCAACGAAGGAATTGCTCCAAGGCCTGATTGGATCGTTCTGCGGCCCCATTGGACTGAGGGTGGTAGGCCGAGGAGAAGGAGAGATGAATCCCCAACTGGGAGCAAAAGGCGCGCCAGAACCTGGACACAAACTGACTCCCCCGATCCGACACAATCTCCTTAGGCAAACCGTGCAACCGGAAGACCTCCCTGGCAAAAATCGTGGCCAACTCTTGTGCAGAGGGTAACTTCTTGAGAGGAACACAGTGGCACATTTTGGAAAACCGATCCACAATCATGAGAATGACCGTATGGCCTCGGGATGCAGGGAGGTCCACAATGAAATCCATCCCCAGGTGTGACCATGGGCGCTCCCCGGTGGCTATGGGTTGCAGAAGGCCCAACGGAAGGTGCCGAGGGGACTTACTCTGGGCACAAACGGAGCATGCCGCTACATATGCGGCGATGTCGGAACGTAGGGAAGGCCACCAGAACAGACGTGAAACAGCCCAGGACAGCTGATTCTTTCCAGGATGCCCCGCGGTCTTGGAGTTATGGTAGGTTCGCAACAACCGAGTGCGCAACTCCTCAGGCACAAAACATCTGCCGTTGGGTCTCCCAGAGGGAGCACCAGATTGAGCCGCCAAAATCTGCTCACCCAGGGGAGAGGTCAGGCTGGTGCGAATGGCGGCCAGGATCTGATTCGGAGGTATGACCGAAGTCGGAATCGACTCCTCCCTGGACAGCTCGGAGTACTGCCGTGATAAGGCATCCGCCCTGATGTTCTTGGAACCGGGTAGGTAGGAGACCACGTAATTAAAACGTGACAAGAACAGAGCCCATCTGGCCTGACGTGGTGTCAATCTCTTGGCCTCAGAAAGGTAGGTCAGATTCTTGTGGTCCGTCAGGATGAGAACCGGAACCACCGAACCCTCGAGCAAGTGCCTCCATTCTTTAAGGGCCTGCACGATGGCCAATAACTCCCTGTCACCAATCTGATAGTTGCACTCCGCGGAAGACAGTTTCCGGGAGTAAAACCCACAAGGAAGCAGAGGACCCTCTGGTGTTCTACGCTGAGACAGAAGGGCGCCTACTCCCGTCTCAGACGCGTCCACCTCGAGGACAAAGGGCAACCCAGGGTTGGGATGCGACAGAATCGGAGCCGACACAAAGGCGGACTTTAGGGCCTCAAAAGCTCGGATGGCCTCGAGCGGCCAGACCTGGGAATTACTGCCCTTCCTGGTCAGATCCGTGAGAGGCTTGGCCAGCATGGAAAAGTCCCTGATGAACTTCCGATAATAATTGGCGAAGCCCAAAAAGCGCTGCAGGGAACGAAGACCACTGGGCTGGGGCCACTGTAAGACAGCCGAAACCTTCTCAGGATCCATGGAGAACCCCTCAGCGGAAATGATGTAACCTAAGAAGGTTACCTGGGATCGGTGAAATTCGCATTTCTCAAGCTTACCGAACAGCTTGTTCTCTCGTAACCGTTGCAACACTCGTCTGACATCCAGAATGTGGGCCTCCATGGATTCAGAATATACCAAGATGTCATCCAAATAGACTACCACACACTGCTGCAACAGGTCACGGAAAACATCGTTGATGAATTCCTGAAAGACTGCGGGCGCATTGCACAACCCAAAGGGCATAACCAAGGATTCGTAATGACCGGTCCTGGTGTTAAACGCGGTCTTCCACTCATCGCCCGCCTTGATCCTTACCAGGTTATATGCCGCCCTCAGGTCGAGTTTGGTAAAGACCGTGGCCCCTTTAAGGCGATCGAACAGCTCGGAAATCAAGGGTATCGGGTAAGCGTTCTTGATCGTGATGCGATTGAGACCCCTGTAATCGATGCAAGGCCTCAACTCACCGCCCTTCTTTTTCACAAAGAAAAATCCAGCCCCTGCCGGGGACGAAGACTTGCGAATGTGTCCGCGTGAAAGCGCCTCCCTCACGTACTCCTCCATGGCCTCATTCTCCGCTACCGACAGTGGATAGACTTTGCCACGAGGAGGAACGGCACCAGATTGTAACTCTATGGCACAATCGTATGGGCGGTGCGGAGGTAGGGCAACCGCGCGCACCTTATCGAATACATCCCGGTACTCCTCGTATTCAGGAGGCAACAGAGAGTCCGAGGAAGTACACAGCAACTTGACAGACCCATGGATGCAACTAGCCCCACACTGCGGTGACCACGAGAGGATCTCGACCGATCTCCAATCGAAAGTCGGATTATGCTTCTGGAGCCAGGGGTACCCCAAGACCACCGAGTAGTGTGGAGACGAAATAACCTGGAGGCAGACCGACTCTCTGTGAACGGCACCAATGGCTATCCCCACTGGAAGGGTCTCATGAGTCACGTGTGGCGGCAGAAGGGGTCTGCCGTCTATCGCCTCAAGAGCCAGTGGGGAACCTCGAGCCTGCAGAGGAATGGAATTGGCGGCAGCGAACACACTATCGATGAACAAACCACCAGCACCAGAGTCCACCAACGCCTGGGTCGTCACCGAGCCCCCGACCCAGGAGAGGACAACAGTGATCAGTGGTTTGTCAACACGGGAAACCGGGGACGAGGAGACTCCACCCAAGATCTGCCCCCGACAGGATCTCAGGGTACGAGCGTTCCCCGGACGGTTCGGACATGCCAACCGAAAATGCCCACCGAGACCACAGTACATGCATCGGCCCTCGCGTCTCCGGAGTGCCCTCTCCCCCTCGGACAGGCGAGCAAACCCCAGCTGCATGGGTTCACCCCCAGACAAGTCATCCCCAGGAGGCGTGGGAGGAGAGGGAGGCACGGGTGGGACAGCAAACGTAGGCACCAATCTGTTAGAAGACCTCCGCAGGTTCTCCTTAAAGGAAGGTCTCTCCCTGAGTCTGGTGTCAATCAAAATCAGGAAAGAAATAAGAGACTCGAGCTCAACTGGTAGGTCCTTAGCTGCAACCTCATCCTTTAAGGCATCCGAGAGACCATGAGAGAAAGCAGCGACCAGAGCCTCATTATTCCAGCCCACCTCTGCTGCCAGGGTACGAAACTCAATGGCGTATTCAGCTACGGATCGTGAACCCTGTCTGATGGACATAAGGAGCTTCGCAGCAGAGGCAGCACGAGCCGGCACATCGAATACCTTCCGAAGAGAAGCAACAAAACCGGAAAACTCGGCAACCACCGGATTGTTGTTCTCCCATAAAGGGCTGGCCCAGGCCAAGGCCTTGTCCGAGAGCAGCGAGATCAAGAAGCCCACCTTTGATCTCTCAGTAGGAAAGGCATGTGGCAGCAACTCAAAATAAATGCCCACCTGGTTAAGGAAACCTCGGCACTGAGTTGGCTCTCCCCCAAAGCGCTGTGGAAGAGGGGCAGAACCGGTCATACCCCGAAACACCGCAGGCGCAACAACAGGTGTCGGGGTAGACTCTGGCGCAACAACCGGAGCGGCAGTAGGAGCGAGCCCAGGAGCGACAACCGACCCATCGGCAACGGGAGCGAAATGAGCCGTGCGTTCAAGCAGGGTTTGCAACGCCACAGCGAACCGACCCAACAGGTGATCCTGCTGATCAAGTCTGGCAACCAGCGTGGGTAGCGAGGATGGCCCTGTACCGTCAGAATTCATGGCTTGGTCCTAATGTCACGGAACCATGAACCAGACGTACAACAAGAGATAAGTGAAAATAAGAAGGCTTTATTGAAAATAAAGCTGTAAAGCAAAAGTCCAAACGGATGGTGAAACCGAGCAGAGTCTTTGCGAAGCCAGAGGTCAGGAACCAGAAGGGTAGTCAGACGAAGCCAGGATCAGGAACCAGCAGGGTAGTCAGACGAAGCCAGGATCAGGAACCAGCAGGGTAGTCAGACGAAGCCAGGATCAGGAACCAGCAGGGTAGTCAGACGAAGCCAGGATCAGGAACCAGAAGCAGCAGCAGTCTAGAAGCATGTGAACACAGGAGGACCAAGCAAGGAACTGAAGCCACAGACCTCCTATATATATGAGCTAGGCATCCAGCTCCTCCCAGGGGAAGGAGGAGCCGCAGGGTGGAAGGCTACAAGAAACCCAGAACCCAAGATGGCCGCCAGCACATGTCAAACGAAGGAGAGCAGCAAGCAGGTAAGACCATGACACCCTCTTCCTATTGAAAAAACAAAAGTTGGATTCAAAATGGCCGACTTCAAAATGTCCGCCATGGTCACCACCCATCTTGAAAAGTTTACCCCCTCCCATATACTAATGTGCCACAAACAGGAAGTTAATATCACCAACCATTCCCATTTTATTAAGGTGTATCCATATAAATGGCCCACCCTGTATGTTGGAAAGTATATTATAAGTATGTCACACCTATTGATAGCACACCTATACCAGTTTTTAAAAGGACTTTTATGGCCCTATTAGCTAGCGTTTGGTGTCACTAACAGTCTGTCCCTGCTCCACACAGCAACCACTCCCTACACTGGCAAAAAACAGAATGTAAAATGGCTGCCAGATCGGGTTTATTTATAGGGTAGGGGGTGTGTCCATGTGCTGAAACGTCTCAATTGGCTGTCCTGTACCACTTGATGGATGTGTCATGGGTCAAAGTTCGGTGCTATGCAAAAAATATGGTGCGTGCGAATATCGCCATATGTTCGCATGTTCGGCGAATCACGAACTAGCAAAGTTCGCCACGAAACGACCGCCGGGCGAACCGCAAGGCCATCTCTATCAACTTAAATTAAAGGGAGGTAAGAAGGACTGGTGCATGTTGCTGCCTTCCCCTCTGAAGATGGACTCATGGATCTATCTTCCTCCTAACGCTGTCAACACTTTAAAGAGCACATCTACAAGTATTGTAGTAATGTTTTCCTTGTTGAATTTTGGTTGTTCCTTTTCGATTTTCAGATTTTCCAGAAGAAGAAACATCAATTATTCATGGACTTATCTAAAGTTTATTATTATAATAAGAAATCATAGATTTCGACGGGGAGTGTCATGTTACACATGCATGGTTTGTCTTTTTATTCTGTGTGTTCCCTTCTCTCTTCCCCTCCTGCTTTGCTCTCTGTATAGTCTCCTTCCCTCTCTCCCTTGCATTCTCGCTTCACTCTTCATCTCAGGGTACTTTCACACTACCGTTTTTCTTTTTCAGTATTAAGTTCCGTCACAAGGGCTCAATACCGGAAAAAAAAAAGATCAGTTTTATCCTAATGCATTTTGAATGGAGAGCATTCTGTTCAGTATGCATCAGGATGCATCAGTTCAGTCCCTCTTACGTTTTTTGGCCGGAGAAAATACTGCAGCATGCTGCAGTTTTCTCTCCGGCCAAAAATCCTGAACACTTGCCGGAATGCCGGATCCGGTATTAATTTCCTTTGAAATTCATTAATGTCGGATCCGGCCCCAAGTGTTTCGGCAAAACGGATCCGCATGCGCAGACCTTTAAAAATGAGAAAAAATAAATACCAGATCCTTTTTCCTGATGACAACCAGAAAGGTATTGCAATGCATTTGTGAGACGGATCCGGATCAGTCTCACAAATGCATCCGTTTGCGTCCGGATTGATGGATCTGGCAGGCAATTCCGGCGATGAAACTGCCTCCTGGAATTGTCTGCTGCAAGTGTGAAAGTACCCTCAGCCACATGTATCCTGTTAGCTGCTCAGACCATGATTTTTTGACCTATTCATTTCCATCAGTGTATGATCTGCACAGTTTGGAATAAACTCCTTTATGATCTACAAGGAGTCGTTTGGATTGAGTCACTGTCAATTCAACAAAGATTGATGGTTACCGCTATCTCATCACAACTGTAAGTTACAATGATGACACTTTCAATGCTTAGACTGGAGAGGCAGAACACAAACACTATATAGACTACATTTACCCTATACACACTATGTACATTACAGTTACCCTTTACAATTATTATATACAGTAACTTACTCCATTCACAGACTATATAGAATATACATATACAACCACTATATACACTACACTTACCCTATATAATCATTATATATAGTAACTTATCCTATTCACAGACTATATAGGATATACCTTCCTTATACAAACATTATATAGACTACACTTACCTTATCCACATGTTATAAAGACTATACTTACCCTATATATACACTATATAGACTACATTTACCCAAACAACCACTATATAGACTACACTTAACCTGTACAAACAATGTATAGATTATAGTTACCCTGTACCAGTTTGTAACTCGTCTTGTTTATGCTTAGTGCAATTGTCTGTATTATGTATGTATACCTCTTTTCATATGTACAGCGCTATGGAATGAATGGTGCTTTAACCACTTATGGACCACAGGTTTATACCCCCCTAGTGACCAGGCCCTTTTTTACAAATCGGCACTTCACAACTTTAACGGTTTATTGCTCAGTCATGCAACTTGGCACCCAAATGAATTTTACCTCCTTTTCTTCTCACAAATACAGCTTTATTTTGGTGGTATTTGATTGCTGCTGAGATTTTTAGTTTTTCCGATATTAATCAAAATAGGCCGCAATTTTCTAAAAAAAAGTGTATTTTTAACTTTCTCTGGTTAAATTGTTCAAATATAATTACATTTCTATACAAGTTTGTGTCAGAATTTATTGTGCTACATGTCTTTGATAAAAAAAAATCCAATCAGTGTATATTTATTGGTTTGCGCAAAAGTTATAGCGTTTACAAACTATGGTACAAAAATGTGAATGTGACGGTAACGTACACTACACACAGTGGGGAGGATAGTGACCACTGTGCTCCACCCTCACCCCTGGCCCTGCCTACTTGCCTCGCAAGTCCTAATGACAGGGGACAACTAGACGGCAGTCCCTAACTTACTATACGTGCTGGGAAGACAGACAAGACAAATAACGGAACGTGAACGGGCCGGGTCAATACCTAGAGAGCTACGCAGTACTAAGGAATGAGCAGAGAACAGTCAGGAAAAGCCGAGGTCAAATACCAGGAGAGAAACGAAGTACAACAGGAGTCCGCAAAGAATCGTCAGGTGGAAGCCGGGGTCAGGATACCAGGAGAGATGCGCAGTACAGGAGGAGCAGGCAGAGAATCGTCAGGGAACACAGTATCAGGTAAGTATGCAGGAACAAAACAATCACCAGATACCTAAAATTAACAGGCAACCTGTGGCCAGCAGGCTGCCAGTATTTATAGTGGGGAGTGAGGGTCATGTGACGTGGCCAGCATCACATGACCGACAGACCGACCAGTCGAGCACCGAGTGATCAGCTCGGCGCTCAAGGCAGACCTAGGAGCAGCTAGCCTCCCAGCTAGCAAAGCTGCCCTGGGAACAAGGTCGAAGCTAAGCAGCAGGTCTGCGACTGATGGGAGACCGAGTGCGCCTTCGGCACCCCGTTACAGTACCCCCCCCTTTTACGAGGGGCCACCGGACCCAAGACTTCAGGCGATGGCCTTTCAGGGTGTTCTAAATGAAATTTTCGAACAAGTCTAGGAGCATGAACCTCCCTGACAGGTACCCAAGATCTCTCTTCAGGTCCATACCCCTTCCAGTGAATCAGGTACTGCAAGGAATTATGAACCTTCCTGACATCCACTATTTTAGATACCACATACTCAACAGCATCATTAACAAGAACCGGCAGAGGCGAGGCTTTTGATGGTACTATTGGTTCAACATATCTTTTAAGTAGAGATTTATGGAACACATTATGAATGTGGAATGACTCGGGCAGCTCCAACCTAAACGATACTGGGTTAATCACCTCCATGATCTTATATGGTCCAATAAAACGAGGAGCTAATTTTTTAGAATCTACCTTGAGAGAGAGATTCTTGGAGGAAAACCACACCTTATCCCCAACCAGAAAATTTGCGCCCCTTGAACGTTTCCTATTGGCTTTGAGTCTTTGAGAACTTTGAGCCTTTTCTAGGTTCATTTGAACCTGGGCCCAAACTGTGCACAGTTCAGAAGAGAGCCTATCCGCCTCAGGGTTAGAGGAGGAGACAGATGACCCAGAATGAAAACGGGGATGAAAACCATGGTTACAAAAGAAAGGGGAGACCCCAGCAGAAGAATTAACACGGTTATTCAAAGCAAATTCAGCCAACGGAAGGTATTTAACCCATAATTGCTGGTCATCAGCAACATACGACCTCAGGAATTGTTCCAAAGACTGATTAAGGTGTTCAGTCTGCCCATTACTCTCAGGGTGGTAGGCGGAGGAAAAAGACAATGAAATCTGACATCTTTGACAAAAAGCCCTCCAAAATTTGGACACAAACTGCACACCCCTGTCAGATACAATATTTTCCGGGATACCATGTAACCGTACAATTTCTTTCACAAAAATAGATGCCAGGGTCTTGGCATTCGGGAGTTTAGACAGAGGAATGAAATGGACCATCTTGCTAAACCTATCGACCACTACCCAAACCACAGTCTTATCCTCCGCCGGCGGCATGTCAGTAATAAAGTCCATCGAGATATGGGACCAGGGTCTACTGGGAATGGGTAGGGGTTGTAGGTTACCAGCAGGGCGAGTCCTAGGTGTCTTAGACCTAGCACAAACCACATAGGCTGACACGTAGGACTTGACATCCCTAAATAGAGTGGGCCACCAATAGGATCTAGAAACCAGTTCTCTAGTGCCCTCAAAACCAGGATGTCCACAAAAGGCAGAATCATGACACTCACCCAACAGCTGGAGACGAAATTGTATGGGAACAAACAACTTATCTGTTGGGGTGGTTGCCGGTGCCAGATGTTGTTCAGCCTTAATGAGAGCCGAGATATCTTGGGTTAAAGCTGCTACGAAGATATTTGCTGGTAGGATGGATTCATGCGGTGCCTTTGTAGGCTGAAAAGCATGGAAGCTCCGAGATAATGCATCAGCCTTCACGTTTTTACTTCCAGGCCTGAAAGTAATGGAGAATTCAAAACGAGTAAAAAAGAGTGCCCATCTAGCCTGACGGGGATTCAACCTCTTAGCAGATTCAAGAAACATAAGGTTCTTATGGTCAGTGACAACAGTTACACAATGCCTTGCCCCCTCCAGACAATGCCTCCACTCCTCAAATGCCCACTTAATGGCCAGCAACTCCCGATTCCCTATGTCGTAGTTTCTCTCGGTTGAAGAAAATTTTCTGGAAAAGAATGCACACGGTCTTAGGTTAGTTAGACTAGCAGGACCTTGTGAAAGGACTGCTCCTGCGCCGTCCTCAGACGCATCCACTTCCACAATAAAAGGTCTCTCCTGATCTGGCTGGATCAGAATGGGAGCTCTACTGAATGCCTTTTTTAGTGTTTCAAATGAAGTAATGGCCTCAGTAGACCAGTTCTCCAAATCCGCCCCTTTCTTAGTAAGGTCGTTCAACGGTTTAGCAATTACTGAAAAATTCTTAATAAATTTACGGTAGTAATTGGCAAAACCTAAGAACCGTTGTAAGGCCTTTAAGGATGAAGGCCTTACCCATTACTTAATAGCTAGTACCTTACCAGGATCCATCTTGAAGGCATGAGGGGTCAGGACATGCCCTAGAAACAGTATCTCCTGTACACCAAAGACACATTTCTCTTGTTTTAGCGGACAACTGATTCTCCCTCAACACCTCTAATACTTGTCTAACATGAGACACATGAGATTTGAAATCAGGAGAAAATATCAAAATGTCGTCAAGATAGACAATGACAAATTTACCTAAAAACTCTCTAAGAATATCATTCATAAAGTTTTGGAACACAGCTGGGGCATTGCTGAGTCCAAAAGGCATAACCTGATATTCAAAGTGCCCTGCCGGAGTATTGAACGCCATCTTCCATTCGTCTCCCTCCTTGATTCGGATTAGATTATATGCCCCTTTCAGGTCAATCTTAGAAAACCAAGTTGCCCCCAGAACCTGGTTAAATATTCCGGAATCAATGGGAGAGAGTATCTATTCTGGATAGTGATCTTATTCAATTTCCGGTAATCGATACAAGGCCTAAGACCACCATCCTTCTTCTTAACGAAGAAAAACCCTGCTCCCATAGGAGAGAGAGAAGGTCTAATGTGCCCCTTACCAAGGCTTTCCTTAATATAATCCTCCATGGCCTTGCGTTCGGGCTGAGAGAGATTATAAATACGCCCCTTAGGAAACCTGGCACCTTCTACTAACTCTATGGTGCAATCATAAGGTGTATGGGGTGGTAGAACCTCCGGGGTAGGTGATGAGAACACATCAGAATATTCCCTAATGACCGTGGGTAATATATCAGATTCTACTGAGACCCCAGCTTGTACCACAGACAAGCACAAGTCACACTTAGGTCCCCATTTCACCAACTCCCCCTGGACCAATCAATAGTGGGGTTGTGTAATCGGAGCTAAGGCAACCCTAGTACCACCTCGACCGGTAAGTTCTCCAGGACTAAGAGGGAACATTTCTCAGAGTGGCACACCCCCACGGTTAAAGAAATCTCTGAGGTACATGACCTCACCATACCACCTACCAAGGGAGTGGCGTCAATAGCCATGACATGTATAGGTGTAGGAAGAGAAAAAATTGGAATACCCAGTCTAATGGCGTACTCAGAGTCAATAAAGCTGGCCGCTGAACCAGAGTCAATAAAGGCCTTACCTGGCCATTTATTAACCCCCAGAGATATTGTTATAGGTACCAATAGCTTACATTTCGTAATATCAGGGTGTACCTGGTCTTTAGGTAGCCTTGCCTTGGGAGACTTAACAGAGAAGGCCTTCTTTGGACACTGGTTGATCCAATGGTCAGGATCTCCGCAGTAAAAACACACTCCACGTCTGCGACGCAGATTCCCTTGAGTCATGCCGACCTGCATGGGTTCTTCGGTAGAGACCTCAGCGTTGTTTCTGGGATAGACCTCAGGCATCTCTCTCTAACCCGTCGGTCAAGTCGGACTACAAGGGTCATCATCTCCTCTAGAGTCTCTGGAAGCTGATAACTCACTAGAAGATCCTTTAAGTTATCAGACAGACCTGACCTGAACTGACTCTTAAGTGCTGGTTCATTCCATCCTGAGGGAACACACCACCTTCTAAATTGGATGCAATACTCCTCCGCAGGTAGATCGCCCTGAACCAGAACTTTTAGAGCAGTCTCGGCTACCAGTGTCCTGTCTCGTTCATCATACAGGGTACCCAGGGCCTGAAAAAAAAACCTCCACTGATGTTAAACAACTGGCGTCAGCAGGTAAAGAAAATGCCCAGTCCTGGGGATCACCGCGTCCGACTCAGGAAAACGTTCCTACTCCAGGTTGCTGCAAGCAGACATTCCCAAACCAGCACAAAGCAGGTATACAAAGGAATACTGCCAGCAGACGACCAGAGCAAGGAACCCTGAGAGGGATGAGGGGTCACCAACACGGACACGGTTAGCAAGGTGGCGGGGAATAAGCCACCAACCACGCCGTTAACGGTGAACCCCATAATGCTATTCCTCCGGAGAACCCGCATGTATGCCGAAAACGGCTGGCAATACATTCTGCATCCTCTTTCGAAGGCACCGCGACTGCGGAGCCGTTATTTATTATTATGTCATGGCGGGGAGTGGGGAAAACCCCCCACCGTGCAATAGCTGAGGCTGCAACACCAAAGGAACAGGGAGCAGGTCACCTCCTAATGTAACCCTGAGCTCTCCCTAGACTCCTAGCACATGAGCCGCCTCAGAAGGTAAGGGGGCTCATACTCACCAACCTAGGAGCCTGCTATCCCTGCTACGCCCTAGGCCTGATGACAAGGCAGAGAATACCAGTGCATCCACGACACGGATGACAGGCGTCTCCAGAGGCCCAGTAGCTGACAGGATGCAAGGCTATGGGTGAAGCAGTACGGCAGGTAAGTCACACAGCAACATAACAATGCTATCTACACTTACCTGCCGCAGCCGAGATGGACGGAGGCTCCAGGCTGGGAAACCCGCTTAACCCCTCCGGGAAAGCACGCCCCTTCCGGAGCCATCACACACCACAATCAAACCTCCAAGCAAAAACCACACCATAACTACATACACCAGGTGGGGGGAGGAATGACAGAAACATACTGGAGGGGACAACAGACACAGCAAAGGAAACAGAATAATAAATAAGGGTGACTCACACAGACATAATCACAAACAGCCCAGGAGCAGAGCTCCACACCAAGCTGACAACCAAAATCAAACTGACCTTCAGGCTCCACCACACCAACATAGAAGGAGGCCTGAGGTCACACCCACCACACCTACCAGACACACCTTAACCCTGTGCATACCAAAATGGGGAAACACCACATCCAAGGAAAAGTGCCTAACATGCAAACCACGTAGCCAAAGGCAACCACATGTGAAGACAGAGTCACGACCTAACCACGGGTCGTGACAGCCACGTAAGTACCCTCAGTCTACAGGACCTGCCCAACAAACCCAGCAACAACAGGTAGGACCCAAGCAAACCAAGCCCCAAAATCCCAACGGGTCAGAGGGGGATAATTCTGGTTCTGGGAGGTCTAACTACCGTCCATATTAAAATAAGGGTCCCCAGGGATATAGGCCCTATTACAATAGGGATTCCCAGGGTTACAGGCGCTGGAATAACAGGCCCAGACAACAGAGGGAAGATAGGCAGGAACCCTCAAATTCACCTAGGAGTAGGTCACCCACCAATAATCAGGGCGCCCCACAAAACCAAAATATGCGCAAACCAAACAAGTTTGATCAGCTGGCAGAACAAGTAGCCCAGTTGAGTGACACTGTGAGAAAGTTGTCCCAGGTATCCCCAGGAAAACAGCCTGAACCTTTTTTAGGGGCAACTCCAGGTCCCAGCTCAACATCATAAAGCAGATTGGGCCGGGTCAGAACCCAGGCCACTGCAAGGCTATTAAGATGAATGTGAAAGAATCAGATGTGATTACTAATACCATTTCTCCTTGCAGTACCACTGACCCTGAGATTGGGGCCAGGGAGGAGGTGTCTAATATGTTATTTGTCTTGCAGTCTAATCATGTCGATCCCTGCAACCATGCGTCTGTTCCACTGTGTGATCCCATCGTTCCAGCCTCTAGTCATGAACCAGCTGTAAACTGTGATGTAATCCAGTTTTCCCCAAGGGTGGGGGCTGACACTGCTCCTCCAACTTCTCCTGTGAGACACAGGAATGCAGAGGTCACGAAGCTGCAGAGAGGTCAAACCCTCCAGAGGAATCATATGAGCAAACATTCTAATTTCTTGTGTGATTTATTCCAGGTTGATGGCCGATATTTTGTGGATTCATATCTCCAAAATGAACTTATCGGACCAATCAAAAGTTTACTCGACACCGGATCACAAGCCACCATATTATCTTATAGTTATTTCCGACAGATTCTGGAATTGACAACAAAGAAGCCGAGATTAAGATCATTTGATGGCTCTTTGATAAGTGTAGGTGGAGATACTTTAGAGGTAAAAGGTACAGCATGGTTGACATTTAGGATTGGCAAGAAGACCATTAGACACCCCATATTGATTGTGGATCTTCCATATGATCGGCTGCTCATAGGCATTGACCTTATGAAAAGATTGAGTACTATAATAGACTTCATTAATGAAGCAGTTTGGACTCAGGTAAAGACACCCATTGCCTATGAATTCTCTTGCAATACACAAACACAACGCAGTTGTCACGTGATTGAAGAGAGGCCAAACTCTATTGAAGTTCATTTCAGGAACAATCAAATGCCGGATGTCACGATCCTGAAAAACGGTAAACCCGAGGAAGCTGTCAACGGTGCCGCTCATATCATTACCATCCAAAGGGACAGAATCGAAAAGGTAACCCTGGATGATGATATATTGACTATTTCTCTTGAAGGAGGAAATCACAAAGTCGCGGACCTGACCAAACATACTCAATCCATGGTACGGATTGAAAAGGTCAATGACAATTTATTGATTCCCATACAGGTGAACAATATAGCCCGGGTGAAATATGCCAAATTGGATCTGAAATCCGAAGCCAGCTACATAAGCTTAGGACTCTTAAAACAGGTCCCCAATCCTAAAATGATTAAAAGTTTCTCTCCACAGGAACAATGGGTTCATGATCTGGATGGAGATTCTCAGAGTTATAATGTGGTTGCAAGATGTCTTTTGTCTATCTCCCTAGGAAGTAAGGCCACGGAACACGTTTTCATTGTGATAAATGACCCACGGTACCTTATAGATTTTTTTGACTGGGTGAATAAAATAATAGACGGTGGAGGTGCAGTAGACATCGCATATCTAGATTTTAGTAAGGCTTTTGACACTGTCCCACATAGAAGACTTATCAATAAACTGCAGTCATTGAGCATGGACTCCCATATTGTTGAGTGGATTAGGCAGTGGCTGAGTGACAGACAACAGAGGGTTGTAGTCAATGGAGAACATTCAAAACAAGGTCATGTTACCAGTGGGGTTCCACAGGGATCTGTACTGGGACCGATTTTGTTTAATATCTTCATAAGTGATATTGCAAAAGGCCTCGCTGGTAAGGTTTGTCTTTTTGCTGATGACACAAAGATATGTAACAGGGTTGATGTTCCTGGAGGGAAACGCCAAATGGAAAAGGATTTAGGAAAACTAGAAGAATGGTCAGAACTCTGGAAACTGAAATTTAATGTGGATAAGTGCAAGATAATGCACCTGGGGCGTAAAAACCCAAGGGCAGAATATAGAATATTTGACACAGTCCTGACCTCAGTATCTGAGGAAAGGGATTTAGGAGTAATTATTTCAGAAGACTTAAAGGTGGGAAGACAATGTAATAGAGCAGCACGAAATGCCAGCAGAATGCTTGGATGTATAGGGAGAGGTATAAGCAGTAGAAAGAGTGAAGTGCTTATGCCGCTGTACAGAACACTGGTGAGACCTCACTTGGAGTATTGTGCGCAGTACTGGAGGCCATATCTACAGAAGGATATAGATACTCTAGAGAGAGTTCAGAGAAGAGCTACTAAACTAGTACATGGATTGCAGGATAAAACTTACCAGGAAAGGTTAAAGGACCTTAATATGTATAGCTTGGAAGAAAGAAGAGACAGAGGGGATATGATAGAAACTTTTAAATACATAAAGAGAATCAACTCGGTAAAGGAAGAGAGCATATTTAAAAGAAGAAAAACTACCACAAGAGGACACAGTTTTAAATTAGAGGGGCAAAGGATTAAAAGTAATATAAGGAAGTATTACTTTACTGAGAGAGTAGTGGATGCATGGAATAGCCTTCCTGCAGAAGTGGTAGCTGCAAATACAGTGAAGGGGTTTAAGCATGCATGGGATAGGCATAAGGCTATCCTTCATATAAGATAGGGCCGGGGGCTATCCATAGTATTCAGTATATTGGGCAGACTAGATGGGCCAAATGGTTCTTATCTGCCGACACATTCTATGTAACGACCTTCTACACCGATTTGCCGTGCAGATTGATCTGGTGAATAAGACCTTATGGTCCAGATTACCAGGAAACAGAGGGATTCCAGGATGTAGAGCAGGCCTTGAGAGGGGGACAATAGATGCCCTATGCCGTAAGTATTGAGGTTGCTGAAGAGGTTGAAATTCCTGAAGGATGCAAACCATTTCTTCTTCCTATTCAAATGAAGAAGGGACAAAATTTGATCTGTTTGTCCAACCGGATGCAACTCGGCCTTAAGGTAAAGCCTACTCCTATGATAAACATCCATCAGAATCCGTTACATATGGTAGTCCATAACATGGCTCCCCATAGCATATCCCTGCAAAAGGACACAGTTATTGGTCTAGCTATGGATTCAGAATACTATACCTTTGGATTCCAGAATTACGTCATTGGACTTATTCCTGATGAATACCTAACAGAAGAACAGGTAGTAGAACAACGTTTTTCCTCAACCCCTGAGGGGTTATTCAATATACACTCTGTTTATTCTTTCAGCTCCGAAGAAGGTACATGCCACATCGTGGAAACATCATTGGTTTTCAACCATGAAATCGAGAAGGAGTATGAGTCCTGCCAACAAGGAAAGAATAAGGTACGCTACACCCAAAATGATTTAACTAGTAAGCTTGAAGAAACCTACGAGTTAAGTCAGCCTGAAATCTTTTCAGAATTTCAGGAGCGGGTGGAAGAAAAAGTCTTTATAGCTGATGCATGCTCCGATGAGTCAGAGCATCAACAGCTAAAAGAACTCTTCACAGAGTTCCAGGACATGTTCGCCAAGGATTCTTATGACTGTGGAGAAACAGACATACATGTTGCAAGAATCCAGACAGATCCTGATGCACCCCCTGTCTTTGTCAAACAATACCGACTTCCGCTGGCGGCTTACGTGTCACTATCGGAAATCGTTAAGAACCTGGAGAGGAGGGGCATTATCCATCCAATACATAGCTCGTTCAACCATCCTATACTTGAAGTCCTCAAACCCAATGGTCAATTTCGTCTCTGCTCGGACCTAATACAATTAAACAAACGTGTTTACATGTCCGGATGGCCCGTGCCATATATTGTCCAATGTTTGGCACAAATTCAAGGATCAAAATTTTTTACCGCCCTTGACTGTGCACAAGGATATTGGATGATTAAAGTTGACGAGAGGGATCAGTACAAAGTGGCCATCACATTTGTAAAGCAACAATATGCATGGACGCGACTGCCCTTCGGGTACATAAATGCAGGCCATGAATTTGCTGTGTTCATGCATAAGGCAATGCCTGATGCCACTGAACGAGGTACCTTATCCTATGTGGATGACATTCTAATCAAAAGTACGACTTTTGAGGACCATGTTGTAGAATTGAGGCATGTACTAACCCAACTGAGAAAAGCTGGTGTGAAACTTTCTTTTCAGAAGGCTCAATGGTGTCGTGCCAAGGTTAATTTCCTAAGTCACGAAATCACTGCTGATGGAATCAACCCACAGAAGAAGAAGGTGGAAGCAGTGATCAATACCAAGTCACCTACAAATCTCAAGGAATTGAGATCATTCTTGGGCATGATGAACTATTCACGTAAGTTTATAGATAATTATGCCGAAATTACAAAACCTCTTTTGCAGTTACTAAAGAAAGGAGTAAAATGGGAATGGAGTGAGCGTCATGAGCAAGCTGTGAATGAACTCAAGGCCAAGCTTGTGCAGGCCCCATGCCTTGCATATCCAGAAGGTGGAAAACCTTTCTCCGTGGAAACAGGTTTCACTGACAAAAGCATGAGTGCAGTCCTTTTCCAAAAACAGGAAAACCGGAACAGAATCCTTGCCTATGCCAGCAAGTCATAGGCAAAGATTATTGTGGAGACTGCACACCAACCGCTACAATACTTGCAGAGTGATCGGATAAGGGATGGAAACCTGTCAAATAGCAGGATAACCGCCTGGACGATGTCTTTAATGGGATGGCCTTTGGAGATCAGGTACAAACAAAATAATAAAAACCCAGTTGCTCAAGGATTAGCTGAACTCCATGATTGTACCAATACGGAACGTAAAAGTGAGTCACAGGAAAATGATTTCCTTGACGAACAATCCTCATCCCCACATAAATCTTACAAAGAGGAGTACTGTAAATCATTACCATGTGTGTATGTAGATGGTTGTTCTTTCCATACAGATGTAGGAAATGAGCGTACGCTGGTTGCAGGTGTCGGAATCGTGTGGAAAAATATGTTCCCAGAGATGTCCGTCGGATACAAAATCGGTCCCAGAAGTAGCCAAGTCGCAGAACTTGCGGCGGTGTACAAAGCTGTACAAATGGCTATCGAATATCGAATTAAAGAGTTTGTCATAATCACAGATTCTGATTATATTCGAAATAGCTTTGTGGAATATTTCCCCGGATGGAAAAGATCCAACATGATGAGAAGCAACAACAAGCCTGTCAAGCATGGTAAGATGTTTTGCAAAATCGACGAGATGGTTATTACCCGCAGTCTTACAATTTACTGGAAAAAGGTAAAGGGTCATTCAAAGTATCCAGGTATGGATAAAGAAGGGAATGATCTAGCAGATTCCCTCGCCAAACAAGCAGCCATTGATGGAGAAGTCTTTGACGTTGATGACCTCATGGGAACTATCCAAGTGGACGCAATGACAAGGAGTCAGGCCCAGAAGGGAACTGAAGCTAATGTGTTGTAATGGAGCCAAGATTCCCCTAGTGAGGATCTCATTGTGAGCCAAAAGGGGGATCCAGTTATCGGTATCTTTTATAAAAACATTGAAGATCCACAGAATTGTCCCATAATCACGGAAGACTATGATGGTAAGGAGGATTTACGGATTTTGATGAAGGGTAAGTCCCAATTCTCATTACAGGATGGATTGCTGATAAGGACCTCAAAGAACGGTATCACCCAAATGGGTAGTACCCGCAGCGTATCGAGGTTTGATGTTACAACATGCCTATGATGCCCCAACAGCTGGACATCGAGGTGAGAAACTAACATACGAGTTACTACGGGACTACGCTTACTGGCCACATATGTTACAAGATGTTCGAACATATTGTCAAGGATGTCTAATATGCCCTCAATTCCAGCCACAAGGACCCACTCATCGGGCACCGCTGATGAAAAGGGGGATGTCCATGCCATGGTCAGACATCCAAATTGATTTCATTGGGCCAGTAACCATGTCATCAAAAGGCAACAGATACATGTTAACCGTAACTTGTTTGTTCACAAAATGGGTAGAATGTTTGCCGTGCAAAACATGCAGTTCAAGCGTATGTGCATCTCTGCTCATTAACCACATCTTCTCCAGGTTTGATCTTCCCCAACGCATTGAGTCTGATCGTGGAAGTCATTTCACTAGTGAAGTGATGACAAAGATGTGCGAAATACTGGGGGTGAAGAGGAAGCTACACATAGCTTATCGGCCAGCCTCTAGTGGTGGAGTGGAGCGTTACAATCAATCCATTGTGAATATTCTAAAAAAGTTTGGCAATGAATCTGGTAAAGACTGGGATGTTAAGTTGCCTTTGGTTCTTATGGCCATCAGGGCCACCCCAAGCACAGCAACCAAACTTTCTCCCTTCGAGATGATCACAGGAAGGAAGATGGTATTACATTTATTATACCGGACAACAGATCATAATTTGATAAATGCTAGAAACATCGCATCAATATGTGGAAAATTTAGGCAAGCACCTTCAGCATGCTTTTGCGGTTGCCCAGAAGAATATAGAGAAAGCAGCAGTGAGAGCTAAAACATACTACGATCTGAAAACTACTCAGAAGGAGTACCAAATTTCCGATCAGGTTTACCTCTATAACTTCGCTCAGGATCAAGTAAAGGAGAGAAAATTCTTACCTTCATGGAAAAGACCTTATATCATTATTGACAAGTTGTCACCAGTGGTATACAAGATAAAAATCCCTAAGGAGGAAGAATTTGTGGAAAAATGGGTGCACATTAATCAACTACGTGTTTGTCATCCTAGGTCACTACTTTGAGAGATAGAAGGAGTCTGAGGAGGAGAGGTAAAGAGATTTTACAGTTCCAGCTAAAGACGGAAATTAGGATTGGTATTGTATGAACAAACGTGTATACTAACCCATCCTCACGTGTGTTTCCTCTATAACTAAACATCTCGTAACTGACCTCTAAAACAAGGAACTTACCCTGTTCAAGAAAATAACCTATGCCAATCAAAAATATATGATAGCATTAACCTCCTTTTCTTGCAGGATAAAAATGAAGATGTATATACTCATATTTGTCATACAATATTTTAGGCACAAGATGCCGACTAAGATGATTGCCATCATCTATGTCATCCTAATCTTGGGGAAAGAGTTCCACGCCGAGCCGATTGTTGTGCCAGGTCCTTCGTCCGGAATCATGCTGCAGGACACCTCGGGGTTCATTCTGACGAACAAGAGGATTTTGTCCCAGAAGATTTACATCAGCCTGGATCCACGCGTCTTCATCGAAAAACAATTCAACGTGTCCGAGATCCTGTCACCGTAGATCCAAACCTGGTACCAGACGCACATCGGATATTCCCAAGAACGGATTACGCAGATCCTGGAGCAAGCCAGAAAGACCTTGACCAGAGAGCAGTTTTCTACGAGTCAAAGACCGAGACGGTTTATTTCTGCCATCGTTGCCGCTATAATCTTTAGCGTAGTAGGCGCTGTCATTGCCACAGGTGTAACAGTTGCCAATTCCATCTCCATTAAAACATTGGAATTGGAGATCGGTTCACTAAAAAGTAACCTAATAAACATTCATGCGGAGATGGAGAATCAAAACAAACATTTATCGAACTTATATATTGTTTTGCAGGATCTATGGGATGGTTGAGTTTGTTGACCATCCGAAACAGTGCGTTGGATAAGATTATTCAAAAAGACTTTAGGTAAACTATGGCTAAAAAACATAGACAAAGTCTACGCGCCGTGACCCATGAAGAAGACATATGAAAAGCCTTTTGGACATTCCAAATATATTCACACTTTATGGAACCTTTTGGAATGAAGGGGGATTTGTCATGCATTTTCATAAGTGAACAGTCTTATCTGAAGATATTATAGTCTAAATAGCAATGCTCATTGCCTTTAAGTGTAATCACAGACTGAACCAGAGTCTAAAATCTTTTCTATAGGTTGAAACAGGCCGAGATGAGGTTATGCTGAGTTCAGTTTGGGTAAAATGTTTGTAGGGACATAGAGTGTATTGTCTCTTAAAATTATTATGAGCAGATGTGGTATATCTGTCACTGCTATGATGGGTCCTACAGACATGTGTCTGTGAGAGAGAACCATTTGAATAGCAATGTATTATTTTACTTCATTACAAAGTCATTAGGGAAGTCAGCCTTATAGAAACATTGGGTGTGTGAATGTCCCATTCAGGTCTTCATAATTATATTCTATATATTCCTGTGTGGTGTATTTAAATTTGCAACATATCTTAACCAATGACTTATATAATATGTCATCTATGTATAACAGTGTGTTGAAAGTATTGAAGTTGTCTTCCTACTAATTGGGTTTCATGAGGAGAGCTGAATATTATTAGCCAGCCATGTGGGCAAGTTAATGAACCCGAATGTCAAGTAAAAGGAAGCATTGTCCATTGTCCCTAAGAAGACAGTAGGAGATGGTGACTCCAAAATGTCTAGATTAGGGGAAATTAAAATGTCAGGAAGAAACCCTTAATACTGATGTATACTGAATAGGTTAAAAGGTCATGTTAATGTATTATTAGGTATTTAGAATTAATGTTGAAATTGTTATGTGGTACAACAGTGCCATCTAGAGGTAGATGGATAATAGTATGTCATTTTCACCAGTATTCCAAGGGTTAAAATGACATCATTGGTATCTGCATACGAATACACCCATCTTGTCTGATTGGAAATCCCTAATCTAGAAGGGGAGGAGTTCTCAGATAACATGGGGTATAAAGTATGCATGTAAAAGGATAGACAGGAGCTACACTCTTCAACTGAAACAACTGCAACTAACAATTTACTTCAACAACAAAAAGAAACTTGGATACATTTTTGTCTACTGGAAGAGTTTTGAGAACTGATCACACCCAAAACCCTGTTCATCCTTGACCCGGTAACGTATATTTGTATTTACTGATTGTGGTATTAATAAGATATTCCTCTCGGCATATAGTCAAGAGTTCCCATACTGTGGGAACGTATAGTGTTAAACACCTCCCTAAATGCTAGTTGCCCTCTTAGCAAAGATGCATATTGCTAATGGGAGATTAGACATTGTCTGAGTAGAGGAAAAACTCTGGGAAATTATATTTCCATAGTCTGATTGCCGAGTAGGATATAATATCATATTAATATCATTTATATTTTTGATTGTCATAGGCTGAGACAGAGTCAAGGGACAACATTTATTGTTCTTGTATTAATCTGTATTTTTTCATGTTATAACCTGTTGGTAAACAGAAAATCCTGAGTTTCTCTTGATGTATTAATTATTGGTCTGTTTGATAAAGATATAGCATTTATATCTTATCATATGTAACGTTAAATAATTCTGTGCTGGTGAGAAAGTGATAGTGGGTTGCACCACCATCTAGTGGTGGTTTGTTGGTACTGCGTCGATTTATCTATCCATTGATCTTATGTCTGTTTTATATTGGATTTTTACTCATTTATAAAGAAAATATTACATATATTTTGCATAATCGATTGCCCCTTTGTTTTCATTAATTGCATAAATTTAATTTAGAGTCTCAAGATAAAAGAAAAGGTGTTTTATGTCCGCCTAGTGGATTTCCTGACTGATTTCTATATTTTATTGACTTTTTTTTATTTTTATATAAAATATTTATATTTTATATAAAAGATATACCTTGACATAGTGTATATTTATTATTTTTCCTGTGGTTTGCTGCATAGAAAAACAGACTACACGCTCTCTTCTCATACAGTATAGCTCACAGACTATAACCATTTACAGGAATGGGCTAAACATGATCTCACCATCGGCATAAATCGCACTTCCCTAATGTGAGAACATCCATGATAAGATTTTTGCAGGAAAAAATGTCCTTACTATTAGTGGGGAAATATTGCGTGGTACAATGTCTCTGTACTTGTTGTTTTAATTATTACCGTATATATGGAAGCCTAAGGGGACACCCAACCATAGAATGTAAAGTGTCTCACTTCAGCAAGTGGCATTTATTATGTAGAGAAAGTTAACACAAGGCACTTACTAATTTATTGTGATTGTCTCATATTGCTTCCTTTGCTGGCTTGATTCATTTTTCCATCAAAGTATACACTGCTTGTTTCCATGGTTACTACCACCCTGCAATCATTAGTGGTGGTCATCCTTGCAGACTAAAGGAAAAAGCTTAGCCTCTGTGGTGGCCTGGACCGTGGGAGTGGGCATATGCTACTGTTTTTTTCTATAGTGTGCAAGCACAACCACCGCTGCTGGATTGCAGGGTGGTCTTAACCATGAAAACGAGCAGTGTGTAATATGATGTAAAAATGAATCTGCAATGTGCCGCCCCCCAGGGCCGATTGTGTCCCAGGTTTATAGGAATTCCGAGTGGTGTGGTGCAGCCCCAACAGTTTTCTGTGTGTGTCACGGTGCTCCTACCTGGATACCTTCGCTCCCTAGGGTTAGTCTCCGAAGCAATAAAGGGGATGATTAATGGTGGAGAATAAGTCGAGTCCAGACACTTAAAAAGTTCAACAGCTTTACTTGGGTAAAGCTGTTGAACTTTTTAAGTGTCTGGACTCGACTTAAAAAGTTCAACAGCTTTACTTGGGTAAACTTGCATCCAGACAATATTCAGGCTTTTCTTATATTCAGGCTTTCTTTGGTCCCAGCAGGCTTTGGCATAAACTGGCAGGCACAATTAATGCTTTCTCTCTCTGCTGTGCTAAACTCAGCTTGGGTCTGGTTACTGGACTTTCGGTCGATTCTGGTATCCCTGGATTGGGGTGCCTTTGGCCGTTGTCCCCCTCCTGACACTCAGTAAGTAAATTAGCAAGGAGTCAGGAGGGCTATATGAGCTACTTCCCTTTGGAGAGACTCCTGCCGCAGCCGGAGAACATTTTCCTCTTGCTGCTACATCTTTTTATGTCTTCTCAGCTCCACTATTGAGTCTAAACTGGAATAAACTAGGACTGCAACCCTTCCTTCTGGTAGGAAGCAGGACTAGCCCACTTCTGCCCAAAAGGGGGAGAATGGAATGGTAAGTTCCATTCTATCTAAGGATCTATCGACTATATACGCTGCCACCTGCTGGCAAACCAGGCACAGTACATAAACATAGCAGTTACATAGCAAGATTATAAATGCACCATGTAAAGGACCTGGAAATAAATACACAGATGGCATTTATGTTAACCATTAGAGACAGTAGTGGGGTATTACAAATCCAGCCAGCAAACAAGAAATATGGACAATCACAATACATTAGCAAGTGGTTTGTATTAACTTCTTCTACATAATAAATACTAGGGATCGACCGATTATCGGTTTTACAGATATTATCGGCCGATATTCAGGATTTTGAACGTTATCGGTATCGGCATCTATTTTGCCGATATACCGATAACATATTGGGAACACAGAACGCGCTGCTCTCAGCGCTCTCTGCGTTCCCTCAGCAGCACAGGGGAGAAGGAAGCAGTGTCTCCCTCCCCCTGTGCTGCTGCTGCCGCCAATGACAGGAGAGAAGACAAGAGGAGGGGAGGGGCTGTGGCCGCTGCGCCACCAATGAAGATGAGTCTTTCATTAATTCATATACAGGAGGCGGGAGCTGGCTGCAGAATCACATAGCCGGCTCCCGACCTCTATGAGCGGTAGCTGCGGTCTGCGGTAGTTAAACCCTTAGGTGCCGCGGATCGCAGCTTACGTTCATAGAGGTCGGGAGCCGGCTATGTGATTCTGCAGCCAGCTCCCGCCTCCTGTATATGAATGAGAGACTTATCTTCATTGGTGGCGCAGTGCGCCCCCCCCAAGCCCCCCAGTATTAATCATTGGTGGCGCAGTGCGCCCCCCACCCCTATCCCAATAGTAAAAACATTGGTGCGCCCCCCCACCCAAGCCCCCCCCAGTTTTACTCATTGGTGGCAGTGGCCACAAGATCCCCTCTCCCCTCCTCCTCCGATCGGAGCCCCAGCAGTGTAATCCTGGGGCTCCGATCAGTTACCATGGCAGCCAGGACGCTATTGAAGCCCTGGCTGCCATGTTCAGCTCCCTGCTGCTGTGTGCACAAAGCACAGGGCAGCAGGGACAGTGTGAGATCCTATTCACCCTGATAGAGATCTATCAGGGTGAATAGGACAAGGGTTCTAGTCCCTAAGGGGGCTAAAAGTTAGTAAAATAAACACAAAAAAAACCACAGAAATATTAAGTATAAATGAAAAAGATTTACAAAAATAAAATAAAAATACACGTTAACAATAAACATATTAATTTTCAGCAGATTTGTGTAGGAATTTTTTTTTTGCTCAAAAATGAAAATTCCCAGAATATCGGTATAAATTATCGGCTATCGGCCTGAAAATTCACAAATTATCGGTATCGGCCCTAAAAAATCAATATTGGTCGATCCCTAAAAATACAATTTGCTAAAGTGAGACAACCCCTTTAAAATTACCGTAGTCATGTTAATAAATATCTGATAAAATCTGTGTGAGCAAGCCAGTGGCAGATGAGTAGGCTGATCTGCCTCGGAGAACATTGCATTTTTGGCAGTGGAAATACTGCCAAAAACATCTAAAGCTTAGAGAAGCTGCACTCCCCCTGCATGCAAAGCCTGCCAAAATGTCTGCATGAGGAATGTCAAACTCATGGCCCTCCTGCTGTTGCAAAACTACAACTCCCAGCATGCACTGATTGCTGTAGACTGGGTATCACTGGCGTAGCTATAGGGGTCGCAGCGGTCGCAGTTGCAACCGGGCCCCTAAGTCAGGGGGGCCCACGGGGGCCCCCTCAAGCCAGGAGAGCCACAGTAAAGTCGTACCTGCGGGCGGCGCGGCCCGGAGCTAAGTTGCTAACTAAAATCACATAGGGGCGGAGCAGAGGCTGAGAGGCGAGCCCTGCGTGCACTGTACAGGGCAGGCGAAGTGAGGAGGGGGAGAGGCTTCAGGTCAGGAAGAGGAGTGAGCAGCTGTGTGCTGCTGACCGCCGGGTTTGGTTGCGAGTGAGACTGCACTGTCTCTGTTCCAGCAGAGCTTCTGACTCTGAGCACATAAGGAATGTCGGTAATCACTCACCTCCTCACACCCCTGAAAGGCAGATGTTATGGTAGACCCTACAGAGCTACAGGACCTGACCGTTTGGTAGTATAAAGGACCTTTGATGATGTCATGATCACGTGTGTAGGAGGAGTCAGCACTGCAATTGGTCAGAAGAACTGTCTGTATAAACTGCTGCAGAGCAGTGTATGTAATGTGTACGGTGGTGCTGTGTGTGCAGCAAAGCTGTATGTGTAATGTGTACAGCAGAGCTGTGTGTGGGTAATGTATGCAGGCTGCAGCAGAGCTGTATATATAATGTGTACAGTGGAGCTGTGTGTGAATGTTTGTGCAGCAGGGCTATATGTGTAATGTTACAGCACGGCTGTGTGTCAATGTGCATGCAACAGTGCTATATGTGTAATGTGTAGAGCAGAGCTGTGTGAGAATGTGCGTGCAGCAGAGCTAGATATGTAATGTGTATGGTGAAGCTGTGTGTGTGTAGGTGCATGCAGCAGAGCTATACTGCATATGTAATGAGTACAGTGGGGCTGTGTGTGTGTGTGTGTAGGTGCATGCAGCAGAGCTATACTGCATATGTAATGAGTACAGTGGGGTTGTGTGTGTGTAGGTGCATGCAGCAGAGCTATACTGCATATGTAATGAGTACAGTGGGGCTGTGTGTGTGTGTGTGTGTGTGTGTGTAGGTGCATGCAGCAGAGCTATACTGCATATGTAATGAGTACAGTGGGGTTGTGTGTGTGTGTGTGTGTAGGTGCATGCAGCAGAGCTATACTGCATATGTAATGAGTACAGTGGGGCTGTGTGTGTGTGTGTGTGTGTGTGTAGGTGCATGCAGCAGAACTATACTGTATTACATTTACTCTTAAAAAGAGTAAAAAAAAGAAAAATATATATTTTAAAAAATATATAAAAATGCAATTCACCCTTTCCTAAAACTTAAAATAAAAACAAATAAAAAATTAACATTAGTGGTTTCGCCACATGCGAAAACACCTGTACTGTTAACCCCTTAGGGACGCATGACGTATCGGTACGGCATGGTTCCCGAGTCCTTAAGGACCCATGACGTACCGGTACATCATTGAGCAGGCACCTGCGGTTTGCGGCTTTACCTGGTGCAGTGGTCGGCGGTGCCATCGGGTCCCCATGGGGCTGTGGGGGGGACCCGATGGCATGGAAGGCAGCGCGATGCCTTCCTGAGGCATCTGCGCTGCCTTCCGGTGGAGAGCCTGTGAGATCCAGCCCCCTGGATCTCACAGGCCGAAAGCTGTATGAGTAATACACACAGTATTACTCATACAGTCAATGCATTCCAATACAGAAGTATTGGAATGCATTGGAAAGGATTAGACCCCCAAAAGTTCAAGTCCCAAAGTGGGACAAAAAATAAAGGGAAAAAAAAAGTTGAAAAAATAAAGTTTTCCCCCCAAAAAATTAAAAGTTTTAAGTAAAAATAAACAAAAACGTCATTTTCCCCAAATAAAGTTAAAAAAAATTGGGGAAAAAGTAGGGAAAAAAGAAAAAGGTATACATATTAGGTATCGACGCGTCCGTATCGACCGGCTCTATAAACATATCACATGACCTAACCCCTCAGATGAACACCGTAAAAAATAAAAAATAAAAACTGTGCTAAATAAACAATTTTTTGTCACCTTACATCACAAAAAGTGTAATAGCAAGCAATCAAAAAGTCATATGCACCCCAAAATAGTGTCAATCAAACAGTCATCTCATCCCGCAAAAAATGAGACCCTACCTAAGATAATCGCCCAAAAACTTAAAAAACTATGGCTCTCAGAATATGGAGACACTAAAACATGATTTTATTTTTTGTTTCAAAAATGATATTATTGTGTAAAACTTACATAAATAAAAAAAAGTATACATATTAGGTATCGCCGCATCCGTATAGACCAGCTCTATAAAAATATCACATGATCTAACACCTCAGATTAACACCGTAATTTTTTTTTAATAAAAACTGTGCTAAATAAACAATTTTTTATCACCTTACATCACAAAAAGTGTAATAGCAAGCGATCAAAAAGTCACACGCACCCCAAAATAGTGCCAATAAAACCGTTATCTCATCCCGCAAAATTCATACCCTACCCAAGGTAATCGCCCAAAAACTGAAAAAAATTATGGCTCTCAGACTATGGAAACACTAAAACATGATTTTTTTTGTTTCAAAAAAGAAATCATTGTGTAAAACTTACATAAATAAATAAAAAGTATACATATTAGGTATTGCCGCATCCATGAAAACCTGGTCTATAAAAAATATCACATGATCTAACCTGTCAGATGAATGTTGTAAATAACAAAAAATAAAAACGGTGCCAAAACAGCTATTTCTTGTTACCTTGCCTCACAAAAAGTGTAATATAGAGCAACCAAAAATCATATGTACCCTAAACTAGTACCAACAAAACTGCCACCCTATCCCGTAGTTTCTAAAATGGGGTCACTTTAATGGAGTTTCTACTCTAGGGGTGCATCCGGGGGGCTTCAAATGGGACATGGTGTCAAAATAAACAGTCCAGCAAAACCTGCCTTCCAAAAACCGTATGGGATTCCTTTCCTTCTGCGCCCTGCCGTGTGCCCATACAGCGGTTTACGACCACATATGGGGTGTTTCTGTAAACTACAGAATCAGGGCCATAAATATTGAGTTTTGTTTGGCTGTTAAACCTTGCTTTGTTACTGGGAAAAATTGATTAAAATGGAAAATTTGCCAAAAAATTGAAATTCAGAAATTTCATCTCCATTTGCCAATAACTCTTGTGGAACACCTAAAGGGTTAACGACATTTGTAAAATCTGTTTTGAATACCTTGAGGGGTGTAGTTTCTTAGATGGGGTCAATTATATGGAGTTTCTACTCTAGGGGTGCATCAGGGGGGCTTCAAATGGGACATGGTGTCAAAAAAAAACAGTCCAGCAAAACCTGCCTTCCAAAAACCGTATGGGATTCCTTTCCTTCTGCGCCCTGCCATGTGCCCGTACAGCGGTTTACGACCACATATGGGGTGTTTCTGTAAACTAAAGAATCAGGGCTATAAATATTGAGTTTGGTTTGGCTGTTAACCCTTGCTTTGTAACTGGAAAAAAATTATTAAAATGGAAAATCTACCAAAAAAGTGAAATTTTGAAATTGTATCTCTATTTTCCATTAATTCTTGTGGAACACCTAAAGGGTTAACAAAGTTTGTAAAATCAGTTTTGAATACCTTGAGGGGTGTAGTTTATAGAATGGGGTCATTTTTGGGTGGTTTCTATTATGTAAGCCTCGCAAAAAATTGGGTTTTTGAAAATTTCTGAAACATTTTAAGATTTGCTTCTAAACTTCTAAGCTTTGTAACATCCCCAAAAAATAAAATATCATTCCCAAAATGATCCAAACATGAAGTAGACATATGAGGAATGTAAAGTAATAACTATTTTTGGAGGTATTACTATGTATTATAGAAGTAGAGAAATTGAAAATTGGAAATTTGCAATTTTTAAAAATTTTTGGGTAAATTTGGTATTTTTTTATAAATTAAAATGAATTTTTTTTTTACTTCATTTTACCAGTGTCATGAAGTACAATATGTGATGAAAAAACAATCTCAGAATGGCCCGGATAAGTCAAAGCGTTTTAAAGTTATCAGCACTTAAAGTGACACTGGTCAGATTTGCAAAAAATGACCAAGTCCTTAAGGTGAAATAGGGCTGAGTCCTTAAGGAGTTAAAATATAGAAATATTTATCCCATATCAACGGCAAGATGGAAGAAAACTGTTAAAATGGCTGATTCTATGATTTTTGGTCTCTTCACTTCCCACCAAAAAATTTAACAAAAAGTGATCAAAAAGTCATACACGCCCCAAAATGGTATCAATGAAAAGTACAGGCCGGGTTTTGGTTTGGGACATAAAAACCCAGCCAGCAGTCTCAGCTGTGTGGATTATCCTCCACTTCATGGTGAAGCTGTGGAGACGTTGTGGTTTTGGGATCTGCATGAGGTGTGCTGCGCCAAAGGGCTAAGAGACGCATTGCTGGAAAACAGGCCCCCTAAAGCCTGCAGTGGATGGCTGATTAAAAACTGCTAACCAGGTGAACGTTTGTGTTCTGTGGACTTTCCATGGTGTGAACATACACCAATACTGCGAACTGTTATTTTGTTTTGCCTTTTGTGTGAATAAACACTGAACTATTTAAGTTAAAGACTTTGTGATTGCCTCTATACTGCGTCCGCTAGCCTGTCTACCAGAGCAAAACCCCACAATATATAGGGATAAGAATGCAAATCTGTATTAAATGTTGAGAAGTATACTGCCTATGTCCATTAAGTGGTTTAGTAATGCAATCGCTATCTTTTCATATTCAAGCATTCAGGTCCCTCATAAGAGTCCATATAGGGGTAAAGGTGTTAATATTCAATGTTCTCCAATAGTCTGCACACAGACTTGGGCAATATTATTACTCACAGTTCTCAGAGGAGCCGGGGTCTAGCGCCTGCCATGGCGTCCCATGTGGTCTTGGGCACAGAGAGATCTTACCTCTGGGTGTTTCCTCCTATCCGTGAGTCCGAATGCGATATGCCTGTCCCATGCGCCGGAGAGCCGCAGTCGGCGTTCCACGTGGTAAGTGGGAATAAGCGAGTCCGCCTCTCAACTTTCAATGCAGATAATTCTGGAGCGCTCCATACGATATTATTCTTAGGCAGGAATCCATGTCAGGACATCTGTACGTAGGGGGTATACAGAAACCAAACCTGTTTTGGAACATTCACCTTGTTCCTTCTTCAGTGGTAAGACCCCCATGTTGTCAGTCACTCTTAAAGGGTAACAGTCCTATTTTTTTTATTTTGTTTATTTGCTAGTTTATTAGAGCTAGGCATGTATACCTGAGTTAGTCTGTCAATTATTGTCAAAAGATCTGTAATTACCTTATAATAACAGCTTTCCTTAATGTCCCTTTCCACTGCTCCCTTAACCCTTTGGATACTGAAGGTTTTTTCATTTTTGCATTTTCATTTTTCTTCCCTATTTTCCGTGAGCCATAACTTTTTTATTTTTCTGGTCACATAGCTTTATGAGGGCTTATTTTTTGTGGGACAAGTTGTAATTTCTAATGCCACCGTTAATTATGGCATAAAATGTTGTGGGAAGCAGTAAAAAAAAAATCCAAATGGGATGGAATTGGGGAAAAAAAACGCAATCCCTCCAACGTTTTACATGTTTTCATTCCCACAGCGTTTTGTTTACGGCAAAATTGACCCATGCCCTTCATTCTCTGGGTCAGTGCGATTACAACGATACCCTATATGTATAGGTTCTTTATGTCTAAATAGTGTAAAAATAAATTTAAACTTTGAGAAAAATTATTTTTTATATCACCATATTCTGACCCCCATAACTTTTTTATACTTATGTCTACTGAGCTGTTTAGGGGCTCATTTTTTACAGAACAATCTGTACTTTTAATTGATACTATTTTGGAGTATGTGTGACTTTTGATCACATTTTATAAAAAAAAATTGGGTAAGAGAAGCAATGAAAAAATGGAAAATCGGCCATTTTGACCCTTTTTTTCATTACGCCATTCGCCGTATTGGAATATTTTTTTCTATTTTAATAGTATGGGCATTTTTGGTCGCGGTGATACCCATGATGTTTATATTTATTGTTATTTAGGTATTTATTTTTTAATTATACGGAAAGGGGCGAATTTAAAATTTTATATATTTTTTTAACCTTTAATTTTAAATTTTTTGTGATCATTATGTGCCTCATATATGAGATTATTACTTTTATTTTTTTTTTGTTTATCAGGAATTTATTATTAGCTTATTTTGCTCACTTTTGCTCATTTCTTATCCTGGCCTGCCATCTGGTGGCCATAATAAGAACTGCAGTTTGAATACTGTTAGCCTACTCAGTAAGCCGGGTGGGGGACGGGGGGGATGGATCCCCCCCAGGAAATAATGCGGGGGGGACAGGTTTGGTCAAATCCCCCCCAGGCCAGCTGCAGTGTGTGCGGTGGCGGTGGGGCAGGCACTGAGATGAGCGCTTCCATTGTGGAAGCGAAGCTCTCATCTCCATAGTGATCTGTTTCTGTTTGTATCGCCGTCCTCAGGACAGCGATACAAACAGAAGGCTGTGCGGAAGAGCAGGGCAGGGAGGTGTGTTCCTTTCCTGTTCCTCTGATAGGCTGCCGGCCTTACTTGGCCGGCAGCCTATCAGAGGCCGGCGTAGGCAGCGCGATGACGTAATCGCGCTGCCTGAGCCATACAGCGCTGGAGTCGGGACAAAGGCCGGAAGAGCTCTGCATCGCATCGCTCCAAAGAGGTAAGTATAAGTGTTAATTTTCTTGTTTTAACTATTTACAATACTTAGTTTTTTTTCACTGGCACATAATGGGGGGGCCCTGGTATTACTGGCACATGATTGGGGAATTTGGGGGGGCCCTGGTATTACTGTCACATGATTGGGGGGGTCTGGTATTACTGGCACATGATTGGGGGGGTCTGGTATTAGTGGCACATGATTGGGGGGGTCTGTTATTACTGGCACATGATTGGGGGGGTCTGGCCTTACTGGCACATGATTGGGGGGTCTGGTATTACTGGCACATGATTGGGGGGGTCTGATATTACTGGCACATGATTGGGGGGTCTGGTATTACTGGCACATGATTGGGGGGGTCTGGTATTACTGGCACATGATTGGGGGGTCTGGTATTACTGGCACATGATTGGGGCGGTCTGTTATTACTGGCACATGATTGGGGGGGCTGTTATTACTGGCACATGATTGGGGGGCTGTTATTACTGGCACATGATTGGGGGGCTGTTATTACTGGCTGATGAGAGGCACTGGGGGGCTGATGAGAGGCACTGGGGGCTGCTGGAGAGGCACCGGGGGCTGCTATGAGGCATGGGGCTCTTATCTGAGGTCTGATTGGGGGTCATTCATATTGTGGTCTGAGCTGAGGTGTGATCTGAGGTCTTATTAACATTGGGGATCTTATTGGGGCTGTTAGCTGAGGTCTGATTAACATTGGGGGTCTGATTGGTGGTCTGACCTGAGGTGTAATGAAAAATATTTTTTTCTTATTGTGCCCACTTCCAGCCCGGAGCCCAGCTGCCCAGAGCACTGATCCGGAGCAGCTTGGAGAAAAATGCCTCACAGTCTCCCACACTTTTTCTGCCTGGCCAAGCCAGCCAGCACCCCTGAGGCCAAGCCAGCCAGCACCCCTAAGTCTTCAGAACTGTAAGTAAATTATATATAAGGGGAGATTATTGTTTTGGCGGGGGGCCAAACATTTTTCTGTGACCTGATAAACAAAGAACTGTTACTTTTGCATATTTTTTTGTTGCGAGATTTTTCACACACACACACACTTAAAATTTAACGATATAAACAACTCGCAGTTTACTGAATAAGAATATACCCGGCGAGCAAAAATGTTGTCCCCTTCCAGATTTTTGGGGGTTCCTACACCCATGAGCGCAACTACCTATGCCCGGATTGCACACGAGGATTTTGCGCATTTAGGTGCCGTAATCTCACTTGATCATGGCATCTAAAGCATTTAATTAAGTAAGTGTAGTGTAGATAGTGGTTGTATATTGGAACTGCAGTCTACATAGTGTTTGTATATGGTAAGTATATTCTATATAGTTTGTGAATAGGATAGGTTACTGTATATAGTGATTGTACAGGGTAAATGTAATGTACATTGCGTATATAGGGTAAGTGTAGTCTATATTGTGTTTGTATAGGTTATTTTTAGTCTATGTAGTGTGTGTGTGTGTATGTATGTATGTGTATATATATATATATATATGTAATGTCCATAAATATTGGGACATCGACACAATTCTAACATTTTTGGCTCTATACACCACCACAATGGATTTGAAATGAAACGAACAAGATGTGCTTTAACTGCAGACTGTCGGCTTTAATTTGAGGGTATTTACATCCAAATCAGGTGAACGGTGTAGGAATTACAACAATTTGCATATGTGCCTCCCACTTGTTAAGGAACCAAAAGTAATGGGACATAATAATAATAATCATCATAAATCAAACTCACTTTTTAATACTTGGTTGCAAATCCTTTGCAGTCAATTACAGTCTGAAGTCTGAAATGCATAAACATCACCAGACGCTAGGTTTCATCCCTTGTGGTGCTCTGCCAGGCCTCTACTGCAACTGTCTTCAGTTCCTGCTTGTTCTTGGGGCATTTTCCCTTCAGTTTTGTCTTCAGCAAGTGAAATGCATGCTCAATTGGATTCCGGTCAGGTGATTGAATTGGCCATTGCATAACATTCCACTTCTTTCCCTTAAAAAACTCTTTGGTTGCTTTTGCAGTATGCTTTGGGTCATTGTCCATCTGTACTGTGAAGCGCCGTCCAATGAGTTCCGAAGCATTTGGCTGAATATGAGCAGATAATATTGCCCGAAACACTTCAGAATTCATTCTGCTGCTTTTGTCAGCAGTCACATCAATAAATACAAGAGAACCAGTTCCATTGGCAGGGATACATGCCCACGCCATGACACTACCACCACCATGCTCCACTGATGAGGTGGTATGCTTAGGATCATGAGCAGTTCCTTTCCTTCTCCATACTCTTCTCTTTCCATCACTCTGGTACAAGTTGATCTTGGTCTCATCTGTCCATAGGATGTTGTTCCAGAACTGGGAAGGCTTTTTTAGATGTCGTTTGGCAAACTCTAATCTGGCCTTCCTGTTTTTGAGGCTCACCAATGGTTTACATCTTGTGGTGAACCCTCTGTATTCACTTTGGTGAAGTATTCTCTTGATTGTTGACTTTGACACACATACACCTACCTCCTGGAGAGTGTTCTTGATCTGGCCAACTGTTGTGAAGGGTGTTTTCTTCACCAGGGAAAGAATTCTTCGGTCATCCACCACAGTTGTTTTCCGTGGTCTTCTGGGTCTTTTGGTGTTGCTGAGCTCACCAGTGCGTTCCTTCTTTTTAAGAATGTTCCAAACAGTTGTTTTGGCCACGCCTAATGTTTTTGCTATCTCTCTGATGGGTTTGTTTTGTTTTTTTCAGCCTAAATATGGCTTGCTTCACTGATGGTGACAGCTCTTCGGATCTCAACTTGAGAGTTGACAGCAACAGATTCCACATGCAAATAGCACACTTGAAATGAACTCTGGACCTTTTATCTGCTTATTGTAATTGGGATAATGAGGGAATAACACACACCTAGCCATGGAACAGCTGAGAAACCAATTGTCCCATTACTTTTGGTCCCTTAACAAGTGGAAGGCACATATACAAACTGTTGTAATTCCTACACAGTTCACCTGATTTGGATGTAAATACCCTCAAATTAAAGCTTACAGTCTGGAGTTAAAGCACATCTTGTAAGTTTCATTTAAAATCCATTGTGGTGGTGTATAGAGCCAAACATGTTAAAATTGTGTCGATGTCCCAATATTTATGGACCTGACTGTATATATTAGGTTTAGCCTATATATAGTCTATATAGTGTGTGTATATAGAAGGTAAGTATAGTCTATATAGTGTGTGGATAAGGTAAGTATAATCTATATAGTGTTAGTACAGGTTAAGTATTGGTATACAGTAACTATAGTCTATATAGTGTGTGCATAGGGTAAGTATAATCTATATAGTGTTAGTACAGGTTAAGTATAGTCTATAGGTAAGTTTAGCATATATATATATATATATATATATATACAATAAAAATCCGCAGCACTCCTTGAAGAATGAAAAAAATGTGCTATTTAGGCTACTTTCACACTTGCGTTCGGGGATCCGCTTGTGAGCTCCGTTTGAAGGCTCTCACAAGCGGCCCCAATGCATTCTGAGTGGATGCGGATCCGCTCAGAATGCATCAGTTTGGCTCCGCTTGGCCTCCGTTCCGCTCAGCAGGCGGACACCCGAACGCAGCTTGCAGCGTTTTTGTGTCCGCCTGGCCGTGCGGAGCCAAACAGATCCGTCCAGGCTTACAATGCAAGTCAATGGGGACGGATCCGTTTGACGTTGACACAATATGGTGGAATTTCAAACGGATCTGTCCCCCATTGACTTTCAATGTAAAGTCAGGAGTCCCCTATTAATATACCATCAGATCAGAGTTTTCTCCAATCCGATGGTATATTTTAACTTGAAGCGTCCCCATCACCATGGGAACGCCTCTATGTTAGAATATACCATCGGATTTGAGTTAGATCGTGAAACTCAGATCCGACAGTATATTCTAACACAGAGGCGTTCCCATGGTGATGGGGGACACTTCAAGTTAGAATATACTGAGAACTGTGTACATGACTGCCTCCTGCTGCCTGGCAGGTGCTGCCAGGCAGCAGGGGGCAGACCCCCCTGTATTTAACTCATTGGTGGCCAGTGCGGCCCCCCTCCCTCTCTCCCCAGTATTAAATGTGACCAGTGCGGCCCCCCTCCCTCTATATTCATTGGTGGCCAGTGCGGCCCCCCCTCCCTCCCTCCCCAGTATTAAATGTGACCAGTGCGGCCCCCCTCCCTCTATATTCATTGGTGGCCAGTGCGGCCCCACCTCCCTCCCTCCCCAGTATTAAATGTGACCAGTGCGGCCCCCCTCCCTCTATATTCATTGGTGGCCAGTGCGGCCCCCCCTCCCTCCCTCCCCAGTATTAAATGTGACCTGTGCGGCCCCCCTCCCTCTATATTCATTGGTGGCCAGTGCGGATTCCCAGTATTAAATGTGACCAGTGCGGCCTCCCCTCTTCCCCCCCCCTAATTAAAATCACCCCCCCATCATTGGTGGCAGCGGAGAGTACCGATCGGAGTCCCAGTTTAATCGCTGGGGCTCCGATCGGTTACCATGGCAGCCAAGACGCTATTGCAGTCTTGGCTGCCATGGTTACTTAGCAATAAATAGAAGCATTATACTTACCTGCGAGCTGCGATGTCTGTGACTGGCCGGGAGCTCATCCTACTGGTAAGTGAAAGGTCTGTGCGGCGCATTGCTTATAGCACAGACCTGTCACTTACCAGTAGGAGGAGCGCCCGGCCAGTCACAGACATCGCAGCTTGCAGGCAAGTATAATGCTTCTATTTATTGCTAAGTAACCATGGCAGCCAAGACTGCAATAGCGTCTTGGCTGCCATGGTAACCGATCGGAGCCCCAGCGATTAAACTGGGACTCCGATCGGTGTCCAGTGTGCCTCCTCCAGACTGCTTTGGTGGCTAACTGTCTGGGACCTAGGTGTCGGTTCAGGGAGGTTGGCGGCAGTTCTGGAGGGAGATACGGGCACCTGTCTGGCAGTGCCTTCAGTTGTTCTTTCCTCCAGTCTGCTTTGGTGGCTGGCGACCTGGGACCTTTGTTACGGTCCAGGTTTGTTGGCGGTAGTTCTGGAGGGAGACACTGGCGGTTATCAGGCATTGCCCCTCCCCCCCCTGTTGTTTGACCCCACCAGCTTCCCCTTTTCGGTTGGAGGGGGCTTTGAGGGGTGGGAATGTCACGCCCCGTGGTTAGGTCGTGACTCTGTCTTCACATGCGGTTCCCTTTGGCAACGTGGTTTGCATGTGAGGCACTTTTCCTTGGATGTGGTGTTTCCCCATTTTGGTATGCACGGGGTTAAGGTGTGTCTGGTAGGTGTGGTGGGTGTGACCTCAGGCATCCTTTTATGTTGGTGTGGTGGAGCCTGAAGGTCAGTTTGATTTTGGTTGTCAGCTTGATGTGGAGCTCTGCTCCTGGGCTGTTTGTGATTATGTCTGTGTGAGTCACCCTTATTTATTATTCTGTTTCCTTTGCTGTGTCTGTTGTCCCCTCCGGTGTGTTTCTGTCATTCCTCCCCCCACCTGGTGTATGTAGTTATGGTGTGGGTTTTGCTTGGAGTTTAGATTGTGGTGTGTGACGGCTCCGGAAGGGGCGTGCTTTCCTGGAGGGGTTAAGCGAAGGCAAGACTGTGGGTTTCCCAGCCTGGAGCCTCCGTCCATCTCGGCTGCGGCAGGTAAGTGTAGATAGCATTGTTATGTTGCTGTGTGACTTACCTGCCGTACTGCTTCACCCATAGCCTTGCATCCTGTCAGCTACTGGGCCTCTGGAGACGCCTGTCATCCGTGTCGTGGATGCACAGGTATTCTCTGCCCTGTCATCAGGCCTAGGGTGTAGCAGGGATAGCAGGGTCCTAGGTTGGTGAGCATGAGCCCCCTTACCTTCTGAGGCGGCTCATGCACTAGGAGTCTAGGGAGAGCTCAGGGTTACATTAGGAGGTGACCTGCTCCCTGTTCCTTGCTATCTGGCGTTGCAGCCTCAGCTATTGCACGGTGGGGGTTTTCCCCACTCCCCGCCGTGACAGTGGCTGTGTTTCAAATCCCAAGCTAGGGTTTACCTTAGCTTCAGCTATATTTTGCTCTGGGGACTTTTTAAATCTTCTCTCACCTGTTTCATGGCATTCACTGATATTATACAGCGTGGTGGCAGCCGTCACCAACCTATCCAAGGGAGGTTCAATATCCAGATCTCTGGCTAGGCTAAGTTTGATCTGGATTGGCATAGCATCATAGAACAACTGCTTAAACTCTTCAGATTCCCAGTTTGGGGATCTATATCTTAACCCATAGGCATTTTTAAGGACAGAAAGGAATTCACGGGGACTTTGATTGGGCCTACATGTAAGCTTATATATGTCACATTTTGCAGCAGCAATGGTTCGGTAAGGTCCGAATTCCAGTTTAACTTCATGCAAGACACTTGGCCAATCTTGAATTCCTCTCTCTCCCTAAATGAGGTAAAGTAATGACGATACTTATCATCAAATGCCCATGGAAGGAATCTGACCCTGTCAGCATCAGAGTATAATTTTAAAGAATCCATAGTGGATTCATACAGTTCTAAGTGATTCGCTATCTGAGAAGAACCTTTCTTAGAGAACTTGGACACAGTGGCATTTAAAAACTTAATTATGCTGGATGAACTTTGATCCTTTTCTGAATACTGGTAATTTTTCTTCCTAGAGACCACCTCAGTATATGATGGTCGCCTGGGACCCTGATCCTCTTTGTGAGCAAATACCTGCCTGCGTGGCAGGGAGTAAGATACACGCTTTCCCACATCACTATCAGACTCACATGCACTTTCCCCACTCTCATGAGACACATATTGCACAGGTGATTTAACCCTAACATCTCTATACAGGGGAATCTGAGGAGAGACACTTCTAGGGGCTTCCGTGTTACCGGCACCTAGTAAGGCGGTTACAGTTTGGAACGCCCGACTCAATTGGGTTAATGCCTCCTGTGTTATCACGCCAACACTTTCAGGTTGCTGAGTGTCTTGGATGGGGTCTGCTTTAAGAGCATGTGATGACTTGTCTGGATATTGGGGAGTAAGAAATGGAGGGTCAGGAGATCCCACAGTGTTAGATGGATCCCTTTCAGCATTGACTATATTATGGGCTGAACCATCTGTCTGCTTAATTTTGGAATACTGGAGATGTAAATCCTCTAAATCACTTTTTGCATTTTGGTATGCAGCATGGCTGTGATCAAGGTTGTATTTTAAGTCCTTGATCGTGGCCCCTGTGGCTTTGAGATCTACTTCTAGCTGGGCTATATAGATCTCCATTCTCTTCACAGACTCTTGTCTCTTTTGTGAAAGAGTATTGACCGCCAATAATGCATACAAAACAGGTGGCAAAGCGCATAATAGGTGTTGGTCCCTCTTGGTATTATTTAGTGTTAAATCTTTTTTTTTTTTTTTTTTTTAACAATAATTTTTATTAGAATTTCCATAAAAAATAGGTTGCAATTAAATGTAAACATTCACATGTACAAGATTGTATCACAGCAGATAATAAGGCACTTGTGAAATCTTCTAATAGGGGAAGGTAGTTACATTGCACACGACAGATAAACTGGTACCATTAACAGAAAAGGTCAATAAGGTACATAGATACTGGGATGCATACTAGTATTCAAGTAATAGACTAGAGCAAGAAGATCATAATCTAATAGCTGCATTAGGAGGAATGTTGCATTTCTTATCACTTAGCCACACTTCCCAATTCTTTAGGAAGACAGACTTCGAGTTCCTACAGTAGGTGTTTGTGACATTGTGTTTTCAGCACGACAGCGTCGCGCTGATACTCGGCGACGTGGTGCCGAGATCTCGCACTCACTGGGATAGCGACAGCACATCCCAGCAAGCGCGTCATAGAAGAGGCGGGAGATCCGACTTGGATTCCCGCCAATTCTACACGTGTGCGGCGTTTGTTATGAATCCTGAGGGGGAAGTCCCCGCCGGATTTTAAATAAAAATCCGGCCTGGGTCCCGCCCTCAGGAGCATACCGGGCCCTTAGGTCTGTTATGGGTTGTAAGGAGAGCCCCCCCTACGCCGAAAAAAACGGCGTAGGGGGTCCCCCTACAATCCATACCAGACCCGTATCCAAAGCACGCTACCCGGCCAGCCAGGAAGGGAGTGGGGACGAGCGAGCGCCCCCCCCCCTCCTGAGCCGTACCAGGCTGCATGCCCTCAACATGGGGGGTTGGGTGCTCTGGGGCAGGGGGCGCACTGCGGCCCCCCCACCTCAGAGCACCCTGTCCCCATGTTGATGAGGACAGGGCCCCTTCCCGACAACCCTGGCCGTTGGTTGTCGGGGTATGCGGGCGGGAGGCTTAACGGAATCTGGGAGCCCCCTTTAATAAGGGGGGCCCCCAGATACCGGCCCCCCACCCTAAGTGATGAGTATGGGGTACATCGTACCCCTACCCATTCACCTGCAAGAAAAGTGGTAAAAACACAAATAAACCACACAGTGTATTAAAATATTTTATTTTTCTGCTCCGGAGGCCGCCCCCTGTCTTCTTTATTAGCTCTTTTACCAGGGGGGGCTCTTCTTCTTCCGATATCCCGACGGGTCTTCTCCGCTATCCGGGGGGGGCCTTCTCAACTCTCCGGGGTTCTCCTTCTGTCTTCTCCTTCTGTCTTGTTGTCTCCTTCTGTCTTCTGTCTCCGGGGGGGGCTCTTCTTCTTCCGATATCCCGACGGGTCTTCTCCGCTATCCGGGGGGGTCTTCTCAACTCTCCGGGGTTCTCCTTCTGTCTTCTCCTTCTGTCTTGTTGTCTCCTTCTGTCTTCTGTCTCCGGGGGGGGCTCTTCTTCTTCCGATATCCCGACGGGTCTTCTCCGCTATCCGGGGGGGTCTTCTCAACTCTCCGGGGTTCTCCTTCTGTCTTCTCCTTCTGTCTTGTTGTCTCCTTCTGTCTTCTGTCTCCGGGGGGGGCTCTTCTTCTTCCGATATCCCGACGGGTCTTCTCCGCTATCCGGGGGGGTCTTCTCAACTCTTCGGGGTTCTCCTTCTGTCTTCTCCTTCTGTTCTTCTTCTGTCTTCTCCTTCCTTCTTGTTGTCTCGGCGCACCCCGGTTCTTCGTCTCGCGAGACTCGGCGCACCCCGATTCTTCTCTCTGTTGTTGACTCGGCGCACCCCGGTTCTTCGTCTCGCGAGACTCGGCGCACCCCGATTCTTCTCTTCTCGCGAGATGAAGAACCGGGGTGCGCCGAGTCAACAACAGAGAGAAGAATCGGGGTGCGCCGAGACAACAAGAAGGAAGGAGAAGACAGAAGAAGAACAGAAGGAGAAGACAGAAGGAGAACCCCGAAGAGTTGAGAAGACCCCCCCGGATAGCGGAGAAGACCCGTCGGGATATCGGAAGAAGAAGAGCCCCCCCCGGAGACAGAAGACAGAAGGAGACAACAAGACAGAAGGAGAAGACAGAAGGAGAACCCCGGAGAGTTGAGAAGACCCCCCCGGATAGCGGAGAAGACCCGTCGGGATATCGGAAGAAGAAGAGCCCCCCCCGGAGACAGAAGACAGAAGGAGACAACAAGACAGAAGGAGAAGACAGAAGGAGAACCCCGGAGAGTTGAGAAGACCCCCCCCGGATAGCGGAGAAGACCCGTCGGGATATCGGAAGAAGAAGAGCCCCCCCTGGTAAAAGAGCTAATAAAGAAGACAGGGGGCGGCCTCCGGAGCAGAAAAATAAAATATTTTAATACACTGTGTGGTTTATTTGTGTTTTTACCACTTTTCTTGCAGGTGAATGGGTAGGGGTACGATGTACCCCATACTCATTCACTTAGGGTGGGGGGCCGGTATCTGGGGGCCCCCCTTATTAAAGGGGGCTCCCAGATTCCGTTAAGCCTCCCGCCCGCATACCCCGACAACCAACGGCCAGGGTTGTCGGGAAGGGGCCCTGTCCTCATCAACATGGGGACAGGGTGCTCTGAGGTGGGGGGGCCGCAGTGCGCCCCCTGCCCCAGAGCACCCAACCCCCCATGTTGAGGGCATGCAGCCTGGTACGGCTCAGGAGGGGGGGGGGGCGTTCGCTCGTCCCCACTCCCTTCCTGGCTGGCCGGGTAGCGTGCTTTGGATACGGGTCTGGTATGGATTGTAGGGGGACCCCCTACGCCGTTTTTTTCGGCGTAGGGGGGGCTCTCCTTACAACCCATAACAGACCTAAGGGCCCGGTATGCTCCTGAGGGCGGGACCCAGGCCGGATTTTTATTTAAAATCCGGCGGGGACTTCCCCCTCAGGATTCATAACAAACGCCGCACACGTGTAGAATTGGCGGGAATCCAAGTCGGATCTCCCGCCTCTTCTATGACGCGCTTGCTCTCCATCGCGGCAAGCCAGCTCGGCGCTGGCTCCCGCGATGGGGCTCGTATGTGCTCAATCTCGCCGAGAAATACGGCGAGATTGACACAAAATCGGGTTCACCTACTGTAGCTGATGCCCAAAGACCCTCAAATAAGCAGTTGTTATCAAGCGTTCTAAAAATTCTCTTGATATTAGGGAGTGTACCAGCTTTCCAGCAGGCAGCAACTTTCAAACGTGTAACAAATATTAAGTGGCTGGCAATTACTCTAAAGTGGCATGGAAGGTCTATAAGACCTACAGAAAGTAAAGCCATCTTAGGAGAGGGGTCAATAGGATAACCTGCTAGAGAAGATAAGAACTCAAAAATTGAGATCCACAGACTTTTTACTGTTCGGCACTCCCACCACATGTGAAGATATGTTCCAGAATCGTGACCACATCTCCAGCAAGCTGGGGAGACCTCAGGAAACATTCTATTTATATAAACAGGGGTTCTATACCATCTATACAATAATTTTCTTGCTCCTTCTAAATGATCAGAGCATTTGGAGAGTTTAGAAACAGAGGTAAAAACTTCGTTCCACTCTGAATCTGTGAGAGCTGAACCCAGTTCATCATTCCACTTGTCTATAATATGCTGTAAGGGGTTTGTATTTGATTCCTTTAGTAAATGATAACCTTTAGTAATACCTTTATCTAATCTGTGTGTCATTTGAATCCCGTCCGATAGAGAGTGATTGAGAGAAGTATAGTGAAAGTTTCTAGGGGATTGAAGTAGATGTCTTATTCTCAGATACTTATAGAAATCTGTATTGGGTATATTAAACTCTTTATGTAGATAAGCGAAATCAACAAAAACATCATTTTTCTTTAGTTGCCCTATATTAGTGATACCCAAAGTAATCCAATTATCAATCCTTAGGTCTGGTATGGCTAATTCACGAATTTCTAAAGGCAGGGAAAAAACTGAAGTGGTAACTAATTTTTCTATTCTAGCAATGGTATACCAGATGTTGTGTATTGCTTTCAGGGTTGAGAGTGAAGAGATATTTTTAATGCCAAAGACCGCTGTAGCAGAGAGGTGTAAATTTATATCATGGGAGCCCATTATATTTTTTTCCAGTAAAACCCATTTTTTTGAAGTATCATTCTTGATCAGGTATCTCATTTGGTCAAGTATAGCAGAGGCATAATAATGTTTAATAGAAGGGACATTAAGGCCACCTGTTTTAAGTGATTTGTTAAGTATAGGTCCTTTCACTCTGGGTTTGTATTTCCCTCATATGTGTCTGTTGATTAAAGCTTGTAGCTTTGTTATGTATCCGTTGGGAATAGCAATTGGAATGTTACGGAACATGTAAATGATTTTGGGTGTTAAATCTATGTATGTCAGGTATCTATCAACCATGCCAACTAACTTCCATATATCCCCACGTTCTTCATAGGCTCTTTCCTGCAGCTCATTAGTCCATTCAGTCATCTCCTTATCAATTTTAACCCGTGAATATATATATTCGATAGTCTTATGGACTATCTGTTCCAGGTATGATGGACTATCTGCTATAGCCTGGCTATTACCTGGGTCGCTGCCTATTACACTCATGATTCTGATCAATAATCAATAGAGATAACAATAACAATCTGGCAAGCTAAGAAGAAGTGTAGAATTTTTCACTATTTGCATAAATAATTTATAGAAATATCTCAAGATCTCAGCAGTGCCTCCATAAATGTCAAGGTATATATTTTATATAAAATATAAATATTTTATATAAAAACAAAAAATTCTATAAAATATGGAAATCAGTCAGGAAATCCACTAGGCGGACATAAAACGCCTTTTCTTTTATCTTGAGACTCTAAATTTAATTTATGCAATTAATGAAAACAAAGGGGCAATAGATTATGCAAAATATATGTAATAATTTATTTATAAATAAGTAAAAATTCAATATAAAACAGACATAAGAGCAATGAATAGATAAATCGACGCAGTACCAACAAACCACCACTAGATGGTGGTGCAACCCACTATCACTTTCTCACCAGCACAGAATTATTTAACGTTACATATGATAAGATATAAATGCTATATCTTTATCAAACAGACCAATAATTAATACATCAAGAGAAACTCAGGATTTTCTGTTTACCAACAGGTTATAACATGACAAAATACAGATTAATACAAGAAGAATAAATGTTGTCCCTTGACTGTCTCAGCCTATGACAATCATAAATATAAATGATATTAATATGATATTATATCTTATTTGGCAATCAGACTATGGAAACATAATTTCCCAGAGTTTTTTCTCTACTCAGACAATGTCTAATCTCCCATTAGCAATATGCATCTTTGCTAAGAGGACAACTAGCATTTAGGGAGGTGTTAAACACTATACGTTCCCACAGTATGGGAACTCTTGACTATATGCCGAGAGGAATATCTTATTAATACCACAATCAGTAAATACAAATATACGTTACCGGGTCAAGGATGAACAGGGTTTCGGGTGTGATCAGTTCTCAAAACTCTTCCAGTAGACAAAAATTAATCCAAGTTTCTTAGCCCCCATTATGCATCATTAGCCCCCATATGCCTCTACTTAGCCCCCATATGCCTCCAATTAGCCCCCATATGCCTCCAATTAGCCCCCATAGCTCCCATATGCCTCCAATTAGACCCCATATGCCTCCAATTAGCCCCAATATGCCTCCAATTAGCCCCCATTATGCCCCCAGCAGCCACATTTTTTAAAAATAAAAAACCACTTACCTCTCCTGCTCCTGGACGGACGCCGCCTGCAATTTTCTTTCTCCTCAGTCGACTGTGCTCTGAACTGGCGCGCACAGCGTGAGGTCACAGAGCGCCCTCACGCTGTGCGCAGCCCTGCACAGCCGACAGCCGAGGACCAGGAAGTGTATTTAGAATTAATGTTGAAATTGTTATGTGGTACAACAGTGCCATCTAGAGGTAGATGGATAATAGTATGTCATTTTCACCAGTATTCCAAGGGTTAAAATGACATCATTGGTATCTGCATACGAATACACCCATCTTGTCTGATTGGAAATCCCTAATCTAGAAGGGGAGGAGTTCTTAGATAACATGGGGTATAAAGTATGCATGTAAACGGTTAGACAGGAGCTACACTCTTCAACTGAGACAACTGCAACTAACAATTTACTTCAACTTTGTTGTTGAAGTAAATTGTTAGCCCCCATTATGCAAGAGGAGGGGCGAGGGGGGCAATCGCCCCCCCTATGTTGTTCTTTGCCCCCCCGCTGATTCTCCCAGGTGAATACTAATGAGCGCTTCCATTATGGAAGCGCTCATTAGTGTACCGAAGGACCAGGAAGTGGTGAACGCTCTGTACTTACCACTTCCTGGTCCTCGGCTGTCGGCTGTGCAGGGCTGCGCACAGCGTGAGGGCGCTCTGTGACCTCACGCTGTGCGCGCCAGTTCAGAGCACAATCGACTGAGGAGAAAGAAAATTGCAGGCGGCGTCCGTCTAGGAGCAGGAGAGGTAAGTGGTTTTTTATTTTATAAAAAATGTGGCTGCTGGGGGCATAATGGGGGCTAATTGGAGGCATATTGGGGCTAATTGGAGGCATATGGGGTCTAATTGGAGGCATATGGGGGCTATGGGGGCTAATTGGAGGCATATGGGGGCTAATTGGAGGCATATGGGGGTTATGGGGGCTAATTGGAGGCATATGGGGGCTAATTGGAGGCATATGGGGGCTAATGATGCATAATGGGGGCTAATGATGCATAATGGGGGCTAATGAGAGGCATCATGGGGGCTAATTAGAGACACAATGGGGGATAATTAGACTATTAGAGGCATATGGAGGCTAATGAGGCATATGGGGGCTATTGAGGCATAATGGGGGCTAATTAGGCATATGGGGGCTAATAAGAGGCATAATGTGGGCTAATGAGGCATAATGGCTTATAATGGGGGCTAATAAGAGGCATAATGTGGGCTAATGAGGCATTATTGCTTATAATGGGCGCTAATGAGGCATAAGGGCTGATATGGGGGCTAATGAGAGGCATGGGGGCTGATATGGGAGTGATGAGAGGCATAATGAGAGGCATAATGTGTCATCCACAGATGCCCCCCATAACAGTGTGTCTTCCACAGATCCACCATAACAGTGCGCCTGCGCACTGACGAGAGACAGAAAGAAGGGGAAAGAATCCGCGGAAGCAAGCAGAGGACGGCACAGCAGACGAATGAATAGCTTCTTTTGTAAGTAAATTGTTTTATTATAAATGTATCCCTGCATACCGCAATTCTCTCGTATTTTGTAATCTTATTTATATATACTTATTTTGTTTTTGCCCCCCCCATTTTTGACTGTGGTATCTTTGTGCCCCCCATATATATTGTTCCTAGAGTCGCCACTGCCGCGGGCACTGGCAGCCTGGCTGTCACGACCGTCACTGGCAATTTTACTTGCATCCCTTTTCTCTAAAGGGTCGGTTTTAGGGGGCGGTCCTAGGGGTGGGTAGGGGTGTGGCCAGGGGGGGTGAGTTCCACCACCTTTTCTCTGAGAAAAAAAGCCCTGGATGACATATTATATAAGTCATTGGTTAAGATATGTTGCAAATTTAAATACACCACACAGGAATATATAGAATACAATTATGAAGACATGAATGGGACATTCACACACCCAACGTTTCTATAAGACCGACTTCCCTAATGACTTTATAATGAAGTAAAATAATACATTGCTATTCAAATGGTTCTCTCTCACAGACACATGTCTGTAGGACCCATCATAGCAGTGACAGATATACCACATCTGTTCATAATAATTTTAAGAGACAATACACTCTATGTCCCTACAAACATTTTACCCAAACTGAACTCAGCATAACCTCATCTCGGCCTGTTTCAACCTATAGAAAAGATTTTAGACTCTGGTTTAGTCTGTGATTACACTTAAAGGCAATGAGCATTGATATTTAGACTATAATATCTTCAGATAAGACTGTACACTTATGAAAATGCATGACAACTACATGATACACACAGTTGTTGTTTTTTTGCATGTCTGTGGCATGATGTATGCAAGTATAAGACATTCACTTGTCAGAGCTTTATTTTTGGGGTGCATGCCGAACATAGCCCCATAACTCAATATGAACACAACTTAACTAACAGCAGGGCTCTTTTCTTTGTGTTTTTTTTTTTTTTGTGGACATCCTGAACTGTGGAAATGGTGTACATAGTTTCTGGAGGTCACATTGAATTCTGTGGAGAATGGGTGTTCATGTTCATGGCTGAACCATTACAATCTATGTACATCAATAAAGTATCTATGTCTGCAGTCACCCCTGATGGGAGCTTACTTCATATGATTTTAAACGTGGTTGTCCATGGGGATACTTTTTTTTAAGAACAGAATGGGTTAAACAATAAAATAAGTATTACTCACCTCACGATCCCCAACTGCTTCACTTGTGACCTCTATCAGGTACTTGCCTCAACCAGTGACTGACTGAGTAGGCATCTCCTGGCATTTGCTGTATGTTGAGCCAGGACCAAGAAGCAGCAGGGCATCATTGAAATGAGTCATACTGCTTCTTTTTTTAACAGTACTCGTTATATCCCTTATCTAAAAAAGTTTTATTCTGCCAAACAACCCCTTTAAATACTGCCCGCTCAATAATAAATTCCTGTGCTGTAATCATGTAACTTTTGCCTGGTGATGGCTACAGGCCCCCACAGTGTTATCATTTATAAGTTTTCTGCGGCGAAAATTGATGGCCTCTACAATATCAGATTGATGGGCCCAATTCCAAGTGAATGGGACTGAGTTGCAGGTGAGGCACATCCACTTTTCAATATTCAGAGTTATGCCTGGTAAATCATGAAGGTGATGCACCATTTGCTTCAGCCCTCTCAATCAGCTGATTGGCAGAGGTGCTGGGAGTTGGACCCCCACCAATATAACACTGATGACCTATCCTAAGTCTGCAGCAGAATATCAAATATTGTAGTCCTGGGAAACCCACATAAAGAGGACCTTTCATGCGATTTTATTAAGGGAGATATATACCTGTACTTGCAGGGTACCCCCCGCTGATGCTGTCACTCTGCTTGATTTTTTAAAATATGCCTCCTATGCCCCGCCGGATTTCTCCCGCTCAGTATGCTAATACTGAGCATCGGAGCAATGAGGAGGAGACTGAGGGCGTCTCCTTCTCTCTGGCTGTAGCGCTGTCCAATCACACTGCAGGGAGTCACAGCCAGGGAGTTTTTTAAAGCAGGGTGGCAGCATCAGCGGAGGATACCCCGCAAGTACAGGTATATATCTCCCTTAATGAAATCGCATGAAAGGTCCTCTTTAAGCCTAGATTCACAACTGCATTGTTATTTATGTTGGTCTGATCTCTAATAGGAGCAAAACGAAAATAATGGCACTAGTGGATCCATTATACATTAGCTGACAACTGTCCCAAATTTGATAGGACTGTCCTTGATTTTCAGAGACAGTCCTGGCAAATTCGGGCTGTCCCGAGCTGAAAATGTGCATGGCTAACGTTAACCTCGCCCATAAGTGGATGTTCTTAGGCAGAGTCGTGGTATTCCGTGGGAGGGTTTTAGATGCTCCAAATTTACCAACTTAAATGTGGGTAAGTATGCATCATATAACAGACACCAATGGTGCCGGAAGTTCCCCTTGACTACAATGGAATTTGGTTTCTGCTCTGATATCAGTAATTTTACTTACAAAACAGCACAGCATGCATATTTCACAGAATCTGAGACAGGCGGTAGCAGGCATGCTCAGGCTGTGGCCCTCCAGCTGTTGCAAAACTACAACTCCCAGCATGCCCGAACAGCCTACAGCTATCAGCCTACAGCAGGGCATTGTGGGAGTTGTAGTTTTACAACATCTGGAGGGCCGTAGGTTGAGCATGCCTGCTTAATAGAGCCTCCACGGTAGATGGGGATAAAGCTTTAGTCTCTAACTATACTGTGAGCTCCTTTCTATACATAAACCATAAATTATAAAATTGTCAACCACAGAATGTTGGTCTTAAAAACTAAATATTGTTGAAATGTGATGAAAAGTGAAAGTAGTGACCTGATTGGACTTCACTGCTGCTTTGATACAGTACATTCTATCCAGCATGAAGAAGCTAGGTGTACTTGATATTTGGAGACTATTCATATTATAACCACTAGATGGAGATATACCTCTAGCATTCAGAGACCTGTAGTATAACATTTTAAATAATGTCTATCAGGTATACCTATTACTGCACCAACACCTTTTTACTCAACTTACAATTAAGTGACCATATTATACTTCAACCCACATTAATTTACATATCATTAACAGCGCTTATAGTAGTTTAAAAGTCTTGTCAGCTCAAAAGATTTCTTAGGGATTGTTGGTTCTTTTTTAATGTGTGTATTTTTATGCATAGGAGCAAGTTATTGGAGGGGGGAGATATTGGAGGGGGGGCCATTTTATCTCTGCATATGTGTGGACATATTTTTCAGGCATTCTTTTACGCAGCTTGATTTTGCTATTGCCGATTATATTAATGAAATAGCTGCTGGCTGAACACCCACGTAGCCAACCATTATGGGGCACATTTATAAAGACCGGCTCTTTAGACGCCGGTCTTAATAAACCCCTAAACTGGTGGTGGATCCGCCACAGTTATGAGACGCAGGCCTCTACATAACTAAGGCCAACCCTTCACCGCTTCTAAATGTAAGACACATTCCTTTCTGTCTTACATTTAGACCATTTTCTAGGCCTAAAACAGACGTAGAAAATGGTAAATGAGACGGGCTTTCCGGGCCCTTTCCCCCCACTTTTTAGACATGGTATGAGTGAGGAGAAGTTGCAGATTGTCCCGCAAAGAACCTTTGCGCCGTAATCTGTGCCAGAAATACACCTAATTTAGGTGTATTTCTGTTTCATAAATGACCCCCTATATCTCTTGACTTCCCCATAAACACACATGCAGGGATCTGCCAAATGTTCTTCAATGAGCACTTTGCAGTGAATAGAGGGAACAGCTGTGCCACTTCCTCTATTGGACCTGTGTCTTAGGGCTCATGCACACAACCGTATGTATTTTGCGGTCCGCAAAAAATGTATCTGCAAAAAATACGGATGACATCCGTGTACATTCCGTATTTTGTGGAATGGAACAGCTGGCCCCTAATAGAACAGTAATATCCTTGTCCGTAATGTGGACAATAATGACATGTTCTTTTTTTTTTGCGGAACGGAAATACGGACATACAGAAACGGAATGCACACTGAATGACTTCCTTTTTTTTGCGGACCGATTGAAGTGAATGGTTCCGCGAACGGTCTTTAAAAAGAAAAAAATGGAACAGACACGGAAAGAAAATACGTTCGTGTGCATGAGCCCTTAGTCATAGGAGCGCTCCGTAGACCATGATCAGCTCTGCCTATGTGCATGCAATGCCCCCAGAGAGGGCTGTTTTCTTCTGTAACTTTAGTGGATCCATAGTGGAAAAGTTCAAAATAAAATAAGCGTCTGTGGCGACCATAGTTTTTTTTAATGACTTCTTGGGGAGCATATTATGTGCCAAAAATATAAAATAAATAGTTAAAAGAATATAATAAAAGAAATCAAAAACACCAACTTCAAACGAAACAGTCAGCATAGTCACGCAAAACTATACATATTATAAAAGACTAACAGAAAATAGGGAACCCATTTTAATCATTTATTTGTGTGCCAGTTTGTATATTTTTTTAAATTAAAAGGTATATTATGAAAAAAATGATTTTTTGCAGTTTCCTCCAAATTAAACCTAAAAAAAGCAATAAATTCTCTAAAAAGACATTAATAAAAAAATGTCATGTAAAAAATGTCACTAAAATGATTTCGGTAGTCGCAAATAAAAAAAAGTTAGGGTTATTAAACCACCACGTGCAGTAAATCACAAAAAAAGTGTTTGGTCATTAACCACCTCAGCTCCCCTAGCTTAAACACCCTTAATGACCAGGCCAGTTTTTACACTTCTGCACTACACTACTTCCACCGTTTATTGCTCGGTCATGCAACTTACCACCC